>NC_072418.2:31017500-32217500 GCF_028858775.2 Pan troglodytes | reverse complement strand
TCAAGGATGGAGTGGGACAGGATAAAGGAGTGAGGGGGACCTAGAACCCCTCTTGTGTCACTGGTGGGAATAAGAAAGGGGGTAGGGGAGAGTGTATGAGGTCTCTGCTCCTTCATCTCCCATCAACTGGGATGGTCCTGAGGACTTTGACAATGAGGGGAATGGAATAACTGCTGTTGGATCTTGACTGGGTGCAGTTTGGAGCCACTTTGCATAAGTGCATATTGGTGGGATTCCTGTGCACCCCAGGCAACCCCTCTGTCCATCGTCATCTGCAGTCCAGCTCTCCCTTTAAGTCTGAGGCACTAGTGGCGTCTCCTGGGTTTTCCTCCACTCGCCTTCCAGGCAAACGTGGTCTCCTATGTAAGGTAGGTCCTCCTTGCAGTCTGCCTTCCCCAGCTCTTGGCCCAGCAGAAGTCTACAGTGTTTCTGCCAAGGGGCTCTCTTTCCTCCGGAGCTTCAGCACTGACACAGTCTTTCCCTGTTTTGTATGCCAGCAGGCAGGTGGAAGTTGGGGAGGGTTAGATGCACAGGCTCAAATCTCTGTCTTACAAAGAAACTTTATGATTTTCTCTAAAAAGAAAAATCAATAAATCGCTAATGGTACCTTTAGGGAAGATGAAATGAATGAACAAAGCCTACTTTTACCCTACAATAAAGGTCAGGCTTTACAGACCTGATCACTAGCTAAAAGCTCGGCGAGCCTTGGGGAGAGTTTGGCCAGCTGCCTTGCTACGCTGTCCTGCCAGCCCCGCCAAGGGAGGCCAGGGATCAATCTTGTTGGCTGGTGGACAGGTGCTGTTCCTCAAGCCTCTTCCCTGTGGGCTCCTCAGGAAATTAGCCAAGCTAGCTTTCCGGGCGGGAGTTCTGGCTTAGCTAAGATAGCCATTTGCCTTTTCCTGGGCATGTGAGTGGAGGTTTGGAAAATTGCTCAGTCTTTGTCCTGTAATAAAATCTGGATGTCTTCAGTTTCTTGGAGAGGTGAGTGTGTGTGCATGCATGCTTGTGTATATGTGTGTATGTATATATGTGTATGTGTTTGCATGCATGTGTGTGTGTATATATGTATTTTATGCATATATGTTTGTGTGTATATATGTATCTCTATGCAGGTATGCATGCATGTGTATATATATGCATATATGTATGCATGTGTACACATGTGTGTATGCATGTATTCAAATAGATTTTCAAAGTTCAAGCAGCAATAGGATAAAAATAACAGATCCATCACATTTGTAGGTGTCTATATTTTACCAAGTACAAGTACATCTGTGGTCCCCTTTGTTCCTTAGAGTTTAGGGGAATCAGCTAAGCCAGGGATTACCAACCTCACCTCATGGACGGGAAACTAAAGTGAAGAGAGATGAAGCAACTTACCTAAGGCCACCGAGTACGCTATTGATAAAACTAAGACCCAATCTCAGACTCCTGCTTCCTAGCCCAATGAGCTTTATATCAACTTCAGAAATTGAGTTTGGCTACCGGAAATAATAAGGACTTCAGGAGTGAGATATTATCTCTAAAGTGTATCTTTGACATTGATGAATAATCAGTCTCCCAGCATAAACTCTAAATAACACATCCCAGTTCTTGCAATCTTGTTGATTTCAAACAAATAATACAACAAATACAATGAAAACTATCAGCACACTTAAATGAATTGGGATACAAAGTAACAGGTGTTGTCCCTGAAAAACTCTGCTCTCCTTACACCCCAAAATACAGCCTCCCCCTCCCCTGTTCTCAGGGAAATACCATTCTCATCAGTTTTTATTTTCAATAGGTTTCAATGGTTTGAAAGCCATATGGGTGAAAGGTCACAAATACAGTGAATACTCTCTCTCTCTTTCCCTTCTCTAGTCACCTCACATTTAGTGTCTGTCCCAGGAAGTAACCAATTTCACCTGTTTCAAGTGTCCTTGCAGAGAAAATAGATATGCATGCAAATGGGTGTCTTTGGGCCGCTTCTGTGTAACAGGAGTTCCAACACTGCTATTCTGCCTGTTTTTGCACTCGTCTGTCTTCACACACCGTATCTTGGAGACTATTCCCTGGCAGCACATAGCAGGTGTCTGTATTTCTCTTGATGGTTGTGTATGCCCCGACGTTGGGTGTTTGCACCATTTTCAGTCTGTTGCTGCTATTATATAAGCAGTGTTTCAGTGAATAACCTTGTGCATATGCCATTGTGTTATTCTTAGAAGTAGGATTATCAAGACACATGATGCATACATTTATAATTTTGATAGATATAGACAAATTGCCCTCCACACACCCAGAGCAGCAATAAGTCCCCATCACCCTTGACTGCACTCATAAATCCCACACCTGGATGCCACCTGTGTCATCTTTATAACGCCTGAGCAGGGTGGATGGCCGCATCATTTCAGCCTTTGAGAGGCCACGGAAGATGATAATGAGTGACCTCACTCATGTCACCAGCGACCTTCAGTTTGCTAAATCCAGCGGCACTTTCAGTTCTGGTATTGCTGGACCTCAGCAGCCCTAGGCACTCAGACCACTCCTTCTTACTTGATTTCCCTCTATTTCTCTACCTGATATGTTCTGTTTCCTTTGCAGTTTATTTTCCACTTCCCAGCTATGAAGTGAGGGTTTTCAACCTTAGCTGCTCATTAGAGTCACTTGGGAAGCAGTTACAATTTCAGATGCGGGGGTCACATCCCAGACCAAAACAACGATAAAATCATAACCTCTGTAGCTAGAACCCAGGCATCAGCATTTCTAAAGCTGTCCTCATGACTGTCATGTGCAACCCAGATGGAGAATGATTTCACCAAATGATGGCCTTCACAGGGATGAATCCATTTCTGTTCTCTTGTATCATCTCTCAAGAAAGCTGCATGCATGCTCATAGCTTCAATCACCATCTGCATACAGAGGGCTTACAAATTTACACCTTTATTCCAGGGCTTTCCTTTGCACTCTATGCCTGAGTAGGGAGCTAACTTAGTATCTCCCTCATAGACATCCCAAACTCAGTGGTCCAAAAACAAGCTCATGACCTTCACCCCACAACCCTGATATTCTGCCATGTTTCCATTTCAGTGAATGGTGCCACACTTCATTCAACGGTACAGTCTAGAAGCCTGAGGACCACCCCGCCCCACCCTTGACCCCTCTTCATCCCTCCTCAATTCACTGCTGTCTCAGGCATGCAGCAGAATCCTTGCTGGTCCATCCGTTGATACTCGGAACCCCCTTGTCTTTGTATCACATTGCAGCTGGGGTGATCGCTTCAAAAACATGCTCTTCTATAGCACCCCTCCCTACTCTGCTGCAAACCCTCCAAAGGCCCTCCCCTGACAGTGGGATGAAGACACACCAGTTGTCCTACAAGGCCCTACTTGGCGGGGCTCTTTTCTTCCTCCCCAGGCTCCTCTCCGACCATGTTTCCCATCAGACATTTTTCCCAGCCACCCAGCCTTTTCTCACTTCCAACAAGTCTTACTCCTCTTCCCACACATTGGCCTTGATGGTGCTCCTCCTGCTTCCATTGTTTTTCTCCCCTTTTGGCCTATTTGGCCTCTTCTAGTCTTACAGATCTCACAGGTGTCAACACAAGGGTTTCTGCTAAGAGGAAGCTTTCTTAGACCTTGAAGACTGGGCATCTCCCTGTGATGTTCCCCCAACCCATGACCTGTGTTAGCTTCCCTTTACAATAATTCCACATTTACAATTTTACACCGTCTTCTGTAATCCCTTGATTCATGCCTGTTTGCCTTGGAACCACAAGCTCCATGAAGGTAGGAATGGTGTCTCTTTTTCTTGCCGTTCTATTCCCAGGGCCTTGTAAAATGCCTGCCAGCACGCTAATACATGCAAAAATGATAAATGAACTGCAGGAATGATTTCTTCTCATTTCATAACGTGGGATATGGCAGTGGGGGAGTGAATGAGTTTGCCACCGATCACCAGGCAAGTTCAGAATGGTCCCAGACTGCCTTTAGTTCAGAAAGAAGATCCCAGGAGCAGCTCAAGTTGACCCTGCGGGGGACACTTTCCCTTTTATCATCTTTAGGTTGAGCTGGTTGGCAGCGCCTTCAGAATGAGAGTTATCAATGAAAATCATTCACGTTTAATAACTTCTAACAGCACTACATAAATACTTGAAAAAAATATGGAGAAGTGTTTACAGTAGCTGCATCTCATAAGGGAGATTTACAGGACTATTAAAAATTATTAGACCTCTTCTGTGACAGAGAGGCTTTCATAGGCTGTACTGTGCGACTTCGTATCCCGGTTCTGCAGAATGTTTATTTTCATGTTTTCAAAATACCGTATTTCTTCCACCATTAAATTTTATCTCAGAGGTGTTGTTTTAAAGCAGGAATTTCCCCAACTGTCTGATCTTGTAATTCAGCTCCAAAATATGTTGCTCTGGAAACCCTCTGGAGACTGTACAGGGCCAGGGCATGGCTGGGGGAACTGTGCTGAATAATGCACGAAGCTTCTGAGGATTGCAGGGACATAAATGTCTGTGTCAGGGCCACAGACCTGCTGGTTGGCCATTGGCTGGGCCTCCCTGGCAGACGGAGGTCGAGTTTCCATCTAACTATAGGCACACGAGCAAGGAGGGAGCAGAGAGAACCAAGGTCTCATTGGGCTGTGAGCCCAGCTGTGGTGTGACAAGCCACAGACCTGCTTGTCACTATTACTTCTGGGACATATGCACCCCCAATACATGCATAATATGCAAGGGAAACTTTCTGGAGAATTAACTGTGCCATTGCCGGGCACAGTGGCTCACACCTGTAATCCCAGCACTTTGGGAAGCCGAGGTGGGCAGATCACTTGAGGTCAGGAGTTCGAGAACAGCCTGGCCAACTTGGCAAACACCATCTCTACTAAAAATACAAAAATTAGCTGGGCATGGTGGCCCACGCCTATAATCCCAGCTACTTAGGAGGCTGAGGCAGGAGAATCACTTGAATCCAGGAGGCAAAGGTTGCAGTCAGGTGAGATTGTGCCATTGTGCTCCAGCCTGGGTAACAGAGTGAGACTTTAAAAAAAAAAAAAAAGAACTGTGCTGACTGCCCGCATCCCCTGGCAGCCCCCAGCATTGCTGAGGGCAGATGGTGCCTCCTTCCTTGACAGGTTGACCTCATGACAGAAACCAGGGTTCTTAAGGCAAAAGAAGACATCAGACATCCATGTGTGGTGATATGATGCTGTTTCTGGTCCAGACGCCACTTCACAGCAGAGGCTGCTTGAGCCATGTCAAATGGAGGATGTCTGTGATGTTACAAACATTGTAAAATGTGTCCAAGAAGGAGTTTTGAGAACTTCTCTGTCACCAGGACTTATGTATGTATGTATGTATGTATGTATGTATTTATTTATTTATTTATTTTTAGACAGAGTTTTGCTTTGTAATTCGGGCTGGAGTGCAGTGGTGCAATCACTGTAGCCTCGACCTCTTGGGCTCAAGACGTCGTCCCGCTTCAGTCTCCCAAACAGCTAGGACTACAGGCTTACACCACCACATCTGGCTAATTTTTTTGTTTTGTAGAGATGGGGACTTGCTATGTTGCCAGGGCTGGTCTTGAACTCCTGGGCTCAAGTGATCTGCCTACGTCAGCCTTCCAAACTGTTGGGATTATAGACATAAGCTACCATGCTTGGCCTGTCACCAGGATTTAACATCAACTTAGCTGGAATAAAATTCCCCAGCTTTTCCTCCCCTAGGCCTTGGTTCCAGCTGTTTCTCCTGCCTGGGATGCCTCCCTCTCAGCCCAGTTGCAGAAAGCCAGCAACACACCGCTCCCACTGTTGGTTAGCAGTGACTCTTCCCCAAGGTGGGGGGCGCCTTTGTGGCTTCCTGAGCAGGTCTCGTGCTCTGTTCCTGCGTTCCTGGCTTCTGGGTACCTCTCAGGCCCAGCCCCTGTCTAGAAGGTGAGCTTCCCTGACACAGGTGTGTTCAGGGGCGGAGCTGGTCAGGTGAGCAAGGCGTGCAGGCCATAGTGGCTACACGGGTCAGGCGGCTCTGTTTAATCCAGTCTGCTACCAGGAGGGAATGCGGGCTCTATGTGGTAAAATTTTCAGATTTTCCAGAAATCCTGATTTCTACGGGAACTCTTCTTTTTTCAAGTTGCACAAATTGCAAAATTCTAGAGTTCAAACAAAATACATGTAGCTAGTGAACAGCATGCACCAGACAGTTGGGGTCACTCACCTCACTTCCCATCCTCCAAGGCCTTTCTAATGTTCCAACGTCCTTTCCCTAAGAGGCTCAGGGAACCCTGAAGTCGAGTGGAGAGAGTCAATGTGAGGGGAGCCTGCGGAGGGCTGGGAAGGAGGAGGAGGACCAAGGGGGTCAGGGAGGTGGGGATGAACAGTGATTGGTTCTGTGGTTCCACGGGCTCTTCAAATTCTGACCTCTACAGGTCTCTCTGTGTCCCCTCCCTTGCTCCAGTGACTAATTAATCACGCTACTTAGGAATCCTTCCTGCTGTGAAGGAGATTGAAAGGGATGGAATGGAGAAGTCCCTGTCCTCCACACCAGGAGAGCTGCTGGACTATGGACTGGGGGCTAGGGACCCGGAGTCCAGGGGTTGGAGCCTCTGGAAGGCTCCACTCCTCATTTCCCTAATGAGAAGGTAACACTCCGTTGCCAAGCCCAGTGCGGAAGCTTCAGTGAGCTGCACCTGCGCTGGGCGCCTCTGCCTGCTAGCCCCAAGCATCAGGGAGTGCCCTGAGCTATCCAGGCATCCAGCCCCATGAATTAATTAAACCCCAGGCAGGGCAGGACGCTAATCATAATTCACACAGCTTCATCAGGGCCCAGCTTCTCAATGGTAAATCAAGACGAGGAAAATGGTTTATTCAGGGTAATCCTAGTTAAACCAGACAAATTTTCTCCATATCCCACTGGCCCCATTTATGGAGGAAGGGAATGTGACTAGAATTGTTGAGGGGTAGTCTGTTTCCCAGAAGCCTGCACTGACCGGCACTGAGAGCCCTGCCTGCAGCACCGTGGAGCTGTGTCAGGGCCCCTCTGCTTTCTTCCCTATGGATCAGGGCCCCTCTGGACCACTTAGTGGAGCCCGTGGGTCACTGAGGACTGGGTGAAGCACTCACCCTCACCAGCATCAATGTTGGGAACCACTGGGGGTGGCAGGGGTGTGTGGGGGGGGTTGCTGGGAAGAAGGTTGTTGGCTGCAGGGAGACAGGA
Source organism: Pan troglodytes (assembly GCF_028858775.2). Lineage (NCBI taxonomy): Eukaryota > Metazoa > Chordata > Mammalia > Primates > Hominidae > Pan > Pan troglodytes. Next base: position 32,210,305 of record NC_072418.2, on the reverse strand, counting down.
GAGTCTAGAAGCTGCTTCCCTACAAGGGGGCCAGAGCTCCCCTCTTCTCTGGAGACAGAAGATCCTGATTCTCTGAGATTCCAGGGCTGTTCTAGCTTTGGATGAATCTGAAGAGAAGGGGAGAGTCCACTGGGTAAGGCCTCCTTCTGTGAGCACAGGGATACCCTAGACCCTACAGTTTGCCCTCTGAGCAGCCAAAGCAGTGGGTTCACAGTCAAGTCCTTCCTGTCTCTATGTTTTCAAAGTGCTCTCCAGACCCTGTCAGACACACACCTCTGACGTCATCTCCCACCTCTCCCCCATCTGCTCCAGCCCCATAGGACAGTGCGTGTGTGTGCATAAGTGTGTATGTGCATTGTGTGTATGTGCATGTGTGTACATGTGCATGTGTGTGTGCGCTTTGCATATGCATGTGCATGTATGTGTGCATTAGCGTGTATATGCATTGTATGTGTACGTGCATGTGTGTGTGCATGTGTGTGCATGTGCATGTGTGTGTACATGTGTATTGCATAAGTGTGTGCGTTGTATATGTGCATGTGTGTACGTGTCCATGTGTGTGTGTGTGCATGTGTATGTGTATGTGCATGTGTGTGCATGTGCATGTGTGTGCATATATGTGTGCATGTGTATGTGCATAAGTGTATATGTGCATTGTATGAGTATGTGCGTGTGTGTACGTGTGCATGCATGCACATGTGTGTGCATGTTCATGCATGTATGTGAATGTGTGCATGTGCATGCTTGTGTGTGCGTGTGTGCTTACTGTTTTTCAGACATGCCGGTCTTGGGACAGCTGTGCCTACATTTGGGCCAGGACTCATTGTTCCCCAGAGCCACAGCTGGCTTCTTCACATTGATTCAGGTCTATGTTCAGAGACCTCCTCCTCAGAGAGGCCCTCTCTGTGACCCAAACGCTCTTAGCCACATCCCCCTGTTTTATTATATCCTCCACAAACGGATTCCAACCCAAAATTATGATTTTTTACTTGTTTGTCTATCTTCTCAATGGCAGCAGGGACTTGATAATGTATAAAATCCCCAGTGTCTGGCTCAGTGGCTGGCACTTAGTGGACATTCAAAAGATAGCTGTCGGACAGAGATGTGACCACTGTCATGAGTGTGGCCTCAGAGCAGGGAGTCCCCTGGCCTAAGCTCAGGTGAGAAGTGCCTTCTCCTGCAGGTGAAAGTTTGGCTCCCACACTTCTGTAAGATGGGTACTCTTCACCCAGCAGGGGCTTCTCCTTCTACTTCAGGATCAGCTCAAGTGCTACATCCCTTGTGCAGCCTTCCCTGATTTCTCTACCTCCCTCCTAGGACTCATTCTCTGCTCCTTCCACACCCTCTTGTTGTATCACACTATAACGCCTCTTGCTCCGTGCAGTGTGCCTGTGTACTCATCTCTGCTTTGATGCCTCTCCCACCCCGCTGACCTAGCCCAGACTCTCCGGCACAGGAGCTCAGAACGGGGTTGGGAAGTCAAGTGCTGGAGGCGGCTGTGAGAGGGCCCAGAAAAGTCCATTCCTTATTTGAAGATGGCCATAGTGTGAGTGCCTTAATTAGATACTGTTCCTACGTGTCTTCACATAAGAGGGGAGGAGAAGACACGAGTATTCATGTGTCTTCACATGTCTTCAGGGAGGAGAGCAGGACACAAAAGGTGTAGGGACATTTTTGAACCTGATAGCTTAGAAGTTCTCCCGTTTCATCTTCTGGGTTTTTCTGCATCTCAGCTATCCCTGCTCCTGGTTTCCAGACCTGCTGCTCCAGACGGGGCATTGCTTTTACTCAAGACCTTTCATTCTATTGAAACTTCACTGTCCCACATCCTACTGTTCTGTAAGTCAACTGCATTACCAGAAAGCTCTTTCAGACAGAGCCCTGGGGAGATGACCATGCCTGGTGGTGGAGGGGCAGGGGCCACTCTTTCATGGAGAGACCTTCTGGAATTGGTCTTAAACATGGAAACTTCGGGCATACACCCAGTGAGCCTACCTGGCAGTGGTTGTGGGGGTGGCTATGGAGAGACTTGGAGTGCAGTGGGGAATGGTAACTGTTGGGGGAGGCCATGGGCATGCCAGCTATTTGTGAGGGCCTCACAGGGGATAAGTTGCAATGCCATCCATCAGAGAGTGTTTGGAACCCTATATCTCAACCTCTGTTTTTCCTACCACCTGGTCTCTGGAGATCTGGAAAGGGTGCTGTTTAACGGCAAAGCCAGATGCAAATGCATATGGAACACCTTTCTCTCCTCAGTACGGGCAGGTCTCACGGTAGGAACTGTACTAGTTTGTTCTCGCCCTGCTCTAAAGAAATACCTGAGAATGGGTAATTTATGAGAAAAGAAGTTCATTTGGCTCACAGTTCTGCAGGCTGTACAGGAAGCATGATGCTGGCATCTGCTCAGCTTCTAGGGGAGCCTCAGGAAACTCACAATCATGGCAGAAGGTGAAGGACAGCCAGCACTTCACATGGCCAGAGCAGCAGGAAGGGAGAGATGGGGAAGGTGCCACACACTTTTAAACAACCAGATCTTGCGATCACTCACTCACTATCACGAGAACAGCACCAAGAGGATGGTGCTAAACTATTTATGAAGAACCACCCCCATGATCTAATCACCTGCCACCAGGGCCCACCTCCAACACTGAGGATCACAATTCAACATGAGATTTGGTGAGGACAGATATAAACCACGTCAGGAGCCATTTGGAAGGACCAAACAAAGACTCACTTTAACTAACAAGAAATGTAAGATGTCTGTATAGGAACTACTCTTTACTTATTACCCTGAAAGCAGAACCCAGTTAGGTGAAGTGGTTGGGCAAGTCATCATTTATGTTAGATTCTATAACCTAAGATTGGGCAGAGGACAAATGTGCTTTTAGCATTGTACAGCCAAAGTTACATTAGCAGAGAGAATGTCAGGAACTCTGAAGGGAATGAGATTTTACCCTACTTGCAAGATAAGTTAGTGAGTAGAAAAAACACAAAGTTTTTCACATTCTTGCACTCAATGACAATCAACACAGAAGAATTCAGTGGAAAAATGTTGCATTTTTTTATTCCCACGCACCAAGCAAGCAATCAATTCTGCATCAGACACCAGCTGGGTGTCTTCCAATTCAATTCTGACACTGTCTAACTGGAGATAACATCAGATCCCACAGGTTGAGGGCTCAGTCCCAAAAGACCATCCCACCCTACTTCAGGCACTAGTAGAAAGTCTGGTAAATGTAAATTAGTGTTTCTCTGCATTCTGTGAGCCAGTCTAGCCGGTTAATTGAACCCAAAGAGGGGACCTTGGAAACCCCAACTTCTGACCAATTGGCTTCAAGTTGGGGGTTCCCAAGACCTCCTCTTTGGGTTCAATTAATCTGCTAGAATGGTTCACAGCACTCAGAGGAACACTTACTTACATTTACCAGTTTATTATAAAGAATATTTCAAAGGATACAGATGAAGAAATGTGTAGGGTAAGGTATGGGGAAAGGGATGGAGAGCTTCCATGCCCTACCTGGAGTGCACCATCCTGCAGGAACCTCTGTGTGTTTGTCTATCTGGAAGTTTTCCAGGAACTAGGAGAGGAACCCTGTTCTTATGGGTTTTTACAGGGCCTTCATTACATAAGCACGATTGCCTAAACCACTGGTCATTGGTGATCAACTTAACCTTCAGCACCTCCCCACTTCCTGGAGTCCCAACGCTGTAATCCTGCCTTGGTCTTTCTGATGACCAGCTTCTCTCTTGAAGCTATATAGGAGCTCCCAGCCATCAGCCAATTCATTAGCATACAAGAAGACATCACTTGGAAGAGTCCAAGGAATTTAGGAGTTGTATGCCAGGAAATGGTGTCAAAGACCAAATATATATTTTACAACATCACAATTAGCCTGCCACAATTTCATGGACATTGGCAGAGGACAAAAGACTCCTAGGTCAGAGACAAAGAACTTTATTACTCACAGAAATAGCAATAGCCCAAGTATCAACATTTTCTTGTGCTAGTTTCTTGAGCCCTGACTCCCACATGGTGATGGAAAAGCCAGGTGACATCTGCACACTCAGTGGATGTGTTGCAGGAGAGGAGCTCTGAGCTTTGAGAACCTGGATCTTTTATGTTGGGCAGTAAGCAAACCTAGCCTTTGCTCCAGAGGGAGACATTCTTTTTACCTTCCAAGGCTGTTCACTATACAGTGATTCTTTTTAAGATTGTTCTGAACAAAGGCAGCCAGTCCCTCTGCTCACAAGACATGCAGAAACATGGGAGACCCATAAGGACAGGAATATTTTATGTCAACCCAATGACATAATTTTCTTCCCATGCACCAATGAGGGCTTCTGCAGATTGTCTTTTGCAGTATAAAATGTGACTCGTTTACTTTAGATGCTCTGGAACAGTTGAAGAAAACAAGAAATAAGGCAGACTGCAACCCAGACTAGAAGGTCATGCTATCCCTTCTCTAGCCAACAGTGGAAAATGACAGAGGAAGTAAGCCACGCCTGGGGCTGTAAACATACCAGACAAGAAGAAACTCAATTCTGGAAGGAGGGTAGAGGGCTGATGGAGACTTCATACAGGGAGAAGCTGAGAGAAGATGGCCTTCAGGGAGACAGGACTGAAAGGAGATACAGTGTTTTTACTGGGGGCCAATGCCCAATTTTTCACTTAATTCTGTTTATTTTGAGTTTTATCACTGGAAACAGAAAGTTCATTGAATCATCTCCAGGATTCTAAGAACGAGGGGTCATATGGGCAGGAAAGAGCTCTCCCCACCTCATGCTCCATGCAAACACCTTCAGGTAGGAGGTAGGGGGATGAATCTCCTGCAGGGAGGCAGTGGTTGTGATTCTCTTGGTATTTATTCCCCCTTTTCTTCAAAAGGATGGAGAAAGAGAGAGAAGTGCAGAGACAGTGCCACAAAGAGAAGGAGCTGCTAAGTCACACCTGGCTTGAAGGGGGCTTTCTTGGCTCCCATATTGTTGCTGCACACCTAGGATTCAGCCTAGGTCCAGTTACTTGCTGCACAGAAAGCCAATCACTGAAACAACCAGTATTGCCAGGGAAGAAAGGCTTTGTTGTGGGTGACACCAGCCAGAAGATGGGAGACAAGTCTCAAATCCATCTCCCTAAGTGACTATTGTCAGGGGTTCATTTAAACAGGAGCTGATAACAGGCAGCAGGTGGCCTCACCACCTGGATACAATTATCTGGAAAGCTTTAGCTCCCTGACACTACCTGGAAAGCCTGATGGTCACCTTCCTGAAAAAGGAAATCGGACAAATGTAAATTTCTCAAGCTTGAAGACTGGGAGGGTCAACTTCTACATTTATTCAAAAAACCCACAAACATCAGTTCTATGGGAAAATTGGGCCAGTTTCAACAGATGGGCCAGTTTCTGCGGACAGCAGCATCTGAGTCAAACACCAGGATAGGGCTCAGCAAAGCACAAGAGTGGATGAAAAATTTGCTTCTTGACATGATAATTCACAGGTAGCTGCAAACTCCTGCAAGAGCCTCACACATCCTCTTACTGGGAATCTGAAGGCCAGGTCTTGACCTGTTGAGTAGGAAGAGGAACATTTGGAGATGCCCACCCAAGATTCCAGACTTGAGAGAGACATGCTAGCCTCTGCAGCCTATGTTTTCAGAAAGCAGCAGCATGGAGGCAGGGGGTGTGGACCACCCTGTCCCTGTCTGGCCCTGGGACTTAGAACCCCTGCCCTTGGCGGTAGGCATGTTCTTCCATGTGAGACATTATATAACATTCACCAAGGCCCAGTGGCCTCAGCTCCATGGGATCGGAGAGGCCAGGGAGCTGTGAGTCACACTTGCCTCAGAGCTGGGTGGGGTTCTCCCACTCAGCGGCAGGCAGCGTGCATTCCCATTCTGTTGTAAGCAGTGCAGCATGCCCAGCAGAGCTGCATGTGGTGTCACACTGCTTCCCAATAATCTTTCATAACAAACATCCAGGGTGTTTCAAGCAGTGCCAAGTGGGCTCTGGAGTGGAAACAGGGAACCTGCTCTGAAGCATAGCAGCTCTGCCACCTTCCCACTCTCAGGGCACTGCAGGGGGTGGTGGGGGGTTAGTAAATGGATGAACACAGTTAATTGCCTTGCCTGTGGGCCAAATGTGGTTAGTGAGAAATAAGTTCCTCAAATACAACACGCTGGAGCTGGATTTCACAATCAGCTGTGATGTGGACATGAGTCCAGAGAGGAGTGGTAGGGCAGGGCCGGCAGTGGTGCAGGCACAGGCGTGGCCTTGGCTGCCCACTGGACTTCAGGACAGCCCTCCAGCCAGCAGCATCATGGGGGAAGGGGGATCAGCCCATGCACTTTGGCAGTTAGTTTGAGGAGTTTCTGAGTCAGCATACTAAGAACATTTTATTTAGTGTCACCGTGTCCGAGGTCAATGGACTTTCATGGTTATCTCATCTTACATCCCTCTTTCATGGTTGGAGAGACTGAGGTCTGGGCAGACAATTTAATAAAAATAATTCAGTCACAGCTGTCTTTCTTTGGGACTATCCCCATTTAACAGATGGAGAATGGGGCTTGCTGCAAACCTGCCAGTCAGTGAGGGGCAGAGCTGTGACCTCAACCATCAGCCTATGGAAAACAGATATCTGCCCAGTTCCTGGGATCTGTGCTTGTCTCAGTCCATGTTCCTATAAAGGAATACATGAAACTGGGTAATTTATAAAGAAAAGAGGTTGATTTGGCTCATGGTTCTGCAGGCTGTACAGGAAGCATGGTGCCAGCATCTGTTTCTGGTGTGGCCTTAGGAAGCTTCCACTCAGAGGGGAAGGTGAAGGGGGAGCTGACATTTGCAGAGATCACAGAGCAAGAGAGCAAGAAAGGAGAGGTGCCAGGCTCTTTTCAGCAACCACTTCTCACAGGAACTAAGAGTGAGAATCACACCAAGCCACACGTGGGGGATCCACAGCCATGACCCAGATACCTCCCGTCAGGCACCACCCCCAACGCTGGGATCCAACTTGAACATGAGACTTGGCAGGGCCACAGCAGTGCTCCTGAAACAAATGTGACATAGCTGGGCACCTGTTACAGGCTGAGCACTGCTTTAGGCACTCAGGTGATGGTGGAAAGTAAGATGGAAAGATCCCTGTTCTCACAATTTCCCCAGAAGTTACAAGGAGATTTGGTTCCTGGGTGCCAAGGCTTGGCAGTGTTCGAGGATACCCTACAAGGTGCCCTCTGTAGGTAAGGCAACAGTAATTCCCTTGAGGACTCAAATTTACAGAGATCCCAAACAGCATACATTTGAGAGACATTTTCTCCAGACAAAGAGGATGAGAAGGAGAATATCCCACCCAGAGATCATACTCAGAACTTAGGAAACAGTTCTTCTCATGTTATTGTATTTAGATGGTTAATGTTCTTTGTTCTTTCCCGTTTTTCATCTACAGTGTCATTCTCATCAAGGGAGCATCTTTCTCCTCATTAAAATAGGAGGGGAGATATTCAGAAAGATATTTAATTTTACAGTGCAGGGAAACAAATACTATTTATTTATTAGTATAATTAGGACAAGAGACAAAACACATCTCAGATGTCTTTGAGCCTTTTATTGCTGCAGATATTATCTTTCAAAACATCTGAAAATTAAGCCATGAAGCAGCATTTACATTCCCCCAATTACCAATGGGATAAGTTTCCCTGGGAAGGAGAGGGGAGTGGGGAGCTGCTGCAGCTGGATCATATGCACTTTATTCATTAGGCAGTAATAAGCAATTTACCATTTTCCATAAAGGGGCTATTTCAGATCCCACCAATCAATGAGCCAAGGCTCTAACAGGTGGGAAATTCTGCACCCGTATATGCATGAGGGAGCAGAGTCACATCTCAAATATTTAAGCTAAAACTCTTTAATAACAGCATAAAAGCAGAGCAGGTGTTAAATTACTGCAGGATTTGTGCTGTCATCCCAGCCCAAATGTGGATGCTCCCGAATGACTGTGACATTTCTGCCACGGGGGACTGGGTGACCCAGTCCTGCTAAGTCTGGCTGGGCAGGCTCTGGGGCCAAGGTGATTGAGGACTATGCATAAGAAAAGAGAAGTGCACAAGAAAAATCCCATTCTTGAGGAACGAAAGCTGACGGTCATGCCTCTAGCTGCTCTGCCTACATCATCCAGTCATACCAAGAACAGAGGACAGTAAGCTTCTGCACATGTCAAAGATGGTTTGCATCAGATGTGCTTATTTTGTGTGGCATCCATGCCTTCTTCTGGTAAAAGGATCCCTGGTTCCCTTTGGTTCCCTCTGCTCTGTTGCATGCAGGCTGGCTGCAATTGTCAACCAGGGCACCCTGCCACTCTCACTGCATTAGGCAAGGAATAGGAATGTGACAAAAGACAGCCCAGTTGGCTTCTTTCTTGGGACTTCGACTCTCAAGGTACATGAGGCAAGGATGAATAGAATGGTTAGGGTTGATGAGCTGCCAATTAGCCCCACCTGCCTGGGTCCCTGAAGTGGCCCCTGTTTCTGTTTCTTGCATGTCTCTGTCTCGGTGTTCCTTTGATTTGATGCATTCTGTAATATCTTCCCATTAAATTTCACTTTTGCTTAAGCTAGCCAGAGTTGATTTCTGTTGCTTGCAATTAAGAAACCTTGACTGATATAAAAATAACAGCAGCAACAACAACAGTTGCAGATGTTGTTTATTAAGAGCAGAGCTTTATAAGATGTTACCTCATCTAATGGTCACAGAGTCAAACTAAAGTAGGTATTATTATTGCTATCTTACAACATGGAGTATTCAGAGTCAGAAGCAGCCCAGGCCCGGTGGTTCTTTAAAAGCCTGGCTTGTGATCCCAGTGAATTCCTCTATATCAGTCATAATTCCCCAGAGAAACAGAACAAGTAAGATAAATATGTGTAGATAGATAGGTAGGTAGATGTGTGGATGAATGGATGAATGGATGAATAGATGGATGGATGGATGGATAGCTAGAGTTATATATATAAGGAGAGATTTATGTTGGGAATTTGCTGACATGATTATGAAGGCCAGGAAGTCCCACCATAAGCCATCTGCAAACAGCAGAACCAGGAGGGCTGGTGGTAAAGTTCAGTCTGAGTCCAAAGCCCTGAGAACTGGGGGAGCCAATGGTGCAACTCCCACTTTGAGACCAAAGGCCTGAGAACCAAGGGGCACTGTTGTAAGTCCTGGAATCCAAAGGCCCAAGAACCTGAAGCTCCAATGTCTAAGGGCAAGAAAAGATGGAGGCCTAAGCTCAAGAAGAGAGAGAATTCACTCTTCCTTTGCTTTTTTGCTCTATCTGGGCCCTCAATGATTGGATGATGTCAGCCCACCTTGATGAGGGCAGATCTTTACTCAGTCTCCTGATTCTAAGGCTAATCTCTTCTGGAAACACCTGCATAGATATACCCAGAAATGGCAGGGCACGGTGGCTCACACCTCTAATCCCAGCGCTTTGGGAGGCCAAGATGGGCAGATCACCTGAGGTCAGGAGTTCAAGACCAGCCTGACCAATGTGGAGAAACCCCATCTCTATTAAAAATACAAAATTAGCCAGGCATGGTGGTGCATACCTGTAGTCCCAGCTACTCGGCAGGCTGAGGCAGGAGAATCACTTGAACCTGGGAGGTGGAGGTTGCAGTGAGCTGAGATTGAGCCATTGCACTCCAGCCTGGGCAATAGGAGCAAAACTGAGTCGAAAGAAAGAGAGAAAGAGAGAAAGAGAGAAGGAGAGAAGGAGAGAAGGAGAGAAAGAGAGAAAGAAAGAAGAAAAGAAAGAAAGAAAGAAAGAAAGAAAGAAAGAAAGAAAGAAAGAAAGAAAAAGAAAGAAAGAGAGAAAGACCCAGAAATAAGTTTCCACCAGCTCTTTGGGCATCCCTTATCCTAGTCAAATTGACATACAAAATTGACCATCACACACTCTATATGGGGTCTCTAACTTGCCCTGCAGTCTTGTCTAGAGGGATGACTGCATGGCTCAAGTCCCCAGAATCAGGGTGAAAGCACTTTCCAAATCATCTCCACTGATGGCAACAGATGGGCCTAGAAGCTTGGGAAGGAGTCCTCCCTGATTTTAACCTCCCATTTGAGAGGAGTGTGTGTCTTCCTTCTGAATTAATTATTTATGTGAATCCAGAAATCTCTAATGAGAAGAAATAAATTCTCAGTGGGTTTGGTTCTCTGACTTCAGAGGGCCAAAAGCCTGCCATTGAGAACTGAGCAGAAACAGTGCCCAGGATGAGATGAAGGGGGGAGGGATGCCTCTGGATGTAGCAGGTCTACCCTGTGACAGAGTGCAGTCCTGCACAGTAGCCTTCAGTGCTGGCCTCGAGTCACTCGTGGGTGAAACCCCTCAAACTGAGGCCCAGTTTGAGATCAGCCCTGTTCTGAGGCTGCAGACTCAAGTGTCTACAGAAGCCAAGGGACAGCGTGAGTGAAGCGGGTCCCTACAGTTACCACAGCAGCGGGGGTGAGGTCTGTTCCCATAGTAAAGGCCTCAGGGGGATGCCCTTGATCTACTCGTGGAATTTCAAGTCTTTCAACATTTGGGGATAGAATTGATTTGGAGGCAAGGAACTCTTCCAGTTAACATGAGGAGAATAACATTTTATTTGCCAGATTTTCTTAGAAGAAGAAAGCACGCTTTTTTAGAAAAACAAAATGTTAGAAAAAACAAGCACGCTTTGACACATGCTTGTTAGGAGAAGAACTGTCCCACCTGTCTGAGAACTACCTTCTAACTAATTGCATTGGTAGCCAACAGTTACAAATTGGGCATTTCATTTAAAAGCCTGAATTCCTTCTTTCTTTTTGTGCAGTACATCTTCTTAGCCCAGATTAGCTAATGGGCAGATGAGACAAGGCCCCATGAGGCTGGGACATGGGGTAGGTACTGGGGTGCCGTGAGGGTGGCTGAGAATAAAAATGCATCAGCAACTTCACTGTTCTGTTAAGGACATGCATGTCCTTCACACAGAATGTTTAATTTCTCCACGAGATGGCCGTGGATTAGAATAGTCTATCAGAGGCAGCAATCAATTTAGAGACACCTGGGCCCTCACCAGCAATTCTGGCTCCTTGGGTGAGCCTGGGGATGTCTTTCTCATGGGACAAGACACATTTCTCTCTGGCAGGCCAAAGCCTGCCAGATGGCCGTGTTCATATCCAGAGCTAGCTCCTAATCCCAAAGACAGCGCTCCACTTTAACTCCAGAGGCACTGGCAGTGTGTCGACATCCTTGCCCAAAAGATCGGAATAGTCTCAGTTATTTTGGGCAGGCTGTGTTAAACAGGAGGTTCTGATCTAATAGTTGGTCTGTGTAAATTGTCTTAGGAGTAATTTCATTTGCGTAACATTTGCATTCACATTTAAATTCTCAACTATCTGAAGAAGAAATAGTCATTAGACACAGACTGGGCTTGCCTTACTGTCCCTGTGCCTACCACTTCCCCCATGTACACCCCTGGGCTGAGCAATCTAAGGTCAAGGGTGGTGAATGGGATTTTCCTGAAGAAAAATGGGTTGTCAGTATGTTCCTTCCCACACCTAACTGCCCAGTAACAGGAGGGCGGCGCTGAGCTCCCGGAGGCCTGTCCTTGGAAATCTCCACCAAATCACTAAGACTCCAGTGAAGAGCCAGGGAAGAGGCGTATTTTCTCTCCTCTTCCCCCACTGGGGTGTGTAGGGAGGAGGAGGTGCGGTCATGCCTCCCAAAGCTGCACAGGCATCAATCAGGACTGAAACAGTCCAGGCAGGCGGTGCCTCCTGGTCAGTTCAGGGCTGAAACAGTCCTGGCAGTTCAGGACTGAAACAGTTCAGGCAGGCGGGGTCTCCTGGTCAGTTCAGGGCTGAAACGGGCCGAGTAGGCGGGGCATCCTGGTCAGTTCAGGGCTGAAATGTGCGGGGCGTGCGGGGCATCCTCGTCAGTTCAGGGCCGAAACGGGCCGCGTAGGCGGGGCATCCTGGTCAGTTCAGGGCTGAAACGGGCCGCGTAGGCGGGGCATCCTGGTCAGTTCAGGGCTGAAACGGGCCGCGTAGGCGGGGCATCCTGGTCAGTTCAGGGCTGAAACGGGCCGCGTAGGCGGGGCATCCTGGTCAGTTCAGGGCTGAAACGGGCCGCGTAGGCGGGGCATCCTGGTCAGTTCAGGGCTGAAATGGGCCGCGTAGGCGGGGCATCCTGGTCAGTTCAGGGCTGAAATGGGCCAGGTAGGCAGGGTATCCTGGTCAGTTCGGGCTGCTACAGCAAAGTGCCATACCCTGAGTGGCTCTAACAAGCAACCATTATTTCTCACAGCTCTGGAGGCTACAAGTCCAAGGTCAGGGTGCCAGCGTGCTCAGGTTTTGGTGAGGGCCCTCTTTCGGGTTGCAGGCAGCTGATTTCTTGTTGCATCTTCACATGGCAGGAAGACAGGGAGGGAGCTCTTTAGGTGGGGGCGGGGGTCTCTTTTGTAAGGGCGCTAATCCCATTTATGAGGTTTCACACCCTCATGACCTGCTTATCTACTGAAGGCCGCAGCTCCAACGTCATCACCTTGGGAGTTAGGATTTCAGCATGTGAACCTTGGATGGGGGGGTGGGTGTGGCACAAGCATTTGGTCCATTGCATAGCAGTCGACGGGAAGCATATGCTTTGTCTAAAAAGTGCAGCAGCTGCAAAAGTGCCCAGTGTTTCACATCTTCTGAATTTTCTCAAGAGAATGAATGTTGTGGTTTTTCTGTGAAATCTCTAAGTTTTAAAAATGCTGGTGAAGGGTCAGGTGTGGTGGCTCACGCCTGTAATTTCAGAGCTTTAGGAGGCCCAGGCATTTGCTTTTGCTTTTGCTCAGGAGTTCAAGACCAGCCTGGACAACATAGTGAGACCCTGTCTCTACAAAAAAAATTTTTTTTTAATTAGCCAGGCATGGTGGCACGTGCTTGTAAGTCCCAGCTACTTAGGAGCCTGAGGTGGGAGGATCATTTGAGCTCAAGAGTTGGAGGCTGCAATGAGCTGTGATAATAATGCCACTGCACTCCAACCTGGGCAACCAAGGGTGATCCTGTCTCGAAAAAAACAGATAAATAAATAAATTAGTAAAAATCCAAAATGTAAATATGCAATGGTGCCACTGCAGGCTGGATCTGAACCACAGGCCATCCATGATGTGTGATCTGGGCCAGCCCCTCGGGATGGATGGCTGCTTTTTGTACCATCTACATTGTCAGGAGAATGGGACCATGGTCTAAGAGGGATAAGCTTTTATAAGACACTTCGGAGGCAAAAAAGAATTTCATTGTGTTTATGCCAAACACCGATGGTTTCAGTGCCAGAGGGCATTTCATCAGTGCTGCTGGTGGCAGGTGGCAATGGGAAGGGTCTTTAATTTGGGAAGTTTAGGAAGCTTCAATTTAGATACTGGGATCATTAAGGCAAAGGATACTTTGAGCAACTTTTGAGCTATAACTCGATGCTGTTAAGAGTCCAGAAAAGGCCCTGGTTTTCCATCCCAAGAAAAGCAGCATGAGTGGCTGTGCAGGCTGTGCTTGTGCCTGGCCTCAATGGCTCCTGAGCATTGTTCCAAGGAGACATTGGCTCCTGGAAGCTCTGGGGACTTCTGGGAAGACAGGACAGCTAATTCGTTAGCATGCACTTTATGAAGCTGCACGTGAGTGTCACACTGTCAGATGCATTTTACAGCTCTCCAAATGGTAAGACTTTCTTGAATGTTTATGTAGGCTACGGTCGGACCATAATTTTAAGTTCTTAAAGCAGAGTTGCAGATGATAAGGGCTGTAAACTGAGAGGAAAAGCTGGCACATAACTGCCATGCTAATGGCTGCGACCTAATGCTCTGGAATGGTATTTACGCAGAGTGCTCAGGATGAAATTGACAATGTAATGTGAGGGCAGGGGGCCTCTCAGTGGAATTTCTGCAGAGGCCCATTTACCCAAGGTAAAGTCAGGGAGGGGGATGTTAAAACAACTGTTCCCAGCTCTGCTTTGGTGCTGTCTCTAGTGAACCAAAAGGGAGGCTTTACCCAAAACATTTTTTTTTCCTCATTAAAAGAGGCTCAGAATCAATGTAAAGAAAAAAATATATAGGAAAGAAGAAAATGAGAAAATCCCAATTCATCTTCAAATTTACCACTCACAGATCATCAGAACTAACATTTCAGTGTGTAACCTTCCAGGATGTTTTCTGTGTGAGTATGCACACATGCCTACACAAACCCATTGCCTCCTGTGCATTTCTGGAACTGGCTTGCTCCTCCCAGCACTTGAGCATTCCACACCACGATGGATCGATGTAATTGTGGCTAGGTTGTATTCCATGCTTTGGAACAAAATCCAACTTTGCCCTTCTTGTTGGAAATTTTGGGTACTTCCAGTTTTTATAAGCACAAATAACTCTGCCATGATTATCCTTAAGCCTCCCCTCCTGCACATTTCTGATGATTTCCTTGGAATACATTTTTAGAAGGAGAATTTCCAGGGCAAAATGCATGCGGCTCTGTTTATACTGGTCGCACTCTGCAGATTTTCTTTACTCCCATGGCCTCGTGTCCTCTCTGTGCCAACCACATCCAAATCCAGCTCCATAGCCGGACCTGTAGCTTCAGGCTTCTAGACCCAACACTCTTCACTGGCCATCGTCTCAGCCACTTAGAGTGAACATGCTGAATGTGGAACTCAGAACCTCCTATCCAACCCACCATCTGCATAATCACCATTTGCAGGGGGCCCAGGATGGAAGCCAGGAATCATAGTCAGTGTCTTCCTCCCTCTCACTCCCAACCCAATAAATCCCCAAGTCCTGGAAATGCTTGCCCCTAAGCATGTTAAATCTGTCTGTGTTTTCGTTTTATCTGGTACTACCCAAGCCCAAGACACCAGCTTACGTCCAGGGATTTCTTTAGAGATTTTTAAACTCTACACGTTCTCATGAGAGATGAATGAGCCTGATAAACACATCCAAACCAATGTGATGGGACATGGAGATTCTCTATACTAGAAAGCCACACTTTAAAAGAACACTCAGGCCACACTTGATCTGAAGACTGGTGAGCCATTGGGCCAATCATGGCATTTGATGTGTAGAGATTTTTGAAATAAGGAGCCTTCTGATTTCCTCTGATTGGAGATATTGAGTCAGCACCTCTCCTACATTTGAGGCTGGCTCCATTCCTCATTCTCCGTCTTCAAGACAGTGTCATGTCTGAGTGACTTAGGTGGGGTTCTTTGCAGCACCAAAGGCTGGACCATGGCCCTGTACTGGTGTCCACAGCTCAGGACCTTCTCCTCTGCCAACAGGAGACCTTCCCAGACACAAGCTGGACTCTACTCCCTCAGTGACCCCAAGGCTGGCTCAAGTCCTGAGCACACCAAGCGCTCAGGAGGTGTTTAAAGGAATCCAGATCATGGTTTAGGCCCACGCTGCACTGGGGGCCCGGCCAAGATGAGAAGCATGGCCAGAATCCCTGGCCTCGAGACCTGAGTGACTTAGGGAACTGCTCATATAAGGAAACTCTGGCCACTGTCTAAGAGACAGCTGTGGCTTGTGGCATATGCTGCCTGCACAGCCACCTGCCACATCTTCCATCTTAGCTGCCTTTGAGCAGGGTTCAGATAACAGGCAGGGACTCAGCACATGTATTCAGGCCACACACTGCCTGAAGAATGTGTTCATAAATGCCTGGCTGTCCCCAAACCAGGGGTTGGCCTGTGGGCGTGTACCTCTTGGATTCCTGTGTGTTCACAGTCACTGCAGTTCACTGAAGGATCTTGGAGACGGGACTGTCGGCCTCTGATTTTGCTTTTCCCACAGTGCCTGCCCCATCGTAAGCTCCCAGGTGCCTGTACACAGGAGGTACTCAGCTACTGGGCTGCCATGCTCTTTGATCAGGGGTGAGAGGGGGTCCCCCTGAAACTCTACCAGGAGAATGGGCACTGCTTTGGTTAGTGGTACTGAAATGAGTACATGTGGAGGTGCCACTCTGGAAGCTGGGCAGGCCTCAGCCCATCTTGGTAAGTTGCAGGAAATGCTCAGCTCTCAGCAAAGCAAATCGAGCCATGAGAAGTTGGTTTCTGAGGAGCTGCACAGAAACAACACTCAAGGGTTTATTTATGTCCTTTCTCACAAACACATCAAAATGCGTTTGGACAATTCAAAGTCCAAAATGAG
Source organism: Pan troglodytes (assembly GCF_028858775.2). Classification (NCBI taxonomy): domain Eukaryota; kingdom Metazoa; phylum Chordata; class Mammalia; order Primates; family Hominidae; genus Pan; species Pan troglodytes. The sequence continues at coordinate 32,194,137 of NC_072418.2, read as the reverse complement.
TTAAAAATAGCGCTGGGGGACAAAGCCAGCACAGAGAATCCATTAGTGCCGATCCACATTAATGACCTCCAAGGCCTTGGCCGCCGACAGCAGGGACTGGAGGTTGGGAGCCGCCAGCTGCGGTCACCACACAATCATCGTACACGGGCTTGGCCCCAGGGATAAGAGACTGAACAATATTCGCTTTCAGCCTGAGCTGGGGTGGGGGTGGGGTCTCTACCTCATCTGAGCTAAGATATGTCTTTGGGGCTAGGAGAATCTGGGGACAGAGCGTTGGGGGTGGGGACATTCTGCTTGGCTTGCTGGCATCAGTGTGGGGAGGGACTTTTCTGGCATGAAGAAAAAATAAAACTCTGGGATGAGGCAGAGCTTATGGGAGCTGATGGGGAGGGCACTTCAACCCGCGCCTCCCACCCCAACCCCCACCAGCTGCAGAGAAAGACCAGGTGTTTTGTTTCCCATCAGTCACGGGCCAATACTTTTGCAGAATTCAATAAAACTTGAATTATGAGAAAAATGAAATTAAAAGAAAAGCCATACAAAATACAAGCCCCCAATTTCATGTTATTGGATTGAACAGTCATACTCCATGACTCTGTCAAATGGCTGTGGTGGTTTCTAAACACTCCGGATGTCAGTCTTCATCGTGACCACACTCGGCAGCACAGCAGAAGGCTCCCGCCGTTCCTGGGCTCTCCCACCTCCATGCCCTTGCTCGGTGCCCCCTCAGCCGGGAATTACCTCTCCTTACCCTGTCTCTCCATGTAGAGTGGAACATCTTCTTGGGCCCAGGGCTGAGTGTCCACATTTGCCTCTCTCCTCTCCATCCCCAAGATGGCTTCAGACAGGGACCTCCCACCTCTCACCTAAATCTACCTGCCACCCCGTGGCCGGGGCATCTGTGTCCCTTCACGCGCCCTCCCGCCCTCCTTCCAAAGGCTGCCAAACAGATCAACATCTTAAATCAAGCATTTCCTATCACATCACCTACCAGGTAAGGTTCCTCAGCAGCTCACAGGCAACCACAGGCCTGATCCCAAGTACCTAGACTGTGGCCAAGGCCCCACCGAGCTCCTGCTGCCTCCCTCCCTCCAGGCCCCCCACTGCACCCTCTAGCTGTCCTTGGATATGCCTTGTTCCCTCTGGTCCCACAGACTCCATCCATGTTGTTCCTCCAGCCGCATCTCCCTGTCTCCTTCTCCTTCATGTGGGGACAGATCCTGTGTGATTTCACACCCAGGCCCTTGCCCCTCCTTGGAGACGCCTTCCTTGCTTCTCCCACCCCCAGATCTAGGTGACCCCATAGAATAGTCCTCAATCCTTCTTCTAGCTCTTGTCACCCTGGAGTTTATTTTTTTCCCCAAATCCTGCTCATGGAGCACTTCTTGGGGACAGGTCTTTGAGTGCGGCATCTGCCTCCCCTCCCCGGGTGCGGGGCCTGTCCTCAGGAGCCACTCCTGAGCTGTGTGCCCAGAGACCAAAAGAGACTGGGAGGCAGACACAATAGTATCGTCACCCCAAGAGAAGTGAGAAGATCTGTGGAGGCCAGAGTGAGGAGGGGTGGGAAGGCATCCCCTCAGGGGAGGGGCAGGTGCCCACCTGGCACAGATGCCCAGATGCTGAGATAATCTGGGGCCTGGTAAATAAATACTGGCTTCCTCACCTCTGGAGCAGGACACCTTGGAGGTGTGTCTCACACAGCCTCTCTCCTGAGCAGATGAGTCCTGGTACCCACGGTGGGACCCTGGTCTCTCTCCTCCCACCTGGTTTCCTGCTCCCTCACAGGCCTCCTGGGATCACCTCCCACCCAAGATTTTTGTCTTGGGTGCACCCAGATTTTTGTCTCAGGTCTGTTCCTGGAGATCTGGAACTAAAACCAAGAACCTCCCGGCCACGACCCTGGAGTCAGCATCTAGTACCAGAAATGGAGAAAAAAAAAAGTAGCTCATTGCAAGTCATAATAAAGGTTCTGAAGAAAATGAACCAGGGCAAAATAAAATATCACACAGGTCCAGTCAATGAAGGCCCACTGGACACAGTGACATTTACAGATTTGCAATTGTATGCAACAAAGCTTCGGTACAGGGCAGCATGTGGGGCTCGGAGGGGTGGCCGGTCCTACCAGGTCACAGAGCATCTCACAGAAGTGGAGACTGAGCCGCATACAGTGGTCGGAGTGTTGGACAGCTACGCAGAACTGAGAAAGACTGCCAAGGCAGCAGGGGTATGGTTGAGCCTGAGCCGCCAGAAAAGCCACCTTCCACGGGGCATGTCTGTGCCGCAGGCCCAGGCTCACTGTGTCCCATGCATGACCCCTCTAGAGGCCCACAGCAATTTTCTGGGCTGTTCCCAGTCCACAGAAGAGGAAACCCAGGCTCAGTGCCTTGCCTAGTGTGTGAAATCAGGGGAGTGAGAGACGGGGTGGACCGTGGTCACCACTCACTAGTGATTCCGTTTAGGTCCCTGTGCACCAGGGTTCCCCGTGGCTGCCTCATTCCAGGACCTGAGCACCACCGATTGCGCTGGGTATGGCTCTTTCCAGGTTAAACATTAACATTAGTATCTGTCCCATGTGAATGTGTTTGTGTTGGTCAAGATGAGTGTGATTTATGTGCTTGTGAAGGTGTCACCAGGTGTTGGGGACCAGACAGCTGCTCAGCACCTTGCCCTGTGACATGCACCGCAGCACGTGCTGGATGACGGAACAGCCATCTGTGCTTCTGCTGCCGGTGAGGGACAAAGGTGAAGGAGAGCCAGGGAATGGGCAGGTGGCAGAATGAGGCAGTCCCCTGGGGCTGCCACCATCCCAGGAGCCAGGCTGGAGCCACCCTACAGGCAGAACCAGCACTGCCACCCTACAATGGACAGCCCAGTGCCCACAGCCCTACCTCGCCAGGGAAGCTGCACTGTCTCTCCAGAGCTGAACCTGCCCAGGCCTCTGGAAGCTCCAGAGCTCCAGCCTGCTTGGCACCTCTCTCTCTGTGCTTCTGTCTCTCCCTGTCTCCTCACTGTCTGTCCCTGTCTCTGTCTGTCTCTTTGTCTCTGTTGCTCTCTGTTTCTCTGTCTCTCCATGTTTCTCTTTCTCGTCTCTGCCTCTTTCTGTCTGTTTCTCTGTCTCTCTTCTGGCTGTCTCTCTGTCACTCTCTGTCTCTGTCTCTCCATCTCTTTCTTTCTCTCTGTGTCTCTGTCTCTCATCTTCTCATTGTCTGTCCCAGTCTCTGTTTCTCTGTTTCAGTCTCTTTTGGTCTATCTTTCCTTGTGTCTGCCTCTATCTGGCCCTCTGTCACTCTCTCTGTCTCTGTCTCTCTCTGGCCGTCTGTTACTCTCTGTCTCTCTGTCTTCTATTTGTCTGTCCCAGTCTCTGTCTTCCTCTGTTTCTGTCACTTTGGATCTATCTTTCCCTGTCTCTGCCTCTCTCTGTCCGTCTGTCCCTCTCTCTGTCTGTCTCTGTCTTCTCACTGTCTGGCCCTGTCTCTGGCAGTCTCTCTCTGTTTCTCTATCTTGTCTCTGTCTCTCTCTGTCTCCCTGTCTCTGTCTGGCTGTGTCTGTCTCTAACCTCAACTGCCTCCTGCCCTGCCCGCATCACAGCCCTTGGCAGCCTCTGACTGTCCTTCTCTCCTCACAGTTTCATCTCTGTTGGCTACATCTCTAGGAGCCTCCCTCCCCTGGATGTCCAAGGCCCCTCCTCCCTTGCGGGTTTCCCTGAAACCTAGGCCAGAGGCCAGGACCTGAGAGGTGGGGCAGAGTGAGGGAGCAGGCAGCCTGCTGGAAAGGGGAGAATGTCCCACCAGCGTGCCTTCTGGAGCCAGCACCCCTGCGGCCACTGGGGCTCAGTTCTGTGAGCTGCCTCTGAAAACCTGCTCTTCCGTGCCTAGGACATGCCCACTCTGCAGCATGGGGCCTGGGCATGTGTTCCCACCCAGGCCAAAAACTTTGCTGCACTTCTGGGTTTTGCTGGAAGCAGCAGAGGGAGCTCCACAGAGAGGGGGAAGGGCCCAGGGAGGAAAAGTGCAGAAATTCAGAAGGTGCTTGAGGTGGGAGCTGACCCTGGCAGGAGAGTTGCAGCTGAAGTCTGAGCTGGGCCAGGGACGGGACACAAAAACATCCTTTACAACTCCTTGTTGCCTGCAAAACTACACCGGGGACCCCCGGTGCAGCATCTAAGGCCCCCAAGATGTGGCAGTAGCCGACATGTCACCCATCGACTGCAAGAGCTGCCTGCCCCTCACGCCTGGCAGCTCCCCGTGTCTGCCCGCCTCCCAGCCTTTCTTCTCTATTTCCACACCCCGATGTCCCCGACCCCAGCCCCTCCTTCTGCACCCATCTCATACCCACTTTCCTTTCTAGTTCTGCTTCTACAGGAGACCCTTTCGGGCCTCTCTAACCCAACGTGAGGTCTTTGTTTTGCTCGCAGTGTCTGAACCGCCGATTTGTCATTTATGAGATCTGCTCTGCCTTCCTCTTTCAGCTACTTCTTCAATGTGCCTCCTTCAAGACTGCAACCACCTAGAATTGGCCAAGCTCAGCGCCAGGGACCAGGGCATGGAGACACAGCCCCTGCTGGTGAGAAGCTTGCAGTGCATGGGGATTTGATCCCGGGGGAGCCTGAGTTCTTCAGGTTGAGAATTGTCATCCCTGCGGTGTTCTAGAACCCAGCAAGTGGCTAGCCCACTGAAGGCACTGTTATCAGCTCTCGTTTTCATTCTGAATATGCAGCTTCTCCCTCTTCCCATTTAGTCAAAATCCCTCAAATAAAATGATATCTGCCTTGCCAAACCTGGTCTCCACCCCGCAGCCTTAGGGGTTGGTGGAGCCTCTGTAAGCCTGGGCACCTGCGCAGTTGACATTAGAAGCAATGGAGGAGGACAGGTGACCCATTAGAGGTAGAGAATGGATCACTCAGGGCCAAGGAACTCAGTCAGAACTCCCCTGAGACGCGACTGCATTCTCATGGCAACGGCAACCCTTGCTCTGATTCTGCTGCGAGAATTCTCCCAGATGCTAGCCCCCATGGTGTCCAGAGGCTGGACAGCCCCTTTGGGAGGCTGCAGGGATGCTGAGACCCATTCCAACATCAACATGATGATTCATTCCAGCATCAACAGTGTCCCCTGGCCAGATGTCCCCAGACAGGTGCCAGGACATAGTGCTGCAAAGAGTACGTAGTAAACCCAGAAGAGATCTGGCAGTTTCATTTGTCTTTCTGCCAATCCTTGGAACAAGCTAAGATGGGCTTTTTAAAAAGTCCAGTCAACTAAAGGCTTGGATAGATTGGGAGGTTCTGATTTTTAAGTTTTTAAATTGTGAAATATGTTCTGTCTTAAAAGGTATGTAATATTTTTATAGTTTAAAATAATAAAATGAGCAGTCGTGAACCTACTATCCAGTTTAAGGAAGAAAACATCATCCCATGTGCCCCTCCCAGACTCATCCCTCCCCTTCCAGGTAACCATTACCCTGGAGTTTGTGTTCACTGTTCCTCAATTTTCTTCATAGCTTTCACACACTGCGTGTGTTCCCAAATAGAATATTTAGTTATGCCCATTTCTGAAACTGAAATTTAAATGTTTCCACTCTATATATGTGTTTTGCAATATGCTGTTTTTGCTCCATATTATGCTTTCAGAAATTTACCCATCATAATGAATATAACTGTTAATTTATTTCACTGCTATATAGTATTTCATAACATGCATTCATCCAGTTTGCTGTTAATGGTTACTTTGGTTGTTTTCAGAGTTTTGGGTTTTCTTTTTTTTCTTTTTTTTTTTTTGCCTTTTTTTGCTTTTATTAGTCATGCTGCTGTTAACCCTTTTGTACATGGCTTTGGGGTACATATACCCCAAAAGAATTATTATTCTCAACACCAACACCACCCTTCTGACAAGTATTTTGTGATGTTCTTTTTACTATCTTGAAATAAAATTCTTGAAATTATATGGGTAAGTGCTATCTATGGTATAGATTTTATCTATAGTATAGATAGAATGCTATCTATCTATACTATAGATCCTGTACTATAACCCACTTACCCACAGAATTTTAAGAAATCAATGTAATGCTCTGAATGTGATATAAAAAAGAAATAAGACAAAGCAATTTATAATAAAAGGTGGTTGGACCAGTATGTAAAATTTGAGGAACAATTACATCAGAAGCTAGAATAACAATGTCAGATGTTTGCACCTGTGGGTAGAATTACCATGATTGTTCCAGCTACAAATGGAAACAGTCATAGGTGTATTGGGTTGATAGCCCAAATACCATGTACGAGATTCCCAGCAGAGAAATGATTTTCTAAAATGTTAATCGATTCTTGGTAAAGTTCTAAACAACAATAACAACAGAAAGCACAATATCCCTTCAATAAAAGGAATATTTTTCAGAAAAGTGGTTGCCTTCCTGAAAAATTCAATATGTTAAAGACATGAAAACAATGCATTTGAGTTTTTTTTAACTGTTTATATGTAAAATAAAGTTAGAGTTAGATTGCAGGATCAGGTAAGTATCAACAGACATTCACTTGCATAAATTATGTGGTCCCACATGTAGTCATGTGCAATGCAGGCTAATTCATCTTTAGGCGGAACTGCCCCAGAAACCATATGACGTTTAGCATTCCTTGCTCTACTTACTAAATGCCAGTAGCACTCTTTACTCATTGTGACATTTGCAGGCTTCCAAGACTCCCTCTAGGGTGTGGTAATGCCTGCATTAAGAACCACTCCTACAGTATATACTTAAAGAGTGGAATTGCTTGGTTAGACAGTAGGTGCATATTTAACTTACTAGGTAATAATAAATGATTTTTCAAGGAGGTTGTATCAATATGCTATCCCATCATCAGTGCATGAGAATTTCTGTTGCTCTTCTTCCTTACCCACACTTGAAGTTGTCAGACTTCACAGTTTTCCCTGTCTGGTAGGAGTAAAATTGTCTTTTATTGTATTTTCTTAACTTCCCACCTGGTTAAGCACTTTTTACATGTTTCTGGGCCATTCATGTTTTATCTTCTATGAAATTGACTGCTCATGCCATTTTCCCACGACATTTTCTCATTTGTTTAAGGGTACTTTTTTTTTTTTTCCCCCGAGACAGAGTCTTGCTCTGTCACCAGGCTGGAGTGCAGTGGTGCGATCTTGGCTCACTGCAACCTTGGACTACCTGGTTGAAGCACTTCTTCTGCCTCCCCAGTAGCTGGGATTGCAGGCACGCACCACCATGCCCAGCTAATTTTTGTATTTTTAGTAGAGACAGGGTTTCACCACATTGGCCAGGATGGTCTCATCTCTGGACCTCATTATCCACTCACCTTGGCCTCCCAAAGTGCTGGGATTACAGGCGTGAGCCACCACGCCCCACCTGTTTAAGGGTTCTTTATTTGTATTATATACTAATCCTCTGCCAATTATATATATGCAAACATTTTTTCACAGTTGGTGGCTTCATATTCCTACCTTTGTGTTTTATGGTGTCTTTTGATAAGAAAGTTTCTAATTTTTGCTTTACACCAAACATGCATGAATTTGTCTAGCCTTATGACTTTCCTTTGGGAAAGGATTATGAGTGAGCTCACTTATTTATCCACATTTTCCTATCTTAGTAAAACATATCATTCCTGTCTCCATCTGCCTCTCCCACATACATGCACTTTGCACTTCAGACCTCCATGAGGCAGATTTCCATGCCACCCTTAAAATTGCTGTGGGTATGGTGGGATCCTGTTCTCTCTACTATCTTGAGTGCTGATTTAATATCTGGACCTCAGTGAATGAGGGATAGAGTGCTTAAAAGCAGAGCTACCCATGACCCCAGATACTCTATGGGGGAGCAGTGGTCTGTCTGGAAATTTCAGGGTTAACTGAACCCTCAGAATCATCTGACAAGTCTGATGTAGGTTCTGAGGGAGGATAAGGCTGTGATGCCACTGCCTGCTGATGTAGGAAAGTAGGAAAGTGGGAAAGATAAAGAAGAAATTGAGAGAGAATTGTGCATCTTGGTCTTACCTTCCAGTCTCAGGCTCTCCATCTCTACAATGAAGTTACCTCTGAAACAGCCAGGTGGATTGACGGGTTATGTGAGTAGGGAGTCTTTGAAAGCAAAAGTCTAGTGAAGTTGGTGTATGCTGTTTCTCCTGCTGGGTAATGAAGTGAAAAAAGTTGGCCAATTATAATAATACACACTTACAGGGAGATAACCACTTCCTGTGTGAACATTCAGTTCTATCCACTCTCCTTCAGAGTTCCTAGAACACTTCACAAGGTAACCTTTCTCAAGCTTTTCCAGACCACCCCAAGCCTTGCACAACTCTGGTGCTGAGAACTGGAGCCCACCAGAGCTCTCTGCAACAGATTTCATTGTCAGACCTCTCTGACCCCAGCCCTCTTCCTGGGGGTCTGACCAAGCCTCTAGCCCAGGGATAATCAGATGGGTTTGTGCTTAATGCATTTTCCAATCAATACAACAATTTGCAGATTAACTTATGAACACTGAATATGAGGACAAAATGCTGCATTCAAAACCTACTTATCTTGATGAATTAAAAGTTAGTGTTGCAGATGGACATACAGCAGGCTTGGGGAGTGCACAAAACAATAAGTAGACAGATCTCTCCTTTTCCCCAAAGAAGCACTGATACTGTCCCTAAGGATGCAAAGAGGGCTTGGAAATTGAAGGCTCTTCCCAGGGGGCTATATCTCTTCCTTCCAATATGTTCCAAATGCATTGCTTCTTCCTTTTCATCCCAGTAACAGAACACTGACTCTTCAGTCTCCTAAATGTGCCACCATCTCTAAAAATGACATTTGGGAGTGTGTCCTCATATCTGAGCAAAACCCCAAAGCAAGCCAGCCCTCCAAAACTGGGTCACTTTTGGGTGGACCTGGGTCAAACAGCCAGTGGTTTCCACACTCCTGAATTTCCTTCTGGGCAGAAGAGAATCTTGCATCTAAGGGCAGAAAAGAATCTTGCATCTAAGTACCTATCCCTGGACTCTGATGCTAGGAACATGTGTTAGACAGATCTGTGTTACTGCTCTCACAACAGGCTTTAAAGAACAAGCTAACAATCGCAATGCCCCCCACCAGAAAACCTGAAAACTGCAAGCCCTTTGGAAAACTGTGCATCAGAGAAAAGGGGGAAGGGAGAACTGCTTGTTTTATTGCATTTGGTTTCTGTAAAGGCCAGGGAGAAAGCACGAGAGAGTCTTTGTCGTTGGTATGAAAGGCAGCATCTGGCGGAGGAAATGCTCCCTGATAGGACATGGGTGCAAATGTTTCTTGACAATTCCAATCAAGGACGGTTCTCGTTAGCATTCAAGATGGCTGGGATGATAAATTATATGAATAATTTTGGTTCTTTGTCAAGACTCGGATGATGTCTTTCCGCGACACATCTGTAGCTGTGCATACTTAATTACGAACTAACGAACAGACAGGAGGCATGAAGTGCGGGCACATTCCTTATGCTACAGAAATGACACATGCATTCCATGGGGCGTGTGTTCGAGAAACAAATGAGACAGCAAGTTTCTCAGCTGGAGCCCTCCTGAGATCTGCTTGTATGAGAGAGGACCTGGCCTGTCACTTCTAACATGGAAGAAATTTAATTAATTTAGGGGCTGGGGCTGGACCTGTGCAGCAGCCACAATCTCTTAACAGGCTCCCTTGAGAATAGCTTTTGCATTCCTGAGTTTAGATCAATACATGGGGACTATGACAAGTCTTAAACATTGAAAGCATGCCAAGCATTATGTAGGTACTTCATAAATGTCTCTGGTCTGACCACCTTCATCAACTCCAGGAACTAATACAAAGACAGCACTTGGAAAGATAATTTACTTGAAACTTTAAATGTTCTGTTAGGAGGAAGTCTCATCTGGTGTAGGGGGACAGGTCATTACTATCTGATAATTAATCTTTTGAGAAGCTAGAATAGAGTGATATTCTGGGCCTTATAAAACTAGTCTCCTCTGAAACATCCCTCCTGTGTTACTGCTGGTCTGTCTGTCTCCAACTTTGTCATACTAACGTTTTTCTCCACTCCACTTCCTGCTCCTTGTTGGCTGCTGTAAACCTCTGACTACAAAATGCAAACTGCTTAAAGTAAAATTACAGATCTTAGAGAAGAATTTCATGAAGTTAATGAAAGTGATGAGAGAGAACTATTTGCATCCTATGCACACCCGCTGATAACCAAGGATCCGGTGCATTAAAGTAACAATGGAAGAGAAAATTAACAAGGAGGATACAGAAAAGGCCCTTAACAAAGGAATAATTTGAAAATCAACAAATAAAGAGGGCCCCTGGAAAAAGGAATGAAGGATTTTTTTTGGTGACAATTATCTTTTTATAGCAGTATTGAGAAAATAAAATATGAAACAAAAGATGATGTATCTTCCTATCATACTTACTATCAGCTTAGTGGTACCCGCAACGCAGCCACTGGTTGAAGGGTGGGGTCAGAGGAACTTTCAGAACCAGCCATACATGCTGGGATGAAATACGCTCCTCGTTAACACCCCCTTTCCTCCACGTCTTAATTTCAAGAGCCTTATAGCCCTGAGCCCTGTAGGGGGCCCCTGCTGGGCCACCCAGTAGGATTCAAACCTTGGAAAATGGGATGAGGAGGCGCAGCCAGTGACGCACATGCTACTGAAACCTGGGTGGAAATGACAGCTTCCATTTCTGGGAAGAAGCTTTATGAACTTACACCATTACTTTATAAGCTTACTTTTCTGACTTCGGAATGCCCATGGAGGCATCTGTCAAGACAAAATCCCACAGACATCTCACTCCAGGGTGATGTGCCTGCCATGTACCCTCATACACACTCCACATCTCTCTATAAAATAGCTCCATGGTGGCTCTCCATGACCAAAACACGATGAATAGTATTTAGTGATGCTACAAGAAAGCTGCGTGTTTTACACTGACTGTATTCCTTAATGCCAATCATCTGTTATGGGACAACTCTTGTTAGCCCCATCTGTAAAAGATGAGGAAACTGAGGCTTAGAGAGGTTGACCAGCTGAGCCATAGTCACACAGTAGAACAAGGTCTGATCTCTGGTTTCTCCAACATGAAACTTCATGACCTTCTAAGTTTCTGGCAGCACCCAACCCTAACAGCTCACACGCAAAAAGCCACCTCTCCCTCCTTGCACCAAGTCGGCTCCTGGCAGGCTGTGCATGGCTTGGTACTCTTGGCCTAATGGGTCGCTGAGAGTGCACAGGTCTTCAGGAGCACACACACACAGCTACTTGGAAAAGACGACCTGTGCATGCCTGTGACTGTAAACCCACCTCCAGGAAAGTTCTGAGTATAGATTACTCAGCTTCGGCACAGGGAGAGGCAGCCCAAGGGTGGTGTGGGCAGGTGATGGTACCGGCACTGGGGCACAGGGCTGTGCTGGGTCAGGTGGAGGTGCCAGCTTGAGTGCCTCAGCAGAGCTGGCTGTACACGGTAACTCTGACTTTTCACACCTGCTTCTCCAGGAAAGGGACAGGGCCTAGCTGTTACTGACAATCCCACTGCAGAGAAACGTGACCCCGTATACTCTGACAGGGTGGCACTGCTAAGGTCATCAGTGTCTCCCCCTTTTCTGCAAGCTCTGGCTGAACTCTGGCTGTAAAGAAACCCTGCACTGTATGTGTGCCCATGTGTGTGTCTTTGTGTGTGTGTCTGTATGTCTGTGTGTGTATGTCCCTGTGTGTGTCTATGTGAGTATCTTTCTGTGTGTGTCTGTACTTGTCTATGTGTTTCTGTGTATGTTTGTGTCTCTCTGTGTGTATCTGTGTGTGTTTCTCTTTGTGTGTATCTTTGTATGCCTCTGTGTATGTGTGTGTATGTGTATGTTTGTGTGTGTCTGTGTGTTTATGTGTGTCTCTGTGTGTGTCTGTGTTTGTGTGTCTGTGTGTTTGTGTGTGTGCCTGTGTGTGTCTCTGTGCATGTCTGTGTTTGTGTGTGTGTGCGTGTCTGTGTATGTCTCTCTGTGTATGTGTCTGAGTGTGTGGTGGGGGAAAGGAGGAAGGAGCACGAGGGGCAGCTCCGTCCCCCGCCCCTGTGCAGCTCCCAATCTGATGATGCTCGAAGCAGCTCTATTATGGGTCAGTGTGGATTGACATGGAAACCTTTTTTAAAAATACTAAATGGAAGTGCAAATTGCAGAGCTGAATATACAGTCCATGTTCAATGGTGGGAAAACTGATTCGAGTAAAACTTTATTCAAGCCCTATCCTATGCAGGTCAGTGCAGAACGCTCCCATGGTCCTACGGAGCCCCCTCACCCCATGTCTGTGTTAGGTACTCAAGCTGAATTACTGAGCTCATGTTCTCCTCACCTCCTGTCTCTCTCTCCTCCCAGCTGGAACTCAGTCTCTCCCATTTTCGCCATACCTGCCAGCACAAGGCGGGGGCTGCTTGCAGTCGGCAGAGGTGGTGAAGCTCTGGCTCTGGGTGGGGCTGCCTCCACTGCAAAGGCCAGCCTGGGTCGAGGCAGGGCGGGGAGACTCTAAGAAAGCTCCGTTCTAGAGCAGGAAGCTCTGTGGGAGCAGGAGCTGGGAGACAGGAGTATGGCCATGATGAGAATCAGTCCTCAGTTTGGAAAGTGTGTTCAGGGGCCTACAGGAAGCTGGCTGCTGAGGCAGCAGGGCTCAGGTCCTGCCTGGGTCCTCGGATGCCAGGTTGCCAGGTGGGGCCTTGTCAGTAGCCTCTGAAGAATCATTGACAATCCCTGCGGCCAGGCCTGGGCCCTGCCGAACCTCAGCTCTCTTGAAGAAGGTGCAGGAAAGAAACACTGATCCAAAAGCCATTTCTAGGGCCTGAACGAGGCCAGCATACATGACAGCCTGCTGTGAGCTCAGGCGAGGGGCTTTGGGGGAGAAGGGCACAGATTGAAGGACCCTGAAGCCTCTAGAGGGAAGGGGTCATTAGCTGGTTGCAGGGAGAGGCAGAGGAGGCCACAGGCCAGCTGCTGCCAGAGAGCAGCTGAGGACAGGCCTGTCGGTGCTAGTGGTTAACGCTGCGATCCAGGCACAAGCTTGCCACGGAGCTCCAGCCTCCAGCGCCGAGATGGTTTGGGTGTGTGTCCCCTCCAAATCTCTGTTGAAATGTGATCCCCAGTGTTGAAGGTGGGGCCTGGTGGGAGGTGATTGGGTCATGGGGGCGGATCCCTCATGAATGGCTTGGTGCGCTCTCTGAGGTAATGAGTTCACCCAAGAGCTGGTTGTCTAAAGGTTCTCTCTCTTGCTTCCTTTCTCTCCATGTGACACTCACCTGCTCCCCCTCTTCCTTCCACTGTGATTGTAAGTTTCCTGAGGCCTCACCAGCAGCAGATGCCAGCACCATGCTGCTTGCACAGCTGCAGAACTGTGAGCTAAATAAACCTCGTTTCTTTATATATCACCCAATTGCAGGTGTTCCTTTACAGCAATGCAAATGGACTGTCACACATGGGGATAAACCAGCCAGCAATGGACAGCCCATTGTTGCTGGGCCTAAGGCACCTCAAAGGAGTAGCAGGGGCTCAGAGCAAGGACCCTCCTCCCTCTGCTAGAGCAGCAGAGGCTGCAGCACCAAGGAGAGGAAGTTAGAGCTGGTCCCTGGAGCCTTAGGAGTTGTACAGGCAGGGAGAGTGAGGCTCCTGGGAAGGAGGGCATTCCAGACAGATGGGATGCAAAGGCCAGTATGCTCTCGCAGGCTTGCTTTCAGAGAGTGAGGAGAACCTATCAGGTCAGAGCAGACAAATCAGACCTCTGGGTCCTGCCCTGGGGTCGGGGCTCTCCCTCAGACCCTAAGAGCTCCTGGCTGTAAATTTCTCATTTGCAGCCCAGGTCAAGTAGGGGCAAGTTCCAGCCTTGTAGGGTGGCTGAGAGAGCACAGCCTCATGCACAGTAGGTGCCCAACATTGTCTCTTGTCATTATTTTATCCATGGCTTTCCAAAAGACAGAGGAAGAGTACTCCATGCATGCACACAAGTCCTTAAGTGTCCAGGGAGTCCGTGGAAACCTTGACATATTAGCCCTGAAGGCACGGGAGGTCGAGATTACACAGTGCTCTCAATCCACAGCTCCTTCATATTCTCTCTAATTGTATCTGACTCTTATCAAGGACATGCATGTGTCTGAACACCTCTGGTCAAATAAAAGGAGGTTGTGAATGCTGCCATCCTCCCCGTGTGGACAGAAAGGTTATCTGTTGATTTAACAAGGTTCAGGGAACTCAATTTCCATGCAGCATGAGAGGAAGGATGATGTCATAGCCCAAAGCATAAGCATTAGACTCAAAGCATTGGTGCCCAGCTAGCCGAGTGAAAAGTCCAGCACTGCTAGGTTTCTGCCCATCCTAGCTGTGTGATCTTGGACGGGTTGTTTCACTTTCCCGAGCCTCAGTTTTCCTGATGTGTAAAGTAGAACTTTAAAGAATCAAAGGTGGGCCAGGCACGGTGGCTCACACCTGTAATCCCAGGATTTTAGGAGGCCGAGGTGGGCAGATCACCTGAGGTCAGGAGTTCGAGACTAGCCTGGCCAACATGGTGAAACCCCGTCTCTACTAAAAATACAAAAATTAGCTGGGCATGGTGGTGGGCACCTTTAATCCTGGCTACTCAGGAGTCTGATGCAGGAGAATCGCTTGAACCCAGGAGGCAGAGGTTGCAGTAGGCTGAGATTGTGCCATTGCACTCCAGCCTGGATGACAAGAGTAAAACTCCGTCTCAAGAAAAAAAAAAAACAAAGATGATAGTATAGGATACCTTTGGAAAGTACTTAGTGCACAGAATCAGTTAATTAAATGTTAGTTGCATATTTATTACATATATGTGTAGATACTTTCCTTACATAAGGTCATATATTTACAGTCACATATATTTGACCTTAAGTTGACATAAACTTAACAACAAATGTGACCACCTTCAAGCATGCAGATTGCTTGGTGAGATTATTGCTAGATTATCGTATTTGAGGGAAGAATCGACCTTCTGAGACCTCCTTGAATTCATCCAGAAATATTTCCCTGATGTTTTTGTCAGGAGTTTTTTGCATGTGTCTTAAGCCTTTTCCACTTCATTTGTAACCTGAATGTGAACACATCTGGGGAAATTTCATGCCTGGGTTCAACGGGACTTTGATGTTTAAATCTACCCTTGATGTCAAGGGTCCCCATTGCTGCCTTGGTGGGGCTGGGGACAGACTGTGGTGCCCCAGGAGGAGACATTCAGGCAGAGCACAGGCTGCCTGTCTCTCTTCATTTTGAACCATATCAAGAGCTCAGTATTCTTAAGTGCTGGCTGCGATGAGCAGCCGTTTACACGCCAGCTTGGCCATGAAGGAAGGTTTTACGAACACATGCTTTTCTGAATAAATTGAATGAGAAGTGGGTCAGACCTTGTACAACAGCCTCCCTGCTGCCAAGGGGCTGTCTTTGCCAAGACAATTAGGGTTAGATATTTTATCATAGAGGAATGAGCCACTGGAGATGGTTGAGTTCATTTTCTTATCTTATAGGTCAGAAAATTGAGACCCAGAGCTGAGAAGATTTCTCAAGGTCAGAACCCTTTCTTCAACGTCCCCTGAAACACTGTGTGAGCAGCTCAGGCAGTAATTGGCTCTGTGGTTTAATTTTTGCAATTTGTATAAAATGTTGCTTTATTGCCGATGGGAAAGTTTCTCCTGAGCTCTTGGAAGTGAGGAAGGTCAAATGACTATAATTAAGGGAAACCTTAAACTTTGAGTTCAACAATTCACAAGGGGGGGAAAATGGGCCAAGTGATCACCGCGGGCAAGTGGAGGTGGCACAGCCCTGTCCAGGAGACCAGCCCCCACAGAATGCTGGTGGGTCTCACCATCACAGGATTCTGGAGCAGTGTTATTCATATTCATAATGATTCCACATTTATCTGATTTGCTCTGATTTTTCTAGAGAAGATGGAAACCCAGACTTTCACATAAAACTCTAATTTTTCAGTGTTGGCAACTCAGCAAGCCAAGCCATTCATATCAGCAAACCCCCATTGGTTGCAACCTCTGGCTTGAATATGCAACAGGCTGTCAAGCAGCATGTCACTTGGGTGAGCTTTAGGAGGTGAGCAGCTATCATGAAAGCCTCATGCCACTTCTGTGGTGCATGCGGCTTCCCCCAGCAGTGAGAAGATGGATAATTCCATATTCCCTCTACATCATTGTCTTATGTCATCAAAGATGACACTTTTCCCATCGATTTTGAAAGCAGAACTTTCAATCATTCTGATGAACTCAGAGCCTCAGAGTAAGACTGGAGAAGCATGCTTCACTGTCTACAATGGCAAAATATTGAGGAAAAACTTTGCCTTCAACAGTTCTTTTTTTTTTAAATTTATTTCTTTTTTGAGACAGAGTCTCACTCTGTCACCCAGGCTGGAGTACAGTGGTGCCATCATAGCTCACTGCAGCCTCCAAAATCCTAGGCTCAAGCAATCCTCCTGCCTCAGCCTCCCAAGTAGCTGGGACTATAGGTGCACACCACCACACCCAGCTAATTAAAAAAATGATTTTTAGAGATGGGGTCTTGCTGTGTTGTCTAGGCTGGTCTTAAACTCCTGGACTCAAGCTTTACTCCTGCTGGGATTATAGGCGTGACCCACCATGCCTGGCCACTCCCTGGTCTTTGCTACAGCTCTGGTGGGGTCTGGGAAGAGTCAGGTATAGCAGGAGAAGAGGTGGCTACACAGGCAGGACACAGGCTACCCTCCCTTTGCTCTGAGTTTTGAGCTGTGTTGTGAGCTCAGTATTCTTAAGATTATTGCCCTAAAGCCTGTCTGTTTGCATCAAAACCCTGAATTTTGCTTTCATATTCCTTGTGTCCTGGACTCTAGTGGAAAGAGGTAATTACCAGAGAACATGCCCTTTGAAATTGAGGCCTAATTTACACACAAGTCAAGTGTACCGTCTACTCAATTTTGGCGCATGCATAGCAAGACAGGATATTTACATATATCCCAGAATATGCCCTTCCACACCTTCCCAATCTATCCCTCCACCATTTGGCATACACTGTAACTTCATATAAATGGAATCACATTGCATACACCTTTTTGTGTCTGGCTTCATTCGCTGAGTGCGTTTTGAGAATTCATGTTGTATGATAAGTAGTTCATTCCTTGTCATGGCTGAAGTGATTTCCATTGTGTGAATTTATCACAGTTTATGCACCTGTTGGTGGACAATGGAAAGTTTTCAAACATTGGATTATTGTGAATCAAGCTGCTGTGAACATTCTTATAAAAGGCTTTGTGTGAGCACATATTTTCATTTCTCTTGGATAAATACATGGAAGTATATTTGCTGGGTCATAGGGTAGATGTATGCTTAGCATCTTAAGAAATTACTGAACAGTTTTCTAAGTATTGTACTAAACACTCAACAGCGGTATAGGAGTATGTGATTATTCCACAGACTCTCTAACGTTGATTTCATTTTGGTCATTCTAGTGGAATTGTAGTGGTATGCTATTTCATTGTGGTCTTTAGAACATGTTTTTGTTTTGTTTTGTTTTGTTTGAGACAGAGTCTCCCTCTGTTGCCAGACTGGAGTGCAGTGGCCCAATCTCGGCTCACTGCAACCTCCGCCTCCTAGGTTCAAGCAATTCTTTTCCCTCAGCCTCCCGAATAGCTGGGACAAAGGCACACACCACCACGCCCAGCTAATTTTTGTATTTTTAGTAGAGATGGGGTTTCACCATGTTGGCCAGGCTGGTCTCAAACTCCTGACCTCAAGTGATCCGCTCACCTTGGCCTCCCAAAGTGCTGGGATTACAGGCATGAGCCACTGCATCTGGCCTAGAACATGTATTTTTGAATAGATTTTAATTTTTAGGGCAGTTTTAGGTTCACAGCAAAATTGAGCAGAGTACAGAGATTTCTCCTATACTTACGCCCTGACAGAGGCACAGCCTCCCCAACTATCAACATCCTGCACCAGAATGGGACATATGTCATAATTGCTGAAACTACATGGACCCTTTACTGTCACCCAGGTCCATAAACTAAATGAGGGGGCCCTCTTGGTGTTGTGCATTCTGTGGGTTTGAACAAATGCATAATGACATGGATCCACTACTGTAGAGTCACACAGAATAGTTTTGCTGCCCTAAAATCCCCTGTGCCCTGCATGTGCTTCCCTGCAACCCTTAGTAACCACTGATCGTTTTACTGTCTCCATAACTTGCCTTGCCCAGAATGTCATAGAGCTGGGATCATAAGGTATATGGTCTCTTCAGATTGGCTCCTGGGAAGTCTGATGTAACTGTTATCTTCGCTCCTCTGTAGCTAAGGTGTTCCCCACTCACTCTGGCTTCTTTTAATATTTTTCTGCATCTTTGATTTTTTGCAGTTAGACTATGATGTGCTTATATATATATATATATATATATATATATATTTTCTTTAATTTACCCTGCTGGGTGTTCTCTGAGCTCCCTGGATGTGTAGTTTTGTTTTTTGTAACATTAATTTGGGGGAAATTCTCAGCAAATATTGCTTCAAACACTTCTTTCACTTTTTCTTCTTCTGGTATTCCCATTACATGTAGGTTACACTTTTCTTAGCTGCCCCATGGTTCTTGGATATTCCGTTCTGTTTTGGGTATATTTCTTTTCCCTTGCTTTTTCATTTTGAAAATTTCTACTGACATATCCTCAAGCTCAAAGATTCTTTCCTCAGCTGTGTCCAGTCTACTAATGAGCCCAGCAAAGACATTCTTCATTTCTGTAACTGTGTTATCGATCTCTGGCATTAAAAAAATCTTTTCTTAGAGTTTCCACCTCTCTGCTTACATCACCCTTCTGTTCTTGTGTGCTGTCTACTTCATCCATTAGATAGAGCCCTCAGTGCATTAGTAATAATCATTTTAAATTCCTGGTCTGATAGTACCAGCATCTCTGCTACATCTGAGTCTTCTTATGATGTTTGCTGTCTCTTCCAATTGTTTTTTTGCCTTTTAGTTTGCTTTATAAATTTTTCATGTGCATGTAATAGCCAGACACTGAGGTTACCAGGCCTTTAGTAATGTGATGATAAGATATGGGGGTGCCTTCTATAGTCCTAGAATTAGCTCTCAGTCTTTTAGTGAGCTCGTGCCCCTGCACTGTGAACTTCACCAGTGCTTCTCAGTTTTCTACCTGCCCATCAGATGAGACAGGGTGGGCAGAGTGGACTGGCATTGGGTATTCCCTGTTTCCATGTTGAAGGCTAGAGGTGGCTAAAGCTGGGTATTTCCTTTCTCTCGTGTGAAAAGCTAAGGTGGGCTGGAATTGGGCATATTCCTTTTCCCAGGTTGGCTCTGATAAAACTCCAATGGTTTAGGCTCTGATGAAATAGTTTCTTGTGAGGCCTTATTAATAACAGAATACTCAGAAAGATTTCAAAATGGTTCCTTTTCCTTTCCCCTGCCAGAAGCCCTAGGAGATTTTTCTCTGATATTCACTGAGAACCTGGTTGAGCTCCTGAAGGTAAAACTCACAGAAGCGTGTCCTGTGCAACCCCTCCATGACCAGGTCCTTCTGGAGTTTTTAACTTGTCCATGTGGAGCCTCCAGCAATTTGTCAATGACATTTTAGGTTTTCCTAACCCGGCTTGGGGTCCCTCAGAGGTGTTTGCTGATGGGTTTCTGCTCTGTTAAGTTGTGAGTTGCTGTATTCACCTGTCTCTCTCTCCAATTTTGAGAGCAGTGTTTGCCCTGTGACCTCACTTTTCTGAAAGATCTGAGAAGAGGGATTTTTTCCGTGGGTTCAGCTTTTTGCTTGTTAGGATGGGGTGATGAATTCCAAGCTCTGCATGCTGAACCTGGCATCTGAAATAAGAGCATGCTCTCAAAAAATATTCTAAATAATTTTACTTACAAACCTTTATGCTAAGAATAATAATTCTATAAAGTTTCCTCTGGGCAAAAGTATAATCACTTAAGTAATAGTAGTTTCTTGAGTTAAAATGAGGGATAATTCAAAATATTTTTTAAGTCAATTGTTTTTTCTACTTTTCTAGATGTTCACTAGCAGGTCATTTGAACACTGAAATTCAACCCTGAAGATAATGCAGTATTATTCTTATGACGGCAGGGGAGAGGGGCAAAGTCTAGCACATGGGAAAAGAAAATGGTGATAAATTCTTGGGGGATGTTGTCCTTGTTATCAATGAAAGATGTGGCAGGCCAGAAAAATGCCTTTGTCAAGTGGGGGTAGGGGGTGTCCATGCATGCTTTCTGGAAGTGCAGAAAATCATAGAGACCTTGGCCATGAAATTCTCCAGCAAAATAAATGTAGAATTATAGGAAGAGTTCGGGGGACAAAGTCTGGGAGCAAAAGTGAGAATATGAGTAGAGAGGTGTAAAAGTATTTTCTTGAAGACAAATGGTATCCTCTGGTGAAGGACCATGTGGGAAAGACTCTGTGACATGATCTATTTGGAAAAACCATCGATGTTTGATGGATTATGATTTAGGGTCCAATGACTTTGGCTTCTTGAATATCAGCAATCAGTTCATCCAGTTGTGCTTGTTTAGTTTTCTATTTTTAAAGTTCTATTTCTGTGAAATTTATTTCACGGTGAGCCATAGAGTTGGCCTCATTGAGTTTTTTTACTAATAGCCTCTATACTTGCTATTTATGATGGCTCTGTGTAAAGGTTGGTATCTCTTGAGGATGGTGCTAGGCCATCACGTCACTTTAAATTAGTTTGGTAAGTTGAAAGCAAATTATGTATTATTATTCTTTATAGCTTTTTTTTTTTTTTTGAAAAAAAGAGCATAAAGTTCTTCAAAACTAGGTAATGGTGACAACCTTTTCTGCGCATGCCTTCATCTCCCAAGGAAATCCAGAGATGTCAGAACCTGGACTCTGCTTTTGGAGGAGGCCATTACACCTTGAAGAGCTTCTCCAGGAAGATCCCAGCACCCAGCTCAGAGCCAGTCCTCAGGCCTTGAAGAAGTCCCAAGTCCACTACAGGGAGGCCTGTGGCTGCCCTGTCCTGCTAAGCCATGATGCACACACAGAGCACAGCACAGATTTCTCCTCACAGCAAGGTGCACTTCCTCACCTTCTCTGGCACGTCATTCCTTCCTGTAGAACAGTTTCCATCAGGTATCATTTCCCTTCAGCCTGAAGAATTTCCTTTACATTTCTTACAGTTCAGGTTTATTGGCAAGGGATTTTCTCAGCTGTTATGCAACTGTAATTACATATTTTGTTTATTTTTGAAGGACATTTTTGCTGAGCATAGAATTTTTGGTTGAAAGAGTTTATGTTTTCCTTCAGAATTTAAAGACATCTTCTGACTTCCATTATTTCTGATAAGTGAGCCACCATTTTTATCATTTTCCCCACATATCTAATGTGACTACTTTTGTGTGAATATATTTGGTTGTAAGGAGTTTAAAAATGGTGAGCCTAGGTGTGATTCTCTTCCCTTTTACTTTTCTTGGGTTTTGCTGAGCTGCTTGCATCTCTTGGTTGAGGTAAGCGGCTAAATTTGCAAAAATTTAGCCATTAGTTCTTCAAACACCCTTTCTTCCCCATTCTATCTTTTATTTCCTTCTGGAATTCTACTTGCAAGTATTTTATATCATTTGCTATTTGTGGCTAGTTATAGATGCTTTATTTGGCTTTTATTTCCCTTCAATTATTTTTCTCTGTGCCTCTGTTTCGATTATTATTTTTGTATTTTTGCCTTAATTTAACAATGCTGTCTTTTGCTGTGTCTAATATACCAAGTATATACATACGTATATATTCTTACTATATCACAAATCACAGTCATATTTCATTGTCTTTTAAAATATATTGCTAGATTCAATTTCTAAAATCATGCTAATGATATTCATATACATGCTTATGAGAGAGATTAATCTGTAGTTTTATTTTCCTGACATATTCTTTTCTACTTCTAGTATCAGGGAAATTCTGGCCTCATAAAATTAGTTAGAAAGTATTCCTTTTACTTCTATCTTCTGAAAGAATTTTGGAGAATTGATACACTTTTCTTCTCAAAAATTAGGTAGAATTCACCAGTGAAGCAGTGGAGCTATCAGGGCCTGCAGTATTTTTCTTGTAGAAAGGTTTTAAACTATGGATTTAATCTCAGGTTATCTATTTCTTGCTAAAATGGGCTTTAGTAGTGGTAGTAGTTTGGTAGTTGTGTCTTTTAGAAATCGGTCCAGCCTGACCAACATGGTGAAACCCCATCTCTACTAAAAAATTCAAAAATTAGCTGGGCATGGTGGCAGGTGCCTGTAATTACAGCTACTTGGGAGGCTGAGGCAGGACAATCACTTGAACCCGGGAGGTGGAGGTAGCAGTGAGCCGGGATTGCGCCACTGCACTCCAGCCCGGGTGACAGAGCAAGACTCTATCTCAAAAAAAAAAAAAAAAGAAAGAAAAAGAAAAAGAAATCTGTCCATTCAATGTGCGTTAATTAATTGGTATAAAGAGCTGGGTTCCCACCCCCGCCCCCAATCTTTCCTCTCTTTTGTGAAGAATAGGTCTAACTTAAGAACTTTCTGGCTGGGCCTGGTGGCTCACACTTGTAATCCCAACACTTTGGGAGGCCAAGACAGGCAGATCAGCTGAGGTCCGGAGTTCGCGACCAGCCTGGCCAACATGGTGGAACCCCATCTTTACCAAAAATACAAAAATTAGTTGGGCGTGGTGATGGGTGCCTGTAATCCCAGCTACATGGGAGGCTGAGGCAGGAGAATCGCTTGAACCCGGGAGGTGGAGGTTGCAGTCACCCAAGATTGCACCATTGCACTCCAGCCTGGGAAACAGAGCGAGACTCCCTCTCGAACAAACAAACAAAACAAAACAAAACAAAACAAAAAAAACCCAAAGCTTTCCCAGATCTGTAGGGCTCCAGTGAATGAGAGAGCAGAGCAGATCTCTTCCTGGTGACCTCCGAGTGCAGAAGCCTTGGAGAATATGCATAGGGAGTGCTTTGTCCTGATAATACAGAAATAGTTTTCTGAGTTTTGAGTGATTTGGTGGCAGAAGAGATGGGGATGCAGTTAGTCCACCATCACTGAAACTAATCAAACACGGTCTAGAGGGGCCCTTTTCAGGAATGCTATACTCCAGAAAGTATGCCGTCCTTTTGTGGGGAATGAGGCCTGGGGGATAAGCAATTATGCAGCCATTCTAATCTGCGGGATACATCATATTGGGAACAGAACAGCATTGTTTAAGGGAGCATAGCTCATGATGATGAGGAGAGTAAGTTTATGATTTTCAATATTTTTTAGTGCTGCATGCCTTAGATATAGTTTTTATTCTCGGAACTGCACTATTAAGTAGATGTTATCATCCAATTTTACAGATAAAGATCCTGAGGCTCTTAAGTAAGGCATGCTACTTATTTTCTCTCCCCAGCCCTTTCCCACATTCATTCCCTCCTCAGCCTGCCTGTGCACCAGGAGATTGGCCCCTGCTCCCTGCCTGTGACTGCGAGCTGGGCTCAGTCAATGGGAACCACTGTCAGGGAATTGGAGGGTGAAAGTGGAACGAGGTCAGGATATTTCTTCTCGATGTCCTCCATGTTTCTGCACCACGTCTCTAATAGGTGCTGACTCGTGCCTCTGAGTCTCACTGGGCTAAACATTCCTTCCTCCCCTCATGTTTTCACGCATAGGGGTTAATATCTCCCCATCTTGGCTTTCTCCTCTAAGAAGGTGACAATCTCTTGTTGGCTTCCTTAGCCCCTGCCACATCCCCATCGCTGTAGACAGTCACTGCATTGCAGCCTGTGAGGGTGAACTTTCTGAGGGCAGTGAGTCTCCCGCCAGAACCCTGTCTGATATGCTAAGCTTCGCTTCCAGGATTAGTTAACTAAATCTAATTGTAGTTGAACAACTCTGTCCCTAAGGGTCAGTTTGTGTGAGCAAGCAAATCCAACGTAGGATGGAGAGAGGATCTCGTTCTCTTTCATCCAGCAGTGAGATGGGTGTCAGCCCCCACGGTGCTGGAACGAGTCGTAGGTCTAGAAGAAAGAAGCAGTGGGGTTAGATTAGAAGCCTGGAGACCCTGGTTCTTATCCTACTTTGAATGGCAAATTGCTGATTAAACTTGAGCTCTGTCTTTCTATGTGTATGAAAAAGGGGTCCCTCAACCTTCCCATTTTTCTAACTTCTAGACTTTCAGTGAGTGCCCTAAGTGAGAAAATGACCTTGAAAAGCGCAGAGCGGAAGTGTATAAGGTAGCTGTGTTTTCCTGTTATCAGTGGTAGAGGCTGCAGGCTGTGGGGTTAACTATTGTTCTGTCCATTTCAGTCCTGAACTTGAATGGGATGAGAAAAATCAGGGGGACGCTTCCATCTCTCATGCCCTCGGGGCTGCCTGCTTCTCTGCCATGCTGGGTTTGGGAGGGGGAAGAATCATCCTCATGTGGCCTCACATGGCCCTAGTTTAAGGCTTGTTCAGGTCCTGCTGGGGAGAGAGGTGATTTCTGGCTTTTAAGGAGAGTAGGAATTAAATCTGCAGCAGCAATGAGCTTACCTTGGCATTTTCGTGATTTTCTGCAGCGTTAAAAATTTTTGCCAATGTTTGCATTTAATTGCTTCTGCCTTGGTGAAATTATCGAGGTTTCCAACTGTGATTTCAATGGTTCTTGGAGTAGTGGGGCATTTATAAATTGCTGCCAGAAATTAATAGCAATGGATGAGAGGGAGAAAAAAAATAATCAAACAGGAACTAGTGAGTGAAGATTTAAGTGAAAGAAAGGGGAAAATATGTATGTATAGATAGATAGGTACGTATGCATGTATATATATGTATACACATTATATGTATTTTTTACTTTAATGTTTTTGCTTGATATAGCAGAAAAAAAGGTTAAAAAAATAACTGCATTTACAACAGCATTCCCTATGCCCAGCTCCTCCCCATTCCACCTCTGTCCAGTGCAGTCCTGGAAAGTAGCCCCAATACCTTTCCAGCAGCTGGTTGGGGTCTTTGTATTTTGTATTTTAATGCCTGAAAAAGAGCTTGCAAATCCAAATGGCTACAACTGGAGATCAAGTGCCCCTTAGGCTTTTAGTGGGAGCCAGAAATTCAAAATTTTATGTAAAATCTTCCATTTTAAAGGTTGGAAACAAATTTTTGTTAAAAGCACACACAGTTCAGACCCGGCCAAAAATACTTGGTTGAACTTAGGAAATTGCCACTTTGAGGGACTGTATGTTGGCTGTTTGCCATGCTTGGTCTAAGATAATTAATTTTTTCGGGGTGGGGTGTCATATTTTTAAAACTGAAGTATCACACACACACAGTAACACATGTCTGTGCATGAATACTGAGTGTCCAGCCATTGCACCTCGTGTTTATGCCCACCTGTGTCTGTGTGGCCGCCGCCCAGATGAAGATGTATTCATAGAACACTTCACACCTAAAATTCCCCACTGTGGTCTTCCCCTGCCAGTACTCACTTCCCCATTGAGGAGGTCTTCAACGGAGGACACAGCGTAATTAAGCGGGGGTCAGTGAGCCTCCCTGAGGGTGGGAGGGAGAAAGAGACACTGGGGGCTTCAGGGGCAATGGATGGAGACCTGTGCTGCCCTAGGATGTTGGGGAGGGGACAGCTCCATGACATTCCTTGGGGAAACTTCTCAGGCATTTCGGCACCCTGAGTTCTGAAAGGGCTAAGGTCCCGTGGCCAGGGTTGGTGTGGAAAGAATGGACCACAACCTTGCAGTTGACTTCGTAGACCTGAGTAGGCAGGGAGCTGAGAAAGTGACAGCCTTGGGCGCTGAAGACATTTGAGTGTGCACTATGTAGGCAACCAGCATTCCCATAGACCCCAAGGGCAGGAAGAAGCCCCTGCAGGGCACTATGGGGTTTCTCCACAGCCCACACATAACAGCTGGCAAGGGAGTGGGTAGGAGGCAGTGAATGAACCCGAGTCATTTATTTAGGGGACACAGACACGCAGGGCTTCTGTTTCCTGCATGGCCTGTAGGGAGCAAAAGCATAGACATTACACTGATTGTGTTTGAATTTCTAATTGGCAGGGCCTATCCTGCCAGACCACGTGCCAGACTGCATTAGCTGATGTTCTGGCCCAGCCGGAAAGGGCTTGCACAAAGGAAGCAACATTTCTGCTTCTGGTCAGCCACGGGTGAACTTGCTTCCAGATTTTATGTTTTCCCACGTCTTAGAGGCTTTTTTTCTCATACACAAAGCGGAGGCTTTAGGGAGGGGCACGTGGCAGGGAATTCAAGCCCGTCAGTGAAGATAGACTCAGGTTTGCAACTTTTTTCTAATCTTGGAGGTAATTGGCTGCCACCCCTCTGTGGTGAGAAGAGATGCAAATGCCTTCCCCCCCTGTGCAATCAGCAGGGCCTCAGAGGCTCAATTTTCACCTGTGACTTGTTGCCTTGTGTTAATGAGGCTTTTAAACTGTCTTTTGCACTTTCTCCCTCAGATGGAAGGTGGCCTTGCTTGGCAAGTGCTAATGGCTCCTGTTGTAACTCTCGGCAGTGGAGTGGAGGAAACTTCTTCTCTCCACTCCCAAGGAGCCGACTTGGAGGCTTGTCCTTCCTTTCAAGGTGACTGAGAAAGTGAGTCTCGCTAGGTCTTGGGGATGCACCAACAGCTTTCTTGGCCTGGCCAGGTAGGACGGGGACCCTCTCGGCCAGCTGCCACCAGCCTCACTTCTCTCTCTCCTTGGCATCCCGTGAGCATGGTTGCTGCCTTGTTCAAATGAGAGTAGGGGGCTGAGAGCCCCTACTCTAGATCTAGCAGCCACAGACATCCTTATGCCCCAGCTTTAAAGGTGAGGCTTTGTCATTAGGCAAGTGTGGTGGAAGCAGTCTTTACAACAGAAATGAAAATTGCATTAATAATGGACAGGACTGTCGTGGAAACTCCAGGTACACATAGCTGGGCTGGGCCCTTTCTGTCTAGGATCACCATAGCCCCCTGAGGAAGAAGTGGTTTTATTTCTTTAAACAGATGAGAAAACTGAGATTAGAGGATTCTGTATTAATTATTATCGTTGTTGTTGTTGTTTTTGAGATGGAGTCTTACTGTCACCCAGGCTGGAGTGCAGTGGTGCAGTCTTGGCTCACTGCAGCCTCCGCCTCCTGGGTTCAAGTGATTCTCCTGCTTCAGCCTCCTGGGATTACAGGCACACACCACCATGCTCGGCTAATTTTTTGTATTTTCAGTAGACATGGGGTTTCAGCATGTTGGCCAGGCTGGTCTCGAACTCCTGACCCCAGGTAGTCGGCCCACCTCAGTCTCCCAAAGTGCTGGGATTACAGGTGTGAGCCAATGTACTCAGACTTTTATTATTTTTTTTATTTTGTAGAGACAGGGTCTCACTATGTTGCCCAGGCTGATCTTAAACTCCTGGCTTCAAGCAATCCTCCTGAGGTGGGGTGAGTAATCCCACCTCAGCCTCCCAAAGAGCTGGGATTATAGGTGTGAGCCACCATGCCCGGCCAATAGAGGATTCTAAGTAACTTGTCCAATGACTCTAAGCTGGGATTCTGAATCCAGGTCTCTCAGGTCCTGAGTCTATTCCCTGATGAAACGGGAGTTTACCTGGCAAGTAACAAATGACTCTCCACGAGAAGGCAGGTGTTGATCAACAGGAGTTTTATTACTTGGCACAAGTAAGGAGGACATGGGCATATTCCCCAAGCAGTGTGTCCCTGAGGGAAAGGGACAGCAGGGTCTTGTGGGATGATGGAGAGGGGAGAGGGCGCGCCATTGCATGGAGGGGGGGTGTCCCCTGGTGCAGATGCAGTGAGTTCATGCCAGCACATGGGCCGCGTGTCATGGTGATGAAACTGTGGCTCCTCCTGGAGTGGTCATGAGGAAAGCTCTTGGGTTCATTTATACGTTGCCCAGCTCTGTCAGGAGCTGGTTTTAACCAAGTAGGTGACCACATTTCTCACAGGGATTAAGAGAAGCAGGCTTCAGGGCAGGAAGCTGTGCACCAGGCTGATGGCTCTGTTGATTCAATTCCTGTAATCCCGGGAGACCCTCCCTGTCTGCTTACACGTCCATGTGTTTTCTGGTTCCCCAGGAGCCACAGAGGCAAACCAAGCGTGGAACACTATGATATCACACAGGTCACACTGTGTGAAGCCAGCCCTGGGTAAGGTGGACTGAGTGTAATATACGTAGACACCAACAGACAAGAAAATGTTGGGGGGATAACCTCCTAAGGGGAGAAGTCCAAACTCATCCCCTGAGACTTTGCCATTAAGAAATGCAGGCCTTGTATGCTAAGAATTCAATCTTCAAAAGAGCCAATAGAAACTCAAGGTTTTGTAGGAAGCTGCCTGTTATTTAATAGTTTGTTCATTCACCCACCTAATATCGATTCTCCTGTCTTGCTTGATAATAGAATTGCAACTTCATCAAGGCAGAAACGTGCTCACCTAAACACGGTGCTTCCCAGGACCCCAGTGCCCTGGCCAACGGAACATGGGCAGAGGCCTGCTGGGGACACCTGAGAAAGTTTTACTTCCCGACCCAGGTAGCATTCCTCCCTTCTAGGTCCTTCTGTGTCCTTCTGTCTTCTTGTCTGAGGTGGAGTGGCCAGGGAACACCTGTAATGATGAGGTGGCCTTGAGAACAAAAGCACAAGCTAGAGACGGTGGGCTGGACAGCCCAGAAGCCTGGGGTCTGGGTAGCATCTCAGAGTCGCCATGTCAGCCCCTAGCTGCCTCCCTGGATTTCCTGGCCCACTAGAAAACAAACAAACAAACTCTATGAGGCTGAGCTGCTTGAGTTTCTCATACATGCAATGGCAATCTCTAACAAACACAGCAGCTGGTTGGAGCAGTTTTAAAATCCAAGCAGCAAACCCCAAACTCACAGCCGTGGCTGCACCAGTCCCTAGCCTGTGCAGTGAGGGGCTCTGAGCAGGAGTGAAGAGTGTGCCCCTCCCTTCTCCAGTCTCCCATTCTTGCTGACCCTCTCAACAGCCAGGCTGGCCCTTCAGCATCACACTGCATTCCTGTACCTGCTGTGGGGGGACATCACCCTGGCTGCCCACAGCTGGTTTCTCTCAAAAAAGGCACACTTCTAAATCCCCTTCCCAGTTGGGCAGGGTCTCGGGATGACTTTTGGCTAATCGATGTGGGCAGGGCCTGGGCTGAAGCTTAGAAGAGTGCTGTGAGGGACCCATGCGAGTGTTTCTCCTGCTGCAGCAACTGTGGAGGCCTGGCGTTGAGATGGTGGGGTCACCAGACGAGGGCAGCCTGGATCACTGAGTCACTACATGGAGGAGGATGGCCAGAGAGTCACCTAGATTCACAGTGGACTTTGCAGGGATGAGAAATGAATGTGGTTGAAGCCATGGCATTTTAGAGTTATTTACTCTCCCAGCTCAGCCTGGTCTAATCTAATTCGCCTCCTGCTCCCATTGCAAATGTGCGCTAAGGGCAGGACTCAGGAGCTTGGGTTAGAATGTTTACTGTCAGGTTCAAAACCAGCCTGGCCAACATGGTGAAACCTTGTTTCTACTAAAAATAAAAAATTAGCCAGATGTGGTGGCACGTGCCTGTAATCCCAGCTACTCAGGAGGCTGAGGCAGGAGAATCACTTGAACCCAGGAGGCGGAGGTTGCATTGAGCCGAGATCATGCCATTGCACTCCAACCTGGGCAAAAAGAGCAAGACTCTGTCTCAAAAAACAAACAAAAAAAAAAAAAAAAAAAAAAAAAAAAAAAAGAAAAGAAAGAAGGAAAGAGAGAAAAAGAAAAGAAAAAGAATGTTTACTGTCAGGATGTACTCCTCAGTTGGGGATGAGATTTGGGGCAGCATATTGAAGGGTATCTGTGGGTCTGGAGGAAGAGGCATATCTTCAGGTATCTCAAGTTATAGGTACCAGGTATGGGCTAAGGCACAAAAGCATAAGCCCTGGGTGTGGTGATCGGGGGCCTAGGGCTCCACTCGTGCCCACACAAAGCTCTGGGCCTCCAATCCCTATATCATTCACCCACAATCACTGTTGAAAGTGACAAGGTCTTGCTTCAACTGGCTGAAGCTACAAAGAGAACGAACTGGCCTAGAAATCAAGAAGTTCTGGGTTTCAGGTGTGACTGAATCCAGGCGCTTAAATCACATGGTAAATCCTCCCTCCCATTTCACTCTCTCTCAACTGTTTCCTTTGGCGTTAGTGTCCCTCTGAAGCTGGTGTCCTAGACACAGTGGATCTCACCACTCCAGCCTTCATTTGACCAGGGGTTGAGAGGCAGAGTGACTCCCCCAGGTGCCTTCCCATGGGAGTCCCGCCTGCACGGCAGCTTCCCCACCAGCCCCTGACACGCATATCCAGGCTGGGGCTTGGGGTGCTCAAAGCAACCAGCACCTGCTGACCCCTGCCTGGTGGCCTCTTGATGCCTTCAAGCCTTGGGAGGTCCTTGTCTCCACTGAATATCCTCCAGGCCTCCTCATGGCTCTCCTTAACCCTGTTTCTATCCTGCCTGACCTTTCTAATAGGGTTCTGGAAAATAAAGGGAAATAGAAATGTGACAGATGACTGTGCTGTCTGATTAAGCATCTCATAGACACATGGAGGGGCTACTGCTACCAGGTGCTGTGAAGAACTGCCCCAGGCCATTTCATTACATGCCTGAGGATAGGTTTCTCTTCTTTTCTTTTTTTTTCAGACAAGGTCTTGCTCTGCTGCCCAGGCTGGAGTGCAGTGGTGCCATCCTGGCTCACTGCAACCTCCACCTCCCGGGTTCAAGCAATTATCCTGCCTCAGCCTCCCGAGTAGCTGGGATGACAGGCTCTTGCCACCATACCTGGCTAATTTTTGTATTTTTTAGTAGAGATGGGGTTTCACCATGTTGACCAGGTTGGTCTTGAACTCCTGACCTTGTGATCCACCTGCCCCGGCGTCCCAAAGTGTTGGGATTACAGGCGTGAGCCACCGCACTTGGCTGAGGATAGGTTTCTTAAAGTGAGAGGGATTTGGTTCTTGCATTAGCTTCACGGTCCTGTTGTTTCCATGGGGCTCTCAGACATGACTTAGAGGAGGATCACTACACTGCATCTCAGGGGTGCTCACCATCTTGTCTCCACCAGGAATGAACACTGTGTGTGTGTGCGTGTGTGTTGGCATGCACGTGTGTCTACCCCCCCAGGGATTTGTGCACTGTGTGTATGCATGCCAGCACTGGACTGTACCAGCCATGGCAGCAGCCACTGCTTGAACAGCTGTGATGGGTAGGGCACTCCATTACACATCAGATGGGAGCACCTAAGACTGTTTCCCCATTCCAGAGAAGACAGTGCTTGTGAGGATTCCCTAGTGGGAGCTGTCCGCAGGAATATCCAGGAGGGAAGTAGAAAGTGGGGCTGGGAAGAAAGGGAGACCCAGCAAGGATGTGGTATGAAGCCAAGTCTCACAGTGGATGACTTTGGAGACTGCATTGGATCTCAGAGCTGCCCACACCCAGGGCAAGAGGCCTGGTGTGTTTATACCCCTGTATATGCAGACACCGTCTGGCATTGGGTAAGTGTTGGCTGGGGTGGGGTTGAGGGGGTGCACATGTCCAGGTATTTCTGGTTCTTCCTTAAAGGCACACAAAGTAGATTCCAGAAGTTTAAGGTCAACCTTCCAACTAAGACACACCCCTTCTGGCTCGGGGTGAGTGCGAGGACAGGGGTCTGGTAAAGAGACCCAAGGAACTATGGGCAGAGTCTGACAGCATCCGCTACAGTAAGTTATGTAACCCTGAGAAAGTTCAACCCAACCCAACCTAAGACACTCACATCTAATGTTCATTATTCCCACTGAGTAGATGAGGAAATCGAGGCTTGAAAAGTTGAAGAAATCGATTGCACATCTCTGTACAGAAGCCAGAATTCAAACCCAACCCCTCCCTGCCAGGACTCTTTCCATGCACGGGGCTACGGGGCCCTGGGAGAGCCCCCGGGCTGGCTTCATGAAGTGGAGGGTGAAATGATGAATGAGAGTCGTGCTCCCACAAAAAGCACAAGGGTGACTCCAGCAGACAGAGGACTGCCAAGGAGTGGCCCCGGCTCTTGGATCTGTTCATCTAGGCTGGGCCCCAAATCTCTCCCAAGACAGGTCCCTGGAGGTGGGGCCAGAAGTATGGGGAGGATTTTGCCCTTGTGAAGAAAGCTCAGCCTCAGAGCTCACAGTGTTGGGGGCCTGGAGGGTTGGATGGGAGAGCCCAGCACCTGACGTGTGCTCATAAAGGATAGAGTCCTGGACTGAGGACTTGACTCCTAGGATATACACAGTCCAAACACTCCCGTAATATGACAGGAGAACTGAGGCCAAGAAAAAAAGACCTTGATCCAGGTCATGTGAGTTGCCAGGACTCCAGAAGTATGCTAGCACATACTTCTAATGCTACAGCACACATCTCAGGAACAGACAATTTCCTAAGAGCGGGTTTTCACCAGACCCTTCTCAGGGATCTTAGTCAGGGGAGGGCCACCTGGTTGCGAGTGACGTAAACTCATCTCCAGGTGGCCTGAGCAGCTCCCACAGCTGAAGGGACTGAATTGGCTCCCACAACTCAGAGGGCTAGAGACTGCTCCAGGCTCCCATGAGGCTGCCATGCACCTTCACACTCTGCTACTCGGCTTTGCTTCTTCTGTGATTGCCTCAACCTTGGGCAGAGTCTACCTGTTTGTGGCCAGGTGGCCCTTGGCTGCCTCTTGCAGATGTGCGAGCACCACCTCCCCAAGGATTCCAGCAGCATTCCCAGGGCAGAGGCTCAGCTTGGATCACACGCCTATCCCAGAGCCAACCCCTCACTTCTTATTGGCCAGGCCTAGGTCAAATGCCCTTCTGAAGAGTGTGTGTGTGTGTGTGTGTGTGTGTGTGTGTGTGTGTGTGTCTGTATGCTCACAAACTTTTTAGATTGACAGAAGTCTGGTTCCACAGAGAAAAATCAGGTCACTGTTACTAGAAGAATGGAACCTGGATATTAGGCTGGAAGGAGCTGCAGGAGCCCCCTCCTACAAATGCTGTTCCCTCACATGGACTCAGAAAGCTGGGAGGCCAGGGCAGGAGAATCACTAGAGGCCAGGAGTTCAAGACCAGCCTGGGCAACATAGTGAGACCCCATCTCTACAGATATAAATATTAGTTGGGTGTGGGGGTGGACTTGTGGTCCCAGCTTCTCAAGAAGCTGAGATGGGAGGATCCTTTGAGCCCAGGAGTTTGAGACTGCAGTGAGCTGTGACTGCACCACTGTACTCCAGCGTGGGCTGAGACCCTGACTCAAAAAAGGAAAAAAAATAACAGCAGCTTTCAGGTTAAGGAAAGCTGTGACATCAAACGCAGTGCAGTTCTTGATCCTTAGAGCAGGAGGGTGTCCTAGGTTGGGTTTTTCTGAAGCTGTGCCTGGGATTCAGGTACAAGTGAGTTTTCAAGGAGAGAGGAAAGAGAAAGGGCAGGCTAGAGAGGAGCAGGATCGGGAATGGGGAACACTGAGCAGAGGCAGTGAGTGCCCAGCTTGTCTTCACTGAGCTGGGAGCAGATCCCTCGGTTGCTGAGTCTGGGCTGCTGGTGACTCACCATTCTCTAGAGAATCACCTTGGGTTAACAAAGTTTATATTTCCCAGGATTGGCCCATAGCCAAGGGCTAACTGATATGTGAATATGAAAGACCACCCCATACCCTCAAGTGGGACAACTGGATGGTACTGTCTCCCCTCCCTTCCCGGAGCACCCTCTGTGATCAGGCTGAGGCCAGACTTCAGAGGAAACTACATCTTTGCCTGCCTCTTCACTGCTCCTCCTTGCTTTCCCCACTTCTGCACACATTTCATCAGAAAGTGTTCTCTGTAAAAGAGTTTCATAAAAATCCTCCTCTCAGGCTCTACTTCGAGGGACCCTAACACAGGTCCAGCTGCAGTGTTGCAATTTCAGGGCAAGTCCTAGACGTAGCCTGATCCTGTGCTCTGGAGTCTAAATATACCCGAGTTTCTGCCACCTCAAGGCAAGGAAGGTGGGCTTTGCAAGCTCACACCAGTGATTAACCAGGATGAGGAGTGGAGGTGGAGAGCATAGCTTCCAGGCGTTCCTGGTTGTCCGATTGGAGGAGGTGCCTCTGGTAGCCCAAGAGAAAGTGCCTGAAGACCCTTGCAGGTGGGGGCCTTTTGTAACCAAGCCCACGAAATAGAAGATGGGCTACTAGAAAAGGATTCAATGGATTGAGTGGGTCACCAGCACTGCCTACATCATAAGGAAAGAAACCACGCTGCATAGAACTTTGAAAATCAAGATTTCTAATTTCGTACCAGCTTAACTATTGGCAGCCACAAGGGTGCTGTAATTAGCTGACAACAGGTTGCTGTTTATCAATTTGTTGCTACTCATGTAACAAGAAGTAGAGAATACAGTACTTATAAACCCTTGTAATGAAATAGTTTTCCTTTATTGAGGCTGTGTTTATATAGATGCACATTAGTTTAAACTTCTTGACCTCATTTGCATTCCAAAATCATAGCATCATAATTTCCTTTTCCCAAATGCATTCACTCTTAATTAATCTTAACCACTCTCAAGCTTTTCTGATTTCTATTATCACTATTTAAAGTTGAGAAGACTTTTAATGGATCTAAATCACATATTCAAATTAGTTTCTTTTTCTAAAGTTATAATGACTTGAAATTTTATTTCATTTGGGCCCAAAGTATTACCTGAAAAGTAATTTGATTGTTTTATAATTTAAATCATCTGTGTGGAATAAAATTCATTAACCTTATTTACATGTGTGTAAAAATTATGATACTCTAACCAATTAACATTTATAAAAAGCGTGCCGTATTTTATAGCATGGAGTTTTGACTTGTGCTCTGTCATCCACATCTCTGAGCCCATTTAGCTCCAGAAACCTAGGGATAGGTGTTGATTTCCAGTTTTGCCTAAAACTAGTAATTTAGTTGTTTCTCTAGACAATGTGGTATGTGGAAGTTGTGTCTTCACCTCGCAGGACTGAAGGAGCAGTGGGCTATTGAGGCTGAACTTCAGCATCATCTTCCCAGGAGATCAGGGGAGCACCGACACCCCAGAGGGCCTGTCCTGGAGGCCCTTACTGGGAGCTTGAGGCTATCTGTTGGGAAATGTCAAACCCTGGATATTGGATGCTTTCTTTCAGAGATCTACCCTGGAGATGCACAAACACGTCATTCTTTGGACAGCCCTTCCTGGGCACAGTGCTGGAGATTTGTTTTCCTTTTTTTTTTTTTCTTTCTTTTTGTTTTTTTGAAACAGAGTCTCACTCCATCACCCAGGCTGGAGTGCAGTGGTGCGATCTCAGCTCATTGCAACCTCCACCTCCTGGGTTCAAGTGATTCTCCCGCCTCAGCCTCCCAAGTAGCTGGAATTACAGGTGTGCACCACCACACCTGGCTAATTTTTTTATTTTTAGTAGAGACAGGCTTTCACCATGTTGGCCAGGGTGGTCACAAACTCCTGACCTCAAATGATCCGCCTGCCTCAGCCTCCTGAAGTGCTGGGATTACAGGTATGAGCTGCCCCACCTGGAGATTCTTTCCAAAGCAAGCCTCAAGGAGTTCCTGATGTGGTTAAGACACTCACCTATGAGGCTGAGTGCAGTGGGTCTAGCTTTGGCTTTGTTTTTAATTTAAATTTTATTTCAACTTTTATTTTAACTTTGGTGGGTACATGTGTACATTTGTTACATGAGTATTGTGTGATGCTGAGGTTTGGGGTACGATTGATCCCATCACCCAGTTAGTGAGCATAGTACCCAAAAGGTAGATTTTCCAGCCCCTGCCCTCTCCCTCTCTCTCTCTCTCTCTCCTCTTGGGGTCCCCAGTGTCTGTTGTTTCCATCTTTGTGTCCATGTGTGTTCAATGTTCAGATCCCACCTGTCAGTGAGAATATGCAGTGTTTGTTTTTCTATTTCTGTGTTAATCCTCTTAGGATAACGGCCTCTAGCTGCATCCATGTTTCTGCAAAGGACATGATTTTGTTCTTTTTTTATGGCTGCATAGTATTCCGTGATGTGTATGTACCACAATTTCTTTATCCAGCTCACCATTGATAGGCACCTGGGTTGATTCCATGCCTTTGCTGTTGTGAATGGTGCTGTGGTAAACACATGAGTGCAGGTGTCTTTTGTGGTACAATGATTTATATTTCTTCAGGTCTATACCAGTCATGAGATTGCTGGGTCAGATGGTAGTTTGATTTTTAGTTCTTTAAGAAATATGTGAACTGCTGTCCCCAGTGGCTGAGCCGATGTGCGTGCCCATCAGCAGTGGGTAAGTGGTCCTAAGCTGTAGCTTGAGTCCAGGCTTTGGCTCCTACTACCTGTGTGATCCTGCATTTCAAGTTCTCTGTCACCTGGACCATCAACAGAGCCTCCTTGCAGGCCCTGTGTGCTGCCCTCACCTCCAACATTTCTTTTGCTTTATTTATTTCAAAGCATGAGCCAATTGGATCAATATCTACTCATGAGGTTTCCATCGCTTTCCATTGCTGCCTGCATGGACAGAGCCGCTTACCTTGGCCAGCTCGCCCACCAACCCACCCCTGCCCCCTGCCCCCCAGCCCCACTGCCCTGCATCCATCTTTGCACTTACCGCATCCTCCCGAGCCTTGCTGTTCCTTTGCTTGGAGTGTCCTTCCCTCCCTTCCTTGCCAAGTAATCTCTAACTCACCATTCCTGCTTCAACTTGAAAGTCACTTTGACTTCCTTGACTGGGTCACATCACACATGGGCCTCTTGTAGAAGAAGTTGCTAATCTTCCTCTCTGTCACAGCCCTGACCACAGTTGCAATTTCCCATTTGCTATTGTGACTGTATCCTATCTCTCCCTTATGCAAAAGCTCTGTAAAAAAAGTAAAAAAATAACAGATGCTGGCAAGGCTATGGAGAAAAGGGAATGCTTATATACTGCTGGTGGGAATGTAAATTAGTTCAGCCATGGTGAAGAGCTGTTTGGAGATTTTTCAAGGAACTTGGCACTGCCATTCTTCCCAGCAATCCTATTACTAGGTATATAATTGAAAAGAAAACAAATCCTTCCACCCTAAAGACACATGCACTAGTTTCTTCATCATAGCACTATTCACAATAGCAAAGACATGGAATCAACCCAGGTGCCAATCAGCAGTGAGCTGGATGAAGAAAATATGGTACATATCACCATGGAATACTACACAACCATATAAAAGCATGAAATCATGTCCTTTCCAGACACATGGATGCAGCTGGAGTCATTATCCTCAGCAAATTAATACAGAAACAGAAAACCCAAGACCACCTGTTCTCTCTTATAAGTGGGAGTTACACAGTGAGCGCATGTGGACACAGAGATGGCAGCATCAGACACCAGGGCCTACTTGAGGGTGTGGAGGGGAGGAGGGTGAGGATTGAAAAACTACCTGTTGAGTACTATGCTTAATACCTGGGTGATGGGATCATTTGTACCCCAAACCTCGGTGACACCCAATTTACTCATGTAACAAACCTGCACATATACCCCTTGAATCTAAAATAAAAGTTGAAAAAAAACAAAGCTCTGTAAAGTCAAGGGCCAGTTGGTTTCTCACTTCCCAGTCTCTTCGCACCCTGTAGCTTAGGTCTGGCTTCTTAATTAACAAATGTTGAGTTAATTATGAGCAAGTATGATCTCATTGTTCCCTTACTTTAAAGAAGGAAACTCAGTCTCACAGTTTCCCTATGAGGTTGATACTCAGTGAGGGTATATGTAAGGAATCTAGCCAGTTGCCCCCAGCTGTACCACCTCTGTCCTCCCCTGGGGATATGTAGGCTTCTGGCTGGGAGCCAGCAGCGGTGGGGCGGGACACAGTTCCATTTAGTGATCTAGGTGCACACACCTGATCACAGGCGAGTGAGAAAACCACAGCATGGCTCTGATTCACACCTCTGTCTTTGATTTTCTATTTCTAACACTCTGGGCAGTGAATCCCATCAAAAATAAATAAGATAATCCCATCAAGAGTCAAGAAGACAATGAAGACAGTGCATTGCTCTTGGAAGCTTTGTCTTGAATTTCAGATTCCTCTTGGGCTCAGAATTAACCAACTGAAATGAGAAAGCTGGATGAGGCGCTCCCACCCAACAGGCACTGCCCCTCAAGACCCAGCCTTTCTCTGGGCTCCGGACAAAATTGAGCCTCAGGTGTCTCTGTGAGCTGGGCTGATGGACGTCATTTGCTCAGGTACGTCCCTGGTGAGAACGTCTTGTCACTATATCCTTGGCTTCTGGCTTTGGCTACGTTTGCATTTTGGCTGTGCAGGCCATGGGAAAGTGACAGTGAACCTCAGAAACATCCCCAAAATCCCCGGGCCTCAAATGACAAGAGTGATAGTTGGCAGATAGTCAGGAAGCTCCTGGGCATTATTTTGGGGAAAATCTCTACAGGACAGAAAGAGGACTGTGAGGACTGTTACCCAGTCTAGGAATATTACAGGGCTGGATATGTCTCACTTTCCTTCAGAAGGGAAACAGGCTGGGTGCGGTGGCTCATGTCTGTAATCACAGCATTTTGAGATGCTGAGCCGGGAGGATCATTTGATGCCAGGAGTTCCAGACCAGCTTGGGCAACATAGCAAGACCCCGTCTTTACAGAAAATAAACATATCAGCCGTGTAAGGTGGCATGTGCCTGTACTTCCAGCTCCTTGGGAAGATTGCTTGATCCCAAAAGTCCGAGGCTACGGTGAGCACCACTGCACTTCAGTATAGAGGACAGAGCAAGACTCTGTCTCAAAAAAAAAAAAAAAATGCACAAAGGGAAACTTGTGGCCCGAGTGCAGAGACATGGTCCCAGCTCCACTTGGTTCTGCTGTGGGCCGACTCAATGACCGCAGCCTACCACCTCCTCTCTGCTGGTCTTGGGTCTTCCTTTTGTAAAAAGAGCATGGTCATAACGGGTTGACACCCTCTGAACCCCTGAGCCAACTCTCATTCTTCAATGTCTTCTGGCCAGGGCCACTTGCACAGTAGTCCAAGGAATTCCAGGCGTTTGGGTCTCCAACCTGCTGCTAAATTGTGTGGGTGCAGACTGGGTGCTTTTATTCACAGCCTAAGGCATGGTGGTTTTCTTTCGGCCAAGATGCAAATTTTCTTCTATTTAATGTCAATGGACCCCAGGCAGCTCTGTCTCCCTGAAGGCCCCTCTGCTTCTTCACTGCTGGGAAAGAGGAGAGGCGAGCCCATGGCTGTTCTGTGCGGTGCCTGAGACATGTGAATTCCCACCAGCTCATTGAGAATGATATTCAACAGCGACCCTTGCAGACCTCCTGGTACCATTAACTCTCCCTTAATGCCTCGAGGCCCTGTTCCTTTTGCAGTCTGGTTTTCTTGTGTGACTGAGCAGAAATTATATCTCCAAGATCTTGGTGGCATTTGCAGGTATTCATTAGTCCTGAAAACACACCTGCGTTGCGCTCAATGCTGCAGGCACCTGCGTTTCTCCAGGACTCAGAGCACTCTGGTCAGAGCAGGTTTTCTGGTTTTCTAAACAACAGTAATTCAGACCTCACTGGCTCCTGGCAGGACCTCGGTTCTCTGAAAACTTTCTTCTCTGAGTGATTTAGAAAATACCAGCAGTGGGCCTCACACTGACCTGGAAATAGTCATCCATGTTTGGAGAGTTGAATAGTATCCCCCAAAATTCATATCCACCACGAACCTCAGAATGTGACTTTACTTAGAAATAAGGTCTGCAGATTAATTAAGATGAGGTCATGCTGGATTAGGGTGGGCCCAAAATCCAATGGCTGGTGTCCTTCTAAGAAGAGGACAGACACACACGCACACACACACACACAAACACACACACACACACGAGAAGGCCATGTGAAGACAGAGGCCCAGACTCAAGTGATGTTTCCACAGGCCAAGGAATGCCTGGGGCCCCCAGGAGCTGGAAGAGGCCAGGGATTCTCCCCTGGAACCTTCAAAGGGAGCATGGCCCAGCTGACACCTGTGGATTTTGGACTCCTGGTCTCTGGGGCTATAAGAGAATATATTTGTCCAAGTGTCTGGTTTGTGGTATGTATCTGCCGTGGCAGCCTGAGGAAACTGCTGAACATGCTTCTGCACCAACCCTTCTTTGACATTCTCCCCATGAAACCGACTCGAGGATGGGGCTCCTGAAACTGCGCTTATTGCTGTCCCTGGTAGCCATCCTTGCTCCTGTTCTGCGAGGAAGTATTTGGTTGTAAGTCAAGGCTCCTGGGATGGCAGTGACTTCAGTGACAGGACTGCGCTTTTCTATTAGGGTGGTAAATATAATAGCAGGATGTTTGTGGGATTTTAGAAGCTCGGAGTCTGCCAAATTCATTTCTTGGGGTTCTCTCCATCTCCCCTCATGGTTGCAGAATGGCTACTGGAGATCTGAATATTCTGTATCTACAAGCAGGAAGGACTAAAGGACACAGCTGTCTTTCTTTTTTAACCAAAGAAGAAATGATTATCTGAAGCCCCTGGCAATTCCTCAAGTCTCGTCAGCCAGAATTCACCCTTTGCCCACCCTGGCCACCTCCCATGAGGGCAAGTTTCT
This sequence comes from Pan troglodytes, assembly GCF_028858775.2. NCBI lineage: Eukaryota > Metazoa > Chordata > Mammalia > Primates > Hominidae > Pan > Pan troglodytes. Next base: position 32,153,613 of record NC_072418.2, on the reverse strand, counting down.
TGGAGAGCTCAGTGCCAGGCACCTGTGTCCGGGAAGCTGGCTGGTCAGCAGCTGCTGCTCCCAGCTTTCCCGCCTTGCCAGCCGGCTATGAACTTAAGCTTCCTTTTCTCTGCTGGGATGCTCCTCTGCTCACTCGTACCCCAAGCGGTGGCCTGTGCTGGGTCCTTTCTAGGTCATTAGTGTTCTGCTGCGGGTCCCACTGCCAAGTGACCCAGTCCTCACCAGCCCCTTGTGGATTGTAGCAGAGGGGATGGACTAACCCAGCTCACATGCCTGTGAGGCCAGCGCTTGCCTCTCATCCAATCACTCATTGCTAGGAGGTCACATAGGCGATCACATACCCAGTGGGGTCGGTGGGTGGGGCTGATTTTGGAGAATGGGCTGTGCTCAGGGTTGAAGCCTTAACGTATGTCTAATGTGAGGTTTGTCCACCACAATGTTGCCATGAAAGAAGGTGAAATGTCGAGAGAGTGGGCAAGTCTCACCCAGACTGACCGGTGGACTCAAGACTTTATCTGTTTCACTGTTAGTTAGGTGCATTAAAAATAAAGTAAAATAAGGTTGGGTGTGGTGGCTCGTGCCTGTAATCCTAACATTTTGGGAGGCTGAGGCAGGCAGATCACCTGAGATCAGGAGTTCGAGACCAGCCTGGTCAACATGACAAAACCCCGTCTCTATGAAAAATACAAAAATTAGCCAGGCGTGGTGGTGCAAGCCTGTAGTCCCAGCTACTCGGGAGGCTGAGGCAGGAGAATCGCTTGAACCCGGGAAGCAGAGGTTGCAGTGAGCTGAGATCGTGCCACTGCACCCCTAGCCTGGGCGACAGCGCAAGACTCCATCCCAAAATAAAATAAAATAAAATAAAAATAAGAGAAAAATAAAGTAAAATAAAAATGAAAAGTAGAAAGGCCCCTGGGCAGGACAATGTTTGCCTTTAGAACATCCAGCTTTCCTTTCACAGCTAGTGTCCTCTTCTCCTTCTTTCATCACAATCCCACCTTCGGTAAAGTATGGTTTATCTTACGTGTTTTAGCTCAAGCTTAGAGTATGGTCATTGTTGCAGAGGACTCCTGGGCCTAGAGCTGGAGCCCAAGAGAGCATTCACAGAATTCCTGGAGCTAGGGCCTAGGGAGGGTGAGGGGACACTGTATGCAACCCAGACCCCTTTCAGCAGCCAAGGATTTATTCCCAAGCTGTTGGAGGACAGCAGAAGATGGCCCTCAGCTGTGCTTTGTATAGTATTTTTGCTGAAGAAAACAGCCTCAGCCAGGTGCAGTGGCTCACACTTGTAATCCTAGGACTTTGGGAGCCTGAGGAAGAAGGATCGCTTGAGCTCAGGAGTTCAAGACCAGCCTAGGCAACATAGCAAGACCCCGTCTCTACAAAATACATCAATAAATAAATTATCCAGGTGTAGTGATGTGCATCTGTAATCCCAGCTACTCAGGAAGCTGAGCCAGGAGGATGACTTGAGCTCAGGAGGTAGAGGCTGCAGTGAGCTATGATTGCATCACTGCACTCCAGCCCAGGTGACACAGCGAGACTCTGTCTCTTAAATAAATAAATAAATAAAAATTACAGAAAAAGAAAAAAAAAGCCACACCCAAGGTGACAGGCTTCCCAATAACTGGGCAATGAAGGCTATAAAGTTTCAGCCCCTCCCCCATCAGGAGCATCTCTGCAGGGCCACTGCAGCTCCAAAGCTCCCTGCAAGGCGGCTGCAGTCTTTGTTGGTCCCAATCCCAACCGGATATCTCCCTCTCCCTCTGCCTAATCCTGCTTCTTTCCCCTGCATGCAACAGATATTGATCCCAATAGCATCTCCTAGTAAGCATCGTGACTGCTTCTCTCCATCTCAGAGCCTGTTCCCTGGGAAACCTAGTCCTGCGTGGAGTGCCCTGAGGCTTATAGGCTTTGTGCCATAAGGTTGAACCCATGCCTGGAGCAGTCCCACAATATTACAGACACCTCGGAGCTGAGGGACAAGGCAGGGGCTGCTGGACAATGGGCCTTGCCACCAAGCCTTGCTTCATGTCTGGCTCCTATGTGACCCCTTCTAGAAAGCCCTCAGAAAGACTGATCAGGAAAGGTGCTAGCAGAGGGTGGGCTGCCCAGGTCCACTGGCAGACACCCAGGTGGCATGTGATCTTCTGGAGCAGCACAGGCTCATGCTGTGACATTCAACACCATAGGTGTCTAAGGGAAAATGGTGGGGGTGGGGGGCAGTCTGCTTCATGGAGAGCCCTGATGCCTGGGGCTCTGTCCTCGGCCATGGGGTGACCCTGGGCTAAAGTGTTGGCTTTCTGCATGAAGCATTCAGCTCCTAGAGGTGGGCAGGTGGAAAACCCCACACCCCCACACTGAGAGCACTGGGAGGATGACCTCCGAGGGACCCCATGAATGAGGCTTGTTCTGTTGGGAGAATCCCGGCCTCGCCACTCTGTTCATCACAGATAATTAATCTTCTTCCTGCCCACCCACTGTCCCCTCCCCACTACTAAAAACAGATTTTTTTAAAAAGGCCCAGGAAGAATTCTCCATTCATCCTGCGTGACTTGCAAAATTTGAGTTAAGGGCCCCCAGGGGTCTTTGTTATTTTTATGTGACACTGATTAACCACTTTGCACTCCCCTGCATCTGAGCTCACAGTCACTGACATTTTTGCACAGAAAAGCAACTTTTCTGAACTTCGTTCCTTCTTGTAAACAGAAGCATTAAAACTGCTCCCAGCTGGGCCTGGTCTTTCAGCGACAATCTTTGGTTCCCTGAATCTTCCTGTAGGATCCTCTCCCTCTACTGCACGTCTTTAGGGCCATCACTGGGGGACACAGCACTGGAAGCAAATCTTAACAGACTATTATTTTTAAAGGATTTTTGTCTTCATAATTCTCCAAACATAAGAAGTCTGAATCCTTGTGAGACTGGAAAGATACGCACTTGTGTGAATAATTCCAACACCCTCAGCCCTCAGTGAGATTTGAAGATCAGATTCTTTGAAGGCAGGGGGTCTTGGTAAAAAGCAGCAGCCTGAGCTCTGCTGAGAGTGCTGCCCCCATTCTCCTTTGATCTGGGCCTTTGTCTTGGGGAGTGTATTAGCCTGGCTTCTCCAGAGTAATGGAACCAGTAGCATAGAAATAAATATAGATATAGGTGTAGACATGTGGATATACAAAGAGATTTACTATAGGGAATCAGCTCCTGTTTACTATTGGCTCAGATTTACTATAAGGAATTGGCTCAGATTATAAAGGCTGAGAAGTCCAAGTCCTACAGCTATCAAGCTGGAGACCCAACGGAGCCAATGGTTTAGCTCTAGTGTGAGTCCAAGGGCCTGAGAACCAGGAGAGCGGATGGTATCAGTTTCAGTCCAAATGCAAGTCCAAGGTCAGGATACAACAGACATCCCAGCTCTAAGACAGTCAGACAGAGAGAAAGAATATTTTCTCACTCAGCCTTTTATTGTATTTAGGCCTTTAACAAATTGCATGAGCCCTGCCCCCACTGCACCCCCCACCTCCGACCACAGCCGCCACATTGAGTAACTCTGCTTTACCCTGTCTATCCATTTTGATGTGAATCTCATCTAGAAACACCCTCATTGATATGGTTTGGCTGTGTCCCCACCCAAATCTCATCTTTAATTGTAGCTCTCAGAATTCCCACATGTTGTTGGAGGGACCCAGTGGGAGACAATTGAATTTTGGGGCAGTTTACCCCATACTGTTCTCGTGTTAGTGATTAAGTCTCATGAGATCTGATGGTTTGATAGGGGGTTTTCACTTTCGCTTGGCTCTCATTCTTTCTTCTCTGCCACCATGTAAGACATGCCTTTCGCCTTCTGCCATGATTGTGAGGCCTCTCCAGCCACGTGGAACTGTGAGTCCATTAAACCTCTTTTTCTTTAGAAATTACTCAGTGTGGGGTATGTCTTTATCAGTGGTGTGAAAACAGACTAATGCATTCATAGACACACCCAGAATAATGTTTAACAAAACCAAATGTCTTGGCACCCCACAGCAGTCAAGCAGACACATAAAATTAACCAGCGCAGAAAGGAAGGAGCTAATGATACAGTGGATTAGTCAAAGAACCGCCCATAGTCCCTTGGCCAGGTTTTGGATTAGAGAGGCAAGGGAGCTGATTTGGGACTGCAGTGAACATGCAGGAGTGCCTCTGGGTGCTTTCTGTCTCTCAGAGCTGGAGGATCCCGTGCACATCACTTCCCCAGCATGAGCCCCTCTGCGGGTCCTGCAGGCCTCCAGGCTTCTCCGGCTGGGTGTCTCTTGCTAGCTCGTGGCCCTGGCCCATGATCCACAGTTCAAGTGGGGTTTTCATCCTCACTGGGCTCACCCTTGGCATAAAGAAGACGTGGCCTTCTCCTAGGAGAAAGATCTCTTATGGAGATCCTGAAAGCAAAGATTTTCATTTGAGAAAAAGGCATCTCACAAAAAGTCACCTGTCATGGTTGGGATGCTTTGTTCCCTCCAAATCTCATGTTGAAATGTGGTCCCCAGTGTGGGAGGTGGGGCCTAGTGGGAGGCGTTGGGTCATGGGGGTGGATCCCTCATGGATGGCTTGGTGCCATCCTCCTGGTGATTAGTTTGTGGGAGAGCTGGTTGTTAGAAAGCCTGGCACTCCTCCTCTCTCTCTGCTCCCTCTCACACCATGTCAGGCCTGCTCCCCTCTGCCTTCTGCCATGAGGAGAAGCTTCCTGAGGCCTCACCAGGAGCTGGGCAGAAGCTGGTGCTGTGCTGCTTGTACAGCCCGCGGAATCATGAGCCAATTAAATCTCTTTTCTTTATCAATCACCCAGCCTCAGGCATCCTTCATAGCCACATGAGCGGACTAACACAGCAGGCAGACGTGGGTCCTCTGTCAATTAGGAATTCTATCAGCCCTGAATAGTTAAGACGTGGAAATTAGTGGCTTAAATAAAACAAAAGAACAGAAAAACACACAAAAGAATGAAAACATCGTATTTTTTCCTCAGGTAATGAAAGCTGTGAGCAGCCAGAGCTGTATGCAGCTCCACTGGCATGGAGGATTCTGTCTCCTTCCTCCTGGCAGCTCTGCTTGTCTTGGGCAAGGACCCTCAGGTTCCTGATTCTCCGATGAATCTGTGTGATGCAAGGGAGAGAGGGGGGTGAGTCTGGCAGTGATGGGTGTAGAGAAAGGAGCCTGTCCTCTCAATCAACCCCTCTCCTCTTTGACAGAACTTTCCCGAAAGTTCTGTCCCATGACTTCAGCTGACTTCTCATTGGCCGTCCCTGCCTGGAAGGAAGCTGGGATTTGAACCTCTGACACCCTCGAGAAAACCGTGACTCTGCACATTGGTATCCTAGCCACCTGCTCACTGGTGCCTGTTTGCGATTGGACTGCCTGACCTTCCTTGCCCTCTCAGCCCCGTTTGTTCTTAGTGAAAGTTTTAGTATGATGTCAGGCCCTGTGTTCTTTCTCCCACTTGCTCAGAATGTATCTGTGTTGTAGTTATCAGGGACAGAACAATGATATCCTACTTTAAGCCAGAAGAGTGATCTATAGGCTCCAGCAACCACACTGTGAAGGAGCAGGATGGAGCTCTCCTTGGCCCTTCCCAAAGTCAGGGCACGGGAAGCTATCGGGTCTCTAGTCCCCCTCTCTGTCTTTCTCCCGTTCCTTCCACTTTCCTCTGCACATGGACTTTGGCTATGTTCCATCTACTTAAATCACTTTTGCCTCCCATCACAGGTCAAGGATGGGTGTGTACAGACTCCTGTCCTTCCACTCCGCAACCAGAGCAGACAGGACTCTTCTCCACCCGCCCCAGTGTGAAAAATCCCAGAGAATACTCTGATTGGCCCAGCCAGGTCATGTGCCCATCTTTTGTCCAATCAGAAAGGGCTGGGAATGAGATCATGCAATAGAATCAGTTTTTTTTTTTTTTTCCCGTTTTTTGTAAACAGGGTCTTACTGTCACCCAGGCTCGAGTTCAGTGGTGTAATTATGGCTCACTGCAGCCTCAAACTCCCAGGCTGAGATGATCCTCCCACCTCAGCCCCCAAAGTAGCTGGGACCACAGGCACAAGCCAACATGACGCAGCTAATTTTTTTGTGTGTATAGAGATGTTGTCTCACTATGTTGCCAGGCCAATCTCAAACTTCTAGGCTCAAGCAATTCTCTCACCTCAGCCTCCAAAGTGCTGGGATTATAGGCATGAGCCACCACACCCAGCTGTAATAGGATTTTATTTTTATTTTTATTTTTGAGACGGAGTCTTGCACTTCAGGTTGGAGTGCAGTGGTATGATCTCAGCTCACTGCAACCTCCGCCTCCCAGGTTCAAGCGATTCTCCTGTTACAGCCTCTCAAGTCACTGGGATTACAGGCACGCACCACCATGACCAGCTAATTTTTGTATTTTTAGTAGAGACAAGGTTTCACCATGTTGGCAAGACTGGTCTCCAACTTCTTACCTTAGGTGACCCACCCACCTCGGCCTCCCAAAGTGCCACCGCGCCCGGCCCTGTAGTAGGATCGTTTATACCTTTTCAGAGCTCATGGCTAGATCAGGGCTGAGGAGTGGAAGCCAGAAGGGAGCAGCCATTCCTAAAAATGGGGAATGGCAGGGGTGCAGCTGCAGAAGGAATTGTGTTTCATTAGGCAGCCACCCCAGGTCCTGGGAGCTGCACTTTCTGTGTCTGTTTTCCCACTGATTCATATGTTGCCCTTCTTTTGCTCTGCTCTGCATAGCAAGGGATCTGACTGCTATGGGCTGCTTTTCCCAGGCTTCCGCCTTTGCCTCCAGTTGGGGACAGCGATGAGATGCACTGGGGAGACTGCAGGATGCGAGAAGCCTGGTGTATCTTCCCCTTCCTCCCTGTCTTGGGCAGCTTCTCTGGCAGCAGCTGGTCTTTTCTGTGGCTCTGGCTCTGGCACGGGATGTCCCTGTGGTCTGAGTTTCAGAGGGCTGACCTCGGTCCCACAAACTCTGCCTCCTCCCTTGATCCCACTGGCCCAGGGAAAGTCGTGTCTTTCTTTTCTTACTAATCTCTGGGTTTACATCATTTCTGTAACCATTTAGCTGCATTAAACTCCTCCTGTTGTAAAAACTTAGTTGTTTTCCTGTTTCGGCCTGATTTGTGCACCTCCTTCCTCCATACGCACTGCTGCTCCTCCTCATTTACAGGAGACACAGCCTTTCTCCCTGGACTTTTGCAATGGAAGCCTAAGCTCTAATCTGGGAATAAAAGTCTGTGTCTCCTGTAAACGAATTTCAGACTTCAGTGAGCAGGTGCAGGAAGAATGCTCTGAATAGGGAAGTGGGTTGCAGGAATCCCACCCCTCTAGGCAGTCAGCCATTCAGGTCTTTCAGAGGATGCAACTGGCTCTCAATTAGCTGCCAGTGGGCGTGCCTGGAGAATCCTAACCCAGACCTTCCTTCCCTGCCTGTCTCCACCTGCCTGTCTCCACCTGCCTGTCAGGAGTAATGAAGACTTTTAATGTGAGCAGACAAAAAAACGAAAGCAGAAAGTAAACCCGCAGCAAAACAACCAGCGCATGAGGAAATCACAGCCAAACGGTTCTGGGGCTCCTGTGTGACCTGCATTCTCTGTTATACAATCAATTAAGAGTCGACACAATAATGAATTTTTTACATTTGATTACACACACCCTGGGATGTCAATCCAGGTAAAGGTCACACTCCTGTTATACTAGCTGGAAAAACAGTGCTAGATGACTTTTTCCAGCGCTCTGATTTGGGGAATGGAAATGGTGTTTATACTGTTTTTTTTTTTTTTCCTCTGGACTAATGCTACATGTGAACTCATTTATTTTCTCAACATCAGACCCCTCAGCCTAACTGAAATCATGTTCCTCACCTGCCTCTTCCCTCTGTTTTAATGAGCAGGGGTTTCTGCACCAGTTAGAGTAATGCAGTGTCTGCCGTTGTAGCGACATCTAAGATTCACAGAGGCTTACAAAAATAAGACTTATTCTTCGCTGTGGGCCAAGTCCATGGAGGGCGGGGCACTGCTCCACGTGTCCTCCCTCTGGGGCCCAAGCCAACGCAGTGGCCGCTCTTTTTAATATTGCTAGTGCCTGGGGCAGAGGGCAGCTTACTCTGACCACAGTTAATGGTCATAGAAAGTCCCATGGTGACACCCAATTTTTTTCTGACCCCTACCATCTTCCCAAAGTTGTATCTCTAGCTCTGACTTTAATTGAATCTCTGCTTTGATGTCTTTATCGTAATCTCAAATGTATGGCTGGGCATGGTGGCTCCTGTCTGTAATCCCAGCACTACCAGAGGCTGAAATGGGAGGATCACTTGAAGCCAGGCATTTGAGACCAGCCTGAGCAACCTAGCAAGACCTCATGTCTATAAAAGCAAGAAGTAAAAAATGAGCTGAGTGTGGTGGCACATGCCTGTAGTCCTAGCTACTTGGAAGGCTGAGGTGGGAGGATTCCTTGAGCCCGGGAGGTAGAGACTGCAGTAAGTCATGATCGTACCACTGTACCCCAGCCTGGCCAACAGAGCGAGACCCTGACTAAAAGAAAAAAAAAAAGTCTCAAATGTAATGTTAACAAAATGGGACTCTTAATTTTCTATACTTCTAATTACCTCTCATCTCAGTAAATGATACCCTTCTCTACCCACTTGCTTATGTGAGAAATCCAGGCATCATTCCCAATTTTCTCTCTTTCTTTCAGTTGCCACATTCAGCCCACCTGCAAGTCTTATTCAAAAAATAGTTTTGGAATCTGCCTTTCTCCATATTTATTGCATCCACTTGTCTTAGTATTGGTTTCCCTTAGAAGTGGATCCTGCTATAAGGATTAAAATGCAAATTATTTATCTGGGTGGTATCTGAAACACTGATAGGGGAGTGGGAAAGTGAGACAGGTGAGACAGTGACTGTAAGGTAAAAAGAAAACCTGGCTGGGTGCAGTGGCTCGTGCCTGTAATCCCAGCATTTTGGGAGGCCGAGGCAGGCGGATGACCTGAGGTCAGGAGTTTGAGACCAGACTGACCAACACGGTGAAACCCCTCCTCTACTAAAAATACAAAAATTAGCAAGGCATGGTGGTGTATGCCTCTAATCTCAGCTACTCAGGAGGCTGAGGCAGGAGAACTGCTTGAACCCGGGAGGCGGAGGTTGCAGTGAGCTGAGATCACACCACTGCACTGCAGCCTGGGCGACAGAGAAAGACTCTGTCAAAAAAAAAAAAAAAAAAAAAAAAAAGGAAAGGAAGAAAGAAACAAAGGAAAGGAAAGGAAAGGGAAAGAGAAAAGAAAGACCTTAAAACAAAGGAATCCCCTTCTATTTCCATGGTTGTGGCAGGGTCATTACTAAGCCAGATCCAACTGTGGCTAACTAGAGCTGAATCCTGTGGGAACCCCCTAGAAAATGATATAGAACCTATGTCTTAGGGTTATCCTTTTAGCATGGGGGCTATATCATCAATAGAGACCTGGTCCTGGTGAATATTAATTTTTTGGATTTCTAGGCTGTGCTACAAGCAGGCAGAGTGGCTTCAATATGACTTTGGAAAAAGTCTTCCTGAAAAAAGACACAGGTATTGGCAATTTGAAGTCAGCTGGCTCACTGCACTGATATGGCTAGGAGGAATATGGATGGGAGACCAACAGCATTCACCATGGTCCATCCCTTTTCCCCTCAGGTCCACTTGTGACCCACATTAAATTTACCCTAATAACAACTTCTTTTCATGGTCAATCACAGTTTGTCAGTCATCAACAGGAAATTTTGTGGGACAAGCTATAGCTGGGGCCAGTTGCTCCTGAGGTTGGGGCTTCCTATTCAATATCTCACTCCTTTGCCACCACTTCTATGCTCCTATCACCATCTATCAGCATTCAGCATGCTATAGGCTGCTTGCCTGGTCACCTGGACTTTCATGCCTGATGGATCTGGGCATTTGGTTCTCATACCTTTGTCAAGCCATGGCTTTGAAGTTACCCATTAGCAGTTATCAACAAACAAGGAATCATCAAGATTTGCTGCCCAAGTAAGTTCCCTGAGCTCCAAAAACTCCTCCTGGCTTCCCCTACACAGCAGCAACTCTGTCATTCATGATAAGCTTGGCCAATAACCTGTCAGGCTGGTAACTCCTTTCTTTGCTTACAGGTTTACTGCTGTAAGGAACTGCAAATGACAAGCCAGCAGCTGCAGCTTCAGATTCAGTGGAATCCATACTGTGTCCCCTGGTGGCAGTGTTTCTTCCAGGGTGTCTAGCCCAGCAGAGCCTGAAGCTTTGGGGACAGGGAGCAGAAATTCCCCAGGTGGGCCATTTGACTTAATAGCAGAGTCTCCTCCTATTTTCACTCCTTGGTTCCCAGACAAGTGTGCCCTATCTATTGTGGACACAGTACCATACATAGTCTTTGGTTCCAAATAGAGATTGCATTTTGAAAAATACCACCCCTAAACCCACAAAGGACTCTTCTCAATCTGATGCTCATGTCCTTGAAGTGGCCATTTCAGCATTTTCTCAGGCTGCTGGCAGCTCTGGGTGATGTAGTGTATTAGCACCAGTGGTCTCAGTGGTGTGTTTGTAAACTGGTTTGTGTGTAGGGGGAAGGGGGAGGGATGTCCGATTTGTAGAGATTGCCCAAGTTTTGTTATGTAAATGCTTTCGCTATTGCCAATTTCAATTACCCAGAGATTTCACAACTGCCTCTCAAAATTCTTGAATATTTAACAGCCAACTCTCCTAAGCCAATACAAACTGGCTCCAATGCACATACCATGGATTGGAGTCCTTGGTTATCTGCCATTGTGGAAACTCTTTCATTATAAATTTGGTCCCTTGGTGGGAGCCAATGATATGTGAGATTCTCTGAACAACCAGACACTGAGACTCTTCCGGCAGAGAAGCCAAATTATTATTAAGAATATGAAACAGTCCCAAGTGAGGGTGAAACACAGCTTCCTCCATGGGGCAATGTGCCCAATAGAGTCCACTTGCCACCATATGGCTAGCTGGTAACTGTGACAGTCATAGAAGCTCAGTTAACTGACAGTAGCCTCCAGCTATGGGTGCCTTCAGAATTTACCTCTGGTTTCAAGCTAAGCCAAAGATTCCTCATGCAGTGGAACCAGGCACCATTCCTAGCCATCAGTCCTTCTGCCAGAGCTTCCCTTTGGGCTGGCAGAGACATTCTTAGAGTTGCACCTGCCACCTGAAGAATGATGAGGTTCATAAATTTGGAAAAGAGAGCTTTATTTCTTATAAAGGGTTGCAGCCTGCAGGGTGGTCATTCTGACGGGCCAGGAAGCATAGCCTCTGATCAGAAACGAAAAACCAACCCTTGGAGGGAGAAGAAAAAGGAACAGACATCTATGCTGAGCAGGATGGCTAAGTATACATATTTAATAAGCTATAGGAGTAGTCATGAATATTTATGAAAGGAGAAATGCGCACATGTTCAATGGAGCGTCATGCCCCTTCATGGGTCCCATGTACAAAATATGGTGTTAGCATGAACCAAGGGTGGAGTTTTCAGCCCTCTGACATTAAAAGGTGAAGCAGAGGACGCAAAAACTGGGCATTCTCCATAGACTCACCAGAACCATGCCATGATCAGTGGTCTCTTGTCGGGAAAAAAATGCTGGTCAGTTGTGTTGAAACTGCAAAAGACAGTGGCAGCATTAGGTGGTTGGTTGATACCAGTGTGGAGTCTGTTGAAAGGGCTGGTTTCTGTTTGGTTCTTAGGGAAGAAGGTGTAGTGGTGGTTAGCAAGGGAGGGGACATAATGAGGCATGTCAGACCTCCCTCCTGTCATGGTCGAGAATTCAGTTTGCAAGGTCACTCTGGGGTCCCTTTAACCAAGAGGAGGTTTACTACTCAGTTGGGTGGAGGCTTAGAATTTTATTTTTATTTCTCATGTCTCAGATGGAATTTCGTCCTACCCAGCCCTCCTCCCTTCTTGCTCCTCCTGGGAAAGTTTGCCTTACATCTGGCAGGCTTGCCCTTCCTAGTCTACCCCCTCTTCCCTCTATCTTTCACAGGCATTACCCCCAACTATTCTTTTGTATTGCTGACTCCATCTTGACATCTTCTTCCTGGAGAACCCACTGGCCCACTGTTCTTGGGAGCTGGTACCCATGGAGGGCCCAACCTTGGCATCTAGTACTCATCCATCAGATCTTCAATAATGACAGTGGCTGCATTAGTCCTAATGAGCAAGAGCCCACTTGGAACTGTACATAACCTGCACCACTGCCACCCACTGCCACCGTGGCTTCTCTGCTCATGGACCCATCCTGCAGGCACTGGAGTGGGCAAAGATTGATCATCTGAGCTACTTAGTTGATCAGTGCCTCCTCTGTCATCTGTGCTCTCCAGTGGGTATGAGCATGTGATAGAACTATTTTCACACCTCAAGGCCACTCTCATAGATACATCTGCATACTTTATCCTGGGACATTTCCCCTCTTGCAGCCCCCCAACCCCACCCAAAGTTCCTGAACAACCAGCAAAGCCATTCATAATAGCAAAAGGTCCTGAATATTCTTATCTTAGGTCATTTCTCACTCTAATACAAGCTAATAACCAGGTGTACTGCTTAAGCCTAGCCACTGAGAAGTCTTCTTTACCTCTGAAATGCAACTAAAGGGTAGCAACAGTCCATTTTGGGCTTGTAACAACATATTGTCCTAACTTATCAGTGAACCAAAGACGTTTTTCCTCCTTTTTCAGCTGGTGGTAGTAAACATTCATAAAGCCATAGATATGGAATGAGGAAGACCCATCTGTGCAGCAAAGATAGGGGATGTGAGGGTCTGGGCCAAGTGGTAGTTTAATTTATTTGTGTCCTCTGGATCTACTCAGTCTAATCCCAAATGTTTTATTGCCACTATATGATAAAATGATGTTATACCTGCCTAACCTTATTAATTAGTGGGCTGACAACACCCAGCTCAGGAGGCAAAACTCAAATCATATTGGGAAGAAATTTGATGCCCTATGATCAGGCGTGCAGCCTCTGTTAGGGTCCAATAGTATGCCAGGAGCTTTAAATTGTGGCTAATTTTCTGTTGCAGATATGTCATAGACTGAATTGGGTCCCCCTCAAATTTATATGTTGAAACCTTATGTGACCTGTTTGGAGATCATTAAGGTTAAATTAGGTCATAAGGGTGGGCCCTATCCAATAGGACCAGTGTCCTTATAAGAAAAGGAAGAGAGACCAGAGAGGTCTCTCTGTTTCCTCAGAAGCACAGAGGAAAGCCCATGTGAGGACACAGCAAGAAGGCAGCTGTTTACAAGCCAGGAAGACAGGCCTCACCAGAAAACAGTTCTGACAGCACCTTGATCTTGGAATTCTAACTTCTAGACTTGTGAAAAAATACGATTTTGTTGTTTAATGCTTAGTTGTTTTGTTGTTTAATACCCAGTCTGTGGTATTTTGTAATAGCAGCCCCAGCAGACTAACACAAGAGGACATGGACTTGCTGCAAAACCCCAGGGTTATTCTCTGAGACTCTTCTGTTAGGACTTGCCTAAGATGCAACCACATCTTGATTGCTACAGATACCTCCAGTCCTCTGTCATGTGACTCGCTGGCAGTGGGGATTGTATTGCAGCCTGAATCTGCTCTAGAGGTATCTCCTGCTCTGGGTTTCATTCAAAAGCAGCATCCTTCTGAGTGATTTAATGAGTGGAGCGATGTAGGTTCCCAAGTGTGGTGTGTGCTGCTTCCAAAGGTAAGAGACTTATTAAGAGTTGCACCTTTATCTTGCAGTAAGAGTTGCAAGGGAGAAGCACTTTCCAGCATTCCACAAGTCACCTTGAATCTACAAACGGTTTATCTCCCACCCCCTGGTGTAGCCACAGTACTTGCCACTTTATACACCCTAGATTCAGTTACCATGGTGTCATCAATATTATGGACTAGTGGGATATTCCATGGAGTGCCAACAGGACAGGTCTAACTGGACTATATTGCAACAGAGAGCAGGAGCATTAACCCAGAGCTTTGCCAACACTGTGAATGTCTGCTGCTGTCCTTTCAAATGAATGCAAATGTCTTTCCATCGGTCTTGATGACAGGAATTGAAACGGATGCTTTCACTAGACCTAGCTGTTATTTATGTCAGAGGTTGGGTTGGTCTATTCTAGTAAAAATACAATATCTGCTACAGCTGCTATAATTGGGGCTACCACTTAGGTAAGTTTTGGGTGGTTGTATTAATTTCCTATGGCTGCTGAAACAAATTAACACAAATTTGTTAAACAACACACATTTGGCTGGGCGTGGTGGCTCACACCTGTAATCCCAGCACTTTGGGAGGCTAAGGCGGGCAGATCGCGAGGTCAAGAGATCAAGACCATTCTGGCCAACATGGTGAAACCCCATCTCTACTAAAAATACAAAAATTATCTGGGCGTGGTGGCACACACTAGCAGTCCCAGCTACCTGGGAGGCTGAGGCAGGAGAATCACCTGGGAGGCAGAGGCTGCAGTGAGTCCAGATCCCCCCACTGCACTCCAGCCTGGTGACAGAGCAAGACTCCATTTCAGAAAACAACAACAACAAACAAAACACACATTTATTCTCTTACAGTTTGGGAGGTCATAAATCCAAAATTAGTTTCTTCGGACCGAAATGATGGTGACAGTGGGCTATGCTGCCTCTAGCAGTGCTAAAAATGGATAGGTTTTCTTGCCTTTCCCACTGTCTAGAGCTTCACTCCTTGGCTAAGGGCCCCTTCCATCTTCAAAGGCAGCAGCATAGTGTTGACTTCAGTTGTATCATTTCCTTCTTCTTCTGTATTCCTTTTTTGTTTGTTTTTTAAGTTTTAGATTTAAGGGGGTCCATGTGCTTGTTAGCTACATGGATATTACATGCATAATGGAGGGAAGTGAGCTTCTAATGCACCCATCACCCTCATTCCCCCTCCCAACCTCCCCACTTTAGGAGTCTCCAGTGTCTATTCTCTGCATTTTTGTCTGTGTGTGCCCATTGTTTAGCTCCCACTTTTAAGTGAGAACATTTAATATTTTATTTTATTTTATTTTATTTTTTGAGACAGAGTCTCTCTCTGTCACCCAGACTAGAGTGCAATGGTGCAATTTCAGTTGCCGCAACCTCCACCTCCCAGTTTCAAGCGATTCTCCCACCTCAGCATCTATACTACAGGCACCTGCCACAATGCCTGGCTAATTGTTTGTATTTTTAGTTGAGATGAAGTTTCACCATGTTGGCCAGGCTGGTCTCAAACTCCTGGTGTCAAGTGATCCGCCCACCTCGGCCTCCCAAAGTGCTGGGATTACAAGCACTGCGCCTGGCCTTGTTTAATATTTTATTTTCTGTTCTGAGTTAGTTCATGTAGGATAATGGCCTCCAACTCTATTCATGTTGCTGCAAAAGACATGATTTTATTAGTTTTTCTGGCTACATAGTATTCCACGGTGTATATGTACCACATTTTCTTTATCCAGTCCACCGTTTGTGGACACTTAGGTTGGATCCAAGACTTTGCTATTGTGAATAGTGCTGCAGGAAACATCTGAGTGCGGATGTCTTTTTAATAGAATGCTTTCTTTTCTTTTGGGTAGATACTCAGCAGCGGGATTGCTGGGTGGAATAGTAACCTAATTTTTAGTTCTTTGAGAAATCTCCATACTGTTTTCCATAGAGGCTGAATTAATTTACATTCACACCAACATGTATAAGTGTTCCCTTTTCTCCACCTCCACACCCCAATCTTTTGTCTTTTGACTTTTTAGTAACAGCCATTTTGATTGATGTAACATGGTATCTCAGTGTGGCTTTAATTTGCGATTCCCTGATGATTAGTGATGTTGAGCACCTTTTCTTTTCATGCATTTGTTGGCTGCGTGTATGTCTTTTTTTTTTTTTTTTTTTTTTTGAGACGGAGTCTTGCTCTGTCGCCCAGGCTGGAGTGCAGTGGCGCGATATCGGCTCACTGCAAGCTTCACCTCCCGGGTTCACACCATTCTCCTGCCTCAGCCTCTTGAGTAGCTGGGACTACAGGCGCCCGCCACCATGCCTGGCTAATTTTTTTGTATTTTTAGTAGAGACCGGGTTTCACCGTGTTAGCCAGGCTGGTCTCAATCTCCTGACCTCGTGATCCGCCCACCTCGGCCTCCCAAAGTGCTGGGATTATAGGCGTGAGCCACCATGCCCAGCCGTGTGTATGTCTTCTTTTAAGAAGTGTCCACGTCCTTTGCCCAACTTTCAATGTTTTTTCTGTATTCTAATCTCCCTCTGCCTCTTTCTTAGTAGGACATGAGTGATTATATTCAAGGTTTACCTGGGTAACTGGTGATAGTCTCCCTATCTCTAGACCTTCAACTTAATTACATCTGCAAATTCCTTTTGCCATACAAAGGCAACACTCACAGAGATTAGGGCCTAGATATAGGCAGAGGCCTTTAAGCTTACCACAGGAGTCTTCTCTGATATACCATGACCATCTGTGTTCCTGATGTATCCATGTTCCTCTGGTTCTTAAATGGCTGTATTAGTGAATTAAACTCAGGAATATAGGGGGAACCATTGCATCTTTTAATCTTTGAGGGGAGCTCTGCTTCCTGACATTTTACCTGGAATGTGGCATTGCTTCTTATTTACTGTCTTGACCAAAGGGACAGTGTCAGAAGTTTGCATTTGACCTTCCCTACTATACCCTTAATTTAATCCTGACCCCGAGGGCATATTTTGCTGGTAGCACCCTTCCAAGTTCACCCAGGTTTTAATGTACTCAGAGCATATTTTTCTAGTTGAAAAACACTGAAGATGAGCAACAGTTTTATTTTCCACTGCAGAAAATCCTGGTTCTTTTGTATTTCTTCTAAATTCTGCTTTCAAATTCAGCAGTCCCTTCTTCACTTTATCCCCCTCTTTCTATATCTTATCAAATGCATATGAGAAATAAAAAGCCAACTGATATATTCTGCATACTGCCTGGATATCTCCTGAGCCCTATCTACAAATTCATGAGGTATATTTCTATCTTTGAACTGACCACAGGCATGGCTATTCAGTACTCCATGATTACACCACAAATGTCATCCTACCCCCAGCTTCCTGTAGGAACTTTCAGCCTCCACCAGCCATTTTCCAGAAGCTGCTTTTTCAGCCTTTGTCTGCTTGTTAGTCTCAAGGTTCATGCCACGTTTTAGATTTTTGTTAAAGCAGGATGCCATTTCTGACACAAAATTGAAATACTGCATTTAGCTCTGACTGTATAACAAACAAGCCCAAAATTTAGAAGCTGAAAAGAGCATTTTTTTCTCACCATTCTGTGAGTTGTTTGGGCTGTTCATCTCTGCTGATTTCATCTGGAGTCCCTTACACCACTGAATTTGACTAGAGGGTTAGTGCAGTGGACAGACTAAGTTGCCTCCTGTCCTAGTCTGTTCTGTGCTGCTTTAACAATATACCTTAGACTGGGTCATTTGTAACAAGAGAAAGTTATTTCTCACAGCTCTGGAGGCTGGGAAGTCCAAGATCAAGGAGCCAGCAGATGTGGTGTCTGTGGAAGGCTGGCTCTCTGCTTTCAAGGTAGCACTTTTTGCTGCATCCTCAAATGGTGGAAGAGATGAAAGGGATTAACTTGCCCCCTCAAGCCCCTTTATAGGATGCTGATATCAACCCTAAGAGTGGAGCCCTCATAGCCTAATCACCTCCTAAGAGACCCATCTCTTAATACTGTTGCATTGAGGATTACGTTTCAACATGAATTTTGGAGGGACACAAACATTCAAACCATACGAGCCTCCAATAATCCCTATGTCCTCGTATTCATGCCTTTGAGTTGTCCCCTCTTCTGGAATGTGGGCTGGCCTGGCCACTCGTAACTTGCTTCTAAAAGCAAGAACATGGCACATGTGATGTGGTGTCACTTTCGTAATTAGGTTACAAAAGACTGTAATTTCCATCTTGCTAGCTGACTTTATTGCTTCTCTGCCTTGCTGGCTTTGATGAAAAAACACATGATGTTGGGTAGGCCCATGTGGCAAGGAATTGAATACAGAGGAAAAGAATGGTGTCCTCATCTTTATTCCCACCATCATCACCATCACCATCCTCTTTATCTCCACCACCTTTCATTATCTTGACTCTTGATGAGTCATTCTCCACCATTGACTGAGCAGTGGGTTAGCTAGGCTTACGATCTTTCCTCCCAAAACCTGTCTCCTGAATTCAGCTGATTCTGGAGCCCAAAGGGCCGCTCTCCAACTTTCTCCTTACTGATATAACTTTTCATCTTCAGGAGATCAGCTCTGGACTCCGCAGCCAGCACCAGTGGTTTCCTCAGATCCTGCCTGGTTTCTTCTCACATCCAGCAGGCCTATCTAGAGCAGACTTCCAAGGCTCCAGCCTTCCCTTCTTGGGCAGTAGAAGGAGTTGGCTGGTGCTCAGCCTACAATACAGCTTAACAGGAAAGATCAGGCCAGGCCCCAAGGGCACCAACTTCCCGGAATCTGTTGTGACCCTCTCCTCCAAATGCCTGCACCTGTCTGTGATGTCCATGTGGCCTAGCTCCCTAGTAGCACGTCTAACCAGAGACCAACCCTGCCAGAGAGAGGAAGCTGGGGTCCCCAACTCTGAGCTACCCCATCCTGCAGAGGTGCCGTGGCACAGCTCTGGTTATCTGGAACAAAGACATTTCTCCCCACAGCCCTGGAAGACCTGGTGGGATTGGTGGAGTAATGTTTTGATCAGGCTCTGGGGGTAGACAGCAGGATCCTAGAGTTGTGGAAGGTGGCCTAATTTCACTCCAGTGTTGCTCAAAGAGCCTCTAGAAATAATTTATTCTACCTGCTGCCCACAGGCAGGTGTGAGCAGCCCTCCCTCCCCACAGCTGATGGGGCCTCTCCAATTGTAAAGAGATTCTGGGAAGAAGCTGATTTCTGCTTCCTTGAGAGTAAGTCTCCCTCCACACATTCCACCCCATCTCCCACTTTCCACGTTTCCCTCTGGATCTTTCTCTGCATTGCATCAGACAGGCCAAGCCAGATGCCAGAAACCAGTGTGGGGCGGGATGGAAAGAACCATGCATGGCAGGGAGCAGGCGCGACTCGTCCACAAAAAAGCCCTATTTGTGGATCGTCAGGGGAGACCAAGGTCAGCACCCTGCTTGGTTCAAGACTAATTCAAATGCAGCTTTTCATTATTTTTTTTAAAGCCTTCTATCGAATTAATAAGACATTATTAAACCTACTGATAAAATTAAATGAACATAAGCATCATTGTTCACAAACCTAGTTTTGAATTCATGAGTTATTGATCTTCACTTGCAAAGAGGGTAAGATTTTCTTGGCCTAGTCTATTTGTAAATGAACAACTCTTCACCCACAGGCCTGGCCTTGCTGGGTTGAAGGAAAAGAAAGTCGCTAAGAGACAGTCTTCCAATGGGGCCTCTCCAGACCACCCTGCTTCAAGTTTTATTTTGAGCACTCCCCTGCTCCTGCACTAGGGTTCTTTGGTTCACTCCTGTAGCTCAAATGCCCAGATTAGTACCTGGGACATAAAAGGCACTCAATAAATATTCTTTATTTTCATAAATGGAGTCTCACTCTGTCCCCCAGGCTGGAGTGCAGTGGTGTGATCTCGGCTCACTGCAACCTCCGCCTCCCAGGTTCGAATGATCCTCCTGCCTCAGCCTCCTGAGTAGCTGGGACTACAGGCATGCACCACTATGCCTGGCTAATTTTTGTATTTTTAGTAGAGACGAGGTTTCACCACGTTGGCCAGGCTGGTCTCGAACTCCTGGCCTCAAGTGATCCTCCCCCTTGGCCTCCCAAAGTGTTGGGATTACAGGCGCAAGCCACTGCGCCCAGGAATATTCAATTTCTTTCTTTCTTTTTTTTTTTTTTTTTTGAGATGCAGTACAGTGGTACGATCTGCCTCCCAAGTTCAAGCAATTCTCCTACCTCAGCTTCCTGAGTAGCTGGGATTACAAGCGCGTGCCACCACACCCAACTAATTGTTGTGTTTTTAGTAGAGGCGGGGTTTTGCCATGTTGGCCAGACTGGTCTTGAATGATCTGCCCCCCTCGGCCTCCCACAGTGTTGGAATTACAGGCATGTCTTTTTTTTCTTTTTTTTGAGACAGAGTTTTGCTCTTGTTGCCCAGGCTGGAGTGCAATGGCACGATCTCAGCTCACCGCAACCTCCACCTCCCAGGTTCAAGCGATTCTCCTGCCTCAGCCTCCCGAGTAGCTGGGATTACAGGCATGTGCCACCAAGCCCAGCTAATTTTGTATTTTTAGTAGAGACAGGGTTTCTCCATTTTGGTCAGGCTGGTATCCAACTCCCAACCTCAGGTGATCCGCCCACCTTGGCCTGCCAAAGTGTTGGGATTACAGGCATGAGCCACCACGTCCGGCCTCTGCAATATTCTTAAATGAATGAATGAGCAACTCTTGGAAAAATATTCTGTCTCCTAATTATGCAAATGAGGACACTGAGAGAGGAAGCAATGCCAAATGACGCGCAGCTAGAGTCAAGCCTGGGACCCGCTGTCCTGGCACCCAGTCCGGCGCTCTTTGTGCTATGCTAGCAGGGTTCTCCAGTTTCGTAGAGCCAGAAGTCAGCCTGCTCTTCCCTGCACACCCTGGTGCGCCTCTCCCATCACATCACCATGGTTGATAACACCCCAGCGCCAGGCACCTCTCAGGAGATCTAAGGAGTGAGAAGATGCCCTGTGTGCTCTCAAGACAGAGGCCTGCCTACCTGGGGGGCGGATAATGCATGTTCAAGGCTTCCCCTGAGCACATTTCTCCAAAGCGACATGCTTCCAACAAGGCTTTCAAAGGCGACACATCAATCCAGTAATTGTTACGCCCATAATGAAAAATCCACAGAGGAGACAGAGTGACACAAAGACCACAAAGCCTAGAGAAGACTGCCAAAGGGTAGTTGACCCAGGTGGTGAGGTCCTGGGGCTGTCACCAGGCCTGTGCCCCCTGATGTTAGAGCCTGGTGAAGCTGTGGCTGAAAGTGGCCACCACTGCCTACTTCTCGGCTCCGTTCTCCTCCCAAATGCACAAGGCATCTGCCCTTCACCTTCTGTCCCTGCTCTGTCTTATCCCAGTCTAGCAGGCACAAGCAGTTCTGTGACCTTCCTGGGCAGCTGAGCTTCCTGGGTGGAAATGAACCCATTTCTGGGCCCCAGACAGTTTCCTCCTGCAGGGTCCTAAAAATTCATGCTGTTGGACGGGCACTGTGGCTCACGCCTGTGATCCCAGCACTTTGGGAGGCTGAGGTGGGCAAAGCACCTGAGGTCAGGAGATCGAGACCAGCCTGGCCAATATGGCGAAACCCTGTCTCTACTAAAAATATAAAAATGAAGTGGCAGGCGCCTGTAATCCCAGCTACGCGGGAGGCTGAGGCTAGAAAATTGCTTGAACCCAGGAGACGGAGGTTGCAGTGAGCCGAGATCGCACCATTATACTCCAGCCTGGGCAACAAGAGTGAAACTCCGTCTTTAAAAAAAAAAAAAAAATTTATCCTGTTGAGCACAGGGCTGATCTCCCTGCTCCAGTACCATAGCGTGCTGCTGTCACACGGCTGCTTCGTGGTTGTTATGGGTTTCTGTTTCTTCACTAGCTTGGAAAATACTTAGGGGGAGATTTCTAAAAATTCTAATTGAGTCTCAACCTAAATACCTCTGTGTTCCCACCCCTGCGGTGGGCATGGAGAGCAGCTGCTGGCCTTGCCCAGGGGCTGAGGACGCCCCAGGCAGGATGAGGGAGCTGACCCATGTCCACTGAGAAGCAGAAAGGAAGCAGGGAGCATGGTGTAAGCTGCAGCAATCAGGGAAGCCTTCCCGGGAGCAGCAGGCTGCGGCAAAGCTCTGACAATGTCCTGTGGCAGGGCTCAAACTGCTGGCTTTAAATGAAAGCCGAGGCTCTGCTGGAGGGCAGCAGCCCCACCCCCTGTGTAGAGGAGCAAGAAATCAGCTCTACACAGGGTCTGCTAGGTCCCTGGCCTGGTGTCACCAAGCCCAGTGCTGTGACTGGTTTCCAGCACCTGAGTTGGAGACACTGGTGGAGCTCCGCCTGACTCCTAGAGAAAGACAGAGACAGAAAGACAGGTGGGGAGTGGGGCCGGGCCTGACCTGAAGCTGGACACTGAACCGCTAGGCCTGGGGAGGGGAGGTCTGAGGAGCCCCCGATCTCCTGTGGAGCAGCCTGGAGCACCCCTGCCTCGGTTTCCCAGGGGGAAGACCGGACTCACTATGGGCTGAGGAAAGGTGTGTTGAGTACACGGTTGAAAGTGTGGGAATAAACATATGTATGTTGAGATGTCCTTGTGATTCAGCTATCAATCTACATATTTCAGTTAGAAGCACTTAAAATTATATCCGTTCCTGACATGCTGCATCCCTTGCAGGTTTATTTATTTATTATTTATTTATTTATTTATTTTTTTTTTTGAGACAGAGTCATGCTCTATCACCTAGGCTGGAGTGCAGTGGCGTGATCTCGGCTCACTGCAACCTCTGCCTCCCGGATTCAAGCGATTCTCCTGTCTCAGCCTGCCAAGTAGTTAGGACTACAAGCATGCACCACCACACCCGGCTAATTTTTGTATTTTTAGTAAAGACAGGGTTTCACCATGTCAGCCAGGCTGGTCTCGAACTCCTGACCTCAGGTGATCTGCCCCGCCTCAGCCTCCCAAAATGCTGGGATTACAGGCATGAGCCACCACGCCTGGCTCAGGGTTTATTTTATTTAAAAACAGACAGTCCAAGCTGGGGTGTGCTGATGCCTCCCTAGTGCCTCCTATTGCCTGCAACATTGGTCGAAGCATCTGCTGGAGGCTTGGCTGCTGATGTCCATGGTGGGGCTGCCGTGCCACTGTGACCGAAGCAAGCCTGTCCTGCGCCGAGGCCTTCTGTAACAGCCTTCTGGGAAACCCGTTTGGTAAGGTGGGGCTGCTCCCACCAAGGAGGGAGGAACCAAGTAAGACATCTCTGCTCAGGGGAATGTAATAGTCCTGTTTTGACAGCAATACAAATACTGTAGGATGTTTGATTTGAAATATTTTACAGTTCACCAACTATTTTCCTAAAACTTATCATTTATTCGTGACAAGCAACTGTGGGACCAGTAGAGAAGAGATGATTGACCCCATTTTACAGATGAGGACACATAGTGTTAGAGAGATTGTGTCCAGTAAAAGTGGAACTAAACCCAAGGTGTTTTTTTTTTTTTTTTTTTTTTTTTTTTGACAGCATCTTGTTCTGTCACCCAGTCTGGACTACAGTAGTGGATCATGGCTCACTGCAGCCTCAACCTCCTGACCTCCTGGGCTCAAGCAAACCTCCCACTTCAGCCTTCTGAGTAGCTGGGACTCAGGCACGCACCACCTTTATTTGTTTATTGATTTAGTAGAGATGAGGTCTCACTATGTTGCCCAGGCTGGTCTTGGACTCCTGGTTCAAAGGATCCACCCACCTCAGCCTCCCAAAGTACTGGGATTACAGACATGCAACATGGCGCCCAGCCCCAAGGTGTTGGCCCTTAGCACTGCCTGGGGTTGAGCTGGCCCTGCAGGGCACACAGACACGTTTGGGACACATCTATGCCTTCAAGCAGCAGTCTCAGGGAACACCTCACTAGACAGATATCAATAAAGACAGGATTCCATCTGTCAACTCATTTGAGAACTGGTGGCTTTGGCCCAGTGTTTCAGCCATTCCCAGCTGGCGTGGGGTGCACTGTCCCCTGAAAGGCTGGCTCCTTGGGTGGAAACTCACTAGGATCTCTGCTCCCTGCATCTTATTTGCAAGATGCCATTGCCCTCAGCAGCTAGGATGGACAGATCTAGCAAATAAAAATTAAAAATGCCCAGTTACATTTGAATTTCTGATAAATAATAAACACTTTTTCAGTATAAGTATGCCTCAAATGTTGCATGGGACATACTTACACTTAAAAAGATTCATCACCAACATGAAATTCAAATTTAACTCAGCATCCTGTACTTTACCTGGCAGCCCCATCGGATCAGCAGCTTAACGCACTTGGAGAACTTTGTTTTCCCACCTACCCTGGGCACCCATCTGGTGGCCCAAATTCCAGGTTTTCTCCAGTAGGACCAGGCAGCAAGCCCTTTCTTCTCCAGCCCAAGGCTGCTGTGTTGATGAGTATGAAACCTCCCAGGTTATTCACACTCCGTCAAAGACCCTCTGGAGCCAAGATGGCTTAGCTCAGAGGAGTGAGGCGGATGCTGAGGTTTCAGACCAAGCTATCTTGGGCCATGTGGGCTTCAGGGAGCCCAAATCTGCCTCAGAGGCATAGCAATGGTCCTGAGGCTTCTGAGTCCTGGATTAATGAGGCCGAAAGGTTTAGGCAGGGTGGGGTCACACAGCTCTTAGATTTTATCCTTTTCACTCCTGAAACCACTGGAGAGGCTGTTTTTAAACACAGAACATCTAGAATGCCAGGGACCTCCCTGGAGGCAGGTTGGGAATTGTGGCCCAAGCTCCCTCCCCAGACACCTGCACATGTGCACATGGTCCTGCGCAGGATGCACATTTCACAACGACGCGTTTGCTCACCGAGGCACTTGCTGTCCCTCCAACATTCGGCCAGCAACTGGATGAGGTTGGCTTCTTCTCACATGAGGCCTTTCCATTTGCAGATTTAATTTAGATTAACACGAAAAAAAGTCTTGGACTACTTTCCTGCAGGCTGAGTGAATACTGCTTAATTTCAAGGAGAGATAAGAGTGTGTGTATATAGGGGATATCTTCCTATATGCTCTAAGGGAAGGAGTGTGAGGGTGAGCTCCTGGGATGGATTCTGGAATCCTGGAGACACTGACCCGCACCCTGCTGTGCTGACCAGAATGAGTGATCCTGAGGATGTTGGCAGGGCAGTCCCTGGAGACTGGGTAGGTGTGGAGAGAGGAGAATGCTCTCTGTAAGGGCCAATGACTCAGGGAAAGCCTTGAAGCAGATGGAGGTAGGGCTGGGCTCCAAGCTACAGCCAGTTCCAAGCTACTGACCCTTCTTCTACACCTTTTGCCTCCACAACCGGGCAGGTACTGTTGAGACTTGGGTCAAAGAGTGTCAGAGGGGACAGAGAAGGCTGTGAGATCAGGGCAGGAGATCTTCACTCTTGAGAAGACACAGCAGGGGATGCCTCTGGACCTCGGCAGGCCTCAGGGTCTAGACAATGAGGGGCAAGGATTCCAGCCTCAAAGTCTCCCTGGGCTTCTTAGCACGGATGGCAGTGGCCACAGTCTTGGTTTATAGTGTTATGAAGTTATTCCTGCCCTTTCCTCCCTGAAAAGGGTGCCAATTAATGTGAAGTAAGGTTTGTACCTGCACCAGCTGTCCCTCCTCAAAACCTCCAGACCATTTCCATTTTGATGAGTGTAATTTTGAAATGCGGCTGGGTTTTCACTTCCACCTTGCAATCGTCCCCCTGCCCAGATTCAATTTAGATTAAGGAGAACAAAGGCAGGGGATGTTTGCCCTCTGCTCAATCAGAGGGGCGTAGTTCAGCTGTCTTCCTCCGGCCCCCCTCCAGGCTGGACGGGGCTGGCAGTGGGTGGGGGGGGACATCTCCCAGAATGGATGTGGTGGGGCTCTTGCAGGCGTCACACCTGTATTCCCTGCTGTATTCCCATTACCCTCCTCTCTTATTTACAGTCTGCCTGTCTGCTGCTCCAGGCTGGAGGCTCCTCCGGGGAAGGCATTTCCAGGTCCTCCCCCTGCCGCCAGCTTCCTGAGCTTGGCAGCACTTAGTCACCCCACAGTCCTCTACTGTCAGAGTCCCCTATAAAAACCTGTGCAGGAAAGCCCTGCTTGGGGAGGAAGTCAGGGCTCCCTCACCCCCTCTCCACACCTACTGCTTCTCCCAACACCTAGAACTGATCACATCTTCCTCCTCAGCCCTCTCCCCACCGTGTGCTCACCTGGGCCCTGCTGGGGACAGCCGGCACGCAGAACAGAACTGGACACCTAGTGTGTGTGCCAGGAAGGCCCTCAGGGGTGGCGACTAAGAGTGAGGCCCTGGGCACAGGTTGTGTCTCCCAGCCCCACCCTTACCAGCTGTGCAACCTCATGCGGGCGGCTGGACTCTCCGACCTTCCTTTCTCGCCTATCAAATAAGAATCCTGAAAAGGAGCTCTCGGTGCCCCAGCTGCTCCCCACTGTGCGCTGAAGTTGGACATCCCCCTTCCCCACTGCAGGAGTGGCGCAAAGCCCCTGCCCCCACAACAGCATTCCTGCACTGCACACACCCCACTTGAGCGTGTGCCATGGAGTCAGACTGCGCACACCCGCGGCCCAGCACAGGGAAGGTGCGGGGTCCTAGGAGGAGCACAGCACGGACTTCCTCTGACCCCAAGTCCTCCCCTTCTGAACAGGATATACAGGAGCTCAACTCCACCTGCACAAGCCCAAATGACAGATGTTTATGTCCAAAGTTGTTACCGCCATAGAACATTCTCGCTCTATTCCGGTTTGCAGGTGGGAGCTTGGAGGCCGCCCCCAGCATGGCCTGGGAAGGATGGGATGGTCTCCACCCCAGGACTCTGATGCACTGCATTGCATGCGGTCAAGGCTTCCACCATTCTAGGACTTGAGGCTCTCCATAGATTAATGACCCTGGCTGGTCCGAAGGGCATGAAATTATGAATAATCTATTCCTGATGGAACAACGCTTTGCCTTCCACTCCCAGCCCTGTCCCTGGTTGTAGGAGGCTGCGGAGGGCCCCATTATTCACGCCACTCAGGTTCCTGCCTGCTCCACACTCACAGGGATGAATGTATTGCTCAGAAACACGGGAGGGAGTGTTACAACATTGATACTAGAGAGGCATTATTTTCATTGTCAAGCTGCTTGATGGTTTCATAATTTTCATAAAAGAACTGGGTTTTAGGCTCTAAGGAGCAATTAATAAAGGAGTCCACAGGCACACGGTGACACGGAAGTGCTCTCAGAAAAGGGGGCTGAGCTCCCAATGGGTGTGAGGGCTTGGACCTCCCTCGCCTGGTTCTCCCCAGACAGAGAGAGGACGGGGAGGTGCGCTCATCACTCAGCAGCGAGCCCTCTCCTCCTGCCTGCAGACTCAGACCCCCACTGCAGGTGCACAGTGAAATCATCGTACCCTCCACATAGAAGGAAAAACAAACTAGAAGCATTTAAGCACGTGCCTGAGCCAGGACCCTCTCAAATGACGATGACAGAAAACCAACTCTGATTTAAATAAAAAGGGAAAGTCCGGTAGGGGTGGGGGAAAGTGAATTAGCTTCAAGAATTCCAAAGACCAGGAGGGCAGATGTCCCTTCAGGCAACGCTGCGTTCAGGGACTCAAACGAAGTCCTTGGGACTCCCTCTCCAGGCTCAGTGCTCCTGTCTTGCCCACGGTCCCGCAGTCCCCAGCTGCAGCCCAGGGGTTCCTGCCGCGGGAGAGAAGGCTTCACTGTGCGAGGGCACCCCACGCCTCCACTCCGCTTTGTCTTCCTTCTAACCCTATACTCTACTTTGTTTGGTGCTCACCTCCCTTGGGCTAGAGCAGGGGATTTTGTTGGGTTCGTTGATTTATACCCAGAGCCTTGAACAGGGCCTGGCAGAAAAGGCTCTGAAATATTTGTAGAGTAGATCAATGAGCCACCTGAAGGAAATCTGTTTTGTGTCTTCATCTTCTAGATGGGAAGGTGGAGATCAGAGAGAAGAAGTGAATTCTCTGAGCTCACTTGGCTGACAAGAGGCAGAGTTGCGGCTGGACCCCGGATCATGTGACTTCAGACCCTCTGGTTATGAACAGTGCATGTAGACGTGTGGCACACCCGACCTCCAGGAGGCCCTGAATGGGAGAGGGATGGGGAGAGGGGAGGGATGGGAGATAGTTCCACCAGTGGGCAGTTCTGGAGAGTGGGGATGGGAGGGGAGCTCTCTTGGTTCCCTTTCACAGCTGCACT
Organism: Pan troglodytes; assembly: GCF_028858775.2. NCBI lineage: Eukaryota > Metazoa > Chordata > Mammalia > Primates > Hominidae > Pan > Pan troglodytes. Next base: position 32,125,688 of record NC_072418.2, on the reverse strand, counting down.
GGAAGGCAACAGTTGGGGAAAGCTAGAGAGGGAACCTATTGAAGGAGCATGTAAAATCATTAGCAAAATCTTACTATTGGCTGGGTGAGGTGGTTCACACCTGTAATCCCAGCACTTTGGGAGGCTGAGGTGGGAGGATGGATTGAGCCAAGGTGTTTGAGACCAACCTGAGCAACACAGCAAGACCCCATCTTAAATATATTAAAAATAAATTTAAGATTAGGTGGGCATGGTGGCATGTGCCTGTAGTACCAGCTACTCAGGAGGCTGACGGTGAGGGGATCCTTGAGCCTAGGAGGTTGAGGCTGCAGTGAGCTATGATCACATCACTGCACTCTAGCCTGGGCAACAGAGTGAGACCCTGTCTCAAAAAAAGTCCTAATTCATTCATTAATTTAAAAAATCTAATTATTGAATCATTTCACTTTCTGCAAGTCCTGCCTGACCACTTACCTCAGGGCATTTATTCATTTTCCATTTATCTCACTAAGAGACAGTGGGCAGTTCACCTTGTCCCCAGCCGTAGCCCCTCTGCAGCCCACAGGGGGACCCCGAGGGTTAGTGCTGGGCAGAAAGACAGCCTGGAGGTGGCTAAACCCCAAATCCATGCTGCCCTCCCCAGCACACTGATTCGTGAGCAGGGCTCGGGAGCCTGACGGCTGAGGCTGAGCCCCAGCCCCACCACTCACTGACTCCTTGTCCTCAGTCAGGTCATGTCACCTTTCCAAGCCTCAGGCTCCCCTCTGCAGGGTTGCTGCAAAATCCACAGGATAACGTGGACATTGTCAGCACAATGCCCGGTACAGTGGCCCATCCGCAGGCGGTCACCAAGGGTGCTGCTGTTGCGAGAGGACCCACGGTAGGTTTCATGATGAGGTGAGAGGGGAGGCGCACTGAGCACGCATCTGATGCCCAGGCCCCCGCGAACCCCTGTTGCTGGGGGAGGGCTCCAGGGCTGCAGAGGTGGCAGGATGCACCCTTAGCGTCCAGCCCTCCCACACTGCCGTGGTGTAGACACAGAGTAGGCGATGTCGTTATGTGACCATTGGACACGCATGAAAGTGGCTGCTATGAAGCCGTCAGTTAATTATGAAGTGATTGCAAACACCCCAAAAGGAACATCTGTGTGGTTTATTCTAATGGCTTAGACATACTTAGGTTCTCCTGATTAAATGCAGGCCTTAGGATGGCAGCTTCCAAGTCCAGGCTTCAGTGTAGAGCCAGGAAGAGGATCCTGGGGCTCACAGACCAACAGAGAGAGGGGGCAAGAATTTGGCCTTGAGGGCAGCTCTCACACAGCCCTCTAGGCCTCAGGGACGGAGCCATCTTTGAGGGTCTATTATTCCCTCTGTTTGGGCTGTTAAGCAGATGCCCAGGGTAACATTTGGGGTGGCCAGCCCAGCCCCCAGTACTGCCAGCAGAACAATCCTGCACTGTCCCTGCCTGCTATGCCCCAGGCACCCCCAGGAACTCCATTCACCCCCAGGAAACCCCAGGCACTCCCAGAAACCCCCATGCACCCTCAGGAATCCCCAGGCACTTCCAGGAACCCCCAGGCACCTTTCCTCAGACACTTTCTGTTATGACTTTTCTAGAGCTTCTGTAATAGACAGAAATGTATCCTCTCACAGTTCTGGAGGCCAGAAGTCCAAACCATTCAAGCTGTCAGCCTGGCCATGCGCTCTCTGCAGCCTCAGAAGGAGGGTGCTTCCTGGCCTCTCCCAGCTCCTGACAATCCAGGCAGTCCAACCCCGGCTGGCGGCCACATCACTCCCCTCTCCACTTGCGTCTTCACGTGGCATGCTCCCTGCCACCCTGTGCCTTCCCAAGGCTGTCTCCTTGTAAAGATGCCAGTGAGCATGGACGGGGGGCCACCTTGCTCCAGGATGACTGCATCTCAACTCATCACATCTTAATCACCCTGTCTCCAAATGAGGTCACAGCTGAGATCCTGAGAGTTGGGACTTCAGCATGTCTTTCTGGGGGCGCACAGTTCAACCCATAACACACTCCTACAGGTGTTGTATTTGCCATAGCACAAACATCTCACACGCTTTGGAGCAAAACGGGAAGAGAAAATGCTCATGTGCATATCCACCGGTGCACAGGATGCACTAAGAAAACCGTTTCTACGAAGAGCTGCTCCTCCCTCTCCCCTCTCTGCCCTTGATTGTGCCCTCATCTGCAGCATGGAGGGATTGATCGGGGACAAGAGCTTCAAAATGCCCTTTGCAGCCAGGCACGATGGCTCACGCCTATAATCACAGCACTTTGGGAGGCGGAGACAGGTGGATCACCTGAGGTTAGGAGTTTGGGACCAGATTGGCCAAGATGATGAAACCTTGTCTCTACTAAAAATACAAAAATTAGCCAGACGTGATGGCGCATGCCTGTAATCCTAGCTACTCAGGAGACTGAGGCAGGAGAATCGCTTGAACCCAGGAGGCAGAGTTTGCAGTGTCACCCCAATGACAAGAGAATGTCTTCCCTTGGCAAACTTCAGCAGCCCCCAGTAGGCGGCAGGACTAAATGTGACCACAACAGGCCCCAGGGATGAGACCGGCATGGACATTGGTCTCTCCTGCCTTTGACTGGGCTTGACACCTCTTCCCTTTTCTTCCCCCAGATGGAGGCACTGCAAAGGGAGCTGAGCCGCCTGGGATGAGAGGATGGCCTGGCTCTGGCCAGGAGCTCCCTAAGGCAAACACGTATGTCCCTGGGCCCTGGGTATCCTCCTCAGAAAAGAAGAAGCCACCTCTAGGGATGGCAGTCCAAAGTGGCTCTCACCAAAATTATTTGAGTAGTGTGGTCTCTGGGCTGGCGATATCAGCATGACTGGGAATTTGTTAGAAAAGCAACTTCTCTGGAAATAGAGCCCAGAAATCTGTGGTTGCCAAGTTCTGCAGCTTACGGCATTCTTGCAGCATGATAAAGTGTGAGATACACTAATCTCTAAAATGAGATAAAGATTAAAACTTGCATCAAGGTAGCAAGCAGCCTCCCTCAGGCCACAGCGGCTGGGGGCCATTCCTTGCCCCTCCTGTATTAACCTGCCCCTCAGCTTCAGCCAATGAGCATCCACCCCCTCCATGTCCCCCTACCTCAAACAATTTCATGTTTTCCCACCTCTTCCCTTAGCCTGGCTCTCCTAGGGCCCGGAGCCTAATCCCCTCCATGGAGAAGGAGGATGGTCAGTGAGTACAGAAAGAATCCATTGGATTCAGCACTGGGGGTGAATGTGTGTCCAGGGAGCCCTGCAGGAAGCATCACGTGTCAGTGGGGCTGGTTCGCTTCCGTGACCTGGGAATGCGCCTGACAGATCTCCAACGTCAGGGATCTGGACCAAGCTTCTGTGCTCTGAGCAGCGTTTACACCAAAGCTTCCCAGGAGCTGCTCCCAGCCCGTGTCTGAGCTGGGCAGGGCTCCCAAGACAGGCAAGCCCTGGCAGACTGGGAGAAGGCACCACTCTGCTGGCTGATTTTGGCTGGAGGTTTCCCTGACGGCCTTGGTGGACGTTCCCTAGACTGTACCATGGTCTAGGTGGCTCCCACCCAAGCTTCCCTCCCACTTCCCTTCATTTAGGGTCAGGTTTGCACCTCCTTTTGATGATTCTCCAGGCTTTTCCCACTTTCCCTCCATTTTCTTCCAACCCTGTTTCCCTTAGGAAAATCCTTACATGCAGAATCCTATGTTGCCATCGTCTTCTCCAGGCACATGGAGTAACGCAACCTCAGATTAGAAAATGTCAGAAGAAAATTGGTGGGGGTGGGGGGAGAGAGAGAGAGAGAAGGAGAAAGAGAGAGAGGGAAAGAAAGGGAGAGAGAGAAGGAGAGACAGAGAGGAAAAGAGAGGGAGAGAGAGAAAGAGGAGGAGAAAGGGAGAAAGAGGGACAGAAAGAGAGAAGGAGAGGCGAGAGAGAAAGAGGGAAAGAGATGGGGAGAGAGAGAAAGAGGAGGAGAGAGAGAAGGAGAGAGAAGAAGAGCAGGGGAGAGGGAGAGGGGGAGAGGAGAGACAGAGGGAGAGAAAGGGAAAGAGGGAGAGAGAGAGAGAAAGGGAGAGAGGGGAGAGAGAGAAAGGAGGAGAGAGAGGGAGAGAGAAAGGAAGAGAGAGGGAAAGAGACAGAGAAGGAGAGAGAAAGAGGAAGAGAAAGAGAGAAAGTGGGAGAGAAAAAGAGGAGAGAGAGAGGAAGAGAGAGAGAGAAAGTGGGAGAGAAAAAGAGAGGAGGAGAGAGAGAGGAAGAGGAGAGAGAGAGGAGAGAGAAGGACAGGGAGGAGGAGAGGAGAAAGAGAGGGTGAGAGAAGGAAAGAGAGGGAAGGAGAGAGAGGGAGAGAGGGGGAAGAGAGAGGGGGAGAGAGGGAGAGAGGGGGAAGAGAGAAAAGGAGAGAGAGGGAGAGAGGGAAAGAGAGGGAGAGAGGGGGAAGAGAGAGAGAAGGAGGGGGGGAGAGAGAGGGGAAGAGGGGGGGAAGAAAGAAAAGGAGACAGAGAGGGAGAGAGAGAGGGAAAGAGAAGGAGAGAGGGGGAAGAGAGAAAAGGAGAGAGAGAGGGAGAGAAAGAGGGAGAGACAGAAGAGAGGAGGAAAGAGAGGGAGAGGGAGGGAGAGAGAGAGGGAGATAGAAAGTGAAAGAGAGAGGGAGAGAGACAGTAAGAGAGAGGAAGAGAGAAGGGGAGGGAGAGAGGGAGAGAAAGAGGGAGAGACAGAGAGAGAGGAGGAGAGAGAGAGGGAGATAAAGAGGAGGAGGCAGAAAAAGAGAGGAGGAGAGAGAGGGAGAGAGGGAGAGGGGAGAGACAGAGAGGGAGAGAAAGGGAGAAGGAGGGGAGAGAAAGAAAGAGAGAGAAGAGAGAGAGAGGGAGAGGAGGAGAGAAAGAAGAAGAGAGAGAAGGAGAGAGAGAGGGAGAGAGGGGGAGAGAGAAGGAGAGAGAGTGGAAGAGAGGGAGAGAGAGGGAGGGGGGAAGAGAGAAAAGGAGAGAGGGAGAGAAAGAGGGAGAGACAGAGAGAGAGGAGGAGAGAGACAGAGATAAAGAGGAGGAGGCAGAAAAAGAGAGGAGGAGAGAGAGAGGGAGAGAGGGAGAGGGGAGAGACAGAGAGGGAGAGAGAGAGAGAAGAGAGAGAGAGGGAGAGGAGGAGAGAGAGAAGAAGAGGGAGAGAGAGAGAGAGAAGGAAAGAGAGGGAGAGGGTGAGAGAGAGGGAGAGAGAGAGAAAGCTAGAGAGCAAGCCCGCAGGAGAGAACCCAGTGGGCACAGCATTCAGACAAGCTGACCTCAGTATGCAGATTCAGCCTGGAGATACAGACCTGGGGGCATCAGTATATTTTAAACCTCAGGGAGGATTTGATCACCAGGGAGAATACCATAAGGTGGAAGCAAAGAGGCTGGGGTAGAAGTGGAACACTGGCCATCACCAGGTTTTATGGAGCAGCCACAACAAAGAACCTCAGAGGCCCAGGAGGGAGTTGCAGAGAAAGGGAGGAGCAGCACACAGCAGGGCCGGGGCTCTGGGGAGAGCGGGACTCCAGCGCGGTGCAGGGCTCCAGCCCAGCTACACTGGCAGCATCTTGGTGAGCAGAGCAGGGCGGCTCCTGCTGCGAGAGCGATGCTAGCGGATGCTGAGACAGAGGCTAGGGTGCAAAGAGGCTGCCCTGAGCAAGGAGGGAGATCTTCCAGAAGTTTGACTGAGGTGCCCGTGGAGTTGAGGGAATAAGCTTTCGAGGTAGGGGGCACCGAAGCCCACATAGGAGGCCTGCAAAGGAGTCAGGATGGGACAGGATTGGAGACTGTGAGGAGCCAGCCTGAGTGAGGAGGAGAACAGGTACCTCCTTAGGACAAAACCCAAGCAGAAGAGCTTTACAGGTGACATTGTTTGCAGGCGTCGTTGAGGGCCAGAGGCAGAAGTTGAAGAAGTTCCTGTCTGGGGCTTCTCCTTTATCCCATGCCCTCTGTGGATTGGGATGGAGAGGATCTGGAGTAGGAGGTGGAGTCGCTTTGGAGAGGGGAAAGCTCACCAGGTGAGCAAGTGACCAAGGAGAGCGAGGGAGAGCACAGGAGGACAGTGAGGTTCCTGGGCAGCTCCAGGACCGAGTGTGAGATCGCCCTGACATCTACCAGTGGGTCTGGCTGATGCAGGGCTAGAGTCTGGCTGGGCAGGCATGGCAGGAAGATGAGGATCTTCACAAGGGAGGGTTGACAAAGTAGGCCATGGCCTCTGGATGGTACGGGAAGGCTGTCAGTCCAGCGGGGGAGGGTGGGTGGCCCAGGGGGTGAGGCTGGAGACTGCAGTCTGTGAACGAAAGACGTGCATGTTCATCCTCTGGGGTGTCTTAAGTGTCGGCCTGTTGGGGTGGTCATATACACGGTGGGCCTGGGTGTCACGCGGGCAGAGCAATCACACTTGGAAAGCCTGTCATAAGGCTGCCTGGGGAGTCCCGCAGTGCTTGGGAGCCTTTTTCTCAGTACTGGCATCGGCCGTGAGTTTCTGATGGAAAGAGCCCGGCTTCCTGGAGAGCGGCACCAGAGCTTTTATGGACTGTTGCTTCAGGTGGAACGTGGAGTAATTATTTTCTTATGACTGTTTGTAGATATAATTGTGTCCTCGCTACTCAGGAATTTATGTTCAGAAAATAATTACTATTGGATTAACTGCAATGGCAATCCTTTAATTCCACTCTCAACACTGTTTGTATTTAAGCCGAGCTTCCTCCTTGCCAATCTGATGTGTCTGTTACAATAAGCGTTTTAACTCAATTATCGTCTCAGACACAATCAAATTATCTGTAATATGATGTAATTACTTTTTTTTATTAGGCTAAACTGGGGATCCTGAGCTGTGAATGCGTAGCGTAGCTTTGAGAAGTGATTAAAACAAACTCACAGGCCCTTCTACAATAAGAGTGTGTTTTTCAAAAGTCCAGTTTGAAACCCAGATCGTCCACTCAGGGCCTAAAAACGTATCCCTTGTGCCAAATTCACCTCCTGCAGGAAGACTTCCTTGCCCTTAAGTCACCCGGCTGTGCGTGGTTTGCTCTACCGCCTCCGGGCCTTTGGATGTGGGATTTGTTTCTCTGTACCTGACGCCGCTTGACTTCGTAGCTCCCTCCAGCCAATCCCATGTGGACCTCACTGGTAGACTGGACTGTGAGGCTTCCACCCGTACAGGAATTCATGCTGGCAGAGCCCCTCCAGAGAAAGGCACTGTTAGGATTGAATTGTGATCGGGTAAAGTTGTAGGGGTGGAAATACTCCACCTCTGTCCTCTTAGGGTCCCGGCTGGGCCTGAGAATTAAATGGACATAACATAGACTAACAGGAGAAAAGTGTAATGCAGGATTTATGTAGCATGGGAGCCCTCCTGCAGAAATGAAGACCTGCAGAAGCAGTGAGTCAGTTACTCAGAGATTGGACGGGACAAAGAGCAGAGCTGTGAAGAAGCAACTGAAGTCTGCAGGGAAGCTCAGAGAATGGAGTGATGCTAATGAGGTACTCACAGTATGCTCTCAGTTTGGACTTTTCACTCCCAAAGATAAGGATGTTGCCTTCCCTTCTAGGGTGGAGAGGGCATCTTTCGCATTGGAATTTCATCTCAAGGTACAGCATGGAGGTCACTGTGATCTTTTTGCACCTGCTGTTTCTCAAGAGTCTTTAGCTGAAATTGTCAATATGCCAGAAGAGCCTGTTTTAATCCTTTCAAAGTCCTAATCCTCAGGACCTCAGAATGTGAACACATTTGGAAATAGGATCTTTACTGAGGTTAAGGGTTAAGTTGCAGAGATTAAGCTAAAACAAGGTCAGGAGGGAGGGCCCTAATCCAACATGACTGACGTCCTTATGAGAAAGGGGAATTTGGACACAACTGTGGACACAAGGAAGACAAGGAAAGACAGAGAGAGGAGGCGGCGACCTGTAAGCTGGGGAGAAAGGCCTCAGAGAGACCTAGCCCTGCCAAGACCTTGATCTCAGACTTCCGCCATCGAGAACTGTGAGAAAATCCATTCCTGGCTGGGCGCGGTGGCTTATGCCTGTAATCCCAGCACTTTGGGAGGCCGAGGTGGAAGGATTGCTTGCACCCAGGAGTTCGAGACCAGCCTGCACAAAAAAGCAAGATATCATTTTTACAAATAATTGGAAAAAAAAAAAAAAAGCCAGGTGTGCTGGCGCATCCCTGTAATCCTAATTACTTGGGAGGCTGAGGCAGAAGGACTGGTTGAGCCCAGGAGTTTGAGGCTGTCATGAGCTGGGATAACACCACTGCTCTCCCACCTGGGCAAAAGAGTGAGCCCCTTACTCAAATAAATAAATAAATAATTCCTGTTACACAGACATAGGAAACAAATGCAGGCACTTAACTCTAATGGTTAAAAACACAGCACTGGAATCAGAGTGCCTGAGTGTTAATCCCGGTGCAATTACTTATTAGCACCGGGCAATTTAATCATATGCCTTAGTTTTCTCATCCTGAGAGTAGGACTAATAATCACATCCACCTTGGAGGGTTGATGTTTGTATGAAGAGCTTAACATTGTGGCTGGAATATAGTAAACATTAGACATGCATTAATTTTTACTCTGCATCAGATGTTGTGCTGCGTACCTTACTGAGTAAATCATCACCATGGTCCTGTGAAGTCAGGGCTTTTATTTTTCTATGAGGAAACTGAGTTAGAGAGAAGTTAAAGAAGAGGTGGAGTGCGGACCTTGACCCCAAGTCTATGCTTACAAACAGTGGATTGCCTCATGCCAGCCTAGGGGGGCACAAGGTATGATTATGGGGTGAATGTTGTCTTTTTAAATAAAAATATCCCCCTTTTTGTAGTTTGACATTTTAATTTCATTTCAGTTCACATACACATGAATTCAATCTCATACAAAATTTAAACATAGATAAAGAATTCCAATACAGATCAAGACAAATGTCCGCCTTCAGGAAGAGGCTGGCAAAAACACATACAATTTGCTCTCAATCAAGTGTACAGTGTTCAATGAGTAGAGAGTTTCAGTTTTCCAAGATGAAAAAGTTCCAGAGACCCGCCTGGCGTTCACCACTGATGTGTTTAAAAGCTTCCTACTGTCTCGATAAGAAAGCTCCTAAGACTGTTGTTCTGTGACAGTGGATTTCCTGGGCTGAGATCCAGGGCGGGGCAAATGCAGCAGTTCCCACCTTCTCTTAAAGGCTGCAATGCCCTGATGGAGAGTTCTGGTTGCCCCATGGCCTTTTGCCTGCCGCTGGCCCACAGCTCTGTCCGCCTCTGTGTAATAGGCAGGGCTGGGTGTGGACATCTGGGTCTGAAGCCGAGCCCTGGCACTGCACACATGTGGCCTGGGCAGAGCCCACTCTGTGCTGTGTTGCCCACTAATGGTTTTTTGATTTTAGCCTGAACACTAGTTTTTACACCATGCATCCTTTTGTCTTTTTTATTTGTTTCAAGAAAATAAAATATCTCACAAGCAGACCGCCACCCACTGTGGCAGGGATGCTGCTCTCTGTTCCCACACGCTCCGCTTGGAGAGGGGCACACAGTAGAACCCCCAGAAGGATGTGCCAGTGAGTTTATTCCTCCTGCACTATCCAATATGGCCAGGTGTGGTGGTTCAAAGTTAAATGCAAATTATTTAAAATTAATGGCCAGGAGCCAGACCAAGGCCGCCTCACTCACCTTGTGACCACTGAATCTCTGCTGGTTCTGCCATTGAAGGGAGACGCTTCAGGGCACCAGGAGTGTTCTGGGTTTGATGGAATGGTTTGAGACGTTGGTGGTGGCAGTGGTTCCAAGGATGCTGGCATCTGTCAAGACCATTGTGCTGTACGCTTCTAGGTGATTATATGGAGATCATACTTTAGAAAGCTGATTTAAAAAGTGAAATGTCCCTCCCTGCCAAAAAATAAAGAAAATCTTTTATTTGCAGTCCCAAACTGACCTGGAGCAAACTATTGTCAGAAGAATGAAACCAACCGATTCCTAAGTAGGTGGCACCACTCACAGCACTTAGGAAGCCCCAGAAAGGGAAAGGCAGGATTTCCTAGTCCCTGAGGAGTTAAAGAGAGGGAAGCAGAGCGCCAGCCTTGGGCATCCAGACCACGGGCCAGCGCCTCCCACTCCAGACACCTGCCAAGTCCTTCCCTACCACACACAGTGCTGGGCTCAGCGGGAGCCTCGCAGGGACTGAGATGGGGCTCGTGGATAGGTGTGTATCGAGGGATGTGTGAGCGTCTATGTGTGTGTGCTAGGTGTATATGTAAGTTAGATGGGTGTGTATGTGCAGGTATATGTGTATATATGTGTGCCAGTAGTGTGCATGAGAATTAGGCAGGTGTATGTGTGAATGTGCACATGTAGATGTGTGTTAGGTGTGTGTGTGTTAGGTGGGTGTATGTGTGTATGTGTATATATGTGTGTGAGGTGTGTGTGTGTGAGTCAGGTGGGTGTATGTGTATTAGGTGCGTGTGTGTGTGAGTTAGGTGGGTGTATGTGTATATATGTGTGTTAGGAGTGTGTGTGTAAGTTAGGTGGGTGTATGTGTGTATGTATATATATGTGTGTTAGGAGTGTGTGTGAGTCAGGTGGGTGTATGTGTGAATGTGTGTATATGTGTGTTAGGTACGTGTGTGTTAGGTGGGTGTATGCGTTTATGTGTATATAAGTGTGTTAGGTGTGTGTGAGAGTCAGGTGGGTGTACGTGTGTATGTGTATATATGTGTGTTGGGTGTGTGTGTGTTAGGTGGGTCTGTGTATATATGTGTGTATGTGTGTTAGGGGTGTGTGTGTTAGGTGGGTGTATGTGTGCATGTGTATATATGTGTGTTAGGTGTGTGTGTGAGAGTCAGGTGTGTGTTAGGGGGGTGTGTGTGTGTTAGATGGGTGTGTATGTGTATATATGTGTGTATGTGTATGTATGTGTGCTGGGGTGTGTGTGTTAGGTGGGTGTATGTGTGCATGTGTATATATGTGTGTTAGGAGTGTGTGTGTTAGGCGGGCATATGTATGTGTATATATTTGTGTTAGGTGTGTGTGTGTTAGGTGGGTATATGTCTGTATGTGTATATATGTGTGTCAGGAGTGTGTGTGTGAGTTAGGTGGGCGTGTGTATGTGTATATATTTGTGTTAGGTGTGTGTTAGGTGGGTATATGTGTGAATGTGCATGTGTCTATGTGTGCTAGGTGCATATGTGAGTTAGGCGGGTGTATGTGTGCAGGTACATGTGTACATATGTGTGTTAGAGGTGTGTGTGTAAGGAGAGGGTAACGGAGAATAATGTTACTTGGGAATCCGAGGCACATTCCACAGGGAAGCCCCACTGGCCTTCAAGTTATGTAAATCCATCAACCAGAAAATCACTGATATTTTCGGGAAGACACATCACTAATTACCATAATGCCCACATTTGTGAGGCATTTAGCACCTGTGCTAAGTGCTGGGTAAACTGCAAAGGTATTAATCCACACGGCAGCCCTGCCAGGCAGATGTCATTATCTCGTTTTGAGACTTGGAACGTGGGTTTCTCAAAGAGAGTCCTTCAGCTGGAGCCTGCACGTCGAGGCAGTGGTAGGGCCGGATGTTCAATGCTGGGCTCCTGACCCTCAGCTGCTTCTCAGCCCCAGCCCAGGAGCTTAGATTCTGACTTTGATCAGTGACTGCAGGGACCGAGGGCTCCTTCCTTCCAAAGCCCTTCCTCCTCGCCTGTCAGAATCCTCCATGGCCCTCAACATTTGGCGTGCGGAAAAATCAGCTGGGACCTTCTTAAACAGCAATTCCCACCCCATCCTAAGCCACTCTGACTTGCAGGGATGGGCTCAGGGCCAGGAATCAGCATTTTAGCATGAGGCTTTCCCGACACTCCAGTGCTGGTCTTCGGAGAACATCACCCTGGGGATTCCACCGCACCTGGTGCCAGCCTGGCTTTTATCCAAAGGTGCCAGCATGCACGGGGATGCCCCTGGCTGCTGTTTACAGAATAGACTCAGCCACAATGGAAGAAGCAGAAAGACCTCTCCGGAGGCCACTGCAGCCATCCAGTTGAGACAGGACAGAGATACATTGAAGCAATGGAAGTGGTTGGATTGGACAGAAATTTTGCCAGTGATGCTGACATGTTGTGAATGACGTAGGAAGAGAAAGAGACTGAAGTCACTGCTGACTTCAGGTTTCTCCTGGCCATTAGGTGGAGACGGTGATACTGATGGGGTACCATGCACCTGGTTAGAGTGGTTTAGGGGAGGGGAGAACACAGTGGTTGGTTTGTGGTGTGTTTCAAGAGAGTGTGTGAGGAAGACAAGGGGAGCCTGACTTTAGGGGAGAAGGGGGCTTCACTGGGAAGGGGTGAAAAATATTTGAGAAGTTGGGTGGCAAATTTGTAGAGGAGACTGGGCCAAGAAGAAATAGCAAACAGCCCAAGGAGGGAAGGGATCAGAGGAGATGATGTAAAAGGTAGGTGCAGATTTAAAGTATTGCTGGGTGGTGAAAAGAGCAGAGGTCAGGAGTCTTGGGTGGAGTCCTGCCCCTCCTGCACCAGGCCCCTTGGCTGCTCCAAGCTCAGGGTTTCTCCAACTGTAAAAGCGAGGTAACACCTGTGCTGTGGCTCCAGCAGGGCTGTGGTGAGAATCAACATCATATAGCATTCAAAACACCCTGGAGGGTGTGTTGCTATGAGCAGAACTTTCCCAGCACCCTTTGGGGTTTCTGCTATTGACCCCAGGGGTTACCCTGGGTGCAGGGCCCCGAACTCTTTTGGCAGAATGAACTCTTTTAGCCCCTGGGAGGCAATGACAGCCCTGTGGGAAGCGAGTGTGCTTCAAGATGATGTGCTGCTTTCAAAATCCAGCTCAAAGCCAGGTGCCAGGGCTCACACCTGTAATCTCAGCACTCTGGGAGGCCAAGGTAGGAGAATCGCTTAGGCCTAGGAGTTGGAGATCAGCCTGGGCAACATAGAGAGACCTTGCCTATAGAAAAATTAAAACAAATTGGGCATGTTGGTGAGTGCCCGTATTCTCAGCTTTTCAGGAGGCTGAGGCAGGAGGATGGCTTGAGCTCAGGAGATTGAGGCTGTAGTGAGCCACGATCGAACCACTGCACTCCAGCCTGGGCAACAAAGTGAGACCCTGTTTCTATAATTTTTTTTTTAATTAGCTGAGTACAGTGGTGCACACCTGTGATCCCAGCTGCAAGGGAGACTGAGGTGGGAGGATCGCTTGAACCCAGGAGGTAGAGGCTGCAGTGAGCCATGATCACACCACTGCACTCCAGCCTGGGCGACAGAGTGAGACCTTGTTCATAAGAAAACAAATAAAAATAAAAATAAAATGTCCAGCTCTGCGTCTGGGTGACCTTGGGCCACTTCTCGCCTCTTCGGAGCCTCCCAGTCATCTTCTGTAGACTGAGAAAATCCATACCATCCTGGTCCTCATGACACATCTCTTGGGTGCAGGAAATAGAAATCTACTTGGGCTCACTCCAGTAAACAAAGATTTATTTAAAAGAATGGACGTGCCTCACAGAGCCCATTAGAGTGGAAGCGCCCTGGACAGGGAGTACTGCACACCGGGCCCTGGAACAAGGCCACAAGGCCTGGCCCCCAGCAGCACCCAGTACAATAGAACATCCATGGAATCAGTGCAGCTACGGGAAGGTGGGTTCTCAGGAAGGCTGGGAGCTGAGGGCTGGAATCTGTCTGGAGCTTTGGTGATCAACAGCTCCATCCCGCACCCCGCTCTATTCCTTATCCTCTCTGTACATTTGCTGGTTCATTTTCCTCTCTCTGTAGGTAGGAAACCTGGAGCTCCCATCTGCAAGCACCAGCCCAGGCTTGCGTGGCCGGGGCCTGCCTCTCAATGGCCTCTATGTATTTCTGAGCCCAGTTCCCCATCCCCCAAAAAGAGAATGTAAGTGGCCCAGGCTGAATGAGCGTCCACTTGGTTACAACTAGAGGAGAGCTCCCTGGCATTGACAGCGGCTCCTCAGGCTGGAAGAGGGGCATCCTCTCTAGAAAATGAGCTGGGGGAAGGTGCTACATCCCTGTTATGTAAATTTGACCAACGGGCCATTTTACAAAGTCACCTAGAGCTGTGTGTGGCACATAGTAGGTGCTCAGGGAATAGGAGCTATTGTTCTGTGTGGCCAGGAGTCTCAGGACCTCAGCAGGTGGGATCTTCAGCTCATTTCTCATCTCTGCATACCTGACTGGTGACTGTGTGTGTGTGTGTGTCTGTGTGTGTGTGTGTGTGTGTGTGTGTGTGTCTGGTGTGTGGGGGGCGGGAAGGGAGGAGAGCTGTCACTCCCAGGGTCTTGAGACCACAAATTCAGCAAAGTCCCCTCAGCTGGCAGCCTAATAAAACATGTGTTAGTTCCCATATTTTGGAGTCCAGTTCCAGCCCAGATCTGATTTAAGAAGCTTTTGAGTAGGTACTGTGGCTCATGCCCATAATCTCAGCACTTTGAGTGGCCAGGGCGGGAGGAGGATTGCTTGAGGCCAGAAGTTCCAGACCAGCCTGGGCAACATGACAAGGCCCCATCTCAACAAAAAATAAAATAAAATAATTAGTTGGGTATGGTGGCACAAACCTATAGTTCTAGCTGCTGTGGAGGCTGAGGTGGAAGGATTACTTGAGCCTAAGAGTTAGAGGCTACTGTGAGCTATGATCATGCTCAAGTGAGCTTTCACTTTCTCTGTGGAGACAAGTTAAAAAAAAAAAAAGCAGCAGCTTTCACAGTTACAAGCAGAACCAGGGACATGATATAGCACTTCACTGCAGCCACATCTCATGGACTTCCCTCCCTTCTTAATACTACAAATTCCAAATACTTTATTCATGGAAAGAACATCCTTGATTAAGTTGGCTGATCATCATATAACGTATTCTGGGTCTCTATGTAATTTATTCACATGATCATTCAACATTCTACAGTTAAATCCTTCCCCCAGCACCACTAATGAGAGTCTTTCATTGCAGATGAGTGAGGACCGGGCTGTCCTGAGCTGACATTCTTGCTACCGCCTGGAGCATATGTTATACATGAGAATTAATAAGTATGAAGTTCAGAACATATCTAGGTATTGCATCATATGGTGTTTTTCATTTTTTGTTTGTTTGTTTGTTTGTTTGTTTTTGATAGAGTTTCACTCTTGTTGCCCAGGCTGGAGTGTAATGGCCCAATCTCGGCTCGCCACAACCTCTGCCTCCTGGGTTCAAGCGATTCGCCTGCCTCAGCCTCCCAAGTAGCTGGGATTACAGGCATGCAGCACCATGCCCTGCTAATTTTTGTATTTTTAGTAAAGACAGGGTTTCTCCATGTTGGTCTGGCTAGTCTCGAACTCCCGACCTCAGGTGATCCACCCTCCTTGGCCTCCCAAAGTGCTGGGATTACAGGCGTGAGCCATCACGCCTGGCAGCATCATATGTATTTTATGAGAATTCTACCTTGAGTGTTGAGAAAGAGACTGAGAGAGAGAGAATTCTCGTTCAAGCCATCAGAGTCATGGAGGCGTTTCTATCAATAGCTCTCTGTAAACTGAAAATAAAATCCTAAGCCCCTACCAGCTGAGTACCTCTTCTTGGCCTAGGGGACCCCAGAAAAATCTTAGAAAATGAGTGTCTGACCATGACAGGAAGGGAGGCCAGACACGCCTCGTTACACTCCCTCCCTTTTGGAGTTTAGACAAAACCACTGCTTGGCGTTCATGCTAAAATAGAGATCAGAAGACTGACAGAGCAGACCCTTTGCAACAATAAGATACCAATTATAAACAGGACCTAAGGCCGTGCCAGACAAGGGGTAAGTCATGCACCCCTACAGGTCACTCTGACCCAGTAGTTTGGTTAACAAACTTCCTTAACTTAAAACATTCTTCTCTGCTAACTCCAAATTTTTAGACAAAGCTCTACTCCTTTAATCAGTTGCAAATGAAAGAATCTCTAGGTCCACTGATGATCTATAAGTCCCTGCTTCAAGATATTCCACCTTTTGGGGCTGATCCAAAATACACCTTCCATGTATTAATTCATGTCTTCACTCGCAACTCCTGCCTGCCTGAAATGTACAAAACTAAGCCGTAATCCAACTGTCCCGGACGCACTCTCTCAGGGCCTCTTAAGACTGCATTTCCGGGGCCATGGTCACTCATACTGGCTCAGAAGAAACCTCTGAAAAATACCTTACGGAGTTTGATTTTTTCATCAACAGCTCCATCAGTTAGCCGGGAGATGAAGAAGTTGCCTTGCTGATCTCTCTTCCAGTCCTGAGTCCCATGCATCTTCCATGGCTTGGGGATCTCTAGATTTGGGGGTCCTGAGGCTGCGGGGACGGACCAGCGGGCCTGGCTGATGGGGTGGTGGCAGGTGGGGCTCCTCCGCAGCATGCTCAAATCTGTGGCATCTGTGACCCTGCTAAACATTTCCCTTTTCTGCTTCTTGAATTTTTAAATTTTTTATTCATTTTATATTTTAGAGACAGAATTTCACTCTGTTGCCCAGGCTGTAGTGCAGTAGTGTCATCGTGACTCACTTCAATCTCTGAACTCCTGGGCTCAAACGATCCTCCTGCCTCAGCCTCCCGAGTAGCTAGGCCCACAGTCACTAGAGATGGGGTCTTGCTATGTTGCTCAGGCTGGTCTTGAACTGCTGGGCTCAAGTGATTCTCCCATCTTGGCTTCCCAAAATGGTGGGATTACAGATGTAAGCACTGCACCCGGCCACATTTTCTGACTTTCGCAGGCAAGAGCGGGAGAGCTGGGTGCAAACCTCAGCATTACAGACATCTGCAAGAACTTTCCAGCAGGCTGCTGGCTTCCTACGGCTAAGTCCCTTTTCCCTGGGGTAGTGGTGGTCTCTGATCCGCAGAATGTCAGCTGTTCAAGTGGGAAAGCCTGGGCCCAGAACTGAGAAAAGGCCTTTTCCAAGTCCCAGACTGAGCCGCTAAGTGAGATGGAACAAAACCTTCACCTCTGGCTTCTTCTCAGCCAAGCCCACATTCATTTTCCCTGTTTGACATTTTTGACTGGAGGTTCCAACTAAAAATAGTGACCCAGCTACACACAAGGACTAGGAAACTCACCCTCCGGCCCTGGTGGCTGCATCATCTCGGCTTCACTCTGCGGGGCATCCTCCACAGACCCATCCCTCTCCAGCTGCCTCTGCAGTGTCAAGGTGATTGAACACAAAAGGAGACAGTGCTGAGACATGCCAGGCTTTACCACAGCATTCAAAAGGATTCAGCATTCAACCTCCAGCCTGGCCATTCAATGCCAGATTATCAGCAGCTCTGAAGAAGGCGCTCAAGAGGCTTCATCAGGAGTGCACAGCATGGCCTGAGCTGGTCATGAGAGTGAAGGTCCCACCATGTGGGCTGGGTGATGGGGGAGCACAGAGAAAGGGGGTGGGGGTGGGGTCACGTCGAACCAGGCTGGGCAGCAGCCTGTTTAGTAAAAGTCAGTGGGCACACAGAGCTAATGCCTGAGCTTTTCATTCAAGACCACAAGGTCCCATCAGGGGTTCGGGCACCCAATATGTTAGGAATTCTCCTTAAAGGTGGCCCCAGCCCTCCCAGCCTGTCTTCCCCGAGCATACCTGAGCAACATCTTCATTGCATTTTAGTCCTGAGATGGGGAAGGGACCCCCTCTTAGGGGCCTAATGAGCCTTCCCAAGCATGAAAATAAAGAAAACTCCTGCGTTCCTCGAAGGGAAATTCCAGGCACCTAGGTAGGCCTGAGAAGTAAGTAAGCAAGAAAGCAATCGTCACCTAAAGCCAAGGAAATAAGTCCAGAGATTTGTGGTTTCTCTACAGAAATGAAAGATAACATCTCAACATATGTCCCTGAGTTCTTTCACACACCCAGACCCCACTGCAGACCCCGGTGGGATTCGCTGACAGGTAGACCTTGGATAAGGGGGAATTGCAGACAGAACTCTGACCACACTGTTCTTTGTTTTAAGTTTATTCCTGAGAGGCTTGGTGGGAGTCACCCTGTCCCCTAGCCAGTTAACATGTTTTTCTGCTGACCCCCAATTTTTAAACAAAGCTTCTCTTCCTTAACTAATTGCAAATCAGAAAATCTTTGAATCCTCCTATGACCTGTAAGCTCCTCCCCTTTAAAGATGCCCCCACCCTTTTAGGCCAAAATCAGTGTGTACCCTCCATATATTGATTTCTGATTTTGCCTGTGGCTTCTGCTCTTCTGAAGTTTACCCCTATATTTATTTATTTATTTATTTATTTATTTATTTATTTATTTATTTATTTTCAGTCTTGCTCTGTCTCTCAGGCTGCAGGGCAGTGGCGTGACCTCGGCTCACTGCAACCTTTGCCTCCCGGATTCAAGCAATTCTCCCACTTCAGCCTCCCAAGTAGCTGGGACTACAGGCGTGTGCCACCACACCTGGCTAATTTTTGTACTTTTAATAGAGACAAGATTTCACCATGTTGGCCAGGCTGGCTTGAACTCCCAACCTCCAGTGATCTGCCTGCCTCAGCCTCCCAAATTGCTGGGATTACAGATGTGAGCCACTGCACCCAGCCTACCCCTACCTTTAAACACCTTCACCCTCAAGCCATGCGGGAGGTCAGGAGCTGAGCAGTAGCTTCCAGATCCTCCTTGCTTGGTGCCCTGCAAATAAACGCTTTCCTTTTTATTGCTGTGAAACCTCGGTGTGGCTGTCGGGTTTTACTCACCTAGCGCTTGGACCCCAGTTCGGTTCTGTAACAGTGCCTCTCAGCGTTCAGGGCTTCCTGAGGATAAGGGCTGCAGAGCTGCTCTCTCCCTCCCCAGGGCTAGCTCAGGGTCTCGTGTCTGAACCACATGCTTTGTTCTGTCTGTCACAGCTGTTTTCCTATATTAGAGGAGAGGCTGCTTCCCACCTTCCTACTTACATTTGTGGGTGTCCTCCCGAGACCATCCCACACTTTGCTTAAGGCATGGGGCTGGGCAGGAGAAAGGCAAACCGTGAACTTCTAAGAGATCCATCTGCCCCCACAATTTGGAGCTTGGGGGATTCTCTGACTCCATTCCTTTGGGTGAGGGGAACACGTGTTTAGTCAACACTGTCCTTGTTTAGCCAACATTTGCTTTCAGAAAAGTACATTTCCCATGGAGACTTTTATTCCTAAGCTTGGTTGTCCCGAAAAATCTTTTCTCCTTTTTCACCCGTTAAGCAGAAACAAAAATGCATTTCTGCAGGGAATAAATCATTTGCCTGGAGGCCGAAACTCTAGAGGAAATCTGTCCAAATGTTCATTTGCATATTCAAGCTTTTAGCATTCTCCTCTTGTCTCCGAACTGGAAACTTGGGAGAAGTACCGACTCAGTGTTCCAGCACAGCGTTTTATGAAACCCAAACCAAGCTGATCAATGAATCAGTCACCCAGAACTGTTTCCTCCCGGGAATGAGCTCTGGGAGCTAACCTTGAACCAGGAAGACAAGATGAGGAAGGAGGGAAGGAATCACTGGATTAGAGCCGCCTCTGTCACCCGGTGGCTAATAAATTTTTTATTTCTCTGAGGCTTGTCTTTCTTATCTGTAAAATGGGCACACTTTGTTTTCTTCCATCCAAGTATTAATCAAGCCAGAGCCTGTTTAGCTTCTGAGATCAGATGATACCAGGCACGTCCATGGTATTATGGCCATAGACACCTTGTTTTCTTAATTGAAAACAGTTTTTTTGTCAGGGGCGGGGGAGTCACATTTTAACCTTTCTGAAGCTGCTGCCGCTTTTTCAGTGGACCAGTCATCCTCTTAACAGGCTCCTTCTGCAAGCCGCTTGTGTGGAAATAGCAGGGCCTTCCTTTGGCAGAGGAGGGCAGGGAGGGGGAGCTGGTGGCTGCCTCCAGCTCTCTCTCACAGTGACGATGCCACACTTCCCCAAGACTGCTGCCCTAGAGTCCCAGGAGTTGGTCGCATTCTCTCCCTTGCTCATGGGTCCTGGCGTGGATGCATCTCCAGACACCCGGACATTTCCAGGGCTGGGTGATGTCCTCCATGCTGGCGTTAGATTCCAAGATAAGATTCCAAGGTAGATTCCTCCCACATCTACTCCTAACTCCCTGCTCTCCAGGTGCATTATGGGATGTTTGTAAAGAGCAGTTCTGGAGGCCCTGGACTCTGGTTCCATTCCAGGACCCGTCACCCATGTCTTTGAAGTGGAATTCCCCCACCCCTCTCCCCGCCTCCCTCACCCCTCTCCCCACCTCCCCCACCCCTCTCCCCGCCTCCCCAACCATGCACCAAAGATGGCTGGGGCACCACAAGGATGTATTTAGGAGTGAAATGACACGATGTTGGGATTTTGCCTTAAAAATTTATGTGTATGGGGCAGCTGAGAGAAGAATGACAGAAACACGTAATTGTTAAAAATGAGGATTCATTATATTATTTTCTCTACTTTGGGGAGTGTTTGAAAATTTCCGTAATTGAAAGTAAACAATAAAATGAAAACTTATGAACAGAGAATTGAATGGAGGATGTGTGTACCCCACTGGCATTGATAAACAGCTCTTGCTTAGAGCAGGGTGGCCCAGGATATCATTTCTCCAGGCTTCCGAATCCAATTTACTCATTAACCTAATTGTGGACCCATTGCAGGGTGCAGAAAACCAGGGGAAGAGCTGGGCCCGGGGAAGCATTTTGCAGGAGACAACTTAGCCTTCTGTGTGTCACCCTCTCAGCTCGGGGTTCCCCTGCCCCTTGGGGTGTCCCAGGACAGAGACATAGAAGGCAGCTTATGGGGGGAGGTCACCTCCTCCATGCCCACCTTCTGCTCTTTCAGAGCTCCAGCCCCTGAAGAGGGCGAGGATGTGATGATGAGGATGCTGATGGCTCCCCTAGTCTGAGCACCTACTGTGTGCAAGCCCCCAGGCATTTCAACTACACAGCAGCCCTGTGAGGTGGCCCCTGTCACCGAGGCTTACAGGGGTAGAGTTTGAGGCCTAGAGGGACTGATAAGTGGTACTTGGCAGTATTGAAACCCAGTTCTCTCCGGTGGCTGTAGGCTGAGCTAGAGTGAGAATGGTCTTGGCAGCCACAGCTCTGAGCCTGCCTCAGGAGGGAGGGAAAGAACATGAGGACTCTCCAGTCCCTGGGGTTCCCCTGGCACCATGGCTCTGCCCCCGAGAGAGCACAAAGGACCTTACAAGCCTCCCTGAGGCTACAGGTGAAGGCTGCTAGTGAAGGCCCCAGCTGTGGCTCCCTCAACCAACTAGTCCCAGGGATACCTGCATCTTCCGTGTGTACCTCCCTGGGGGCTGGTGTTCAGAAAACCCTCTGAGAAGAGACTCAGATGGTTTGAACGTGCACCAAGAACACCCTGGCTGTGTGGGCCATGTCTGACTGCCTTGAGCGAGACTGATAAGCTCTGACATTACAGGGAATTACATCTGACCTGACACCCATTAGGAGATAGTCATAAAAATCTCAACACCGTCAACAGTCCTCACTATGTCCTGATCACCTGCCAAGGCTGACGGCTGTTATTATTCAGCAGTTACAGGGCGCTTTATATTTGCAAAACCGAGACAGGAAAGGTTATTGTGCCTTCTCCTCTGTCTTATTAGGCAGTCAGGACCTGCCCTGGGAGAGAGGTCAGCCAGGCCTTCAGTGGCAGGGTGGTGGCTTAGAAAGATGCCTAGAGATGGAGCCTGTCACACCCAAGTTTAAGTTCTGATTCTGACAGTTAGTGGCTGTGAGACCTTGGCGACTCACTTTACCTCTCCAGTTCATAAATGGGAAATGACTGTCCATACTCCAATAATTTTGCTGTGAAGACAAAATGACCTCATTTATGAGCAGTAATGTGCCGAAGCCTGCGTATTACTTTCATGTTAGATGTGGGAAAGCTCAGATATGATTTAGATGTTTGTCCCTCCAAATCTCATGTTGAAATGTGATCCTCAGTGTTGGTGATGGAGCTTGGTGGGAGGTGTCTGGGTCATGGGGGCAGGTCCCTCACGGATGACGGGGTGTGCTCCCAGTGGTAATGAGTTCATGGGAGCGCTGGTTGTTGAAAGGAGCCTGGCACCTCCTCCTCCTCGCTCTCTTGCTCCCTCCTCACCACGTGACACTCCTGATCCTCCTTTGCCTTCTGCTATGAGTAAAGCTTCCTGAGGCCTCCCCAGAAGCCAAGCAGATGCTGGCACCATGTTTATACAGCCTGCAGAACCAAGGGCCAAACAAACCTCTTTTCTTTATACGTTACCCAGTTTCAGGTGTTCCTTCATAGCAACACAACACAAAATGGACTAATACATGCTCTTTATCAAAACGAACTGATAAACACACGTGTCTTGCCCTTGGGAATACACAGTGCAGCAGGAGAAATAAGACATAAACATGTGACAGTTTTTATTAATTGCAAGGAATTTATATTTCAAGGTAGAATAAACCATCGACCCAATAGTAATGGGCCTCATGAGCTGAGGCTTAAATTATGTGGAAGCAAATCATATAATTAGGTAGCCATATAATTTATCATTCAAACCGAGAAACGATTAAGAGTGAAAGGGGGTGTTATGAGTAATCAATATCAGGGCAACATATGCGAGTGGGGACTGACCCGGGCACGCTGGGATGTAGGGCATCCTAAGGACGGCACATGCTGCCTCATCTAAGGTGTAGATGTGTGAATGTTTAACCCGTCCCTTGGAGCATCCCCAGGCAGGCATGTGCCTTTTCTTGCAAGATCTAGGCCTCTGGGACCATCGGTGTCCATGGAGAAGCCTGCACATGTGTTAGAATTTTAGTCTGTTTCCTGGGAATTGCTCTTGCACTCACCAGCTCGCCATCTTCCTGAAGAGAAAGTCCAAATTTCTGAACATGCCCCACAAGGCTTTCGATGGTCAGGCCACAACCCTCCCTGACTCAATGCTCCCTCCCTCCTCTCCTGCTAGGGTGCTCCCTCTCCACCCATTTAACTTGCTCTTCCTCCTGCCTGGATGCTTGTCCTTCGGCTTTCACACAGTGTCTTAGCTCTGTGATTTGCATCTTAGCTTCGTGTCCATCCTTGCAAAGGGCTCCCATGGCCATCAATTCCCAGCCATCCTCAACAGACTCCCCAGCCTCTGGCTTACTTGTGTCATTGTGAGGAGAGAGGCCATTTCTCTTACTGTCTCCTGTCTCCAAAGAAAAGGAGGAAGTAAAAACTGAAAAATAACAGACTGATCGGTGCCACTGGCCAGGCCTGTAGGTTAAACATTAACCCCCACCGTAGAGCTTGTACTATCCATAGATCACAGACAATGGTGTGGAGAAATACTTGCCTTGCTAACCACCCCCACCTAGTCACGTACCACCTGCTTGCTCAATCTATCACGACCCTGTCACGTGGACGCCTTAGAGTTGTAAGCCCTTAAAAGGGCCAGGAACTCTTTCTTAATGGAGCTCGGTTCTTGAGAGCAAGTCTACCGATGCTCCTGGCTGAATAAAGCCACTTCCTTCTTTAACCCAGTGTCTGAGGGGTGTTGTCTGTGGCTCGTCCTGCTACAGTTGTCTCCAAAACATTCAGCACAAATGATATACTTTTTTGTTTTACAGAGAGTCTCGGTCTCCCATTCTCCACTAGCCTACACCCAGAACAGAAGCATGCCATCCAGGTCTTGCTTCCTGAATCATCCCCTTTCCTAAAACAGGCCTGGCTCCTCACACAAACCTGATGGGTGAGTGGTCCAGTGGCCTCCAGGGGAGCCTTTAGACAGAAGCACGGGGATTGCTTTCTGGAGAATGATCATCACTCACCTTGGTAAGCCAAGGATAGAGACCAAGAGATAAAGGAGAGGAGCTGTGAGGCAGAGCTGAGAGTGGTGGAAGGGTCTTCAGGAAAAGGGGAGGATCAGGAACCAGGCACTCTTGTCCCAACTTTACCACTAACTCCTCAGTGACCTTGGGGAAAATGCCTTCCCTCTTTGGGTCACAGTCTCACTGTCTGTTAGTCTAGAACTATTCTGCCAAGGGCCAGATTGTAAATGTTCTGGGCTTTGTGGCCACACATTCTCTATTACAAGTGTTCAGCTCTGTTGTTGCAGCTGAAAGCAGTTATAGGTAGTATAGGAACAAATGGGCATGGCTGCATTCCAACCACAGTTTACACACACAGAGAGGCTGCAGGTCACATTCAGCCTACAGGAATCAGCTGCCAAACCCCAATCTAGAACAACAATTTCCAAACTGCCTTCTCCCAAAAGAGGGTCAAATAAATGTGGGAAATATTGAGTTCAAGGTATCTCCTCATTTCAAAACTTCTGACAACACTTACTATGTGAGTGAATACTGTGACTTTCCAGAAAGGGATATTACATATTATATTATATAGTGACTGTGGCTTTTGTGTGTTCTGATTAGAATGGGGGCTTCTTGGACTACAGAAGTTTTGTTTTAGGGTAGAGTATTAGAGTTCTGTAGAAAAACAGAACGAACAGCATGTATCTATCTCTCTATCTATCTATTATCTATCCATATCCATCTATCTATATATATATATACCTAGTGAGAGAGAGAGAGAGAGGAAGTTTTTGTTTTGTTTTGTTTTGTTTTGTTTGAGATGGAGTCTCGCTCTATCACCAGGCTAGAGTGCAGTGGTGCAATCTTGACTCACTGCAACCTCTGCCTCCTGGGTTCAAGTGATTCTCCTGCATCAGCCTCCCAAGTAGCTGGAACTACAGACGTGCACCACCATGCTCAGCTAATTTTGTGTGTGTGTGTGTATTTTTAGTATAGACGGGGTTTCACCATGTTGGCCGAGCTGCTCTGGAACTCCTAACCTCAAGTGATCTGCCTGCCTCGGCCTCCCAAAGTGCTGGGATTACAAGCATGAACCACCATGCCTGGCCGTGAGAGAGATATTTAACATGGGGGACTGGTTCACATGACTGTGGAGCCTAGGAAGCCCTCACAGTCTGCCACCTACAAGCTGGAGGCCCAGAAAAGCTAGGGTGTAGTTCTGATATGGTTTGGCTCTGTGTCCTACCCAAATCTCATGTTGAACTGTAATTCTCCATGTTGGAGGAGGGACCTGGCGAGAGGTGATTGGATCATGGGAACATATTCCCCCCTTGCCTTGCTGTTCTTGTGATGGGGAGTGAGTTCTCATGAGATCTGGTTGTCTGAAGGTGTGTAGCATCCTTTGCGCTCTCTCTTGCTCTGCCATGGTAAGATGAGCTTGCTTCCCCTTTGCCTTCCACCATGATGTAAGTTTCCTGTGGCCTCCAAGCCATGTTTCCTGTACAGTCCGTGGAACAGTGAGTCAGTTAAACCTCTTTTCTTTATAAATTACCCAGTCTCGGGTAGTTCTTTACAGCAGTGTGAGAACAAACTAATACAAGTTCTAATTAAAGGCCCGAGACTCAGGAGCTCCAGTGTCCAAGAGCAGGAGCAGGTGGATATCCCATCTTAAGAAGAGAAAGCAAATCCCCCCTCTTCAGTTTTTTTTAATCCCCTTCTGGTGCTGAATGGGTTGGGTAATACTTGCTTACGTGGGTGAAGACAGTCTTTACTCAGTTGCTTGATTTAAATGCCAACCTTTTCTGGGAACACCCTTATAGACACAGCCAGAAATAATGTTTTCCTAGCTAACTGGGAATCCTGTAGCCGAGTCAAGTTGACATAAGATTAACCATCACAGGCAGGGTGCTGTAACAGACACTGCCGGGCTTCCCACATGGCTCCATGCGACTCTCCCCAGGCGAGCTCATGGTGCCTTACTGCAAGTGCCAGCTTCTCTGCGCAAGGACTTTCTCTCCCCCCATACAGATACAGGCCACCAGTGCTAGAGAGCCACTGCCCCTGAGGGCTGCCCTCCACCAGCAATGAAAGTTACTTGGATGGTAGATACCCAAGCTTCAAACTAATCCAGGAACAGAAATCCAAATACCACATGTTCTAATTTATAAGTGATAGCTAAATGATGAGAACACATGGGCACATAGAGCAGAATGACACACACTGGGGCCTAATGAAGGATGGAGGGTGGGAAGAGGGAGAGGATCGGGGTACTAGGGTAATACCTGGGTGATGAAATACACCATACAACAAACCCCCATGACACAAGTTTACATATGTAACAAACCTATATGACAAACATGTACCTGAGGGGCACATGTACCCCTCAACCTTAAATAAAAGTTAAAAAACTTCTTGTTCCTTGGGGATGGGTAGAGGCAACTGTCATGTACAGTGTGAGCCTGTGGTTCTCCAAGTGTGGTCTTGGGCCCAGCAGTAGCCATGTCACCTGGGACCACTGAATCGGGGACTCTGTGGTGGGGCACAGACTCTAACAACCCTTCAGGGGATTCCTTCATGTGCCAATGTATGAGGATCACTGCCCTACACTGCCCTTCAGAGGTCCCCAGGGGACTGAGCCCCAGTTGCTCACCAACATTCCTGGTGTGGGCTCTCTTCTCTTCTCTATTTCACTTTCCCTCTTCCTTTCTGTGCTTTCTGGAATTGCCTCCCAAATCAGCCACGTGGCATGCAAACCCTTGTTTCAGGTTTGCTTCTAGGGGAACCCAGCCTAAGATAGAACCTCATAATGTCTAATGGAAGAGGCACTGTATAAATCCTGATCTAGAAGCCATCAGAGGCCCCTCCAGCAATATATTATATAGTGACTGTGGCTTTTGCGTGACCTGATTAGTCTGCTTTATCAAATAACCAGCGTGCCTTGGTTAAGTGCCTATTGTTTGCTCAACATTATACCAGTTACAAAAATACATTTAAGTAGCGTCGTTGTCTGGGATAAATACCCGGGGTTCATCGTCTCACGCCAAGGAGATTAAGGACACAGACACACATGAAGAGTGAGTTTAGGAGCAGAGGCTTAACAGGCAAAAGAAAGAGAAAGGGGAACAGCTCTCTTCCTGGTGCGAGAGAAGGGCTTCTGAAAGGAAAATCTGGTGGCTTTACAGGGTCTGTCTGAGCACCCTGTGGGGTGTGTGGCACCTAACAGATGAACGTTGTTTTAAAATGTGAGTTTTATTATTATTATTTAGATAAGGTGAGGTCAATGGATCAGAAGAGGATTGCCATTAAAATGGTAATTCGTTACTCCTGTAATTCCCTGACCAGTTCTTCCTGCCTGCCGCACAGATCAATCAACTCACTGAGACCACAGCATCGCAGTAAAGAAAACGTTTACCTGATACAAGGCCAGCCAAGCAGAAGATGGAGTTATCATTCAAATCAGTCTCCCCAAGGCTCGTGGGGGTTAGGGTTTTTCAAGGATAGTTTGGTGGGCAGGGGCCAGGAAGGGGGACTGTTGATTGGTTAAGAATGAAATCACAGGAGTATGGAAAATGGTCCTCATGTGCTGCATTTGCCTCTGGGTGGGGCCACAGGATCTGTTGAGTCGTGAGCCACAGGTCCAGGTCCGGGTGGAGTCATCTGATCTCAGAAATGCAAAAGCCTTGTTATATGTAAAAATGTTTATTTAAAAACAAATGATTGTTCTCCGGTGCCACAAAGAAATAGCACTTGAACACAAATTTCATTATCTCAGCAAGGCCAGTTTTACTTTCTGCAGAAAGGGTACACTCACCAGCAGTTTTGCCATGAGAATACACTGAACAAAGCAGACAGGGTCATTTATAACCTAACTTGTCCACCTTACTGCTGTGTCTGGTTTCCATTGGCTGGAATGGGACCTCACATTTTGTATTTGTCCCAATTGGCTAGCAACTTAGAACTTTTTAAAAGAGGCAAAGGCAGAGGAGAACAAAGGAAGGAGGAAGTAACTTGTGGAATGCTGAGAAAGGTAAAAATACCTCCAAATAAGGAAGAGGAACAGGCTATGACCTAATGCTTGCTTGGAGCAGTATAAGCATGCCAGGGCAAACATTTAGGCTAAATTGTGGGAGC
Organism: Pan troglodytes; assembly: GCF_028858775.2. Taxonomy (NCBI): domain Eukaryota; kingdom Metazoa; phylum Chordata; class Mammalia; order Primates; family Hominidae; genus Pan; species Pan troglodytes. The sequence goes on along the minus strand of NC_072418.2, from coordinate 32,097,876 downwards.
TAAGAGCACAAAGTATATTGATTTCTTTATTATGGCTGGCAGATATTTAAGAATGTTAGCACAGGTCTTGTATAAATTTCGCTTCTACGAGAAGTTACTACTTGTTCTTCGTCAGATGGGGAGGAGAGTCTCTTTGAAGAGGAACCTCTAGTTCACTTTTTACAGTCTGAAAAGACATCTCCAAAGGCCAGGCACAGGTTCTACAATAGTGATGTTACCTGCAGGAGTAATTGGGGAAGTTACAAATCTTGTGACTTCTGGAGCAATGGCTGGTTATCATTTAGCAATGCCTATATCTTAGCAGAATTCAGGTCCCTCTCATCATCCTAATCTTGTGGATTTTCATTAGTTTTAGAAAGGTGGTTTAGTTTGGGGAAGAGCTATTATCATTCTTGCTTTAAACTAGAAAGTATAATTCCTCCCAAAATTAACTTGGCCTATGCCCAGGAATGACCAAGGATAGTTTGGAGGGTAGAAGCAAGATGGAGCCTCTTACTGTCAGATTTTGTAAAGGCGGTTTCACTCGCAGTTCCCAAAGTGGGAGGCATGCCATGCAGGGCCTCCTGGGGAGGCACCAAAGTCGGTCAGGAGGCAGGGAGAGCAAGGGAGAAACAGAGACCAGAGCCTTTACTGTGGTTCCCATGGAAAAGGCAAGGCAGGGTGGGGTAAGCAGACTTGGGGCTCAGGATAGGCTTGTTCTAGTACTTTCAGAGGCCCCTGGGCTACAGGCGCCTGGCCCTGGGATGATCAGGGAAAGGGAATAGTGGCCCAAAGTATATGAGCCCATGCAAGCCTGATAAAGGGGGCCTGGGGGGATGTGGGTTCTGCATTTGGTGGTTTTCATATGAAAGGGATGCTTATTTACTATCTCCAGCCATTGGCTAGCCCTAGGAGGGGTAGGCTGTCTAGGATCTGACAAGTTCCAAGAAAAAAATTAAAAGGTGTAATTAATACACAAGTGTTAGTCGGTAAGGCTGTAAAGTTCCAGAGCAAGGTGCCCTGGCAGGCAAGTTCCATGTGGATCAGAGCTCCTAGGACATCCAGGTGGAGCCTTCCCCTGGGTTTGAAGGGCAGCTGAGTACAGAAGACAAGTAATATCACATCAAGATAAAAATAACTTTATTATCTTCTCTAAAATGTAATCCAAGCTTATTAGAGAGAAATTCAAGAATTCAGGCCAGGGAAAGGAAGTTATAAAACAACATCATGATTTTGGCCACCCAGAAATGATTGCTGGGGAAAGTGCTTTATAGCCAACCTCTAGATGTTCAGTTATTTCAGTTGCAAGTGACAGGGAACCCAATCTAAACTGGCCTAAAAACTCAAATGGATGGAAACGAAAATTCTAAATATGGACTGGCTTCAGGTACAGTTCGATCCAGCGATTCAAAATGTCCTCAGGATTCCAGCTCTATTTCTCAGAGACTCTCTCCTTTGGGTGTTAATTGTGCCTTCAGACCAGTTCACCTTATAGCTGCAATAGTTATTTTAGCAATCTCAATAGCCCATGGCAGCCTGGCTCATGGGAAGACGAGCTACGTCCCACCATTCCCAGGAAGAAAGTCCCAGGTGTCCTCCTGTCAGATAAGCCTGGGTCACAGGCTCGACCATGAGCCAATCTCTGTGGCCTGGGAACTGTGATTCATGAAGGAATGGGCAACTGGGGACCTCTGTAGTTGAAGGTAGGTTAAGTGACAGGGAAAGCACAGTGCCCAGAACTCTCTTCGAATTCCAGAACCACATTCTCCACTCCCTGAGTCCTATTTCCTGAACAAAGAGGGACTGGATGCTGTAAGCAACAAGTGTGCTTTATCCATTATTTCACCAGTGCCTTTTCGTGATTTTTCCTATTGCAAATTTCCTTAGAGTTAAATCTCCACACCCAAGCTTGCCTAGGAAGTATTCTATTTACCTCCCTTTCAGTCCAAGTGTGGGATCATAAGTGTAGGGTGACAGGTCCCCCACCAGGTTACCTAAGGGTGCATGTCCGCTGCTTGAACCCTGAAGACCGGGTTATGAATCAAGGCCATAGAGCCCAGCCGAGAAGCAGGTGTCCCTGAGAACCCAAACATCCCAGAGTGTATCTGGGAACAGACCAAGAGAAACAGTCTCTTTGCACACAGAGCCAGAAAACTAGCTCAAAAGCAGCTTAGAGATGGGAGGCAGGGCGGATCTCCAGAGCTGTCCTGCCACCACCCAGGGGGGCCATGCATGGAGTCCTAATAAACTCATATACTGGGTGTGTCCCAGTCATTCTTTGGTCTCAGCTCCTTCCCAGTGTGGGGGGATGTTCTCCTACACGGTCCAGGTTTTTCCTTTAACAATAAGCAAGTGTCTCAAAGATCACTTGGGAGAGGAAACTTTAAATGCCAGGTACAGATTCCACAGCCGGGAGAGTTCTTCCTACTTCCTGATGCTGGGGAGCTGCCGTTGGCTGCAGGGTTCCAGGAGGATCGTGGCTCTCCAGGCTGAGAGATGCTCACCTATTAACTGCCTCCCTCGGCAGGCTCCCAAGCTTGGCCCTTCCCTCTGGCCTCGCAGTCAGTGTGCACAGGGTCCTGCCTGGAAGATGCCAGCTGCTGCTGTCACCCCACCCTGGGCCTGCAGTTAAGAGGAACTGGGCAGGAAGGAGAGATCACATTTCCTTCCCTAACCATCGGGTCAGTGAAGCAGCACAGGCGGAAGGCAGGCTGGCTTGTCACGATGACAGATTCTCCCGCTGGCTGGTGGGGGCCCTGGCTCAGGGTGAAGCTGGCCGGGTGTTAGAGTGCTCTGGTGCTATTGACACTGTCTGGCCCCACTGGCTCTCAGTCTCCCTGGCCCTGGCTCCTCCTGTAGGTCATATCCTAAAACACCACCCAGGATGCCTGGTTCATCTGTGGAGTCTGGCCATAGTACAGAGGGTCAGTGGTCATAGGGGCTGGCTGAGTAGCCTTTTTTTTTTTTTTTTTTTTTTGATATGAAGTCTCGCCTTGTTACCCAGGCTGAAGTGCAATGGCGTGATCTGGGCTTACTGCAACCTCTGCCTCCTGGGTTCAAGCCATTCTCATGCCTCAGCCTCCTGAGTAGCTGGGATTACAGGCATGTACCACCAGGCCTGGCTAATTTTTTTTTTTTTTCTTAGTAGAGATGGGGTTTCACCATGTTGGCCAGGCTAGTCTCAAACTCCTGACCTCAGATGATCCTTCCGCCTCGGCCTCCCAAAGTGCTGGGATTACAGACGTGAGCCACTGCCCCTGGCCTGTGTAGGCTTTTGACTTTGGATCTTGAGGGCACAGAGGAGCAGGGCTCCAAGACAATCCCACCTGCTCTCAGCAGCCTCTGTCCTAAATATAGTGAAAACGTCTGTTTTTGAAAAACTCTCAAACTATGTTTTTCCTCTGCCCTCAAACCACTGCAGCAGCAATCATCAACACAGAAGTGAGCAAACTTGTGGGGCGTTTTCCCCACCAGCAAGCGAGTGATGAATTCTGCAGCAGGCACCAGCAGGGTGTCCAAAATCCATTCTGACACCGTCTACCTGGAGAGAGTGTCACATTCCACAGGGTGATGGCTCTGTCCCCAAGACTGCCCCACCCCCAGACACCAGTCACAAGTCCAGGCCTCCAGAACCTCTGACCAACCGAAGCTCACAGAACTCAGGGAAACATGTGTGCCAGTTTGTTATATAGGATGTTACAAAGGATAAGAGATGCACAGGGGAGATAGACCTGAGGGAGGGGCATGGAGCTTTCGTGCCCTCCCTGGAGGCCACCCTCCAGGAGCCTGCCTATGTTCAGCCGTCCTAAAGCTCCCGAACCCAGTCCTCTCGGGTTTTTAGGAGAAGCCCCAAGACGTGTGCATTCCTTCCCCCAGGGAGTAGGGTGGGACCCTCTCTGGGGAGGGTCTTATGACCCCAAATCAGAGAGGCAGGAGAAGATTCGAGTCCTGCTTTGGGGCAGGTGAAGGGAGGGCAGGAAGAGCTTGGAGAAATACTGTTTCCTGAGGCCTGTTCCTGAGGCCTGACACACCCAACATGACCACAAAAGACTGTTGCAAGGGCTACGGAGGTTATCAGCCAGGAACCATTGTCAAACACCAATATAAATACACCTGTCACAACCCTACACTACCTGATCTCATCGGAGTAGCAAGGACAGCACATGGCCCTCATAGTCCCCGCACGGTCCAGGCTGAAACACTCGGAGTGCTTCCTCACTGGACATCAGCAGGTGTGGCAGTGCTGAGTGCGTCGGTCAGGGTGAGTGCCTGGAGGGAAGCGGTCAGGCCCCGGGGAAGCGTGGAACCAGAGGAGAGGGGCAAAGCTTGAGGGTGATTCCACAGTCCACCTCCAAGCCCAGGCTTATGCAGGAATCAAGGACAGTGAAAAGGGAACCCCGGGGCCACCGTGGAACCTTGCCTGACACACGGCTGGTGGTCTCCACTCAGAACACGAGGCCCTGGTCCAAAGTGCAGGACGAAGGGATCACCTGGGAGACCAGGAGCACTGGATCCCTCCAGACCACTGGATTCTCATCTCGTGACTGAACTGTGGGATGCTCCTTCTCTGGGACGACAGAGGAAATAACCACCTTGAGTTTCGGGGCCACAGCTCTGAGGCACCTACACACTGAGGCCTGCGCACAGATTCACTCCTGACCTCACACTTGCCAAGGGAATGGCAGGCACAAGTGTCCATGTTTATGTGATTTTTCCCTCTTGCTCCTTTAAATATTTTGACAGTTAGGGTTTGTTTTGAATATTGTGATAAAGTTACCAAAGAGGTGCAAAAAGAGTGCAGAGAATTCCTTCATACCCTTCACGTAGTTCCCCAATATGTTAACATTTTACATAACCACAGACCGTTTATCGAAACTAAGACATTAGCCTTGGGACAGTGCTAGTAACCACAGCACAGAACTCATTCGGATTTCACCGGGTTTTCCTCTAACAATCTTGTTTTGTTTGCCCTTCCTTCCCTCCCCCGCTCCCTGCCTTCCTCCCTCCTTCCCTCCTTCCCTCCCTCCCTCCCCGACTCCCTCCCTTCCTCTCTCCTTCCCTCCTTCCCTCCCTTCCTTCCTTCTTTCTCTCTTTCTTTCTTTCTTTCTTTTTCCTCTTTTGTTTCTTTCCCTCTGTCTTTTCCTTCCCTCCCTTCCTCCCTCCCCTTCCTTCCTTCCTTCTTTCCTTCTCTCTTTATCTCTCTTTCTTTCCTTCTTTCTTTCTCTCTTTTCCTTCCCTCTCTCCCTCTTTCCCCTTCCTTCCTTCCTTCCCTCCTCTCTCTCCTTTTCTTTCTTCTATCACCTACTTCTTACATAAAAATAAAAATATGTTTCTGTTTCAGCATCTGACCCAGGCTCCCACATGTTATTTAGCCACCTGCCCCCTCAGTCTCTCCGCCCCACAATCTGTGACAGTTTCTTATTCTTCTCTTGTCTTTCTTAATCTTCAAAATTTTAAAGAACAGCCTGGACAAGATAGCAAGACTCCACCTGTAAAAAAAATAAAAATAAATAAAAGTTAGTCAGGCATGGTGGCATGTGCCTATAGTCCCAGCTACCAAGGAGGCTGAGGTGGGAAGATTGCTTGAGCCCAAGAGTTCGAGGCTATAGTGAGCTATGATTGCACCACTGCACTCCAGCCTGGACAACAAAGCAAGACCTTGTATTAAAAATATTTTTTTTGAAGAAGACTGTTAAGATGGCTGGGCATGTTGGCTCACATCTGTAATCCCAGCACTTTGTAAGGGAGGAGGATCACTTGGAGCCAGGAGTTTGAGACCAGCCTGGACAACAAAGCAAGACCCCATCTCTAAAAAAATAAAAACAGCTGGGTGTGGTGTTGCACGCCTGTGGTCCCAGGTAGTTGGCAGACTGAGGTGGCAGGGTTGCTTGAGCCTGGGAGGTCATTGAGGCTGCAGTGAGCCATGATCGCGTCCCTGCACATCAGGCTACTGCACTCCAGCCTGCGCAACAGATCTAGATCTTGTCTTTAAAAAAAAGAGGAAGAAGAAGAAGAAGGAGGAGGAGGAGGAGGAAGAAAGAAGAACTGGTAAGTTATTTTGTAGAACGCCCCTTTATTTGGGTGTGTCTGCTGGTTTACTCCTGATTTGGTTGACATTATGCTTTATTGGGAAGGATCCCACAGCAGCGACTTGCCCTTCTTAGTGCCTCATCCTGGGGACACATGATGTCACTTCAATGTGTCTTACTATTAGTGAGTCCTTGATCACTTGGCTAAGGTGGTATCTACCAAAATGGTCTACTGCAAACTTACTATTTTTATCTTGAAATTACTAAGTATTGGAAAGCAGATATTTGAGATTATGTAAATATCCTGTTTTTGCTTAAACTTTCCCCCACTCATTTTCATATCCATCAGTAGATCTTGGCTGTAACAATTATTACTGTGGTGTGCTATTGATGAATTTCTACTTCCCTTATTTCTTCTACATTTATTATTCGGAATTCTTCTGTAAGGAAGAATTGCTGCTTCTCCCTCATTTATTTATTTATTCAGTTACGCATTTAATCAGGATGGACCTATGGATATTTACATTATGTCTTGGGCTATAATTCAATACCATAGTTATTTATTTTGCTCAAGTTGTCCTAACTTTGGCCATTCGGAGCTCCTTCAGTTTGCTTCCTGTAGCCTTTTGAGATACACATACACATACATATATGTTTTTGTTGTTGCTGTTGTTGTTTTTAGAGACAGTCTCACTTTGCTGCTCAGGCTGTAGTGCAGTGGCACAATCATAGCTCACCGCAGTCTCAAACTCTTGGGCTCCAGTTATCCTCCTGCCCCAGCTTCCCAAATAGCTGGCTATTTTTTATTTTATTTTTTGTACAGACAGAGTCTGGCTATGTTGCCCAGGCTGTCTGATCTCCTGGCTATTTAATACTTTCTTACTGTCTAGTGGCCACAAGATACTCCAGGCTCTTCCTCTATTTTCTCTGTCCCATCCCTGAACCAGCTGGCTCTCCATGGTTACTCCCTTCTGTTCATTTTCCCCATGATGCACGGTCTCTGTATTGCCACATCTCAGAGGCAGAGACCATTTCTGTTGGAGGAGATGCTGGGAGAGCATAGACCCTTCATCATGCTGGGGAGAGGTCTTGGGAAGGCCAGAGGCATGACTGTCGAGGCGCTGCTGAGACTGAAGCATTAAGGGACCACAAATTCCAAAGCCCCGAGAAGGGATTTCAGAGAGTCGACCCTGCGTCCACAGTTCCGGATCCGTTTCTCTTCCTGGAAGACCCACCCAGGAATCCATGATATAACTCCCAGGTGCGGCGAGGCCATGGAATAGCCCAGCTCTTGAGCTTGCACCTCTCCCCACCTATGCCCACCCACAGACAAGAAGGGGAAGTAAAACCCCAGCCTGCCGTCAGCAGAGGTGGGTCGTGCCTGCCACGGCTGGAACTCCTGTGGGTCTGTAGTTCTTTCAGTCTTAGCCTGGATTCCTCCCAGAACCCAAGAACTTGGGACAAGGGCCTGTGTGTAGAAGGTTGATTTTTGGAAGTGACTTTAGAGAATTTGGGATAGAGAACTGGGAAGACAGGAAGACAGAAGGAAGGAAAGTGAACCTGGGGGCATATCTATCCAATGGCTCCGTCCCCATCGGTCCAGGGCTGTCACGGAAGGTGCGCGATCCCTGGCATCTCTGGATTGGCACATGAAGCAGAGAAGCTCTTGGGCAGAGAGCACTGGCCAGTGTGAATGAGGCAGCGAGTTGGCAGGACACACGGCATGCAACCAGCTGCAGAGAAGGAGAATGAGGCCCAGAGAGCTGACAAAAACGTTGTCCAAAGTGGCAGAGCTTGAGATCACTCCTAGGTCTCTGGGGTGCCGTGGTACAAAACAGGTTTCCAGAAGTGCTCCTCATGTATCCACTCTGCTTCCTAAATGCCTGTGAACTCCAGATGGCCTCTCCTCGCCCTGGGCTTGCAGAGCGCCATTTGCACCAGCAAAGTGGGTTTGGATTCCCTCTTCACAGCAGGCTCTGCAAGTGAGTGGCCCTTGTGCTCAGTATGGCGTGGCCTTCCCGCCAGCCGTCTACCTCAGACTCCTTCAAAAGCAGATGAAACGGGGGTTGCTGCTTCCAGCAACCTCAGATCTGCGTAGCTACATCAAAGGGAACTGCTGTCCCCTGCCTCTTCAATGTGAGATGCACCCGACAGTGGGTTTGTCCCGCCCTGTACTCTCCTCGGACTTCAGAGCACTAGGCGCTGTATGCTGACAGTGGCCAGATCCCACTGTCCAAGCATGCCTGGCTTTCTTTGGAAAATGTCTGACTTCCAGCCTTGCTCCTGCTGCTGAGGTGTGGAGGCTGCATGGGGACTCAGACCAGGGGTGTGGCTCTTGCCACGGCCACCTCGGGCTTTGGTCCATGTTGCTGCCAGTGGACTAGGGGTGTGGCTAGGGTAATCTACGGAATACTTGAGCATCATCCACTATTGCTGTCTCTTCCCTTTGCCTTTCTAGGTTCCTCTTCCTCTTCTCCTTTTTCTTTTTAGAATTTCCACTTTTATTTTAGACTTGGAATCTGCGTGTGCAGGTTTGTGACCTGGGTATATTGAGTGACAATGAGGTTTGGGCTCAAATGACCCCATCACCCAGGCAATGAACATGGTACTCAATGGGCTGTTTTTCAACCCACACACCTCTCCCACCCTCCTGCTTCTAGTGGTTCCCCCGGCTATTGTTGCCATCTTTATGTGCATGTGGAACCAAGGTTTGGCTTCCACTTATAAGTGAAAACAGGTTTTCTGTTTCTGCATTAATTCACTTAGGTTAATGGTCTCCAGCTACATCCATGTTGCTGCAAGGAACCTGATTTGGTCATTTTCTACAGCTGCATAGTATTCCACAGTGTATATGTGCCACATTTTCTTTCTCCAGTCCACTGTTGACAGACACCTGGGTTGATTCCATGCCTTTGCTATTGTGAATAGTGTTGTGATCAACATATGGGTGCAGATGTCCCTTTGGTGGAACAATTGATTTTCCTTTGGGTAGATACACAGTCATGGGATAGGTGGGCTGAATGGTAGTTCTGTTTTAAGTTCTTTGTGGGCTCTTCTTCTTCTTCAAAAGTAGAGTTAACCTGAGAATCACTCATGCCTTGTTGTGACTGTGTTGGTCAGACCTTATCCTTTGCATGGAAAGAAATTGCAGACAGCTCGGGGTGGAGGCAGATACCCATCCACACTCTCCCCCTGGGAGTCCTGGGCCTAGCTCTGTGGGGGGTCTTCACTCAGCTCCTCACCGTGGTTCCCCTGCCTCAGTGTGGGCATGGGCAGTCTTTCCCCTGCAGGGTGGGCATGCCAGCTGAGCTGTCCTGAGAGCTGTCCTCTGCTCAGATTCTGGTCTGCGTCTGTGTCCTCCCAGGGGCCTGCAATGTGGGGGCCACTTGACCTGGTGGCAGAGGTCCTGACCGTCAGGAGCTGCTGTGTGACCTTGGGCAAACCCATTCTTCCCTTTCAGCTCTATTTTCTGCTCTGACCAATGTATGGTGGGCTGGGGTGAGGTGGCCCTCATCAGGTGGCCCTCAGAGGGCCTCTGTGGGCCTAGGTAGTGCTGAGACCACACCATGGGGCCCCAGGAAATGATCTTAAGTTCCATATACTCCCAGCAGGGAGGCAGAGTGGCTTTGGGAATAAGCTGTCTTCCCACCCGGCCTGTTCTGCTCCAATAACCGCTGCGGCAATTGTCTCTAGAAAGAGGACTTCATGCATATTCATGAATCCTATCATTCTCTACATATTACCAGGGGCGGCCTGTTTTTCTGTCAAACAGCGTTTCATCAAAACAGCAAGCTCAGCTGTTCAGGTACTTTCTGAAGCCTTGGCTGGCTGGCTTGGTGTTTTGGGATAATGACGTTTAGGTGTCTGCACAGAACACCTTCCAAATGGCGGGGTTTCTGTGTTGATGTGTGGGCAGAGGCTGCAGTGCATCTGGAAATGGAAAACATTACCCGCCCAACCATGAACACAAATACCCAAAGCCTATTATACACTACCTTTCAGCTGCAGCCCTCCCACTCTGGTCCTAGCTCTCTGACCAGCTTTGGAAACATCCCTAATCCATAGAGGCCCTTCCCGTCCTGGCAGGTGCTTTACCTCCATCTCCTTCCACACACCTGTGGGCTTGTGCAGGACCAGAGGCTGGCTCTACCCGCTGAAGCTCTTTGAGTCCCCTGTCCTCTCCAAAGCCTCAGTTCTCACCTGACAAAGGGGCTGGGATGTTCCATACACCCTGTAGGACTGTTGGGGTCACATGGATCCATGCTTGTGAAAGGCCTGAGTGTGCAGAGTTGGGAGCTACACTTCGGAGAAGCCCTTGTTCCTGTCCATTTCTCTCTGATAACCAGGTGAGGACCCTACATGGCTTGACCCATTCTCTTTACTTCCTTTTAAGCCATACTGAGGAGGTTTAGCTTAAACAATTTGTTGTTGGTGGTTGTTGTTGAAGACAGGGTCTCACTCTGTTGCCTGGGCTGGAATGCAGTGGTGCGATCACAACCCACCACAGCCTCCACCTCCTGGGTTCAAGTGGTCTTCCTGCCTCACCACCCCCCACCCCCCGAATAGCTGTGACTACAGGTATGCACCACCATGTGCAGCTGTAGTTTGCCTTTGAAATCTTTCAGTCTTTCTGCCTCTCTCTTTCTCTACCTCCCCTTCTCTGTCCATTTTTCCTTTCTCTCCTCTTTCTTCTTTTTTTCTGCCTCCATCATCCTTCCTTTCCACATTGCTCTAGAATAAGCTGGTCCAACAGTAGATGACACAGGGGAAGCCAGGGCCTCTGGCTGTCCAGCTGGTCATCTCAGCGCACAGCCCCGATTCTTGAGACACATCCAGGGCCTGGCCCTCCCATGTATCCTCAGCCTTTAGTGAATGGGTCTGAAGTTTCTGTCTGTCCTCATCTCTCAAGAGCACAATTTCTTCTGCTCATTTTTCCTTAATGCCCCCCAAATAATATCATTCAGATAATAAACGGCTCCAGCTTTTAGGATACAGTGTCCAGAGGGCCAGGGTGCAGGGGTCTTGTCCCCATCTCCAAATCCATCCTCCTCCCATCTCCTCCGTCGTCCCTTTCTCTACCCCTCTCTCTCCCCCTTTCCCTTCTTCTTGCCCCTCCTTCTCTCCTCCTCACCTGCCTTCCTCCTTCTCCTCCCTCTCCTTTCCTTCCTTCACCTCCTCCTCACCTGCCTTCCTCCTTCTCCTCCCTCTCCTTTCCTTCCTTCACCTCCTCCTCACCTGCCTTCCTCCTTCTCCTCCCTCTCCTTTCCTTCCTTCACCTCCTCCTCACCTGCCTTCCTCCTTCTCCTCCCTCTCCTTTCCTTCCTTCACCTCCTCCTCACCTGCCTTCCTCCTTCTCCTCCCTCTCCTTTCCTTCCTTCTCTCCTCCTCACCTGCCTTCCTCCTTCTCCTCCCTCTCCTTTCCTTCCTTCTCTCCTCCTCACCTGCCTTCCTCCTTCTCCTCCCTCTCCTTTCCTTCCTTCACCTCCTCCTCACCTGCCTTCCTCCTTCTCCTCCCTCTCCTTTCCTTCCTTCACCTCCTCCTCACCTGCCTTCCTCCTTCTCCTCCCTCTCCTTTCCTTCCTTCACCTCCTCCTCACCTGCCTTCCTCCTTCTCCTCCCTCTCCTTTCCTTCCTTCTCTCCTTCTCACCTGCCTTCCTCCTTCTCCTCCCTCTCCTTTCCTTCCTTCACCTCCTCCTCCCCTTCCTCCCTTCCTCCCCATCTTCTTCCTCCTCCTCCTCTTCCTCTCCTTCCCCCTGAAGGTGCTTAACTGGCACAAAAGGCCTCTGTGTTTCCAGGCCTGGGCTCATGATGTTTTTAATTCCAAAGGAATCAGCAGAGGCCACAGTCATCTGTGGCCTCTCTGTGCACAGTACATGAGGCAGCATTTGCTCACAGGCTGGCTGTGAGGAGCCTGTGGTCAAAAAAACCTGCACGGGGGCGGAGCGCAGAGGCTGTGTTTGCTGTTTCTGCCACACTCGCGTCCTGGAGTATCCTCTCTTATGGGCTACGTGGACTCACCATTGAGGCGTTCACTTGTTCATTTGTCAAGGACCAGCGAAGTGTGTGCCTCTCCTGTCCCCGTGATGGCTCCTGAGAATGGCGCGGGCTCCTCCAGTGAGGCCTGCTGCCTCACTCCCGTCTATCTCTGGTCAAGAGTGGCCACCTTCTGGACCAGCCCTAGAACTGGCTCACCCGCCTCCTTCACCTTCCTCCCTCCTGGCCGTTAGCCAGGCAGGAGTCATTTTTCTCTCTCACTTCAGAGTATGAAGTTTTTTTTCTATAAAAGTGGCTGGAAAGGGGGGACATTATGCTATGAAATAAGCCAGGCACAGGAGGCAAATCCTGCATGGCTTCACTCATATGTGGAATCTGAGAAAGTTGACTGCATAGAAATAGAGGGCAAAACAGTGGTGACCAGAGGTGGGGCAGGTGAGGGGCGGGGTGAGGGGAGACACTGATGAGACAGTGCAAAGTTTACTGCAAGAGGAAGTTTTACTGATGTATTTTGATGTGTGGGGACCACAGTTAATAAGAATGTATTATATACTTCAAAATTACTAAAAATAGATCTTTTTACACTTTCAACACAAAAATATGATAACTTGGTGATGGATATGTTAATTAGCTTGATTGAATTTTTCTACAATGTATACATAGATCAAAACATCACATTACACCCACTAAATACACACAATGATTGTCAAAAATAAATGAATAAAAAAAAATAGAAAAAATGTCCATCAATGTCAGTTTCTTTTAATAAAATTTGCAAAATTCAAAAGTATAAATAATAAAATAAAAAGTCTCCTGTTATTCTATTATACAAATCCAAACATTATTAATGTTTTAGTGTATTTCTTTATATTTAAATACCTAGCTAGATAAATAATTTTACAAAATTGGGATCACCAAAATATATGATTCTGCATCTTACTTTTTATCACATTACCTTGTTTAACAATGAAAATTTTCCTTTTAAAACTTTTTTTTGAAAACACGATTTTAATGGGTTTATGGAGATTCCACTATATTTCTAAAAAATATGGCACTATTTTTGAACATGCAGGCAGTTTTCAGTTTTCACCACTGTTAATCTCATTCAACGAGTATTTGCTGTCTCTTCCGTGTCAGGCGCTGGAGACAGCAGTGAGGATGATGGGGTTTGATGAGATCCCATCCCCAGGGGAGTCCAGACAGAAAACGGAAAGGAAATGCATCAAACATCATTTCAGGCTGTGATTAGCGTTATGAGGAAAAGTGAGATGGATTTAGGGACTAGAGGGTGATGGAAATAGGAGCAAAAGGAAGAAGTCATTTTCACCCAGGGGCCAGGAACGTCCTTCCAGAGCAGGCGAAATCTGGTTAAATCTAGGTGTGGATTGTTGCAGGCAAGTGCAGATGCCTGAGGCAAGAATGAACTTGGCCACAGGAGGACAGTGGTGGGACAGTGTGGTTGGTTTAGAGAGAGCCAGAGAGAGCAGAGACAGCAAGAGTCTAGGAAAGTGAGCAGTGACCACACAATCAAGGTCTTGAGGGCCAAAGTAAATAATTCAGAGTTTATTCTAAGTGTGAAGGAAGCTTGAGAATCACAGGTTTTTAAGGAGCTTACTCTGACTGCAGATGGAGAATCTCATGACTGGGGAGGGCCGGCTGGATTGGAAGCAGGGAGGCCAGGTAGGAGCTTAGAGCACTGTTTCAGGTGCATGTCACGGATGTGAACAGTCACAGAAGAGTTGGTGAGGGGTGGCTGCATTCAGAATTGATGTTGAAGGGAGCATGATGTGGATTCACTGGTGGGTTGGAGGTAAAGTGGCAGAGCAAGAGATAACTCAGTTATAACCTGTAGGTCTTTGGTCTAAGCAATTGTGTAAACAGTGGTGCCATTTACTGAAATAGATAAGAAAGGAGAGGAAGGCTTGGGAGGGGACCAGCAGTTTAATTTGGAACCTGTTGCGTTGGGGTGCTTATTAAATATTCAAGTAGTGATGTCTACTAGACTGCTGGATAGACAAGTCTAGAACTCAGAGAAGTTGGGTCTACTAGACTGCTGGATAGACAAGTCTAGAACTCAGAGAAGTTGGGTCTACTAGACTGCTGGATAGACAAGTCTAGAACTCAGAGAAGTTGGGACTGGATATGGATATCTAGAAGTCATCAAGGTGCAGATGACTTTTTCAAACTATGGGACAGTAATAGATCCCTCAGGAAGAGTGTGGCCAAAAGTAGTCCCAGGTACTACGTCCTGGGCCCCAAGTGTTTAGAGATCGGATAGAGGAGGAGTCCATGGGAGGATAGGAAGGCCCCTGAGTTAGGGGAACTCACAGCTGTGCTAGGGAAGAACATGCATTTTCTGTTTATCTTTGACCATTTCTTTAGAATAGATTCCCAGCAGTGGAATTACCAGGTCAAAGGGCGTCTGAACCCATTTAAAGCTCTTGCAAAATGTTGTCACATCCTTTTCCAAAAATGTCTCATCAATTTATATTTCCATTATCAGTGCATGGTGTTGCCCATGGCAGAGAACCCTTATATCATTGCCAATTTAATAGGCTAAAACATGACATCCTGATTTTAACTTGTAATTCTTTGCCTTTCTAGTGAGCTTGAGCCTTTGTTTTCCACGCTTATTGCTCATTTATGTTGCTTGTATAATTGTCTCCATGTACTTGTCTATTGTGGTTATATAGTGTTTTTGTAATTGTGAGAGGATTTTTTTAATTTGTTAATAACTAATCCTTTCTTGTATTTCTTACAAATGGTTTTTGGTTTGCCATTTCCCTTGGAATTTTACTACAGTGTTTTCTGATACGAGGTTTTCCATTTAAACTTAATTACATGTATCCGTCTTGTTCCTAATAATTTCTTCCTTTGCCATTATTGTTAAGAAAAGCCTCCCTGCCACTGTATTTTCGGAAGTGCTGGCGAGTCAATTTTTCATGCTACTTTTGCCAAATTTGGTTAATAGAATTTCTTCATAAAGTAAATCGATTTGCCTTTCATTTTCTTCTATATTCTGCTATAAATTTTATAGTATGCATTTTATATATTCCATGAAGTCCAGACAACATGCACTAATAAAGTCTCATCACCTCCAAATATTTTCCAAGGCAGTGTGCTAACAACACTTTCCCATCTCTTCCATGGCTATGGCTCCGTTCTAGGGTGCTACTTCCTCTTGAGCTATTTTTCCTAATTTATTATTTTCACTAAGTGTTACATTTTTACATGTTGATGGAATTTATTAGCATATAACTGTGCATTATATTATCTCATAATTATAATTACTTTTATCAGCATATGTTACGTCTCTTTCCTTAGTTCCAATTTGCTTTATTTCTATTTTTTCTTAATTAGATTTGTTAAAGTTTTGTATTTTATTGGGTTCTTCAAAGGGTCATCTCTCCAACTTACTAAATCATGTTAATGTTTTTCTTTCCAAATGTGTGAGTTTCTGATTTAATCTCTGTCATTTCTCATGATTTCCACAGGCTGGTCTCACCGAACTTTCTCCACTTCTCCAACTGCCCTTTCTGTTCCTCTCAGACATGACAGGCAGCTTGCTACACTTCTTCCTCCCTGTTTTCCGGGGACAGGACTCCACTGCTTCCTGACACTTGACACTGCAGAGAAGTCTGAGGTCAGAAAGATTTCTATTTCTTTTAAAATTCTTATTTTTAAAAAATAAGAAAATCTCATTTTCTTCTTATTTCTTTTCCTGTGTAGATGTCTATGGGCATTTTCATTTTCTCTGAGATTCCAAAACATCGACTAGGTCTAGAATGACACCCGTAGCGGTGGTCACCGTCCCCTCTGCGGTCCTCCTGGTGGGCACTGAGCTGACTGCAGCCTCTTTTCTCACAGGGAAGATGAGTCCAAGGTTCCCAGCAGCTCTCTGGGAGAACTGGCCCTAGAAGGGGCGCATATTTGCCCTCCCTGGTGGAAGTAGTGGCCTTTCCTCATTCATTTTAGCTGGGGCTCCAGAGCTGGCAATCAGTGGATTTGAGTCTGTCTCTGGCACAGCAAAGTTTTCGATTTTGTGGATTTCAACACCGCCTCTACATCTGCCTTTTTATTTTAACCTTCTGAGTTACTTTTAAATGGGGGTTTGGACTCCTAGGTTAGTGATTTATGTCTATTATCCTTTCCCTCAGTTTCCCTGTTTTTGTTTTATTACCTCAAGGAAATCTAGCATTAAAATAGCATCATTTAGATGGGGCCAGAACAGATTCCTGGGCTCACTTAACCACTGTAGCCAGAAGCCCTGGCCACAGTGACTGTGACACCAGGCCCAATCTGTGCCCTGATGTCTGCTCACCAGTAACAGGTTTTCCTAGAAGCCAGGGAATACCTAAGAATGTCAGGTAAGGCTGCAATGTTTCTTTGAACAACATAGCACATACCAGGGCTCACTTCTCTGCAGAATGTGTTCCTGGTGCTATTCTTGTCTCTTTCTCTATTTAAAAAATACTGTTATATTTTAGATGCTTGCTTGCTCCATGGGAATATTGCATACGGTGGGGACTGGACTTCTAGTGTGCCCATTTCTCTCATTTTTAGCTCGAGTTTGGTGATCTGGGGGTGCCTGTCTCTTCCCCTCCCCTTGTGCTGCACTCAGAGTGGCCCTATGTGACCTTCAGAGAGAGGAGTAGATGAGGACAGTAGACAGGCCAGCGGGACGGTCTACCTATGGCCTGTCTTCTTTTCTAGAATGTTAGCTTCATGCAAGCAGGAAGCTTGCCTTTTTAAATCCACTTTCTCCCCAGGCCTCAGAACACAGTGGTATTCAGTAGCGAGTTGGCCAACTGAACGCACGCAGGAACAAGGGCAGTTCCCAAGCTCTTCTCAGAGCCGAGGCTCCAGCCCTGCTGCTCCTCTCCTCGCCCCTCTCTGCCATGCCCCCTGTTCTCTCCACACTGTCTTTGGACTGTAGCGTCTCCTCCCTCCCCTCCAGGAGGGCTTCCTGTTATGAGATCTTCCTGGCACCAAGCAGAGTGTGTACCCGGCAGTGGCATGAGTGAAGCCAGCCTTCAGCCTGTTCCTAAGTAGAGAACCTGTCCCCAGAGCCCCGGTGCCTAGTCAGGAGCCAGAACACTGGGCTTTCGAGGTCTGGGGCATGGGAGCCAGGGGTGCCTTCAGTCCTCAGGAGGGTTCCTGGAGCCCTCATGCAACCCTGACTGTGCCTCTGTCCTGAACCTCCCGAGGGCAGCATCACTATTTTACTTTCATGACATTTCACACCCCAGTGAGTTGCAAATGTGTGCTTTTCACATTGGATGGAATTCTTACAATTTTGGTGAATTGTGCATTCACAGGAAGTACAATTAAAATCAGCCTCCTGTGTATCCTCCATCACCCAGGCATATGAGAGTAGGTGGCAGAAGTTCAGAGTGTCTCCATCTCAGGTAAAGCACTCTGGAGCCTGGCTCTTCGCGCTTAGCTCTCACGCTGCCACTTGTTAGTTGTGTAATCTTGGATAAATACAAAATCTCTCTGCACCTTCATTTTTCCATAAGCCACAGCAGGATAAAAATAACACCTGCTTCACAGGGTTATTGGGAGAAGTACGTGAATTAGTTTATGTGAAGTGCTGAGAACAGCGCGAGGCATGGAGTACCTGCGACACAACGATTAATGTGGTTCTGACTGTCCTCTCTAGAGAGATGTGGGCCTGCACCTTAGAGACTTGCAGACCTGGACTGCCATTATCAACTAAAGCCACACACACACACATGCAGAAACACACCCATGCACACACACACATGCATGCACAGACACACACATGCACAGACACACAAACCCCTACATACCATGGGCGATTTTCTCCCTCATTTCCAAGGGGGGTAAGCCTGAATACTTGCTCCGACCTTAAGGGTGGGGTTGAGGGCCCAGGTGGAGCAGGCTTGTGGCTTGAAGCATGAGACCCCAGATGGCTATGCATAGTGGGCATTCCCCATGGTGGGCATTCCTGCTGCAGAGCCTGGAGTAAGTGCCCTGCTTGCCCCGTTAGGGTATCCTAGCAGCTTGCGCTGCTCCTAGTGCAGAATGAACAGGCTGAGCAGCTGCAGAGAAACCCTCCTCCTCCTGGCCTCGGGCCTTTTCCAACACGTGCAGGTTTGCTTGGGGTCTGCCTCCAATGCCTTGAGGGTCACTGTTTTGTTTTAGTGGTGATGCCTGCTCTTGGAAGCCCACTTGGGCCTAACTTTGGAAACAATCCTCTGGTTGTACTCAGCTCACAGAGCTGTTTCTCAAACACGACTTCACCTAGGCTTGATCAAATACCAGCTTCACCACTTCCTAAACCTAATCCTCTGTAGGTCCTGGTAGCTTTGTTCATAGAGCAGTTCTTTGGATTGAACCAGAAAATGTATACAAATAATTTCACACCGTGTCTGGCATCTGGTGTATGCTGAATACAAGTTGGTTGCTTCTGGGGATCCTCGATCCAACCCCAGGAAGTCTAGAAATGATTCTCCCTGATTTAAAGGTGTCATAGAGACTCCTCAGAGTAGAGAGGGCTGGAATCTGGGTCTCTAGTTCACTGTTCCCTCCTTTCACAGGATTCCCTTGCTGTTCAGGAACGTAATGTCTATATGAATATCGTTGCCAGAATTGTCTCAGGCCATAGATAGATCTTCACTTTCCGTGTTACCTGCTCAGGGAGGTCTTGGCTTCCGCAGGGTGGACCAGCTTGCACTGCTCTGTGGGTGCACAGTCCCTGGAATGCCCTTTCTGTGTGGATGTAAGTGATGCATAAAGATCTAAAATCCCAAATCTTAGGCTTTCTCCAGGATTTCTGCTGCAATCCCAGAACAGCAGCTCTGGAGTCGCTCTGAATTAAATACACAATTTATTTTCAGATCTCTTTTATCATGAGGGCTCACATGCAGCTAACGCATTCGTCTGTGTTTGAGGCTGCAGTACGGTACATAGACCCACCGCTGGCAGAACCCATTCCTTCCTGTGGTGGTCACCCACATGTTATTTAAGTGCAGTACTTTGGATCACACAAAATAAAAACCTGTACTGTTGTGCTCCTATTAAGCACCCATTATGTAATCTCTGAGTCACCTGGAGATGGTTTTTAAATATAGTTTGCATGTTTACTGTTTGTGAAGTACCCATGCTAAGAGCTTTGCATGTCTTCTTCCATGTAACACAGCAACCTAAGGAGGCAGGAACTACTGTTATTCCTGTTTAATGCATGGAAAGCTATTGTCCACAGAGTGGGGAAGCGATGCCAGCAAGATCACATAGCTGGCACCCATGGGATTAAGCCAGGGCTCAACTCCACCAGACATAATGACTTTGCTCTCAACTGCCACATTTTATTGCCTTTCTTGATGGTTACTTTGGGTCTTAATTTGAGTTTTTCTGATGACTAATTTTGAGTTTTTTAATATATTTATCCTCTTCTGTGACCTACAATTTAAAAATGTTTCTCCTTATTGATTTTTATTAGGATATATTAAATAATCATCCCTTATTGGAGTGTTGCAAATACCTTCTCTAGTTCATAGCTTGCTTTTCAGTTTCTTTATGGTATCATTTGATAAACAGAAGCTCTTAATTATGAGGTCTTAATCACGATCAATTTTTTAGTGGTTAGCAGTTTTTATGTCTTGTTTAAAACATCCTTCCCTACTCCAAGCTCATAAATATATATTCCTAAATATTTTAGGCTTTGGGTTTTTACACTGAACTTTTTTAATCTATCAAGAAATGGTTTGTATGTATGGCACGAGGTAGCAATCTGACATTATAGTTTTTTATCTCGGTGATCAACTGTCTCATTGCCATTTATTGGCTCTTTCACTTGACTTAGTTGAGTTCCTCAAAAAGGAGAGCCCCAGAAAATGCCTTGGGTGCAGGTTGCTTATTTGAGGGTGACTGCAGGAAATGAGAGTGAGGGTATAAGGACAGTGAGACAAGGAAGGCAGATGAATTAAGTTGCTGCCATGGACAGCAGGGGTTCAAGTCCACCAGGACCCACCAAGACATGGACAGGATGTCTTCCAGAATTCTCCACCTGAAAGATGGAAGGCAGGATGGTTTATCCACCATCTGCTACTGCCTATCCCCAGGGTTGATAAGCCCATAACTCTGGGCTGTCTTAGTGCGGACCTAGAGGTGTCTCATGAAATCAGACAGGGCCCCGTAGCAGAAAGTGGAACAACCCCGAGGTGGGACAGCACCAGAACCAGGGGCAGGAGCTGGCATGGACTTCAGATGAGAGGAGAGCTGGAAGGCAATGTGGCCCAGGGTGCCAGGCGGTCAGCTATGCTCTCCCAGGACCATTGTCTTCATCTTACAGAGTAAACGCAAGTGGTCCTGCCAGTGCAGTGGTCCTGTGCCTCGGGAGGTGACCTGGAGGGATGACCCAGATGGCTTTCTTGCCTCTGCTCCCTCAGCTCCTGGTGGGCCCTTTGGAGGAGGGCAGAAGGAGAGATGAGGGAGACAGGGCCTTCATTCCTCCTGCGTCCTCCCTGCAGGGCCACCTCGGGCTGCCTGAGTCCCTCCTCTTGAGGCAGCTTCCTCCTTCTGAGCGCCTGGAATCATGTGCTCCCTCCTCCCTCTGCTGTCACTGTTCCACCGAAATCTTTGCAAATTGTCAGGTTATTGAATCCTCTGATGTCCATGCGCCACCTGTTCCTTCAGGGATTTTGAGTGATAGAAGCAACTCAGTCCATTCACATCCACCAAGACCACTGCGGTCTCCCTGAAATGTTGGTGAGCAAAGGAGCTCAATTTCTCCATGCCCTCCCCTGGCCCCAGCTCTGTGACTGCTCATTGCTCAGGGCTGTGGAAGGGACGGGGCACAGGTGTGCAGCTTCTGCCCTCAGGAGCCTTCCAGTGTGGTGAGTGAGATGAATGAGAAGGGGAACGAGGCCCTCTGGAAGGACAGCGAGAGTGCTCAGAGCACATTGGAGCTTTGTCCCACACCAGAGTCTTCCTAGGTTCCTCTAGAGACCCCGCCTGGGCCTTCTGGGGCCGCCTCCCACATCTTGCCTTTCCTCTCTTCTCCATCCTGGCTAGAGTTGGGCTTTTCCCTCATTCTCTTTCATGTCGCAGTTCCAGAGGTTTCTGCTGACTGATGTCTCTTTTATAGATGTTCATAAGACTGAAAAGCAGGCTTCAGATGTATACATCTCATATTGACAAGAGAGTGAGTGAGGACAATGGGGAAATTCATGGTCTTTTAACCAAACATAGGGGTTTTGTGATTGTGTGTGTTTTTTTTTTTTTTTTTTTGCCTTTTTCTTCTGAATTCTGCAAAAGCTGTTATACTAATAGCTGTGATTTGCATAATTTCTGTAGTGCAGCAGAATAAAAAGCCAGGCTTGCAGGCAGACAGTCTGGCTCTGCTGGCGGAGGGCAGGGCCTTGTATTAGGGGAGAGACAAATCAACATACAGCCCCTGGGTGCTTGCCAGGGCAAGGGGGCATGGCTGGGATGGGTGTGGTGAGTCAGAAGGTGGCTTCCAAGCCCTCTCCTGTGACAGTGTCTAACTCAGGGACTGACACTCAGGGAGAGGGCTGGGGGAAGGGCAGTCCTCAGCCTGTCCTGGACTCCAGGCCCAGGTCAACCCCTCCACAGTAGCTGGTGCTCCATGTGGTGCTGCAGAGACATTGGCTGTCCTGGGTAAGGGCAAGGGCTCTCTGATTTGGGATCTCCCTGCTGAAGGGGTTCTTTGGAGAAATCAATCATTGTCAAGTCTAGGCTATACTTCATGCCAGACTCACACAATTGTGAGACTCACATAATTAGCCTTCAATGGGCTAAATGTTGCACCACAAAGGGCATCTGTGTGGTATCGAGGTAAACAAATGGGCTTTAGAGTTAAAAAGAGAAGGGTCCCCATGCACGAGGCTAAGTGAGTGACTTTAGCTTAAGAATAAAAATAATATGGCAGCGTGCAGTGGCTCACGCATGTAATCCCAGCACTTTGAGAGGCTGAGGCAGGAAGATCATTTGAGGCTAGGAGTTTGAGACCAGCCTGGGCAATGTAGTCAGACCCTATCTCTACAAAAAATTTAAAAAGAAAAAAATTAGCTGAGCTTAGTGGCATGTGCTTGTAGTCCCAGCCCCTCAGGACTCTGGGGTAGGAGGATCACTTGAGCCAGGAGTTAGAGGCTGCACTGAGCACTGCACACTGCCTTGTGCCACTGACTCCAACTGCGGCAACAGAGCGGGACCCTGTCTCATAAATAAATAAGTAAATAATAACAGAATGAAGGCCATGTGGCTTCATGAGGATCTTGTGAATGTGTGAGATCGTATGGTGTGTGTGCTAACTACATAGTTGCTATTGTTACATTTCATTCTCATGGGCTTCCTTTGCCAATCTTTTACTTCAGAGTTTGTTTTAAGGGGTCTGGGTTGGGTTAAATTTATCAGTGTCTTCTGAAGGACAAGAGTCATGGTTACAGATGTTTTCTGACAATTCCAAATTTTATGAATTCCCCACTTTAAAGTCTTGTTCGTGCCCCCTGCTGCCTCCCTCTCTTCTGAGGGCTAAAGGCCTCTTGTTGGAGGCAGGCCAGCAATGACAAGTTCGTCAAGGCTACAGCTGCAGAGGCTCATAGGAGGAGCCCAGGGCCTCTCAAGACGCGGTGGCCACAGAGTTCTGGAGTGTAATTAACAGGACAGCAGCCGTGGAGACTTGGGCTGACTGAATGCTGGTGTCGAAGGACACCCTCCCTTTACCCCACTCTGTGCCAGTGTGCCTCTTATTTCTCCCTGAGCTACAACTGTTATTAACGTTCAGATTTTGGAGATAATGGTTTTAATTAAACTACTTTGCCGTTTACTACTGTTTCGGGAATTTGCTAATTAATCTTTATGTAATTGTTTTTGCAATGGTTATACAGCAAAAGTTCTTAAATTATAAGTTAAGCCTCTTGCAGAGAATCTAATTTTTAATCAGAATCCCATGTTAGTAAGTGACAGTGGGGATGGGGAATTAACTAATTGAAGTCCCTGCTCCATGGAGGTTGTCTGTCTTCAACCCGGCAAGTTGGCCGTGCTGTGCAGAGCCCTCTCCCTGCATCTCCCCATGGTCTCTGCATTACGATGGTGCTGAAGGAACCATGGATGTTCATGTATTAGGATAATAATTCTGATGCTTTATTTGTAGGGGATATGTCTCTAAAAGTGCTGTTCCTCACAGATGTCTCAGGCCACCTTCAATGAAACCCAAGCCTCTTCCTCTTCTACTGGAGCCCCTGTGAGTAAAGTCCGTGGAAATCATATCTGTTGAATTTTGGAGAAGGGTAGTAAAGTGTTGAAAGGTGTTTCAGGCTATCTCACAATATTTGATATGGAAGAAGAAGCATTTCTAATGGAAACTGGAGGGAATTGCTCTTCAACTCCTAAAATAAGAACAAGAGACTTCAAGTACATCTGGAGCTTGTTTCCCTACTGTCTTACTATCTTAGCCTGTTTATGCTGTTATAACAGGATAGCAGAGACTAGGTAATTTACAAAGGAAAAATTTAATTGGCTCACAGTTCTAGAGGCTGGGCAGTCCGAGATCAAGGGGCTGCATCTGGTGGCAGCTTTCTTGCTGCATCACCTGTGGCAGAAGGCAAGAGGGCGAAAAACGGAGAAAAAGCAAGAGATGGAACTCACAGCCTCAGGTCCTTTTATAATGGACATTAATCCATTCAAGAGTGTGGAGCCCCCATAACCTAGACACCTCCCATTAAGCCCCACCTCCTGACACTGTTGAGTTGGGGATTACATTTCTAATACATGCTTTGTGGGAAACACATTCAGACCATCACATCTGCCTAGGCTAGTGTCCATCTCTCTCTGATTCAGGGTTCTGATCCCAAGACTCATGGAAGAGCCAAACTACAGATTAGACAGAACAGTCTAATCTCCCTCCTGGTATTAGCCCCCAGGAACAGGCATGTAATCTCAGCAATGCTCACCTCTGCCTGAAAGGTAGGACTAGCAGAGAACTCCACCAAGCAGTACAGTGCTCAGGTTAGAAGCATGAAATTCAAAACCAGACTTCCTGGGCTCCAAGCCTGACTCTGCCACTCTTAGCTCTGTGACCTTTGATGAGTTACCCAACTTCTCTGGGCCTGTTTCTTCCTCTGTAAAATAAGGGTTTGTAAGAGTGCATGTCTTATAGTACTGTTATAATAAGCAAATGGGATGAAACAAGAAAGTCTTAGTACACTGCCTGGCACACAGTCATGCATATTATTATAATCCATTAAGCAATTTTATCCATGTTTTTGTTTTCAACTTCTACCATACTGCATGCTGGGTCTCACAGATGGATTGCCTAATTTGCTTATAGCTATAATCTTCTCACCACCAAATATTTCTTTCCTATTGTGCTTTTCTATGTTGGGAGATAGTCTGATTTTGCTTCATCTGTGATCTCAAGTATGTTTAGGGGACTGCTGACTTTAAGCAAACATTTGCCATAAAAGGATAGTTCAGGGGTGGCAGGTACTAAGTATCTTTTCTTATACCTGTGGAAGTACTCACTCATGCACCACAGCACTCTTGTTCACCAGGTATGAGTCCAGCCTGAACTCCTTCTCAATACACTGCCTCAGCATTCAAGAGTCAGAGTCTTAACCCAGGAAACAGAGCCCCAAGCAGAGTGGACATGCTAATGCTTTATTGGGAGGTGCAATCCCAACAACCAAAGTAAGGGACATAGGGAAATAAAGCAGGAAGGAGAGAAAGCAAATACAAGGTCATATGTTACCAGGATGGCCACAGTTTCTCCAGAGCTCCAGCTGGTTGCTCAAGTCATGTGGGACATCTCCAGGAAGACATGTGAAACACTGTGGCTCAGAACAGTCTGTCATAGGGGAGGAGGGCCAGATGATTTATCTGCTGGCTTTTTTCCATTCTCTGTCTCCTACTGGTCAAAGTTCATGTTACGGACCATCAATGCCTTGCATGACCAGGTTGTGTTAATTGTGCTAACCAGCCTCCCTGTCCCAGGACAGCCACTGAGGAGGCCAAAGCCTCTATGAATCCAGTGGAGTTAAGCTAGGGGCACAAAAACTGTTTTCGGTCCCAGCACAGCAAGTGCAGTGGGAGCCATGCAAGCCTGGCAGACTCCCCAGGGGAGGCTGAGCGCACTTGGGTGGCAAAGAGTCAGGCCACAAGCAGTGGTGCATCTACAGGAATTTAGCCAAAGTTCCAGAAGTTGTAATTGCTGAGTAGAGCTGGTGGCTCATAGACTGGCTTCTGTGAAATTGGCATGTGGCACAAAACCAATCTTGGCATCCAACGTTTCATTGAGAAATATCCCAGGAGGCTGGACGTGGTGGCTCACATTGTAATCCCAGCACATTGGGAGGCCAAGGTGGGAGGATTGCTTTAGGCCAGAAGTTTGAGACCAACCTGGGCAACATAGTGAGACCCTATCTTGATAAAAATAAATGAAAGTTTAAATAAAAAATTTTAAAAAGAGAATAGCCCAAGGGCTTTGGTCTTCAAAGTCTTTGTCCCATCTCTTTATTATTTCCATCTCTTTTCCCTAGTTCCTTAACTTTTTGCTGAAGTGCAGGGACCACCCCTGCTTAGGGTATGAGATATTCATTAACCTCTTATCCCAGACCCTAGAGGCCCATGATGGGACCACATGGGAGAGGAACAGGGTGGCCACTGGTTTCAAACTGAGACACCCTGACGTCAGCTTCTGTGTCCTCTCTGCTGTACTATATTCCTCTCTTCATCTCTCACGATCTTCTTCCACCTGTTGAGGTTGTATCTCATATCCAGCGTCTCACCTAATGGTCTCTGCCCACACTATCTTTTTTCAGCTCCCAGCAAAGACAACACTTTGTGCTGAGATGTGTTTGGAAAACAACTCCACTCCTCTTTGTCTGGCAAACTCCTGCTCATCCTGCCAGTCTTAGCTTCAGAAAGACCAGCCCAGACCCCACCATATAAGTCTCTGTTGTCCATCACATCATATCATCTTTCTTCATCTGTAGGAGAATATTTATTGGAGCGATTACTGAATTCACATCTGTGTCCTCCACCAAGCTGTATGACCCCAGGAAGGCAGGGAATATGATTATTCTCTGCACCACTGTGTCGCTGGCTCCTGCCCTCTGGTTCATAATAAATGTCACACCCACCCACACACATGCACACTCACAATAAAAGAATAAGTGAACAAATAGGTGAACACCTGGATCTCTCTAACTTTTTGATCCTTTGTCTCCATAAGCCTGGAGGCTGACAAGCTAATAATTCCTACAGCAAGTGCGGGGCTGCTATCATTTTCTCTAACAGTTGTCCTGATGGCCTTTCAGAAAGTAATTGACTTTAATTATGCCCTAAACTGACCCTTTGAGTAGAACTGAAGAATAACTGAAGAGAGAAAAATGATTCGGAATGGTCCTGTTGGGTCCAATTATCAGTAGAGAAAGGGAGTGAGGATGAGGCCTGGATAAACCTGGGCTCCCCGGCATGAACCACACTGTCTGCTCATTACGTGTTCCCTGCAGCCTGTCTGGGCTTTTGGGAAACTCGTCTGTCTATTATTCATGCCCATTTATCTTCCCTGACAGAGGTGGCAGCAATAGGCTCCGAGTTGTGAAAACATAGTGGAAATTCCAGGCCCACAAGATCAAGTGTCAACAATAGCTGCTATTCCTCTACCAGTGCCAAAATCTACACTTCTCCAGGTTTGGGACAGCAGGTGTTGTTTGAGTAGCCCTGACCCCAGGGCCAGAGGGCAAGGAGATAGTTGTCAAAGTTCTCTGCCTCTGATCTTATTATAAACTGTGGTCTGGTCAGAGTTCTCTGCCTCTGATCTTATTATAAAGTGTGATCTGGTCAAAGTTCTCTGCCTCTGATCTTATTACAAAGTGTGATCTGCCTGTAGAGAATGAGGAAGAGGTTACCATGGACCTCAAGGGACCCAGCGGAAAAAACCATGTGCAGAAACTGAACCACCTCCTTGGCTGTTAGATGGCAGAGTCCCTATTGCATAGAGCTGTAATTAGGGCCTGAAGAAGAGGATATGTAGGCCTCCTGGTGAGCCAGTTGTCCCTGGCCAGTTGACCCTGGGCACAGAAGTTTATGGGGAGCACAGACTGGTATCCATAAGGGATGGTGCACCTATCTAAAACTTCAGAACGTTGATGTTTTCTGCACTTTCTGTCTACTGGGGCTCCATGCACCCAGCTCGGTTTGTTTTGCAAAGAGCAATCTGTTCTTTTCTCTTAAAACTTCTGGGATCTGTTGGCAAGCTTGCCATATTCTCTCTTCATCCCTCTGTTCAAAGAAGCCTCAAGAGTTGACTCAGATACCTTGAGCTCTTTGCTGTGAGCATCAGAAGATCCAGAGAGATCTACTCTCCTTGTTCTTCTTTCAAAACCCACCTTCCTTTTGAACTCAAATAAAGCGGGGCTGTGTACATCCCCTTGTATAATTCTCAGAGGTGTCCAGGGTGATTTTTTTGTTTTGTTTTTTAACACTGGGAACACTGACACCCTTCTTTTTTGTCTCCAACTGGGTGGGCTATTGCTTGCTACTTGCACTCCTTAGTTAAGAAAAATCCCTCTACAGCAAACCCTCAGGAGAATATCTTAAACCTCTGGTAAAATCTCTGGAAAGTTTGGAATAGGTGAGGAGATACAAGGACTGTACAGAAACATCCTGTCTTCACAGAGTCCTTTTCAATCATATCTTCCTTTACATTCACTGGAAATGTTTATAATTTAGGATGAGCAATAAATGGAGCATAATGCATCTCTCTGCTTGTGAGAATTAATTTCATGCCTACTGAGGGTTCTTCGGCCAATAAAATCTTCAACGAAATGAGGGTGAAAAGACTCATAAATGTGTTCTGTGTCCTGCGGGGAGAGGGATGTACATTGTCATTTTTATGCCATGCATAAAAAGCTCCAAGCTCCCCAAGTTATAGGAGATATTATTTTTGCAGAGGCCAATATGGGGAATATTAAATTACTTTGTTTATGTTTCCTAAAATAAAAATTTTACTACAGATTTCAAATATGTGCAAAAGTAGAGAGAATAGTATGGTGACCCCCCCATGTACTAATCACCCAGCTTCAACAATTATGGATGAATGGCCAATTCAGATTTTTATAATTTGATCTATAAATATTTCAGTATGTATCTATACAAATGTTTTTGTACAATTGTACAAAATGTACAATGTACAAACGTACAAATGTACAAATGAGGTACAAATACCTGATTTTAAAAAGTTATACCCACAATACAATTTTTTACACCTAAAATATTAATAATTCCTTAATAACATCAAACATGGAGTCAGTGTTCACATTTTCCCAATTGTCATATGGCTGCTCTTAAAATTTTTACACAGTTTGTTTGAACCTGGGGCCAAAACAGACCCATTCATTGTAATTGATGGGTATAACTCTTATGTTTCTTTTAATTTACCTTCTCCCTCTGTATTTTTTCTTTCTGGCAGTTTTTTTTTTTCGATGTTGTTGTTTTTGAAGAATCTAGACCTTTTGTCCTGGAGAGTGTCCAACAATCTGAATTTTGTGAATTTTGCCCCACGGAGACATTTCCCGTGCTCATCTATCCCCTACATTTTCTCTATATCCATAAGCCAGTCCAGATGCTTGATCAGGTCCAGGTTTAATATTTTGTGACAAGACTGCTTTAGAGTTGGTGCTGTGTGAGTTTCATAAGGCCTTATTGTGTGATGTTAACAGCCATCAATGATTACATCATAATCTGTCACCTCACAGAAGGTTACAAATGGGGATAGTCTAGTCTCATCGCACCTTCTTCATTTGTCAGCTGGAATATGCTCATAAAACGAAACTTTCCCTTATCAGTTTTGTGGTTCCACTGAGAAAGTGTGCATATAGGGAAGGCATTACACATGCTTTGGTTTTCCCCTTTATGTGCAAGCCTTTTTTAAATTAAATTTTTAATTTCAAGATAATTGTAGATTCACATGAAGTTTTAGAAAATAAATACAGAAAGGTCCTGTGCACCCTTTACCCTGCTTACGCCCCATGGTACCACACCACAAAGCCATAGTACAATAACAGCCAGGAAGCTGACATTAGCACAGCCAAGATTCCAAACACATCCATCAACACAAGGCTCCCTCCTGCTGCCCTTTCATAGCCACACTTCCCTGACTCCTGCCCACCAGTCCCCAATCCCTGGCAACCACCAATCTGTTCTCCATTTCTATAATTTTGTCATTTTACGAATATGGAACAAAAGGAATTATATAGTCTATGACCTTTAGGGATTGGCTTTTCTCACTTAGCAGAATTACCTGGAGATTCATCCAAGTTACTGCATTTGTCAATAATTCATTTCTTGTTATTGGTGAGTAGGATTTCATGGTATGGATGTACCATCATGTGCTGATAATCTGTTCACCCACTGAAGATCATCTGATTGTAGGTTTTTTAATGTGCTTACTTGCCGTTTACTACATTACTTAGTAAAGTATCTATTCAAATCCATTGCTCATTAAAAAAAATTAGAGTTTGGCTGGGCACGGTGGCTCACACCTGTAATCCCAGCACTATGAGAGGCCGCGGCAGGTGGATCACCTGAGCACAGGAGTTTGAGACCAGCCCAGGCAACATGGCAAAACCCTGTCTCTACTAAAAGCACAAAAATTAGCCAGGCGTGGTGGCACGTGCCTGTAGTCCCAGCTACTTAGGAGGCTGAAGGAGGAGAATTGCTTGAACCCAGGAGGCAGAGGTTTCAGTGAGCTGAGATCATGAGATCGCACCACTGCACTCCAGCCTAGGAGATGGAGCAAGACCTCATCTCAAAAAGAAAAAAAAAAAAATCAAAGTTAAATCAAAGTTTGTTTTTTTTTTAAATTGAGTTTTAAGAGTTCTTCATATATTCTTAAGGCAAGTTCCTTATCAAATGAACGTTTAAAGAATATTTTCTCCTGAACTGGGTCTTTCCTTTTAATTTTCTTCATGGTGTTGAAGGTGGAAAAACTCAAGCTGTTTCTCCTCTGCTGTCATTCCACAGAATAATCAACACAGAAGACTTCTGTGACCAAACGTGTGGGAATTTCTCCCCACCAGTGAGCAAGTAATCAAGCCTGCAGTGGACAGGAGCTGGGCCTCCTCCCATTCAACACTGTTTACCTAGAGACAGTTTAGATCTCACGGGTTAAGAGCTCAGTCACTGAACCTGTGAGGGGGACCACTGCACCCTTCAGTCACCAGTTGCAAGTTCGGGCCTTCAGAACTTCTGAATGACTAGCTATATAAATCAGGGCTCCCACAACCCCCTTTTTGGGTTCAATTAATTTGCTAGAGTGGCTCACAGAACTCAGGGAAACACTTATGTTTATCAGTTTATTATAAAAGGTATTGCAAAGAATAAAGAGAAAGAGATGCATAGGGCGAGGTAGTGGGGAAGAGGCGTGGAGCTTCCACTTTCTCCCTGGGCGCACCGCCCTCCGGGAACCTCCACATGTTCCGCTATTCAGAAGCTCTCCAAACCTTGTTCTTTTGGGTTTTAATGGAAGCCTCATTACATAGACATGATTAATTAAATCATCGGCTATTGGTGATGAACTTAACTCTCAGCATCTCTTCTCTTCCCAGTGGTTGTGGGGTGTGGCTAAAAGTCCTGACCCTGGAACCCTGCCTTGGTCTTTCTGATAACTGCCCCCATTCTGAAGCTACCTAGGGTCCCCCAGCTACCAGTCAACTCATTAGCATACAAAAGACATCATTTTGGAGATTCTAATCTTCAAAAAGAGTTGTATGTCAGAAAACCAGGTTGGAGACCAGTATCACAGGTGTCTTTCAAAAAGCAGATTTTTGAAACGTATACATTTTGTTTCCTATCAAAAAAAACTTTCCGACTCCAAGGTTGCAAAGATTTTTTCCCTAGGTTTTCTTTCAGAAGTTTATAGTTTTCGTTTTTAAATTAATGTCTATGATGCATTGAGTTATCTTTTATATGGTGTAAAGGAAAGATTAATATTTTTTTCTATATGGATATGTAGTTCTTCTGGCAGCGATTGCTGTTAAGACTGTCTTTTCTCCATTGAATAACCTTAGCATCCTTGTTGAATATCATTGGATCATTCATATGTGGATCTATTTCTGGATAGTTTATTCTGTTCCATAGATTTATTTATTTTATCTTTTACAAAAATATTATCTTTCTTGATTAATGCAGCTTTATATCAATACATATTATATATGTCTTCAAATCAGATGTCAATCCTCTAAATGTTTCTTTTTTAAAAAAATTATGAATTTTTCGGGTACTTGGCATTTTCATATCAGTTTTAGAATCTGCTTGTCAATTTCTGCAAATTCCTGATGCTAGAATTGGACTGATTGAATTTTGGATAAATTTGGGGAGAAACGGCATGTTAACCATAACTGAGTCTTCCAAACCAGGAACATGGGCTACCTTTCTATTGGTTTAGGATACTTGCTTTGTCATTGTTTTCAAGGATCCAGGAAAAAAAATGTTAAGATAAAATATGAAATGAGGTCACACTGCTACTCTTAACTCAAATTCAAGACTACATGGTTTTACTTTACCTTATTGATCTTATATCTGTATTTTCCCCAATGTTAAAAATGCAAATTTCCAAAAAAAACACATGGTTAATCATTTGCTTAATTCTATATTACATATATGATACTCTCATAACAATACCATTGCTAATACCAAAAATATGATGGAAAACAGTTTAATATTCTTTTTTAAAGTTCTTTTTATCAGAAAGTAGATTCCACTGGGAATATGCAATCAAATTATTGTGTTCAAAAGCATTTAGAATATTTCCTCTGTGCATGGTTATGCCAGGAGTCATCAAATAGTTTCTTGTAAAGAGTCAGACAGTTAATATTTTAGGCCTTGTGAACCACAGATAGTCTCTGTTTCTTCTCCTCTTCCTCCTTTTCCACAAAGCCTTTAAAAAATGTAAACCTCTTCTTAGCTCATGTGCAGTACAAAGAGACCTGGGATGGAATTAGCCTGCAGGTTTACCACAGTTTACCACCCCTGGTAAATCCACAGTTTTACCACCCCTGGATTATGTCAATCATTGAATTTACAATTAAGAACATTGATTTTGCTTTCAATCTTCTACCTTCCTTATACCTATTTATATTACAGTATATTATCATTATACAAATATTCACCCCTTTCCCCTACCCTACCTTCATGAAAGAACTGTACTCCCTACCCTGCTAATGTTGAGCCAGGCCCGATGACTTGATTTTGCCAGTGGAATGCAGGCAGAAGTGACTGTGTGTGTTCTAAACCCAACCCTTAATGTGTCATGCTTCTATTAACCCTTCCAGGAGCTGCTTCTGCCATGAGGAAGACTGTGTTTCTGTAATTGCCCGATGAGTTCTTCCTGTCTACTGCACAGACAAAACTAGTCCAATGAGACTATGAAGTTGCAGTAAAGAGTGTAATTAACACGAGGTTGACCACATGGGAGAACTGAAGTTACTACTTAAATCAGTCTTTCTGAAGGCTCAGAGGTTAGGGTTTCTCAAAGATAGTTTATTGGGCAGGAGCTAGGGAATGGGTGCCCCTGACTGGTTGGTGATGAAATCATAGGTGTGTGGAAAACAGTCCTCATGTGCTGTGTCTGCCTCTGGGTAGGGGCCATAGGACCGGTTGAGTTATGAGTCACAAGTCCAGGTGGGGTCAGTCTGTTGCCAGAATGCAAAAGTCTAAAAAATATATCAAGAGACCAATCTTAGGTTCTATAATAGTGGTATTGTCGGAGCAACTGGGGAAGTTACAAATCTAGTGACCTCTGGCCACATGACTCCTGAGCAATAAGGAATTATAGAAACTACAACTATATCCTAGCAGAATTCAGGCTTCTCCCATAATCTTATGGCCTTTTGTTAGTCTTACAAAGGTGGTTTCAGCCCCTAAACAAGGGGTAATCAGTTTTAGGGAGAGACTGTTATTATCCTTCCTTCAAAGTTAAACTATAAACTAAATTCCTCCTGTGGTTAGCTTGGCCTCTGCAGGAATGAGCAAAGACAGCCAACCTGTGAGGCTGGAAGCAAGATGGAGTCAGCCATGCTAGACTTTTCTCACTGTCATCATCTTTGCAAAGGCAGTTTCATTTCTGCTAGCCCTGTCTTTCAGCTGGGTCCCCAAGTGAGACACCTAAGCAGAGCTCCATCTGCTGCCTTGAAGACCCACAGCCTAAAGCAAAGCTTCTCCTGCGGACCCTAGACTCACATCTCAAAGAAAGAAGACAAACCCAGTGTGACCCACAGCCTGGGAACTTGGGAGCAAATGGCTATTCTTTTAAGCTAGTGAGTTTAGGGTAGTTTGTCACGTAGCATTATTGTAGATATAGTTGGCAGATACAGTAACCATTTTTATCTTTCCTTTTTTAATATAAGGAAATCACACATGCATTATCTATGTGTGTGTATATATATACACATACATTGATCTATATCTATATATTAAAAGGGGTGATGAATATATAGATATCACCCCTTTTTAGTTTTTGTATTTTTCTGTTTTAGTACATGACAGCATACTAGCACATGACTCTCCTTTTTAAGACTCTCTTGACAATATCCTGGAGGTCACTGCATATAGTGTATGAAGAGATCCCTCATTCCTTTTCACAGCTGCATGGTACTCAATTGTTTTGTGCACTGTACTCTGTACAACCGACTCCCTACTGGTGAGCATCTGGGTTTTTGCTATTTCTAATAGTGCTGCAGTGAATAGCCTTTTAACATGGCTTTTCATGTTTGTTTGTTTTTTCTTTCCCAGTACATCTTTGGGCAAGGTCTTTAGAAGTGGGATGGCTGGGTCAAAGGATAACTACATACATGGTTTTACTATATATTGCCAAATTTTCCTTTCCTTGGTTGTACCATGTTGCACTTACACTGCCAATTTATCAGAGGGCCCATTTCTCATAGAATCACCAACCAAATATGTCATCAAACTTTTAGATTTTTTTTTTGTCTGATGACACAAAACTCAGTACACTTTTAATATGCATTTCCAAGTTACGAGTTAAGTTTAACCTTTCAAAATATTTTAAGGAGATATTTGTGTTTATGTTTCTGTGGAATGTGTGTTCATAATTCTAGTCTATTATAAAGTAATTAGTTCCCCACCCCAAAATTTTAAAAAGTCCTTTATGTAGTAGGCATATTCACTCATTGCCTGAAATATACATTGCAAATATTTTATCCTGTTTTGCCATTTGACTATTTGCTTATTTTTTCTATTGCTACCAGAAAGGGGTCCCAATCCAGACCCCAAAAGAGGGTTCTTGGATCTCAAGCAATAAAGAATTCAAGGTGAATCCACAGAGTAAAGTGAAAGCAAGTTTATTAAGGAAGTAAAGGAATAAAGAATGGCTACTCCATAGGCAGAGCAGCAGCTTGGGCTGCTGGACTAAGGATACTTATAGTTATTTTTTGATTATATGCTAAAAAGGGGTGGATTATTCATGAGTTTTCTAGAAAAGGGGTGGGCAATTCCTGGAACTGAGGGTTCCTTCCCATTTTAGACAATATAGGGTAGCTTCCTGACACTGCCATGGCATTTGTAAACTGTCATGGCACTGGTGGGAGTGTCCCTTAGACTGCTAATGCATTATAATTAGTGTATAATGAGCAGTGAGGATGACCAGAGCTCACTTTCATTGCCATCTTGGTTTTGGTAGAATTTGGCTGGCTTCTTTACCGCAACGTGTTTTATCAGCAAGGTCTTTGTGACCTATATCTTGTGCTGACCTCCTATCTCATCCTGTGACTAAGAATGCCTAGCCTCCTGGGAATGCAGCCCAGTAGGTCTCAGCCTTATTTTACCCAGCCCCTACTCAAGATGGAGTCACACTGGTTCAAATGCCTCTGACACGATCATACTAAGATCTTAAATATTTTATTTATTTAAATTTACCAAACATTTCTCTTACGTTTTAAAATTTTATGTTAGGAAAACATTTCTTTACTCCTAGATAATAGAAAAGTTCACCGAAGTTTTAAAAATTATTTTGTTGCTTTTTTTTACATTTAAATATCTGATATATTTAGAATTTTTTGGTATTGAATGTAATGAATAGATCTAATTTTATCTTGTTCCATATAGGTATATGGTTTTTCCAATACTGCTTTTTAATAATTCTATTTTTCTCCACTAATTTGAGATGTTGCATTTATTGTATACTAAATTTCCACTTATATTTGGCTATATTTCTGAAGTTTTGATTCTGTGATTGGATTTTTTAATTTCCATAAAGATAAGACATATTGCAAAATATGTGAATCTTTATCACAATAAAGTTGATTACGGTAAGGGTTGAAACAGTCATTTTTCCTCCACTCTTCTATTTAGCTAGGATCCCCTGTAAAACAAACAAACAAAAAAAGGACAAAACAAACAGAAGTTTATTGACATGTATTCTTTAGGTGTGCATGGGAGATACTCAGGAAAAAAGGGGAAACATAAAAGAAATGGCTTAGAATTTAGGCTTAAATACCATCTTCATCTAAAACAAAGAAAGAAGACTGTGGGGGAGGCCAGTCCTGGGGAGTTGACCAGGGAAAGCACGATAGAAAAGGGTGAGGTTTGTTATGCAGATTTAAATTGGTGCTTTCTCCATAGATGAGTCTTTTGTGATTTAGCCATCCTTTCCTTCCTGGTACTGAAAGGAAGATATCCTTACAAAAGGAGATTTTCATTATAGAAGTAAGTCTTCCTTGCAAAAGAGTAACTTCTACTCTGTTTCTCCGGTGTCTGCTGTTTCTCAAAAATAGTTGGCTCAAAATAATGCTTATGCCAAAGAGGCATATTTTGAGGTGGTATATTTTGGTCTCTTAAGTTATCCAAAGGTGGAAAAGCACATTAGACATGCTTAACACATGAGAGAGGCTTAAAGATGTCATCCAGAGTGTGGAGCTAATAATGCTGCAATGATTGTTTAATTACCAAAGAATTGCTCAACAGTTAACATTGCTGGTACAAAGAGAGTCTAGAGAGTGGAGAGGAATAGCCCTTTGAATGGTGTCTATTGCTCTCATGGAACAGGAGGATGCTAGGCCATTGTGGTGTACCAACCTTAAACAATGAGATTCAGAAATTATGATTAAGTATAGAGTTTATCTGAGCTTGAAGATGGCCACCTGGGAACATAGCTTCAAGTTGTCCTGAATATACACTCTCATTGTAGCAGTTACAAGTGAGTTTTTAAGGAAAAAAAGAGATAGTTTCTAGAGTTTACATTGAAATAATATGTTATTAATTGGCTATTCATTGTTCTTTGTTTCATATATTACAGGAACATGAAGGTAATGGGCTGGGCGGCTACTCAGGAACAAAAATGTCTTAAAATAATTGCCCCTGGGAATGGATGCAGGGGAAGGACTGAAGTCCAAAGCTCATGCCTCTCTGGGCCTGATAAATTTCGCAGACCTCACACAGCTCAATCTGCTATGAGCTGCTTTCCTTCCTCAGGTGGCTGTTATCTTTTGAGATCCTCTATACAATACTCAATAGGGGTGCCTTGGGATGCACTGAGGTGTGAAAGCCTTCTGAATTTTTGCTCCTGCTCATGAAACCAAAACATTACCTGCCCACAGCATCCTCTGAATACCTCTCACAGCCGTGCTCAGACAAGAGATTCAAATGCTACCATTTCACAAGTCTGCAATAATGACAGCTAACATATTCTGTATTCTGGAGAAATGGCCCAACCATTTTAGAATAATTAATCTTGGGACAAAGGAAGCTTATGGGAGGAGTGGAATAGCCAAATATTTAAAAAATAGAGGGTGGTTTTACACATCTTGTCATTTCCAGTGGTTAATAATTTATTACCAACTCAGCCACAGCTTTGCAGAAAGAAACTTTTTAGGATAACCATATAATTTTTTAGCATTGACACTGCTGCTCACTTATTCTAAATATAAATTCTAGGAATTCTCCTACTTTTTCTCTTTTGCCCACCTAAAAAGAAGAAAAGGAAATGCAAAATGAGATTTAAACAGTTTACTTGAGACTGAGAAATAAAAATCCTAAGTCCCTCAGTGGACTAAACGGATTCCCCTGTTGGCCAGGAGAATCCCAGATAAACCTTAAAAACTGAGTTCCTGGCCATGATGGGATGGGAGGTCAGACACGCCTCAGTAAGTCCCTTCCTCATTAACCTTTAACCAGAATTCCTTCCTAAGGAGTAAACAGAAACCAGCTCTAGAAAGCAAGAAACAGACAACTCATTTTTTAATCACCTTTAGCCAGTCATCTGAGGCCACAACTGGATTCATTTGACATAGACACATTTGACCCAACAGCTCGGCAGTTTCACGATGCTTCCCCGCCTAAAAACTGACCATCTCTGGACTAGTTTTGGCCAACTTGTGGAGGATGCTTAGTGAGAGTTTTTGTGTCCTTCTCTGTGTCACCTTTCGGATATCTGAGGGCCCAGATATCCACTCTTAGATCATGCCAACATCACCATTTTTTAAAACATGTGACCCACGAAGAAGCATGAAGCTCAGTTGCACATGTGCTTGTTTCTCCTTTCACAGATATTCATGATGTCTTCTATAGCTTGTTAAATACTTATGTTTAGCCAGCCTGTTGAGCCTAAATTCCTGTTCCCTCCACACCTCCCTCAACGTGCTTGCTTTGGGCTTTGGCTGGAGGCTACACTTCCCAGCCCGTGGGATGGCCAGCCTGCAGGTTGCAGCCCTTCATGAGAAATAAAGATCTCCTTTCCAAAGTTGTGAGCCTTGTGAGTCTTTAGCTCACATTCTAAGATAAGGACAGCTGCCCAGGAGGTTCAGGTCCAAGTAACCTTGGATATGAGCTTTATTTGGCCTTTGTTACAGGCAGGCTTTTAAAGGAAAAAAAAAGAGAGAGAGAACGGGAGACAGAGAGAGTGTTGGTGCAAGGTTCTGTGAGGAATTCTTATTGGTTTACAGAAATAAAACTGATCACTGATCAGCTATACATTCTTTACACTGTGGGGTGTGGAATACAGTGTCTGGTGAAGCATTATTAGTTTAATTCATAGCTATCTGTGACAATAGCAAGCTGTTTCAATAGGTGAATACATAGCTTAAAGGCAGGAGTAGGATGTGATTGCTGTCTCATTTTCATGTCTCTCTAGGCCTGATCATTTGAAAGGGCTTGCATTCCTCCTATAAAACTTCTTTTCTTTCCTCACTTGAATTTGGGAGACAAATAACTTATCTCTTTACACTACTCTAGTTCCCTCTCATGTCTTCCTTATACATTTTCTTGACATTATAATTTTATATTTAGTTATCGTTTTAGTTATTTTCATGACCATAGGTAATATACATGTATCTCTATTTCTTACTCTATTAATAGTTTAGAGAGTATGAATTTCTAGATTTGAAATTCCACACTCTTTATCAGAGTTTATCTGTCTCAGATAGTTCCCCTAACTATGTAATCGGGCAAATTTGGATAAGGAAAGATATGGGTATTACAAGATGTGGGTGACGTTTAGGAAAATCAAAGGGATCATGGCAGATCCACTGCAAGCCCAAAGAGAGAGAAGATGAACAGGGAGGGCTTCCTGGTTTGACCTGTGGTCTTGAGTAGAGAGATGCAGCCAATCTGCAACTCTCTGGCAGGAACATAAGGAGGGGATACATACTTTGACTTCATTCTCTTTCTCCTCTCAGTCTTCTACTTTTGTCTCTCATCCTTACAACCCAACTGAAAGCCAGAGGGCAAGGTAACACATAGCTGCTGGTCTCCCGGGGCACAAAGCAGGATGGCAAGAACAGGGAAGCCTGGAAATACCCAAGCTCAAAATAATTTTTCTTCACAACATCATGTCTCTGCCTTCTCATGCCTACTAGTGGCAGTGAAATATTTCTGTACCAGTCTGAAGTTTCTGGTTCACTTCTGGAAGTGAATAAGCTTCTCTTGACACTTGGTGCTTTGAAATTTCCTGGGAATAAGTTTATGTCTAGGTCATTTGCTATTCATGCTACCAAGAAATCAGTGGACATTTTAAATCTAAAACCTCAGATACTCTTAGAACCTCAGTTCTAAGAAACATTATTCTTTTTCTGCAGTAGCCTCCCTAATTTTTTTCCACTTCTCTTTTTCTAGAACATTTATTAGATGGCGACTGCCCTCTCAATAAATTTATTGCCAGTGCTCCTCAAATTTTATTTTTCTTTTGTATTCCTTTGTGTTTTGCTCTATACTTTGAAAGATTTGATGACTTCTACAACTTTTTAATTGCATTTTTATTTTGGCCATGGTATTTTTCATTTCCAATGATTTGTTCTCATTTACATATTGTTTCTTTTATATAGCAACTTGGCTTTGTTTTGTTTCTATGGATGTGATGTTTTCTTGAATTTCTCTGGAAAAATTATTTAAAGTCTATAAGAAATTATATCCTTTTAACTTTCTCTGTTCTCTTCAGAGCCACGCAGTGTATGTTCATGACAGACAGAGAACCTGGGTTCTCATCCCAGCTCTAGCATTCGCTTGTTGTTGACCTAGAGCGAGCCACCTAGGCTTTGTGCTTTGGTTTCCTCCTTTGTGAAAACCACTCCAGAGGCCAGGCGTGGTGGCTCACCTCTGTAATCCCAGCACTTCGGGAGGCCTAGGCGGGCGGATCACGAGGTCAGGAGATCGAGACCAACCTGGCTAACACGGTGAAACCCCGTCTGTACTAAAAAATACAAAAAATTAGCCGGGTGTGGTGGCGGGTGCCTGTAGTCCCAGCTACTCAGGAGGCTGAGGCAGCAGAATGGCGTGAACCCGGGAGGCGGAGCTTGCAGTGAGCCGAGATCACGCCACTGCACTCCAGCCTGGGCGACAGAGCGAGACTCCATCTCAAAAAAAAAAAAAAAAGAAAAAGAAAACCACCCCAGAGAATGGATGTGAGAATTACATCAGTTAACATTTGCAAAATCTTTAGAAAAGTGCCGGCACAAAGTGCTCAGCGAGTGCTAACTAGAACCTTTACACACCTCTCTTCTGTGCTCTGTTTACCACAGCAGCTGGCAATTCTTCATTGTTTCAAAGTATTTATAAATTAGGGATTTGTGAATAAAGGAGTTTCTGTTTTATTTCTGGCCATTCTCTCACAAGGCTGACAGTGAGCTCTGGGTGGATGGGTGGATCTTGTTCACTGGTGGGATTTACCTCAAGGCTGGGGATGGACAGGCCTACAGGCTGCTCTGCTCTTATCCCACAAGCCCATGGAAGAGGGCATGTAACGATTCTACTCACAGGGCCCTGCCACCACTGAGAAGCAGATAATTCACTGTCTTGCTGCAAACTCCGTCTCTCCATACGTGTGTGTTAGGCAGGGCCACTTTCTTAGCCATCCACCAGGCAGTTCTTCAGGTAAACATTTCTGTGTGTGCCTCTTATCTTGCAAGTGTCTGTACCTGCTCATTCAGGAATGGGATTCTTCCCTTCTTCCCCCAAAAGAGAGCTCCTACCTTTCCAGAGCCTTGTCCTGGGTCAGCTCAGTCAGCATCCACACTTGAGATGCTGGAAGTCTTTAACAATTCTCCCTCCTCTGATATTTTTCCACTCTACGCTGGTCTTCTTGGAAATTCATTCCCTTTCTGTCTCTTTACTCCGGTTTTTTAGAGAAAGAGAAAATGTCTTAGCTTATTTGGGAACGCAAAATAAATAAATAAATAAATAAATAAATAATAATGGTAATCATAAATAATAAATTACTGTGGCTTACACAACAAATATGCATTTCTCTCAGCTCTGGAGGCGAGAAACCTGAGAGCAGGGAGCCAGCACACTCAGGTTCTGGTGAGGGCCTCTTCCAGGGCGCAGACTGCTGAGCTACCATTGGATCCTCACATAGTAGAAAGAAGGCAAGAGAGTGTTCTGGGGTCCCTTTGATAACAGCACTAATCCATTCATGAAGGCTCCATCCTCATGATCTCATTAACTTCCAAAGGCCCCTCCTTCTACTGCCATCATGTAGGGGTTTGGGATTTCAACATATGAATTTTGGAATGGCACATTCAGTCCACTGCAGGAAATAAATATGTGCTCACTCTGTCAGCTGAACCAGACACTAAACTCAACTGAAAATTTTTACTTCTTAGATAGATGATATTCCATGCTGAAGGGATACTTCGAGTTTTGCTATCTAGGAACACTTGGCTAGCTGCTGGTTTACACATCCTTCTCGCAGGTCTCCAGGCACCTTGTGCACACCTATGCTGTAGACGTGGTCTCACTGCACACCCATGTCTGCTTGTCCACCTCTGCCATTATGGCAGAATGGGCAGGAGCGTCCTCCCAGCATTCACGGTCACTCACACAGCACCTGATACATGCTCAGCATCTTCCCATGCCTTCACCTGTTCCCCACCTCACTACACAACAAGAGGATTTGACAAGATCACAAATTTATACTGAACCAAGACAGTGGAGTTCTAAAACATTTGGGCCAAAGGAAATGTTCAGCAGAGCTGAGGTATAACACCAGTTAAAGGAGTGAGCAGTGGGGAAGAGATGACATTCAGGGCCTCAGGGCCTCTACAGTCATGAAAACTGGGCTACAAATGTGGCCTTTGGCCTCTGGGAGGCCACAGGAAGAGTGAAGCACATTAGAAACACTTATTTTGTATATAATGTGTTGTTGAAAGCATGCATAAAAGACATTTCAAAACAAATAGTATTATACTTTTAGCTGTGGTGGCAGCTGGGTGGATGTGCTCTGTTGCCAGAGACTGAAAACTAGCTTAAAATATCTGAACACATTGTGCCTTTCAGGCACAATATTTAACACATTTCATTGAATCTAGTTCTTTTCCTTTATAATGCAACCATCTGAAAGTCTATTGAGATGGAGACTTACGCATGCAGCTCATTGATCAATTCCATCTTGGCCTTAATTATATTACAGAGATGGGACCAACATCTTTGTTACTAGTATCAGCGCTTCATTTTTCTGTTGTAATTTATTTTTTGAAGCATAAAATAACAGACACATAAATAGTGGCACAAACACTGGCTTACTGAGCTGGACCTTTGGGAGGCGGACATTGCTGCACCTGAGAAAGCTAACACTTGTCAACTGATGCGCAAAAGTCCAAATTCAGACTGTGAAACATTTAATTCTACCAATATATAATTAATGCAAGTCAAACACATGAACGTTAAAGAAGACTGTAATCACAACATTTACATTTTTTCCAAAAGAAGAAGTAACTCAATTTATGACAATAAACAATCCAGGCCTCAGAGTCTTGTACATTAGAAAGTGGGGCCCCCCCCCACAAACACACACACACAAACACACACACACAAACACACACACACAGGTGTAGTTTAGAAGACAGACGTAGGTGTAAATGTTTTTACTAAGGTTTTCATTTGCCTGGGTAAGCTAACATACAGAAGGAAATGTTTTCTGATAGGTAATATGTATTCTTACCCTAAATAAATTATGATTATTTATATATTTTTTAAAAGCAGGGCTTACCCACGGATGAAAGAAGGTTAAAGTTGAGATTCGTTCTCCAAAATGGCATTCCTTCTGTTTGAGTTTTGGTGGGTACCTCACCAATATAGATGCCAACTATTTCCATAATCCGCAGCAAGTTGCAAAATCACCCGTTTTAGTTCAGGTAGTACTTGCTGCTTTAAAAAAGAAATCCCCACATCTCGAAACTTAAAACAGAACTTCATAGCCTGGCATGGTGGCTCTGGCCTGTAATCCCAGTGTTTCAGGAGGCTGAGGTGGAAGGACTTCTTGAGGTCAGAAGTTCGAGATCAGCCTGGTCAACATAGCAAGACCCTGTTTCTGCAACAAATGAAAAAAATAACTACGTGTGGTGGTGCATGCCTGTAGTCCTAGCTACTCAGGAGGCTTAGCAAGAGAATTGCTTGAGGCCAGGAGTTTGAGGCTGCAGTGAGCTATGATTGCACCACTGCACTCCTGCCTAGGCAACAGAGCAAGACTCTGTCTATAAAAAATAAAATAAAATAAATTGAACTTACAACATCTGAATTTTATTCCTGGACATAGACCATCTCTTAACCCCTCTGGCCTCAGCTTTGGTATCAGCACAATGGGAACAGTATTACCCACCACCCGGCAATGTGGTCAGTGTAAAAGAACATAACAAATATCAGTGAGCCTCCCACCCTCTTATATCTGGAGTGGAATGTGCTTTCTGCGTGGAGTGCCACGTGTCTCTGAAGTTCCCCACAAGCCATTGACCCTCACAGACTTTGTTCTTCACTGTCATTTCCAAGTCTGTCCTGGTTACTGTTGTGTGTGGTGTAGATAAAGCACTTCTCATTTTCTTAGTATCTCGACTACAGGGGAAAATTATAGTCATTAACGCATACTATTAAATTATGTCAAACACTAGACTCAAAATTTCTGCTGAATACCAAGTAGGTTTTGGTTAAAAGGAAAATCTGATGTAGATTTAGGACTCTGCTTGGGATTGTCCCTCTAGCCTCCCCTCCGCTCTGCCCCATCTTCTTCAAGGTGGTATAATACGTTGCTGAATTTCAAAGGAGATAGGAATAAATAGCCCGTGGGAGATCTGGGCCAGGGGTAAAGTCCAACCTTGAACCTGGCAGTGTCAGACTGTGGACCTGAGTCAGGGGCTGCGGTGCACCAGCGCAGCTGTGGGAAGAAGCAAGTGCCCTCTTCCCATGCAGCCTGGCTGTGGCATGTCTCCCATGGGCACCCTCGTGTCTAACTTTGCGGCAACCTTGCAGCCCCCAAATGCAAGCTCCTTTTAAAAAAGTGGCAGTCACGTGTTTACCAAAGTTTTCACTGGGAGACCCAGAAAAAGGTCTCTATCACTCACCACCTGTCAGACAACTTCAGAACCTGCCCTGTAACATTGCAGCCCCCGTCATTCCCTTTTCCTGCTACCCGTCTGCCAGCCACTCAATTTCCCCTGGCCCCACCCCAACCCTGTGTTAGCCACTGCCTTACTTTTCATTTATTTTTCTGTGTGTTGGAAAATTCAGCTCTGTACCAACTCCTCCTCTCCTGCATCTCCATACTCATCACCCCCTCAGCAGGGGGCCCTGATGAGGGATTCACCTCCCCGCCATCTCCATAGCCATCACCCACTCAGCAGAGGGCCCCTGATTAGGGATTCCCCTCCCCTACCTCTCCATACCCATCACCTATTCAGCAGAGGCCCTGATGAGGGATTCCCTTCCCCGCCGTCTCCGTATCCATCACCCACTCAGCAGAGGGCGCCTGATGAGGGATTCACCATCCTGGGAGGCAGCGGGGGTGGTAATGTACACATTTATAAGTGCTTTCCTTTCTCTCTATGGTACCATGGGTGGCACAGTGTGAGGCTCTATGACTCCAGCAATGATTAAGAAGCAGGTCTTGGCCAGGCATGGCGGTCACACCTGCAATCCCAACACTTTTGGAGACCAAGGTGGGATCATTGCTTGAGGCCAGGAGATCAAGACCAGATTG
The DNA here is from genome assembly GCF_028858775.2 of Pan troglodytes. Lineage (NCBI taxonomy): Eukaryota > Metazoa > Chordata > Mammalia > Primates > Hominidae > Pan > Pan troglodytes. Next base: position 32,053,409 of record NC_072418.2, on the reverse strand, counting down.
GACAGCACAGCAAGACCCTGTCTCTACCAAACACTTTAAAAAATAAACTTTGTGTGGTGTTGTGCACCTGTACTCCCAGCTTCTCAGAAGGCTGAGGCAGGAGAACTGCTTGAGCCTAGGAGGTCGAGGTTGCAGTGAGCTGTGATCCCACCACTGCACTCTAGCCTGAGTGACAGTGAGATTTTGCTGAAAGAAAGAAAGAAGGAAAGAAAGAGAGAAAGAAAGAAAAAGAAGGAAGGAAGAAAGGAAGAAAGAGAAAGAAAGGGAGAAAGAAAGGAAGAAAGAAAGAGAAAGAAAAGAAAAAGAAAGAAAGGAGAGAGAGAAAGAAAAAGGAAGGAAGGAAGGAAGAAAGAATCAGGTCTTGTTCACAAAGTGCTCTCCCTCTGTGGGGTGAGCAGCCGGCTTTCTGTGCCTCTGTGGGGTGAGCAGCCAGCTTTCTGTGCCTCTGTGGGGTGAGCAGCCGGCTTTCTGTGGTGGCTTAGTTTTTCATCATGCATTTAACGTCATTCATCACTGTTTGTGCTCATAAGAACCCCCTCCAGGAAGACAGACTTCCTCATCCGCACACAGCAGCAGGTGATGCAGGGCCTGTGAGTTGTGGCTCCTCTGGCATCACATGGGGGTCTCAGGCAGAATAGACCACAGCCTCTCATGTTTTAAGAAAATGTGGTTTTGATTCTATAACAGAAAACTCACAGGCCATCCAAGAGAATTCCAAATGACGAAATGAACAGAGCAGGCTTCATTACCACACGGAGCCTCCCTCTCTGTGGAGGCATTTGGAATTTGGTGAGGACTCACCATGTCCCTATAACAAGAACCAGGGCAGTGTCTGGAGCCTGCACCCCAAGGCCTCCCAGAGAGGAAAACAACAGGGAGTTCCCAGGGAATCACGCCTTCCCCTTGCTCTCATCTCCAACCTGCCCCATCTCCTGGAAAAACATGGAATAAACTTTCTGCTTTGAGTCTGGAATTTGGAGCCAGCTCTGGTGGAAGGAAGAGGGTGCCAGCCCTCCAGATACCCAGCCGCCAGCCCTGGGCCCCTTCCCAACTTCCGTGGTGCCCCTTCCTTTCTGGCAGAGTTGCTGATGGGAGCTGAGCAGGGCCATCCATCCGTGCAGCTGCGTATGTTTAATCAAGGGTCTGTCTGACGGTGCTGGGACTCAGCGAAGCAGCTCCCCCGCTGCGAAAAAGCGCTGATCGATGCTCCACTGTTCTTTCATTTATGGGTGGCTCTCCCCCTCCCGTGCCCTCCCCCTCCCCCACTGCTGCTGTGCACCCATGACAGCGTGAGAGGCTTGGGAGAGCAAGACTGCTCCAGCAGACGCCTTCTTGCACATCCAGAAAACCAGGGGACAGTTTCCACGTGGACTTGGAGGGGCTGGAGACGCAGCTGCACCAGGCCGCCCTGCAAGTAGAGGGAGGAGGTCCCGCGGAATGGCTTCACTATAGTCTTCCCAACTGTCGGGCACTCTGCCCTCTTCCTTTTAGGTGCAGATTCCTGTACAGTTCAAAGCAGTAGCTGAAAGAGGCATGTTAAGTAGTCAACAAGGCTCCTGGAAGCTTCGTCACTCACCTCCAGTGTTCAGATTTCCCGTCCTCGTAGACCAGGGCTTTTTGACCTGGGCCCCACAGACATTTTGGCTGGATCATTCTTTCTTGCAGGGACTTTCCTATGCATTGCAGGGTGGTTAACAAGGTCCCTGGCCCCCACGACTGGATTCCAATAGCACCTCCCTCAACAGTGTGAACAACTAAAAGTGTTTCCAGGCATTGCCAAACATCCCCTCTGGGTGAAATCACTCCTAGTTCGGAACCACTGACCTAAATGGTCCTGACATGGCAGAGCCATGTTCTTTCTTGTGTCCTCACTGTTATCCCATCGTCACAGCAGCAGCGTAACCACACCTTCATCATCACCATCACCACCATCATCATCCCTTAGGCAGCATCTGTGTCAGTCATGATTACTAACATCTGTTCATGATGATGGAGGACCTTGTGAAGGAGCTGTGCTGCTCCCCAGGTGCCTGGCATGTTCCTGGAAATGTGTGCAGACTAACCCAAGATCCCTGGGAACCCTAAGAGGTTAATCCTACTGTGCCCATTTTAGAGATAAGAAAACTGATGATCACGGAGCCTAAGTAACTTTTCTCGAGATGCGGCAGAACACAACTGTGCCACCGTTTAACCTAAGCGGGAAATTTTCACTGTACTCTGCTGCCATACATTTCTCTTTGTTCCATTATCTCTGCCCTTAAGCTCCTGGCAATGGTCAGGCACAGGCTTGGCATCCACATCAATGTAAGGAACAGGAATCAAGTCATTCAGCTTAGCTCAAGTAATTCAAATTAATGTTCACCTTGTCTGTTGAGGCAATAAAGAATTGTTTGCAGCACAGGACTAATCCCAGAATTCTGATTCCAGCTTTGACTTGCTCTGTGAGCTTAGACAAGCCACTTGACCTTTCTAAGCCTCCCACACTTTATTTGTAAATGCACTAATACTTGTAAGAAGATAAGAACCACACCTGGATACAGTTAACCCTCAGTGAAAGCCGCATGTTACTATTAGTGACAGATGCTCTCCGGGTAAATCAACATCTGTCTTTTTGTTCTCTCTGCAAAAGTGGTTGGGGAGGTGCTGTGTGAGCTTAGGGGAGATTAGAACCCCAGTGTTGGGGTCAGACAGGAAGATGCCTGGCTTCTTCTCTCAATTTCTCCTCTGAGAAATGGCAGCTTGTCTTGGACAGAGCCCAGCCTGGGTGACAGAGGTCCTGAATTTCAGTTTTGGGAATGGACCACATACAGCAAGACCGAGCAAGTCATGTACCTGCCAGGGCCCTGATTTCCTTATCTGCACATTAGGCTAGATAATCACAAAGCTCCTACATCAGCATGTTGTACAACAGACAGTTTTACTCACCTGCTATTGTAATGCGTACACTAGCACCGTCTATTTCAGCATTGGATGAGGTATTTCTCCAGTGCTGACTGGGCTGGCTAAGGCCAGAGAGTGGTCGGGCTCCCTCCCTGGAACAGCTCTCCAATGGCTGACACCCATCCTTGCCCATCTCTGATGGCAGACACCCTGCCCAGGATTAAGGACCAGAAGTGTATATATGTATAATGGATAGATAGATAAATCAATAGATGCTTTTTCCTTTTATACACATTTTATCTTTTTCTTCCCTTTAATCCTTCTACAGCAACAGATTCTTCAAACAAGCTGCACTCTCATGTGTACTCAGTCGGGTGTGCTTTTCTTAGGCAAAAAGCAGGACATGCAATCAGGTTCATACACAGCGGGTGCGACTTCATGAACGCATCTGAAGAACCGATTGGCTGGACACGTTTTTAAAGATGTCTCCTCTTGACCTGTAATCTGAAGATTGATTTTGCTGAAAGAAAGGGCTGAATTGCAGGTCAATACCTTTTTTTAAGAACCTTCTCACTTTAATTAATTGTCCTTACAAAGTCCTAGATTACAGCTGAGGGATAGGTGATAAGAAAGTAATGAAAGTGCAGAGCGTAGGGAGGAGGTAAGCTCTGACAAGATTATGGGGTGCGGGAGAGGAGGATTTGGGAAATAGACTGAGAGGAAGCAACGTCTTGGGTGGTAGCAAAGGGATGATTTCCTGTCTGTCTGTCTACTTGTCTATCCATTTGACAGCACTGTCTCTAGGGCATTTTTTTCAGGGGTGCTGGACACAGCTCACACCATCACCGTTATTTATAAGACACACGGTTATTGGAAGGAGCTCGGGGTTTGCAACCACACGATCATGCTGGCAGCTCCAGGTCTGTCCATTGCTCACCTTGGCTTGCTTCTCTGGTAAATGAGTATAAGAATTTCTACTGCATAAGGAAGCTACTTGGCTCTATAGCAAGCAGGGGCTGTGGATGGGCCAGGGAGGAGGCTGGGAGACAACCCAGGGTCACACCAAAGTCATGCCTAGCGTCTGCCTCCTCCCTGAGCTCCCCGAGGCACAGTGTGCTTCTCCTGCCAGGTAGGGAGAAAGCCCACAGGGGCTTTGGAAGTCATTACAGTGGCGCTCTTCCACAGAGTCTTCATGCATTCTTTCTGCTTTTCTGTTTCTTTCACTTCCCTTCCTTCAGGGAGGGTTGGGTAATGAAGTGCCAAGAGTAGAGATCTTTGAAATCAGACAGCCACCATCCAGCTCTGCCTGGCTTTGTGAGCTTATGGAAGGCATGCATTCAACAGAAGACACGCATGCCAAAGCATGCTAGGAGTTCTGTAAACCATGCAGGAAAACTAGATGGTGGTCACTAGCCACTGGAAGCTAGACTGGAAGGTCAGCAAAGCTTTCTCTGAGGAAGTGATATTCAAAGACTGAAAAGACAGCTGGGAATCAACCAGGACACAAAGAGGCAGGGAAAGGAATGGAGAAGAGTTCCAAGGGAGGGAAGAGCCTGCTCAAGGCCCCAAGCAGGGCAGAGGCCAGTGTGTGAAAAGCTGAAGGCCTTGCCAAGCAGGACTGGCAGAAAGGAAAGTGCAAGAGATGAGGTTGGAAACTAAAGGAGCAGAGGGAACATGAGGGTTTATAGATGCAGTAGAAGTTGGTGTCATATCTAAAGGGCAAGAAGAAGCTCTTCACAGATGGTGACTTCTTTTTTTTTTTTTTTTTTTTGTTTTTTTGTTTTGTTTTTAAAGAGGCAGAGCCTTGCTCTGTTGCCCAGGCTGCAGAGCAGAGGCACAATCATGGCTCACTGCACCCTTGAACTCCTGGGTTCAAGCAGTCCTCCTACCTCAACCTCCTGAGTAGCTGGGGCTACAAGCACATGCTACCATGCCTGAATAATTCAAAAAAAAAATTGTAGAGATGGAGTCTCATTATGTTGCCCAGGCTGGTCTCCAACTCCTGGCCTCAAGCCATCCTCCCACCTCGGCCTCCCAAAATGCTGGGATGACAAGTGTGAGCCACTGTGCCTGGCCTCTAGAGACTTCGGTGCATCAAAGTTTATGGTTTCTACAAAGGCTCTCTATTAAATACCAGAGATATAAAATTAACAAGTCCCTACCCTTGAGGAGCTCCTAAAGTTGTGGAGTATCATCTTTATAGATCTAACATATAGTCACCCACAGTCTTTGCTTGTTAGATCTGCTATGTACTGGGCTCTACACCAGGAGAAAATCCAGCATAATCTATGCCCCACAGGGCTTACTGCCGAGTGAAGACACAGACATTGAACAAATAACCCAACAAAGCTATGGGACATTTTAACTATAATCCAAGGCCATTGCAAAGAGGAGTAGAGGACTTTAGGGAAAGCACAGCGTGTGCGAAGGCCCCGTGGCAGGAGGGGTCCAGATGCATCTGAGGGGCTGCAGTGGGAGTGATGAGAGGTCACTCTAGGAGGAAGGTTGGGGGCAGACCCTGCAGGTCTGCTGGGCCTTGTGAGTAGCCCTAGACTGTGGTCAGAATCCACAGTGCGTACAATGCACAGAGGGAGCAGGGGGAAGAACGACCCCAGCTGGAGGATGAGGGAAAGGCCCCTGGACAGGGATCTGGGTTTAAAGGATGCCTTGTCACTCTCTCAGCCTGGTATAGAGAAAAGTATATGAACAGCAGGATCAGAACATGTTCAGAAAATTCCTGTGGCCGGAGGGCCAGAAGGTGGGGGTGGAAAGTGAGGTTACAGAGGGAGGCAATTGGGGTCAGATCCTGAGAGCTTTCTAGACTAAGCCAGAGCAACTTGGAAAAAAGGATCCACCAGCTTCTCGAAAAAGCACTTAGCCTGTGAGTGCCAGGGCAGGCCTAGAATTCAGGTCCAAGGGAGTAGCTTGTCCAACATCTTCTCTTTAAGCGGAGACTGAGACCCCTTCCAGCTCTGACATCCTCTGACTCTCGAATGTGATTTGCAGACTCAACCATTGCACCCTTGGAGACTGCTGTTGGATAATTCTTACACAGTTCGTGGCTTCAGTGACAGAAGTGTGATCTGTCAAAGCTCTGGGCACCAGAAGCTGGATGTTGGCAGGGCCATGCTCCCTCCCAAGGCTCTAGAAAAGAACTCTTTCTTCCTCTTTCAGATTCTGGTGGCTCCAGGTGCCCCTTGGCTTGGGGCAGCTTCTCTCCAGTCTCTGCCTCCACTTTCAATGGCCCTCATTTCTTCTGTGTCTGTTATCCTGGGATTTATGGCCCATAAATTAAACCAAAATGATCTGCTTCTCTTGAGAACCTTAACTCAGTTACATCTGTGAAGACTTTTTGCAAATAAGATCACACCCACAGGCTCTAGAGATTAGGACGTGGGCATATTGTTTTAGGGGCCACCATTAACCCACTACTGACCAGCCTCAGAGTCTACCACTAGATTGTTTTTCTGCAAAGGTGTTCACGTAGTCTCATAGGACTTTCTAGTATTTTAAACCTTTTTGTTGTTGTTGTTGTTTTTGAGATGGAGTCTTGCTCTGTCATCCAGGCTGGAGTGCAGTGGCATGATCTCAGCTCACTGCAGCCCCCATCTCCAGGGTTCAAGCGATTCTCCTGCTTCAGCCTCCTGAGTAGCTGGGATTATAGGTACATGCCACCACCCCAAGCTAACTTTGGTATTTTTGGTAGAGAGAGGGTTTCATCATGTTGACCAGGCTGGTCTCGAACTCCCGACTTCAAGAGATCTGCCCGCCTCGGCCTCCCAACGTGCTGTTAAACTGTTTTTTAAGATCTTTGTTTATGCCAAAGCAAAATGAGAAAAGGGGAATTCTCCACAGTGGCAAAATTTTTACTACAAAATTTTCACTTGGATTCCCTCTACACCCAAGTCCTGTGCCCATACGTGGGTTGTGAAGGTCTGGCCACAGTTGATTTTCATCCAGCCTCAATAACAAATACTGTGCCACCTCTGTAACCAAATGCAAGGAGACAAGAGGCAGGAAGCCTCATGAACCCACTGGGATTTCGAGGCGCCTTGGTGCCCACTCCCGAATGAGAGTCTCAGCGAATGCTTGTTGGCTGCGGGGCTTGAATGCATGAACCCTGCTTAGTGAGGCTTCCCTCCCTTAACCAGCACTCCGTGGTTATCTGATGCCTTTCTCCACAATACCTGGTTCTGAGAAATCAAATTAAATATAAAGTCCCTCTGCCGCTGAGCAGTTCATTGGAACCCTCCTAATAAAAATTCTTTTGAATGTGCCACTCAGCGGAATTCTGTGTAATTCTAGACAAGAAAAATTATTTCAGAAATATGTTTCTGTATTCAACGGTGTAATGAATACAATCCTTCTTATCACCCAGCACCGAGATTGCGGGTGTGACTGCATGTTAAAGACTGTTTGTAAAAGGGGCGCCTTAGCTATCCTGGCAGCACACCCAGCCACCGGTCCACGTGGGATCTGCCTTATCTCCTTTCTACGGCAACGATTGTGGGAGAGGAAGATAATGAGGTTTTTTTGTTGTTTTTTAAAAACCATGTCACAAAAGGTAAATAGAAACTTAAGCCCCAAAAGAAATTTCTCCATTAACACAACTTCTGAAAACATTCTGTACAAAGAAGTCTGTCATGCTACCTCTCCAAAACCCTTGCAGAAGAAAAACGTGGAAATTCATCTAAAAACAAAGTTGGAGTGTTCCTTGTGGCTTGTTCAAGACATCGTTGTCCTCGAAAACTCTTCAATCTTCTCAGAGGCCAGTCTGGATGACTGAGGTTCACATTAGACACTATTTGAAAATGAGGACTGTTTCATTCTGCAGACCTTACACTACACATAACAATTAAATATGATGTCAGAGAAGAGTGGGAGAAACAGAGCCTGCTGAGCCAACTTCAATGAATTGATAAAAAAGACTACAATTAATGCCACCAAAATTTATATTTCATGTTAAAATCATGTATTTTCTTACATAGGTTAAACATATTCCTTACAATGTTATTTTCCCCTTCTACAGAGAGCACACTTATGGCTAATCAAGGCTGAGTTCTTAGTGCCTGATTTTTCATGTGCATAGATTCATATGTTTCTCAGGTTCCTAAACGCCAGAAGTCAGAAGCCAGAGCACTTGGAATGTGAACTGAGCTCACAGATTTACCACTGCCAGTCGAGACATTCCAACATGTTTTCCTGACATATCTGTGTCAATTGTCATCTCTACAATTAAAACTATTTTAAAACTAAGTTCCCTTCCTTAGACTGTTTCCATCACTGCCAATCTCAAAAGAGTCACTTGAAGCATGATTCAAATTTTAAAACATGTTAGGGCCAGGGAAGTGCCTCAAAATTGGTGTGACCTGCTCAGGCGTGGGAGCTGGGTTCAGAGCATGTGTGAGCCCTGCCTGTGAGCAGTGTACCCTCATGAGCTCTGTGGTTCCAGCCTTTCCTGCAGAGCTGAGTCAGACAGACAGCACTATGCAGGAACTCCTTCTCACACTGGAACTTTGCCAAAAGATACTCACGGGCTGGAACTGCCAGAGTCACTTTTTGGCTTAGAATATCACACAATGTCCGTATGATCATTTGCACAATGGAATCTATGTTGTGGAACAGCCAAGGTAAAAGAGGCAGATTCAGCAAGGGGGACTCTCACTCTGATTCATAAGCACTTGGCGTTTAATGTAGAAACTCTCTTGGTCCAAACTCTGCTCTCCTTTGACTCCCTGATCAAGTGACAGGCAATGCATCCTCCTCTCTGTCCCACCAAACCACAAAGAACCTGTTCATCCCTGAATTTCTCCACATTCCCCAAACCTGGCCAAAGCCTTTGGGTCAGAACTTTCTCCTACTATACCTGCTTTCTAGCTCCCCTGCTTCCCATTCCTTCCCTTGGTGCTATGATCTTAGTTAGATGCCGGCATGGGCTTCTTTTTGATTAAAAACCAAAGGCCACCCTTATACCTCAGTGTCTTTCATCATCTCCCAACTCCCTGCCAGAGCAAGTCCGGCCTCTTGAGGGTGATTCCTGTCTTTGCAGCATCTGGTCTCAACCTGCTCCCCCAGCCTCCCTCTTTGCTCCCCTCTACCAACACGCCATGCCCTTTCTCACATGAGCATGGCCGTCTCTGAGCTCTAAGGAATACAAAGCCTATGAACACGTGAGCACAACCCCAGGTATTCCCAGCTACCAATAATTAAGCAGGTACTTTGTTAACCCTGACAACAGCTATGAACAAAGCTCCAGTACACAGAAGTTGCAATTTCCTGTCTGTGTGGCAGATATGAGCTGCTGTTAACATCTGTGCTAATTATTGAAATGTGCCCTCTCCATTCTGAAAAGCATTCTTTTTCTCTTTTTTAATTTATTTTTTATTTCAATAGGTTCTTAGAGAGCAAGTGGTGTGTGGTTACATGAATAAGTTATTTAGTGGTGATTTGTGAGATTTAGGTTCACCCATCACCCAAGCAGCGTACACTGTACCCAGTGTGTAGTCCTTTATCCCTCACCCCCTCCCACCCTTTCTCCTGGGTCCCCAAAGTCCGATGTATCATTCTTATGCCTTTGTGTCCTCATAGCTTAGCTTCCACTTGTAAGTGAGAACATACAATGTTTGCTTTTCCATTCCTGAGTTACTTCACTTAGAATAATAGTCTCCAATTCCATCTAGATTGCTGCCAATGCTATTATTTCATTCCTTTTTATTGCTGAGTAGTACTCCATGGTGTGTGTGTGTGTATGTGTGTGTGTGTGTAAGTATTATGTAACATATGTGTGTGTATATATATATACACACACACACACACACACACACACACATACCACATTTCCTTTATCCACTTGTTGATTGATGGACATTTGGGCTGGTTCCATATATTTGCAATTGCAAACTGTGCTCTGGGCAGCATTTTCATGCAGACTCATGGGGTCCTGCTGGCTGCCCAAGCATGACATGCTTCACTTCTCATTGAAACTCAACTTCCCTTCCAGCTGACTTTCTGCACATTGAAGGAACCACTGAGTATGCATGTCAGAAAGTGTGCTCCATGGAATGCCAGTTCAGCTGCAGGCTAAAGACTGTTTATTGAGGCCATGGACTATTCACTTTTCTCTCTTTGTAATAAGATACTACTGGTTTGTTTTTCTCTAGGATTCCTAAAATCTTTAAATCAGTTTTTAAAGGCTGGGTAGCAGGGCATTAGAGTGTGTAAACTTTCCCAAACTTTGCTGTTCTTCAGCCTCTGCTGGTGATACCCAGGCAAATAAGGTCTGCAGCAGACCTCCAGCAAACTCCAGCAGACCTGCAGCAGAGGGGCCTGTTAGAAGGAAACTAACAAGCACAAAGGAATAGCATTGACATCAACAAAAAGGACGTCCACTCATAGGCCTCATCCAAAGGTCACCAACATCAGAGACCAAAGGTAGATAAATCCACAAAGATGGGGAGAAACCAGCACAAAAAGGCTAAAAATTCCAAAAACCAGTAGGCCTCTTCTCCTCCAAAGGATCACAACTCCTCGCTGGCAAGGGAACAAAACTGGATGGAGAATGAGTTTGATGAATTGACAGAAGTCGGCTTCAGAAGATGGGTAATAACAAACTCGTCCAAGCTGAAGGAGCACGTTCTAACCCAATGCAAGGAAGCTAAGAACCTTGAAAAAAGGTTAGACTAATTGCTAACTAGAATAACCAGCTTAGAGAAGAACATAAATGACCTGAAGGAGCTGAAAAACACAGCACAACAACTTCATGAAGCATACACAAGTATCAATAGCCAAATCAATCAAACGGAAGAAAGGACATCAGAGATTGAACATCAACTCAATGAAATAAAGTGATAAGACAAGAATAGAGAAAAAAGAATGAAAAGAAACGAACAAGGTCCCCAAGGAATATGGGACTATGTGAAAAGACCAAATCTACATTTGATTGGTGTACCTGAAAGTGACGGGGAGAATGGAACCAAGTTGGAAAACACTATTCAGGATATCATCCAGGAGAACTTCCCCAACCTAGCAAGACAAGCCAACATTCAAATTCAGGAAATACAGAGAACATCACAAAGATACTCCTTGAGAAGAGCAGCCCCAAGACACATAATCGTCAGATTCACCAAGGTTGAAATGAAGGAAAAAATGTTAAGGGCAGCCAGAGAGAAAGGTCGAGTTACCTACAAAGGGAAGCTTATCGGACTAACAGTGAATCTCTTGGCAGAAACCCTACAAGTCAGAAGAGAGTGGGGGCCAATATTCAACATTCTTAAAGAAAAGAATTTTCAACCCAGAATTTCATATCCAGCCAAACTAAGCTTCATAAGCAAAGGAGAAATAAAATCCTTCACAGACAAGCAAATGTTGAGAGATTTGTCACCACCAGGCCTGTCTTACAAGAGCTCCTGAAGGAAGCACTAAACATGGAAAGGAACAACTGGCACCAGCCACTGCAAAAACATACCAAATTGTAAAGAACATTGACACTATGAAGAAACTGCATCAACTAACAGGCAAAATAACCAGCTAGCATCATAATGATAGGATCAAATTCACACATAATAATATTAACCTTAAATGTAAATAGGCTAAATGCCCCAATTGAAAGACACAGACAGGCAAATTGGATAAAGAGTCAAGACCCATCTGTGTGCTGTATTCAGGAGACCCATCTCATGTGCAAAGACACACATAGGCTCAAAATAAAGGGATGGAGGAATATTTACCAAGCAAATGGAAAGCAAAAAAAAGCAGGAGTTGCATTCCTAGTCTCCGATAAAAGAGACTTTAAACCAACAAGGATCAAAAGAGACAAGGAAGACCATTGCATAATGGTAAAGGGATCAATGCAACAAGAAGAGCTAACTATGCTAAATATATATGCACCCAATATAGGAACACCCAGATTCATAAAGCAAGTTCTTAGAGATCTACAAAGAGACTTAGACTCCCACATAATAATAGTGGGAGATTTTAACACCTCACTGTCAATATTAGACAGATCAATGAGACACAAAATTAACAAGGATATTCAGGACTTGAACTCAGCTCTGGATCAAGTGGACCTAATAGACATCTACAGAACTTTCCACCCTAAATCAACAGAATATACATTCTTCTCAGCACCACATTGCACTTATTCTAAAATTGACCACATAATTGGAAGTAAAACACTCCTCAATTTTTCTTTAAAGTAGCAGTCACACTGGTTTTCTACAGAGCTTATTTTGGAACACACCATCTTAAGTTTTCTGTTGTCATTCCTGTAGGCATCCTGTAAAACCCTGCCATCAAACGTCATTCCCACAACATTTACTTTTCTGTTCCTGGATCCATTTTTCAAGTGGGACATCTGGCCGTTTGCTGTCTGTATTAATTTTCTGGGGCTGCCATAACAAAGTCCTGCAGTCTGGTTGGCTTAAAAAGCAGAAATTAATTTTCTCACCATTTTGGAGGCAGGGAGTTGCAGATAAAGATGTTGGCAGATTGGTTTCTTCTGAGGCTGCTTTTCTGGAATTGTAGATGGCCATCTCCTCCCTGTGGTTTTCTCCCTGTGTGTCCAAATTTTCTCTTTCTATAAAGACCAGTTATAATGGATTAGGGTCCACCCTAGTAACCTCATTTCAGCTTACCTCTTTAAAGACCCTGTCTCCCAATGCAGTCACATGCTGTTATGAATTTTTGGGGGATAGCCCATAACACTGCCAGAGCATTGCAGTGCTAAATAGGGGGCATTGCAGGCAACATGAATAAATCACTAAGTTCAAAGTTTCAGGATGCTGTAAGAAAATACATAATCAAAAATACATATGTAATCTGGCTAGGTGCAGGGGCTCAAGCCTGAAATCCCAGCACTTTGGGAGCCCAAGGCTGGTGGATCACCTGAGGTCAAGAGTTTGAGACAAGCCTGGCCAACATGGTGGAACCCTGTCTCTATTAAAAATCCAAAAAGTATCCAGGCATGGTAGTGGGTGCCTGTAATCCCTGCTACTCTGGAGACTTAGTGGGGAGAATCGCTTGAACCCAGGAGGTAGAGGTTGCAGTGAGCTGAGATCACACCACTGCACTCCAGCCTGGGCAACAGCGCAAGACTCCATCAAAAAAAAATACATATATAATCAAAGTGTTCAATCATATAGGAAATTCCATTGGAAAAGTGGATTCCACAAAGAAAAGAATTTCCTGGCTTTGGTGGATGTGGCAGGAATAACATACACAGCAGCATGTTTTTATGGATCAGGGTTTCCAAAACCTAAATCAAAAACAGAAGGTAGTGGATTATCTACCTCATCTGAAATACACATCACCTAGTCCTCTTCCTTAGAATACACACAAATCACACTCATACATACACACACTCATATATCCTGCTGGAATTTAATTTTTGAAATTTCATGTAAATTTTTCTAAGAACTCTGACGTCTTTTATCCTGGCTGGTTTCTAATGCAATCCTATTAAACAAATACAGATAAGTTCATTATTTTCCATTGACAGATAAGACCACTCAAATTCAAAAGAAATTAAGTGATCTTCCTACAAGATATTCCCCTCTCGGCTCTTTTAATAAATCTATTAGGATTCTTTGGGTAGCAAATAGTGCAAACCCAATTCATATTAGTTTAAGTAAACAGAGAAAAAATAAGCTTATGTAACTAAAGACCAAGGGTAGATCTTTTTGACCAAGAGGATAGCTAGGTCCAGGTTTGGAAAGGACATCATTAGAAATTAGTCTCTCTCTGTCTCTTGGCTCTGATTTCCTTGATTTGTCTTCACTTTCAGCTAGCTTCTTGCCTCTTGGTGACAAGATGGCTACCAGCAGCTTCAGAATTCTCTCTTCATCTGAGCAACCTCAATAGAAACCATGTGCCACTCTCCAACATAAAACATACTTTGTTTTAGAGAAGAATTTAGTGAAGGCTGTTTTTTTTTTCTCATAGGCTTTTTTGATGGATTAATACTCTTTGTTGTTTAATGATGTAGTTGAATTTCTTTTTGTCTTCATTTGTCTATTCCACAACCATGGCAGACATCACTAGTCAGTCATGGAATATTTGTTTGCTGCTTTCTTTTGTTTTTTTTTGTTGTTGTTGTTGTTTTGTTTTGTTTCTTTGAGACAGAATCTAGCTCTGTAGCCCAGGCTGGAGTGCAGTGGTGCGATCTCTGCTCACTGGAACCTCTGCCTCCCAGGTTCAGGTGATTTTCCTGCCACAGCCTCCCAAGTAGCTGGGATTACAGGCAGGTGCCAACATGCTTGGCTAATTTTTTTATTATTAGTAGAGACAGGGTTTCACCATGTTGGCCAGGCTGGTCTCAAACTCCTGACCTCAAGTGATCCACCTGCCTCAGCCTCCCAAAGGGCTGAGATTACAGGCGTGAGACACCGTGCCTGGCATATTTGCCATTTTCAATCAGTAAGATCTGGTGTGTGAGTTGAAACCCTAGACCTCCTGCCAGCAAGGATGCACATCCTGGTGTCATTTTCTTCATCATACTCTTTTTTTTTTTCTTTTTGAAAATTCATCAATCACTTGAATGTTTTTTCCAAAAGTCTCTCTGGCTGTTGATGATAAGTATTTCCCCAATAAAACCTAAATGAACCAAATAACAGTGAAGTGACTCATTGGAGCATAGCTGGACTCTTTTTCACCCTCTCCTTGGCCCCATCCTCTCCCCAGCAGACCAGGAGCTTAACCCTAAAATCCAGAAAACTCTGCAGAGCCATTTGCCCCAGTCCATACTGACTAAGAACAGGCATTCATGATAATGATGTCTTTTAAAATTAGAGCCTGAGTATTTGCTGCTACCAAATATTCAGCATAATAGCATTTGAAAGACTGCATCAACTGACACAATTTGGGCTTTTTTATTGAGACGGAGTCTTACACTCTCGCCTAGGTGGAGTGCAGTGGCACCATCTCGGCTCACTGCAAGCTCCACCTCCCGGGTTCACGCCTTTCTCCTGCCTCAGCCTTCCGAGTAGCTGGGACTACAGGCACCCGCCACCACGCCCGGCTAATTTTTTGTGTTTTTAGTAGAGACGGGGTTTCACCATGTTAGACAGGATGGTCTCGATCTCCTGACCTCGTGATCCGCCCTCCTTGGCCTGCCAAAGTGCTGGGATTACAGGCGTGAGCCACCACGCCCGGCCCAATTTGGGCATTTTAAAGGAAACACTGTTTCTAAGAGTAAAATAAAGCAATCAAGCCCAGTGGGGACCTGGTGAGAGCATCGTCTGTGTCTTCGGTGGGAGGGTCTTGGCCAGGGCTGCAGGAGGCCAGCCTCTGCTCTCAAGTGCTTGAGATCCTGAGTGAGAGGCAGGTGAGCACTGGGTCCTCCGTAATGCAGGTGGCAGGGAGAGTGACAGGGGGTGTCAGCAGGAACACAAGGCAGGAGGCCCAGGCAGGAGCGCACGTAGTGGAAGTGCACAGGCAGGAGGCAACACAGTGGAACTTGGTGCAGGGAATGAGGCTTCCTGCAGCTGAGTCTTAAAAAGTGAGTAGGATTTGGACAAACCAGGGAGCTACACCGGGCAGGGGGCCTCATAGCAGTGATGCCAAGGGACCTCCGTCTGGAGTGTGTTCCCAGGTGAAGAAACCAGGCTTCATTTCTGTAGGCAGAAGGAGCCTACAGTGACTGATTGGAGGCATGACTGTGAGAAGAGCGTTTGTGAGGGCTCTGAGAGCGGTGCTTTCTATCCATCACTTAACTTCACTGCCTCTTTCAGACCGACGTGTGTGCTAAGCTGTCATTTATTTACTCACAACTTCCACTGAGCGCCCGTCTGTGCCTGTGCTGTGCTCTGTCCATGAGGCAGGCACGGGCTCTTTCTGAGGTCACGTGGGTGTGAAGGACCTTTGGGTCTCACACACTTTGCACAGCTCCAGGTCCAGGGTATACACCTATAATTATGTGTTGAATAAATATCTTCATACCATGTCTTCAGATGATCAGTCAGACAATCAGACCTATTGTTTATTTCTCATTTTGTTACCCACATGACAGGTGGGTTCAATGGCTTGGCAGGTGACGTCCAATGACGACAGCCAAGGCAGGTGTAACAAGGGGATTTGATGCCTTGCAGCAAGTAAGGAGGACATCGGGGATAGTTCCCAAGCAGTGCCTCCCAGAACAAAGGTGAAAGCCTGGCTTTTATTGAGCTGAGTCATTGAATGTGGAGATGGATTAAAGCCCATCACTGATCATGTTCCACATACCTCACATGTACAGAAAACGGTGCATGAGCTCCTCCCTGGGTGGAGATTTCAGTATGCTAACAAGGGGAGTTCTTCAAAGTTCATCTCCAACTCAGGCATCTCTGGGTCAAACCCATTTTTGTTTTCCAGGGCTGAGATTCTTCCTGGAACTTTTTGAAACAGCAACACTGGGTGCGGTCTTTACCAGTGGGAGCTTGTTCACAGTGCATGCACAGAAACCTGTAGACCATGGGTTAGGCTCTTGCAAGACTTCCCTGAAAGATCGGACCTGGTCACTGACAAGATTTGTCTGCATTTCCCCATGACAAGAAAGTCCACTGTATGATGAAGCTGGTTCTCCAAGGCAGACTAGATATAGAATGGTTCCTGGAAGAGAGAGCTTGGGAGCCACAGCTTGAAAGATACTTCAGAGATCTCATTGTGATTGCCTTCCGGCCATCTATTCTCCCTTCTGCTGCTGCCAGCATCTCAATTTGCCTTGAAGAATCGTCCTCCTGTTGGTCTCAGACAACGTGGGTCTGGTGCCCAGCTCCTTCCTGTACACACCAGCTTGAGCAGTTGACAGCTGACTCAAGACAACAGCTGTGCCATTCCCCTGACCCTTGTGGCTGGTTCTGGAGTGTGCATGTTAAATAGGTCAGTCTACTATGGACCAATCCCACACATTTTTCTAGAACTGGGAAAAGGGAAATTATCTTGTCTTAGGCAGTAAGGCCTCTGGGGTGGACTCCCCCAGAGTGTGGTCAAGTAGTGAAAATAGAACCAGGAGATGGAGGGGGGCAGGGTCTGATTAGAGCTGGGAAAGATCCAGGTGGTTGGCCTGATGTGACAGTTTCTAAGTACTGAGGACAATTTGTAGGTAATGAGGAAGTGTCCTCCAGCTATGCTGTAGCCCCAAGCAAGCTATCTGGTTCCCAAAAGCATGGCAGACCAATAACTCCTTCCAGAGTGGACCCAGGGAATACTAGACGGGATTCACTGAAGGAAGCACCACACTGAGTGACTTCCATCCCAAAGGTGCAGTAATGGCAGATTTGGCAAAAAAATAATTGGAAAAACAGTGTCATGGCATCTCAAATTATTCCACATCTCTCCATCTCTATCACCACCACAGGCATTCAGGCCACTGTTGCCTCGCCCTGAAAGTCTAAAACAGTCCTCAGTTTTCATCCATATCCTCCTGTCTTCCATTCTCCACAGTGCATCCAGAATCATCTTTTTAAAATACACATTCTGTTAAGTCACTTTCCTGCTTAAAACCCTCTCATTCAAATGAGATGACTTCTCATTCAAATGAGAATAAAATCCAAATTTCTTACCAAGATCTGTTTGGTCCTAAAAGACCTGTCCCAAATCTCCTCCTCTACCTCATCTCATGTGACTAAAATTCAGCCACAGTGGCCTTTATTTTGTTTCTCAAACACATCAAGCTCCTTCTGATTCCAGGGCTTTGTTCTTGTGGTCCCCATCACCTGGAATATACTCTCTCATACTTTCCTCATAGCTGAATCCTCAACCTTCTGTCCCAGATAAAATGCCACCTCCTCGAAGAGTTCTTCTCTTGCCACCATATCTTCTCTACCTCAATCAGTTTTTAACCTAGGCAACCCTGATAAATTACTTCGTGACATTCAAACATGTATCTATAGAGGCTCTAAATAACTGAAAGTCAGCTACACAAGGGCAAGGATCTTGTCCATCCTTGTCTACAGCAGTTTTTTGAGCTCCTAGAATGAGCGCCATGTTCTGTATTCTGTTAGTATTTGTTAGATAAGTGGCTGGATGGATGGCTGGATGGATAAATGGTGATTGTCCATGGCAATGTAGTTCCTAGATGCTATGGAAAGCAGCCAACCTCAACCAGAAGCACTGGACTTAGGAAATTTTGAAATCAAAGAATCTCCAGCTCTTAGAGCCACAGAGCACTTGGCAAGAAACAGGTTTCTCAGCACACAGAGTACCATCAAGTATAGAAGCAGACAATTCAGATGAGAGCCATCTTCTTCCATTGCAATGAGATTAAATCTCCTAGTAGGGTCAAGTGCAAGGCACCTTAGTCTCTCCCATCTGCTTGCATTGAGATGATGACTAACTTTCAAATTGCCATGTTGTGCAACCTGTCTTATTCTACTTCACATGCGATGGGTTATGTGCTGGTGGCATGAGAGGGTTTGAGGGAGGCACATCTCACACATGAGTATGAAACCCAATCATCACACTTATAAACTATAGAGGGATCAAACTATTGTATTTTGGAAGGAAGGGAATAACTTTGGGAATCAGTAAAAACCCAGCGTGTGCTTCAACTGTGTGTGGGCACTTGTTTTCCCCACTCCAATAATGACCCATTCTGGAATAATCTGAACACATTTAGCTGTGCACTTCACCTGGCAGACACCAGACAGCCATGGAGTTCAGACTCCTGACACAAGATGAAAGTGGTTCTGATCCTGAATTCCTTCCAGCAGTGACACTCCCGACATCGTCAATCACTCAGACCCAGAGAGTGGGCAGAGAGCTTTGGGCTAAGGTCCTCGGCAGTCCTTTAGCTGATGAATGTGTCTGTGGGCTCAGAGACATTTTCTGTGTGTTCTTCTTTTTTTTTTTATCAAAGTAATACATTGAATGGTAAAAAAAATTCAAAAGGTTATTATGAAAGCCAAATTTAATGCACTTCTCCCATCTTATGTCTCAGAGATAATTTCTTTAGATAGTTTCTGTCTTATTTCCTTTGTTCTTTACCTCCATTGTGTGAAATAATATGAATGTATATCTGTATTGATTTATTAAATTGAGGCCAGTCACAGTGGCTTACACTTGTAATCCCAGCACTTTGGGAGGCTGGGGCTGGTGGATCGCTTGAAGCCAGAAGTTCAAGGCCAGACTAGGCAATATAGCAAGTCCTTTTCTCTACAAAGAAAAAAGACTTTTGAAACATTAGCTAGGCAAGATGATGTGCACCTGTAGTTCTAATGACTCGAGAGGCTGAGGCAGGAGAATTGCTTGAGCCTGGGAAGTTGAGGCTACAGTGAACTGTGATGACAGTACTGCACTCCAGCCTGGGTGACAGTGAGACCGTGACTCTAAGAAAAAAGAAAAAAATAAAAATAATTTAAAAGATTTATTAAATTTAGAGAATATCTATTGACTCTCAACAATAAGAAATAAGGACTTAGCTCACCAGTACCTCTTCCTCTGTTTCTCTTCTTTATGTTTAATAGTTGTATTATTTTTAGCTCTTCCATTGATTACATTGTTCCCCACATTTTATTGACTCTTTTCAAACATACACAAAGTTCAAAGAATTTCACAGAGAACACCCATACTCACACCACATAGATTATTTCATCAACATCTTACTCTAGTTGCTTTATCGCACATCTTTTCATTTGTCTGTGCCTCTGTCATCAATCCATATTAATTTTTGATGAGTTTCAAAGTAAGTTGGAGACATCAGTGCACTCCACCTGTCAACACTTCAGCTTGCAATACTGATCCAGAGTTCAGAGTCAGCCATGCAGTCATCACCACAATCCAGTCTTAGAACATTCCACCACCCCACGCTGAGGCAGGGGAATTGCTTGAACCCAGGAAGTGGAGACTGCAGTGAGCTGAGATCATGCCACTGCACTCCAGCCTGGTGACAGAGAGAGACTCTTTCTCAAAAAAAACAAACAAACAAACAAACAAAACTTTCCAATACCCATTTATAGTCAATACCACTCTCACTCTCAGCCCAATCCTTTTCCTTCTTTATCTTTTTGAAATGAAATGTGTATAAAATTCAATACACGGATCTTAAGTGTACTCTCAAATGAGTTTTGACAAACGCATATTCCTGTGTAGCCGAAGCCTCTATCGAGGTACTGAACATTACCACTGCCCCAGGGTTTTCTCCACGTCCCTACACTGTCCCCAGCACAGAGACAATGACTGTTCAGATTTGTTCCATGGTAGATTAGTTTTCCTTGTTCTATAACTCATACAGAAAGAATCTGTAAAATAAATAATGTTTTATAAACAGCATTTCTTTTTCACTCAGCATAATGTTTTTTGAGATGGTTCATGCCACTGCCTATGTCAGTTGTCTATCTGGTTGTTTACTGGTGGACTCATGGCCTGTTTCCATGAGTTTTTGCTCATCATAAATAAAACTGCTATAAACATACTTGTACAAGTATGTTATTGGCAGACATATGTTTTTATTTCTTGCAGATATGCACCTAGAAGCAGAAATGTTGTGTGTATTTAGCTTTATAAGAAACCACCAGAACATTTTTCCAAAGTGAATGTACCACTTTATGTTCCCATTAATAATGCTTCAGAATTCTAGTTCCTCAATATCTTTGCTGATATTTTACTGTTCTGGTAGTTGTGTCTCATAGTTTTAATTTGCAGTTCCCTGTTGACTAATGATGTTAAGTGTTTTTTTGTGTGTTTATTGGCACTTGTGTTTGTGTGTGTGCCTGTGTGTGCATGTGTATGTGTGAAGTGTCTGCCTATGCCCAAGTCATAAGGTTATTCTCCCATAATTTTCTTTTAGAAGTTTTACTTATTATATTTTTAAAATATAATATTGAGATATAATTTCTATGCCATAAAATTGTAAGTGATCAATTCAATGGTGTTGGTAATTTATAGAGCTGTGCAACCATCACCACAATCTAGTTTCAGAACATCCCTGACATCCTAGAAATGTTCTCCTACCCATTAAAAGCCAACATCACTCCCATCCCAGCAGTAGCCAAGCACCACTCTGCTTTCTGTCTCCATACATTTGCCTTTTCTAGACATTTCCATTTACAGGAATTTACCCAAGAAAATTAAAACACATGTCTACGAAAAGACATGTAAGTAAATGTCCATAGCAGCATTATTCATAACGGCCAACAGCTTGAATTAACTTAACTTTAAATATAATTCAGCGCTATTGCTTGCTCCAGGAGTTCTCTGCCCTCCACTTTCTGGATGAGAATCTCAGCACTTCTAACATTTTCTCTGCCTTTTCCATCAACTCCAGCCTCTCCCTCCAGCATCCATCCTTCATCAGCCATGTTTCTACTTTTACATCTGAAGGCCATTCACACTTTAATGCATCTTGGGTTTTTTTATTTGTTTGTTTGTTTTTGTTTTGGAGACAGAGTGTCACTCTGTCACCCAGGCTGGAGTGCAGTGGTACCATCTCGGCTCCCTGCAACCTCCGCCTCTGGGGTTCTAGCAATTCTCCTGCCTCAGCCTCCTGAGTAGCTGGGACTACAGGTGCATGCCACCATGCCTGGCAAATTTTTTATATTTTAGTAGAGGTGGGTTTTCAGTGTGTTGCCCAGGCTGGCCTCGAACTCCTGAGCTCAGGCAATCTGCCCTCCTCAGCCTCTCAAATGCTAGGATTACAGGCTTGAGCCACCAGGCCGGGCCTTAGTACATCTTTCCACCTCTATTAAGTCTCCCATTCTTTGCCCAACTGTGTTTCTAAAATTGAAATCTAATAAACAATGTTTGTAATATTAAGGCGGTATAAGCACTCATTTATGCATTGAAAAGTGCCAGGTGGTGCTCCAGCTGCTGAAGTTACTGTGATGAACAGACAGGAGGAGTCCCCTGGGAGTGAGGGGTGAGATGCAGACAGTAAGTGAAAAGACAGGGGGATCACGCAATGGTTTAAAGAAGTGTTGTGCTGTGGAGAGTAGGGCTGCACGTCACTCTCCCTGGGTCCAGCTACTTCACTCCTGTACCACAACTGGCTGTTCCCAACACTAAGGTCAAATGGTCTTTCTTCTTCCTCTTTATTAATTGCTTAAAAGTATGCTTCATTTGGTTTGTTTCATATTTGGACTTAAAGTCGCAGATATATTTTAATAGGCAATTAAAAACTTAAAGAAAAATGAACAATAACAATAAAAAATCTCTATCCCATTCTATTTTTATTTTGTTTTTTTCTAGCAGCCTTGAACTCCTGGGCTCAGGAGATCGTCCCGCCGCAGTTTCCTGAGTAGCTGGGACCACAGGCATGCACCACCACACACTGCTAATTTTTTAATTTTTGTAGAGATTTTTTAAATTTTGTGGAGATTGAGTCTTCCTATGTTGCCCAGGCTTGTCTTAAACTCCTTGGCTTCACAAGGTGTTGGGATTACAGGCATAACCCACCATGCCCGGCCTCTTTTTAACTTTTCTAGCATCTAAGGTTACTCATGAGAAATACTGCATTTTCATTCCCACTCTTCATAGGTGAATTTATTTTTGTCTTTCTGAAAGCTTTTAAGATAGTCTCCTTATCTTTCATGAGAATGTGTCCAGACGTGGGACCTTGGTAGACACTTGTTAACTTTTTTCAGAGACAGAGTCTTGCTCTGCTGCCCAGCCTGGAGTGCAGTGGCACAATCATAGCTCACTGCAGCTTCCAACTCCCAGGCTCAAGTAATCGTCCTGCCTTCAATCTGAAAATCAAGTGTTTCAGCTCTAGAAAAGCCTTTTCTGATATTTATTTGATCATTTTCTCCCATCCATTGTCTCTTTTCTTTTGGGGGCTTTGATTAGATATGGGATATTCTGCACAGTTTTCTCTCCCTATTTATTTTTTACTTTTTGATCTTTATTCCAGAAGATTCTTCCAACTTTACTTGCCATATTTTTCATTCCTTCTCATTATCTGTATTTGATTTACCAATTTCAGTTATTCTTTTTATTTTATAGCTAATACATGTTTTGAATCTTGTTGAGTAAATTCGGAATCACGTTCTCTTTTCTTTTCTTTTCTATTCCCTTAATTGACTACTGTCTCTGGGGTCATGTTTTCTATTTGTGCATTTT
This sequence comes from Pan troglodytes, assembly GCF_028858775.2. Classification (NCBI taxonomy): domain Eukaryota; kingdom Metazoa; phylum Chordata; class Mammalia; order Primates; family Hominidae; genus Pan; species Pan troglodytes. The sequence continues at coordinate 32,030,504 of NC_072418.2, read as the reverse complement.
GGTCCTTCCCTTCCTGCTTGCCAATTCTCCTCCTACAGTTGGTGATGCCTGGGTGGCCCCGCACTTATACAGTGTCTGACTAGGAGCTCTGTGTAGGGTGGGGGAGAATATTAGAGTCGAGTGTCAGGCCTCTGTCCATCCCTTTCCTTGCCAGAATGAGGAGGGTGTCACACTGGGCTGCCATTGTCCACCCCAAATGCCTTTGCATCCACCATGTATCTTTTCAATGTTTTTAGAGAAAAGCCATCTTGGGCTTTGCTAGAAGCAAGCTGTCCTTACTGAGTGTCCTCCTCTGGGGACCAGTGGGTGGGGAAGGTAACCTGCTGGTGTACTATTGCAGACTTCTAAGAATTCTCTTGATCCCAGCCGCTCCCGAAGGACCCTGAGCCCAGTCTTGTCTGGGGTGCTGGAGGACAGACTGGCTTTCATCTTCTCTACAGTCCAGTTGCTTTTCTAAAATGCAGCTTTCTCTGTCCATTTCATTCATGAACTTGTTACATAAAACTGTTTGTCTTCTAAAATTTGATGATAATTTTATTTGTGATTGCCTTTTTCTCTTTGCTGTTTACTCCCTTTTCAACAGATAATTTTTATTTTAGCAGTGTCCCAAGGAAGTCATAAATAAATGAATACTCACATTCTCCCTCCGGGAACCTGAAGCTACTGAAATGCGACAAGAACAATTTCATCGACACAACTGGAAGATTGTCGTTGGGGTTCCAGGCATAAGCAACATATACAAAATTTACACATTTTGTATACATAAAAATGCCTTATCTTTAACATGCATTACCTTTAAAAATTGCTTTATTTTCTCTGGTGATATTAATGTTTTCATACTTATTATCAAGTCTTTCTTTTAAACAACAGGTATGCTTCCTTTGATAAGATAAAAAAAGAGCCAGGCAACTGAACTTGTTTCTGATTTTGCCTTGGCTACCGGGAAGTGCTGTGTTATATTTAGTGTACAATTACAGAAATGATCTCAATCTCTCAACTGTAATTCTGCTTTTAAATATATTTAATCTCTCAAACCAATGACATATATATATATAGCATATATAGCTTATGTCATTATTTGAGAGATTAAAAACATATTTAATACATTTATGTAATTTTGAGTTAATCTCATCTTTTAAAAAATAAGTAGAATACAGGCCAGGCATGGTGGCTCACACCTGTAATCTGAGCACTTTGGGAGGCCAAGGGGGACGGATTATGAGGTCAGGAGTTTGAGACCAGCCTGGCCAGCATGGTGAAACTCTGTCTCTACTAAAAATACAGAAATTAGCCAGGCATGGTGGTGAACGCCTGTAATCCCAGCTATTCAAAAGGCTGAGGCAGGAGAATTGCTTGAACCCAGGAGGCAGAGGTTGCAGTGAGCCGAGATCGTGCCACTGCACTCCAGCCTGGGTGACAGAGCGAGACTCCATCTCAAAGTAAATAAATAAACAGAATACAAATTGTAAATGAATAAAGTAAACTTAAATGTGCTCTTGATCTCCTATATGATGGAATAAAGGAATTCTTAGTATGAATGGGGCCTGAGCCTAAGCACTGTGCACAGCTGCAATCCAAGTACAACTGGTAAACTGGTAGCCGGGCTTCCTACGTGGCCATTTTTCAAGGTTCCAAGAATCTTTCTGCTAGAGTCCCCACTATAGGGGAGAGGGAGCCAGGCATGGCAAGATCACCCAGTAAGAACACTCTTGTGTTCTTGGTTGTTTTATAGGAGAAATTCTGATGGAGTGTGCTGTCTGTTATGTAGATTATCTCCCAGCCAAACTCCTCAGGGATTCATAATTTAGAACTACAAAGACTAGAAAGACTGTGAGCATAGCAGAACTATTTCATTATAAACTCAGATTCTCATGCAAAAGTAACACTATTGGGTCCCTTAGTAGAGGTTAACCAAAAAAGGAGGAAGGTATAAACATAGAATTTGTCTGGGCTTGGCTTGCTTTTTTAAAAATTATATTCACATTGCCATGGTTTGGGATGAAAGTGTTGGAGTGAAAGTCTGTTTGTTCAGCTGGACACCTTGAAGGAGAGGTGAGCCTGAACTCTGACACTGGATATGCATACATTGACATTTGAGGTAGCTTTCTCCATAGCTTTGGAGAATGGAAAGGTCTCATGTGATTCAGGGATAATAATTCTGTGTTCCCAGGGGAGACCCGACGGAGAGGGGAGGAACAGAGAAGGAAGCCATACATATTTCATGGTGTCGCGGCTAGGGGCCAGTGGCCGTTTTCCTTAACCATATGGTGGATACCATTTTAAAATGTTACCATGTCCTGGAGCCTAAGTCAAGGAGGACAGGCTTCTCTATTCTCTCTCTGTGTAGTGGCCTCAGTGTTTCTAGCCATTCTTTCATGGGGATGGCACCCCTCCAGAGCTCCTGGCTTTCTGTGGGGTGGGCAAGAGAAAATCTTAGCTCCAACTGCGCAGCTCTCTCAGGCCCATGGCTTCATCTCCCTGAAGCCATGAAAACCTAAGCTCACTGGCTGGGGAGACTGGCAGGTCATGGTTATAACTTTAGTTTTAGTTTCTGCCCTGGTTTTATTTTCTGGATATTTGTCTTATTGTTGTGTGCTAATTTATGCATTTGAAAACTTGGTTTGTTTTATGCATTTTATCCAGCATTATTGGGAGTTTGTTTTGGAATAAGCCTTAGCAATAATTTTTATTTAGTTAGTTGGCCGCTGTGCTGATAAAGGGCTCTCCGTGTCCGCAATGTGAACCTTGCCCTATAGCTCCATGAAAACTGCTTCATCAATGTCACCAATCACCTTTACTTTGGCCAAATGTATGGACAAAAAGCAAAATGTCCCTATATTTTTTCCCTCTGCAAATTTTTGACACTAGTGACTACTTTCTTATTCTTGAGGAGTTTTACCATCTTGCTTTCAACATATGCAAATGCTTTTCACATTTATGCCTCTAGCCAAGACCTTAGCCGTGAGCTCCAGCCTTGCATATCCGACCGTCTCTTTGACATCTGTACTCAGATGTTTTAGAGACACCTCAGAATACCATGTCTGAAACACAGCTTCTGTAGTCCCTCCCTCAGTGCCAGGACACCCCAACCCCCAAACCTTTACCTCCCTTTTTATCACATCTCAGAGAATGGCACACCATCTACTACTCACTTAAACTAATGGTGAAATGTACTCCTTGGTTATTTTTTTCTGCTCCTCCCTCCCAATTTCCACCAGCCTAGACAACCCTGTCTTTTTTGTTTTAATGTGCAAACTGTATTCAGATTTCAAACTTAGCCTTGACACCACACTTCTCTATCTAGACTGCAGCCCCTCTTGTGTAAGGCGCTCCCAGCCCCTGCATTCTTCCCCCGGTCATCTTCTGCCACACTCATGCCTTCTCTCCTTCTGTGTGTCCTCCTCAGAGGAACCAGGGGACCTGCTCATGGCACTGAGCACTGCAAATATTTCTTTCTTTCAATAAAGAAAAGAGATGTATTTCTTATATTTCTGGAAGCTGGGAAGTTCAAGGCGGAGGAGCGGCCTCTGGGGAGGGTCTTCGTGCTGGTGGGGCCTCTCTGCAGAGTCCTGAGGTGGCACAGGCCTTCACACAGCAAGGGGGCTGAGTGTGCCAGCTTAGACATCTCTTCCTCTTCTTATAAAGTCCCAGACTCATCATGGGGGCTCTACCCTGATAACCTCATCTAGTCCTAATTGCTGCTCAGAGGTCCTGCCTCTCAGCATGGTTACAGTGAGGATTATGTGTGCACATGAGACTTAGAGGGGGCATTCAAACCACAGCCTTCTGCCCCAGCCGCCCACAACTCACGTCCTTCTCACATACAAAATAGATTCATTCTATCTCAGTACTTCCAAAGCCAAACAAACAAACAACAAACAAAAAAAGCAAACAAACAACAAAAAAAGTGGTCTCACTCTGTTGCCCAGGCTGGAGTGCAGTGTCACAATCATAGCTCACTGTAACCTCAAATACCTGGGCTCAAGCAATCCTCCTCCCTTGGCCTCCTAAGCAGCTGGGACTACAGAAACATGTCACCATGCCCTGCTATTTTTTTTTTTATTTTTTGTAGAGACAGGGTCTCACTAGGTTGCCCAAGTTGATGCTGAACCCCTAGGCTGAAGTGATCCTCCCACCTTGGCCTCCCAAAGTGCTGGGGTTACATGTATGAGCCATGGCAGCCTGCCCAAAAGTCCTAATTTATTCCAGCATTAAGTTGAAAGTGCTAAGTCCAGAGTCCCATCTGAATCTGATGTGCGTGAGACTCAAGGTTCAATTCATCCAGAGGCAAATCCTCCTACTGTGAGCCTGTGAAATCATACAAGGCATCTGCTTCCAAGATACAATGCTGGGATGGAATAGGGCAGGGTATTCCCACCCCAAAAGGCAGAGATAGTCAAGAAGAAGGGAGTGACGAGCCCAAGCAAGTCCAAAACCCAGCAGGGCAGACACTAAATCTCGAAGCTGGAGAATCACCTGTTTTCACTCCCAGTCCAGCATCCAATGCACTTTGGGAGGTTTGGGCCCCCAAGGCCTCGGGCAGCACCCTGCACCCCCGCACCCCATCATGGCTTTGATGGACTCCATGTTCCTGCGCCCATGGGCTGGAATCTTTCCCATGAGATGCTGCAAGCTGGCTGCTCTGCAGTCTGGGGGTCCCTGAAGTGGCCCCCCTCCCATGGCTCCACTAGGCATTACCCTAGTGGGGACTCTGTGGCAGCTCTGACCCCACCTTTCTGTTTGGAATTGCCCTAGAAGGGGCTCTCTGTGGGGGGGGCTCCACCCTTGCGGCAAGTTTCTGCCTGGCGACCCAGGAGGAAAGCCCCCACCACTCTTGAGATCTGCACGCCTGCAGAATTAACACTGCGTGGATGACGCCAAGGCTTATCACTTAGCAGCTCAAATATTTCTTAACTGCAGTCAGAGCTGAGTCCCAAATCCTCGCAATTCCCCTTGTGCGCTGCCTGGCCTGACCCTCCAGCCTCTCACTCCACAGGCCAGCCACCCAGCTTCCTTTCCATCCTCCTCAAATGCGCAGAAGCCTGTCCCACCCCAGGGCCTTTGCCCTTGACATTCCTGGGAGAGTGGGGCTCTCTTCCAGCCCAAATCCTTCCAGGCCCACCTTTTCCTCCCGTTTGGAGTTCACCATAGAATTCCCTCCCCGGAGTCCTTCCCTGACTGCACCATTTGAAGCCGACCTACCACCATTCTGTGTTATCATAACACCTGTCTATTTTTGTATGTATTCATGTGCATTTCTTGTGCGTTGCCTGAATCCCCACTAGTATATTAGTACCGTAAGCACAGCGGCATTTTCTTTCTTGTTCTTTAATCTGTGCCCAAGACTGGCACTTAGCTGCTCCTCAACAATGTGTTGAATGTGTGACTGCTGAAAGGACAAACGGAAAATCAGGGCCCATTGAGGATCTTTCAGTGCACAGCAGGCACTTTGCTGGGCGCTGCTCAGCCTCCCTGCAGAGCAGCTGTCTGTGGCTGGGAGGAGTTGCCCTCAGTCGCATTTCATCTGAGCTCCTGGGAGTGCTGCTCTTTGCAGCGTCTCTGATTCACAGAGCCCCAGCTGATGGGAGCAGAGCTGTTCAGAATGAGAAACAAAGCGCAAAGCTGGAGACTGCACCCACCAGGCGTGGGGCGGGAGCTTGCGGGCCTCCACTCCTGGCCCCAGGAGGGTGGCTTTGTGAAATTCCGACAGAAACGTGAAGAGGTTAATATGCCTTGAAAAGGAGGCCAGGCATTTTATTTTCCACATTGGACTATTTCTGAGAGTAAAAAGGGTACTACTAAGTATGCCAGAAAAATAGGCAAAAATTAGGGCTGTGCTAGGCAAACTCAACCCGTTATCACTCAGGGGAGATTCTAGCTGATTTTTAGAGAAGGAGCGACTGCCCTTGAAGTCTAAAAAGGCAACTCAGATCACAGAGAGCACGGGCTAGATGCCAGGAGGCCTGAGGTCGGCCCACGAGGTCTCACCTGTGAGCTGTTGTCACGGAGGGTGCCACACGGCCTCTGGGTTTCTTCCTTTGTAAATTGGAGATGATAATGCCTGCTCCATCTCCTCTCACCGTCACATGAGCTATAGCACTCCAGAAACTGTAATTGTTTTAGGAATTTTTGGTGGTATTGATATTTGTTATTGTTCTCAGTTTTCTTTAGCTCGAAATTAGAATTTTTTAACTTTAAAGAGAATTTTTTTCCACTGGAATTTCAATATTGCTTACATTATAAAACAGAAAAAGGGGCCAGGGGCAGTGGCTCACGCCTGTAATCCTAGCACTTTGGGAGGCCGAGGCAGGTGGATCACCTGAGGTCAGGAATTTGAGACCAGCCTGGCCAACATGGTGAAACCCCGTCTCTACTAAAAATGCAAAAATTAGCCGGGTGTGGTGGTGGGCGCCTGTAATGCCAGCTACTCAGGAGGCTGAGGCAGGAGAATCGCTTGAACCTGGGAGGCAGAGGTTGCAGTGAACCGAGATCCCACCACTGCACTCCAGCACAGGTGACAGAGTGAAACTCCATCTCAAAAAAAAAAAAAAAAAGATGTGATGTCTCTTAAAATGTCAAAGTCATCTCTTTTTTGTATATTTTGTTCTAGTCTTTTTTCTGACATATAAACATGTTTATGTGCATATTTTTAATATTTGTTTACAAATTTAGGATTATACCATATGTACAGTTGATTCAGTGACAGGAAAAAGAAAAGATACAGGCATACAAAACAAGGTAATTCTTTGCTGGAAAATACTGCCCAGGAATGAAAGACTTAGATCTATTTCTTTCTTTATTTTTGAGACAAGGTCTTGCTCTGTCACCCAAGCTGGAGTGCAGTGGTGAGATCATGACTCATTGCAGCCTCAAACTCCTAGGCTCAAGCGACCCTCCCACCTCAGCCTGCCAAGTAAGTGGGACTACAGGTGCACACCACACCCAGCTATTTAAAACATTTTTTTTTTTGAAAAGACAGCATCTTGCTATGTTGCCCAGACTGGTCTCAAACTCCTGGCCTCAAGTGATCCTCCTACCTCTGCCTTCCAAAGTGCTGGGACTCCAGTTATCAGTCACTGTGCATGGTCAAAGGACAATGATTTTAATCATTGTGTATTTTGATCGGTGATCTGTTTCCCTTGGTTTTTTTGTTTGTTTGTTTTTGTTTTTATTTTTTTATAATATGTGAGGAAGAGAACATTGTAATACTAAGATTTGTGCCACAGTTTCTGATAACTTCTTAAGAAGCCACAGGAGAAAGCTTCTGGGTGAAATGATCAGACATTTCTAAGCTGCCTGTTGCTGCCAGTCATGCTCCTGGTGCAGTGTGTGAGGATCCACCTCATGTACCCCACAGGCATGGAGGATGGCTGGGGTTTGTTGTGTTTCAAGATTTAAAATTAAAATCTGCTGGGCATGGTGGCTCATGCCTGTAATCCCAGCACTTCAGGAGGCCGAGGTGGGCAGATCACGAGGTCAGGAGTTCGAGACCAGCCTGGCCAATATGGTGAAACCCCATCTCTACTAAAAATACAAAAATTAGTCGGGCGTGGAGGCGTGGGCCTGTAATCCCAGCTACTCGGGAGGCTGAGACTGGAGAACCGCTTAAACCTGGGAGGCAGAGGTTGCAGTGAGCCGAGATTGTGCCACTGCACTCCAGCCTGGGCAACAGAAAAAGACTCTGTCTTGAAATAAATGAATGAATGAATAAATTAATTAATTAAAGTTAAAATCTTTCTTGAAGAACAGCTTTTTTCTGGACATCTCATTCATGAGCCCCCACTGGCTCTGGGCTCCCCATCCTGCTTTGTCCGAGTCAGAGAAGTCTCCTAAAATGTGGAACTTTGAGGGATACAACTTGGAGTAGTCCTGGGAGCCCAGTTGGCTTGTCACCCAGCAACAGGCTGCTCACTGGGAGCACAAAAAAGCCACACCTCTTTGGAGGGCCTCTTGGTCGAGTTGCAGATTTAGCCCTTCCTGGGCTCCCCACAACGTTTTGGGTGGAAAAAGCACCATTTCTGCTAAATGATTTCTCTCAGAGCTGGCCAGGAGCAGCCACAGGGACCACCCAGCACCACCCAGGATTGCTGCCAGGGCTTTTCTTCTCTGGTGAACACCTGGTCTTCTACGCCCAGCTCATGAGGAAGGATGTCCCCAGAGATCCCTCCAGGCCCAACCATTGCTTCCCAGACAGATGCCCTATGGGAAGAAAAAGGAAGACAGCTCCTTTTCTAGGCTTTAACACAGAACGTCAATGCCGCCCAGCGCTGTTCCTCCTGCCCACGGGCTGACGGCACGAGGGGCCTTGCCCTGGAGGAAAGGAGGCCCTGAGTGCATCTGGAAGCACTGAGAGAGCCTAGCCTGGAGGGACAAGCGCTTCCCCCACACCCTTCTCTCACTCGCCCCATGCTGCGGGGCTGCCGAGCCTGAGCTATCTTTGGCAGCTCCCCCAGGGCCAGAGAGGAGCCGGTGCCTCAAAGTTTATGGCTTGAATTATTCGTGTGTTATTAACAGCAGCAGTGATGAGGACAGGAAAGTGGCAATCCTGACACCATGGCAGTGGCCCGTCCCAAGAGAGCCAGAGAGGCAAGGCTGCCTGTGAGTCCGGCCATACTGGCAGGGGATGAGTCACACCTCTCCCGTTCTCCTCTTCTCTGCAGACAGGGTCAGGGTCATCACAGTCCCCACCCCGAGAGAGCCCCTTCCCCAGCTGAGGTTCTGTGGGCTCCTGGAAACCTGTCATGACTAGTGCAGCACAGTGGCTGAGAGTCCAGTCAGGGGCAGCTGAGGTCCCATCCCACAGCCTCCACTTAGGAGCCCGTGACCTTGGGCAAGGGCCTCATCTTTCCTAACCCTTCCTGAGGCTCCAACAGGGATGAGAGCAGAACATCCCTGTAGGGCCACCCTGAGGATTAGATGAGAGAAAGGACAGAGCGTGACGCCCGGCATACAGTCAGTGCCAGGAAATGGAGCTACCTGAGCCTCCTTCATGCTGTTGGTGCTCACTCTGTGCTGGCTCGCACTTATTCCTCACCCCACTCAGGTGGCCCTCTTCGCTCAAATTGGAATTGCTCTACTGGTTTCGAGTAAGCAAATCCAGCCTTCTCCAAGGTGGATGTACCTTACCAAATCGTTTCTGTCCTTACCGAGGTGGAAGGTCGGGTCCCAGGAGGGGCTTCTGAGCACACGGGGTTTTGCACTGGTTGGTGAATGGCAGTCCTTAACTCCTCATCAACCAGTGTTTCTGCCTCTTGCTTCAGCCTGGCCTGAAAGGCAGGGCATCTGAACCAGCCACTCCTGGGGGAACTTGCTAACTTCTTCCAGGTCTTGCTAATGGCCATTGCCCACTCCAGGAAGAGAGACCATGCCAGCCGCCAGCCTCTCTCTTTCACTGGACTCTAGGTGTGCTAAGATGGATTTCTTAAGGCTTTGACTCCAGTCTCCTCTTCATTTGTGAGAGGGAAGAGAAATATGATCATTCATTCTTCACAGGGTTGTGGCAGGAATAAATGGTAGCTCACAAATAGAACTTCACAGTGTCTGGCATTCTGGATGGGCTAAATCAATGCTGAATATGTTATAATTCTTCTACTCATAAAAGTTCTATTTTGATGTCTACTTTATCCCAAATCACCCTGATTGGAATTTTCCAAGACAGGTAATAAGGTGCTTTGGTTGGGGCATTTTGGCAACTCCCTAAAAAGATTTTGAGCAAAATCCTTAAAAAATTCAAGACTTACCTCTGGTACTCACATCCCAAAGGGTGAATCCGGCTGAGCGGGAATATTTAAGATCTTGCTCAGGATTTGAACTTGAGCCTCAGATTCTACCATAGCTCTGACATGTCCACAAAGAGGCTACTGGAAGGCTTCAGGCCTGGAAGGGAAGTTTCTGATGAGATTCTCATCTTAGGATGGATTTCCTAGAAAAAGAACTGAAAATATGGATCTGTGTGAACACAATTATTCAGAAATGACTAATAGAAGAGTGAGAAAGTGGGGCAGAGAGGAAAATGGCACCCAAGGATGCAGCATCAAGAACAGGCCCCAGGGGGTGCTGGCTTGGCCCCAAGAGGGAGCTCTGGAGGGTTTAGAGAGCTGGCCTGATCAGAGGCAAGGGGGCCGGGCGCCGTGGCTCACACCCGTAATCCCAGCACTTGAGGAGGCTGAGGTGGGAGGATCACTTGAGGACAGGAGTTTGAGACCAGCCTGAGCAACATGGCAAGACCCTGTCTCTACAAAAAAAATAAAAAACAATTAGCCAGGCTTTGGGACATGCACCTGTAGTTGGAGAGGTTGAAGTGGGGGGATTACTTCAGCCCAGGAGGTCAAGGCCGCAGTGAGCTGTGATAACGCCACTGCACTCCAGCCTGGGTGACAGTGTGAGACCTTGTCTCAAGAACAAGCAAACAAAAACAAACAACAATGAAAAAAGAAAAAGCAATTAAAAAGAAGCAAGGGGACATTTACACCTCCCCACCCATTGTTAGTGGTGGCTGATCCTGGGGTGATGTAACTCCTGAGGCATTTTTAGCCCTCAGTGCAGGCAAACAAGGTCAGTCAGGACAGCTGGCACAGAGACCCAAGGAGGCTGAGGGGAGTGGGCATGCACCGAGTGGGTGTGTTCCAGAGGGTGACAGGGGCCAGGGAATGTGGGGGGAGCCCCGATGGCGGGCCTCTCCACAGGGCAAGGTAAAGCTCCCTGGGAACCCACTCTTGCCATGATAAGAGACCCCAGGTACTGGGCTGTCTGCTCTTCCTTCCCTCTGGCTTTTCCCTACCCAAAGCGCTTGCCTCTTCTTCCTTCTTCCTTTCCTTGGACATTTACGGGGCATCTTCTAGACACGAGGCTTGGTTTCAGGGGCTGTGGGAGCCACAGAAGGCAGAATGAGCTGTGCAGATCAGGGAGAGCATTGAACCACAGCAGCTGGGCTCCTTCTGATCTGAAGCCATCCACTGAATTTGCATCCCAGATCAGCCACGGAGCATGAATAAATGATGTGGCTCACTAAGCCTCATTTCTTGAAGTAAAGGAATAGCACTTATATACACCCACTTCGCAAGCCTATTTTCAGAATACTGTGAGGGGATGGGTGTAGAGAGCCCAGCCCAGTGTGCAGTTTATGCACTGGCCCCTCCTTTTCTCTCCATTCATCTCATTTCTTTCCTTTGCCAGGTGCCAGGTTGCCACCCTCCTGCCCTGAGTAAAAGTCCTGGATCCTTGAGCAATGACCCCTATTAATTGGTTCCTGGGCTCATCATCCCAGTTACTGGGAGATTCCTATGGTAACAGTGAGTGAGACTCTTTAAGAAGAAAGTGGCGGGGTGCAGTGGCTCACGCCTGTAATCCCAGCACTTTGGGAGGCCAAGGCAGGCAGATGACGAGGTCAGGAGATCAAGACCATCCTGGCCAACGTGGTGAAACCCCATCTCTACTAAAATACAAGAAATTAGCTGGGCATGGTGGTGCATGCCTGTAGTCCCAGCTACTCAGGAGGCTGAGGCAGGGGAATCACTTGAACCCCAGAGGCGGAGGTTGCAGTGAGCCATGATCACACCACTGCATGCCAGCCTGGCGACAGAGCAAGACTCTGTCAAAAAAAAAAAAAAAAAAAAAAAGAAGAAGAAGAAAAAAGAAGAAGAAAGCAAGAAGGTAATTAGGAGGACACAGGCCCACTGGAGGCATGCCAGAAGACCTTCTGGAGGGGACTTGTTTTGGGTGCAGCTGCTCACTCTCCCTCTCTCATGGCTGGTATATGCCTCTCATACTCCAGCTGGCCAGTCCTTTTTGTAAGCTCAGGTGCAGGCCCCAGAGCTATGGATGGGTCAACTCCTCCCCAAGTTGGTCAGAGCCCCTGGTGGGGGCCCCTTCCTAGGCTGCTGGCCTCTGGATGGCTGCCCTTGTGCAGGTGTTGACCCTTGATCCAGAGATCACATCACCCCATGTATGAATAGACCTGTGCTGCTCCCCAGAAGAGTGAGGGTGGGCTGGGGAGACAGGGGTGGCCAGCCTGCTCACTCCTCCCAACAAGGGCCAGTTTGTCCCTTTCCTCCTTGAAGATCTTGGAGCTTGCCTGGGAAGTGGCTGGGAAACAAGATGTCATAAAGAACATATGATTTGGCTCAATCCATCTCTGTTGGCTTTCTCCTTTCTCCTCCCTGTACTCATGCCCTCTCTCTCTGGGCTTCTGCTTGCTCAGAGGGTGGCTGTGACATGCCTGGTGTGCCCTGGGCCTGTAGACAGAGCACTTTACCTCCAGTCATGAGGCTGGGCTATGCAGGCTTCTCCCAGGGAGCAGCTCTCGTCTTGTGTTTGCTCCCTTTGAATCCTCATCATCTGAGCACAATCCCCGGCACACAGTAAATGTTTAATAAACTGCATTTATCCAATGAACCAGTGAGTGAATTCTCATGAATACACATGTGTGGCATATGTGAGAAAGAGGCTGTGCAGGTCAGGGGTGCTGTCCAGGTCCCGTGGCACTCACTACAGGTGCCAGTTTCAATGAGAAACACACCAGGGACCCAGCTGAGCTTGTGTGCGTAACCTGACTTACAGTCATGGCTGCCCAGAAGGGTGAGCTGGAAAGGCCGTTTCCAGGCTCAGGATTGATTGGTGATGTCTGCCCCAGGGAAGAGCAGGGTGGTAACTGCACCTGTGTCATGTGTCTCCAACCTTCGGCCTAAGCCATCTGATCATCATTTCTGAAACCTCTTTAGCCTGAGGGTAGGGCCCAGTACAACTCTGAGAAAAACACATTAGTCTATTCTACAGGTAATGTCTGGCATAACCTGGTCAACATTGTCCTCCTGGCTGCCTATAGTTAAGAAGGGGCAGGGACATCATTTCAGTCCCAACACGGTGATTGTCACGTGAAATGCCAGGCAACCCTGAAGCTGTGCACACAAGAACTGCTTTCCTGAAACATCCTACACAAACCCCAGACTCTCAAGCCCGTTTCCCTGACAGCTCAGATCAGCCCCAGTTTCGGATCTCTGGGGGCCCTTCTTCTTTTCCTGGTGCTCTTTCCTGACAGGAGGAAACTGAAGTGTTCCAAGGCTCAGTGCAGGGCTTTGACACCCTAAGCTAAATGCAATTCTGACTTTGGAGCTCTTGCAGGGGGGCGGGGTGTTCAGTGAGTGAGCTGAGGGCTTGGCCTGGAGACAGAATGAATTTCTGTTTCAGAACAGCAAGGAGGAAATTCGCCCAGCTGTCACTGTCACTGCACAGCCCAGCAGGGGATGGCAGCTCTGCAGAGAGACAGGGGGCCTTCATCTTGCCGGGTCTTGGTGCTATTAGGGCTCCAAGGGAAGCAGGGTGGTTTTTCTTCTTTAGAAATTAGCAAAACCACATATGCCTTTGGTAAGCTGAGGCTGAGAAGTTAGGCCTTGGTGCCCAGAGCGTTCTCCATGGAGCTGAAGAAAAGGCAGCAGGCATGTGTAGTGGAAGAACCTGTGAGCCTGTCTCAGCAAAGGAGGGGATTTCATGCTGGGCTGCTCCTAAGGCAAGCTAGTTCAGCATCAAGCAGAGAAGTGTTTGCACCCTGGATGCCTACAGTGGTTCGCTTGGGTATGCAGCAAGGCTTCTGAGAGCTGGGATTCTCCTTTGCCGAACTCTGTGTGCACCATGAGATGGCAATGACAGAGGTGGAGCCCTAATGAGGCGGAGATTGTTGGTTTCCCACTGCACCTCCATGAAGTCAGAGTCGCCGACAGTCAACATCTGCAACTCCACCTCCCAGGGGTTTTTGTTTCTGGCCATTCCTGCACACGTCAGAAGCAGCCCTCACCAATGCTGGAGGAAAGCCGACAGGTGGATACCCCGAGAATCCTCACTCCTTGGCTGTGACCACCTTGTGCTGTGTTCCACACTGACTCTCAACATTCTCTAGTGGGATTCAGGCCAGAGACCCATGCCCTAACCCAAACATGCCGACAACTCAATTCCAATTAGCTCCTCGTCCCTGCTTTTCCTGCTTCCCAGAACCCTAATGGTACTTCCGGGAATCGCCTTCCAGGTAAACCAACTACACTCCTCCCTTGTTTGTGGTCTGCTCCCAGGGCAGCCTGGCCTGAGACAGCTGCTCTCAAGATTGGCTTAGGCTCACCTGGGCAGATCAACATCCATCACATTCTAATCCAGTTGAGAGAACCCATCTTCCTGGATAGGTTGGTGCAGTTTTAGATCACATGGCCCCTTGTTATACACACATGAACACTTTTCTCCTCTTGGTAACTCATTTCTTCCTCTACCAATGTCTGTGGAGCAGAAAGCAATGAGGCTCAAAGAGTCCCTGCCATAGAGAGGACCACATCTATCAGAGGAGGACGGCATGGACTGTGACTATCTACATACAAGAAAGAAAGGGTTGAGGCCCCTAGGGAAGTGCAGAGTTGGGACCACAGGGACCCTGAGGTGGGTCCCTTCCAGGCTAGAGGGAAGGAGGCTTGGGAGCCACCTCAGAAATGGTGGAAGAGAGGAGCTGCAGGTCCGGGAACGGTGGCCCCCAGGGTAGCAGCCTTGATGGGATAATACCATGAAGCAATGGGAAAGGCCATGGGTGTACCTGGCGAAGGGTGGTGTGTACCCTGGTGGGCTGGGAGATGATTTTAGGCTGCGCATTTGTTGCAGTCTGGGTTCCCTAGAAAGCAGAACTTGAGGCAGAAGCTGACTTTACTGACACTTTGCTGTCGAGTGCAGTCCCAGGAAAGCAAAGTGAGGCAGGCAGAGGGGAGCTGTGTCTGCCTTGCTCGTGTTTGGCGAGAATATCATGAGTTAGGGTGAGGCTTTGTCACAAGTGGACTGCTCAGTATCTTAGCAAGTCTTTAGGGAGGCCAGGGGAACTGCTGGGTCCCAACACAGCATAGAGGCTGGGGAGTGGGATAGGAAGGGGAAGGATTCAGCCATAGGCCCCTGTTTCCCACTCATCCAAATTTCACTCTATGGGGTGTAACGCCCCAACACTCCATCCCTGGGGGCTGGTGTGGGCACTGTGGGTGGACTTCTCAGTATCTCACACTTCCACAGCAACGGGGAAACTCCAGGGCAGGAACCAGAGATACGCACAGCAGGAGAGGGCAAGATGCTCTTAGGGTGGGCTCGTGAGCCACTGAGGGCCCAGAATGGCTGTCTTAGAAGGCCCCAACCTGTGGAGGAAGTGGAGACAGCTCCGTGGCCAAGGAGCAGCACCAGCTGGGCCAGAGCCATGTCAGCCAAAGTGGGCAGCCCAGAGATGACATCTGATATGACACAGACACATGTCAGAGGCTATGCGCTTATTTTCCTGTATCTTAGAAAAATAGGAATCCAACATATCACACCCATGACAACGCAGACTTTATTTAGACAATGTAGATAAATAAGCACACAGCTGGAAGGTAATCATGACACCAGTTGTGAAGGGGCACAAGTGTGAAGCGCTGGGGCAGGGGAGGCAGGGAGAGAGCTGCCTGGCTTGTGTCTGTCCTAGGCCAGGGTGTCTGGAAGGAAGATGCAAGGCAGGAGGCTGATGAGGAGCCTGGGGCCGGGGACTGGGGGGCCTGGCATTCACAACAGGGGACGCTTGCAGGCAGGTGTGTTTTGCTGACATTCAAAGGTTGGAAGGAGAATACTGCTGTGACTTGTTACTTTGTCAATAGGAGCAAATAGATCTGCACTGGGGGCCACACCTGGGTGTGGGATAGCTCATCCCAAAACAGTGCATACCCTGGAGAACTTTCTCTAAATCCAACTTTCTTTTCTTTGAAAAATTAGATAGATAAAAGTAGTATGAAAGGTATTATTATGAGAAAGACCTTGAATCTTTCTAAAATAATAATTTTAAAGGACTGAAATTGCCAAGTGTTGGTGAGAATGTGGAACACACTGCACTCCCATGCTCTGCTGGTGGGAGTGTATATTGGTGCAACCACTTTAAAAAACCATTCATCAATATCTCCTAAAGCCAAACTTATGCCTATACTATGACCCAGCCATTATATTCTTAGACATATGCCTGACAGAAATGTGTACTTATGTGTGCCAAAAATGTGTACTTATGTGTGCCAAAAGTCTGTGAAAATCCCTCAAGCCATAGGCTTGCAATGTGTGGATTTTTCTGTATCCATGTTGTACTTCAGCAAAAGTTCAAAAGAAAAAAGAAAGGAAAGTAAACAATTTGTAAATGTCTACACTTCTATACTGTGGTGCTCTATTTAGTAACAAATCATGTCATAACTGATTAGAGTGTTCAGCTGATTAAAGCTGAACCAGAGATAACGGAGAAAGAAGCCCATTTGGGGGATTTTCCTGTGTCCGGCAAGAGGAGCAGGTGATGGAGGAGTTGAGCTTCGTGCCTACGGTCTCAGAGATGCTGGGACTCCCTGCAGCCCACATCAGGATGTGAGGTGTGAGATCTTGCTGCAGGGTAAGGACTCGCTTCTGCCTGCAATCATCGCCCTTCTTCAGATTAGCCTGGGGAAGTTCCCACAAACGAGCCATTTAGGGAGATAACTCAAAATCAACGCCATCATCTCGGGGAGGAAAAAAAGTGGGGGCCAAAAATTTAATCACTTCTTTCTTCTTGGTCATTCTTGAAGTAATTGTGTGGCCTCTCATTTCTTGTGCTGAATGTGATAGAATGTATTGCTGTTCCCATGTCAGACGGTTTTAGCAAGCCAGCTGTAGGGAAGGTCAACTGTGCTCTTGGAGAGAGCAAGACAAGACACAGTGGCTGAGCCAGCCGAGCCGAGGGAACAGGCAGAGCAGAGTGCAGCAGCTCCAGAGTCCCTCCCTCTCCCTGGAACACAGCGGGGCCATCCCCCCGACTCCCTGAGGGACACTGGGCTGCTGTGTCACCCTATCATTCAGCAAGAGAAGCAACCACTTGCAGGTGTAAGTCATGGTTTTGCCATGGTCTGGGTGCTCTCAAACTAACCCTTCGAATTCCCTGAACTTCAGTTTTCCCATCTCCAAAATTATACCCACCTTGCAAAGTTGTTATAAGGACTGCGTAAATCAGGGGTCATTTTATTGTAAAGAATGAAACAGTAAATGTTTTAGGTTTTGCTGTCTATGAGGTCTCTATCCCATACTGCAGTGTGAAAGCAGCCATAGACAACCATAACTGAGCAGCTGTGGCTGGATTCCAATGAAACTTTACTCACATGACAGGTGACAGGACAGACTTGGCCTGTAGGTCATGGTTCACCAACCCTAGCATAGGCTAAGAAGTTAGTTCGCTTATATAAGATGGAATGCGTGGCATGGTCTATATGCATTACTTTCGTTCTTTCCCCTTCCCGCTGTGTTTTTAGCAGGGCTACATGAGCCATGTTGAGAGAAGCATCTAGCTCAATATCTGCATAGAGCTGGTATTCAGCATGTATTTGGTGTTTCTACCCATTTCTCAGTTGAGCATTCATTTGTCCGAATGACTCCCAAGCTGTGCCCTGAGGGTGTCTGTTGGTAAATCGGAGCCCTGGAGAGATGAGTGGTGAGGGAGGGTGCAGTTGAGCAAGAGGAACCTCGGGAAACTCCTTACTTCCCTTCCAAGTCAGAGCAAGACACTGACGACCCCACCATGCCCAGACAATGTGACCCGAGCACACTACTTAACCTCCCCATGACTGTCTCCTCATTGATAAACCAGGATGTGGACATCAATGAGGATTAAATGAGTTAATATCTGCAAGTAGTTGTAATGATGCCTGGAGCATAATCTAGTAATGCAAATTGTATTCACAATAAAGCAGCAGAGGCTTGGGGTCTCTGTCCAACCCTCACGAGTTCACAGCTCAAGACCCCCTGGGCTCCATAGGATGAATGCACCAAGGAGACAGGTGTGTACTAGGCCAAGCCATGTCCAAGGCTCTGCTTTCCTTTTTTCTTTATTAAATATAGACAAGGTCTCACTCTGTCAGTCAGGCTGCAGTGCAATGGTGTAATCTTGGCTCACTGCAGCCTCAACCTCCCCAGCTCAAGGGATCTTCCCACCTCAGCCTCTCAAGTAACTGAGACTACAGATGCACACCACTATGTCCAGATAATTTTTAAATATCTTGTAGAGATGGGGTCTTGCTATATTGTCGAACTCCGGGCCTCAAGGCATCCTCCTTCCTCAGCCTCTCAAAGTGTCGAGATTACAAGCGTGAGCCACTGTGTCCAGCCACCACTTTCCCTCTTATCTTGCTTTGTGGGTGTAGGCAGAGCCAGCGTCAGAGAAACACAGCCTTGGGAAATACATTACAGGTGGAAAACCTGTGTAAGTAACGGCTGTGGCAGGAGCTGGCACATTTTCTCCTTCATTGCCTGGACCTGGAATATGTTCCCTGATTTCACTCTCGTCGGCTGCAGTGTTGAGATGGGTGGCTGCTTTCAATGCAATTGCTCTGGACTGTGGCCTCCTAGATTACAGCAACCTCAGGGGCTCATGTCATCTGTGTGTGCATGTGTGTGTATGTGTGTGTGCATGTGTGTGTGTGTTGCAGCCCAGGTAAACAGGCACTGGGACAGTTTCTTTCAGTCCAAGAATGAAAACTGGCTTCTAAAATGTCAATTTCCCCCTGCCTGCCCCAATTAATTTCATCAAGGAGGCCCAGGAGGAGAGATGTAGAGTCTGAGCTGAGCCCCAAAGGATAATTCTCTCCTACATAGATAATGTGTCATTAATTAGACAACTGGGTGCACCCAGAATTCATCTTACATAATTGTCTATCTCAACTCAGAAAACGGGATTTGCCCTCTGGGCAGGGAGCAGTCAGCCAGTGGCTCTTTGCTTAAAGTAGCCCAAGGTTTCTAAAACTTCCACATGGAAGGGGCGGTGAGAAAGTAGATCCTTGAGGAAAGGCATCAACTACCCACAGACTCACAGAGGGTAGTGATGGGGCACCCAGACCAGGGCAGTCGAGAAGCGCTGGCGAGAAGACAGGACTCAGCCAAGGCAGAGCTGAGAGCAAATCCCGCTCACTCCACACGTGGCTGTGGGAAAGGCAGTGACCCCTCTGAGCTCAGCTTCCTCACCTGCCACATGGGGAAAGTGGTACCTGCCTCCCTGGGTTGTTGCGAAGGTTAAATGAGACAGAGCATTTGTAAAGAGCAAGAGAAAATTACTCACCAGCAGTCTTTCCAAGGAAAGACCATGTTTGTTTGGGAAAAAAAATACATTCTCTGATAAGCCACTGGATTGCCCAGGATTTGAGGGCAGGTGATTTTCTTGGGAGGTGACCTCAGGAAGCTTAGGATCATGTCAGAGCATCGTGGAGGAACAGAAAAGAGTTTGGGTATCAAGCGTAATAGAAAAAGTGAGAAATTGTGGCCAGGTGCGGTGGCTCAAGCCTGTAATCCCAGCACTTTGGGAGGCCAAGGGGGATGGATCGTCTGAGGTCAGGAGTTTGAGACCAGCCTAGCCAACATGGTGAAACCCTGTCTCTACAAATAAAAATACAAACATTAGCCGGGCATCGTGGCCAGTGCCTGTAATCTCAGCTACTCGGGAGGCTGAGGTGGGGGAATCGCTTGAACCTGGGAGGCAGAGGTTGCAGAGAGCCCAGGTGACAGAGCAAAACTCGGTCTCAAAAAAAAAAAAAAAAAAGAGTGAGAAATTGTGAACTTCAAAAGCCCCAACAATAGAAGAATGGTTCCAGTCAGAGAATTTACTAAATCTTCAAAGATGACTTTAAAAATAACATCTGATGATAGGGAAAAACAAATAATATATTAAGCTAAGTAATAAAAACTGTATACATATATGCAGAGGAAATGAGAAGAAAAATATCAAACTATTTGAAGTGTTAGCCTCTGAATAGGGGGTTATAGATTTATAGATAAATTTAATGTTATTTTTATATAACAATCTATACTGTCCAATGCTATATTCAAGGTATATACAACTTACTATTGTATTACATTATCAGTTTTGAAGAAAAATAAACATAAATTATAACAGCAAACACAGAAGACAATTAAATGCAATTGGTGGTACCAACATCCTTCTAACTTACGAAACATTAATACCCACAGCTATTAAATTCAAAATTCCACTTCTTGAATTTAACGTTTTTAAGTAGTCCATGTGGTCAGAACGAAGATGCATTAGACGCACTGTTCAAGTCTAGTATCTATCCCCAAACACTTCATGATGGATTTTCCTATAGACCGGCGTATGGCATTCTTCACACAGCGTCCTCATACATGCAATGTTTATCATCAGACAGACTATTCGTCCCGGTCATCAGAAGGATGACTCAGGCTGGAGCTTCACCCCCAAGATTACCACAGTCACTAACCAGTCACAACCAACAGCTGTCTTTGCTGGAGATCCAGAAGTCCCTAGTGACTCAATGGATGGGCTCTGAGGGTCTACCCACTATATCTGTATGCAAAATGTTGACTGTGGACCTAATGATATTGGTCTGGGGGAAGCCGACCAGCCTTTTATCAAATCTCAAAGTTATCTCCAAAGTTTAAGAACTCCTGTTAAGTGAAGCCATTTGAGGCTTTGTGGCTGTAAAATAACCTAAACATATCCAAGACCATCTCCAAATAGAGTCTCCATTTGCAAACTGATCTAATATCAACTTGAGAAAGAGGTTAATAGCAGCAATGCCCAGTTCGGCACATGAGTTTTAATACCAACAGACTAAATGTAAAATTAGGAAACGTAAGCCACTTGTTTCCCTACTAACTGGATTCTGGATGGCTTGTTCATCATGAAACTTAGGTATTTGGAAAAAGGCCATGAGGAAAATGTTATCTTCTAAACCCAGACCTGGGCCACTGGTCCTGTGCCTACAGTGTTTCCCGGACTTGGCAATAGGATGGATTTTAATAATGGTGAAGCTCTGTCCTGCAGGAGCTTCCCTGGGGCCACACTTACAGATACTCCATCCTCCGGCTGCCGGGCTGCCATGTTCCTGGGATGACGTCATGATTCATCCGGTTTCCTGCACCTCCAGAATAGGCCATTTATCTGAGCCTGGCCAGATGGCACCGGAATGATGACTAGAGAAGGGGCTTCATTGTTCGATAATAATTTACACCAGCCTGGGGAAATACTGTCTGTCTTGTAAAAGAATGTTCTGCATGAAGGGAAGCATGCACGTACTGGAGGATGAAAAACAAACCAAATCAACAACAAAAAAGGAGAGGCTTCTATCAGAAATTGGTCCACATAGGAAATGAATTTAACCTAAAGTAAATGGATACTGACACTAAGTCTCCCTTAATCGTTTCCTGGGCTCTGAAGGAACTTTCCGCACCTGCAGAAACCAGTTTCCCTTTATCTCAGATTAAACCAGAAGCAGACCTCGTGATGAAGATGTGGGGGCCAGGAGCGACTCCAGGGAGCACTGAGTGAGGAGAAGGGAGCTGGGAGATGGAGAGGAAAGAAAACAAATGCAGGGTGTGTTAGAGCAGCTTGCCTTGCGGGAAAATGGAGTTCAATCCTGTTGGATTTGGTGCATGCTGTGAAACACGTTTCAGAATTGTTCTAGCCGCGGGGCAAAGAAGCTGGAGTGCTCACCCGCCATATCCCAGTGGTGGCTGGTGGAGAGCTGTTCCAAGGTACATTTACTCCCTGGCTCTTGTTGTCTGCCCTGTGTGCAAGATTGAGTGTGGAGCCACTGGTATTTGCTGTAAGAAGTCTTTGGTTTGCACACAGTGAGTGCTAAAGGGAAAAGGGAACGTCTCTGAGGGTGCCTGCAACAGCCCACTCAAAACTCCACGACCATCACCATACTCCAAGAGCAGAGCCCTCCACCCCCGGCCTAGAAAATGAAATGGTTATGCCTGTTCCTCTTTCGGTTCTTTAATTAAGCAACACATCTCTTCCGAGCATCTTCAGTGTATCCGCCCCTCTGTTTTGTACAGTGGGAGAAACAAACAGAAGGGAAGATGTGATCCCTGGCTTCAAGCAGCTCATTATGCAGTTGGAAAGGCAACATCCACAGACCCAAAACAATCCACGAAGCTGACGCTAAGCTGAAAACTGGCTGTGAGCAGCGCAGTCAGCCTTCTTCCAAACGAGAAAAATTGTGACCCTCTCCCTGGCCAGGCATGGCGCACGGGCATTTCTTCACCACCAGACCCTTCCCTAGTCATGCCGAAGCTGGAAAACCAGGGGACGGCCAGACCCCCCCTGCAGTGAGGCTACTGTTAAGTCCATTAAAAGAGAGCAGCCATCAGTTATAAGCACATTGGTGTTTGCCTCTAGAGAGAATGTGTCTTAGGCTGGACTGTCTCAGGAGCAGATGCTGAAACAAGGATTAGGGGGCAGGTGGTTTTCTTGGGACGTGATCCCAGATGGCACAGATAGGGGATGGGGAAGTGGAAGAAGAAAGGAGGGACACTAAGGAGCAGGTTACTGCTGGGGACCACTAGGGAACTGGGGGCTTCACTGCCCTGGGGAATTATGGGACTTGATGTAGAAGCCACTTGGGGTCTTTGCATCTGAGAGATGAGAAATCTAAATGTTGATCTCCAAGGAAAGAAGCAAGCAGGGACTCATGGGCGTGCCTGGAATAGGGAGTGCAGAAGGGTGATGGGCGGGAGGGGTTGATGAGACACTGACAGTGTCTGTCAAAGAAGGAAAACAACTTGGTTTTTGGTGACATTTCCATCCTGACTCAATGAATGCATGTTGGGGATTGCTGCCTAACTCACAATCAACTCCTCTCCTTGGAATGGCCCCAGCAATTACACAGTTGCATGGCCCTGCCTCTCTGGTCTTAGCTCATCAATTCATTGGCAAGTACCTGCCTCCAGCTGGGCCACTCCAACTTTCTCTCTTATGAATTTGAAATTTAAAACAATAAGACACAAGGACTTAAAGTCACTGTACGTGAATCTCGCAGAAAGTCCGTAAACTTTTGACGGCTGAGAGTCTCGCTGCTGTCCTGTCCCTGTTCCTTCACCTTCCTGGTTGTTCAAGCTCTTCTTCCCACTCCATTCTCTTTGAATAAATTCTTTATTTGCTAGTTGTGAAGAGAACCGTGGTTTGTTTCTGTTGCTTTCCATGAATACAATGTTAATATGCATTTATGTAGTCTCAATGTTAAAAACTCTTATAACCTGAATGCAATTCTAGCAGTCTAGGATTTTGTCTAAATCAGTAGCACTTACCAACTGACTCTCCATCCAGCAGGCATGTACCAATGGGAAATCCTGACAAAATGGTAAGGCTATTCAATATTGACAAAAGTATATCCATATATCCCCCAAGAGCTCATAAGCAAAAACACACAATTCATGTATTTAGTCAGATTTTAATGGGAACAAAACAGTTAATCCCCAACTCTCCAGTATAAAGGAAATCTGTTTGCTTTTCAAAAAAAAAATGAGAGTTTAAACTGTGAGTTAAGTAATCCTTTAGACAGCAGTACCCACACCTCAGTATATTAAATGTTTTTCAATCATCCACTCTCTGTTCATTATAGAAAAGTAAATTTGCTTAGCCGCTAAATACCAAATGTTCACTTAGAAAACATTAAGTAATGTGATCAAGAGATTTTCTTTCTTGTGAAATAATTGCCTCAAAGCTGCATAAACACAAAGTGCACATTTTCCAAGGGAACGCGGGAATGACCTTCGGCAACGGGCAGATTTATTTGCTGCTGGAAATTACTCCCTCGCCTGCTGCAGCCCTGGTGCTTTTCTTGGTCTGTCTCTTGTGCATGTCACCCTCCTAGGGAAGAGCCCGCTATGGGATTTAGGTCCAGATTTCCACTGGGAGGTGTGGCTTTTGCATCTATACATGTTTGGTCAATAGTCAGACCCAAGAGCTAAGAATAGAAGCAGGGGATGGGCGCGGTGGCTCAGGCCTTTAATCCCAGCACTTTGGGAGGCAGATCACCTGAGGTCAGGCATTCGAGACCAGCCTGGCCAACATGGTGAAACCTTGTCTCTACTAAAAATACAAAAAACTTAGTTTGGTGTGATGGCACGCACCTATAGTCCCAACTACTCGGGAGGCTGAGGCAGGAGAATCACCTGAACCTGGGAGGCAGAGGTTGCAATGAGCCGAGATCATGCCACTGCACTCCAGCCTGGGTGACAGATTGAGACTCTGTCTCAAAAAAAGAAAAAAAAAAAGAAGAAGAACAGAAGCAGAAAGAATTCTAGACTGGAAATAAGGAGCTCTGGCATTTTCTGAGGGTCAGCTGCTATTTTGCTATGTGACTTTGGGTAAGACACTTTCCCTCTCTGTGCCTCAGTTTTCTCACTGTAAAAGGTTGATCAGAGAGACTTCCTAGTTTCATTCTATGAATTAATGCTTCCCTAGGTCTATGAGAGCTGTTATTTACAACATGGAATCTTGGTGCTCCTGGGTTCCATCTTTAATAACACACTCTCTCTCTCCCTTTCAATAGCAATAATGACAGCAACAACTGACACATGCGTGATGGTTATCATGGGCCAGGTGCTGCTCTCAGCACTTTGCGCATTGCCTCATGATCCACACTGCAATTTCACCCGACAGGGCCTATTGACTGTCCCCATCTTAGCAAGGGGGAAATGTAGGCTGAGAGAGATATAGTAACTTGCCTAAGGTCACATATCAAGTAAATGAAGAAGTGAGAATTTAAACCCAGAACATCTGGCACCAGGCTGAACCAATATGCTATACTATCTCTCTTCTAACAATCCACATCTGGAAATACACTGAAAGTATATTTTCTTTTTCATTTCATATCTCTGGTTTACTATATTTCTCTGGTTTATAATATTTTGAGAAATATCACAAAGAGGTTTTTAGAAAATGAGTCAGCAAATCTTTATTAAATATTTTTAGTGCATGCACATGTGTATGTCCTAATGTTAGGTACGCAGGAGAGAAAGGAGAAGGAATTGGCCCTGTCCTCAGAAAGCTTACTGTCTAATTCAAAGTCTGCCCCATGCAATCTTGACTACCTTCCTGTTGGAGCAGAAGTGGGAGGCAAACATCCAGAACTACCATCAAAGTTTAACTTGCTATTCTAACACTGAACCTTCACACATGAGCCACCATACCCGGCTAATTTTTGTAGAGATGGAGTCTTGCCGAGTTGCCCAGGCTGGTCTCAAACTCCTGGGCTCAAGCAATCTGCCGGTCTTGCCCACTCCAAAGTGCTGGGATTATAGGCATGAGCCACCGTGCCCAGCCTGAATCTCCTTTTTGACGCTGCCTGTTTCTGGAACTGAGTGATTCCTTGCCCAGCTGATTGCCATCAGATTCCTGGAAATTACTGGGTGTTGGGTTTCTGGATCCCAGGGCTGGGAGAAGGAGGATGTGGTAACATCTCAGTTGAGCAGTGCACAGGCACTGAATTGGCCCAGCTGGGGGCTCTGGAAGGAGCCTCTGCTCCACTGTGACCTCCTGCACAGGCCCTCATTCACTCCGCAGTCTGAAAGACTCTCACCCATTCACCTGTTTGGCCTCCCAGATTCATTATTTTCTACATTAGCCCCGGGACACTTACTCATGGTGCTTTCTGCTATGCTGATTGGGGCCTGACCATGCCTTATCCACAAGAAGACAAGTTCCCCAAAGGCAGGGCAGTGTCTTCATCCCCCCGACTTTGACATACATCCAGGATAGACTCTTAGAGAGGGTAAAACTTACTAATTAAGCAACAAAGGAATGAGTGAAAAAGATGTATTAGGACACTTTGGGTTAAAAGTTAAATGTCAGCCTGAAACTAGCTAATCAAACAAGGCAACCTAGGTGCTCATGTAGCTGTGAAATTGAGAGGTGGGTCTAACGCCAGGACCCCAAATGCCGTCTCTCCATCTCTCCCTCTGCTTCCTTCTGTGGCTTCTTTCTCAGGCTGGCTCTGGTCACACGGTGGCATCCAGGAGTGCCAGGTTTCCAATTCACCAGCTAAGAAGCCTCCAGTAGAAGAGACAGAATACTTTCCGGTTATTTCTGCCAATTTGAAGGACCTGACTCTGTCACTTGCCCAAAGATCAGTTAAAAGGCTGTTATAATGATGCAGAGAAGTGGAGATCTGCTTTGAGTGGCCCAGTCTAGGGGAGCAGGGAGGACCACCGTGGGCCCAGCAGTCTTCCCCATGTATTACCCGTCATATGAAAGAACTTAGAAAAGCATCCACAATGTATCCTTCACCATGGATGCCGTGTTTGTGCACATGAATTGGAGATGTAAAAAATGTAATGTTTCCTTAGTTCCACTAGTTAAAAAAAGAAAGTATTGCTGAGGGAGGATGGATGCTCGCCAGTGAAAATGCCAGGTGTCTTCCACAAGAGAAAGGAATTGGAGTTGGGACCCAGCAAGTTGCTCAAAAGGGCTTATGCAAGGGTGAAAAGAAGAATCTGGCCTCACAGGTATCTGAACTGTCCTAGAAGAAGACTGTCTTAAAGTAAGATTTGCCTCGTGTCTACCAAGCGTATCTTCAATGCTCAGCCCCATGGGTGAAACTTAGTAAGAGAATGAGTGAACCGTGTGTTAAACTGTTTCCCAAATTCAGGCTCAGTTAACTTGCTGTCTAGTTCATAAACTGCTATAACAAAATACCACAGACTGGGTTATTTATTTAACAAATACACATTTACTTCTCATGGTTCTAGAGGCTAGGAAGTCCAAGACCACAGCCTGGCAGGTTGGCTGCCTAGTGTCTGCCTCAAAGGGGACCTCCTGACTGCTGCATCATTCTGAAGGGAGGAATGCTTTGTCCTCATATGGCAGAGGGCAGAAGTACAAAACGGACAGACTCCCTCTATCAGTCCCTTTTATAAGGGCACTGATAATCCCATCCATAAGGGCTCCACTCTCATGATTTAATCATCTTCTTCTGGGCGCCCCAACTTTTAATTTGTTAGACTGGCTATTAAATTTTAGCATGAATTTTGAAAGGAACACAAACATTCAAACCACCACACTTACCTGTAAATGCAATGGGGAAAAGTGTTATTTCCCATAATTTGTCTGTGAGGACATAGAGATTCGCCCTAAGCTCACAGAGCTAGGAAGAGGTGGAACTGGGATTTGAACCCAGGGCCTCTGGAAGGCCTCCTCTGAAATGTCTAAATAGGGAGATTGCTGCCTGCTCCTGGCAGCCTAATAACTTACCTACCACGCCCATCACAGAGCTTCTGCCAGCTGCATTAGCACCTCCTCGGCAGGGAAGCTTCTTTCAGTGTTAGCAAACAGAAATGGCTTATTTGTCCCCTGACAGCCCATATTGTAGCAAAACAGCCTCACTCTCTATTAGAAGGCCAGGAGAGCAAAATCAGGGATTGCTTTAAAAACAAACAGTGTAGCAATAAAGAATCTCAGAAGGAACCCAGTTTTCCCTTTTTTTCTGTGCCTCCTCACTGCTCTGCTCACATCTGTGTGATCCTCAGAGAGAAGACTCAGCAGTTCGGTGTGCACAGGGAGGCCCTCTGAGCAGAGCTGATGCCTCTCATGCCCACTGTGTGGGGTTAGCATCTCTCTTCCCATACCCCCAGACACCCTCTGAGGCAGGAGTCCTGTCTTCTGTTCCCCACTGCCATCGTGCACAGAACCCTGCCAAGGGAGCCACTCAAAAGTGCAGACAAGGCTGGGGGTGGTAGCTCATGGCTCAGCCTGTAATCCCAACACTTTGAGAGGCTGAGGAAGGCAGATTGCTTAAGGCCAGGAGTTCGAGACCAGCCGAGGCAACATGGGAAAACCCTGTCTCTACAAAAAAAAAACAAAAACTAGCTGACATGGTTGAGGCCCTTGGAGCAGACCCTGGGTCTCAGGTACTTGGGAGGCTGAGGTGGGAGAATCACTTGAGCCTGGGAGATCTAGGCTGCAGTGAGCCATAATTGCACCACTGCATTCCAGCCTGGGTAACAGAGTGAGACTCTGTCTCAAGAAAAAGAAAAAAAAAAGAAGTTCAGACAAGACATCTGGAAGTAGCACTCCCTCAGCCTGTCCCCAGCTAGCAGGACAGCTGAGATGCTCACCCAGTGGAAGAAAAAATGCTCAGCCTAGTCAGTGACCGCAGGGCAGAGACTCTGCCAAGCAATGGGACACGCATAGAGGGGAGAACAGACAAGCCTCTGCCCACAAGAACTTAACCATTCAGCAGGCAAGAAGCACTGGAAACGGTCATTGTCATGATGATTAGGACATTGCAAACTGTGCATTATGAAGCAAAAGGAGCTGGGCCTATTAGAGCGTGTAGTCTTGGCCTAGGTGGAGGGGAGAGGTATGAAGATGGGTGAAGGTTATCCAAGGACACTTCCCTGCAGAAGGCGTGAGAGACAGCACAGCAAAGTGGGGGCCCCAGTTCAAATGCTGGCTTGGCCACTTACGCTTTGCATAATTCTGGACAATTTCCCTTCTCTATCAAAAAAGGGGTTGTGACAACTACAGTTCCTACACCCCAGCCTGTTATGAGCGTTCACGACTGAACAGTGGTAAATTCTTTATTTTCTTCTGAAATTCTTTATTGCCACACTGTTTGTTTTTAAAGCAATCCCTGATTTTGCTCTCCTGGCCTTCTAATGGAGAGTGAGGCTTTCTCTTCTAATGGAGAGTGAGGCTATTTGGCCATCAGGGGCCAACGAGGGTCCTGGCACTTCCATGCTGCAGAAGTATTCACTGACTTCAGAACTCACTTAAGTGGAGGCCTGAAGGTTGATCTAGAACGACAAAGACAAGAATGAGGACCTGGTTCCAGGCTGAGAGGACAACACATGTTTCTATGTTTTAAATGTTTCTTTCCTCCAAAACTTACGTTGAAATGTAATTGCCAATGTAATGGTCTTGGGAGGTGAAGCCTTTAAGAGGTGGTAAGGCCATGTAGGCTCTTCCCTCATGGTGGGTTTAATACCTTAAATAAAAGGGCTTTCGAGAGTGGGCTCTCTCTTTCCTCTTTTGTTCTTCTGACATGTGAGGAACTGTGTTTCCTCCACGCTGGAGGATTCAGTGTTCAAGGCATCGTCTTGGAAGTGGAGAGTGGGCCCTCGCCAGACACCAAACCTGTTGGCATTTTGATCTTAGATTTTCCAGCCTCCAGAACTGTAAGAAATATATTTCCATTATTTATAAACCACCCGGTCTCAGGTATTCTGTTATTGCAGCACAGAACAGGAGGCTAAGACACACGTGGAAACTCTGAGGCTGAGCAGAGGGTGGCACATGGAGGCCCTGGGAGCAGGCTCAGCCCATGGGTTTGGAAAGAGCCATGCGATGGGGAGGCTGAGGAAGGGCGGGTGCAGTGCACGTGGGGCCTCAGAGGCCGAGAAGCGGATGCTCCAGTTCATTCCAGAGACAAAGTGAAGCTTCTGAAGGGTCTGAAACGGGGGCAGGGGGCATGATCAGAGTTACGGCTTAGGAAGGTATAGCTGACTGTGACATGGGGAAACAAAGTAAGAGGCAATGGAAAGAAAGCTTTCACTTCTGGCTTACTATTGACCCTACTGGTAGCTGAGAGTGGGTGAGGTTATCCTCCAGTTTCTGGGTAGTCTTCATCCAACTGGGCAATTTTGTGATCACCCTGGCACTGTGACTGCCCCTCAGCTGGGAAGCATTTGTTGGTCCCATCCATGGTGGGTAGAAGCTGGGGCAGCATCACCCAGGTACAATATGCACGTCACTTGGCCCATGTGTGGTCCTCTTTGACATATGCAGAGCCCTAAGGGAAAAGCCAAACTCTGTTTTGCCTCCTTGGGTCCTAAGTCCATCACAGACTTTTTTTTCCACACTTTCTGCAGAGCTGGGTCCGGTGAAACATGATGCTGCCATTTTATGTGGGCTTGGGAACTTGGTGAGAAGAACAACCTACTCCAACCCTGTATGAACCCCCAATGTGGTGAAGGCAGGATCTAAGAAGTAGAAATATTGAAAAGGAACACTGACATTCTATAGCGGGCCAAGGAGCAAGACACTTTGACTCATTTAAAATTATTTATTTAATATAAATATAGCAGAGGAGAGAGTTACAAGGACCCTAGGAACAGGGAATACAACTATTTTAAATTAAATGTGTAACCCCAGAATGCAAGTGACTTTTACTGTCTTCAAGGTACAATCCTTCTTGTCATCTTGATATTCGAATCTTGGTTCCATTATATGCGTTTTCACAATGTCAGATACAGAATGCCTAACACTAAGATATTTAAATCAGATCAGCCTGACCTGAGATACACATTTTACGTCAAGTTGCCATAAACCGGCAGATCCAATTTCTAAGATGTAGCATGTTTGATCATTGCAAGTGTGGGGAGGGTTCTCTTCAGGGTCCCTGGCCTTGCTTGGTTACTGTCAACTCCAAAGTGCGTTTATTTCAGTGAAGCACCACCTCAGCCCATGACCTTTCCTGGAAATGGATATAGATGAACTCACAAGGCTAAATTAAAAGTTCAAATTGTGTTTGAATGTTTACCACTTTTCTTCTCACGAGTTAAGGTTGGTTTTTAAAGATGTGGATGCTTCCTCCAGCTCCCACCAAACTCCTTAAAAAAGCGGCTCTGGGAACATGGCACACCCCAAGTCAGATGTCACCTGCTATGGTGCAGTCAGGCTGGAGAGGCCCTACTGAGGACCGGGCTCCTATTGCTGCCAGGGAAAGCCCTGTCCACTCCTGCACTCTGGCATGGGGAGATGTGTGCATTTCAGGATTTGTACAAGTATTTCCTCATTTGCCATTCAGGTCACATAGCATCCAACACCAAGATAAATGGAAAAAATATGTCTATGAAATACTTCATTAAGAAAACCGCATCATCTCATTCCATGACACCAAAAGGGTAATCATAATAAATGATTTATAACGGGGGATCTGAAATATTTAGATAAAACGTTGCTTTGGTGGTGTTTCTACATGAGCTCACTTTTATAACTACTCAGACTTGAGATACCCGCTGACCTCAAGGTGTAATAACTGGAGGCCAAACTTCTTCTTGCTCAAAAAGCTGGAAGCAGCATCTCTTCATTAATTTCAAGCTCCACCTAGGCCCATTCTGCTGAGCCAAGGACTCATCTGTAATGAGAGAGGATGGAGAAGGGGGTAAAGGATATGTCTATAAGGCCTGGGCCACCGTCTCCCCTCACTCTGCTAAAAAATAGGGACGTTTCCACTCAGAATAATAAAGAGCATCTGAGCATCACGGCTGCCCATCAATGGAATTAATTGCATTAGAAGCCAGTTAAATACATCACGGAAGACAGGCAATAGCTGCCTACAAAGTCCCTCTTCACTCAGAGATTATCTGATTATTTAATTCTTTCTAAGTATTTTTGAGCACAACACACTTATCAGTCCTGGAAAAAGATAAAAGTAAACAATGATTGAGGACTCGTTGTACAGTAAGCACTATAATAGGTACAGGCAGGGGAAATGGTTACAGAGAGCAGACACCTCCAGGTTTCAAGAGGATGGCAACTGACTGGGAGATTTTCCTTTCCTCTGGATAAGAAGGTAATTGGGTCGGGTGCGGTGGCTCACGCCTGTAATCCCAACACTTTGGGAGGCCGAGGTGGGTGGATCACCTGAGGTCAGGAGTTTGAGACCAGCCTGGCCAGCATGGCAAAACCCCATCTCTACTAAAAATACAAAAAATTAGCCAAGTGTGATGGTGTGCGCCTGTACTCCCAGCTACTTGGGAGACTGAGGCAGGAGAATCACTTGAACCTAGGAGGTGGAGGTTTCAGTGAGCCAAGATTGTACCACTGCACTCCAGCCTGGGCAACAGAGCGAGACTCTATCAAAAACAAAAACAAAACAAACAAACAAACAAACTATATATATATATATATATATATATAATCAAAGTGTTTAATCATATGGGAAACTCCATTGGAAAAGCAGATTCCACAAAGAAAGGAATTTCCTGGCTTTGGTGGATGTGGCAGGAAAAAAAAAAAGAAGGTAATTGGCACCAAGTTTCCACTTGATGTCTAGGACTCTTCACCTTCTGCACCTCCACCCCACTTCTCCTGTTTCATGTATCACCAGGAGCACATGCAGGTTTGGTCCAAGGAGAGGCCCAGGCCTCAGTCTCAGCCTCCAGCAGATAATGGAGTTTGCAGGGAGCAGGAGAAAGGAACCAGGCTGAGCTCAGTCAGCAGGAAGCGGCATCATCCATTCAAAGTAACAAAACTAACTTGCGGTGGGGCCAAGCATCTGACCAATCAGCAGAGCTAGCCAATTTTTCCACCTCTGTTCCCTAGTTGTCTTGCTGGCCTTTGGCTGGATCCCAGACTCCAGAAGACTCCCTGTGAGCTAACCTTCTGCTGACAACTGTGCTAAATCCTAGATGACTCTGGCAATCTGGCCACAGCCATAAATTCATATCACCTACAATCTCCAGGCCTAGATCCATATCTTTCTTTCCTGTTCATTTATTTGCCTACTGGTTTTTAAGGAGCTGACACTCAATATTTGAAACATGCAAATGGCATGTGTTCATGTGTGGAGTCCAAACAGAAAGAGGCTTTAGAGATTTCAGGGCCAATGGGATTCCTAATGCACATCGGTCTCGTGCTCTGTGCAACTGGATTATAATCAGAGGATTTTGATAAAGGCAAAATTGGAGATGAGATTGAGATATGATTTTAAACATCTTGCTTGTTGGCAAAGTCCCCAGCCGCACCACTTGCCAACATGCACGTCCAACCTTACTAATGATCAAAGGAACACAACTCCAAATAATCAGGGCTGATTTTATGTTCAGAAACTCTCATACCTGAACCATGGGACGGTTAATTGGTTCAATTAGCAGAAAAAGTAAGCTAAGGTGGCCAGTGCTTTAGATCAAGTCCATTGGGCTATGAAGGGCAGATATTAAAACTAGTAATTAGTTAATATTTATTGAGTGCCTACTATATGCCAGGCACTCTTCCATGTATTTATAAGTATTATTTAATCGTCACATCATTTGTATGAGGAAAGCACTCCTGTCATCTCATGTTATAGAAGAAGAAGCTGAAACACACAGATGTCCCAATAACTTATAAGTCAGAAAGCTGGGGAGCGAGGAAACTAGAATTTAACACTGAGCAGTGTGACTCCCTAGCTCAGGTTCACACATATGAATCCACATGTGTGTGAAGCACCACATTCTGACATTCGTTTTCTCAAATTCTAAATGAATTACTCGTTGTAATAAGTGACTTAAAGGGCCAGTCATTTCACACCGGCTGTTTTGCTGCCATCTTCCCCAGGCCCTGCTCTAGCCCTGTCCGTCACCTCGTCTACGATAGCTGCTATCTTCCTAAGTGGGGCAGGATATCAGGCCTACAGCTGCCATAGGCATCAGTGGAAACCCCTAAAACTCCAGCCAGCATACAGGATATTATAAAACCGTGCTTGTGTGCACCAACCACGTTACAATACTGCCTGGAGAACTAGGGCAGACTTGAGTTTCAACAGGACTCTTCGATTGATTTCTGGGTAACTTTGGTCAAATTGCTTCATCTTTCTAAGCTTCATATTCCTCCTCTGAAAAACAAAGCTCTTCAAGTCAGGTTTTGTTGTGATAATACGTGTAACAAACATCTCCCAAATTTCTGTGGCTGAAATCACATTCATTTAGATCTCATTCACGGATAAGCTACTGCTCATCAGCTGCTGCTCGGCTGGCTGGGATCCAGAGTGACACTTGGGCTTAAGTGTGTCCCATATGTCTCTTCATTCTGGGCCCAGTGACTAGCGGGGCATGCTCTCGTCATGGCTGAGGGCAGGAGGGAAAGAGGATGGGCAGAAACTCCACACACACGTTTAAAGCTTCTGGCACGTGTCTGTTCATGTCACAGTGGCCAAGCAAGTCATATGGTCGTGGTCAAAGGCAGGAGGGTGGGACTGTGAACTGCTCTCAATGAACCAAAACTAGGAAAGGAAGGGAAGGAGGAATTATGAAGAAATATTACCAACCAACACAGAAAAGTGGACTAATATTATTTTGGTATTTTTACCTCCACAACATAAAAAAAAAAAAAAAAAAGCAAAAAGAGGCATGGCCATAGTAACCTATCCAAGAATTTCAGCTTTGTTTTGGGAACCCTCTGCCTTCAGGAAAGCAGAAGCATTTTATGCTGTATGTGGTGGGGCCGGTGTCTTACTTTGTATCAGAACAATTTGTAATACGTTCATTCTTTGATGCAGTCATTTTTAGGAGCCTCCAGGAGTGCATTTTAAAGAAATAATCAGAAGCATAAAAGTATTTATGTGTAAAAGTGCCCATCAAGGCATTTTTTGTAATAGCAAAAAATAAGAACAACAATACGTCCATAAATAGAATATTTAAAATCCATACAAGGGAAGATTATGGAGTTAATTTTTAAATGGTATTTTTCTAAGAATATCTATGGAGGCAGAAAAATGCACCTAATACAGTGCTAAGTACATAAATCAGAATGTAAAAAACATGCAATAGAATCTCACTTTTGTAAAGCATATGGCTCTGTATCACTGAGAAGTGATTGGATGGAGTTTAAAAATGTTATCACTGGCTAGCTACAGATTATGGACAGATGATGCAGCCTGGGTATTTAATTTTTCATAACTATTTTTTTTCTATACCCTCCAAATTTCCCACAGGAAAAAAAATAGAATACTTTTAGGCCGGGTGCAGTGGCTCACACCTATAATCCCAGCACTTTGGGAGCCCAAGGCAGGCAGATCACTTAAAGTCAGTAGTTCGAGACTAGCCTGGCCAACATGGTAAAGCCCATCCCTACTTACTAAAAAATACAAAAATAATAAAATAAAATAAAATAGAAGAATGTTTTTAAACTGCTAAGCTGGTTCATGAGATGCTTCAACTGTGCAGGTTCCCAACCAAACCCAGCTAAGAGTTTGGACCACGTGCCCTGGAACTGAGAATTCCCAGAAAGCATGAGCACTGCTGCAGCTCACTTATCTCCACCCTCTAATGACAAACAATCGATGCAAACGGCATGCGTGCCCACTGCTGAATCCACAGTTCTATCAGGAAGACACCACGGCCTATTAGCAATACTGACGGTCTAAAGGCTGTTCGGTGCTGAACAGGATATTTCATTTCATTTGATTATTTTCTAGACCTTGAACATTGCATTTGGACAGGAATCCAGTTACCTTGTTTGTCAAGGGCTTTGGGAAATGGAGCGGAGGCATCTGATGATGGAGAACCAGGGTTTCCCATTTGGGTCCTCATTTATTAGGCAAAGTAATTCTTTTGGGACCTGGATGACCTAGAAGCAGGAATTTGACTTATGACATCGGGAGGACAGTCAGAACTGAACAGCCTTTAGATGCCAGGTTTGATGGATTCCCTCAGAAAGGTCAGGAAACCAGGCACAGTTCCTAGAGCCTCAGATCCTATCTGAGCTCTTTCTAGGGGCAAAGGTGCCCCCTCCTCTACTCTCCAGCAGCCACTGGGCCAATGCTCTTTGCCCAGAATTTGACCCACCTATAGGCACTTCCAGTTAAACATCAGGCAGGTACTTTCTGGGCAAGATTTCCATGAACATTCCCCTACCGTTAACTTGCTTGCAACCAAAATTGGGTGATTCGTCCCAGTGCCAGACCCATGTGCACACTCAGGACAGATTTTCTTTACAATCTCAAATTGATCTGAACTAATCTGTTCAGGTCCCTCTTTCTGGACAAAGACCTCGTGTGCCAGGTTTCTTCTGCTTGGAGCACATTTTTACTTTCAAG
Organism: Pan troglodytes; assembly: GCF_028858775.2. Lineage (NCBI taxonomy): Eukaryota > Metazoa > Chordata > Mammalia > Primates > Hominidae > Pan > Pan troglodytes. Next base: position 31,994,913 of record NC_072418.2, on the reverse strand, counting down.
TTATAAACCCTGAAAAATGGGTTTCATAATGGGAAGGCTGACAGAGTCTCAGCCATCGAGACTCAAGCAGCCATCAGCCTTATCTGCCAAAGATATGTATTATTATTTCCTCAAATAGCCACTATTTAATACCTGTCACTTTTTTTCCTTACAAGGATGAGGACTGTGTAGTCTTGGTTGCAAGCTCTCTTGGTTGCCGTGATGACTTGTTCCGTGGAGGCGGGTGCTTAGAGACAGATCCTTGTAGCGGGGAGTTCTGCGCTGAACTCCCCGGTGGAGGGAACAGTCACAGCCACTGCATTAAGCCCCCATTGCAATGCAGGGTGTGGAACCGCTCTGCTCTCTGACAACGCCTACAAAAGCTCGGTGGAGCAGAACTTTCCAATGTGGTCATCTCCTGGAGGGCAAGGCTGAAGGCCTGAATCCCCATGGCATCTCCACACACTTCTTTGCATATTTGCTGCCTGGCGCTGTTTTCAGCTGTTGGCATGGATAAAGCTGCAGGGCTGGCTCCTGAAATGTGGTTGGAGATGTCTTCCTCCCGTGAGAGGCATCTACAGAGACTGCCTGGAACAACCTTTGAAAACTCATTGTTTAAAATGTATTAACTCAAATCCTTTCCAAGTCTTCTCTGCCAAAACCCAGCACAGAGAACCACTTCTTCTCTTCCTTCACATGCCCTGACATCATTACTCCAGGGCCTCTCCATCCTGCCTCACCCCAAATGCCCCTCAAGAGATGGGTCTTTGTAAAGCCAAGGGTTTCACCCAGGAAGCCTAGAGGGCCGGGGCAGCTGCTGCTGCCTTTCCTTCTGCACAGCCTGAGACTGCCCTTTTCCGTGCTCCCTGCCCCTGCTCACAGGACACCTGCATTCCACATCTTGTGTCCTCCATCCCTGGGGGACTCAGCCTCTGAATCCCGCCTTCTGTAGCTCCCTTCCTTTGTGCAAGGCCAGCATTCCATCCAGAGCCAGACTGGGCCCCGGCCTGCAAGCAGACGTGGAAATCCCTTCTGCCGAGCCAGATGCCAGACACACGGGAGCTCAGCCGGCCTTCTCAACAGGACTCTATCTTAGAAAACACTAATAAGACCTATTACAGATATTAAGCAGTTATTGAAGAGGGGCCTCTGTGTGCTCTGCTGGAAAAACTCATTTGGAACATCATTGATTTGCGAGGAGAGCTGCTTGCCATGTGGGTGGGTTTGGGTGAGTCCTCTTAGATTCCAGTGGCAGTGATTGGAGATCCCAGAAACAGATCACCTGTCCCTGCCTAACTGATCCAGGGAGTCCCCTTGGAAGACAAGACAGACGTGGAGCACACCAGCCACACACTGCAGCACCCCTGAGCCACTACCAGGAAAGAGAGGCCTCATGAGTCCGTCAGAGTTTCCTGAAAGCCTGCGAAGGCACCCACAGTCTCCTGATCGAATCTTCCCCTGGCTCCTGGCTTGCACCAGACAGAGCGCCCTTGCCATGGAGGAGTCTCTGAGTGATGCCCCGGGGCGCAGGGACAGCATGAGGCAGGAGGTGTCTGTGATGCCCTGGCTCCCCGATCCCAGGGCAAAGGCTTGGCCCTCTAGACTCCATGGGTAGCAGGGACCCAGGGCTTCTGCTGCTTCTCCTGGGCATCCCTCAGACACTGACCAGGGCTGATGGGAAAACCAGGAGCACCTCCGACCTGCTCACCTCAGAGTCCCCCTCGCCGGGCCTGGAGGCCTGGCCACTCAGGTGAGCACCGTGCAGCCTCTTTCCACCAGATTCCCGTTTCACCAGCCGTTCACGGCTGGGGAGCAGCTGCTGCACCTCTGACTTTTCCACCCATCTGCAGCCGGAGCTGGAGCCCAGCCTGATTTTCAGTTAGCCACACTTGTCTCTGATCTCTGAGCCCCACTTCCAACCCATGTCTCTAATTCCCGCTGTGCATCCCAGACAGAATCTGATGCCCAGTAGAGCTGAGTGTGAGCTCCAATAGGGCCCTAGATGCTGATCCCAAGGTGATGGCAGTATCTACATACCCGGCATGGAGACAGCGGCTGCCAGCCCGCATGCCCCTGAGGTCGCAGGTCCCACACCCACAGCAGGGCGTCGCACGATCCTTGTGCCCACCGCCTCCCATTTCTCTATGCAGCTTTTACCTGACTTGGGTCACGGATACAAAACACACAGGAATTCATCAGTCAGCAGGTGTGAGGGAGACGGGGGTCTTGTGTGAGCTGGGACTCTGCCCAGGGTCCTGAGGGAGCAGGGGGGTCCTGTGTGAGCCGGGACTCTGCCCAGGGTCCTGAGGGAGCAGGGGCGTCGTGTGTGAGCCGGAACTCTGCCCAGGGTCCTGAGGGAGCAGGGGCGTCGTGTGTGAGCCGGGACTCTGCCCAGGGTCCTGAGGGAGCAGGGGCGTCGTGTGTGAGCCGGAACTCTGCCCAGGGTCCTGAGGGAGCAGGGGCGTCGTGTGTGAGCCGGAACTCTGCCCAGGGTCCTGAGGGAGAAGGGGCGTCGTGTGTGAGCCGGAACTCTGCCCAGGGTCCTGAGGGAGCAGGGGGGTCCTGTGTGAGCCAGGACTCTGCCCAGGGTCCAGAGGGAGCCAGGGGTCCTGTGTGAGCCAGGACTCTGTGTCCAGGGTCCTAAGGGAGCCAGGGGTTCCTCTGCGAGCCGGACTTTGCCCAGGGTCCTGAGGGAGCCGTGGGGTTCTGTGTGAGCTGGAACTCAGTTCCTATCAGGCAAAAGCTCACAGCTGGCCAAAGAGAAAATTGAATTTTCAAATTTTAATTCATAGGTAAAATCCATTAGAGGAACACAATTTGTTTTCAGAAGTTGTGTAATTTCTGTGTGCAGTACAGTCATTGACTTGCTATTTCCCCACCTTGACAAGTGTGAGCCTTCGAGTCAATTAAAATACAAAATTCACTGCATTTCACATTGTATTCTAGCGGCCTTTTCTCCAAGGCACTTTATGTAGCACATTTCAAAGCCCTTTTGAAGCAATTTTCCACCCTCTTCACAGAAAAGGTGCCTATCATGTTTTTAAATGTGCAAGGAGCACTGTTATAGGAGTCAGATCACCACTGGTAGCCTGATAGCTTCAGCATCTCAGGGCCTCGGTTTTCCCATCAGTAAAATGGGGTTGTTCTCATGAATTAGTATTATAGAAACTACTATTTAAATTACATTGAGTGGCTCACACCTGTAATCCCAGCACTTTGGGAGGCCGAGGCGGGTGGATCACTTGAGACCAGGAGTTCGAGACCAGCCTGGCCAACATGGCAAAAGCTCATCTGTATTTAAATACAAAAAATTGGCTCGGCATAGTGGTGTGCACCTGTAATCCCAGCTACTTGGGAGGCTGAGCACAAGAATCAATTGAACCCAGGAAGCAGACGTTGCAGTGAGCCGAGATCGTGCCATTACACTCCAGCCTAGGTGACAGAGTGAGACTTTGTCTCAAAAATAAATAAATAAATAAACAAATAAATAAGTAAATTACTTGGAATGAACTTTGAAGGTGACCAGGGATATGAGAATACAGTAGAATTCCCCTTAACCCTACACCCTACATCCACCTCTAGATATTCAGATATTAATTTATGTTCAAGTGAATATTTGACATTTGTATTTAAATTTTTGATACTTTAATATTCAAGTACTTGCACGAGCCAAAATAGCTACTAGACCAAGACAGCAGAGGGAGGTGTAGTGTGGGTGGAATTAGTCCAGCTTGCCTTGTCTAAATACATTGAAATCCATCTTCTTTTTCTAATGCTGTAAAAGAAAAACCGAATCGCAGGACCTGAAACTCACCATGCCAAAGGGAAGGTAAAGCTTGGGAACCCAGTCATGCAAAAACTGCCATCCTTTTGTTCCCAGATAGCTGTCATTTCACATGCTTGCTTATGTAAAATGTAGATTTACTGGGCATCAGACAAAAGCATCATTAACTGCCCACCCCCTACCCTTCGCCTTCCTTTTCGCATGTGAAATGAATGTTCACTGAGCACAGATCCGGGCTTTTCAAGAAGGTAACACTGCCCTCATTGCCTACCTTCCTTCCTTTTTTTCATTTCCTCTTCCCCTCCCACTTGATCTTTCCCCTTTAAATATTGAAGCTCCTGGAACCCTCTTTAGAAAAAACACAGGCCACAGATCCTGCTGGGACTTCTGTTTCTTCTTCCTGGGTGCACCCTCAGCCTGGCCAGGGAAACCTTGAATCAATCGAGACTTGCCACTTTGGGGTCACTTTGCAATGCTGTGGGACTGGACCCAACAGGGGCCTCTGCTTTGTGACTGTGCCTGCACAATGATTGTAGGGTGTCCCTGCTACTGCCTTTATCTTGCTTACTTTTAGGGTTTGTTTGTTTGTTTTTATTTTAGACCCTGAAAACGCCCTATTACCATTGGCAGGTGAAAGTTAGATATTTGGGATCTTTAAAGGCGAGAAGCTTGATTTCGATCCAGGAAGTCTGAGAAAGTAGAAAAACATCCAGACGTGCCATGTAGCCCAAATGTCAGAAATATTTTTGAATCCAGAACTAAGGTGCATCAAAGACTTTTCTTCCTGTTGACCTTTACAAAAAGGGGGCTTTTGGGGATCCAGGCAAATCTGAATGAATGTATCTTCTTTGGAGGTGAGCTGGAGAAGCCCACACGGTGTCTTGCCTCTTTGAAGATAATCACATTTTCCAGTTAACATGACCTTGCTTTGCTGTTTTCTTTTCCACTAACCCTTGAACTCACAGGGAACACACCCACAGTGGGGAGAGCCCCAGGTCAATATTGCAGACGCCTCGCAGGCACTACCCATGGATAAGGTGGCCTCTCACTCGGCCCCGCTCTCCTGTTCTTCCGTTTCTACAAGAGCAGTGGCAAAGGTCTTGTTCTTATATGTTTTTTTAAAATCCACCTTCCCTTGGGATCAATGTTGAAGTGTGTTACCAAATCGTGTTGTTTTTTCAACTGTGCCCCCACTTCACCTCCCTCTCAGGGTCTTTGCCTGGCCTCCTCCTGGTTGCTGTGGTTCAAGAGGGACGTGGATGTGCCGACAGAAGCAAATGGCAGTGGAGAAGGGCTCAAGGTTCAGGTATCACCAGGAGCCCACTATCTGCCTCCCCGCATGACAGCCCCATTCTCCCAGGATGACTCCGGCCAGAACAGGAGGATATTTATTGATAGCACAGAGACTGTGTTTTTCACCATCAACTCCATTCAAAAAATCCCCGGGTGATTCCATGATTCTCCCAAATGGCTCCAGTGCTCGCGTGTGGATCAGCCATTGTGTCCAGGAGTAGGTAGTAAGAAAGCCTAAAGGGTGGGACCCTATGAATTAGGGGACGTTCTCCTGGAGGCGCTGCTGAAAGGAGCATTTCCCAAGGGTTGGACAGACCAAGAATTAATGTCTACTTGGCTGGCCTCCAGCCATGCTCCCCTGCACCAGTCCAAGAGAGGTAAAAACTGTGGGGTTGGAGAAGGTCAAAATGGACCAGTTATTCTCCAGCAGAAACCAGGAGCACTGCCTACACAATGCCACCTATTCCTGAGGGCACAAATGGCAGGTGCGTAACAGGAGCACAGCCCACACAACACCATCTATCACTCAGGGCATGAGCGGCGGGTGTGTAAGAGGAGGGTTGTGATGTCCCTGGAGAGATTGGATAGCAAGAGCGGCTAAGCCTCTGATGGGGCTCTGGGCAGGCAGCATGTCCCCTATGAGAGGTCACATTGTCACAAAGGAGAAAGGACCCCTCGACTGACGAAGCGCACGTGCAAAAACCACAGGGCCAGCTCGCAGCAGAGCTGAGATTGAGCTACTAGGTTAGAGGGTGCTTGATGTGTTTGATATTTGTCCTTTCCAAATCTCATGTTGAAATTTGATCCCAGTGTTGGAGGTGGGGCCTGGTGGGAGGTGTTTGTGTCATGGGGGTGGATCCTTCATGAATGGCTTGGTGCCCTCCCTGCAGCAATGAGTTCATGTAAGAGCTGGTGGTTTAAAAGAGCCTGGCGCAAGGTTGCGTGGAAAAGGGAATTCCTGTACACTGTTGGTGGGAGGGTGACCTAACTCAGCCATTGTGGAAAGCAGTGTGACAATTCCTCAAAGAACTTAAACAGAATTACCATTTGACCCGGAAATCCCATTACTGGGTATATTCCAAAGGAAAATAAATCATTCTACCATAAAGACAAATGCACACATATGTTCACTGCAGCGCTATTCACAACAGCAAAGACATGGAATCAATCCAGGTGCCCATCAACAGTAGACTGAATAAAGAAAATGTGGTACATATGCACCATAGAATATTATGCAGCCATAAAAAATGAGATCATGTCTTTTGCAGGAACATGGATGGAGCTGGAGGCCTTTATCCAATGTGAATTAATGCAGAAACAGAAAACCAAATCCCGCATGTTCTTCTTTATAAATGGGAGCTAAATGATAAGAACCAATGGGCACAAAGAGGGGAACAACAGACACTGAGGCCTGCTTGAGGGTGGAAGGTGGAGGAGAGAGAGGATCAGGAAAAATGTCTACAGAGTACTACGCCCATTATCTGAAATAATCTGTACATCGAACCTCCATGACACACAGTTTACCTATATAACTAACTTGCACATGTGCCCTTGATCCTAAAATAAAAGTTAAAAATAATCACACAAAAATACAATAAATAATAAAATAAAAGAGCCAGGCACCTCTCTCGCTCCCTGTCTCACTCTGTGAGATGCCAGCTTCGCTTCCCTTCTGCCACGAGTGAAAGCTTCCTGAGGCCTCCCCAGAAGCAGATGAGGGCACCACGCTTACTGTACACCCTGCAGAACCATGGCCAATTATACATTTTTTTTGGTAAATTGCCCAGTCTCAGATATTTCTTTATGGCAACACAAAACAGACTCATGTGGCATCCCACGAGGTTTTGCAGAAAAGAGAAGGAAAGAGAGGAGGGCTGGAAATTGACAGGTTGTCCCAGGGCAAAGGGGTGGGCAAAGAGATACATTCATAGGGGAAGGTGAGCGAATGAGCTGATTAGTGGGGTTGGAGAAAGGGGTGCTTCAGGCAGTGATAGGCAGACAGGATGCTGTCATCTTAGAATATGCGTGCACACACACGCGAACACACACACTTACCCCTCCGGTAGCATGCAAGCAGGCGTCACCCTGGCTTAACAGTAGATCCCAGGAGCACAGAAGCTGCCTTCACCCCAAGGAGCACAGCTTCTCACCTCCATGCTCTTTCATTGCAATTCCCTGCCTTCCAGCAAGTGTCTGATGCCTGCTTAACATTATGCGAGGCAGGCTGTCAGTGAGAGAGGCTCAAGCCTGCTGCAGGGACTGCCTCTCGGGAAAGAGAAAACAAAGCCAGAGCCTTAAAAATAGAGCTGTCCACTGATGGAATTCTCTCCTGCTGCCATGACCAAATATTTAGTCACAAGGGAAGCGGCTGATCAGACACACTCCCAGCAAGTTCACGAGGTGCTCAGAGAACACACACTGAGGCAGGCTGCTGGCACCGGCTCCCCTCGCCCCTGGACCCTCGAGGTCCCCAAAAGAGAGGGAGGGAGGGCCGCTCCAGTGCCAATCTGTAACCACAAAGCATGCCTTTGCTCTTATGATGCTGGATACCAGCCTAGCCCTGAAGTCAGCTGCTTGCACAGACAACATTCATTCATTCAGACACAAATGAGATCAGTTCTTATCCGAATCACAGGTCAATAGGATTTGGGAAGCCGCAGAGTCCTAGAGATTACATTGTTTTAAAGACTGCAGAGTTCAATACAGCGAGATTCAAAACAGAGGGAGGATTTTGTTTTCATACAGATGTCCACCCCTCCCCACACCGCACCGTGGCGCCTGCTTGCTCCAGTTCTCCTGGTGTGTGGCCTCCCACCATCCACTTCCCAGGCAGCTTGTCTGGATCTCTTGCAAGAGCAGGGCCTGGAGCCTGGTGACCTCAGCTGCTGCAGGGCCCAGCACACAGTCGGGGCTCCATGAAACCCCAGGAGGAAGGGATGGAGAGGGAAGGAGGCCATGTGTCCCAAAGGGGAACCCTGGGGGAGTGGTCCTTTCCTATCTGCCACTGGTGCCTGGAAAAGAGAGAGCAGAAAACCCCAGCCCCAGCTGGCACATTGCTCTGAGCCCAGGGCCTGTCCCTCCAGGAAGACAGTGCGGCCACCATTGGCCCGCGGGCACTGCCTCAGCTGAGGCCCCTTCTAGCTCTCTGTCTTCTTCTTTGGAAGCCCCCGCGGACCCTGCCTCACACTGTTCTGGGCGCGTCTGTTCCCTGTGGGTATTTGCCTTCTGAGGTTGCAGCCACAGGGGCAGGGCAGCAGAACAGCAGGATCCCACCCACATGTGTTGAACTGAGCTGATTTGTCACTTTGTAAAAAGCTTGTTTCAGGTAGGCATGGTGTTGGGCCTGTGGTCCCAGCTACTTGGGAGGCTGAGGCAGGAGGATCACTTGAGTCCAAGAAATGGAGGCTGTGGTGAGTCATGATTGCACCACTGCACTCCAGTCTGGGCCACAGAGTGGGACTCTTGTCTTTAAAAGAAAAAAAAGATGTAAAAGCCTAGTGCATTGATAGGTTGGGTAGCCCCCAAATTCGTTTCTTGAGACAGAGTCTCGCTCTGTCACCCAGGCTGGAGTGCAGTGGTGTGATCTTGGTTCATTGCAACCTCCATCTGCTGGGTTCAACCGATTCTTCTGCCTCAGTCTCCTGAGTAGCTGGGATTACAGGCACTCACTACCATGTCCAGCTAATTTTTGTATTTTTAGTAGAGATGAGGTTTTACCATGTTGGCCAGGCTGGTCTCAAACTCCTGACCTCAGGTGACCCGCCCACCTTGGCCTTCCAAAGTGCTGGGATTACAGGCGTGACCCACTAAGCCCAGCCCCAAATTCTGTTTTAAACACAAGCTAGAGTCAACGTCCACACTGGAAGTCATTTTCAAGGGGGAGATCAGAAAGCAGCCGGGTAAGTGGCTACTTTGAAGCAAAGCGACTGACATTTTAGAGCAATTAATAACTGTGTTTCCCCAGAGACAAGCCGCGGGTGCGGGGAGCGGAAGTCGCTCCTCTCATTGTTCCTCCTGTGCTTGGGCAGCGGGCTGGAACCCTCTGGGCAGCTTCTCAACTCAGCATGTCTTGCTGATCTATTAAGTTGAACATTAATCATTAGTAGAGCTCATCTTCTTTCCCTGAATTTAATTTCATTAGTTATACTTTCTTTCCCTGTTAGAACAGTCTCTGACGCATTTGCTTAGAAGGCAAATGGGCACCGGCCCTGTCCCCCACCTCTCCTGGATGGAGACTTTCCTGTAATGGCACAGACAATTGTCAACATGTCCAGGTCAGGCTGGTTGATCTGGATACAATCAGAACTCAAATCTTTTCTTATGAACTCTCAGGAACTGTCTCTAAGAAAATCAGGGCCACTGTGGTTTTGTTACTGGAAAGGGGTTTCAATCCAGACCCCAAGAGAGGGCTCTTGTATCTTGCACAAGAAAAAATTGGGGGCAAGTCCACAGAGTAAAGCAAAAGCCAGTTTATTAAGAAAGTATAGGAATAAAGCAAGGGCTACTTCATAGACAGAGCAGGGCGCTCCCAAAGGCAAGAGGAGGAACGCATCCATCTTAGCTGAAATGCTTGATTATATATAGAATAACAAAGCAAAAGCTGTGGGGGATGTGCTCCACTACCAGGGCTGTGTCAAAGGAGTGCTAATCTTTGTGTAACTACCATCTTCACAAGAATCTGTATCTTTAAAGCGAAACTTATTCTTAAACTAAGAATGCTTTTGTTCTTAAGATATCGGGACATTAGGACATTTCCTGGGTCTGTTAAGTCTTGGGTCTGTTTGGTCAACATGAATTCAACTATTCCTTTAACCATAAACCTCATGTGGCTAAGAATGCCTAACCTCCCGGGGAACAGGCCAGCAGATCTCAGTTTCCATTTATCCAGCCCCTACTCAAGATGGAGTCACTCTGGTTCAAACATCTCTGACAGTTTTAAACCAAAAAATAGGATACCCAATCTCTGGGTTCCGTTGTCTTTAAAAATATATGCAAAAAACACACCAGGAAACTGCAGGCAATGGGGTCCCAGGATTGCCACTTTAGACCTGGACAGGCGCTAGGGCAGGACAGGGGCCTGTGCCACTGGAGATTAGAAGTGGGAGTTTGACCGGAGGGAGCCCCAGGAGAAAGTCATTTCTTCATCCATCTGCTTGTCCATCCATGATTTAATGCTATTCTTCCAGGCTGTACATCAGGTATGGTGAGGGTTCAAGGATGTCCAAGGCGAGTGTTCTGGCCTCCTTGCCTTCCTTGCTCCCTCCCTTGAAGAAATATTTGAGTGCCTTATCTACCCCCTAGCCCTGTGCCCAGTGCTAAGTATCCAGTGATAAGGTTAAAACAACAAACTTACAACCAGTATGGAGAACAGTTTGGAGGTTCCTCGAAAAACTAAAAATAGAGCTACCATGTGATCCAGCAATCCCACTGCTGGGCATAGACCCCAAAGAAAGAAAATCAGGCTATTGATGAGATCTCTGCACTCCTATTTTTATTGCAGCACTGTTCACAATAGCCCAGATTTGGAAACAACCTGTCCACCAGCAGATGAATGGATAAAAAACATGTGGTCCATGTACACAATGGAGTGCTTACTACTCAGCCACTAAAAAGAATGAGATCCTGTCATTTGCAACCACATGGATGGAACTGGAGGTCATTATGTTGAGTGAAATAAGCCAGGCACAGAAAGACAAACTTTGCCTGCTCTCACTTATTTGTTGGGGCTAAAAATGTAAAACAATTGAATTCACAGAGATAGAGAGCAGAAGGATGGTTACAGGGGCTGGGAAGGGTTGGGGGAGGGGAGAGTGTGCATGGTTAATGGGTATAAAAACATGGAATAAAATCTAGTATTTGATAGCACAACAGGGTGACTACAGTTAACAATCATTTATTGTACATTTAAAAATAACTAAGATTTTTTTGCTTATAACACAATGAAAGGTAAATGCTTGAGGTGATGGACACCCCACTTACCCTGATGGGATTATTATACACCGCATGCCTGTATATATGTGTGTGTATGTATGTATATGTATATGTGTATATATATATATATGTATGTATGTATTTTTTTTAAACAGCCAAGTTCTTGTTTCCCAGAAGTCAGCCCAGCTAGGGTGGAAACCAACAGAAACACAGTGCACCTAGATCCACACTCTGCTGAGAGCTTCAGTGAAAGAGAACTGAGTGCCTGAGAAAGGCAACTAGAGTTGGGATAATAATCAAATCCAGTTTGAGAAAGGAGAAGGGCGCTCCACACAGGTGGGAGAGAGGGAGTGCGCGGATGGAGCCGACCGTCTTACAGTCTTGGAGGAATTAAGGTATCACAGAGGTAGGGTCCAGCCACTTCAGTCCTTCCTAGAAATTTAATATATTTAATATGACTATAGCTCAAAAGCCCACCAGGGGGCGATGCAGGACAACTTATTGCTTAGCACTAGCAGGGCTACATCCATGATTTGTGTGATTCACAATGAGTGCCTTAAAACTCTGGGTGGGGTGAAAAACTCCTGAAAACTGGAGGCCCAGGGCAGTCCAATGATAATTCTAAATAATAGCTTGAAAGGGACTGAGCTAGGAGTCCAGAGACAGAGATTCTAGTTCCACTTCTGCTCTTGCATTTATTTTTCCTATGGCATATTTCTTTTTTTTTTTATTGTAAACAAAATGTTTTTTATTTTTTCATATTTCAGACATGTGATAGGATTCTACTCCTGGCCCCATTGTGGTAGGTGTGGCAAGTTCTGGCCAATGAATTGTGAGTATGTCACTTCCAGGCTGAACATTTAATTGCTGACTTGAAATCTTCCTCCAAGTCTCTCTTTTCTATCTCACCCAAAGATTAAATGCATTTAAGATGATGGCTGCAGCGTCAGCCTGGGCCCCTGAGGGAGGACAATGAGTAACATTCTGTGCTCACCCACGGTGGACATGTAGCATGAATAAGGAGTAAAACTACATTTTGACTTAATGAGAATTTTGATTTTTTTTTCTGAATTGTTCTTAGCCTATCCTGACAGAAATACTACTTCACTGCAGTGTACTATGACCTCCATTTATTTTACAGATAAAGAAACTGAGATTTGGCCGGGTGCGGTGGCTCACGCCTGTAATCCCAACACTTTGGGAGGCTGAGGCGGGCGGATCACGAGGTCAGGAGTTTGAGATCCGCCTGATCAACATGATGAAGCCTCGTCTCTACTAAAAATACAAAAATTAGCTGGGTGTAGTGACACGTGCCTGTAATCCCAGCTACTCAGGAGGCTGAGGCAGGAGAATAGCTTGAACCAGGGAGGTGGAGGTTGCAGTGAGCCGGGATCGCGCTACTGCACTCCAGCCTGGGCGACAGTGAGACTCCATCTCAAAAAAAAAAAAAAAGAAACTGAGATTTAAAATCTTATTTCCCCATGATTACCTAGCTAGTAAGTGACAGAGTTTGGTTTCTGCCTTTTTTTTTTTTTTTTTTTATACTTTAAGTTTTAGGGTACATGTGCACAATGTGCAGGTTAGTTACATATGTATACATGTGCCATGCTGGTGCGCTGCACCCACTAACTCGTCATGTAGCATTAGGTATATCTCTTAATGCTATCCCTCCCCCCTCCCCCCACCCCACAACAGTCCCCAGAGTGTGATATTCCCCTTCCTGTGTCCATGTGATCTCATTGTTCAATTCCCACCTATGAGTGAGAATATGCGGTGTTTGATTTTTTGTTCTTGCGATAGTTTACTGAGAATGATGATTTCCAATTTCATCCATGTCCTTAATCCCCCCTAGACCTGGGTCCTCAAGGGTCAAAGGAGAGGAGTGGTCCAGCACATCCCTGAGCTTTCCTGGTGCAAGCTCCTGCCTGTGCTGCTGGGAGTGCAGTGGTGTCTGTGGAGCTGTAGAGGGAAGAGGCGCTCCCGCGCTGAGTCTGCAGGTGCTGTTTGCTCCAGTGAGTTTGAGAGGTTTTCTAAGGAGAGAGACACATGGCTTTGGAAATTAACACTTTAGTTTTTTTTTGTTTTTTTTTTTAAATAGAGATTGGGTTTCACCATGTTGCCTAGGTTGGTCTCAAACTCTTGATTTCAAGTGATCCTCCCTCCTTGGCCTATCAAAATGCTAGAATTATAGACTTGAGCCACCACACCTGACCAGAAATCAACAATTCAACCTGTGGTTTTAGAAAAGGTCTGAAGCACATCACTGGCATCCTTTCCTCCGACCCTCTCCCCGTTGTGCCAGCCTCACCCTGTCTTCTCCCTCATCCCATATTCCCCACCAGGTGACAGGGGAGTGGGAGGCACGGCTTAGAGCCCCAGAGCCTGGAGTTCAGATCCAAGATTTCCAGAGACTCGGAGAGGGCTTCTAAGTCCCCTGACCAGCAGCAGGAAAAAGGGCCCAGTCAGTGGCCGTGGTTCCTTCCTCAGGCAGGAACATCCAGGTCATGCTCTCCACCCTTCAGAGAGCTGCCAGAAGCCCATCCCAGGTGGGCCTCCTACCCCTAACTAACTGCAGTCCTGCAGCTGCCCAAAAGCTTGAGCCAACATTTGCTGTGTGGAAGAGGAATCCTAATTCAAAAAGAAGTTAATGGGCAGAGAAGGCCATTTTCTGTGGAGAGCTCCCCCCTCTCCAAAACATCCCCCAGTAAGTTGGCCACCAGTCACCTCACCATCTGATGGACAAATGAGTTTTGGAAGACAGGCTGGTTAATCTCATTTACAATATCAAATTAATTCCTGCTGGGGCCATACAGAGCCAGTTTCAGAGGGACATTTTTACAAGTGTCTGCTCCACTCTATGGGGCATGGCTAGCAGACAGCTGCATGGCACAGCCATCTGAACTCAACAACTTTCAGCCCAGAGGGTTGTGGAGGGGCCTTGCTTGGCCTTTGGGTGCAGACATTTCTGCTTATCCCCTGAGATCTCACAGATACTGTGCAGGTTGAGGTGGTCAGGGGAATTTGTCAGCCAGGCAAATTGCACAGCGGAGAGAAGCCTGGAGCATGGGCAGTGCCCCATGAATGCATGCTGAAGAGGTGAAGAAAAGGCTGAAGGAAAAGATCTCAGCCCTTCTCTTTTGGTAGGCATTCATTCCATCATTCAGCACTTCCTGGGGGTCTACCATAGACCGAGGACTTTGCAGGAACCAGGCATTTGTAAGACCAGGTCCCTTAACAGGGTCACGAAACCCAACTCGTTCTTTTTCAAGGGGAAAAAACCACAATCACAGTGACTTGGGAAAACAACACAAGAACAAAATCCCCTAAAATTTACAAAAAAAGGTCTTGGTTAATTCACACAGCTACATACTCACAGGGTCTAACAGGTGGTCACTGACAGATTCAGGCATTCAGAGCCGGGAGTTGGTCTCCATTGCCTCCTTCTGCTTTACTCAAAGTTGGCTTTGTGCTTGGGCAGGATTTCTCCCATCCCATCCAAAAATGGGCCAATATTTCAAGCCCAGATCTAGAGACCTACCCGCCTTGGACCCACGTATGTCCCGTGCTCACTTGTGAATCAATCACTGTGGCCTTGAAGTAGAATAAGATTGGTCAGCCCAGACAATACGCTGTAGGATCAATCCCACCACACCACATGGATTAGGATTGGGTGGCACAAAATTTCCCAAAATAAAACCAGGATGCCATGAGCAGGAGAAGGGTGAATGGGTCCCAGACTAGCCACAGGGATTACTCTACTCATACAAACAAGGAATGTGGATAGGGAGGAAGCTCTGGGAGAGGGGCTAGTACAAGGCAGGAGTAAGACAAGACAAGAGCTCACAGGCAAATAGATCAAAGGATGCTTGAGTAAAAATCTGAAAGATGAATACAGGTCCATCATGGACAAAGAGAGCCATCGCAGACAGAGCTGAGGGTGTGCACAGTGACCTAAATACACACACATACATAAGTGCACACACAAATACACACGCATGCACACACATACACACACGCAGACACTAACCCACGTGTGCAAATACATGCACACACACACATACATACACACACACATGCACTCTTACACACAGACCCAAAGAGTGTCAGCCCTGTAACTGCAGATTCTTGGCTAGATGTGTTACACATCTTGTTTCAATTTAATCACTGCAATAACCCTGTGAGAAAGCTAACATTTCGTAAGGTTTGGGGTGAGGCTTGTGTTCTTTTCTTTTCTTTTTTTTTTCTTTTTTTTTTTTGAGACAAGGTCTCACTTTGTCACCCAGGCTAGAGTGCAGTGGCATGATCTCGGCTCACTGCAACCTCTGCCTCCCAGGCTCGAGTGATTCTCCCGAGGAGTTGGGACTACAGGTGCCCACCACCACACCTGGCTTATTTTAAAATTTTTGTGTAGAGATGGGAATTTTCCATGTTGCCCAGGCTGGTCTCAAACTTCTGGCCTCAAATGGCCCACCTGCCTCAACCTTCCAAAGTGCTGGGATTACAGGAATAAGCCACCGCACCTGGCCATATATTTGCTTATTTATTTATTTATTTATTTTTATTTTATTTTATTTTATTTTTTGAGACGGAGTCTTGCTCTGTCAGCCAGGCTGGAGTGCAGTGGTGCAATCTTGGCTCACTGCAAGCTTTGCCTCCCGGGTTCACGCCAGTCTCCTGCCTCAGCCTCCCAAATAGCTGGGACTACAGGTGCCCACCACCACGCCTGCCTAATTTTTTTTGTATTTTTAGTAGAGATGGAGTTTCACCATGTTAGTGAGGATGGTCTCGATCTCCTGACCTTGTGATCTGCCCACCTCAGCCTCCCAAAGTGCTGGGATTACAGGTGTGAGCCACCGCGCCCAGCCTATATTTGCATTTTTAACAAGTTCCGTGGTGATGCTGAGCCTGCTGTTTCAAAGCCCACTCTCAGAGACCATTGTCCTACTCTACAGTAAGGCACACTAGCAGGAAGTCAAGAGGGCATCCAGTCAGTGAATCTGCAGAACATTTATATGTAGGGGATTTTATTTGGAGCTTGAAATCAAATGTAAAAGAAGTGTCAAATATAGGGACCCAACTACACTGAGAGAACACAGTGCCCTGTCCTTGATCTCAGGAACAACCCATATATCTCAGAAGACCCAGAAAGCTGGAACATACCTGGGGCTGTGTTTTTAGCTGTTTGATATGGGCATGGGTGGTGCCAATCACTCCGTGTGAAATCGTAAGGAAGTTGGCTTTGTACCAGGGATCCCAAATTGTGATTCCTGAAAAACAACCCAAACCCACCTCCAGCCTGCTGTCTTCCTCCTCTGGAGTGGGACAGGCATGCACCATAGCCAAAGACCCCCGGGTACATCTGCCTCTAGGATAACTCTATGGAGGCTGCTCAAAACGACTTAATTCCTGTTCTTCACAAACCCCGAGGAGGCACACGGGGAGAATGGCCCATGCTAATGACAGCATTTTCTCTTTTCAAGTTCAGTCAATTTATCCTTTTGCACCCACCTCCATTCCTCATCTCTCCTTCCTCCACTCCAAATCTGGGTCAGCTGGGAACCACATCACAAATATGGTCCATCTATACTTCTGGGGGTTCAGGGAGCAGTCACCAGCCTCCTGCCACCTGGAGGCAGTAAGACGCCCAAGGTCGGGGGAGCCTGACGTGCTAACGCCTGACTACGGAAAGCAAACACCATGTCCAAAGGCAGAATTGCTGCTGTATCAGTCAGGATACTGATGCAGGAATCAGAAACCACTCCAGCTATTTCAAGAAAAGGGGGTGAATACTGGAAATGAGGCGCTTCCAAAACCCCTGGAAGGCCTGCAGGGGCAGGCTCTGTAGGACTGGGACCCAGGACCTCACCGCAGAACTGGCCCATCCGGAAAACTGCATGCTGCTTTTGCTATAATCACACAGGAGGTGAATCGTCATGTCTTATCCTAAGCACTAGCTCCAGGTTCCACCAGCTTGGCAGTGATACGGGGATCAAGCAGCGCCTCTGCACCTGCTGCACACACACCAGCGAAACGGCTGCCTCCCCTCTTTCATGCAACTTGGCTGCAAGTCAAGTCTCATAGGACAACACCTGGTTGGTGGAACCTCAATCAGATACAGAGCCCTAGCTGGGAGGGGCCTTGGAGTTGGAGTTTTGCTTCCCCCACCCCTGCAGTAAAGGAACACCCACTAGAAAGGACTAGAACAGATGTCGGGTGAACCAATCTACTGTATCCCTCCTGGGGCCTGGGGCCTCAGAACGCTTAGTGTCCAAAGTAAATTCACCACAAACTGGTCAAGAACAAAGCAGATTTACCGCTTCATAAAACTAGAAAATCAAACACATATGTGACTTTCAGGTGTGGTTTGATCCAGGGACTCAGAAAAAAAAGTCACTGGAGCTTCATGTCTATCTCTTGACCCGGCTTCCCAGCCTAGGTCTCGGGCTTCAGCTTTTGGATAAAGGATTTAAAAAGGCACCATCTCCCCATCCCCCCAGCATCCAGTCCACTGGGAAAAAGTCATTGCTCTCAGTAGCACCTGTGCTCATCCTGGGGACATTCTCATGGGACCGGCTTGGGTTACAAGATGTGCCATGAAGTAATCACCATCTCCAGGGGTATCTGAAGGGCTGATTGCTCCAGGCACCTTGAACCAGAGGGCCCCAGAGCCTACCTGGAGCATGTGGACTAAGCCTGGCGTTGGTGTTGGTTTTCTGGGAGACCATATGTTTGACCTTGAAGACAGAAAAACACAACACACTCACCTCTTCTGGGATCTCCTGCCATCCCCTGCATCTCTTCCATCCCCTCCTGCCTTCTATACTATGAGCGAGTTGGGCCACTAGACACGGCAAATGCTCCCGACAGACCTGGCTCACCTAGATCTGTGAGTCCTCCCCAGCGTCCCTCCTCATTGCCGTTACCGTTTCTTAGAAAACCCTTAGATTCTGGATGGTTTCTTCCTTCTCCCAGCCGTGGAGACTATTTTAGCACAGCCTCGTTTGCATTTCCAACCTGCTTCCCTGTCACTCCCAGCCCTTGCTTCTCTCCTCTCTAATGTATTTGTTTGGTTTTGCTTTAATTTTAATTACACCTTCCAGGGCAGCATCACCAGAAGGTCTCATCGGCGGGTGGATCAGATCGATAAGAAAGTTAAATGATGACACAGAAGACTGACCTCCATAGAGTTCCAGGAGACATAATCCCACTCCCTCAGGGATGACAACCTGAGCTCTGTTTGCAGCTATTCATTTCTGAAACACATTATAATAGTCAACACTAATTAATTGCCTACTACATACAGGCAAAGTGATAAACGCGTTTTATGCTTTGTCCCTCATCCTCCCAACAGCCCTAAAGGGTGTATATGTATTACTGTTCTCATTTACAGAACAAGATTTCAGATTCAGGTGACTGTTACCAAACAAGTGACTGCTGAGGGCTGAAACATGCCAGGCACTTCTAGGTGCTGACAGTGTGGGCAAAAGAAGGTGAGAGCCAGTTTCTGCCTCCCAGGAAAACAACCTGGAGAGACAGTTAGATACTAAAGACAGTGCCAGTATGAGACGGTGTATACTGAACCTCTGAATGCAGAATGCTGGTGCTTGGGCAGATGAAACTCCGGGAATGCTTCCCAGAGGAAGTATGACTTGAGTTGGGACTCAAAGCTCCTCCTTTGCAAGTAGCATCATCAAGTTTAAACATAGCTGATGAAAAATTCTCATGCTTCGTCTAACGTGATGATTGCTTTGGAAGAGAACACAATGTGGACATCAGCCTCTGGCAGAAGCCCATCCTGGGAGCCCCTCTATGCAGTCCCAGGTGAACATCTATCCTCTTCTTAACAGACCCGGCACAATTTGTTCCTGCCACAGAGCTCTGGGTCAGCAACTTTTTCCCGTTATATTTAGAAAAATTAATAAAATGTTTCTCCCCACAGGCTTTGCCAACTGGATGGTGTTATTTCAAATTAAAAAACAAAAGCAAAAACTGCAACAAGGAAGGAGACCAAATTACCCACTTGTGGGAAGGAAGGTGCAGCGATCAATCATGGGGCTCATTCCAGGCTGCTCACAAGCTGCCCCCCAACCCCAACAAGGGTGGGTCTTGGACTCCAATCCTGGCAACTCCCTGAGGTCACCAAGATGTGAGGGATGCCTGGCTGTGCCCCACAAGTGTAGTGCAAGGTCTACAGAATTGCAAACCCCTGCTTTCAAATCCTGATCAGATACTTAGCAATTCTGCATTAACCTCTCTCTGCCCTCTCACTCATTGGTAAAGTGAGAAAGATAATAATATCCATCTCCTCTCATTAAGATGAAGGGAGATGATACAGTAAGGCCCTTATATGGGAACTCGCACATCGTGGGAGCTTAGTAGATGGCACTGATCCTGATTACTGTGGATCACTTTGCTTGCTAATTGATTTTCCTGGGCCCACACTGTTTAATCAAACATGAATCCACTCTCTCTGTCTAAACACAGAGAGAAAAAGGTGCGACGAGAGCAGCACTCAGCATGAAGGGCTCTCTTGTCACAGGCAGCCAGGGGGACTGGATTTCAGGTGGAAGCAGGCTGCTGATCATCTAGGGGGAAACTTCAGCACCCACCTGCCTGAGGGCCTCTGGAAGCCCTGTGATGAGGCTACTGTGTGAGGACAGAAGGCTGATTTCTGTGTAAGGTTCTCCTTTGCCTGTGGAGGGGTAAAGAACCCAAAGTTCCCTGGCAATGGGGACAGTCCCCAGAGCAGGTGGCAGAGAGGCACATTCAGGGCACCCTTCCCCGTGTGCTCCCAGTGGGAACTTCCAACATGGATGCAAGGGGATTATGGAGCCCAGGACGATGTTGAAGACTGGCTCTTCTAATTTCTTAAAATCCAAATGTGCACAAGGATAAAAATCTATTTTTTCTATAACAATCTTTGCAAAAATGATCATCATAATTAATTCCAGATACAATGAATCCAGAAATTTTTCCTAGAGTGTTATTTAATTTTGCAAGACTCATGTGACTTTTAAATATTAGTCTTGGGAAGATAAAATGTTATCCTTTGGGCATCCTCTGTCCACACTGACATCTGCAGAGCTACGGGGTTCTGACTGATCTTCAGCCATTATGTACACACTCTGAATGCTCGCAGTTCTGATCACAAGGCCTCTTTCAGCCACTTCCTTATCCCTCTGGCCCTAGTCTTGAGTTGGAAGACACTACAATGTCTGCCCACTCGTAAAGTGCGAGGTACTCCCGCGTCTGCCTGGTCCTAGCTATGAGGGGAGGCAGCATCTGCACAGACCTGGGCTGTGGGGAATGTAGCATGTGCACAGGCCTGGACTGTGAGGTGCTGTGGGGTCTGCCCAGTCCTGGAGAACAAGGGAAGGGTATGTGTGCACCATCTGGGCCGTGTGGGACTGTGGCGTCCGCACCGTCCTGGGCCTCATGGGACTGTGGTGTCTGCACCGTCCTGGGCCATGGGGAACTGTGGCGTATGCACTGTCCTGGGCTGTGTGGGACTGTGGTGTCTGCACTGTCCTGGGCAATGGAGACTGTGGTGCCTGCCAGTCCTGAGTTGGGAGTGACGATTGACAATTTTGTGTGTGCAGTTCCGGCCAGCCTAAACTCTGAGGGACTACGTCCAACCCAGTGTTCCAGGCCACTGTTCTAGGCTTTGTGGAGATCCAACACCAGGGAGGTAGAAGCGGACCCTGCAGTTTTCATCATGTCCACCTGGAAACTGGCATAGGTCCTCTCCAAATCCAGATCTAGAAACTGACATAGGTCCTCTCCGAATCCAGATTCTCCTGCCTTTCTGGCATTTCTGTTTCCTTTCCTGGTGGACCAGGGGCTTGTTCTAATCTCAGAGACCTTTCTAATGTCGGCATGTCCTCCCCTCAGCTCTCATCAACCCGCCCAGCTCAGCCCACACCTGTGTTCCATATTGATAATGGTCAGAGCAAAAATGAGTTTCAGTGTGGAGGTTTAAACAGGACCAACACAGAAAGAGGGGGGCTTCAGAGGTAATCCATACCAGACCACCCAGAGACCCCAGGATTTCTTTAGCGTGCCAACTGCTGGCTCTGAATGATGGTTGCTGCTTCCTGGATTTGTCACCAGAAGTCCCCATGCAGTTTTAACAACTCCATGAAGGGAAGGTCCAAGCCTCAGGTACTCCCCCGGCTCCCCTGCTTGACCCCACTGTCAGCCGTAAGACTCCTGGACTCGAGGGTCATGGTCCTGGCCTTAGGCAGGATATCGTCCACCCCTTCTGTGACCCCTGCAGACTCTGACAGGAAAGTTCAAGGGGGACAGCAAGTCACTGAGAAGGGGCTGCCCAGGGGAAGGACAAGATAGAAAGGGCCATGCAGAAGACCAGGGTAAATCCTAAAAAAAGGGGTAAATCCTAAAAAAGGCTCCTCACCAGGAGGGCCACGTCATGAGGAAGGGCAAAGAGGAGTTGCCCTTCTATAGAAGCTCATTGCTAGGCAGAGGCAATCACAGATGAGGGCGCGTTCCCAAGTTCCCTTCACAGAAAAGGGCGGGTCATCAGGGCTCCCCTCACAGAGGAGGGCGGGTCCTCGGGGTTCCCTTCACAGAAAAGGTGGGTCCTCGGGGTTCCCTTAACAGAAAAGGACAGGTCCTGGGGTTTCCCTCACGGAGGACAGCAGGTCCCTAGGAGCCCCTGACAGAGAAGGGTGGGTATCCAGGGCTCCCCTCACAGAGGAGGGTGAACTTCTGGGGTTCCTCACACAAGGAGGGAGGGTCCCCAGGGTTTCCCTCAGAGAAAAGGGTGGGTCTCCAGGTCTTTCCTCACAAAAGAGAGCTTGTCCCTGGGGTCCCTCTCACAGAAAATGGTGGGTCCTTAGGGATTTCTTCACAGAGGAGGTCAGGTCCTTGGGGTTCCCCTCACAGAAACTGGTGGGTCCCCACGGCTCCCATCACAGAGGAGGGTGGGTTCTCAGGGTTCCACTCACAACGTAGAGCAGGTCCCCAGGGCTCCCCTGACAGAGGCAGGTGGGTCCTCAGGGTTCTTTTCCCAGTAAAGGGTGGGTACCCAGGTCCTTCCTCACAGAAGAGGGCTGGTCTCCAGGGTTCCCCTCACTGAAAATGGCAGATCCTGTCTTCACAGAAGAGGTCGAGTCTTTGGGGTTCCCCTTAGACAAATGCATGGGTCCTCAGGGCTCCCCTGATAGAGGAGGGCAGGTCCTCAGAATTTCCCTCACAGATGAGGGCAGGTTTCTGTAGTCCCCCTCACAGAGGATGGTGGATCCCTAGGGCTTCCCTTACAAAAGAAGGCCGATCCGGGGGCTCCCCTCACAGAGAAGGGCAGGTCCCCAGGGTTCCCCTCACAGTAAAAGGCGTGTCCTTAGGGCTTCCTTCACGGAGGAGGTCAGGTCCCTAGGGCTCCCATCACAGAAATGTTTGGGTCTCTGAGGCTGCCTTCACAGAGAAGGGCAGGTCCCAGTGGTTCCCCTCACAGTAAAGAGCAGGTCCACAGGTCTTACCTCACAGAAGAGGGCTTGTCCCCAGGGTTCCCCTCACTGATGATGGTGAGTTCTCAGGGCTTCCTACATAGAGGAGGTCATGTCCTTGGGGTCCCCCTCACAGAAAAGGGCAGGTCCTCATACCTCCCCTCACAGAGAATGGTGTGTTTCCAGGGTTCCAGGGTTCCCCATAGAGAAAAGTGTGGGTCCCCGTCTCCTGGCTTGAGACACCCATTCTCCAGCAACAATAATAAAGATCATCTTTGGGTGCCGGAGTGTTCTGGATTCCTGAGACTGGGCCATATGGAGTGTGTAGCCTGCGGGGAAAGGAACCAAACAAAGACCATGGAAAACCATGAGGCAGGCAGGGAACACAGTGCACGTGTGTAAGTGTGTGTGTGAGAGAGAGACAGTGTGCGTGTGAGTGTGTGTGACTGTGTGTGTGCTTGTGCATTTCTGTGTATGACTGTGTTGAGTGTGTGTGTGTGTGTGAGTGTGCATGTATCTGTGTGTGTTGAGTGTGTATGCGTGAGAGAGTGCATGTGTGAGTGAGCGCCTGTGAGTGCATGCGTGTGTGTGTGTGTGTTATATACGCACTTGTCAGGAAAGGCTTCACTGACAAGCTGTTACCCGAGCCAGGACCTGAGATATTAAGGGAGGGAGCATTTCATGAAGAGAGAGGAGGCCACCAAATAATGGTAGGAAAAAGTCCCTGAGAGTGAGGTGTGGTGGGGACAGGGGGAAGTGGTGCTTTAGAAAGGGCAGGTCAAGGCCCCTCACTTAAGTATGCAGATCAGATTTCCCTTCCTCCTGCTGTTTTAATCTAGGACGGTTTCTGGCTTTAAGTGGTTAAATGTTCCTTTAAATTGGTTTATCCTTGTATTTAACAGTATTTTGGCAACCAGCACATAGATCTCTATTTTTTGGCTTAAGAAACTAGGGATACAAAAAAAAATTATTAAAAACTAATATAATAGGCCCCAAATGCCAAAGACCATTTTATTTTATTTTTAATTTAAGAAAAAGAATTTCAACTTTTATTTTAGATTAAAGGGTGCAGGTGCAGGTTTGTTACATGGGTATACTACACGATGCTGAGGTTTGTGCCACAAATGATCCCATCACCCACATAGTGAGCATAGTACCCAGTGGATGATTTTTCAGCCCCCTCTTTTCCTGCCCCATCTGGTAGTTCCCAGTGTCTGTTACTCTCATCTTTATGACCATGTGGGCCCAATGTTTAGCTTCCACTTATAAGTGAAAATATGTGATATTTGGTTTTCTGTTTCTGTGTTAATTCGCTTAGGATAATGGCATCCATCTCCATCCATGTTACAGCAGAGGACATAATCTCATTCTTTTTTATGGCTGCATAGTATTTCATGGCATATATGTCCCACACTGTCTTTATCCAGTTTACCATAGATTGATTCCATGTCTTTGTTATTGTGAATAGTGCTTCAGTGAACACATGAATGCATGTGTCTTTTTGGTAAAATGAATTATTTCCCTTTGGGTATATACCCAGTGGCAGGATTGCTGGGTCGAGTGGTATTTCTGTCTTTAGTTTCCAAAGACCACCTTGAATCCCACTTGAGTTATTTTATTTTCAGCTTATCTTAAAACCTAAAGGTATTAGTTTGTTCTCCTGTTGCTATAAAGAAATAACTGAGACTGGGTAATTTGTTTTTGAACGGAGTCTTACTTTATTGCCCAGGCTGGAGTGCAGTGGCACAATCTTGGCTCACTGCAACCTCCGCCTCCTGGGATGAAGCCATTCTCCTGCCTCAGCCTCCCAAGTAGCTGGGACTACAGGCATGTGCCACCATGCCTGGCTAATTTTTGCATTTTTAGTAGAGACGGGGTTTTGCCATGTTGGCCAGGCTGGTCTCAAACTCCTGACCTCAAGTGATCACACCACTGCACTCCAGGCTGAGCAACAGAGCAAGACCTTGCCTCATTAATAATAATGATAATACAGAATATCTATGGAGAAAGACGGCCATCCAGAGAGGGGAACCATACAGTCTGCTGCCCAGGACCAGGGCAAAAAGGAAGGGCTCTTATGAACCAGACCAACTGCCTTCAGTCTCTACCCAGGGAGGGTGAGCCATTGATCCAGCCATACAGCTCATTAGAGGCAGGACTAAGGCACAAGCAGGACCCCTGGATCCTGAGCTAGTGTTCCCCTTTCTACCATAGGGCCCTGGCAGACAGTTTTTACTCCTGCCATGAAGCTCTGGAGCCACAGAGAGATGAGGAGTCCCCTGCTTGTCCTGGGGCAGGAAAGAGAGAGGCAAAATCCTGAGAGCTCTTACCCAGAGGTGGAGTCCTGGACTCACAGTCAAGGTCTGGGCCCCATGCACCACGTGGGTCCTAGTTAAAAGGTGGTTGTAGCAGATGCCACCAGAGTCCTCCCGTCTTCCCACAGGACTCCTCGTTCTGGTGCTCTCTGCTCTGACTTCCAACAGCCAGGACCTGCGTTCTTTGGCCTGAAGCCTTTCCCTGGCTGTTAGGATGCTACCAGGTTTGAAGTGATTGAGAATCAGCACCCTTAGGAGTAGCCTAAAAATGACCTACAGGGGCCAGTGGAGAAATACCCCAGCTCGCTGGCCCGTCAACTGGGAAAACTCTGTGTGCCTCCCAGAGTTCCCCACGGCATTCAGCTCCACCCGCGCATGGTGGTGGCTGGCTCCATAGCTGCACCTTACTGTTGGTTTTCCCTTTTCTTCCTAATTTCATCTAAATAAACTACTTGCCCTCAAATCTACATCTCAAGATCTGCTTCTGGGGAACCTACACTCAGATCCTCTTACGTATACAAGAGGATGGAGGCTCCTAAACCTGTCTCTCGGTGTGCTCTGATGATAGCTGTTCCAACCACGAGAAAGTCAGAGTTAACTTAACAGATGTTTATTGAGCACCTAGTATCTGTCAGTCACTTTATCAAATGCAGAAAGAGCCAGACGGGAAAGCGTGACACAAGGTTACTCCTCTCGGGAGACCTTCTAGCTGAGAGTGTGTGGCTTAAGCACCTCAAAGGTAAAACAACTGCCTAACGAAGAAAATATGGCAAGGGCATTTGTCAAGGAAAAATCAAATTTCTCTTTTCCTCTACTCTCACACTCAATGCAGACCACTTCGGTGGCCAGATGCATGGGCGTCCTCCCACACACCGAGCAATTCTCCAGCAGACACCAACTGGGTGTCCTGTATTTTAATTCAATGCTGACTCCTTCTACCTGGAGTTAGACTCAGATTCCACAGTCTAAGGGCTCAGTCTCACAAGGCTGCCCCCACTTCAGATACCAATTACAAGTAGTAAGTTGCCATCTATGCGTCAGACCCGTCAGCTGTAAGTTGGGATTCCCACCACTCCCTTGGGTTTGCTTAATTTGCTAGGATGGCTCACAGAACTCACGGAAGCATGTTTACCGTTTTATTATAAAGGATGTCATCATGGACACAGATGGACAGCCAGAGGAGAAGAGTCACAAGGTAAGGTTTGGGGCGGAGCCTCCATGCCCTCTCTGGGTGTGCCCCCCTCTCAGCACCTCCAAGGGTTCAGCAACCCAGAAGTTCATCAAATCTTGTTGCTGAAGAGTTTTTACAGAGCCTAGTTTCCAGCCTGCCCTCTACTCCTTCCCAGAGGTCTTCAAGGGGCTGAGAGTTCAACTCATTTGGCCTCTCTGGGGACCAGCCCCATCCTGAGAAGATCTAGGGGCCCTAGAAGTCCTTCATTAGCATAAATTCAGGTGTCATGGGAAGGGGCTGATTATGAAAAAGAAAAGATGCACCTATCACTCAGAAATGTTCAAGGGTCTTAGGAGCTCTAAGACAAGAACTGGAAAAAAATCACAAGTAGATTTCTTATTATACCACAGCATTCACGATGTTAGTGTCCACTCACTTATACCACAGCATTCATTACATTAGTGTTCACTCACCACAGCATTCATCACATTTGTATTCACTCACTTATTAGCTATTAATGTGTAGATTTAACAAGCATTGGACTAGGCCACAGAGGCTCAGAAATAAATGACAAGGCGTGGGTCTTGCTGGGGTTCCTGAGGATGTGAGAAGCAGATGCACAGCCTTGGTGTGGGAGTTGGGGTCTTGGGGAAGGCAAGTCCAAGCAGAGCCTGCGGGAACCCCGAGGGGCAACATGGGTTTCCGGGGACAGGGAGCAGTAGGTTAATGTTTTTCCCTCTGTGATGTTTGTTTGCTTCCTGAATTAGGACTAATCTTTATAAAACCTCTGCAAAGGCTTCCGTGGTCCTGTGAAAATCACCCACCATGGTTATGAAGCTTCCAGGAAAACTCACATGCACACAAACTCAATTTTAAACTATTAAAATGAGAATTAATGAGATAATATGTGTGAAATGCAAAGTGGTCTAGGTTGTATAAATTCAGGGAATAATTATGACTGTCGTTCCTAATGCATCCATTCGTATGTTTGTAATTGCTCAATTCTTCAACGTTCTTCAGAGTTTTAATTTTTTTTGGTTTTTTTTTACATCCTGCACGCTCCTCTTCTCATCCCAGTATGAAACCAGCAGACTCATTTTACAACCTTGTTTTGGCAGAGGAGGCCCAAGAGCCTGGCCTCTTTCCCAAGCCGCCACAGAGATATCAGCTTTGGAAATGTGCCCAAAGCTCGTAGCTGGAATGACCTGCATGGAGTCCTAGGAAATGAGCAGGCTTGGACCCAACCCAGCCAGAAGGTCATTCCCCACCCGCTGGTCTCCCCGCCGTGCTTTGGAGCCACCGTCACCTCCAGAGTGTCTTGGTTGCTACCACTATTCTGACCCCAGTTTTTTGTTTTTGTTTTAAAGCCCTTGAGGAGGCACAGCTCTCCCCAGAAGGGCTAATTCCTTGTCTCACAGCAAGACAATTTGTATGAATTTTCACTAAATCTCACCATGGCCTTGACTCCCCACCAGGAAGGGCAACTTTATTTCCCAGTTTCCAGGCTCTGGAAGGCTGTGGATGCCACCAGCATCTCTTCTGTTTTTAAACACCATGTGAGGGTGGTGGGGATTTACAGGGACCACATTGCAAGTACTTGAAACTTGTAAAGGTTCTTTTTATAAATGATTCCTTATCTGGTGACTGTTTGCATTGTGGTTTCTAAATTTGGAGTCCCTTGCATTGTTGCTCACTGCATTTTTAATTGACAGATTTTTGTTGGCCATCTATTGTGCCCTCAGCTCTCGTTACTCATGCACAGATGTAGAGAGTAGGTGTTTGCTTTGAGGAGTTTAGACTCTGGCAGGGGAGAGCCTGTGTGACGCACCTGTCTGTCTCTCCCTCATAGCAGTGAATCATGTGCTGCCTTGATTTAAGTGCCTGTCTCGTCTGTGAGCTGCCCAGGGACGAGGGCCGTACCATTCTGTTTCTGCTCCTAGCCCACTGCCTGACGCAGAGCTCACACTCCAGAGATATGGGCCAAATGGATGGGGAAAGGTGTCTGTGGTGTTATGTGGGCACTTTCTCTGGGGCACAGCACCACGTACTGGGTGTGCAGTTTTGGGTGGAGTGCAGCCCAGCAGCTGGGAATTGGCAGCACTGATCACAGCCATTCCCCCAAGCCCCCCACCTGTATTCCCTGTTGCCTCAACCTGTTAGGTAAGCAATGGTGCCATGGCTTTTCCCAGAATGCTCTGAGGGAGGAAACACGTCCCTGTATAATTCTCTCCTTTCGAAATTAGCTGTTTTCAAGGCAGCATTGTTTGTCAACTGCAAGAAATCGGGCAGGAGGGCTTATCACTCAGAGCTATTTTTCAGGCTGAAGGACACATCCAAACAGCATCCCCAGAGCCAGCAGCGCACTGTGAAAGGAGCCATGGCTGCCATCAACTCCAGGCACTCACAGTGCCTGATGACGGTCTGGCCTGGTTCATGAGGCAGGAGGCTCAGGGCTTCCCAGGGGGTTGGGAATGCCCTTTGCAGGTTCCCATTGTGCGCCATGCACCATGCCAAGTGGCCTTATCTCAGGTATTCCATGAGGTCCTCACAGGCCCAGAGGCAGTCGCTATGTACTGTCAGCCTCATTCTCATTTTGCAGATAAGATCCCTAAGGTGATCCAACTGCAGCTAGCAATCATTAAGTGCTTCCTAGGAACCTAGCAGGGTGCTAAACCCTCCACCTGCATCATCCACCACTTTCAGGGCCTGCTGAGGTAAGGCAAGAGTGCTGCCCTGGGTGTGAAATGTAAGGAGACCCTCACTCTTAGGCTCCTGCAAGTGCAGGGCTGGCTACTGTCAGTTTTTGTGCCCCAGGCGCTTCTCTTGCCTCACCTTAGCATCTCCCCTTCCAGAAAACATCCCTGCAAGGTAGATATGATTATACTCATTTACTGATGAGGAAATGAGCTTTGGAGAGTGGCTTAGTTTATCCAAGGACACAAAGGTCGCAGAGCCTGGAGTTAGCCTCCCAGCCCTATGTCCCTAACCACTGTACAACCCAATGTCATTCTGCAGGTGCATGATGGAGCTCATGATGGCCTCATGTTGCCTTGCTGAAACAGCACAGATGCCGCGTGAGTGGGGCACTGCCCTGGCAGTTGTAGAAAGTAGGTGTTTGCTTTGAGGAGTTCAGACTCTGGCAGGGAAGCCTGTGTGATGTACCTGTCTTTCTGGGCCCTGAGAAGACCTGAGTGTCCAAGGCCCCTCTCCACTCATGAGGCTTCTGGCCCAGGCTCAAGCAGCTCTGGTTTTTTGGCTGATTTCCTGCCACATGGGTGCCATGCACTCTAGGCAGAGGCTGTCCACACTGAACCTGCAGACAGTTTAGCCCCAAAGAGCAGGCTTCTAGAGCTACATAGCTTCCTCAAATCCCAGCATCTCACTGCCTCGCTGAATGGCTGAGGCAAATTCCTTAATCTCTCTGTACTTCAGTTTCCCCGTCTAGAAAATGTGTCCTAGGTCACATGTTATGGAGGTTATGTGTATGACAGCAGGGAATTTCCTCATTCACTCATTTGCTACTATTTAAGTTTGACAACTTCTTGAAAAGTTTTTCCTGCACAGTGCACTGACAAAACCATTCACCAAGACCATGGCGTTGCAGTAAAAACAGCTTAATAGACATGAGGCCAGCCACATGGAAGAGAGAGTTATCACTTAAATCAGTCTCCCTGAAGGCTTGTGGAGGTTAGAGTTTTTCAAGACTAGTTCGATGAGCAGAGGAGGGAAGGAGGAATGTTGATTGGTTGAAAATGAAATCATAGGGGTGTGAAAAACAATCCTCATGCACTGAGTTCACCTCTGGGTGGGGCCACAGGACCAGCTGAGTCATGAGTCTGAGGTGTGGGTGGTAGGGTCAGTTGGTTGCCAAAATTGCAAACGTCTAAAAAGACATCTCAAAAGGGTTGTACAGTGGATAGGGTCATAGGACTGGGAACCTAACTTTGTGTCCTTGGGTGAGCTAAGCCACTCTCCAAAGCTCATCCTCTCATCAGCAAATGAGCATAATCATCTCTACCTTGCAGGGTTGTTTCCTACAGAAGAGGAGATGCTAAGGTGAGGCAAGAGAAGTGCCCAGGGCACAAAAAAGACAACTTATTGGGAAGGTCCAACAGGAATTCACTTACACCTCCACCTTTGTAGTTCTGCTATTCACTGTACTGTGTGGTAGACGTAGCATGTTGCCGCTGAATACTAGCATTGCTTTTGGAAAATTAAAATGCCCATCATCTCTTAATGCACTAGAAATAGGAAATTAGGAACACAAGTCCAAGCCTAAAATTTTAGTACTTCTCCATGCAGACTAGTGCACATGTGAAAGGGCATTCAGTTTGTCTAGATAGTGATGCAGAGCGTTGGATCATTCATAATTGGCTATATTCTCCAGAAAGTCTAGTGAAAATGTTATGCCCTAAGTAACAGCAGAGTAACATGAAAACAGAGTTATTAAAAAGTGCCAGGCACTCTTGGTGCCTCCTCGGAGAGTTGTCAGGGTTATTTAGGTTGCTATATGTGGAAATGCTTCCAAGAACGCCTGGCACTTTCTTACTACTTTGTTTGTTCTTCTTACTATTTGGCAAATAGACATATTCAACACACACAGTGTTAAGAATGTGAACTAATTATCAATATTTACGAATCCAAGGAATTTATGTAATTACGTGGATTTCCAGCTTCTATGAGAAGTCAGAAGTTTTGCCAGTGCTGGGTTGACATGTCCGAGTTGTCGGCAAGCTTCCTCCTGCTGCCAGGGTCTTCCTCCCAGATGCTCAGGTGGAAATGCCACTCACCTGGCCCCATACAGCCCGTGAGTCTGCACCTCCTGATTTAGTCTTTGCTGCACAACTGGCATAGGAGCCAGCAAGATGCAGTCGCTACTTCTGAGTTGAAGCAACAGAAAAAAAAAATTCAGGCTAGGATATGAGTCTGGAGAGTGTGACCTGGAGTGAGAGCCTTGCGAGGAGACTATACACTCTGGACTGAGACTGGATGGACGCCCTTTGTCTAGCGTGTCTTCTGACTGTGGAAATCATAGGTCTCCGCTGAAAGCTTTAGTCAAGGGAATGTTGCCAGCTTGAAGGGGTAGCCTACGCTCTGATCTGTCCTCACCTGTTAACTTACAGCACTTGAAACTATCCAGGTACTTGGTCACACCTTTCTGGTCATCTCTCAAGGACAGATCATGCAAAGGACACAAAAAAGATGTCCAGCCTGGTCATTTGGCACCGGCAAGCTAAGCTCCTCCCCAGGGACACAAGGTCCTGCCAGGCTGACCCCTGCCCACCCTCCTGACCTTACTTCCTGGTTACTTTCACCCTGCCCCCAGGCCTCAGCCATACTGTTCCTCCCCTGTTCCAGGAAGTTTCAATTGTTTTTCCCTCTCCCTGGCTCACTCTCCCCTGCACCCCCTTCTCATGGCTGCCTCATTCTCAGCTAAAATGTCCCCTCCTTGAACTGTTCCTGAACCCCAGTTCCTGTAACCACCTCTGCAAAGAATATGACAATCAGAGAAACTTAGTATGGCTGACTCCATCTTGCTTCTCATCTGCAGCCTGTCCTCACTCATTCCTGGGCGTAGGCCAGGCTAACCATGGAAAGAATGTAGTTGATAGTTTAAAACAAGGATGATAATAACCTTTCTTAAAACGAAGCCACCTTTAAAAAAAATGAAAGCCCACAAGATTAGGATTATGAGGGACTGAATTCTGCTAAGACATAGGCATAGTCAAACAATAACCAGCCATTGTTTCCGAAGTCACATTTGTGACCTACCCAGTTGCTCCTGTAGATAACATCACTATTGCAGGACCCAAGTTTGGCCTTTTGAGATGCGTTTTCATACTTTTGTAGTTTTGGCAACCAACTGACTCTACCTAGACCCTCGACTCATGACTCAACTGGTCCTGTGGCCCCACCCAGAGGAGAACTCAGTGCATGAGGACTGTTTTTCAAACCCTTATGATTTCATTCCCAACCAACCAACATTCCCCCTTCCCTCTCCTGCTCACTGAACTATCCTTGAGAAACTCTAACCTCCACAAGCCTTCGGGGAGACCGATTTAAGTGATAACTCCCTCTTCCGTGTGGCTGGCCTCATGTCCATTAAGCTTTCTTTACTGCAACACCACAGTCTCGGTGAATGGTTTCGTGGGTGCAGTGGGCAGGAAGAACTTGTCGAGCAGTTAAATTCTTCATAGCCACTTCCTATCACATCACTATTTCATTTCTGTTGTGGCTCTTATCACCCACAGGAATTATTTCATTTACTGACCTTCTCCCCTCAGTAGGTTTCCCCAGGCAGGAACCTCAGTGCCTTGTTCACCTCTGATAACCCCATGCTTGGAAGGTGTGTGGACACACAGCTGACAGAGTAGCATGTCTGGATGAACGGTCTGCATGTTTACCATTCAGTGTCCTTGGTAACTGTCTGTTAAATGAACGCATGAATTGAGAAGAGTTTTATTTTAAGAGACAAACATGTACCCAGTCAATAGTGTAAGGACAGGGTGCCTCCAGAAAAATGCAATCAAAGTGGGAGGGCACATGGCAGGAGAGTCATTCATTCTATCCAGAAGATCAGGGACTTCCTGGAGGAGACGGCATGAATCATCCATCTGAATCAAAAGAGATCAGCAAAAAGGCAGCAAAACAAGCCTTGAATGGATATCTCTCAGGCAGACATAAGTATGCTCACAGAGGACTATCAAAGATCTCTTGAAAGAAGTCTTTCCAAATTCCATGCATCTGAAGAGTGTGTTGCTTCTGCCTCATGGAAATGAAGCAAGGTAGAAATTAAGATAGTATGTAACCTTGCACGTTTCTCTGCCATTTTGAAGCACATTCAATACAATTTTATGCCATTGCTCTGCCCAATTGATTTATGTTTCACTATAGGAAGCTCCATATTCTATTTTCTATGCAGGTGAGTCCTTTCTGTTTGATTAATGGTTGACTCCATGCAGCATTTTTGTGGCCAGTCCTGGAAATCCAGGCAAGCAGTTCTTGCACAGGAATACAGATTCCCTCTGACAGCACCATTTCATCAGACAGTCGGATGTTATCTCAATGCCATTCCATCCCTCTTGATTCCTTTGTTGGGAGCTTTAAAGCCTGCTACAATAAGAGAACAGTGTTCGGCATTCAGCACACACATGCACATCTACACACTCACACACACAAACATGTCAATTAATGAAGAAGTCTTGGTGTAAAATGTCTCTGCTTTTCCTGCTGTGGTTGGATAAATGTTTCTCTTGGCCTGTGACCCGATCTGTCTTCCCAGTTCTTTTTCCCTGTCTTAGGCACACTTTTCCACATTTATCGAGTCCAGGATTTGTATGCAGGGAATTTACTAAGAAAATATGCTCTGGGGGACCCCATAGGAAGTCGGGGAGTGGACTCAAAGAGGAGCCCAGCAAAGATGGTGCTTCAGAAGTTACAGCTGCAGTCTGATGCTGAGGAGGACTCTGCTATATAAATTACACCTGGGAATTTGTGGATGTGGCACAAACACACTTCCAGCCTCTGCTCTTGAAGGTAAAGTGGCCCTAACCTGAAGGCAGCATTTGGGCTGCTGGAAGATAAAGCAAACGGAAGCCGAGGGGAGGGAATCCCAAGAGATGGAGCAAACCACCAACACCGGCCCTTAGAGCTCATTCCCCTTCCTTTCCTTCCTCCCTCCTTCCCTCTCTCCCTCTTTCCCTCCCTCCCTCTTTCCTTTCAATTTCTGTGGGCAGGGAGGTTAATGCCAACAATCATAGCTAGTGTATTGCTTTTTATTTTTTTCAAAAAGCAAAAGCATAAGGTGATCAGTTTACTGATGGAGAATCTGAGGCTCAGGAAAGCAAAATACCATAGTTAACCAAGGCCACAAGGCCAGTCGGTGGCAACACAGGATCTAACTTGCAGCTTGCAGCTCAGTGTACCAGGCAGTCTTTGAACTGCACTGAGCAAAGTGGTTCCAGAACTTCACAGGTTGCCTGAGAGGAAGCAGCTTCATCCGCTCAGGCATATGTGACATTTATGTGCATAATATGCACATTGCAGCAGACACCCACTTACGACATTCTTAATGATGTCACACGCCTGCATGCAGCCCCTGGGACATTTCTCACCCTGGCCCAAGCAGTAGATCCTGTGATCTGACAGCTTCACTTTAATACATCTAATAAAATTAAATGGCATCATATAAAATTAAAGCCATAATTAAAAATTAATTAGCATGTACTATCTGGCAGCCTCAGTATCTACTGTAGCATCTTAAACACTACTCATATAGCTTTATTGACTGGAAAAAAAAGACAAAGTGCAAAATAAAACTAGCAAGCTAGCTGTCCATGGGTGAAAGCAGCAGGACTGTCAAACTGCAAATGCTACAACAAAGTGTCAGATCTGATGCTTTGGAAGCGTGTTTTGGCAAGGGAAAGTCAGGGCAGGAGATATTGACCTCAACAATAAACATGCCTCTGAGAGCCCTTCGTAGAAGAGCAAATGTTTGCTTTAGACATGGAATGTTGGTGGGGTTTTAACCCTCTTGGGGAGGTTTCAAGTGCATAAAAAGTCCAATCGTGAATATCAACAAAAAACCTAAATGTTTTTCTTTTCAATGGAATGGGAGGAAGTCAATAGTCAGAACTCACCTGGTCATCTCTCTCCACATGGTTTGCTAATAGGGAATTGCAGGCAGGCAGCACATTTTTGTTTCAGACAAAGGAACAAGGACATCATCTCCTATGTTTCCAGAGTACTCTTCATTTCTTTTCTACATTTGTAAACTTCCTGTAAGGTTGGTTTTCAATGTTTTGATTATTTGTTCTGCATTAATAAATAAGTAAGGTTGTTTTCCTGTTTGTCATCATCAGTTCTACTAAGGCAGAAATATAAGGAAGTGTTTTGTGTCTTCCCCCGCTGCCCAAATAATTCTTAAACTTGGTTTATGCAAATGAGGTGCTAGAGAATTTTAGAAGATGCTAGACCTTAAATTTTCCTAGGGAAGCTGAGTGTGGACCAGATGAGGAAACTATCGAACAGAGATGCAGAAACAAAGCTAGACCTCAATTAATCAAGTCAGCGTTGTTGTGATCCACCATTGGTAACTACCACTTGCTGACTGTCATCTTTGCCAGCCATGGTGTTAAGTACTATATGTAAATAGCCTGGTAAGATTGGCACTGATATTATCTTTATAAGGTGGATGGCAGCACCCAGGCTCAAAGCACATGTTACTTTCTTAATGATCACATGGTTAGAAAAGATCAGTGCAAGGATGCAAATCTGGGTGACTTAACTTTGCCTCTGGAATGCTGCCCTCAACTTCTCCTTCAATTCAGGACTGTGAAAAACTAATATATCAGGAGCTCTGAGAACCTAGTAAGAAATGCTGGTGTTAGAGAAAGAACCAGGAATGTTCATGCGGCTTCACTAACTCAAGCAGGAAAAGGTCAACCCTTTTTTTTTTTTTTTTTTTTCTGAGACGGAGTCTCACTCTGTCACCCAGGCTGGAGTGCAGTGATGCGATATTGGCTCACTGCAACCTCCGCCTCCCAGGTTCAAGCAATTCTCCTGCCTCAGCCTCCCAAGTAGCTGGGACTACACGCACCCGCCACCATGCCCAGCTAATCTTTTGTATTTTTTTAAGTAGAGACAGGGTTTCACCATATTAGCCAGGATGGTCTCGATCTGCTGACCTTGTGATCTGCCCGCCTTGGCCTCCCAAAGTGCTGGGATTACAGGCGTGAGTCACCGCGCCCGGCCCGAAAAGGTCAACCTTCATAAGCACATTTGATGCCACCTTACTGCAGACAAAACGCTAGAGGGAGTTTTAACTCAAATTTCTTTATTGCTTTAGAGCTTTCAAAGCACTTTTACATCTCCCGGTCCTTAGCTCCTCTGTGTATGACCTCTGGGGATACTGAGGCTCAGAGAAGTGAAACCTCATGGCCATGGCTACTCAGTGAAAAAGTGACAGACCCAAGGTTTAAACTGTGGACTTCTGCTGTCAAATGCAGAGGTTCACAACCTGGTGTTTCCAAAAGAAGACTGCAAAGACATGGAGAAACAGTTACTGCATGTTCCAAACCCAAATGATGGCTCATGTTTAATTGTATGTATGGAAAACCCAGGTATAGATGATGTGAATATGAGAATGCAGGTGTACTTTCAAGGAACTTTTGATGTGACTGTAGTGAAAACTACAGTGAGCAAAGCTCCCCTGAGATGGTAGCAAAAAGAAAGAAAGAGAGAGAGAGAGAGAGAGAGAAAGAGAGAGAGAGAGAGAGAGAAAGAAAGCAAGCAAGGAAGGAAGGAAGGAAAGAAAGAAAGAGAAAGAAAGGAAGAAAGAAAGAAAGAAAGAAAAAAAGAAAGGCTTTTTAGCTGAAGAGTTCCCATGTACATACTATTGTTTCTTAATAATCCGAAGAAGAATTCCAAAAGGTCTCATTGCAAAACATTGCAGAGTGGGAAAAAAAAAAAAAAACCTTCAGTGTTCTCTATAACTAATTTAATCCCTCAAACACAAAGGTTGGCTTTGAAGTCACACAATTAAAAACTAAGCATTGCCTTTGTTGGAGGTAAGTTAAAAGTGCTGAGCCTCAGGCTCTTTTCATGTGTGAATGGAGTGATCATTTCTCTGAGAGCAGGAAAACGTGTGAATCATATCATGGCCTTCTGCTACCAACAAATACTGCTATTCACATCCCAAACCTTCTCCACTTTTACCCTAGAGAAGAGAAAGTTTGCCAGTGTCCACGTGAAAATGATGATGTTGCTGTTTTGTTTTCCCTGATTTACATTTTTCATGTTCTTTGGATGTTGGTGGCAAGAACACAGGTTTTTAACCCTGACTAAACTGGATTCAATGCCATGCTTTGCCATGTACTATCTTTCTGGCCTTAGGCCATTTATTTAAACTCTCAGTCTCAATTCCTCAACCGTAAAATGGAAATTAAAAGCTACTTCATAGTTGTTATGATGATTAAGGGAGATATTATTGTGCAAAGCCCTGCTTCTGAAAGCATGACTTACACAGCAGCATCTTCAGCAACCCTGGAAACTTGTTGGAAATGATGACTCCGAGGTTCCACCCAGACTTGCTGTACAGGAACTTGCATTTTAACAATACCTTGGGTGATTTCTTTGCACATTATGGTTTAGAAGCACTGATATACAGCACATTGTATTGGTTTCTATTGCTGCAGTAACAAATTATCTCAAACTTTAAAACAACACACAGGTATTATCTTACAGTTATGGAGGTCAGAGGTCCAAAATCCATGTCATTAGTCTAACATCAAGGTGTCTGCAAGGCTGGCTTGTTCTGGAGGCTCTAGGGAAGATCTGTTTTCCTACCTCTGGTTGTCTTCTGGGGGCTGCCCACATTCCTTGGCCCACAACCCCTTCCCCCATCTTCAAAGCCAGCAAGTGGCACAGCATCATCTCATCTCCCTCATGGACTCTGATCCTCCTGCCTCCCTCCTATGAGGGCCATTGTGATTATATCTTCCCCACTTAAGTAATTCAGAGAAGCTTTTCCATCTCGAGATCCTTAACTTAAATCAGCAAAGTTTTCATTGCCCGGGTAAGGTAACACAATCACAGGTTCTGGGGATCAGAGGATGTGGACGTCTCTGCAGGGCCATCATTTAGCCTAGTAGGTCCTTATGGAGGTTGACTATTGTTTTAGTCCATTTTGCCTTAATATAACAGAATTCCACAGAGTGAGTAATTAATTTTTTAAGACATTTTTTGGCTCATGGTTCTAGAGGCTGGAAAGTCCAAGAACATGGCATCAGCACCTGGTGAGGGCCTTTGTGCTGCATCACAACTTGAAGGAAAGCAGAAAGGCAAGCAAGAGTAGGAGTGAGAAAGGGAAGAGGGCTGAGCTTTCTTCTTTTACCAGGAGCCCATCCTCCTAATAACTAACCCACTCCCAAGATAACAGCATTCATCAATTCTGGAGGGCTCTGCTCTCATGACCTAATCACCTCCTAAAGAACTCACCCCTAATACTGTCACAATGACAATTAAATTTCAGCATAAATTTTGGGGGAGACATTGAAACCATAAAAGCTATTATGCTTATCACCACTATCTGCTCTCCTCCTTCTCCCCCTCACTTTTCTTAACAAAAGGTCTTCATTAACTAGGAAAGCCCATTTGACAAGTGCTCTGGTTAATCAAAGCTTTTTACACCTATGGTCAGCATTCCATCAACTAGGAGGATATGGCTTTGTTCACAAATTGCTTTAGACACTAGATTGTAAGAAGAGTCAAATACAGTAGTGGGCTCTCAAGATGCTGAGTCACAAAGCCTGGATTCAAATTCTGACATTCCCACTTATCAGCTCATTAGCCTCAGGCAATTTCCTTCACCTCTCCAAGCCCCAGTTTTCTTCTTGTAAACCAGAAGTAACAATAGGCCCTGCCTCAAAGAGCTCAGGGAAGATTAAGGAAAATGAGAGCTCCTGGTAGCTCTTGGTGTCCAATATAGACTAAGAGTATCTTGTTTTCCCTCTCAAGGGCTTGGTGTGGGGCTGGCCTAGAGCCAGTGTGCAGCAATCCCTTGGCAAGTCTCTGATGCATAGCAAATTGAGATCATATCTCTCTTAGCAAGTCCCCAATCATCTTTGGGAATTCTGAAGATCATGATTTTTTTTTTTTTTTGACAGGTTGTTTCTCTGTCACCCAGGCTGGAGTACAGTGGTGTGATCCTGGCTCACTGAAGCTTTGAACTCCTTGGTTCAGGTAATCCTCTCACTTCAGACTCCCAAGTAGCTGGGACTACAGGTGCACACCACTATGACTAATTATTTTAATTTTTGTTTAGATGGGGTCTCACTGTGTTGCTGAGGCTGGTCTCAAACTCCTGACATCAAGCAATCTTCCTGCCTTATTCCCCCAAAGTGCTGGAATTACTGCACCAGGCCTGAAGGTCATGAATTTCAAGTTTTCCATGGCACCAAGTCTCTGATCTTTCTTTAACTTTTTCTGAATTTCAAGGCCTATTGGTGAAGGCATCCCATGATGGCAATAAATGTTCATAGTTCTGGAAAAACAAAGAAGCCTCAGAATTATGATGTAATTCAGCCAAGATGAGTCTTTAAATACAGCAGCTAAGTTAAGAATCCACTAAAAAATCAGTCCTTAAGGTAAACACAGACACCATGAATAGATCAAAGTGGAATTATGATCTCGTTGAGTGCAATAATGATGGTGAATTGACTAAGAAAAAATCAAAGTTGGACACAAACTCATGAAACAAGATGTTGAACTAGTAGTTACACACATTGAGTTCTAAGGCCTGCTGTCTCCTAAGATTACCTAGAACAGTGCCCTTTGAAGCTGTGGCATCTTAGAAATAGAGTCTTGAGCCTCTCAAATCCATGCCACTGTGCCCCATTTCCCCATCGCCCCACAATACAACACACACACATTTTCTATCTTAAAATTTTTAGGTGAAATTCATCAGAAACTGCCACTATCTGTTTCAGTAGGGTGAGTAGAGTGCTTTATGGTCCTAAGGCAGTTGCCCTGCTTTCAAAGCTAACAATAATTTAAATGTACAAAAATGCAAATGTTCCAGGAAGTCGTAGTCTACTTCCCTAGAAGTCACTGCATGATCAGTTAAAAACAAAAATTATTAAAATAAAGATAAGATGCAGAAACTTGGGAGATGCCTTTGGCCATAAGTACAGGCCATATGCTAACACAAGCTTTGTTGGTCTTTGAGAAACAAAGAGGCTGCTATTAGCAACATTTTTCTCTGGGTGATCCTAAAAGATGGGGGTGGAAGAGATGCTTGATCTTCTGCCATTACTTTCAATTCCTTGACCTTCAGAGTTGAATTGCGGGCCTCTGTGTCAAGCAGGTCTATGGACTAGAAGTTTTAGAGATAGTCCCAGGGACAGAGGCAACTCATGCAGCAAAGTGCCTTTCCAGGTCATGACAACTTATACAAACCCTACCATTCAACTTAGAGGCCCATGTTTGGGTTCAGAATCAGCTCATTTTCAGGGAAGAGGCTTTTTAACCATTATCCCACTGGTCCTTGGCTGGCTTTGAGACCAGGTGGGTGAAATGTTGAGATCTGTAGTGGATCTCAATGACTGTTTTTTTGAGAGAGAGAGAGTCTCATTCTGCCACCCAGGCTGAAGTGCAGCAGCATGATCTTGGCTCACTGCGACCTCCACCTCCTGGGTTCAAGTGATTCTCACGCCTCCACCTCCTGAGTAGGTGGGACCACAGGTATATGCCACCTGGCTAATTTTTGTATTTTTAGTAGAGATGGGGTTTCAGCATGTTGGCCATGGCCAGGCTGGTCTCAAACTCCTGGGCTTAAGTGATCCACCCGCCTCCCAAAGTGTCGGTATTACAGGCATGAGCCACTGCACCTAGCCTGATGACTCTTTTTGTCTTTCACGTTCCTTCCTTCGGGAAGTTGTTCTTTCCAGCATGAGGACATACTCAACCCAAAGGCCCTCACTTCCTAGCCATAGGTATGAAAACATCAGCCAGTGAGGATGCCCCAGTTCTCTGAAGACTGGTTTTTCTGGACAGGGGGAGGAGAAAAGAGGGGTATGACCCGAATAAGACCAATGAGGTTCT
This sequence comes from Pan troglodytes, assembly GCF_028858775.2. Lineage (NCBI taxonomy): Eukaryota > Metazoa > Chordata > Mammalia > Primates > Hominidae > Pan > Pan troglodytes. The sequence continues at coordinate 31,954,374 of NC_072418.2, read as the reverse complement.
GTAAAAGAAGTTGCCTTGCGTGTTAGAAGAGATAGCATTGCTCTCTCCTTCAGAGACTCTGTGCTAATGGGATGAATTATGCCTGGAGCTTCCTAGAGTCAATTTTGTGTCAGAGAGAACTTGCCAGGGAATGACACAATAATAATGATAATAAAAAGAGAGCTAAGAAATAGAAGGAGATTTATTTCATTTGAAGTCCTGGATTCAGACATGCCTGAAGCCCCTAAATTTTTAAATTTTGGTTACGTAAACCAAATATTCCTCTGCAAATATTCCTCTGCTTAAGCCAAGTGGTTCAGTTGCAAATGGTAAAACACAAACTCGGAGTCCAGATAGGTACAATTCCTCCAAGCCACAGTTCAAGCTCCATCTCTCTTGGAAAGACTTCCCTGGCTACTTCAGCCTCAGGGCTCCTTAGCTCTATTGAACTTAGACTGCATGTTACCATCGAGAAATGCAAGGCACCCCAGATGGTTCAATGAAGAGACTACAATATAGGGACAGTGTATAGAGTTACAGGTAGGGATAATGAAAACTAAAAAGAGATGCTGAGACATCCAAATACTAGCAACAAGCTCTCCATCCCCTAGGAATAAAGACAGGAGGGGAGGAATGGCATTACTGGGGCCTAATGAGAGCTAGAACCATCAGGCTCCATCTAGGATCTGTGGTCATGGAAGGATTAACCACTGCCAGAAACATGGTTATAAAGCAGGAATGGAGTAGGGAAAAGACATGCCTTAACTTCTTTCTCTTTCTGCCCTTGCATCTCCTGACAATGCACCTCATTGTTAAAATCAAAGAGAAAAGCAGAGGGAAGAAATCCCAGGTGCTGTGGTCTACAGTGATGTACCTCTGAGCCCAGGACAGGTGAGAGAGGGTAAGAACTGAATTCAGTGCTGGGGGTGACAGACGACAGCCCACAGTGTGTTGAGGTCTCACCCCCCTTTGATAGCTGACTGTGTATGGCTCTTCCTGGGGGTAATTAATTGATGTACCTTGAGGCCTTACAAAGCTGGTGATTTTGTTCCAAAGATTGAATCCATGGTGTGAAGAACAGGCATCCCCCTAAGGGAAGTTTGCAGGGCACCTGGTGTCTCTGTTTTCCTGTCTGGTATGTGGGAAGAGTGGAGCAAAACCACTGCTGACATTTTTAACAAATGTCTGACGTTTTTAACACTTTTAAGTGAATCTGTGCAAACCAACAGTGTTGTCAGAAAGCAGAAAAGACTCCTCGGGCAGCAACATTGGGTCCTTTACTCATGGTCTGGAATGTAATTTCTGCAATCAATTGAGGCAGCAAGGGTAAGAAGGAGAATGAGACAGTGAGGCTGGAGAGACAGAGCACCTGCTAGTTCCTGAAGTGGTGTAAAAAACTGGCCTCGTTTCAGTGTGATTTCCAGGTAAATTTACGCACTTCTTCATCTTGTGGTTGGTGCCTTCCAGTTCCATAATGTTGCTGTTTTACAGGTGGTGGCTCTCTCTTCCATCTTCTCCTGGCAGCCCATGCATGTCATTTCTCTTTCCCAGCTATTTTCTCCCCACCTCTTAGCCACAAAATAACTTCCCAGCCTGTCATTTCTGAGCAAGCCCCACCTTTGGATCTCCCTTTGGGCAAAGCCATTCTGCACAGCCTGGGCTGCAGAGGAAAAAAAGGACAGGCGGGGAACAGTGGTCCTCAGCCTGATTTTGTGGCTGGTCTGCAATCCCTCATGCAGCATTCGTAGAAAGTGACAAGGAGAAATTAGCCCCATTGATTTCATTTTCATAGCATCTGAGAAACAATCCTTACCAAAGATGCCTTTCAAACATCTTTCTGGCTGAAAATATAGGGTTCTGTCTCAGAGAAAACATGTTTCTGAATACACATCCAGAGCAATTTCTAAGAAAAGCAGAATCAGAATCAATATTTCCACAGTTTATGCCATTCCCTGCCTTCGTGAAGATATGCAACTTAATTTGCAGGCATTTTTCGTTACCAGGGAAATTGCCTGTGATGCTGACTGGATCAGAACCACTCATTTCAGACTCATTATACATTACACAATATCCCAAATGTCAACTCCCACCCACTACATCGGCATAGCAGCAGCGCTTTCAATAATAAATTACATCTATTTACTTCGATACAGTGGAAAGAGAATTTGAAGCATTAAGAACTCTTTTGCACCTGAAGGTAATTACAAGTGACTATACTGAGCCAGGATTGTGGCTATCTTCACTCAGCTAGGCTAAGAATGTTAAAGGGATTTTAGGGAAAAAAAGATGAGGCTCTTGCTAGAGCTTAAAAAAATTACAAATATATGAATACACACACACAGCAGTCTCCAAATGTTTTCATAGTGTGGAAATCAGTTGCATTGCTTTTATATTAAGACAATTATAAGTGTTTAGCAAAGGGTGCCTGAAGTCAAATAAAAGAGAGGAAAAAAATGACTTTGTAGTTGAAAGTCATCAAGCAGTGAGAGAAAGGAAAGGTCTGTTATTTATATGAAGAGACTTTTCGATTCAATTAACTTAATTAGAAAAATATACAATGAAAAATCTGACAGGAAACTGGTAAGCTGAAATAGTCTTGGAAAAGCTTCCATGTGCTCCAAAATGCGATGCAGGGGGAGGGGAGATGCACCATCACACAGGTCTAGAACATAATGGGTAAATGTTCGACTGAGTCTAAACCAGGGCTGCAGGGTCAGAAACAGAGAGCACAGCTGGGCAGGGCTGTAGATTTCTCCTCCAGAGCTATCCACAGAGAAAATGAATGGGTTATTGAGACTAGTTGCTAGGTGTCCTGGCCTTGAAGAGGAAATGAGAAGTCAGAGGAAAAAAGCACTTCACAGGCTGCTAATAAAGACTCTTGGGAGAGAACTATGTTATTTACGTACTTGCTGTATCAGTCAGGGCATATGGGGTTATGCTGGAGTAACAAATATCCCTGGATGTTAGTGGCTTATTATAAAAGAAGACTATTTCTTGCTAATGCTCTGTGTCTAAGCACAAGCTTTCAGGGAACTCTATTCCTGTGGCCACTCAGGGATTTGGGCAGCCCAGGCACCACTTCCACCCATCTCTCCATGATTGGCACAGTCAGAGAAGACCACATGGGCAATTAGGACCTGGGTGCAGAAATAACAAACATCACTTCCACTTGCATTTCACTGGCCAAAGCATGTCACATGCAGCACACACTTCAAAGAGGGATGGGAAAGTGCTGTCCTCCTGTGGGCTCTGAAGGAGGGAGGAGTGGAATCATCACCATCAGCCTCATGACTGCCATCTCACTCAATAGAATTTCAGCCAAACAGACACCAAGAACGTTCTCTCCCCTGCAGCCCAATACCAAGAGCCCAGATAGGAAAAACAGCAACAACAGCAACAGCAGAATTTTTCTCTTATTCTCTAATTGAAAATACCTTATTCTCTAACTGGTTAAAATCAAGCAAGACCTTAAAAAGTGATAAAACAGGCCGGGCACAGTGGCTCGTGCCTATAATACCAGCACTTTGGGAGGCCGAGGCTGGCAAATGAGCTGAGGTCAGGAGTTCGAGACCAACCTGGCCAACGTGGTGAAACCCCATCTCTACTAAAAATACAAAAATTAGCTGGGCATGGTGGTGGGTGCCTGTAATCCCAGCTACTCGGGAGGCTGAGGCAGGAGAAATGCTTGAACTCGGGAGGCGGAGTTTGCAGTGAGCAGAGATGGCACCATTGCACTTCCAGCCTGGGCAACAAGAGCAAAACTCTGTCTCAAAAAATAAAAATAAAAAAATAAATCATAAAGCAAGAGTTTCTTGCAGCTCTATAGAGGGTGTTATTCAGCAATACAGTGATTTGCTAGAAGGAAGCATCACACAACAGTACAAGAGTGACTCATAGGAGAGAGAGAGAAGGAGAGAGAGAGAGAGAGCATCCAACCCATGAGGCTCCCTCAGCAGGGCTCCAGCAAAGCCTGGAAGAAGAGGGTGGGAGGCTAAGGCACTCACGGTGTCTTACTCAACACAGCAGCACTGTTGGGCAAGCAATGCTACTGACATTTACCATGAGGAAAGGAGTTTCTGAGAGATCAAATGACTTTCCCAGATCAGGCAGCTCGCACATGCAGGTCTGGCAGGAAATTAAATATGGTGATGTGGGAAGCAGAGGAAGGAGCGAAAGTGAGACTGCAGACTTGAGCCACAGGGAAACCAGGAAAACATATAAAGCAGTCACAGTGGTGTAAAATGTAGAAGCTTCAGTCTGCTTAGTATAGGGGCAAATTGACCTTTATGTCCCAAAAGGCAGGCTCTGACAGTGTCTGAGGGTCTGTGCATCAGGCATGAGAAAGCAAAAACAAAAATTCAAAACTACCTCCAAAATATGTCCGAGTGTATTTCCTTACTGTGCAAGAAAGAATGCAAACTATAAAATATGAAAAACTTTTCTTCCAAAATGATTAATGTATTTTGAAGAATTTTGATTTTAAAGGAAACAAATTCTCACTGACCAGTAAAACATGACTATCCAGAATGGCTCATTCCTGAAGGCTTCTGATTTTGGAACCTATGCCTGAGACCTCCTCAGAGCTGCTGAAAAAGCCTGAGAGCTGGGACTGGCACCACAGAAGTTCCTGACCTCCATTCACTGCCCCGTCCAGACTGCATGCATTAGTGAACTGTATTTTCATTGGTTTCTCCTGCTGTTTAGTCCTGCTGTGAATCTGGAACAGAGAGGGCAGCTCAGTAGGAAGGGTTCCAGCTCCCATCCCACCGCAGAGATACAGATAAAGTCTCATCCAAATACACACACACACACACAACCATACATGCACATACACACACAATCATAAACACATAATACACATATACACACCCATATACCCAACACACACAAATACATGCACACATATATACACACACACCCACAAACACATTTATAGACAACACGTACATCCATGTACACATCCATACGCCCATATACACACATAAACACAACACGCTCACATGCACACACATACACACACCCACATAAACATAAACACATACTTACACAAATATAGACACCCACATATCCATCAACACATACATACATATACACACCCATACACCTGTACACACTCATACACACCACACACATCCACACACATATCCACACACATCACACATATATACACACATCCGTAAACACATACACACATACACACCCATACACACATACACACAACACACACATACATATACACACACATACACCCATGCACATATGCACATTACACACAACACACACATACACACACACCCCCATTCAGATAGATACACATACACACAACACATACACATACATACCAATATACACATGCACACCAACACACACCCACACACCCATACATGCACACACAACACAGAGACACACATACACGCACAAAACATTTACACACACATGCACACACATGCACACACAGCCCATACACACACACAATAGAGACTCCAGAATTATCAGCCTTACATTGTCACCATTAGAGGCTCCTTCCTTTGAATCTCTTAAAAGACCAACCTAAAATTGGGGAATAAAAATGTGCATTATCTTCTTGGATCTCACTTTATGATCTTAAGTGTGTTCCCTTGAATCTGAATCTTGGCTCCCCATCCTTAAAATTAGAGCAGTGAACAAAAAACATATATTTTAAAGGGTGTTCTGCGGAGCCCTAGTCCCAGGAACTGTTAGGAGTTCTAAGGCCTTGCAGCCAGATAAGATTGGGAAGGCCTGGGTGTCTTACTGGAATTTCTCAGGACATTTAATGTGCTGCTCTGTGAACAAATCCTTCGGAAGCACCGTGTTATCCACCGTTCCTTAATTACTCTGACCATGGAACCCCCTAGTGTGTGAGGCGCCTTAGGAAATAGTCTTCCAAACCACTCAGCCCCGCCCTCGCAAGGTCCTCTGCAGCCATAACACTCATCACCCAAAGACGTAGCTGCTGTCATCATCCCCCTCAGAGGCTCAGAATGTTAGCTTCAGCCTCACTAACAGCAGAAGGGAACGCCTGGGGACAGGACTGTTCTAGGTGAAGGACAGGTTGGGGATGTGCAGATGGTAGCAGGAGGCTTTGTGAAGGAGAGGCCAAGGGGTTCACCAGGGCCAAACTTGGCAGCCTTGCTCACAGGAGTCTACAGATGCTGCTAACTCAGCCTCAATCTCAGACAGACGATCTCATCCCCACTGTGAACAAGACATGTGTGCTCCTCCAGACAAGCATGGCTCTGGGGCTGGCATCTGATTCCGATACTTACTGGACCTACATCTTGCGTAAGTCCTCGTTACCTAGAAATTTCACTTTCCACTTCCTGGTTGAAATTCAAGAGCAATGAAATTTTAATCCTTGGCCCTTTGTATTAGAGGTTGAAGAGGGGAAGGGGGTGGGCAATGGGTGAAGATATGCTAGACTAGCTACATTATTTTCAGGGTCCCTTATACAAAAAGCAGGAAAAAACGTACAAAATATCACTAATGAAACATTGTATGCTGTGTGTATTTTGTCAAAATATAAAAGCAGAAAAAGTGTAGTTAAAGGCACTAAAATATAAAGATTTATCCTTTAAAAATAATGTTATTTGTAATACATTAAGGTAATCATGATATTCAACAATATAAATTTAAAATTAAGAAAATATTTTTGTGTCATAATTTATACAATACAACAAATAACAATTTATCAGTATAATACCTTAATTGATGATAAATTTCTGGGGCTTATATTTTTGCAAATTCATTTATCAGGTCATCAGAAATTTTACTTTTAGCAACTTAATTTCCAATTGACATATTTGAAAGCAATGTCAGTCACTTGGCAAATGTAAGGTCACAAATAATTTTTGATAATTTTAATTTTAGAGACCGATTTTTTTTGCTAATTTAGTTCTTATTGGAGTCGTTAAAAATTGTGAGTGACAGTATTGGGATACATTTCTGAAAAGTTTTTAGTAAAACTAAAGATGATAATTTTTGTGGAACAAATTTTCTAAGAGGTTTTATGTCTTCATATCAATCGGTTTTGCATAATTCTGAATTTAATTTTAAAGGCGAGTTCATACAATGTCATTTTAATGTGTCCTCTGAAATTCCCTGAAATTGGTGAAGATCGTACAAAAAAAGAAAGGACTTCCTGCTTTGTACAAAATTTTAAATGTCTGTTTATGTATTCTATCACCATATGTTTACATTGATAAATTATAAAAGATAATTTTAGAATTAGCTCCCTTGTTAGGAGATACTTTATATGAAACATCATATGCAAATAGTGTTCTTTCATGTTGACTATGATGTTCTTTAAGTTCAGTTTCCAATCCTGTGGTTATCTTCTTTGCAATGTTGCAGCAGTTTTCAGAAGTTTAAAAACTTTAATAATTGAAATCTCTGATATGCTTTATAGCAATGTACATGCATATGCTTTTATTCTGTAATAATTTACTGACAAAATTTACCACCTGACTGCTCGAAGTTCTTTCAGACTTAGGAGATGTTTTTCCAGCAGCTCAAGAAATTCTTTCTTGGGAGGACTTCCCATGCTCCAGGGACTCTACACGCCTCATTTCTCTTAATTCTCACAAGCAGCCAAAGAGATGGGTGATACCACATCATTCTGTAAATGAGCAAACAGGGTGGCAGAGGGTTCAGATTTGCATTCAGGTCTGTCCAGCAGCAGAGCTGGAGGCATTGCCACTTCAGCTCCATGAACTCCTGTAGAGCCAGAGGCCCAGATCAGAGGCTTCTCACTCACAGTCCACCCTCACTTGGGCCCTGGTTCATCAGTGTTTATATGGAATTTGAATGGACTGAGTTCCCAAAGCCTGAAACATAGTAAGAGCAGTGAGTCAGATGTGTGAGGTATGTGTGTGGGGAAGACAAAGACGCTCTAGGAGGCTTTCATAGGTGATAGTGGAAGACAAGGCAAAAAATAATCATTTCCCCCAATCAGACACAATGATGCCTCTCTGCGGCAGGCTGGCATTGAATGGCTCTGCACAACGCAGCAGGCTCTGGTCCTATACTTTCATTATTATTCCTATCTTAAGTCCCTGTTAGAGCACAGCAAATGCTCCGCCAATAAATGGCAGACACTTGTGTGAGGAGAAGCCTCTGAATGCATTTGGGGGAAATACAGAGGGTGAAAATTATGGAACAATTCCAAGGTTCAAGGTAAAAGAACAGGCTTCAGAAGGAATTTTGCAGATGAGGTCAGAGCGTAAGTAAGTTGAGGAGCCTTATGGTGGGATTCTCTCAGCTTCCCAGGGGATCCCAGCAATTCTCAAGCATCCAGTACAAAGTCTGAGAACTATGGATCCAACGGACAGTGCGCTGGCCTCTTTTTTTTTTTTTTTTTTTTGAGATGGAGTTTCACTCTGTCACCCAGGCTGGAGTGTAGTGGTGCAATCTCGGCTCACTGCAGCCTCCGCCTCTTGGGTTCAAGTGATTCTTCTGCCTCAGCCTCCTGAGTAGCTGGGATTACAGGTGCGTGCCACCATGCCTGGCTAATTTTTGTATTTTTTAGTAGAGATGGGGTTTCATCATGTTGGCCAGGCTGGTCTCGAACTGCTGACCTCAGGTGATCTGCCTGCCTCAGCCTCCCAGACTGCTGGGATTACAGGTGTGAGCCACTGAGCCCCCCAACCCAGCCTCTTTCTTAGAAGAAAAATTGTCAGTTGATGACTCTGAGCAAAATGCTTCACTCATATTAGTATATAGGAGCTTAGGATTTCTCACAGTGAGTTTGACATTTAGAAAACCCTACTGTTTGTCTATCTTGAAGACTACCATTATCTTCTCAATCTGTTTCCTATTATGAAATGCAGTTCAATTTGGACCATGAGGAAGACTGAGAAGGAACATTATTCTTTTTAATAGCTGCATAATATTTCACTTCGGGATGTAATCAAAATCTATTTAATCAATTCTGTTTTGGTGGCATTTAAAAAGTTGTCCTGAATTTTTGGCTCTTAAAAACAATACTGGCTGGCACGGTGGCTCACGCCTGTAATCTCAGCACTTTTGGGAGGCTGAGGTGGGTGGATCACAAGGTCAAGAGCTCGAGACTAGCCTGGCCAACATGATGGTGAAACCCTGTCTCTACTAAAAATACAAAAGTTGGCCGGGCGCAGTGGCTCATACCTGTAATCCCAACACTTTGGGAGGCTGAGGCGGGAGGATCACGAGGTCAGGAGATCGAGACCATCCTGGCCAACATGGTGAAACCCTGTCTCTACTAAAAATACAAAAATTAGCTGGGTGTGGTGGTGCACACCAGTAGTCCCAGGTACTAGGGAGGCTGAGGCAGAAGAATGGCTTAAACTCAGGAGGCAGGGGTTGCAGTGACCTGAGATCACGCCACTGCACTCCAGCCTGGTGACAGAACGAGACTCCATCTCAAAAAAAAAAAAAAAAAAAAATTAGGCATGGTGGCGGGTGCCTGTAATTCCAGCTACTCAGCATGCTGAGGCAGGAGAATTGCTTGAACCCAGGAGGCGGAGGTTGCAGTGAGCCAAGATCGCACTACTGCACTCCAGCCTGGATGACAGAGCAAGACTCCATCTCAAAAAAACAAAACAAAACAAAACAAAACTAAAGCAATACTGCCATTGACATCCTTGTAAATCTCATTTTACACTTTCAGAGGCCATCTGCCCACAGGAATTATTCTAATTCAACCCTCACAAGAACCCCATGTGTTAGGTGTTATCCTTTTGGCTGATGTGGAAACTGAAGTTCATGAAGACCGTTTTTATGGCTAAGGGTCCATAGCCGGTAAGTAATGGGACACTGATTCTGTGACTTACCCACTGCTCTGTGCAGGGAAACTGTGAAAACAGAAGTGTCATAGGCGTGCAACCTCACTGACAGACAGTGAAACTCACTGTGGTGAGGGGTGTGGGGGAGGCCTCAGGAAGGCCAGGGAAGGCTTTTTGAAGAAGGGTATTGAGGCTTGGCTTTGAGGTCAGGCTTCAAAAGGCATCAAGCAAAACACCCCCTTCCCCAGTGTGAAAGGCCTGGAGGGAAGGAAGGATGGGGAGCTGTGGAGTAGGGGAGGCAGCAGCATCAAAACTGCATATCTGAGCATGCGGTCCCTGTGGCTTGGAGACCCCGCCCCCTCTGGACAGAGGGAGAGGTTGTGGTCAGAAGCCTTCAATGCCAGGAGGGCTCTTCCTTCCTCAGTCCACCTTCTCCCCACACACACAATGTTCTGGTGACTGTCTTGGAAGGATCGTCACTCTTCAGCTTTGCACAGAGTCACAGACGGTTGCTGATGACCTGGGAGCTGTGGACAACCTAAGCATGGTGCCCTCCATGACTGAAGCTGCTCCTATGAGGGCTTAGGAGGCATACAGGTGAGGAGGAGGCAGCTCAGGGACTCTGGGCCCCTGGTCTAATGCTTCCTTATCTTGTTGAATGTAAGAGAAAAACTGAAGACTCAGGAAAGTTGGCAGTCAATTGTCATTTTACTGCAAGAGCAGCCACGTGGGGAGCGGAATTTCAGTTGTGTTAGAGATGAGAGAGTTGAAGAATGCCTGGCATGGGCCCGGGAGGCACACGTCACAAAAACAAAGTATCCTGGTGGCTGATTACTCTTTCTTTAAATTCTTAGGGTTTTTTATTTTAAAAAATGAATTTTATATGAATTGAAAATAAAGTCTGCTTTTCTTACAGTAAAATGCCAATATTTAAAGGTAGAAAGAGAATAGATTGAAATATAATAAGCTTTCATCTCATCACCAGAAGCTTAAGGAGGCCCAAGGAACAGCATAAAGTGTGGAATACTTCTGCAGAAAAAAAGAGAGGAAGCCTGTGCCCTGCGATGGCCTCTAGGATTTGTTGAGTCAGTCGCCCAATATGTATTCAGTGAGCGTCCATCGTGTGCCAGGATTGGGCCGTGCAGGGCATGGCTGTGAACAGACGCACCTGCGCCTTCTTCCTCACCTTCGTGAAGCTCACGGCCTGCACAGGGGCAGGGGTGCAAGAGGGAGGCCAGTGGGACCAAGGGAGTCAAGTGGACTCAAGAGCAAATGAAGGGAAGAAAGTCCTTCCTCCAGGAGTAACCCCTGAGCCAGAGTGACTGTGAAATCTTTGGGAGACTTCCATGTGCCAAGTGCTTTAATATGTGAGATAATTTATAGCAACAAGAGATCAGTATTCATATCTACAGCTTATGAACTAAAAAAAAAATTGCTTAGAGAGAGGAAGCAATTTTCCCAAGTCACATGGACAGTAAATCACAGAACCAGGGTTCTTTGCCACTCGTACATTTCCCATCCTGTTCCTTGGCTTCTCGGGTGCGCTAGTCCCCATTTACATGAAACATCCCCAAACTAAGCCTCTATCTTGGAGAACGCTGGGGACATATGATCCCTCTGCTGCCCAAATCTGGGAACTGGGAGGCAGGAGCCTTTTGCATTTTGCAAATCCAGCTGTTTTCTTTTTGCACCTAGAAGCTGGGGGACAGAGGGAATTGCTTATTTTCTGGAAAAACCTGGCAAGTTGTTACATATTTGGGAGGCATTTCACACTCCTCCTTTTCTCCTCATCCTCCCTACATGTCCCGAAGCTGTTTGAATTCCTTCCTCACTTGGTGCTTAAATGCTTAGGCCTGATGAGAGGAGGAGCCTGACTCTGGGAAGTGCAGTGGAACTCAGCTGGAAATTACTGGAAGGCTGCACATGTCTAAGAGCACTTCAGTTTTTCAAATTGGACTTCAAATTTAGAAGACAGCAGGTCCCTTCAACAAGTGAATCTCTTCTGTAAACTTAAGTCATGCCCTCCACTGGGAGCCCAGCATCCCATTGCTTCCAAGTTGAGGTGCTTATGAAAGTAGCTGTGTATCAGTGGGGGCTAAGCATCAGGTACCCGTGGACACAAAGATGGGAACCAGACACCAGGGACTGCTAGAGAAAGAAAGGGTGGGGACAAGGGATGGAAAACCACCTGTTAGATACCATGCTCACTACATGGGGCACAGGATCATTTGTGTCCCAAGCCCCAGCATCACACATATACCCATGTAACAAACCTGCACATGCACCCCATGAAGATAAAATGAGGGTCAAAATTATGTTTTTCAAGAGTGGCTGGAATGGCTATGACAACCAACACTGAATGAGGGGTGTCTGGAGGACAGAGGCCACCGCAGTTTCCTGAGAGCCCAGAGCTGCAGTGGAGGCTCTCATTCAATCATTCACTCACTCAACAGAAATAAACTGAGTGCTTGCTGCACACAACAAGCCCAGGGTAAGCATGGGGGCGTGTGACAGTGGCCTGCCTGTCCCCTGGAGTGCACACACAGGGCAAGTCTCTTTCCTCAGTGTAGCTACTTTGATAGTCAGAAACAGCAAGCACCAGAATAATTGGAGGGTGAAAGGGCTTCCTGCCAGCCTCACTCAGTCTGTTTGTGTCTCTCCGAGGAGCCCTTGCCTTGCTGGGTCAGTGCTCAGACTCCAGCAGGGTGCACCTGTTCGGAGAGTGCTCCGGGGCAGCATGGAGGGACAGACGGGATGTGGGAGGAGGGGAGTGAGCTTCCAAGGAATGAGGGGACTGAAGGGAGAGCAGGAGGACATGTGAGTGGGCAGAAGCCTTGAGTCTGAATCTCCAGGAGGCTCCACAGTGTCTTCGGGATCTGCTGATCTTCAATAAGAAACCGGCTCTCCATGAGAACTGACTAGAGGGATTTCAGCGTCATACACCAGATTCCCAGCACAGCTCTTACATCTGTGCATGTATGGCTGTAATGACCCACATATGATAAGAATCATACACAGAACTTTTGTTACTCATCCATATCTGAGAGCTGGAGACTCAATGCAATTTAACAAACCCGATCTCCCCTTCTTCTCAGGGTTCATTGCCAGCGTTACTGGGGAGAGATTTATCAGGATTGCAATGTAAACTTACGGGTGAGCTTTCTCTTCAGACATCTATTTCCAAAGTACGGTTAATTCTGCTTTATGTCTTGCTTTCTGGATGACATGCAAATGTGTTGACAGATCTCATCTCTTTGCTGTGATATTCAAACATACTTGGGGAAATTAAAACAGTAATGCCATTCATTATTGACCACTTAATAATTTATAATCAAGGTGCAACCTGCCGTGTAAATCAGCAAAGTCAGGTTTGTTTGAAGTGTAAACAGGAAATAATCTATGAGTTTATTTGCTAATTGTACTTGTAATTGACCCTAGAAGACTTTGCTGAATTCAACCCAGGAAATATATTATTTTCTCACTCATTTGATTAGTTTCAGCATGCTAATGAGGCCCAGACACCCACTTTAAGATAGTTGTTTGGCTTACGTGCATTTGGTCCGTGTAAATATCTGTCCACATCAGTGATCTTTTACTGATTACCCAAGGTTGTACACGAGTCGTGATCTATCAGCGGCTGGTCTTTCTGCTTCGTTCAACTAGACAGAAGCCCAGTGAGGGAAGAGACTATTCCTATTGTGTTCATAGTTTCATTCAATGACAAGCACATCTGTTTAAGAAATGTCTGTAGAATGAATGCCATCAATCCCAGGGATACTGGTTGTTTCAGCAGCAGTCCCTATGTGACATGGCAGGCTCTGTTTTATAATTATGCAAAAAAACACCAGTGAGCAGTGGGAAAAGGCAGGACCCCTTCTTGTGCTCTGAGCTCACACCAGCACCCCCTAAAACACACAGTCACATATATGCATGTGTGCACATCCACATGTGCACACATGTACACGGCCTGCCCCTCCTTGAACAACCAAGGGTTTCACTAAGAACAAAAGAGACATATTCTTGTGGCCAGATTTACATTCCCCTTTTGTCAAACTCATTGCTCAAATCTCTTTCATTAAACTCAAATGTGTGATGTGTAAATGCCATGATGTGGCAATTTCATAAAGAATTTTATTAACAATTATTCTGACGTAACAGGGATTTTAGAGCCGGGAAGCACACACTTCACCCTCATAGGTGCCGTCTTGCCATAAATTCTGTGATGCTGGCTGACAAGTTATTCTCTCTGAACTTAATTTTTTTCATCTGTCAAACAGAGCCAATAGCAAACAAACTAAGATTATATTGTTAGTAAAATTACTTAACACAAGGTAGAATAATGAAGTATTATTTTTATCTATTAAACTAGCAGGCTTTTTTAAAAGATAGAACTGGCCAGGCATGGTGGCTCATGCCTGTAATCCCAGCACTTTGGGAGGCCAAGGCGGGCGGATCACGAGACCAGCCTGATCAACATTGTGAAACCCCGTATCTACTAAAAATACAAAAATTAGCCAGGCATGGTGGTGCACACCTGTAATCCCACCTACTCAGGAGGCTGAGGCAGGAGAATCGCTTGAACCCAGAGGCAGAGGCTGCAGTGAGCCGAACAGAGAGAGTAGGAAGAGCACAGTTGGACACCTATCATTACCTCAACTTTGTATATATGTGTGCGTATGCCTACCAGGATGAGAAAATGTCTAAAAGGATATAGAGCAATATTTTAACAGTGACTATTTGGGGAGAGGTAAAATCATACATTTTTAAGATTTTCTTCCTTGGGTTTTTCCATATTTGTGAACATTCTTATCTCTTTTGAAACCAGAAACATTTATTTTAAACTTACTTTATAGATGTGCAGGTACTGAACCATTGTGACATATTCTTGTCTTGTTCCTTCTGGTGACTTCTTCCATCTCTGAGGACTGGGGGCTTTGCTTTTCTTCCTCTCAGGGTCCACTGACCTACAACTGAGCTGCCTGAAGCATGCCATCCAGAGGCCCTAAGTTCGAGGCCCAAGCAACCAGCCTGCCTTGTGACAGCGAAGGCAGGCAACATATTGATCGCTGTGGTTGCTCCCTGTGCATTTAAATAATAGATCATGGACTGGGGCTGTGGAGAGAGGAAAATCCTGGCCACCACTCTATCATTTCCCCAGCTATGGATTTTGTCATTACTGTATTTGCCTTGTGTTACAGTGGGCGAAGATTGTATTTGTGATTGATGGCAGCAGATGGGCAATTTATTCTGCTGTTTACTTTTTATGGTGGTGGATGTGGGAGTAAATGCAGCCAGAACACTTGGCTAAGCATTTGCTAATATCCTCTATTGACTGAGACACACAGGGAGTTTATCTGAGGTCCATGGACACAGCCTTCACATGGAAGAGGGGCCCAGGATGCTCAGGAACTGTGCACTCAGGGACTGAGGAAAGGGGTGCCAGGTACTTGACACCAGTTAACCTGTGTAAGCACCATGATCAGCCAAGAAGCAGATGCGATTATCTTCACTTTATAGGTAAGAGGGGCGGGGAGATGGTCTCCAAGGTCACACAGCTGGTGGGTATTACAGCTAGATTTTGAGGGCAGGTCTTGTGATGCTAAAACCAATTCTTAGTGTCTGGGTTCTGGATTTTTTAGAATTAGATTTTAAAGCAAGGACTGATTACGGAAATTCTGAAATATGTCTGTGCATGCACACATACACACACACACACACACCACCAAGGGTGTGGAAGAAGCAAGACAGAAAACAGAAAGAAGGAAGCCAAGCAAGAGTGTGATTTCAGGAGAAGCCCCAGACATAGGCAGACCCCACAGGGAGCACTGGAGCATGAGTCGACCTCAGAGTCTGTCCTGAGCCTAGCGGGGAGCTGTGCGGTGCAGCCTCACACCAGCCAGTCACTGGCTGTGAGCCATCCTGCATTTCCCATGGGCAGGGCCACTTTAGCATCTTAGGGCCGACCCCCAAAGAAGGACCAGCAAAGAACAGAGCTGTGGGACTGGCATGCAGAGCTAGTGACAGGGATCTAAGGGGATTTTGGCAGGACAGGGTCCCAGGGCAGGAGTCTGGAGGTTTGAGCTAGCCTTCAACTGAAAAGGACCTCCGAGTCAGTTTCCTCAAGCCAGTATCTGGCAAGGGAACAGCAGGAAAAGTTTGGGGAGGAGAAAAGGAGCTCTGCTGGTCTGTGCCTCACCTGTCACAGACATGCCCTGAACACCCCCAGCATTCTGCTGTGGCCCACCATGAATCTCACCTCATTTTTTGTTTTGTTTTGTTTTGTTTTGTTTTGTTTTGTTTTGTTTTGTTTTTAGAATATCACCCTTAAGTGTGTTCCTTTTATTAATTCCAAGGACTCTAGGACCAAAGCTCTGATATTGGTCATAACTACCAAGACTTTCTTTAATTTGACTGGGATGGTCTCTGTTTCCTCTGGGGCAAAAAGAAAGTTAATTTTTTTAAAAATAAATGTTCAATTTTATAAAAATTTTAGATTACAGCAGAAGCTTTGCAAAGATGGTATAGAGAGTCCCCATCTACCCCTCAGCAGCTTTCCATAATGTTGACATCTTAAATTCCCAGGGCACATCTGCCAAAACTGAGAAATTAACATTAGCACGTCACTCTCCACTAAACTACAGACTTTATTTAGATCTCACCAGTTTTTCCGCCAGTGTCTTGTTTCCATTCCAGGATTCTATCAAGGATCCATGCTGCCATCAGTGACTTTGCTCCTCTGATTCCTTCCACCCTGAAAATGCTTTTCCTCCATTTCTACACATTGTAACTCTCAATCAAGGGTGAGTTTTGAAACCAGTCCACACGCTTGTTTATTTGTTCCTTCAGGCATTTATTCAGCGTCACTTATTTGGAGACTCCTCGGTGCCAGGAATTAACCCAGTTCTGAGACTACACTGATGAGCAGGAACATTACATGTGTGTTCTTGGGGTGCTCCCAAAGAGTGGGGGAGGTAGACACTCATTAAATGAACACACGCATAGGTGTGACACCACAGGCTGACACAAGTGCTGGAGAGAAAGACAAAAACACCATGAATACATTTCTCTATGGCCAGGCAGGCCCAGACAAGGAAGACTCCAGGGTGTCTGCCTATGCAGCAGGTGGCTGGTACCCTTCTGAGAGAGAGAACAGGGAGAAGCACCGGGTTTATAGCGGCAGGCTCATGAGTTTGGTTTGAGATACCCAAGCCAAGACCTCAGGCAGGCAGGCGGAAAGATCTGTCAGGACCTCAGGATAGTGGCTTTCTCTGGTTGTCCCAGCTGGATACAGTTTTTTTCTCTTTTAACTTTGACTCCCATGACATTCTGTCTATTTTATAACACTTACCTTAATCAATAAGGAAAGCAATTTACCTTGTTGTAGAGCCATTTTTCTTCCTAACTTATCTTCTGTCATGTCATAGGCTCTAAGCTTCATAGAAGCATTCTTTATCTGTCTTTCGCACTCCACCTGTCTCAGTGGGGGCTTAATTAGTGTTTATCACACTGAATTGGAAGGCAGGCCAGTTGATAACATCACAGATATCTGACTATATCTGTGGAATGGGCTTGATTTTCTAAAGAGAAAGTCAGACTGATGCTTCTCAAACTACCCTTCCCAGGTACTTCTGATGGACATCACAGGGCAGGCTCTGGGGACTGCAGGCCACCTCCCCCATGATAGGGGGTGTCAGTGGCAGGAGGTTGTCCCACAAAAGGGAGAGTTTCATGGCCACTTACATTTATGAAGCTCTGAGTTAAAACTTATTTTATTTACTGTAAGAATTTCAAAGAGGAAAAAGACTATGAAATATTTTCAAATGTATTAAAAACTCACCCTTCCAGTGCCCTCCCCGCTGATTTGTAGAGTATCTAATAGAACTAGTGCACTTGAGAATGGCTCTGAAATGCTACAAATGCCACCTGGTTTCCTCATACCTCATTCATAGTGGCCAAAATTCCTGCATAATGAAGTGAGACATCATATACACAGAATAGGTATTTCTGTGGGTCCCCAGAAATGACCAGGGACAACATTATGCCACAACATTTTCTTCACTGGGAACGTCACCTGCAGCCCCCAGAGCCTATCCTGTCCTTGCCCTTACATAGGTGCCCCGAGTGGCAGCACACATGCTTGCGGCTCCTGCATCCTGCACGACACAGGCACCGGGCTGGGTTGGCAGCTATCGTTCCACAGAGCCAGCCCCGTCCCTGATGTCACGGAGCTCTGGGTCTCCTGTGCCCGCCAACACCAAGCAGCCCAAGGTAGGACGTAGGCAGCACAAGATGGGTACAGGGGCTCAGAGAAGGAGTCAAGACTGAAGCTAGGAGAGGGTGAGAGTGATGGAAGCTTTGGCTCTTCTGCAGCTCCATTTAAGCAGCTGCTCAGGGCCTGGGGATGGGACCCACAGCAAGAGGGCGGGTCCAGGAGCAGAGCTGGAAAAAGTGCAGCCGAAGATTGCCCATCATCCCAGTGTTCAGGAACATACGCCCAAGACATGGTGGGAGCCCCCTGCTCCTTGTCAAGGAGAAGTGACATTCCCAGAAAGCCTTGCCCCTATGCGGGATGTGGTCAGTGGCATCGTCTTCGTCAGTGACACAGGGGAGGGGATGGAGGGGAGGGAGGTCCCCAACTGCAGCTACCGCCTTTCATTCTGCAGCATCGAACAGCCCCTGGGTGTGGCAGAGCCCCCTGACAGCCATAACTGAAGCCGACCCCGAGAATGACCCTATGGTCTAAGAAGAATGTGTGTTCAGAGCCCCGAGCTAAGGAATCTGAGCTCCACTCAGAAATCCACTCCTGGCCAGGCGCAGTGGCTCATGCCTGTAATCCCAGCACTTTGGGAGGCTGAGGTGGGCGGATCACTTGAGGTCAGGAGTTCAAGACCAGCCAGGCCAACATGGCAAAACCCCGCCTCTACTAAAAATACAAAAATTAGCTGGTCATGGTGATGCGTGTCTATCCCAGCTACTAGGGAGGCTGAGGCAGGAGAATTGCTTGAACCCAGGAGGCAGAGGTTGCAGTGAGCCGAGATCGCGCCACTGCACTCCAGCCCAGGTGACAGAGCGAGACTCTTTCTCAAAAAAAAAAAAAAAAAAAAAAGAAAGAAAGAAAGAAAGAAATTCACTCCTTATCCATGAAGGACATCTGAACCCCTGGCCCATCCCTTGGAACCCAGTCTATACAGGGAGTCGAGGCCCTTTTTGTTTTGGGTTAAGTGGAGGGTACTACGTGAAATGCTATATGAATGGCATGCTTTTTACAAACTGTAGTGGTTCTCCTGTCCAGCCTGCTGCTACTGGACCACCCTCTATGCAGGTTCCCTCAATAAACCCTGCGTCTTGGTTGCTGTCTTAGGTCTCTTCTTTAGCCCCTCAGACACAGTGCCATCCCTACTGGAACCCATGGGGTACAGCGCAACACCTGGGCCCTGAGCAAGGACCCCTCCTACTCACACATGGTCAAGTGCTCACGTAGAACCCCCGAGGGGGATATCAGGGCTCTCGAATAGAAAACTAAAGTGCATGCAAGGTATGTTTTTTGGCTGAAACAACAGAAATCCATTTTCTATCTTCTCACTGTTCTGGAGGCTGGCGGCCTGAGGGCCAGGGTGCCCATGGGTGCATGACTGGGTGCTGGCGAGGCCCTCACCCTTGCTCAAGTTCTCCCAGAGTGTCTGAAAGACAATTTGGGGAGGAAGAAGGTTGTGCTGGATCCCTAACATCTATATTCTGAGAGTGAAAACACATCCCTGCTGAGCCTGGGTTTACAGCTTTTAGGTGAAAATGTTAGGAAATTCATTCTGGTTTGAGCTTTTTCTAAGAAATCGAACCAAAATACTACTGGTCACCTCACTCTACAGAACCATAAGGAAAACAAATGGTACAGTTTAGAAGGTAGAAAATGGGTGTGCTCAGTCATCTGTGTCTGCCTGGAGACAGCCTAAGAGATGTCTTCACTCTCTGATGCCTTTCATAATGAGGGTTCCTATGGACTAAACTGTGTTCCCCCAAAATTCATCTGTGGAAGTCCTTACCCACAATGTGATGGCATTTACAGATGGCGCCTTTGGGAGGTGATTAGGTTTAGACAAAGGGTTCTTTTAGGCACAGAAAGATGGCCTAGAGGAAGGTTGACATTAGAGCTTCTTGCTGTCATGCAAATGTGGGGTCAGTCCTCCCTCCCCCTTCCAGACTCTCCTAGTTGTGCTTTGGATCCCAGGTGGCTCCGCCCAGGACACACAGACCCGGAGAGAGTCCATCTGCTCCGGCAGATAGGCCACACCAGAGAGATCTGACCTTAACACCAACTGGAGTTGGAGTTGGAAATGCCTTCTGTGGTTGACGCAGAGATGGCTGCCCAGGGGCCCTTCAAGGGGGGACTTGCCCAGCTACTGGAGTGTGGTTAGCGGACAGCCTCTGGCTTCTGGGCCTGTCTGGTGCACACTTTCTAAATATCACCTTCCAGGGACTTAGCAGGGCCTGGTTAGAAAGGCCTGACCTCTTTAGTCTGAGGCTGGACTTAGGACTCCAGGCCCTCCACCTGCTGCTCCCCCTTGGCCAGGACTCCCTGGGCCCAGCTCCCCTTGACTACTCGGTCACCTCCTCTGCCCAATCCTGCTTTCTCCCAGTCCTGTTAGCTGTTGATCTCCATACAACTCGTGGCCCACACCCCTCTATCTCAGCACCTGCTTCTGGAGAGCCCAACAGGAGACACTTTCCAAAAACAAAGCTCTGAAAAGATCTGAGGTGGCTTCAGTGACAGGACTAGAAAAGAGATAAGAAAGACAGAGGAGCTTGGTGAGCCCCTCCTGTAGAAGAACTGAATTTAGGGTACTGTTGTTTCCCCAAGACACCGCCCCACCCTGTTGACCAAGTCTAGCTCTGTTGACTGGTCCACGCGAAGTTAACAACTCAGTGTCTTCAAGGGGCAAACGGGTAGAATAAATATGTGTAGAGTGCAAGGTGAAAGACATTAGGGACTGGTGGGGTCTGTGGCAAATTGGGCATTTTATGCCCTGCTCAAAGACATTGAAAGAGATAGAAACAGAGATAAAGATAGAAAAATACACACACACACAGACAAACACACATACACACACACACACACACACACACACACACACACACACACACACACATTGTTATTTCTATTTTGGCCAAAAAAAAAAGGTCTATGTCCAAATTCCCTCTGAGCTGCTGGTTTGTGGCCCTGGACTAAAGGAAATGTCTTTAGCTTTTTGCCTCAGTTTCTGGGTCTGTTAATAAGACCCACTTCGTATGTTCATTTCGACAGCTGAAAAAGTTAATCCCTTTAAATAATTTAGTATAGTTCCTAGCACAAAGAAGCATTCAGTCACTCCAGTGACTGCTCTAATCATTACCTTGATTTTCTATAAAAGAAATAAAGAATCCTACCAGTCTCACCACTGCCATCGCAGAACAAAGCCAATGCTATTGGCCAGGCTCAGCTGCCAGGACCTGGCTTTGAGAGTCAAGCACCATCACTGGAAAATATATATTCATAGGCATCCTGAACCAATTGATATTTCAAACTCCCTTCTTTCCCACCCCACGAAAGCCTCACTTATATTTTAGTTTAATTGTGGGGACCGATTATTGCAGAGTAAATACTCTAGGATGGAAGCCAAGTTAAAACATTGCCCTAATGAACAGGCATGGAGCCCTTTTCCGGATAATTTATATATTAGGAAGTATTTTCAAAGTAATATCTCCAGCTCTAAATCTTTTATGGTCAGTCTTGAACAGTTTTTTGGGGTCCAGGTCTCCACAGATGCCAACAGGGCACATTAGAGTATGGGAAGCAATTTTCCAAGAGTAGTGAGTTCTGCTGTGGCTGCCGGATGACCCGACTGGGCAGCCAGCACTCTGCTGGGTGGCAGGGAAGGCCAAGAGCTGGCAGGATGACTGTTGCCTCTGCAAAGCAACTGCACAGTGAGTTGAGGGACTAAATACATGAAAGCCATTGCCATCGCCATGCTGAAGTGGTAAATGACAGTCAAAAGTAGACATTTCAGCATTTCTATACCTTTTCCATTAGAATTTTTTGGCAATTAAAAATCTTAAAGCTTATGGATTCTAGTCTATAATAATAGAAATAATTTCAGACAATAAGATGTCTGGTTTGTTTCTAACGCTGGCTGCACTATTTTATTAGCTGCTCACCTTGAGTTACTTAGCCAGGACTGGAGGGCTGGACCTCAGCTTGCCTCCTCCCTCCCTGGTGCTCCTTTCACCCCAGCAATGCTCTTCCCTCCAATCTCACCCTCCTCCCTTGAGAATGCAGTATGCATGTCTCTTGCAACCACACAACAAGCAAAGGAAAGCAGGACAAATGCCTGGGGACTACTTATTGTGGGTGCGGCTGCTTTGCTTTGAGATGATGCTCCTATCAGGGGATGTGTGGACAAGTCCCAGCCTAGGAGCTTGCCCAGCCTCTGCCACCATGGTCTTCATGTTCTGTGAGACCTCAGATCCCCACTGGTATGAGGAGGGGTTCTCTTAGCATTCTAGATGGTCCTGTCCTCAGGGTCACCAGGCAGGCTCCCAGAGAAAAGGCACTGCCCTGCCCATCCTGAACCCAAACCATCTCTCCCCAAATCCAAACATGTAAAACACCAGTCACATTTTCTTGGATAATTTCTGGGACATGGATCATGTCCTTTCTTTCTCTGCATAGCTACTTGAACTTCAGCTAAACTATATATATCAGCTTTAAAAGTTTGAACCTTATTGTGCATAAATATTTTTAGAATCCAAACTTGTGTCTATTCTGCAGACTGCCTGATCCTTTGTGAGGGTCAATGAGTGTGACATGGAGAATGGGGCCCCCACTCTAAAAGCAGCCCCTCAGCCCCACCCTAGGTAGCTCATCCAAGACTTCCAGTGGCACCGGCTTTACTGACCTTTTGTGAGTGGAGCGAAAGCCATGTGCAGATAGTAGGGGAGGTCCCGAGCCTTCTCCTGTAATTATCCTCCACTTCCCTCTCCCTTTTCTCCTCTCATCCTCCTCTCAGCAGTCACTCTGCAGGTCTCCAGGTTCCACTTCCTTCAGTTCACTCTGTAACGTATGGAGCATCTAACCTGCACCCCACCATGGCCTGGGTGCCGTGGGCTCAGGCCACGAGGAATGAGTGCCACTTCCTGTCCTCCACCTGCTGCCAGGCTGACCAGGGCTAATGAGCTCAGCAGCAGTGACTCCATTCTGGATGGTGCTAGTGCTTTGTCCTAGATGTGACGAGTGCTACAGGGACACAGAGAAGAGGGGACAGGAGGGACTGGGGTGGTGTTAAGCAAAGATGACAGAGGAGGGCATTCCAGAGAGAGGCGCCAGCGTGAGCAAAGGCACAGAGACAGAAACCTCCAGCCCAGTGTGGGCGAAGGGTGCTCAGTGGAGATAAAGTTAGAAAGGTGGTGGAGGAGACTGCTGTGAATCAAACGTCAGAAGACTGTGTGATCAGCAGAATTCTCGGGTGGCCACCAAGATCCCCTTCTCATGTATACACCTTCTCCATGTCATTCAGTCAAACAAGAATCTATGTGCTGGTGTCACAGATTTTACAGATGTAATTAAGTTCCCAAAAATCAGTTGATCTTAAGATACAAGAATTATCCTCAGTGGACCTGTTCTAACCAGGCAACACTTAAAAAAAAAAAACCAGGATTCTCCCTGGAGATGGAGATATAAAGCTTGGGTGGAATTTGATGTGAGGGAGATTGTTTGTTCCTGGATTGGAAGATGAAGGGGACAAGGTAGGAAAGAATAGAGATGGCCTCTAGGAGCAGACAGCGTCCCTGGCTGACAGCTCACAAGAAAAAATAATCACAAGGAACTGAATTTGGCCAACAATCTGAAGGAGTTTGGAAGTGAATTCCTTCCCAGAGTCTCCAGAAAGGAGCACCCAGCTGGCACCTTGATTTTAGCCTTGTGAGACCCCCAAGCAGAGGACCCAACCATGCGGTGCCCAAACTCTTACCCTAAGATAAGAGTGAGCCAGTAAATGGGTCTCGCTCTAAGTCTCTAAGTTTGTGGTAACTTGTTTTGCAGCTATAGAAAACTAACAAACAAAAAGTATATGCCCAGACAGAAAGTCTCCCCCAAGAGGATCCTACAGCTGAGCTACGAAAGGCAAGTAGGAATAAATGTAGGTGAAGGCAGGCTGGGGTAAAGAGACAGTGCCAAGGGAGGGGCTGCACGCATAGAGGCCTCGTGATGCCCACAAGCGTGGCCTGTTTGAGAAGCTGAGCAGTGTTCCTGGGCCTCAAAGAGCAAGGGAGAGGCTGTCGCCCGGTGAGGTCAGAGGAGCACGGTCAGGCTGTGCAAGGTCTGGTAGTGCCACGTTAAGTGGAAAAACAGGATCCCTTTTCATGTTTAAATATCCCTGAGACAGAAGTGCCATGGTTATCATGGGGGTGGGTGGATGTAACAGACACGTAGAATGTAAAATATCTGGGGATTGGTGGTGGATTAAGGAAGGGAACAGGGTGAGAAAATAGTAGAGCTTTCCAGATAAATTATACAGATGGATGACAATGTTACGCAGCTGGATCGAGGGCCAGATTTGGGGGTAGTTCACACCCAGGACGCGGTAGTGAGCAGGGCCTTCAGGAGCTCTAAGCAGAGATGCTAAGTGGGGGCTGAGGGTTGCTCAGGCATGACCAGAGTTCAAGGGTGAGTCTGTGCTAGAGCCCTAAATTTACAGATCTCAGTGCCGGACAGTAATGGATTATTTGGAAGACTGTGGATTTGCCCAAGGTGAGAGGTGAAGGTAGGACATAGACGGGGAAGGCTGGGGACCAAACTGTATAGCAGGGTTTCTGGGGTCGGCCCGAGCATTTGCGTTTCTGACAAGCTCCTGGGTGACCCTGCTGCTGCTGATCTGAGATCACACTTTGACAGTCACCTCCTTATGCTAGTGGCTCATGGTCATGTATGGAGAGGGAACCAGTAAAAAAAAAAAAAAAAAAAAAACAGAGACAGTGGCCAGAGAGCAGTAGACAAATTAAGGGCATGTGGCAGAGATTTGTGCATTTGGGAAAACAATCTGATCTCCTCTAACCTTCTCTCCAAGTTCCTTGCTTTTTAGTCCATTACTCAGTTTGCTCCCTGTCTGTTCTCATCCCGGTCAGTTATGGAAGTTAAAGCTGGGCCCACTGCTTGTGCCTCTATTGGAGATGGGCTGTCTGGAGCCAAGCCCTGGGTCCTGATCCGGCATTTCCACCCTCCTTGAGTGATAGCTGGATGCCGGGCCACAGGGACTGAGAGGACAGTAAGAACATATCCCTGGCCCCAAGGAGCTCTTGGCTAATTAAGGAGATGTAAGAAAAAAATAACTACCCTTTAAACAAAATAAAATTTTGTTATAGGCATAAGAGAGGTAAACTCATCTCAAACATACTCGGACACCCACTAGGGCATAAATTCTAAATCGTACTTGTCCTCAGTGAGCTCACATTCATTCCAATGAGAAAGACAATCATACAAGTGACAATGTTGACAACTGCCTTGATCATATCACACTTCAGTGTGTGGAAGGAATGAAGGAAAGTGTGGGAGAGGGGCCAGTATCTCCATGTGGAAATTAAGGGGTGGAGAAGGGCTGAACGGGGTTGATATCTGAAGAAAGGTTTGTTTTTATGTTGATAACTCTGAAAATATGAAAGCAAAAAACTAAAACAATAAGTGTCCTTATTTTCACTATCCCAAATGATCAGTTTTTTGTTGTTGTTGTTGTTTTTGAGACGGAGTCTCTGTCGCCCAGGCTGGAGTGCAGTGGCGTGATCTTGGCTCACTGCAACCTCCACCTCCCGAGTTAAGCAATTCTTCTGCCTCAGTGTCCCGAGTAGCTGGGACTACAGGCACGTGCCACCACGCCCGGCTAATTTTTATATTTTTTAGTAGAGACGGGGTTTCACCATATTGGGCAGGCTGGTCTTGAACTCCTGACCTTGTGATCTGCCCACCTCGGCCTCCCAAAGTGCTGGGATTACAGGCGTGAGCCACCGTGCCTACCCCAAATGATCAGTTTTTAATAGGTTGTCATATTTACATCCAGTCTTTTTAAAATAAATAGATTAAAAATAAAGCTAAAGCCCTTTGGCAAACAGCCTAAATTTTTTCCTTTCTTCTCTTCAGAGAAAATAATTGCCATGTATTTAATGTGTATCTTTCAGTCTATTTGTAAATTTTTGTATTATATGTATGTTTTTATTTACAAGTGCTGATTTGTGTATGCTTTCACATGTGCAGAAGCTGTGTGCGTGCTGTGACTATCACTGTGAAATTTGCTTTTCACTCAAAATTATATTTCTCAGATTTCTTCAAATATTCAAATATACATGTGTGTATATATATGTGTATATATGTATATATGTGTGTGTGTGTATATATATATATAAAGGTTAAATATATTTATATAGAGAGAAGTTTCCTTAAACAGCTGTAGAATAAATATTTATGGTCTCTGTCTCGACTTTTCCACTCTGCAAGGGTAGTGCAAAAGCAGCTGCAGTTAATATACCAATGAAAGTCATGCTGTGTTTCAATAAAACTTTCTTTTTTAAGAGACAGAATCATTCTGTCACCAAGGCTGGAGTGAAATGGTGTGATCATAGCTCACTGCAGCCTCGAACTTCTGAGCTCAAGTGATCCTCTGGCCTCTGCCTCCCGAGTAGCTGGGACTACAGGTGCACACCAACATGCCCAGCTAATTCTTTTCTTTCTTTCTTTCTTTCTTTCTTTTTTTTTTTTTTTGTAGAAATGGATCTTGTTCTTTTGCCCAGGCCAGTCTCAAACTGCTGGGCTCAAACGATCCTCCTGCCTTGGCCTCCCAAAAAGCTGGGATTACAGGGATGAGGCGCTGTGCCTGGCTTCAGTAAAATTTTATTTACAAAAACAATAACAAGCAGTTAGCCTAGATTTGTACGGGGGGCTGTAGTTTGGAGATCCCTATGCTACAGACGGCCAGTTAGGAGTAGACTGTGGAGCAAGAATGGAAGTGAGTTTTGAAGGCCGAGAAGGAGTTCACCAAGCCAACAAGACTGTGTGTGAATGAACATGTGTGAGTGTGTGTGTGTGTGTGTGTGTGTTGGAGAGTGAGAGGCATTTCCTGCACAGTGACCTCATATACCAAGAGGACAGATGGGAGAGGTATGTCCTGGGCTGCACTGGACACCACGTGCTCAGAAGAGAGCAGTGGAAGCACAGGTGTCAACCATGAGGCTGGAGAATGGGGCTCTGGCCATATCTGGGCCGGGGAACTTAGACTGTATTCCTCAGCTGATGGTGTTTTAAGCTGGGGAGGGACAAGGTCAGATGTGTGTTTTAGACAGATTGGAAGAGTACAGAGTGACTGCAGAATGGAAAATACGTTGGAGAGCAGAAAGACCGGAGGCATGGAAGCCAATTTTAAGGCTGTTGCGATGTTCCAGGAGAGAAATGACAAGCATCTGAAGTAGGGCAATGGCGGTAGGAAGGGAGAGAGGAATAGATTTGAGAAATCTTTAGAGGCTAAATCAGTGAGATCTGGATGGCTGATTAGTTATGAGGGAGGAGGAGAGATCAGGCAAAGGCAGTTTTCTGTTTTCACTTTCCCCTTAGAATCCTGTAAAGATGGTGCCACTCCTGACCAATAAAGAGAATACAGAAGAAATTATAAATTATGGAGGAGAAAATGATTAATATGAAATGCTGAGAAAACACCAGTGAAGAAGTGAAGTGAAAATTACATAGAGGAAATGGTGGTTGGGCTAGGAGGAAAAATGGGAAGAGACGTTCTATGGAAGGAATCTCCTGGTGAAAGCATTCGGGGTGGAAACACAGGGCGTCCCTGGGGCCTACAGGCTGCTTGGGTGTGCGTAATGTGCACAGGGAGATATGGGGGTGGGGAGGAGATTAGAAAGAAGGACTGGAGCCAGGGAGAGAAGGGCCTTCAGTGTCTCCCCGGGGTGTTGGGCTCATTCCTTAGGAACAAAAGGGAGCTCTTAGGATGTGCAATTTGCATTTGAACATGCTTGATGCTTTGGAAGGAATTGCTCTGCAGAATGGAGTGACGATAGAAGTGGGAAGGGACCCAAGCAACCTGTGTTTGGGAGAGATCACTCGCAGCAGTCACACTGAGCAGGGGAAGAATGAAAACACAGAAACACAGTAGGAGAAAGGGAAAGAGAGACAGACGGAAGGTAAAGAGAAGGAAGGAGGCACATCTGTGGAGAAAAGGCCTGGGTAGGAAACGCTCCTCTCAGGATCTGGCAGCTGATCACACACCTAGGAGGGAGGTGAGCTCTGATTTTCTGCTTCTGAATGCTGATGACTAATGGGGAAGACGTGCTCTGCCTTCAGGCACTGAGAGCTCACGAGTTGATGAAAGTGTGAGCCGCGGTTTCTCCCTCTGAACCTACCTGTCCTCCTCTCTCAGATCTCAAGGAACCCCCCCCCCCACCGAATATGGAATCTCTGCGAATCTTCCCTGCATCATGAGCATAACTGCTCCAAGTCCGGCATCCCAGATGTCTTCCTCTTGCTAGACGTGTCCTCCCCCTGCAGCTGTATGTGACACACCCAGAGGGGATTCCTCAGCATCACCCAGAGGTTGAAGCCTCTGTCAGGAACCATTCTGTGCTACCTTTCATTCCCACCCCCATGCCCCCTCTCCACTCTTCTCCCTGCCCCTGCTCCAGGAGGAAGGATGTTGTGTCTATGACATTCACAAACCCCTGTTTTCCAACATCTAGTTGGGTTCAACCAACAAAGAGCTATGGCAGAAAATTTGCAGGAACCAAAAGAGTGAGGCTCCCTTCCTGGGGAGTCTCCCTGGACTGGCTCTGCTCTTTGAGAAAAATGTTTGTGAGTTTAATGTGAAACCCTGAATGGTTTTAGAAAGATAAGTGTGCTAGTTGAAGGCTGGTCAGGAAAAGGATGGTCAACTCTAATTAGAATAAGAAAGGGACAATTCAATAAACGGACTATTATAGTGAAAGCGAACTAAATGTGGCCTGAGAAGGACTCCCTACTTCTGTATTTGAGTCCCTGTGGACCAACCACAACCTAACTTAGTAGGTAGATGATTGAAAACCTAATTTAGGAGTATGTACCTGTAACAATAGCTGAGTCTCAGCCAATCCAAGCAGCCATACTTCAACCACTCATACACCGCTGAGTGTTCAAACTGTGTTCAAATAAAGCAAACATCTGTAACCAACCCAAATGTCTCTGTACCTCACTTCTATTTTCTCTACATCACTTTCCTTTGCTGCCCATTAATCTTCCACCACGTGGTTGCTCTGGAGTGTCAGAGCCTACTCTGGCTCAGGAGGCTGCCTGATTCATGAGTTGTTCATTGCTCAATTAAACTCTTTTAAATTTAATTTAGCTGAAGTTTTTCTTTTATCACTTTTTAACAAGGAGTGTTCAGCAAGCCCATAAGTAGGGCAGTAACATGGTTCTAGTGACCGTATCAGGCCCAAAGGGATTTGGGGAGAAAGTTATTTCTAGCATCAGAAGGACAGAATCATGGAGAGCAGGCCTCTTTAAGAGGAGCTTTGACCTTTGTTGGAGGGAAACAACCAGGCTGAGATGGCCTCACAGAAAAGCAGTGGCAAAATAAATACTGAATTCATCCTCCTTTCTCATTCTGGTCTCCTTGCATCTCTCAAACTCCCAGTTAGTTAAATCCAATCCACAGCCTAAGGACAAGGGCGACCTCTGATGTGCCTCACGTACTCTAGCAACAGAGAGAAATATGGAGGTGAGTGTGGGGGTAGGAGGCTGATTGGAAGGTGTCTGGCTTGGGGGTGCTGGGGTGCACTTTGGGGAAGCACATCATGACAGGGCTGAGTGTGTGATAAATCAGAGCCCGTGTGATGTTGTGATAGGTGATGAGTAAAGAGGCTGCTGGAATCATCCATTTTGAGGACCTGAACTAGAGCATGAGCACCAGGTGGAGAAGTGGTCAAGAGCTGGGTGTATTTCAGAGAGGAGTGACAGCCTGACAACCAAGGGGATGTAAGGAACATTTCACAACTTGGATCAACCCCAGGACACCCTTGCTGAGCTGTGGAGAGGAGTGAGAGCTTGACAATCAAGGAGATGTAAGGAACATTTCACAACTTGGATCAACTCCAGGACACCCTTGCTGAGCTATAGAGCCACAGGGCTCTCGGCCGCTCCAGGGACTCCAGTGCAGCATTTAGCAGTGCCAAGCAAGGCATACCTTTGGGAAACAAGCGCAATTCCTGCCTCCAGAAATGTCTTCCTAATCCTGTTGGTAAATCTCATACACTGTGATTTATTAAGATCTTGTTTTAATTTCATAATATGATTTTACAGAACATTTACCAGATAAATATACCAGAACCCAGACACAAGCTGCTGTGCCAGTTATAGATGTGCCATTAATTTGGCTAATAGCTCTGAGGAGGCAGCCCAGAGCCAAGTAAAGAGAGTCTGGATTCCTCAGACCTCTATTCCAAGATGCTTGAATAAAAGAAGTGGTTCCACTTAACTGAGCTCAACTCAGCCCAATGGGAAAACATTCTGGGGCCATGAGGATGGAAGGAACAGCATTACTCCTCCTTCACAGGTAGGTGCTCATGGCAATGGCCCTCACAGCTGCAAAGCACACATACAGGTTCAGATGGGCTAGAAGATAGAACATTCTGAAATTTTTAGGGGACAGAGATGGGTCCCAGAGAAGGCTGTCCTGAGAAACTCAGCTAAAGTTGTAGGTTATTGATTCTGCATCAAGGAAGATAGAATCTGTTTACCAGCTGGTCAAGGCCTCAATGTACTCAATTTTCAACTCTCCTACTGCTTTTTTCACCTTGGTCATAGGATTATGACCAAGGAGAAAGATAATAAGGACCAGAAAATTCTAGCCCCCAATAGGTAGACCTAGGCTACATGAAGGAGGGATGACAAGGTGCTCTGCAATACAGGACAGGCAGAGGCTGGGCTCAGCCTGGGGAGCAAAGGAAGCTGGAAGGAGTCAGTGATGCCCGGGTGGGGCTTGGAAGGCCTCATGGTTCGTCAGGCACAGGACATGGCTAGTTTCTTTGAATGAACATTTTTATGACTGTCAGTCACAAGGGCACGGAAGATGAAAACATTAAGTCCCACTGTCACCTCAGTCACTGTGATGAGAATGTGTTAGATATCAAGGGAACCTGGCTGGCCAGATAGTGAACTGGTGAAGCCCAAACTCATTTCCAGGAGGGAAATCTAGCTGCAGGAACCCAGGAATGGAGATGTATTTCTGCCCTACTGAGTCTCGAGTCTCCATCCTCACCCAGAGGGGAGCTTGCCCTGGGGCTGCAGGGGCTTAATGACCAGGAGACTTCACCACCCACCCCCACAAGGGGGCCACAGTTCAGGAAGAGAATCTGGTGGCAACTCCAGGTGTGTATGTACTGTTGAAACTGTATGAAACTGTTGTATCAGTTTCAGGGAGTCCCACGCAGTGCCTCACTGACCATCACTTTCCAGCTGGCCCAGCCTCAGCCTCCCTGTGAGGACTGTCACTGACGCAAGGTGTCACCATCACACTCAAAGGAGGGGAGTCACTGGAACAGGCTGTTGGTTTTAAAACCTGTTCCCCAGAAAGACAAATACTGCATGATCTCATTTATATGTAAAATCTAAAGAAGTCTAACTCATAGGAACAGAGTAGAAAATAGGTTGACAGGGACTGGGGGTGAGGGAAATTGGGGGATTTGGGTGGAAGGGTGCATACTTTCAGCTATGAGATGAATACATTCTGGAGGTCTTATGTATAGCTAGCTTGGTGACTATAATGTATAATAGTGTATTGCATCCTGGAAATTTGCTAAGAGAGTAGATGTTGTGTTCTCACCACACACACACACACACACACACACACACACACGGTAACTATGTGGTGATGGTTATGTTAATTAGCTTGATGGCAGTAATCATTTCACAATATATACATATATCAGAACATCCCTCTGTACACATTAAATATATATAATTTGTATTTATGAATTATGCCTCAGTAAAGCTTGAAAAAATTAAAATGAGTAAAATGTGTGCCTGCTGCATCACGCACACAAAATCTACCATCTGAAGTCAAACTCTGATATGAGGGGCTTCATTCACCATGCCTTCACCTGCACTGGCAAATACTGCCAGCATGGAGGGCAGAGAGCCTTGAGATACCCAGAGGGGAGCCACCATTACCCACACCCTCCATGCCTGAGTTCACAGTCAGGACTGCCAGCACAGAGGGCAGAAGGCCTAGATATACCTGAGGGGAGCCACCACTACCCATGCCCTCCACACCCAAGTTCATAGTCAGGGTGGTGCAGTGCATGGGAATGGACAACTGGTTAGGAGTCACGACAACTTGCTCCAGCCCAGGTCTGCCACTCAGTTGCCAGTGTCTTCCACTCTCTATCAATGCCCACAACCTAGACAGTTAGTTTCTCCCTCCTTTCCACTCACTAAGCCTTTCACCTCTGATATAAAGGTCATCTCATTATTTTAATTTAATTTTGAGTGAAAAACTAAAAACTCATTGAGTGCCTGCCTTGTTTCAGCACTGGACCATATAGTGGGAATACTTCAACAAATGTAACACGTGTAGCCTTTATTCTCATAGTGTTTGCAATCATTCCATTCTCCTCCTAAGCAAGGTTTTCTTGTCTTGGTGTGGATTGTTCCTCTCTTTTTGCACAGTGGCTAGCAGGAAGCTCTGAATCTAACAAGTGTCAGGCAACCAGATTAGGCTATGCAGTGGTCAAGAAGCCGAAGAGAGAACAAGTGACATCAGGAAGTAGGAGATCCCCTGTTTCTTAAGAGAAGAGTGCTCAAGTAGCTCTGAGCTTAAATTTCTTTGTTCTCCATCAGGATCCTGCTATGAGAATTGCAATAAATATCTCTGAAATGCATTATACACAGCACGTTTGTTCTCTGTAATTGAAGGATCTCATTTTTGCGTGCCTAAATCAGTAGTGGCACTGACAATATTTAAATGTGGTGTGGAATACTGGGTCAGAAGACCACAGTAAGATATCATTTGCCCTTGCAGCTTAACATTCCAAGACGGACAGTGCTGGCTAAGGGATGGGAGACATGGACTCATCTGGCTCTCATCTCCACACCATTGAGATCTAGACATCGGTTTCCAGTTTCTTTTGAGGCTCAATAAAAAGAGGAATGCTTTGTGTAGTATATCCCCTGTGCTTGCATGGTCAGACCAGCTAGTTGGTACAGATTGGGTCACAATGACAGTAATAGCATGGACTTCCTAGCTCAGGTAGCCACACGCTCACATGGCCCAGCTCCTTGAAAAGTTCCCCTCATAGTCCTTGGAGTTTTGACAGGTTGTCTATTTTGAATACGCCAACATTCTCTTGCCTGCTTCTTCCTTCTCTCACTAACGGTTACTGCAGTTTCAGTAGGCACTGTGGTCTCCTTCCCAACTGCATCACTAGGAGGCTGGGTCCCTGATGCAGCCCAGTCTTGGGGGTGGTGTGTGAAGAAATGGATGGATTCATCTTCTTTATGGTCCTCTCTAGCCCCATCTTAATCCTGCTTGCGTGCCTGTATCTCACATGATCCTCATGGCATTGACCTCTGCTTACTTGTGTCTCTTGTCCTCTCGCTAGAATCCAAAGAATTTCCCAGGAGTTGGACTTCATTCTGTATTCAGAATTATTTCTCACTTGCGTTAGCAAACCCTTTGCAGCTGAGTCAAACTAGTTGTTTCTGATGGCTTCATTTAGGATCTCTTCCTTCCCAGAAAACTCTTTTCTATTTTTATTTTTTGAAAACACCCAGGCTGGAGTACAGTGGCACAATCATAGCTTAATACAGCCTTGAGCTCCTTTGCTCAGGTGATTCTCTCACATTAGCCTCCCAAGCAGCTGGGACTTGAGGCGCAAGCCACCAATTACAGGTAATTTTATTTTTAATTTTATTTTTAGTAGAGACAAGACCTTGCTATGTTGCCCAGGCTGGTCTGGAATACCTGGCCTCAAGCCATTCTTCTGTCTCTGCCTCTCAAAGTAATGGGATTACAGGCATGAGCCACCACACCCAGCCCCAGAAAGCTCTCAAATATTCATATTGAATTTCATACGAGTTAGCATATATTTTCACGTGTTTACGCTCAGAGATGGCTGAGTCCTGAAGGTAGACATAGAGGAGGGTGAGCTTAAGAACTTTACTAAAGCACTTACATTTCACTTGCACACACATAGTGACAATACTGTGCTACACATTTTCTCCAATTTTGCAGAAACTTTTTCTCTTCCACAGATCCCAACTGGAATTTTTCTGAGTATACGTTGAGTCTTATAAAAACAGCATTTTAAAAGTATGCTCACTATTGTATTTTTTTCTAAGTGAATGTGAGCCTCTCCAGGGTGCCATGTTCTAAGTTTGACAGGGGCATAGAATGAAATGTCGCCATGCTCTCCAGAGTTGTGTAGAATGGCATCCTTGTCCCTTTTAGAGAGGCACCAAAATGCTTAAGTTTCCAAATTACTCTATGTCCTCTCTTGAAATCTGGCCTACCTATATATATTTCAGACTGTCTCCCCATCAGAATAGCACTGTAAGAATTTTTAAGGACAGAAATGCGTGCTTCTTTGGCTTCAAAACACCTATTCATGCTGAGTACTAGCAGCTTTGTCCCCAGTAAGGTGTGTTTGAGCTATGCTCATAAAAGACGTGAGTTATAAGCATAATTCAATTACAGCAAAGAGACTGCAAAAAGGGGAACAGAAATAATAGAGAAAAAAATAACAGATAAGCCAAGCCCACTAATTTGGGGCGGCCTGACTGTCCCATCCATCTGTGAAACACTTGATAGCCCATTTGTCTGGGAGGGTGTGTTGATTAAGAATTTCCCCAGATGGTAGCATGGAGGATGCTATATTAAAGCTCTCTCCTTATATCTGCAGAAGATGTGACAGGAGGAGAAAATTAGTGCTGAATTCATGAAGGAATCCTGTCCCATAAGGCCCAGCTTTTTATCTGAATCCATCTTGGGGGAATATCAGTTAAATGGAAAGTAGAGTTAGGAATACATATCCACTGAATGAAATTATAATATGAGCAGAGACGCTGACTTAAAAGAAAATCCCTGGGACTTGGTTCTTATCTTAGAGACTGGGGCATGGATTTTCCATGTGTCAGAAATAGATCTTCCCCACAATCAGATTTAAAGATGAAATAATTGCAATATTCTTACATATGATGAAAGGGTATGAGTGTATGAGTACTGCTATGGTTTGAGTGCCTTCTCCAAAACTCATGTTGGAATTCAGTTGTCTTTGTGACACTATTAAGAGGTGGGACTAAATGGGGCCTTTGGGCAGCAATTAGGATAACATAAGGTCATTAGGCTGAGACCCCATGATGAGACTGGTGGCTTTATAAGAAGAGGAATAAAGTCATGAGCAGACACACCCATGCCTGCCTACCATGTGAACACCTTATGCTATAGTATGGTGCAGCACAGAGGCCCTTGACAGATGCTGGTGCCATGCTCTTGAACTTGGTGACAACAAGACTATGAGCTAAATAAACATCTATTTTTAAAAATAAACTACCCAATCTGTGCTATTCAGTTATAGCAACAGAAAATGGACTGAGACAGAAAATTGGTACTGAGATGTGGGATTGTCACTATAAAAATTCCTGAATATTTGGAGGTAGTTTGGTATTGGGTAATGGGTAGAAAATGGAAGAATGTGAAGAAACAGGCTCAGAAAAGCATGTTGAATAGTGGCAGAAGCAGAGGATTAGGGGTAATTCTTGTGAGGATTCATAAGAGACAAGAAAATGAGGGAAAGTCAGGAACTTATTAGAGAGCACTTAAGTGGTCATGACCAGAATGCTAGTAGAAATGTGTACAGGAAAGGCCATTCTAACAAGGTCTCAGATAGAAATAAAGGTCATCCTTGTTATAAAGCAGGAAAGAACTTGGCTGCATTATGTCCATGTCCTAGGACATTATGGAAGGTGGAACCTAAAAGTGGTGAGCTAGGCCAAAAAAAAAAAAAAAATCTAAGCCACAAAGTGTTCCAGATACTGCATGGCTGTTATTGAATGCTTACATATCTCAATATGGGAGCAAAGAGATGATTTCAAGCAGAATAATAATTAAAATGGAAGCCAAGTATAAAAATTTGGAAAATTCACAGTTTGGCAATGTGAAGAACAGAAAAGCAAGTTAGGGAGAACACAGCAAGGGTGTGGCTGAGTGACTGGTCACTAGAGATGAGCAGGAATAGAAGGGACCAGGTGCTAATCATCGAGAAAAAGGGGAAACGGTCCTGAAGGCATTTCTGAGATCATCGATACCGCCCCTCACAGGCCCAGAGCTCTAGGAGGGCAAAATGGTTTTGCGGGTCTGGCCAGGGCATCCCTCCATGTCTCACTGCCTGTGCCACCTCAGAGCTCTGCTCACTGCATTCTGGTGCAGCACTTTTTAGCCCCAGCTGTGGCTCAGGCAGCCCCAGTTGCAGTTCAAACCACCATTGCAGAAGGCCTAAGTCATAAGCCTTAGCAGTGTCCATGTGGAGCTAATACTGCAGGAGTGCAGAATGCAAGAGCTACGGAGGCAGTTTCCTCCATCTACATTCCAAAACCTGTCATAGAGAGCCTGCAGGCCCAGGCAGAAACCTGCTGCAGGGACAGAGCTGCCATGCTGAGTTCCTACCAGGGAAATGCCAAATGGAGCCATTGGAGTGGGACCACCACCAGGACCTAAGAAGTATAGAGCTACCAGCATGTAAATCCACCCTGGGAAAGCGGAAGCATGGGCTGAACCCAGCAAAGTCACAGGGGCAGGGCTGCCTGGGGCAGTGGGGGCCCATCCCCACTCCAACCAGGAAGTGGTATGAGATTTAATGTTGTTCACCCTGTTGGGTTTTGGACTTACTTGGAGCCTGTTACTCATTTCTTCTTATTACTCCCTTTTGGAATGGAAATTTCTATCCCATGCCTGTCCCACTAATGTATTTTGAGCATAATTTGTTTGACTTCCTAGGCTCACAGCTGAAGGAAATTCATCTCAGAATAAATTGTGCTTTCAGTCTCACTCATACATGATTTAGGTGAGACTTTGGACTTTTGAGTTGGTGCTGGAATGAGTTAAAGACTTTGGGGCTATTGGTATGAAATGAATGTAGTATTCTGCATGTGAGAAAGACATGGATTTTGGGGGCCAGAGGCAGAATGCTACGGTTTGAATGTGTCCTCTCAAAGTTCATGTGCTGGAAACTTAATCCCCAAATGCGTATGTTAATGGTGTTTGGAGGTGGGGGCTTTCGGAGGTAATTAGAATTAAGGTCATGTGTGTGGGGCCTCATGATGGCATAGTGGCTTTATAAGAAGAGGAAAGAGGGGCTGGGCATGGTCACACCTGCCTGTAATCTGAGCACTGTGGGAGGCCAAGGTGGGAAGATCACCTGAGGTCGGGAGTTTGAGATCAGCCTGGCCAACATGGCAAAACCCCATCTCTACTAAAAATACAAAACTTAGCTGGGTGTGGTGGCACACACCTGTAATCCCAAGTACTCGGGAGGCTGAGGTAGGAGAATCACTTGAGCCTGGGATGTGGAGGTTGAAGCGAGCAAAGATTGTGCCACTGCAGTCCAGCCTGGGAGACAGAGAGACTCCATCTCAAAAAAAAAAAAAAAAAAAAAAAGAGAGAGCTGAACTAGCCTGCCTGCTCTTGCCCTCTGAAAATGTGATGCCTTCCACCATGTTATGATGCTGTAAGAAGGCCCTCACCAGATGTGGACCCTCAACCTTGGACTTCCCAGCTTCTAGAACTACAAATATATATATTTATATTAATATATATTAAATATATATACATATATATATTTAAATACTACTCAGTGTGTAACATTCTGTTAGAGCAACAGAAACAGACTAAGATAAGTATGTAGGTCTGAAAAACAATCTGACAAGTGTCTAGCCTTCCCAGGTGTCTCTAGGTTAGCTCTTGTTTCATACACACAAATGTAGTTATCCATGCATGCAAATGATTGTGTTGGAGATGAAGTCATTCATTTGATCCTATTAATTTACATGTGTGTGTATATACTTGTACAAATGACTTTTATTATTATATGTATGTATATGTAAAAATAATTCCCCCATTATTGCCAGTCTTTTGTCTTATTATTATCATTTTTAACCTCTTTATTTTTCCAGATGAACTTAAGGGTTATTTCATAATGTGTCCCCAATTCTTATTAGTATTATAACAGGAATCATATTAAATCTATAAATGATGGTGGGACTATT
Source organism: Pan troglodytes (assembly GCF_028858775.2). Classification (NCBI taxonomy): domain Eukaryota; kingdom Metazoa; phylum Chordata; class Mammalia; order Primates; family Hominidae; genus Pan; species Pan troglodytes. Next base: position 31,916,307 of record NC_072418.2, on the reverse strand, counting down.
GACATTTTTTTCATTCAACTTCCAGTTTAGGGAAACAGTGTAGTATTCCATCGCATTTACTCGACTAGATTTATTTTTTACCCTTTTGCATTCTGCTATATGTCCAGGAAGCTAGTTTTTATTAATACACTCACGAGTTCCCTTGCCCTCCAACTCTTAATTAGGTGCAGCCCATGTACAGGTCTGACAAGGACTGGGAGGTGGGAGGGAAGTGAGATTTATATCCCAGCTTTCCTGATAATGGCCTTTTTTTTTTTTTTTTTTTTTTTTTTTTTTTTTTTTTTTGAGATGTAGTCTTGCTCTGTCGCCCAGGCTGAAGTGCAATGGTGCAATCTTGGCTCACTGCAACCACCGTCTCCTGGGTTTAAGCAATTCTCCTGACTCAGCCTCTGGAGTAGCTGGGATTACAGGTGCAAGCCACCACACCCGGCTAATTTTTGTGTTTTTAGTAGAGATGGGGTTTTGCCATGTTGGCCAGGGTGGTCTTGAACCCCTGAGATAATAGGTCATTTTGTTAGCCACTTTTTTCAGTGCCCCCCCTTGTTTTGTAAATTTTTGTTTTTTGTTTTTTGTTTGTTTTTCCCATGCTCCTCAGGCCTAGAGCTGGTAACAGCTTCCTAGTGTTGCAAGTCGCAGAGTGCATCACTGTTTCTTACACTTGCATTTGTGCCCCTTACTTTTCCATACTTTAATTAGTCTTTTCATTAAATTCTTAATTATCCCATTAGCATAGACACCTGTTTTCCTCTGGGACCCTGACTAATATAGTATACCTCTTTCTTCCCACTTTCACCTATATTCAGTGTAATAACGTCTTGTCATATTATTTTCCATCTTCAACATGAACATTTTTGTTAGCTTATTCCTAAATATTCTATGTGCATGTTACTATTAATACATTGGGATTCTTCTTCCTTTATATTTCCTGAATGGTTATTACTATTGCAAAAGAAATCTTTAGAGATGTTTCCGTTTATTTTCCTTTGTATTCTGAAAAATAGCTGGCATTTCTGTTTTGTTACTGCCAGTCAAGTAATATATCTTGTGATTCTCATTAATAATGCTACTGAATATTAGTTTGAGATAGTCATAATTTTTTCTTATATTTGTTTTATTGATGTACTTTTTCACTGTATTTGTCCAAGAAATTAGCTCTAACTGCTGAAATAAAAAGGCTTTTGAGGCTGGACGCGGTGGCTCACGCCTGTAATCCCAGCACTTTGGGAGGCTGAGGAGAGTGGATCACAAGATCAGGAGTTCAAGACCAGCCTGGCCAAGATGGTGAAACCCTGCCTCTACTAAAAATACAAAAGTTAGTTGGGCGTGATGGCAGGTACCTGTAATCCTAGCTACTCGGGAGGCTGAGGCAGAGAATTGCTTGAATCTGGGAGGCAGAGGTTGCAGTGAGCCGAGATTGTGCCACTGCACTCCAGCCTGGGCAACAGAGCGAGACTCCATGTCAAAAAAAAAAAGAAAGAAAAGAAAAGCTTCTGAAATTTCAGTGGTTTAACACAATAAAGGTTTATTTCCCACTCAAAAACAGTCCAAGGTCAGTCCCACAGCTCCTCACCATCATGTAGCTACATCACCTGGAACACAACTTCTCAAAGGTTATCAGGCAGCGAAGAAGTTAGAGAAGTTAGAGAATCCTATGTGTGGATTATTTTAAGGGCCAAATCTGGAAGGAATTTTAAAAAATTGCTTCTACTTAATCGCATTCACTGGGACTAAGGGGAAGTGGAAGATACAGAAAACACACGGAGTGTTTGGTGTGAACTTACAGTGTTTTCTATAAAAGTGCCCTTCTAACAGTGATCTCATAAAGCGCACTGAGAATAGTTGCCAAAGTTTTGTTAAGAGCTTTTTGGGCATTTATTGAATTTATATAAAGCCTATTAGATTACTGATGTTCCTGGACTGTGCACCTGTGAGCAAGTTATTAAAATTCTCTGTATCTCTTGTATCTCTGTTCATTTCATTGTTCATTAGAGATAACATCAACTCCACTTAGGAATCTTTTACATTAAAATTCTTTTCTTTTTAAAAAAAAAATTTTTAGAGACAGTATCTTGCTATAGTGCCCAGGCTGGTCTCAAACTCCTGGCCTCAAGTGATCCTCTCGCCTCCGCTTCCCAAAGTTCTAAGATTACAGGTGTGAGCCACTGTGTCTGGCCAATCTTTTACATTTTAAATGGATTAATACAAGTGAGGTACATATACAAGTGTCCAGCATATGTAAGAAAAAAAAATTAGCATAATAAGTAGTATTTACTGTATTATTATTATAAAATGTTTCTGATTTGGAGAATAACATGCTACTCTTTTAATACACTGATGTTCTATTTGTTAATATTTTAAAATTTCTCATCTATATTCATATAATTATTAAATGTTGAAAATATGTCAAGAGTTTTCCCTTGAGGAAAATCCTAGCTATGTAACTAATTCCCTATAATACATAGAATTATACGCATAGTGGTTACATTTTTGTCACTTTCTAAATAAACTAGCAACACAGTTTTTATTTCCTACTTGAATAAAAAATTGTCTAGAAGAGCTTTTACCTTGGCCAGGGAGATTTGGGCATTGCCTCTGCTCTCAAGTATTTTCCAAAACTTACTCTGGAGTGATAAACAAATGTGATCACTTTTTAAGTGTTTTATGACAAGAATAACTGGGTTAATGTGTGTAATCTCTAGGTATTTTTCTAACAATTTAAATCCTCTAATAGGTATACATTTTCTTGCTTTAAAGGAAAATTTATAATAATGGGCATGATCTTCACTAAAATTGTGGTTATTGGTTATGTTATTTATTTATTTATTTAAGACAGAATCTTGCTCTGTCACCTAGGATGGAGTGCTGTGGCATGATCTCGGCTCACTGCAACCTCTGCCTCCCGGGTTCAAGCAATTCTCCTGCCTCAGCCTCCCGAGTAGCTGGGACTACAGGTGTGTGCCACCACACCTGGCTAGTTTCTGTATTTTTAGTAGAGATGGGGTTTCACTATACTGGCCAGGCTCCTCTCGAACTCCTGATCTTAGGTGATCCACCCTCCCTGGCCTCCCAGAGGGCTGGGATTACAGGCGTGAGCCACCAGAAGTGTGGTTTTTATTGCTAGAAAGAGAAAACACACTCTAAGCCTAGACTGCATTATTTCCACGGTATTTTCCAGTTCAGTCTCTCCAGCGTCCTTCTTTACATCCATGGTTCTAACCTTCCTGTTTCCCAATCCCCCAAACCTGTTTTTTTCTTATTTTCTACTTTATTTCTGGGAATTGGAGTTATGGGTGGAAACAGAGGGGAAGGGTAATGAAATAGTTATGACCCTACTTATTGGATGTGGGGGCAGGAGTGTGTCTTCCGTAGGTTGTAATTATTTTATATCTGTGACAGAAGATTCTGAGGATAAATAATTAGATCAAAACCTCTTATCATCTGTGCCCTAACTTGTCATAATGCCTTATCTGAATGCTCCATCTGAGCTTTAATTAGTGGACATTTGTCCTGATTTCTGGTCTTAATTCTAAATTTAATGGCCAGGCATGGTGGCTCATGCCTGTAATCCCAGCACTTTGGGAGGCCGAGGTGGACAGATTACGAGGTCAAGAGAGCGAGACCATCCTGGCCAACATGGTGAAACCCCGTCTCTACTAAAAATACGAAAAATTAGCCGGGTGTGGTGGCAGGCGCCAGTAATCCCAGCTACTCGGGAGGCTGAGGCAGGAGAATCACTTGAAACCAAAGGCAGAGGTTGCAATGAACCAAGATCACGCCACTGCAGTTCAACCCAGGCAACAACAGCGAAACTCCGTCTCAAAAAAAAAAAAGGTGGGAGTAGTGGTATTAATTTCAGACAGAGCAGACTTCAGTGCAAGGAAATTACCAAAGATAAGGACAATTACACAATGATAAAGGGGTCAATTCTCTGACAAGACATGAGGATTCTTCATGTGTGTGCACCTAAAGAACAGAGTATCAAAATGCAAGAGGTAAAAACTCATAGTGTTTCAAGGAGACTAGATTAATCCATTTTTTTAGTTAAAGTCTTTAACACTCACATCAGATATAGACAGATATAGAAAAAAGAAAACCACCAAGTGCATAGTGAAACAGCATCATCTATCCACTAAACATCATGAACATTCATAGACTACTTTATCCAACACATTCTGATCAAGCTCATGTGGAAGACTTACCAATATAGACAACATTCTGAGCCATAAAACACACATTAACAAATATAAAAAAATGAAAATCATACAATGTATACTTGCAGACCACAATGGAATTACAGTAGAAATTAATAACAAAAAGATAGCAAGAAGACTTCGAAATACTTAGATAATAAACAACACCCTTATAACAAATATCATAGGTCAAAGAAGAAATCTCAAGAAAAATTTAAAAATATTTCTAATGAAACAAAAAGTACAACTTATCAAATGTGTGGGATGCAGCAAAGCAGTGCTTAGAGGAAAATTTATAGCATTGATTGCATACATTAAAAATAAGATATATAACCAATAATCTAAGCTCCCACCTTAATAAACTAGAAAGGGAATATTAAATTAAATATGAAGAAAAAAATTAAAAACATAACACAAATTTTAATAGAAATAAATGAAATTGAAAACAGAAAGTCTGTAAAGAAAATTACCATCATCTAGGGCTGGTGTTTTTTTTTTTTTTTTTGCTTTTTTCTTCTAATAACTTATTTTATTTATCTATTTATTTTTTAGTTTTTAGTTTTTTTACCACTTTTTAAAATTATTATTATACTTTAAGTTCTAGTGTGCCTGTGCACAACATGCAGGTTTGTTAAATATGTATACATGTGCCATGTTGGTGTGCTGCACCCATTAACTCGTCATTTACATTAGGTATATCTCCTAATGCTATCCCTCCCTCCTCCCCCTACCCCATGACAGGCCCCAGTGTGTGATGTTCCCCACCCTGTGTCCAAGTGTTCTCATTGTTCAACTGCCACCTATGAGTGAGAACATGAGGTGCTTGGTTTTCTGTCCTTGCGATAGTTTGCTCAGAATGATGGTTTCCAGTTTCATCCATGTCCCTACAAAGGACATGAACTCATCCTTTTTTTATGGCTGCACAGTACTCCATGGTGTATATGTGCCACATTTTCTTAATCCAGTCTATCATTGATGGACATTTGGGTTGGTTCCAAGCCTTTGCTATTGTGAATAGTGCCACAATAAACACATGTGTGCATGTGTCTTTATAGCAGCATGATTTATAATCCTTTGGGTATATACCCAGTAATGGGATGGCTGGGTCAAATGGTATTTCTAGTTCTAGATCCTGGAGGAATCACCACACTGTCTTCCACAATGGTTGAACTAGTTTACAGTCCCACCAATGGTGTAAAAGTGTTCCTACTTCTCCACAACCTCTCCAGCACCTGTTGTTTCCTGACTTTTTAATGATTGCCATTCAAACTGGTGTGAGATGGTATCTCATTGTGGTTTTGATTTGCATTTCTCTGATGGCCAGTGATGATGAGCATTTGTTCATGTGTTTTTTGGCTGCATAAATGTCTTCTTTTGAGAAGTGTCTGTTCATGTCCTTTGCCCACTTTTTGATGGGGTTGTTTGTTTTTTTCTTGTAAATTTGTTTGAGTTCATGTAGATTCTGGATATTAGCCCTTTGTCAGATGAGTAGGTTGTGAAAATTTTCTCCCATTGTGTATGTTGCCTGTTCACTCTGATGGTAGTTTCTTTTGCTGGGCAGAAGCTCTTTAGTTTAATTAGATCCCATTTGTCAATTTTGTCTTTTGTTGCCATTGCTTTTGGTGTTTTAGACATGAAGTCCTTGCCCATGCCTATGTCCTGAATGGTAATGCCTAGGTTTTCTTCTAGGGTTTTTATGGTTTTAGGTCTAACGTTTAAGTCTTTAATCCATCTTGAATTAATTTTTGTATAAGGTGTAAGGAAGGGATCCAGTTTCAGCTTTCTACATAGGGCTAGCCAGTTTTCCCAGCACAATTTATTAAATAGGGAATCCTTTCCCCATTGCTTGTTTTTGTCAGGTTTGTCAAAGATCAGATAGTTGTAGATATGTGGCGTTATTTCTGAGGGCTCTGTTCTGTTCCATTGATCTATATCTCTGTTTTGGTACCAGTACCATGCTGTTTTGGTTACTGTAGCCTTGTAGCATAGTTTGAAGTCAGGCAGCGTGATGCCTCCAGCTTTGTTCTTTTGGCTTAGGATTGACTTGGCAATGCGGGCTCTTTTTTGGTTCCATATGAACTTTAAAGTAGTTTTTTCCAATTCTGTGAAGAAAGTCATTGGTAGCTTGATGGGGATGGCATTGAATCTATAAATTACCTTGGGCAGTATGGCCATTTTCACGATATTGATTCTTCCTACCCATGAGCATGGAATGTTCTTCCATTTATTTGTATCCTCTTTTCTTTCATTGAGCAGTGGTTTGTAGTTCTCCTTGAAGAGGTCCTTCACGTCCCTTTTAAGTTGGATTGCTAAGTATTTTATTCTCTTTGAAGCAATTGTGAATGGGAGTTCACTCATGATTTGGCTCTCTGTTTGTCTGTTATTGGTGTATAAGAATGCTTGTGATTTTTGTACATTGATTTTGTATCCTGAGACTTTGCTGAAGTTGCTTATCAGCTTAAGGAGATTTTGGGCTGAGACAATGGGGTTTTCTAGATATACAATCATGTCATCTGCAAACAGGGACAATTTGACTTCCTCTTTTCCTAATTGAATACCCTTTATTTCCTTCTCCTGCCTAATTGCCCTGGCCAGATCTTCCAACACTATGTTGAATAGGAGTGGTGAGAGAGGGCATCCCTGTCTTGTGCCAGTTTTCAAAGAGAATGCTTCCAGTTTTTGCTCATTCAGTATGATATTGGCTGTGGGTCTGTCATAGATAGCTCTTATTATTTTGAAATACATCCCATCAATACCTAATTTATTGAGAGTTTTTAGCATGAAGCGTTGTTGAATTTTGTCAAAGGCCTTTTCTGCATCTATTGAGATAATCATGTGGTTTTTGTCTTTGGTTCTGTTTATATGCTGGATTACATTTATTGATTTGCATATATTGAACCAGCCTTGCATCCCAGGGATGAAGCCCACTTGATCATGGTGGATAAGCTTTTTGATGTGCTGCTGGATTCGGTTTGCCAGTATTTTATTGAGGATTTTTGCATCAATGTTCATCAAGGATATTGGTCTAAAATTCTCTTTTTTGGTTGTGTCTCTGCCCGCCTTTGGTATCAGGATGATGCTGGCCTCATAAAATCAGTTAGGCAGGATTCCCTCTTTTTCTATTGGTTGGAATAGTTTCAGAAGGTACCAGTTCCTCCTTGTACCTCCGGTAGAAAGAAACAGCTATTTTTCAAAAGAAAACATACAAGTGGCCAACAGACATATGAAAAAATACTCAACATCACTAATCATCTGAAAAATGCAAATTAAAATCACTGTGAGATACCATCTTACATCAGTTAAAATAGCTATTATTAAAAAGCCAAGATGCTGATGAGAATGTGGAGAAAAGGGAATTCTTATACATCATTCACTGGATTATAAATTAGTACAAACTTTGCTGAAAACACTATGGAGATTTCTCAATAAACTAAATAAACTAAAAATAAAACTACAATCACATTAAAAAATAAATCATTATATCTAAAAGATACCTACACTTGTACATTTATCACAGCACTATTCTCAATAGCAAAGATGTGAAATTAATCTAAGTGTTGATCAAAAGATGATTGAATAAAGAAAATGTGTACATGTTGTGTGTGTTTACATGTGTATGCCCAGGACTACAGCTAGCCTAGTAGACGAAAGATCTCTACAAGGAGAAATGCAAAACACTGCTGAAAAATTATCAGAGTGGGTATACATGTATATATGTATATATATACACACACACCTATATACATATGTGTATATATACATATATGCATATGTGTATATACACACATAGGTGTATATTGGTGTGTGTGTAAATATATGTATGTATATATGTGTGAATGTGTACATATATATGTATATGTATATACATATATATGCATCCACAAAAATGCCCAGGAATACAGCTAGCCTAGTAGATGAAAGATCTCTACAAGGAGAAATACAAAACACTGTTGAAAAATAATCAGATTGGGTGTGTGTGTGTATATACACACACCTATATACATGTATATGTGTATATACACACATGTATATATGTGTGTATATATACATAGTTATATGTGTGTGAATGTATACATATACGCATGTATATATACATATATGTATGTGTATGTATGGTCACAGTGCACATGTATGTATATACATACACACACACATATATATACACACACACGCACACCATACAATAGTACTCAGTCATAAATAAGAATGAATTCATGTCTTCTGCAGCAACATGAATGGCACTGGAGGCTATATAGCCCAAGTAAAACAACTCAGAAACAGAAAATAAAATACTGCATATTCTTACTTATAAGTGGAAGCTAAGTGAAGGGCACACGTGGACAAATAGAGTGGAATAACAGACACTGGAGACTACGGAAGGCAGGAAGATGAGAGGTGGGCAAAAGCTGAGAAGTTACCTAATAGATACAATGTCCAGTATTCAAGTGATGGGTACACTAAAGCCCAGACTCCATCACTATCCAATATATGCATGTAAGAAATCTGCACTTCTACCCACTAAATCTTTAAAAATAAAAAAGAAAGCATGCTTATATTTGTCTTTTTTACATTTAAACTTTTAGATACAAAGGGCAAATGTGCAAGTGTGTTACGTGGGAATATTGAGTAATGCTGTGGTTTGGAGTGTGGATCTCATCACCCAGGTAGTGAGCATAGTACCCAATAGGTAGTTTTTTAACCCACCCCCACTTCCTCCACCCTGTAGTAGTCCACAGTGTCAATTGTCCCCATATTGATGTCTGTGTGTGCTAAAGGGTTAGCTCCCACTTATAAGTGACAACATGTAGTACTTGGTTTTCTGTTTCTGTGTTAATTTGTTTAAGATTATGGTCTCCAGCTCCATCTATGTTGCTTTAAAGGATATGATCTCATTTTTTATGTCTACATAGTATTCCATAGAGAATATGTATCATATTTTCCTTATCCAACTTAAAATTAATGGGCACCTGAGTTGACTCCATGTCTTCGCAACTGCAAATAGCATAGCGATGAACATACAAGTACATGTGCCTTTTTGGTGGAATAATTTATTTTCTTTTGAATATAAACCCAATCATGAGATTGCCAGGTCAAATGGTAGCTATGTTATAAGTTACTTGAGAAATCTCCAGACTGCTTTCCAGAGTGGCTGGATTAATTTACATTCACAGCAACAGTGTATAAGCATTTCCTTTTCTCTAAAGCCTTGCCAGTATATGTTGTTTTTTGACATTTTATAAATAGCCATTTTGACTGGTATGAGATGGTATCTAATTGTGGTTTGGATTTTCATTTCTCTGATGATTAGTAATGCCGAGCATGTTTTCATGTTTTTTGGACACTCGTGTCTTTTCAAAAGTATATGCTCATGTCCTTTGCCCACTTTTTAATGGAATTAATTTTTGCTTGTTGATTTAAGTTCCCCATAAATTCTGGAAATTAGGCCTTTGTTAGATGCATAATTTGAGGATATCTTCTCCCATTGTGTAGGTTGTCTGTTCACTCTGTTTATATTTTCTTTTGCTGTGCAGAAGCTCTTTAGTTTAATTAGGTCCCACTAGTCTATTTTTGGTTTTGTTGCAATTGCTTTTGGGGACTTAGTCAAACAATTTTCTGCCAAGGTCAAATAAAGAAGAGTATTTCCTAGGTTTTTTTTCCAGGACTTTTATAACTTGAGGTCTTACATTTAAATCTTTAATCCATTCTGAGTTAATTTTTGTACATGGTGAATGGTAGGAGTCCTCCATCAATCTTTTGCATATGGCTAGTCAGTTATCCAGCATCATTTATTGGATAGGGGGCCCTTTCTTCATTGCTTGCTTTTGTTGGCCTTTTTGAATATTAGATGGTTTCTAGCTGTGCGTTTTTATTTCTGAGTTTTCTATTCTGTTACATTGGTCTATGTGTCTGTTTTTGTAGCAGTATCAAGCTGCTTTGGTTACGATGGCTTTATAGTAGAGTTTGAAGTTGAGTAGTGTGATGCTTTGTTCTTTTTGCTTGGGATTGCTTTGGTTCTTGGGGCTCTTTTTTGGTTCTATCTGAATTTTAGAATAGTACTTTTTCTAATTCTGTAAAGAATGACATTGGTAGTTTGATAGAAACAGCATTTGAATCTGCAAATTGCCTTGGGCAATATGGCCAGTTTTATGATATTGATTCTTTTTATCCATGAGCATGGAATGCTTTTCCATTTATTTTTGTCATCTCTGATTTCTTTCAGCAGTGTTCTGTATTTCTCCTTATAGCGATCTTTCATCTACTTGGCTAGCTATATTCCTGAGCATTTGTGTGTGTGTGTCTGGCTATTGTCTAAGTGGGGTTGTATTCTTGATTTGACTCTCAGCCTGGACATTTTTGGTATATACAAATTCTTTGTACATTGATTTTTGTATCCTGAAACTTTACTAAAGTTATTTATCAGTTCTAGGAGCCTTTTGGAAGAGTCTTTAGGATTTTCTAAGTGCAGAATGATAATATCAGTGAAGATAGACAATTTGACTTATTCTTTTCTTATTTGGGTGTCTTTTGTTTCTTTCCCTTGCCTGACTGCCCTGGCAAGAACTTCTAGTACTATGTTGAATAGGAGTGGTGAGAGTGGGCATCTTTGTCTTTTTCCAGTTCTCAAAGTGAGTGGTTCGAGCTCATTCAGTAAAATGTTGGCTGTCTGTTTGTCATAAATGGCTCTTATTATTTTGAGGTGTGTTCTTTCAATGACTACTTTGTTGAGGGTTTTATCATAAAGAGATGTTGGATTTTATCAAAAGTTTTTATGCATCTATTGAGATAGCCATATGGTTTTTGCTTTTTATTTTATTTATGTGGTTAATCACATTTATCAATTTGCATATGTTAAGCCAGCCATACATTTCAGGAATAAAGCTTACTTGATCATGGTGTATTAACTTTTTGCTATTCTGCTGGATTAGATTTGTTAGTATTTCATTGAGGATTTTTGTGTCTATGTTCATAATCGATATTGGTCTGAAGTTTTCTTTCTTCATTGGGTCTCTGCCAGATATTGGTATCAGGCTGATGCTGGCTTCACAGAAAAAGTCCATCCTCCTTGATTTTTTTTGAAATCATTTCAGTAGGATTGATGTCAGTTCTTCTTCCTATATCTGGTAGAATTCAGCTGTGAATCCACTTGATCCAGGGCTATTTTGTTTGGTATGTTATTTATTACTGATTTAATTTCAAAACTTGATATTAGTATATTTGGGATTTCTATTTCTTCCTGACTTAGTCTTGGGAAGTTGGGCATTTCCAGGGATTATCCATTTCTTTTAGATTTTCTAGTTTGTGTGCATAAAGGTGTTCATCACAGTCTTTGATGATGTTTTGCATCTCTTTTGGATCTGTTGTAATGTTACCTGTGTCATTTCTGATGGTGTATTGTGTTTATTTGAATCCCCTCTCTTTTTTTCTTAATCTAGCTTATAGTCTATCAATCTCATTTATCCTTTCAAACAACCAGCTTTTGGTTTTGTTGAGCCTTTGTATGGATTTTCTGGTCTCAAGGTGTTTTCAGATTTTCATTATTTCTTTTCTTCTGCTAGCTTTGGAGTTGTTTGTTCTTCTTTCCTAGTTCCTTTAAGTACAAAGTTAGCTTACTAATTTCAAATCTTTCTGACTTTTTGTTGAAGGCATTGAAGGCTACTTTCCTCTTAACACAGCTTTGGCTGTATATCAGAGATTTTGGAAAGTTGTGTCCCATTTTTACTAATTTCAAAGAATTTTATTTCTGCCTTAATTTCAGTGTCCACCCAGGAGTTACTTGAAGTAAGCTGTTTAATTTCCATGTATTTGTGTAGATTGGAGAGATCTTTTGGTTTCCATTTCTATTCTTATTGCACTGTGATTAGAGGTTATGCTTGGTATAATTTCAATTTCTTTAAAATTTATTGAAGCTTGCTTTATGACTGAGCATGTGGGAGAACTTAGAATACACTGCATGTGCAGATGAGAATAATTCTGTGGTTGTTGAGTGGAGTGTTCTGTGGATGTCTATGAAGTCCAATTTGTCAACTGTCAATCTTAATTCCAGAGATTCTTGGTTAGTTTTTTACTTATATGATCTGGCTAACACTGTCAATGGGGTGTTGAAGTCTCCACTATTATTGCGTGGTAGTCTAAGACTGTTCATAGGCCAAGAGGAAGTTGTTTTGTGAATCTGGGTGCTCCAATGTTGAATACATTTATTGTTATCATTGTGTAATGCCATTCACTGTCCTTCTCAATTTTTATTGATTTAAAGTCTATTTTATCTGACACAAGAATAGAAATCTGGCTCTTTTTTGTTTTCTGTTTGCAGGGTAGTTCTTACTCTACCATTTTACTTTGAGCCTGTAGGTGTTATTACATGTGAAATGGGTCTTTTGAAGACAACAGATAGTTAGATCTCATCTTTTTATTCAGGCTGCCACTCTATGTCTTTTAAATGGGGTGTTCAGCCCATGTATATTCAAATTTAGTCTTGAGGTGTGTGATTTTGATGCTGTGATGTTGTTGTTAGCTGGTTGTGGTGTAGACTTGATTGTGTAGTTGTTTTATAGTGCCTGTAGCTGTGCACTTAAGTGTGCTTTTGTGGTAGTAGGTATTGTTCTTTCTAATCTATGTTTAACACTTCTGTTAAGAACCCCTTGTAAGGCTAGTCTAGTTGAAATATATTCCCTCAACATTTGCTTGTCTGAGGAAGATCTTATTTCTCTGTCATTTATGAAGCTTAGCTTGTCAGGATATGAAATTCTTGGTTGGAATTTTTTTTTTTAAGTATACTGGAAATAGATCCTCAATCTCTTCTGGTTTACAAGGTTTCTTCTGATTGGTCTGATGCTAGCCTGATCGGGAATTGCCCCTGCCGCTTCCATCTAGCTGCTTTTACATTTTTGGCTTTTTGAGTTTGTTTTTGTTTTTTTTTCATTGAACTTGATGAATCTAATGACTATGTGCCTTGGAGATGGTCATCTTTTATAGTATGTGGTGGAACTTCTCTATATTTCTCGAATTTGCATGTCAACCTCTCTAGCAAGATTAGGGAAAATGTTCATGAACTATAACCTCAAACACATTTTCCAAGTTGCTTATTCTCTCTCCTCTCTCAGGAATGCCAGTGAGTCATAGATTTGGTCTCTATACATAATCCTATAGTTCTTGAAAACTTTGTTCATTTTTCTCAATTCTTCTCTATTTTTGTCTGACTGAGTTAATTTGAAGAACTGGTCTTCAAGCTCTGAGATTCTTTTCTCAGCATGATCAATTCCACTGTTAATACTTCCAACTGTATTATAAAATTCTTGTAGTTAATTTTTCACCTCAAGAAGTTCAGTTTGGGTCTCTTTTAAAAGAGCTATTTTGTCTTTTAGCTCTTTATCAATTTACTGAATTGCTTGTCTTCCTTGAACTGAGTTTCAACTTTTTCCTTGATCTCAAGGAGCTCTCTTGTTACCCAGATTCTGAATTCCATGTCTGTCACTTCAGACAATTGATTGGTTAAGAAGCATTGCTGGGGAGTTAGTGGGCTTGTCTGAGGTAAAAAGACAGTTTTTTTTTTCTTTTTAAACTGCCAGAGTTCTTGTGCTTATTCTTTCTCATCTAGGAGAGCCAGTATTACTTTAACTGTGGTCTAAGTTTAGTATAGTCAGTTTACTTCACTCCTGGAAAATTTCAGAGGGATAAGGCTGCATACAGAATGTTTGTTGTTGAATTCCTGATTTTGGTTTACAGAAGGTGATAATTAGTAAAGTTATTTTTGGTGTTGTCGTTTGGGCTATTTTGCATTATTTGGCACTTGAGAGCCATGGGCAGTAGAGAGGTTCTTACTCAGATGCATGGCTCCTTTGTGCATCATTGCATTTGCAGCTGTGTTCTTTAGTCTGTGCAGGAAAGATCAATATCCACAATTGCAAAGATATAGAACCAACCTAAGTGTTCACTTATCAATGAGTAGATAAAGAAAATGTGGTATGTGTATATATATATATATATACACACACACACACACACACACACATACACACATACATGTATATGCAAGTATATATGTATAAGACGGTATATATGTATATACGTGCATATACATATATGTATATGACTGTATATATATGTATATATGTATATACGTGCATATACATATGTGTGTGTGTGTGTGTATATATATATATAGAGAGAGAGAGCATGAAATACTACTCAGTCATAAAAAGAAACAAAATAATGTCTTTTGCAGCAACTTAGATGGAGCTGGAGGCCATTATTCCAAATGAAGTAACTCAGGAATGAAAAACCAAATATCATATATTCTCACATATAAGTGGGAGTTAAGCTATGAGGATGCAAAGGCATAGAGTGATATAATGAAATTTGGGGACTTGGTGGGGAATGTTGACAGGGAGGTGATGGATAAAAGACTACATATTGGATACACTGCTCAGGTGACATGTGCACTAAAATTTCAAAAATTACCACTAAAGAACTTACCTATGTAATCAAAAACTACCTGTACCCTAAAACCCATTGAAATAAACAAATGTGGTACATATTCATCAGGAAATACTACACAGCCGTAAAAAATGAAATAATGTCATTTGCAGCAATATGGATGAAGCTGGAGGCTAGTATCTTAAGCAAATTGACACAGAAAAAAAAATCAAACATTGCATGTTCTCATTTATAAGTGGGAGCCAAATCTTAGATACAGATGGACATAAAGATGGGAACAACACAGCCTGTAGAATCCAAAAGGAGGGAGGGAGGAATGAGGACAAGACCTGAATTCCTATTGGGTACTACGTTCACTGTCTGGATGATCGGATCAATAGAAGTCAAACCCTTAGCATCATACAGTTTACCCTTGTAGCAAACCTGCACATGTACCCACTGAATCTAAAATAAAAATAGAAATTTATATATTTATACTATTTATAAATATATGCATTTATATGCATATAAATATATAAATTTTATATAAATCTATATAAAATATTTCTTATACATAAAAGTGAATATTAACATTTATATGAGAAATATATTAATATATTCATATATTTCTCATATTTGTATATTAGAAATATATGAATATATTAATATATTTCTCATATTTGTATATTAGAAATATATTAATATTACTATTACATTATATTAATAATAATCATATTAATATTTCTCATAAAATTTTATATATAAAATATTTTTTCAATATCTCAAAATAACTTAAACAAAAGAATTCCATAAAGTGAAATATAAAATGATCTTTGTCACAATCCATCACTGTTTCCAGTGATGGATTCACCCCTAAGTGAATAATATTCACCCCTAAGTGAATATTATTGACCATTCAAAGTTTGGTGTGAAGGTTTGTGGATTTTTATAATGTTTATATTTCTTTAACTTTACAATTTTTAGTCAAATGACAATATCTTCTGGGCCCTTTTACAACTTAATGCATATAAATCTTATTTAAATGGCTGTTTTATAACATGTTATGAATAAGGCATGCGTTATTTAATTTAATGCTGCAAAGAATGTTTAGGTGTTCTTAAGGTAATATTGTTTCAAAGGACACAAAAATATCTGAATTATTTTTCAAACCAATTATTTTTAAACCAATTATTTCTCTATAAAATTAATTTAAAGGAGCTGTAGGTACAAAAAGGTAAAAAAAAGAGACAGAGAAAAGTAACTTCATTATTAGATGAGGCTTTGACTCAGGTTTGAATAAACTAGAGATCTGGTCTGAATTCTTTGGAAATCTCCTTTTTCTTGTGATAGTAGACTGAAGGAGTCCTGAGTCAAAGCTCCTTTATCTTGTTTCTCCTCCCTTCCCCAAGCATGATTCTTGAATATAATCGACCTCATGTCTGCACCTCCAACAGTGCCATAGGGGAAAAATTGTAAGACACAGAGTGTGAGGGTGAGAACAAGACTAACTCTCCAAGCCTCTTTGGTGGTGTTAATGCATAGAGAAAAGGAATAAAAACAATGAAACAAAGAGAAAAAGGAAAAAAGGAAGAGAGAGAGGAGGAGGAGGAGAGGGGAAAACCTGACTCAGGTGTAATTGGAGTACTTTAAAATATTAATCTCTAGAAATAATTCCTTTATTCTGTCCTGAAATCTAACCAATCACATTAACTTTCAAGGTGGCAAAAATCAAAGACATGAGAAAAGAAAGGAGCATGGAGAATTCCCCTCTCCTTGAGGCTAGGTTACCATTCCAATAATTTTTAAATCCATCCCTTTCTCTCCCAACCCATAGGCTCTCCTACAAGCCAACATCATTCCTACAGCAACATCTCAAACTTTCTTTTCTCCATATTTAGTTTTTGAGAACCCATTCCTCAGCAGTGGTCTGAGGGGACTTATCCAAAATATCCTTTATGAAAATCTTTTGATAGCTTTCCATTCCCTATAGCAAAAATTTCAGCATAGACAAATCAATCAAATGATACAGCACATTAAAAGAATGAAAGATAAAAACCACATGGTTATCTCAATAGACACAGAAAAAAACATTTGAAAATATCTAACACTCCTGGCAAATTAGAAATAGAAGAAAATTTCCTCAATATAGTAGAGGCCATCTATGAGAAACTCACAGTTAACATAATAATCAGGGAAAACTAAAACTTTTCCTCTAAGGTCAGGAACAAGACAAGAATGCCCGCTGTCACCACTTCTTTTCAGCATGGTACTGGAAGTAGTAACGAGAGCAATTAGGCAAGAGGAAAAAAAAAAAAGAAAGAAACAAAAGACATCCATATCAGAGGACAAGCAGTAAAATTATCCCTGCAAATAGCAAGATCCTATACATAGAAAACCCTACAAATTCCCCCCAAAAATGTTAGAACTAATGAATAAATTCAGTAGTTTTAGGTACAAAATCAACACAAAAATCAGTTGCACTTCTTTACATCATAATGACCTACCTGAAAAGCAGTCAAGAAAACTATCCAATTTAAATAGTATTAAAAAAAACACTTAGGAAGATATTTAACCAAGGGTTTGAAGGATCTAGACACTCAACACTATAAAATATTGATGAAATAAATTGAAGACAAAAATAAAAGAAAATATGTATCACATTCATGATTAATATTGTTAAAATTGCCATACTACCTACAGCAACCTACAAATTCAATATAATTCCTATCAAAATTCCAATGACCTTTTTTTGAATAAATAAATATAATTCTAAAATATGTGTGGAAACACAAAAAGCTCTAAACAGCCAAAGCACTCTTGAGAGAGAACAAAGTTGGAAGCAACACTCTTCCTGTTTTTAGATTATATTATTAAGCTATATTTATCAAACCAGCATGATACTGACATAAGAAAAGACATAGCAATCAATCAAACAGAATAAAGAGCCCATAAATAAACCCACACATTTAAGGTCAATTTATTTTAGACAAAGTTGCCTAGGAGACACAATGGAAAAAGGATAGTCTCTTCAATAAACGATGTTTGGAAAACTGGATATTCACATGCAAGAATAAAAAAAGAGAAGAAGAAATAAAAGGAAAAAAAAGGAAGGTAGGAGGAAGAAAAAGAAATTAGACTATTTTACGCCATATACAAAAATCAATTTGAAATGAATTAAAGGTTTAGGTGTAGGATCTGAAACTGTAAAACTCCTAGAAGAAAACAGGGAAAGGCTCCTTGACATTTCTCTTGGCAAAGATTTTTTGTACATACCACAAAGCACGGGCAAAAAAATAAAAAATAGACAAATGGTATGATATCAAACTAAAAAGCTTCTGCACAGCAAAGGACGCCATCAACAAGATGAAAAAGTAACCCACAGAATAGGAGAAATATTTACAAACCATAATCTAATGAGAGGTTAGTATTCAAAATATATATGGTACTCAACCTAATATCAAACAAACAAACAAACAAAAACACCCAAATAAAAACAGGTATATCTTTCGAATAGGCATTTTTTTCAAGAAAATTAAAAAATCAGTAACAGGTATAAATACACAAAGGTGCTTGACATCACTATCAGGGAAATTCAAATCAAAACCACAGTGAGATACCATCTCACTTCCGTTACAATGGCTATTACTAAAAATAGTCACCAACACCTCACAAGAGAGAACAACTGTTGCAGAGCGTGTAGAGAAAGGGAAGTCCTTGTACACTGTTGGTGGGAATGTAAACTGGTGCAGACATATGAACTAACATACAGAGGTTCCTCAAAAAGTTAAAAATACAACTCACTTCTGAGTATGTGTCTGAAGGAAAGGAAATCGGTATCTTAAAGAGATAATCTGCACTTTATGTTTATTACGGCATTATTTAAACTAGCCAAGACACAGAAACAACCTATCAGTCCACAGAGGGATGACTGGATACAGAAAATGCGGGATATATATTTAATGAAATATACTCAGCCAGAGGAAGGCAGAAACCGCCACCTGTGACCTTGTGTCTGACCTGGAGGACGTCATGCTAAGAAAAATGATCCCGACAGAGAAAGGCAAACCCAGGATGGTGTCACTTAACTGTGGACTCCAGGGAGCGCGCCCCACGCTCCGCCGCCGGCGCCGCCCACTCGCGAGTCGGGGAGGGTTCGGGAAGCGCCCCATCTGCCCCACCCTCCGGCTCCTACGTTCGTGCGCCCAGCGCGTGTCGCCCCACAGCTGTTCGGCGCCCACCAGTACTGGGGAGGCAGAGGCCGGGCCGCAGCCCCGCGCGTGGGCGCCATCTCTCAGCAGCCGCAGCTAGGCCGAGCCGGGCGCCACGCGAGGCAGCGCGGAGGAGGCCCCCACGGCGGCTGGCCGAGGACACGGAGCCGGCCTCTGCCTGCCAGAGAAGAGGCTGCTCGCGCGCGCCCGGGACCACCCGCCGCCCCATGGCTGCGCGAGGAATGAGCAGGCGCCGACCCCGGGCTCTCGGAGCAAGGGTCTCTGCTCGGCTCCTTCCCACGCTGCGGAGCGCGGGGCTCGGCCGGGCGCGGCGGGGTCGGTGGCAACTCGCTCGGGAGCAGGCACCTGGTGAACTGACCAGCCGCAGGGGCCGCCGCGCCTCCCCTGCCTGCACGCCCAGCTTCTCGGGGGCCGCGGAGGAGGAGGAAGGTGCGTCCGGACAGGCGAGTGCGGCGGCGACAGCGACAGCGGCTGGCCGGGCTCAGGTACGTTGGAAGTGACTGCCCGGAGGCAGCCTCGGAGCTCTGCCCGTCCCGGGAGCCTGCCTGGCAGCGTCGGGAAGCGCGGGCGGCTGGTCCCTTCTTGCTCCTTCTCCCAGCGCCTCTGCCTTGGCCTCCGGGAGGCCGGAAACCTTCCTGCCTGTTTTCAGATTTCGGTGGAGACCCTTATTTTTTCCACCACTAAGGTTAAGAGATTCTGGAATGGAAGGACCAGAGATGGTGAACCTTCTGCAATTCTCAGAGTTAGCCAGACTCCCTTTTGGGGCAGAAGACCACCCTTGAGCACCTCCCCAAGGGGCAGCTCCTTTGCAGTGTGACTTCTCTGATCTACCCCTAAGAATGAAGAGTCTTCTGATAACCCGATAGGGCCCTGAAAGTCAAAGGGCAAACGAGATCTCGCAGGACATAAGCTTGTGATCGTTTAAGCGGGGGGGGGGGCGGGTCACTCACGTTTCTGAATGGAATTGGAGGAGCGTCAAAGAGGTGCCTGTGAAGAAGCGCAGCAGTCCTTCAAGTGGAGCAAAATTGAGTTTTCCCATTTTTGCCAAGATTTTGAAGACAGTTCAATGTATCGTGCATTTGCTGTAAGCTTCAAGAGCATAAACGATGACTACCCCAGCCCTGCTGCCCTCTCCAGACGTGGGATCCCGCCTCTGAACCTGGGGCCGCCCTCCCCACATCACAGCGCTACCTTGAGACTTTCTGAGAAGACACTTATTTTTAATGCCTTCATCACCCTGTGTTTGGGGGCATTCTTTTTTCTTCTAGGCTTCTCAAAACACAAACGCTTTGATCTGGGTTTAGACGATGTGTTAATTCTTCATGTAGTAGCTGGCAAAGGGGCTAAAAACCCTGAAGTCTTCCTGATCTATGCACCCAATTAACATACACACAGAGAAGAAGAAGAAGAACCTCTGAGAAATAAAGTTCGAGCTGATCATGACAAGTCCCTGGAAGAGACAAAAGAAAAATTGAGAAAGTCAAGCAGCCTGGGTGCTGTGGCTCACACCTGTAATCCCAACACTTTGGGAGGCCAAGTCAGGAGGATGGCTTTCATCTAGGAGTTTGAGACCAGCCTGGGCAACATGATGAGACCTTGTCTCCACAAAAAATCAACAACCAGCCAGGCCTGGTAGTGCCCTTTTGTAATCCCAGCTATTCTGGAGTCTAAGGTGGGAGGATTGCTTGAGCCTGGGAGGTGGAGGCTGCAGTGAGCCCTGATGGCACTGCAACACTCAGCCTGGGTGACAGAGTGAGACCACATCTCAAAAAAAGGAAAGAAAAGAAAAGTCAAGCAAGGAAATCCAAGCAGAAATTCAGATAGAGAAAAATAGGGTCCGAGAAATGAAGACAGAGAACAAGCCACTGCCACCAGTCCTTATTCCAAACTTTGTAGGCATGAATGGTGGAGACCCGGAAGACAACATAAAAAAGAAAAGGGAAAAAAATTAAAGCATGAAACATGCCTAGGATAATTATAGGACATACAGTTGGGGGCATAATGAACTCAGACCTATTAAAAGGAAAGGATGTGCCACTAACATTTGAAAATTCACAAATGGGTGCTACCATTGTAGATGCTTTGGATACCCTTTATATCTTGGGACTTCATGCTGAATTCCTAGATGTGCAAAGATTGTTTAAAGACAACCTTGAGGTCAGTGTGAATTCAGAGATGTTTGTGTTTGACGTCAACATTCAGTTTATTGAAGGCCTACTTGCAGCATATCACCTTTCAGGAAAGGAGATATTCAAGATTAAAGCTGTGCAACTGGCTAAGAAATTCCTTCCTGCCTTTCACACATGTACTGGGATTCCCTGGACAATGGTACATTTGCAGAGTGGAGTAGGGTGCAACTGAAGCTAGGGTCCTGCATGTAGCAGCATTCTGGCTGAATCTGGTACACTGCACATGGAGTTCATCCACCTCAGCTACTTGACAGAAGACCTGGTTTACTACAACAAGGTCATGTACATGCGGAAACTGCTTCAGAAAATGGATTGTCCAAACGGTCTTTATCCAAATTGAACCCAAGAACAGGGCGCTGGGGTCGGTATCACACATCATTTGGTGATCGGGAGACAGTTTTTATGAATACTTACTGAGAGCATGGTTGATGTCAGATAAAACAGACCATGACTGGAGAAAGATGTGTGGTGATGCTCTTGAGGCTGTAAAAAAACAAGAACTCCCATGGTTGTCTTAATCTTTAGTAAAGAATGGATCAGTGGGCACTTGGAAAACAAGATGGGGCATCTGGCCTGCTTTGCTGGGGTAATGTTTGCACTAGGAGAAGATGGTTCCAGAACAGATAAGTCTGTCATTATTTAGAGCTGGGGTGGAAATTGCATATACATGTCATGAGTCATATGACAGACTGCATTAAAGCTAGGTCCTGAGTCAGTCAAGTTTGATGGTGCAGTGGAGGTTGTGGCTGTCAGGCTGAAAAGTATTATATACTGTGTCCAGAAGTAATTGAAACCGTTGGTACCTATGGTGATTCTCTCACAATCCAAAATACAGGCAGTGGGGCAGGGAACAGCACTGGCCATTGAAAAGTATTGCTGAGTCAGTGGTGGATTTTCTGGAGTCAAAGATGTACATTTCTCTACTCCTACACATGGTGATGTAGAGCAGGGTGTCTTTCTTGCTGAAACACTTAAAATATTTGTATGTGCTGTTCTCCAGTGGTGACCTTTTACCTTTAGACTACTAGGTGTTTAATACAGAGGCTCACCCTCTGCCTGTGTTACATTTAGCCAACACCACACTTTCAGGTAATTCTGCTGTTGGATAAAAGCAGTTCCGAGGACCAGGACCAGTCTCACCTGTTTTGTTTTATGTGGACCACTATAGAACGTAGTCTGAAAACCTAGACCTCTAAGTCAACATGATAGTGGTCATATAAGAATGATGTGTGTTACAGCAAAGATCGCAATTACTTTTGCACCACCGAGTACTCTATAAACCATATATATTTTAAATATATGTATATATATATATAACTATATAAAACTCTCTGTATATAACTCTATGTATATAGAGTTACATAGAGAGTTTTATATTTAGAGAGAGTTACATATATTTATACACACACACACACACACACACACACACACATATATTTATATGGTTTGTAGAGCTCTGAAGTCTGGAGGCTAGACTTCCTAAGAGAAAGCCAAGAATATAGAGCACGTTGCAGGAGTTAAGGATGGCCTTTGGAACCTATTATATATTCCTACAGTGGAGCAACTGTCAAATATTCCACATTGTCTCATTTTTCTCCATTTTAGTAATGTAATGAACTAAGATAAAGAAAAAAGATAGTATAACTGCATCAGTGACAAGAAGACTCAAAAAACAAACAGAAGTGCCAATCCATGTCTGAATTTTCAAGTTCCCTATTGGATGACCAGACTGGCAACCATTTCAAATCCTATTTAATCGGTTTAAATAAAATCTATTTCATTTAAATTTCATGGTTAAGTTTAGTTTCCTCTAGGGGCATGATCTCACAAAAAATACTCTTTTAAGTCTTTGTCTTCATATGAAATCATTAAAACTGCTATTTGTCATAACCACTACCTATAAGCCTGAGTTTGAGACTTAATTCATGTGGTTCAGTCAGTGGTGGTAGCATGACAAAAAGTGTGGGAAAATGCCAGTTTGCTGCCTTGAAACCTGTTCTAAAAGAAATTCTTGGTTTTGCTGGTAGGAGATTATTTTTCTGAACTAATAAATCTACCGAGCAAGTTTTATCCACTTAAATCTCATAATAACGTTAGGAGAGTCATCCAACTCACAACTTTATTTATGTGACTTGGCAAAATTCACGATACTATTATGTAGCTCTGAATTTGTCTTGATAAGCTAAATTACTTTTACAACTCATTAAAGCAAAAACAAAACACAGTGCAACTTTCTTAAATATTCTATCTGGGATGATATCCTTTATTATCTTATCAGGTGAGTGTGCCATTCACAAATATTTTATGTTTTTAAAATTTTTTCTATTATCTTTATAGAAATCAAAATAATTAGAATAGCTTCAAAATCGTTTTCAGTGATAAAAGTGTTGAAGTAAGTATCTCAGGGATTTTCTCTTACCATCAGTAGGTTTTGCATTGTTATTTCTTTTTAAAGAAATTACTAATTCTTTATATTTTGGCAAAAAAAATTTATCAGTAACTATGGTGTAAGATAAATATCTAATGCTCACGCATTTTCTGTCACATAAACTGAAGGGACTTTTTATTGTTTAATTTAGACATCGTCCATTGACATTAATAAAATTGGAAACAGTATAACTAGTATGATATTTACTCTGAATTTAAAGATTTTGTCTCATTAAACAAAGTTTAATGAGACAAAAAAGTTCATACAAGAAATCCAACTTGGAATTCTGAAGGCTTATTTCCTTATTTGATAACATTTCTTTTCAACTTAGCTTTTAGATTTAAGTTGGGAAAAGATTTAATGAATGAATACAATTAAATATTTTCCAAGGTTGATCATCTCAGACCACAAATTATTAAACAGTTCTCACAGCCCAGCCAATGATGCATAAATGACAGCCACTACAAAAGTTTTCAGTAAACATAGAAAATAAGGATGTAGAGCCAGTTACAATAAAGTCTTTAAGAGAGTCAAATTTTAGGACATATTTTGAGATTGTAATTTTTTTACTACTTAAACCTTTAAATTGTTTAAATGATAAAGGTAGATGACCATAACTTTAGAAGAGAAAAGGGAAAGTACTTGGTTCTCAAAAAAGCCTTGCTAAAAATAGCACAAGCCCACTTACGAATCACTAAAAAAAAAAAAGGCAAGAAAGTTTAATTGGCAAAGACCCAGAGAAGCTGTGCAAATGGCAATGAAGTCTCCAAACTCTTAATTTGTTTATAAGAATGCAGAGTAAAGAGGCCTTCTTGGTTTCCCAGGAAATTCTCAAGAGATGAGGAGATACAACCTGTATCTCCAACGGCTCTCTTTGTATTACTCAGACGACTGGAGTTAAGAGAAGGTAGAGAAGTATTCAAGCAGAGTCAGTTCATAAGCGAAGAATTTGAGAGGGTTTTCTACACCTCTCCCTAGGCTCCCTACCTTCTGTGGAATGACAAGACTGGACCTACAACAGTACTTTTTTTTTTTTTTTTTTTTTTTTTTTTTTTTGAGACAGAGTTTCGCTCTGTCACCCAGGCTAGAGTGCAGTGGCGCAATCTTGGCTCACTGCAACCTCCGCCTCCCGGGTTCAAGCAGTTCTTCTGCTTCAGCCTCCTGAGTACCTGGGATTACAGGTGCATGCCGCCATGCCTGGCTAATATTTGTATTTTTAGTATACAGAATGTTTCACCATGTTGGTCAGGCTGGTCGTGATCTCCTGACTTTGTGATCCGCCTACCTCGGCCTCCCAGAATGCTGGGATTACGGGCATGAGCCACTGCGCCCGGCCCTCCATTTTTTTTTTTTTTCCTTCTCTGAATACCAAAGACAATTCAGGCCAGCTGCAAATGACTTGCCAGTGTTATGTTTTATTTTTGTTACAGATTTTTAACCCGTTTTCCATTTAGGAAAAAATAAAGTGCATCTTGCTGCCAGCACAGTATTCTTGGGGCAAACAGAAAATGGGTAAATTTCCTCCAAGATCAATTTTTATCTTATATTCTGCTTAGTACCCATACTTTCTTCTCTTTTTTACAGCTTTTTGCATTTTGTAGACCTTATTACTCTGGTAAAATACTGCATTTATCAGACCTTCCGCAAATAGCCCAGAAATGCTCCTCAAAAAGTTGACACCTCACATTGTGACTTTGGCACAAATATGCAGAATAGATGGATTGGTTCGTGCATAACAGGAAAAAAAATAGGAATATTAAACACCCCTCTACCTTCTACATTTATTTATCTTTATTTTAAAATAAAACTTTTTGGGTTAAGCCAGTTTTTTTTTTTTTTTTGAGATGGAGTCTCGCTCTGCAGTTTTTTTTTTAATTCAACTTGTATTAAGTTGTCAAAACCAAGAGAATGAGACCCTACCTGAAAAGAAGTCTCAGCACAGAGAAACAAGTCCCCCATCAGGTGGTTCTTACCTTCCGGTGGACTGTGTGTTTTATTTCTAACACGACTTATTCCCAGGTTCAAGCAGATGATTATATATAAAAGTCCAACCTGGGTATTGAAAGAATGCATTCTTTTTGTGGAGTATTGACTCTGATTCTCTATGATGTCATCTTGTGAACCCAGGGCTTTACTTAGTAGATTTTAACCAAGGAGTTTGAAATCTTGATTATCATCCTCTCATCTGCTCCATTCTCTGTCAAAGTCTTTGTCAAAACTCCAAGTTTGTTGATAAAAGATTGTGCTTTCAGTTCTCATTATAATGCAGTTTCTCCTTAAGCCCGTATTTCTTTGAGTACATGAGTAAATGAGAGAATGAGTGAACAAACATTTATGAAGTATGTAATATGTGCCAAGCACTGTGCCTGGCACCTTGAAGCATTAGAAAGTTTTATGTGATTCCAGTGGCACTTTCTGTATGAGAGCAGTGTATAAAATTTTACATGTTTTTCAATATGAATCATGTTACAGCATTTTAAATTTTATATTTCATATAAAGAGAAAAGGTTTATAATTCATTTTAAATCATGTGTACTATGTAGTACTAACTATAATTGTAGTTAAAATTAAAGTCTTGAAAAATGTCAAAGAAATGCTTGATTTTTGATGCAACTTTGACTAAAATATTTACTTTAGAAATAAAAACATTTTTAGTTTGCTATATCACTTCAATTATATTATTAAAATCAATGTTTAATAGAAGTGCTGCTTAGTTTAAATTCAAAAAGCTTTTGTCACATCATTTTTGGGTAAAACTTGAAGTTGTAAATTGTCTTTGGTAGGGATCCTACTAACAGTCCCATGCTGTTAAATATAAAGAAAAACATAATAAAATATTTCTAGGTTTCAAAAAGCAGTTTCCAGTAATAGGATTTTAAGTTCTTATTTTTTTTTAGATTTCCTTACACTCAAATTGGATAGCTCCTCTCTCTCTCTCTCTCTCTCTCTCCCCCCCTCTCTCCCTCTTCCCTTTCTCTTTCTCTATACCTATCTGTATAATTTTTTAGTTATACACAAAAATTTTTAATACCATTTTTTATTTAACAAACACAGTTGGTAACTAGTTTTGGCTGCACAAATTATAAGCAGAATGTTTGCGTAACCTGATATGGTTGGGATATTTCTCTCCTCCAGATCTCATGTTGAAATTTGATCCCCAGTGTGAGAGGTGAGGCCTGGTGGAAGGTGTTTGAGTGATGGTATGGATCCCTCATGAATGGCTCGGTGCCTTCCCTATGGTAATGAGCAAGTCCCTGCTCTGTTAGTTCACATGAGAGCTGGTGGCTTAAAGGAGCATGGCATCTCTCTGGCTCCCTCTCTTACCATGTGACAAACCTGTTCCCTTTTGCCATCTGCCATGAGTGGGAGCTTCCTGAGGTCCTGGCCTAAAGCAGATAGTGGCACTATGCTTGTATAGCCTGCAGAACTGTGAGGTAAATTAACCTATTTTAAAAATAGGGGCTGAGCATGGTGGCTCATGCCTGTAATCCCAGCACTTTGGGAGGCCTAGGCAGGCAGATCACTTGAAGTCAGGAGTTTGAGCCTGGCCAATATTGTGAAATCCCGCCTCTACTAAAAATACAAAAATTAACCAGACATGGTGGCGTGCTCCTGTAGTTCCAGCAAACGGGAGACTGAGGTGGGAGAATCACTTGAACCCGGAAGGTGGCAGTTACGTGAGCCAAAATTGTGCCACTGCATACCAGTGGTGATAGTGAGACCCTGTCTTGGAAAAACAATAAATCAATAAAAATAAAATAAATTACCCAGTCTGAAGTATTCCTTTATAGCAACACAATATTGACTAATACAAACCACATATGATATGGAAATATATCAATCCACTTACTCTGGCTCAAGAACATTGGTGAAGATGATTTTGTGTTACTTCAGCTCATTCAGATTATGATGAAGATGCTCTTTTTAATTTACAACCAGTCAGAAAGCTTTTCTGCAAAGGGCAGATAATAAATATTTTAGGTTATATGAGCTATACAGTCTTTCTTCTTACTCAGTTCTGCTGTTGAAGTGTGAAAACAGATACGGATATTATGTAAATGAATGAGTATAGCTGTGTTCCGATAAAGCTTTATTTACATAAACAGGTAAAGGACTGCATTTGACCCACAGGTCATAATTTTTACCCCAATCCCAAGATTAAGTAGTATAAAACGTTTTAGCCTTTTTTCTGCCTCTTTTCTCTGTGCTGTAATTTACATAATTCGTTTTAAAGCAAAAGAAGTGAATGTGGAATATAAAACAATAAAATTGAGTTCTTAGAAATAAAGTAGAATGGTAGTTGATAAGGTCTAGGGGTGGGTCAAATCGGGAGATGTAGGCCAAAGTATACAAACTTTCCATTCTAAGATAAGTAAGTTCTGAGAATATAATGTAAAGCATGGTGACTACAGTTAATAATACTAAATTATATACTTTGAAATTTTCTAAGAGTAGACCTTAAGCATTCTCATCAAAATGAAAGAAAAAAATTAAGTCCTTGAGGTAGTGAATATAATTAACTTGGCTGCAGCAATCAGTTCACAATATGTATTTACTTCAAATCATCATGTTGTACGTTTTAAATATATGCAATTTTATTTGTCTTATTTCTTCGCCTCAATAAAGCTAAATAAAAATAATTGTGATAAATCACATTAACAGAATAAAGAATGAAAATCATGTGATTTTTTTCAAGATGGCTGACTAGAGACATCGGATACCAGTTCTCCTTAGAAAGAAGATTTAACGTTACAGGTGAATAATCATGGCCCAAGTGGAATGCTGAGGAAAAAGTGTCAGAAACTTCTGGAGAACGCACAGGAAGAAGTTGGGGGTACAGGAAAAAAAAAGGGCATAAATGTCTGGCAGAGACTGACCCATGAGGAACTTGGAGTCCCATGGAAAGTGTAGATGGGAGTGTCTTTTTTTCCTCACTCTTGTACCCGACTCATTGCCACCAATTTGTCTGAGAGCCCCTCTGCCCTTGCAAACCCAGGCATCACTGTTGGCAGTGATTGGGGAACTTCTGGAGGGCAGAGCACTGGGTGGTGAGTTCACGTAGGTTTGCTTGCTCTCCCCCTCAAACCCGAGCTGAGGTGGTGAGCACATACAGACTGTACATCTGTTTGGGGCCTCTATTCTGTCCAGATAATTTTAGCCCTTGTGTCTCTCTGCATGACTATATCCCACACAAACATTTCCCAGAACCTCTTCTGCCTACGGCAACCACAGGGGACCAGCAGGACCTTGGGGAGCTGCAAGATCCTTAGAGACCTAGCCTTTGATACAGGCCTTCACTAGGGAAGGGGGATTGTAGTCCACCAGAGCACATTTTGGGACAAAGGAAACTGGAATGCACATTCTTCCCTGATGGAGAGCCCCCCTCCCCACTTATAACCAGAAAATGGCAGTATTTCTCCTAGCAGAGACACAGGTGCAATGCTGATCTTTGCAAATGAGGAGTATTGTCCTGTCCCAATGGACAGGTGGTACCATTGGCTGGGAACTGAAATGGAAAAGGCATCTTTTGCTGTCTCCATCACTGCTGCAGACACAATCATGATGTTTTCTGCTGTGGGTTTGTGTGGGTGCACTTGGAAACAGGCTTTTCAGTACACTTAGGGCAGCTGCACCCCAGTTGAAAGTGTCCCCACCAACCTGGACTTGCTCAAAGGATGGGACTTATCTCTTCCTCCCTATACAAAGCAGCAGCATTTCTGCACCATAGAATGAACCAGCTACAGAGTATGGACCAGCTACAGCTGTCTATTTCAAGCTGTGGGAAGAGGTTTTTTCCAGAGGCCCTTTCAGCTGTAGCCACAGGATGAATGTTTTCTATGAAACCTAGTTGCATTGCGGCCTGGAGATAAAGGACATTGTCTATCTGAACTGAAGGTTGTGAGCCCTTGAACAGGAGTAGACAGGGATGTAAGTTACATCCCTAGGATGAGGAGCTAGTGCAACACCCTTCACACCTCTACCACTTGGCAGAGACCTGTGTGCATCCCACAGTGAGCTTTCCCACAACCCCCTTCAGGGGAGGGGCTTTTGCTAGTCATCAAGTTGTCAAACAACAAGCCAGTGTCTGCTAGTAAGTGCCAACTACTAAACAGTAAACTGAACTGCATAACCATATACAAAACCTGTTGGCAGAAGGGCATAATACTAGGGAATGAGATAATCTTCCTGAGGCCTCTGCACTCCCAGCCCTGCAAAAGATAGTGAGTCAAATTATATGCCCAATATATTGGTACAACAATCAGCATTTGAGAAAGCCACTGCACAAAAACTATCTATAACCAAGAAACTCATCTAGAGCCTTAGCCCCCTGAAAGCACCCAGAATTGAAGCCAAATGATTACACACAACATATAATCACACCCCCAAAAGAGGAAAGAATCGAAAATTGCAAATGTTCTTCAAATGAAAGCAAATAAAAATAACTAAGTGACAGCTTCTATAAATGAGAAATAATGTGAGAACTTGAGCAGTACAGAAAGACAGAATGTTTTGACACCCACAAAGGATCACAGCAGTTCTGAAGCAATGGATTCTAACAAATAAAATAAAGTGACACATAAAAAAAATTCAAATATTTTTTATTGTAAGGAAGCTCAATGAGATCCAAGAGAAAGTTGAAAACCAACATAAAGAAATCAGAATAACAACTAAGGATATTAATACAAAATTTACTAAAGAGATATTTAAAAAAGAAACAGAACTTCTGGAAGTGAAAAATTCATTGAAGGAATTATAAAATGTAGTTGAAGGTTTTAACGATAAACCAGACAAGCAGAAGGGAGAATTTCAGACCTGAAAGCCCAGTCCTTTGAATTAACCCAGTGATAAGAAAATTAGGAAAAAAAGAATATAAAAAATTTAAAAAGCCCTCAAGAAATGTGGGATTATGTAAAGTAATCAAACCTACAAGCTATAGGCATTTCTGAGTGAGGAGAAGAAACAGTAAAAGGCATGGGAAATGTATCTGATTAGTTAACTCAAGAAACTTTTCTGATCTAGATAGAGAATTAGACATTCAGATATAAGAAGTGCAAATAACACCTGAAAGATTTTCTGCAAGATGGATCTCACCAGGGCATATATTCATCAGACAAACCAAAGTTAACATAAAGGAACAAATGCTGAAATCAGCTAGAGAGAAGTATCAACGCACCTATAAAGACTGTCTCATCAGAACGACAGTGGACTTCTTGGCAAAAACTGTACAACCCAGAAGAGATCAGGCTTCGATTTTCTGTCTTCTTAAAGCAAAGAACTGCCAACCAAAACCTTTGGCTTTGGCTAAATTAAGCTTCATAAATGAAGGAGAAATAAAGTATTTCTCAGACAAGCAAATGCTAAAGGAATTTGTCACCTCTTGACTGGACTTGCAAGAAATGCTCAAAAGAGTTCTAAAGATGGAAATGAAAGGACAAAATTTGCCATCATATAAGCACACATAAGTAAA
The DNA here is from genome assembly GCF_028858775.2 of Pan troglodytes. NCBI lineage: Eukaryota > Metazoa > Chordata > Mammalia > Primates > Hominidae > Pan > Pan troglodytes. Next base: position 31,885,390 of record NC_072418.2, on the reverse strand, counting down.
AAGATCATAGAATCTATAAAGCAATTATACAATTGTTGCTACAAAACAACCAGGTAACAGCATTATGACAGCAATAAAAACACTGCATTTCAATATTACGCCTGAATGTAATTGGCCTAAATATTCCACTTACAAGATATAGACTGGCAAATTAAATAGGAAAAGTAAGATCCAAACATTTGCTGCCTACAAGAGACACGCTTTAACGGTAAAAAGCCAAGCCTCAAAGAAAACCAGTGGGAAAAGATATACCACACAAATGGAAAACCAAAATGAGCTGAAATAGCCATACTTATATGAAATAAAACAGACTAAATCAACAGCATTAAAAAAAAGAAGATTATTACATAATAACAAAGGGCTCAATTCAACAAGAAGACATAACTATCTAAATGTATATGCACCCAATGCTGAAGCACCCATATTCATAAAACAAATACTGATAGACCTAAGAGAACAGATAGACAGCAATAATAATGGGGTATTAACACTGTTGACAATGCTGAGGCAGAAAATCAGCACAGAAACATTGCAGTTAAATTAGACTTCAGACCAAATCAACCCAACAGGCATTTTCAGAACATTTTACACAATGGCAGGATATACATTATTCTCATCTGCACATGAAATATTCTCCAAAATAAATCACACCAAAGACCAGTGGAACAGAATAGAGAACCCAGGATAGAAAGCCATCAGCAAATGGAATAATTTGACTTCCTGTCTTCCAATTTGGACACCTTTTATTTATTTCTCTTGCTGTTTGCTCTAGCTAAGACTTCCAGTACTATGTTTAATAGGAATTGGGAGAGTCTGAATTCTTGTCTTCTTCCAGTTATTAAGGGGAATGGTTTGAGCTTTTACCCATCATTACAATGTTAGCTGTAGGTTTGTCACAGAGGGTTCTGATTCTTTTGAGTTACATTCCTTCAATGCCTACTTTGTTGAGGGTTTCTATCATGAAGGAAGTTGAAATCCATCAAAAGTTTTTGCTGAGTCTATTGAGACAATCATGTTTTTAGTTTTCATCCTGTTTATGTGGTGAATTTTATTTATTGATTTGCATATGTTGAGCCAGCCCTGTATCCCAGGAATAAAGCCTACTTGATTATGGTGAATTAACTTTTGAATTTGCTGCTGGATTTGGTTTGGAGTCTCTGAGGATCTTTCAGATTTCTGCGGGATCAGTTTTAATATCACCTTTTTTATTTCTGATTGTGCTTATTTTGATTCTTTTTTTTCTTGATTAATCTAGCTAATGGTGTACCCATCTATTCTTTTCAAAAGCAAGCTCCTGGCTTCATTGATCTTTTGTATGGCCTTTTGCATCTCAGTCTCATTTCATTCTCCTCTTATTTTAGTTATTTCTTTTCTTCTACTAGCTTTTGGGTTGGATTTTTTTTCCTCTAGTTCCTTTAGTTGCACTGTTAGGTCGTTTATTGGGGAACTTTCTAACTTTTTCATAAAGGGATTTAGCACTATAAATTTTCCTCTTAACACTACTTTAGCTGCATCCCAGAGATTTAGGTTTGCTGTGTCTAATTAGCTTCAAAAAAGTCTTCATTTCTGCTTTAATTTCATTGTTTGCCCAAAATTCAATAATGATCAAGTTGTTTAGATTTCATGTAATTTTGTGATTTTGAGAGTTTCTTTTGGTATTGATTGCTACTTTTAATATACTGGGGTCCAATAGTATGCTTGGTATAATTTTGATTTTTTAAAAAATTCATTTAGACTTGACTTATTGCCAAGCATGTGGTCAATCTTGGAGTATGTTCCATGTGTGGATGAGATAAATACATAATGTGGGGTTCTTGGATGACGTATTATGTAGATGTCTATTAGACCTGATTGGTCTAGGTGTAGTGTCAAATTTAAGTCCGGAATTTGTTAGGTTTTTTGTTTTGTTTTGTTTTTTGGTTTTTGGTTTTTTTGCCTTAGTGATCTGTATAGCACTGTCAGTGAAATATTGACATCCCTTACTATTACTGTGTGGCTCTCTGGGTCTTTTCATTGGTCTAGAAGTATTTGTTTTATGAATCTGGGTTATTCAATGTTGAGTGCATATATATTTAGGATAGTTAAGGCTTATGATTGAATTAAACCCTTTATAATTATGTAATGACCTGCTTTCTCCTTTGCTGTTGTTGAAGTCTCTTTTATCTGATAAAAGAATTGTAAGCCCTGGTGTTTTTTGTTTTCCATTTGCATAATAGTTTTCTCTCCATCCTTTTACTTTCAGTTTATGTGTGTAGTTAAATCTCAGAGTCTTTTGAAAACATTAGAAGGCTGGATTTTTTAAAATCAAACTTGGTACTCTGTGCCTTTTAAGTGGGGGCATTTGGATCATTATATTCAAGGTTAATATTGATATGTGAGTTTTCTTTCCTGTCATGGTGTTATTGGCTGTTTGCTTTGTGGTCTTGATTGTGTGGTTGCTTTATAGGGTCTTTGTGCTATGTATTTACATGTATTTTGTAGTAACAGATATCTTTCTTTTGTTTCCAAGTTTAGAATGTTCTTAAGCATCTTTTGTAAGGCCAGCCTAGTGGTAACAAATTCCCTTAGCAATTGCTTGTCTGAAAAAGATTTTATTTATCTTTTGCTTATGAAGCTTAGATTAGTGAAATATGAAATTCTTAATTGGAATGTGTTTTCTTTAAGAATGCTAATAATAGGGATGAAATTTTGGCTGGGCATGGTGGCTTACACCTGTAATCCCAGCACTTTGAGAGGCCCAGGTGGGTGGATCACCTGAAGTCAGGAGTTTGAGACCAGCCTGGCTAATATGGTGAAACCCCATCTCTACTAAACAAACAAAAATTAGCTGGGCGTGGTGGTGGGTGCCTGTAGTCCTAGCTACTTGGGCAGCTGAGGCTGGAGAATCACTTGAACTGAGGAGGAGGAGGCTGCAGTGAGCCGAGATTGTGCCGCTGCCCTCCAGCCTGGGCAACAGAGCAAGATTCTGTCTCAAAATTAGAATAGAATAGAATAGAATAGAATAGAATAGAATAGAATAGAATAGAATAGAATAGAGCCTGTGGCTTGCAACATTTCTACTGAGAAGTCCACTGTTAACCTGATGGGGTTTCCTTTCATAGGTGATATGACCCTTTTCTCTGGCTGCCTTTAAAATGTTTTCTTTTGTGTTGACCTCAGAACATCTGACAACTATATGCCTTGGGGATGATCATCTTGTATAGTATCTCATAGGGGTTTTCTCAATTTTTTGTGTTTGCATGTTGACCTCTCTAGTGAGATTGGGAATATTTTTATGAGTTACATCTTCAAATAAGTTTTCCAGTTGCTTACACTTTCTTCTTTTCTCTCCAAAATGCCCATAAGTAGTAGGTTCGGTCATTTTACATAATCCCATATTTCTTGGATTTTCTTGTTCAATTTTTAATCTTTTTTCTTTACTTTTGTCTGACTGGGTTGATTTGAAGGACCTGTCTTAGAGCTCTGAAATTCTTTTCTCTGCTTGGTCTAGTCTGTTGTTCAAGATTCCGACTGTAGTTTGACACTCCTGTAGTGAATTTTTTAATTCCAGAAGTTCAATTTGGTACTTTCTTAATATGCTTATGTTGTCTTTCAAATCTTGGATCTTTTTTTCTGGCTTCCCTGCATTGGTTTCAACTTTCTCTTAAATCTCTTTGAGCTTTCTTGACACCCACATTCTGAATTATGTGTCTTTAATTTCAGACATTTCAATCTGGCTGGGATTAATTGCCAGGGAGTCAGTGTGATCTTCTGGAGGTAACAAAACATTCTGACATTTTTGATTGCCAGAGTTCTTGTGCTAATTTTTTCTCATCTGAGAGAGCTGTCTTTTTTTTTTTTTAGTTTGCTGTCATTTGGATGGGACTTTTTTGTTTTTTTATTCTTGCTCCACTTGAGAGTTTGACTGGTGAATATAGTGTATAGTCAATTGGCTTCATTTCTGAGTGCTTTCAGAAGGCCAAGGCTCTGTACTTATGGGTTCCTAGGTTGTATATACGTTACTCTGTTGGGTTTCAGAGGCATTGCCTATTGGAGGAATGTACTTGTGTTTGGTTGTATAATTTAGGATGTAGTCCCCTAGAGTAAGGGCCGGCAGATAAGCTCTTAACTCTGCTGTGCACAACCTTTTCAGTGCTTATGCAGCAGGGAAAGAAGGCAGGGGCAAGAGATGACTCCCTCTCCAATCTCATTCACAGGACTTGGTGTCATCCCCTTCAAAAACTGGTGCCATGCCTGTGTTTTCTTTGCCCCAATGGGAGATTTGGTAGGATGCACTCTCTCCTTCCTTAGGGGTGGTACCAGCTAAGTGTTGGGTCACCAGTAGATTCACAACTCCCCAGGGGCTTGCCAGTTCCCTGTGCTTGAGAGAGTCTGAGTGGGTTGTAGGGTATGTCTACTGGTGCAGTGGGTCAAGGAGTGGAGGAGTTTCTGGCAGGGCAGTGATACCCAATGATATGCAACTGGGAAGGCACCCATGGCCCAGGGTTTTCAGCTCAGCAGATGGTTGTGGGGTCTCTTCAGCTTGCACTCTCCCAGTCCAGTGAATCTGCCTCTGGCATCTGCCCTGGAGGCAACTTGACTGGCTAGGCTTGTCCCTAGCTTTCTGCACCCAGATTTCTGAGCTGTTCCAGATATTCGGAGTCATGGCCTGAAGTTTGCTTTTTGCATAGTGTCTCTGCAGAAGTTTGGTATCAGAATGATTTTAGCCTCATAGAATGAGATCAGAATTTTTTGAAATAGTTTCGGTAGGATTCGTCCCAGCTCTTCTATACATATATGGTAGAATTTGACTGTAGATCTGTGTGTTCAAGGGCTTTTTATGGTTGATAGATTTTATATTGCTGGTGCAAATTTTTTATCATTTTTATTTATTTCAATTATTATTGTTTTTTTGAAACAGAGTATCACTTTGTTGCCCAGGCTGGAGTGCAGTGGCATGATCTTGGCTCACTGCAACTTCTGTGTCCCAGGCTCAAGTGACTCTTGTGTCACAGCTTACCAAGTTGCTGGGATCACAGGCATGTGCCACCATGCCTGGCTAATTTTTGTATTTTCCGTAGAGACAGGGTTTTACTATACTGGCCAGGCTGGTCTCAAACTCCTAGCCTCAAGTGATCCACCTACCTCAGTCTTCAAAGTTCAGAGATTAAAGAATGAGCCACTGTGCCTGGCTACTGGTGCAATTTTGAAACTGATTATTGGTCTGTTCAGGGTTACAGTTTCTTCTTAGTTCAATCTTGGGAAGTGGCATTTTTGCAGGAATTTATCAATTTCTTCTAGATTTTCTAGTTTTTGTGCATAGAATTGTTCATAATAGTCTCCGAGGGTTTTTTTTTTTGTATTTCTGTAAGGTCAGCAGTAATGTCTCCATGTTCATTTCTGATTGTAAGTTTTTGGATTTTCTCCCTTGTTCCCTTTATTAGTCTAGCTAGAAGTCTATCAGTCTTCTTTATTCTTAGAAAAAACAATTTTTGTTGCATTGATTTTTTGTATAGTTTTCCTCATCTCCATTTCATTTATTTCAGCTCTGACTTTTGTTATTTCTTTTTTGTTGGTTTGTTTTTGTTTTTTGAGATGGAGTTTCACTCCTGTTGCCCAGGCTGCAGTGCAATGGTGCCATCTCAGCTCACCGCAACCTCTGCCTCCCAGGTTCAAGTGATTCTCCTGCCCCAGCCTCCGGAGTGGCTGGGGTTACAGGCATGCGCCACCACACCTGGCCAATTTTGTACTTTTAGTAGAGACGGGGTTTCTCCATGTTGATTAGGCTGGTCCGGAACTCCCGACCTCAGGTGATCTGCCCACCTCGGCCTCTCAAAGTGCTGGGATTACAGGCTTGAGCCACCACACCTGGCCTATTTCTTTTCTTATGTGAATTTTAGGTTGATTTTCTCTTGTTTTTTCAAGTTTCTCTGGGTGTGATATTATAATATGTTATTAATTTGAGATGTTTCTGATGTGGGTGTTTTGCAGTACAAACTTTCCTCTTAACATTACTTTAGTTATGTCTCACAGATTCTGGTACATTGTTTCTTTGCTTTTATTAGTTTCCCAGAATTTCTTAATTTTTGCCTTAATTTCTTTGTTTACTTAAAAGTCATTCAGGACCAGATTGTTTAATTTCCATTTAATGGTATGGTTTTGAGAGATCTAATTGGTATTGGTTTCTATTCTTGTTTTGCTGTGGTCCAAGAATGTGGTTGGTATGATTTTTTCTTTTTAATTTGTTAAGAACTGCTTTTGGCCAAGCACGGGGTCAATTTTATAGCATGTGCCATGTGAATGTGAGAAGAGGGAATATTTTGTTTTTGTTATGTGGAGTGTTATGGAGATGTCTGTTATGTCCATTTGGTGAAATGTCAAGTTAAGACTCAAATATCTTTGTTAGTATTCTGTCTTGATTATGTGTCCAAAAGTCATTGGGGTGTTGAAGTCTCCCACTTCTTTTGTGATGTTATCTGAGTCTCTTTGTATGTCTGTAAGAGCTATTTTATAAATATGGGTGCTCCAGTGTTAGATGTGTAGATAGATAGATAGATAGATAGATAGATAGAGATGTAGAATAGTTAAATCTTCTAGTTGAATTGAACACATTATTATTATGTAATGCCCTTATTTATCTTTTTTGATTGTTATTGGTTTAAAGTTAATTTTGTCTGCAGTAAAAATAGCAAACCCTGCTCTTTTTGGTGTTCTGTTTGCATGATTGGTCTGTCTCCATCCATTTATTTTGAGCTTGTGGGTGTTCTTGCATGTGAGAAGGGTCTCTTGAAGACAGCATACAGTTGAGTCTTCTTCTTTACACAACCTGTCACTCTTTGCCTTTTAAATGGGGAGTTTAATTCATTTACATTCAAGGTTAATATTGACATGTGCAGATTTGACCCTGTAATTATGTTGTTAGCTGGTTGTTAAGTAGACTTGATTAAATATTGCTTTATAGTGTCCATGGTCTAGGTACTTGAGTGTGTTTTGTGGTGATTGGAAAAGAACATTTATTTCCATGTTTCACTCTCTCTTAAGGATCTTTTGTAAGGCAGACCTGGTGGTAACAAATTCCCTTAGGATTTGCTTGTCTGAAAAGAATTTCATTTCTTATTCACTTATGTATAAAGCTTAGCTTGGCCAGATATGAAATTCTTTGTTGGACTTTATTTTCTTTAAGAATTTTGAATATAGGCCCCCAATCTTTTCTGGCTTAGAATTCTGCTGAAAGATTTGCTGTTAGCCTGATTGTGTTCCCTTTGTAGGTGACCTGCCACTTCTCTCTAGCTGCCATTAATATTGTTTCATGTTGACCTTGGAGGCTCTAATGACTATGTTTCTTAGTCATTAGAGTATCTCACAGATGTTCTCTGAATTTCTTGAATTTGCATGTTTGTTTTTGTTATGTGGAGTATCGTGGAGATGTCTGTTAGGTCCATTTGGTGAAATGTGAAGCTAAGTCTCAACTAGGAAAGTTAGAGAAATGTTCATGGACAATATTCTTATATATGTTTTCCAAATTGATTGCTCTCTCTCTCTCTTTTCAGGAATGCCAATGTGTCATAGATTTGATCTCTCTACATAATCCTATATTTCTAAATTTTTTCATTTTTTAAAATCCTTTTCTTATTATTTTTGTCTGAGTTCATTCAAAGAACCAGTCTTCGAGCTCTGAGATTCTATCTTCAGCTTGGTTTATTCTGCTGTTAATACTTCTGATACACTTACCACAGTAGTTTGAGCCAATTTCACATCTTGTGGGTCTTTCTGAAATCGTGCCTGTTATTAGGCACTTGCAACAACCTGGCAGTCAACTAAGGGTATAAGAAGCTTTGGTGAGGACCTGAGGTTTGGAGGGAGGCAGATACCTTAGTACCTGTTATCACTCTGCCACAGCTACCACTACCATTGCTGTCGGCATGTGTGAAGGAGGATGGATCCCACTGTCCCTGCACTTCAAAACACTTTGGCTGACACAGCCTATCAGAGTGTAGTGACCAGTGGACTAGGAGCATATTCCCTTCCCCCGGCCCCCAGCACAGTGGGTTCCTGACTTCAAAGAGCAAGAGAACAAAGTTGAGACCAAATACAAGTTACCCAGATTTAGAGCATGCAGTCCAGGAGCTGGGAGTTGAGTGTTGGCCACCTTAAATCTTCCAGAAATGAAGCCAGTCAGCTGAATCCACCTTATACCACAATCAAATCCTCAAGGATATCAATTAGGATAAAAGAAAAAAACTCATCCATAGGTCAGCAGCCTCACAGATTGAAGGTAGTAAGCCCACAAAAATGAAAGGATCAGTGCAGGAACCCTGAAAACTCAAAAAGCCACAGTGCCTCCTTTCCTCCAAATGAACACATCAGCTCTCCAGCAAAGGTTCTGAAGTGAGCTGAGATGGCTGAAATGACAGAATTAGAATTCAGAACATAGATAGGAACAAAGATCACTGAACTACAGGAGTACATTGAAACTTAATCCAAGGAAGCTAAAAATCATGATTAAACAATACAGGAACTGACAGTCAAAACAGCCAACATAGTAAAGAACATAACCAACCTGATGGAGCTGAAAGCAGAATAGAGCAAGTGGAAGAAAGAATCGCAGAGCTTGAAGACTGGCTTGCTGAAATAAATAAGACAGTCAGACAAACAGAGAAAAAGAATGGCAAAAAAAATGAACAAAACCTCTGAGAAATATGGAATTATGTAGAGACAAACTCTGTGAATCATTGGTGTCCATGAAAGTGATGGGGGAGAATGGAACCAACTTGCAGAACGTATTTCAAGATATCATCCATAAGAACTTCCCCAACCTAGCTAGAGAGACCACGATTCAAATTCAGGAAATGCAGGGAACCCCAGTAAGATACTTCACAAAAAGATAACCCTAAGACACATAATCATCAGATTCTCCAAGGTCAAAATGGAAAAAACATGTTAAAGGCAGTTAGAGAGAAATGTTAAGTTACCGACAAAGGGAACCCCATCAGACTAACGGCAGATCTCTCAGCAGAAATTCTACAAGCCAGAAGAGATTGGGGGCCAATATTCAACATTTTTAAAGAAAACAAATTCCCACCCAATATTTTATATCTGGCTAAACAAAGCTTCATGAGCAAAGAAGAAATAAAATTATTTTCAGACAAGTAAGTGCTGAGGAAATTTGTTACCACCAGATATGACTTCCCAGAGCTCCTGACAAAAACACACTGAGGGACCCAGACCAGTCACAATATAAAGCAACCAGATAAACAAGTTTGAAAATTCAGGTAACATCATGATGACAGGATCAAATCCACACATATCAATACTAACCTTGAATGTAAATGGGCTAAATGCCCCCAATTAAAAGACACAGAGTGGCAAGCTGGATAAAGAACCAAGACCCCTTGGGCTGCTGTCTTCAAAAGACTCATCTCACATTCATTGACACATATAGGCTCAAAATAAAAGGATGGAGAAAAATTTACCAAGCAAATGGAAAAAAGAAAAAAAAAAGCAGGGGTTGCGATCCTAGTTTTAGATAAAACAGACTTTAAAATGACCAAGATTTTTTTTAAAAAGAAACAAAGAAGGACATTATGTAATGGTAAAAAGTTCAACAAAAATTCTAACCATTCTGAATATATATGCACCAAATACAGGAGCACCCAGATTCATAAAGCAAGTTCTTAGAGACCTTTAAAGAGATTTAGACTCTCACACAATAATATTGAGAGACTAATACTCCACCGTCAATATTAGATCATTGAGATGAAAGATTAACAAAGATGTTTAGGATCTGAACTCAGCATTGGATCAAATGGTCCTGATAGGCATCTACAGAACTCTCCACCCAAAAACAACAGAATATACATTCTTCTCATTGCCACATGGCACATACTCTAAAATCAGTCACATAATCAGAAGTAAAACACTCTTTCGCAAATGCAAAAACTGAAATCATAACAATCACTCAGACCATGGTGAAATCAAATGAGAAAGAAAGACTAAGAAATTTACTCAAAATCATACAATTACATAGAAATTGAATAACCTGCTCATGAATGACTCTTGGGTAAATAATGAAATTAAGGCAGCTATCAAGAGGTTTTTTGAAACTATTGAGAACAAAGAAACAACATAACAGAATCTCTGGGACACTAAATTATCACCTCAAAAGTAGAAAGAAGTTTCTACTTCTAACTTGAGGTAGAAAAATCTCAAGATAACAATGTGACATCACAACTAAGAGAACTAGAGAATCAAGAGTAAAAAATCTTAAAGCTAGCAGAAGACAAGAAATAACCAAAATGAGAGTTGAACTGAAGGAGATTGAAACATGAAAATTTATTCAAAAGATCAGTGAATTCTGCAGCTAGCTTTTTGGGAAAAAAATGAAACAGACACCACAGCTAGACTAATAAAGAAGAAAAAAATTCAGAGAAATACAACCTGAAACAAGGGAGATATTACCAGTCACCCCATAGGAATATAGACAGTCATCAGAGAATATTATAAACACCTCTATGCATATAAACTAGAAAGTCTGGAAGAAATGGATAAATACATAGACATGTACACCCTCCCAATACTGAACCAGGAAGTAATTGCATAACTGAGCAAACCAATAATGAGCTCTGAAATTGAGTCAGTAATAAATTGCCTAAAAAACAAAACAAATCCCAGGATCAGACAGATTTATAGCTGAATTCTACAAGATGTTCAAAGAGCTGGCACAATTCCTGCTGAAACTATTTCAAAAAAATTGAGGAGAAGGGACTCTTCCCTAACTCATTCTACGAGACCAGTATCATCTTGATACCAAAACCTGGCAGGGACACAACAAAAAAATAAAACTTCAGGTTAATATCTTAATGAACATCGATGCAAAAGTCCTCAAGAAAATACCGGCAAACTGAATCCAGCAGCACATCCAAAAGCTTATCCACTAAGATCAAATAGGCTTTATCCATTGGGTTGCAAGTTTGGTTCAACATTTGTATATCAATAAATATGATTCATCACATAAACAGAACTAAAGACAAAAGCCACATGATTATCTCAATAGAAGCAGAAAAGGCTTTTGGTAAAATTCAACACTACTTGTTAAAAACTCTTAATAAACTAGGTATTAAAGAAACATACCTCAAAATAATAAGAGCCATCTGTGATGAAACCACAGCAAACATCATACTGAATGGGCAAAAGATGCAAGCATTCCTCTTGTAAACTGGCACATGGCAAGGATGCTCTCTCTCACCACTCCTATTCAACATAGTATTGGAAGTCCCAGCCAGGGCAATCAGGCAAGAGAAAGAAATAAAAGGCATCCAAATAAGAAGAGAGGAAGTCAAAATATCACTGTTTGCAGATGACATGATTCTATATCTAAAATACTCAATAATCTCAGCCCAAAAGCTCCATTATCCTAAACAATTTCAGCAACGTCTCAGAATGTAAAATCAATGTGCAAAATTTATTGACATTCCTATACACTGACAACAGTCAAGCCAAGAGCCTAATCAGAAATTCAGTCACATTCACAATTGCCACAAAAAAATAAAATACAATACCTAGGAATACAGCTAACCAGAGAGGTGAAAGATCTCTACAAGGAGAAATATGGAACATTGCTCCAAGAAATCAGACATAACATGAACAAGCGGAAAAACATTCCATGCTCAAGAGATAAGAAGAATCAATATTGTTAAAATGGCCATGCTGGCCAAAGCAATTTGTAGATTCAATGTTATTTCTATTAAACTACCACTGAGATTCTTCACATAATTGAAAAAAACTATTTTAAAATTCATATGGAATCAAGAAAGAGCCTGAATAGCCAAGGCAATCCTAAGCATAAAGAACAAAGCTGAAGGTATCACACTACCTGACTTCAAACTATACTACAGGGCCATAGTAACCAAAACAGCATGGTACTGGTAGAAAAACAGACAGATCTATGGAATAGAATAGAGAACCCAGAAATAAGGCCACACACCTACAACTATCTGATCTTTGACAAACCTGACAAAAATAAGCAATGGGAAAAGGACTCTCTGTTTAATAAATGGTTCTGGGATAACCGGCTAGCCATATGCAGAAGGTAGAAACTGGACCCTTTCTTTACACCATATACAAAAATTAACACAACATGGATTAAAGACTTAAATGTAAAACCCAGAACTATAAAAACCCTGAAAGACAACCTAGACAATACCATTCAGTACATAGGCATGAGCAAAGATTTTATGACAAAGATGCCAAAAACAATTGCAGCAAAAGCAAAAATTCACACATAGGATCTAACTAAACTAAAGCATTTATTCATAGCAAAAGAAACAATCAACAGAGCAAACAGACAACCTGCAGAATGGGAGAAAAATACTGCAAACTATGCATCTGACAAAGGTCTAGTATTCAGCATCTATAAGAAACTTAAATTTACAAGAAGAAAACAACCAATGATATTAAAAGGTGGGCAATACTTGTTTTTCTCAGGTTTGTCAAAGATCAGATAATTGTAGATATGTGGCGTTATTTCTGAGGGCTCTGTTCTGTTCCATTGATCTATATCTCTGTTTTGATACCGGTACCATGCTGTTTTGGTTACTGTAGGCTTGTAGTATAGTTTGAAGTCAGGTAGCGTGATGCCTCCAGCTTTGTACTTTTGGCTTAGGATTGACTTGGCGATGCGGGCTCTTTTTTGGTTCCGTATGAACTTTAAAGTAGTTTTTTCCAATTCTGTGAAGAAAGTCGTTGGTAGCTTGATGGGGATGGCATTGAATCTGTAAATTACCTTGGGCAGTATGGCCATTTTCACGATATTGATTCTTCCTACCCATGAGCATGGAATGTTCTTCCATTTGTTTGTATCCTCTTTTATTTCATTGAGCAGTGGTTTGTAGTTCTCCTTGAAGAGGTCCTTCACGTCCCTTGTCAGTGACAAACCTGAGAAAAACAAGCAATGGGGAAAGGATTCCCTATTTAATAAATGGTGCTGGGAAAACTGGCTAGCCATATGTGGAAAGCTGAAACTGGATCCCTTCCTTACACCTTATACAAAAATTAATTCAAGATGGATTAAAGACTTAAACGTTAGACCTAAAACCATAAAAACCCTAGAACAAAACCTAGGCATTACCATTCAGGACATAGGCATGGGCAAGGACTTCATGTCTAAAACACCAAAAGCAATGACAACAAAAGCCAAAATTGACAAATGGGATCTAATTAAACTAAAGAGCTTCCGCCCAGCAAAAGAAACTACCATCAGAGTGAACAGGCAACCTACAAAATGGGAGAAAATTTTCGCAACCTACTCTTTTGACAAAGGGCTAATATCCAGAATCCACAATGAACACAAACAAATTTACAAGAAAAAAACAAACAACCCCATCAAAAAGTGGGTGAAGGACATGAACAGACACTTCTCAAAAGAAGACATTTATGCAGCCAAAAACACATGAACAAATGCTCACCATCACTGGCCATCAGAGAAATGCAAATCAAAACCACAATGAGATACCATCTCACACCAGTTAGAATGGCAATCATTAAAAAGTCAGGAAACAACAGGTGCTGGAGAGGATGTGGAGAAATAGGAACACTTTTACACTGTTGGTGGGACTGTAAACTAGTTCAACCATTGTGGAAGTCAGTGTGGAGATTCCTCAGGGATCTAGAACTAGAAATACCATTTGACCCAGCCATCCCATTATTGAGTATATACCCAAAAGACTATAAATCATGCTGCTATAAAGACACATGCATACGTATATTTATTGTGGCACTATCCACAATAGCAAAGACTTGGAACCAATCCAAATGTCCAACAATGATAGACTGGATTAAGAAAATGTGGCACATATACACCATGGAATACTATGCAGCCATAAGAAATGATGAGTTCATGTCCTTTGTAGGGACATGGATGAAATTGGAAATCATCATTCTCAGTAAGCTATCGCAAGGACAAAAACCAAACACCGCATGTTCTCACTCATAGGTGGGAATTGAACAATGAGAACACATGGATACAGGAAGGGAACATCTCACTCTGGGGACTGTTGTGGGGTGGGGGGAGGGGGGAGGGATAGCATTAGGAGATATACCTAATGCTAAATGACGAGTTAATGGGTGCAGCACACCAGCATGGCACATGTATACATATGTAACGAACCTGCAAATTGTGCACATGTACCCTAAAACTTAAAGTATAATAATAAAAAATAAATAAAAAAATAAAATGTGGGCAATAAACATGAACAGACGCATTTCAAAAGAAGACAAACGTGGATCCAACAAGCATATTTTAAAAAGCTGAACTTCACTGACCATTAGGGAAATGCAAATCAAAACCACCATGAGATACCATCTCACATCAGTTGGAATGGCTACTATTAAAAAGTCAAAAAATAACAGATGCTGGCATAGGTGCGGAGAAAAAAGAACACATACATTGTTGGTGGAAGCGTAAATTAGTTCAATCATTGTGGAAGACAGTGTGGCAATTCCTCAAAGACCTAAAAATAGAATTGCCATTCAACCCAGAAATTCCATTACTGGGTCTATACCCAAAGGAATAGAAAGCATTCTATTATTATATAGATACATGCATGCAGCATTATTCTCAATACCAAACACATGGAATCAACCTAAATGTTTATCAGTAACAGACTGGATAAAGAGAATATGCTACATATACACCAGGGAATAGTATGCAGTTATGAAAACAAACAAGATCATGTCCTTTGCAGGAGCAAGGATGGAGCTGGAGGCTATTATCTTTAGAAAACTAATGCAGAAACAGAAAAACAAATACTACGTGTTCTCACTTATAAATGAGAGCTAAATGATGAGAACACATGGACACATAGAGGGGAACAACACCCCCTGCCTATCAAAGACTGGAGGTTTGGAGGAGGGAGAGGATCAGGAAAAATAACAATGGATACTAGGCTTAATACCTGGGTGATGAAATAATCTGTACAACAAACTGCCATGACACATTTGCCTATATAAAACCTGTTTATGTACCCCTGAACTTCAATTAAAATTTAAATAAAAAGTACTTCTGTTTGTGCTGTAAAATTCTTATAGTGAGTTTTTCAGCTCTATTAGCTCAGTTTGGTTCTATATTAAAATGGCTATTTTATCTTTCATTTTTTGAATTGTTATACTGGACTCTTTAGATTCTTTGGAATGGGTTTCAACTTTCTACTGAATCTCGATGATCTTTCTTGCTATCCAGATTCTTTTCAGCCTTTTTGATGTAGGTATTTGGAATTGTGAATTTTCCTTTTAGCACGGTTTTGCTGTATTCCAGAGGTCCTGATACCTTGTTTCCCTGTTATCATTCATTTCAAATATTTTTAAAATTTTATTGATTATATTGTTAATCCAAAAATTATTCAGGAGCAGATTGTTTAATTTCTATGTACATGTATAGGTTTAAGGGACCTTTTGTAACTGACTTTTAGTTTTATTTATTCCACTATGGTCTGTGAAGCAACTTGATATAATTTCAATATTAAAAAAATATTGATACTTGTTTTGTGGGATATTATATGGTCTATGTTGGAGAATGTTTCATGTGCTGCTGAGAAGAGTGTATATTCTGCACGTCTTGGGTAGAATGTTTTCTAAATAGCTGTTAGGCCCATTTGTTCTAGACTACAGTGTAAGTCCAGGGTTTCTTTATTGACTTTCTGCCTTGATGATCTGTCTAGTGCTGTCAGTAGAATATTGAATTCCCCATTATTATTGTACTGCTGTCTATCTCTTTTATTAGTCTAGTAGTAATAGTTTTATAAATCTGGGAGCTCCAGAGTAAAATGCATATATATTTAGGATTATTATATGTTATCATATAATTGATTATTTTATTATTGTATAATGTTCTTCTTTGTCTTTTTTACTGTTGTTTCTTTAAAGTCTGTTTTTCTGATATAAGAATATCTACTCCTATTTCCTTTTGGTTTCCATTTGCATGAAATATCCTTTTTTACCCCTTTACTTTGAATTTTAAAGAATCTTTATGTATTAGGTGTGTCTCCTGAAGAAGGCAGATATTTGTTTTGTAATATATTTTATTCTACCTATCTGTATTTTTTAAGTAGAGCACTTAGACCATTTACATTCTATGTTGGTATTGAGATGTGAGGTAATTTTCCAGTCATCATGTTGTTATCAAGTGACTTTGTTTTCTCCATTGTGTTATTGTTTTATAAGCCATGTTAGTTTTATGCTTTTAAGAGTTTCTGTTGTAGTGTGTATCAACCTTTTGTTTCAAAGTTGAATTTTTTCTTTTAGCATTTTCTGTAGGGCTTGTCTAGTAGTGACAAATTTCCTCATCATTTGCTTATCTGAGAAATACTTTTTTCCCTTCATTTATGTAACAGTGTGACTGGATATCAAATTCTTGGTTGACAGTCATTTTTTTTTTTCAGAAGGCTAGAGTTAGGATCCCAATCACTTCTGGCTTGTAAGGTTTCTGTTGAGAAGTTTGCTGTTAGCCTGATAGGTTTTAATTCATAAGTTACCTGATGCTTTTGTCTCACTGCTCTTAGAATTCTTTCCTTCACATTAAACTTAGGTCTTGGTGATATACTTGTTGGAATTAATCTTACAGAAGTTTTTTGAGCTCCTTGTATTTGGATATCTAGATCTTTAGCAACACCAAGGAAGTTTTATCAATAATTCTCTCAAATAGGTATTCTAAAATTTTGTTTTTTCTTCTCACCCAGAAATACCTTTTGTTCTTGGGTTTGGCTGTTTTACATAATCTCCTATTCATTGAGGAATATGATCATTTTTGATTTTTTTTTCTGATTGGGTTAATACAAAGGTTTTGTCTTCAAGCTCTGAAACTCTCTTATATTTGGTCTAGTCTGTTGTTAAAATTTTCTACTGAACTTTGTAGTTCCCTAAAAGTGTCTTTGATTGCAGAAGTTCTGATTGAGTTTCCTTTAAAATAATCTATCTCTTTAGAAAAGTTTTTATTAATATCCTGAATTTTTAAAATTTCTTTATTTTGGTTTTTACCTTTGTTTTGTATCTCCTTGAACAAATTAATGAACTTTTTGAATTTTTTATCTGGTATTTCAAGGATTTCATCTTAGTTTGGATCCACTGCTGGACAGTTAGTGTGACCTTTTTAGAGGATTAGAGAATGCTGGGGTTTTTTTTTTCCTCATATTGCTAGAATTGGTTTTTTGGTTCTTTCTCTTTGGTGTAGACTATTTCTTGTCATTACTTTTGAATTTGTGGTTGATTATACTGTTTTTTTTTTTCTTCAGAATGTAATTTTTTTTTTTTTTAAGACAAAGTCTCACTGTGTCACCCAGCCTGGAGTGCAATGATTCCTTTGCCTCCTGGGCTCAAGTGATTCTCCTGCCTCAGCCTCCTGAGTAGCTGGGATTATAGGCACATGCCACCACACCCGGCTAATTTTTGTACTTTTGGTAGAGACGAGGTTTCATGATGTTGGCCAGGCTGGTCTCGAACTCCTGACCTCAAGTTATCCACCTGCCTCTGCCTCCCAAAGTGCTGGGATTGCAAGTGTGGGTCACCACACATGGCCAAGAATGTGACTTTAATGTTTACAGATTATTGTCAGCTAGTTCCAGCTCTGAGTGCTTTCAGTGGCAAAGACTCTGTATGAATTTCTTGGTTATAGAGAATTTTTGTGTGATGGCTTTCTGAGACTCTGGTTGTAGTAGTGATGTGCTGGGTTCATGAATAGGTCCACTGTCTCTTGTTGAATGTTTTCTGCCTGGCTCACAGTGTAAGCTGCAGCCCACCACTTCATTCAAACAGTCTATGCTTTCTTTCAGTTTTTCTGATAAATTTCTGTGCTGCATCTTGGAAAAAGGGATTGCTGGGTTGAATGGTAGTTCTATTTTAAGTTATTTGATAATTCTTAAAGTTTTTCCACAGTGGCTGAACTAATTCACATTCCCATCAGCAATGTATAAGCATTCCTTTTTCTCCACAACCTCACCAACTTGTGTTTTGTGTGTGTGTATGTTCAATTATAGCCATTCTGACTGCTGCAAGATGGTACTGAATTGTGATTTTAATTTGTATTTCTCTAATAATTAGTGATGTTGATTTTTTTTCAAGCTTCTTGGCCACGTGTTATCTTCTTTTGAGAAGTGTCTGTTCATGTTCTTTGCCCATTTATTAATGGGGATGTTTGTTTTTTACTTGTTGATGTGTTTAAATTTCTCATAGATTCTGGGTACTGACTTTTCAGATATTTTCAACCATTTTGTAGATATTTTAACTATTCTGTAGGTTGTCTGTTTATTCTATTAATGTGTTTGTTTTTGTTTTGTTTTTGCTGCGCAGGAGATCTGTAATTTTATTAGGTATCTTTTGTCTATTTTTGTTGTTTTTGCAATTGCTTTTGGAGACTTTGCCGTAAAATTTTTGCTGAGACCTCTGTCCGGAATGCTGTATCCTAAGATTTCTAATTGACTGTAAAAAATAATTTTAAGTCTTTCATTTAAGTCTTTAATGCACCATCAGTTGATTTCTATATAAGATGTAAAGAAAGTGTCCATTTTTAGTATTCTGCATATGAGTATCCAGTTATCTTAGCAACATTTATTGAATAGTGAGTCCTATCACCATTGCTTCTTATAAAATTTTTCAAATATAAGATTGTTGTAAGTGGGCAGCTTTATTTCTGGGTTCTCTAAACTGTTCAATTTGTCCATGTGTCTCTTTTTGTACCAGTGTTATGCTATTTTGGTTACTGTAGCCTTGTAGTATGATAGGTTGACAGGTATTGCGATTCCTTCAGTTTTGTTCTTTTTGTTTAGGATTGCTTTAGTATTTTGGTTCTTTGGTTTCATGTGAATAGTTGATGAATTTTAAAATAGTTATTTCTAATTCTTTGAAAAATGATTTGGTAGTTTGATAGGAATAGCACTGAATCTGTAAATTGCTTTGTGCTGTATGGACATTTTAATGTTATTGGTTCTCCCTATTCATCACCATGGAATGCTTTTCTACTTTTTTGTGTAATCTCTGATTTCTTTCAGCAGTGTTTTGTAATTCTTCTTGTAGAGATCTATCTTCCAACTCCTTTGTTAGCTGTAATCTTAGATATTTTATTGTTTTTATGTATTTTATGAATGAAATTGTGTTCTTGATTTGGCTCTCATCTTAGATGTTATTGGTAAACAGAAATGCGATTGATTTTTGTACAATGATTTTGTATGCTTAAACTTTGCTGAAATAGTGTATTAGATCTAGCAGCCCTTGGGCAGAGAATATGGGATTTTCTAGGTGTAGAATTACATTGTCTGCAAAAAAGATAATTTGACTTCTTCCCTTTCTATTCTGGTGCCTTTTATTTCTTTTACCTGATTGCGCTGGCTAGGACTTTCAGTACTATTAATATATTGAACAGGAGTGGTGAAAATGAGCATCCTTGCGTTGTTCCAGTTTTCAAGGGGAATGCTTCCAGCTCTTGCTCATTCAGTATGATGTTTGCTGTGGGTTTGTCTTAGATGGCTCTTATTATTTTGAGGTATGTTTCTTTGATGCTTCGTTTGTTGAAGGTTTTTAACATGAAGGGATGTTGAAATTTATCAAAAATTTTTTCTACATTTATGGAGATTATCATATGGTTTCTGTTCTTACTTCTGCTTATTTGATTGATCACATTTATTGATTTGTGTATGTTAAATCAACCTTGCATCCCTGGAGTAAAGACTGTGATTGTGGTGGACTCACTTTTGATATTATGTGGGATTCAGCTTGCTTATATTTGTTAAGGATGTTTGCATGTATGTTCACCAGGGATATTGTCATGAAGTTTTCTTTTTATATTGTGTCCTCATCAGGTTTTGGTATCATAAATGATGCTGTTCTTATAGAATGAGTTAGGAAGGAGTCCCTCCTCTTCAGTTTTTTGAGAATTGGTGCCAGCTCTTCATTATACATCTGGTAGTATCAAGCTGTAAATCTATCTCATCCAGTGTTTCTTCTGGTTGGTAGGCTTTTTTATTACTTATTCAATTTCAGAACTCATTATTTGTCTGTTCAGGGTTTTAAAATCATTTTGGTTTAATCACAAGAGGTTGTGTTTCCAGGAGTGTATACATTTCTTCTAGGTTTTCTAATTTGTGTGCATAGAGGTGTTTGTAATCATCTCTGAGGGTTTTCTGTATTTCTGTTGGGCCAGTAGTAGTATCCCATTTGTCATTTCTGATTGTGCTTGTTTGGATCTTCTCCCTTTTTTTCATTAGTCTAGCTAGTGATCTATCAATCTTATGTATTCTTTAAAAGAACCAACTTTTGGTTTCATTTGATGATTTGTATGACTTTTCGTATCTTAGTTTTATTTAGTTCAGCTCTGATTCTCACTATTTTTTGAGCTATTTCTTGATATTGATTCCTAATTATATTTTTCTGTGGTCTAAGAGTGTGGTTGGTATGATTTCAGCTTTTTGAATTTGTTGAGATTTGCTTTATGGTTGAGCATGCAGTTGATTTTGGATTATGTTTCATATGCAGATGAAAATAATGAATATTCTGTTGGTTTTTTGGTGGAATATTCTGTAGATGTCTGTCTGGTCTATTTTATCAAGTGTCAAGTTTTAGTCCTGAATATCTTTTTTTATTATTATTATACTTTAAGTTCTAGGGTACATGTGCACAACGTGCAGGTATGTCACATATGTATACATGTGCCATGTTGGTGTGCTGCACCTGTTAACTTGCCATTTACATTAGGTATATATCCTAATGCTATCATTTCCCCTCCTCTCACCCTACGACAGGCCCCAGTGCGTGATGTTCCCCACCCTGTGTCCAAGTGTTCTCATTGTTCAATTCCCACCTATGAGTGAGAATATGCAGTGTTTGGTTTTCTGTCCTTGCGATAGTTTGCTGAGAATGATGGCTTCCAGCTTCATCCATGTCCCTACAAAGGACATGAACTCATCCTTTTTTATGGCTGCATAGGATTCCATGGTGTATATGTATCACATTTTCTTAATCCAGTCTGTCATTGATGGACATTTGGGTTGGTTCCAAGTCTTTGCTATCGTGAATAGTGCCACAATAAACATATGTGTGCATGTGTCTTCATGGCAGCATGATTTATAATCCTTTGGGTATATGCCCAGTGATGGGATGGCTGGGTCAAATGGTATTTCTAGTTCTAGATCCTTGAGGAATCGCCACACTGTCTTCCACAATGGTTGAACTAGTTTACAGTCCCACCAACAGTGTAAAAGTGTTCCTATTTCTCCACATGCTCTCCAGCACCTGTTGTTTCCTGAGCTTTTAATGATCGCCATTCAAACTGGTGTGAGATGGTATCTCATTGTGGTTTTGATTCGCATTTCTCTGATGTCCAGTGATTATGAGCATTTTTTCATGTGTCTGTTGGCTGCATAAATGTCTTCTTTTGAGAAGTGTTTCTTCATATCCTTTGCCCACTTTTTGATGGGATCGTTTGATTTTTTTCTTGTAAATTTGTTAAAGTTCTTTTTAGATTCTGGATATTAGACCCTTGTCAGATGGGTAGATTGTAAAAATGTTCTCCCATTCTGTAGGTTGCCTGTTCACTTTGATGTTAGTTTCTTCTGCTGTGCAGAAGCTCTTTAGTTTAATTAGAACCCATTTGTCAATTTTGGCTTTTGTTGCCATTGCTTTTGGTGTTTTAGTCATGAAGTCCTTGCCCATGCCTATGTCCTGAATGGTATTGCCTAGGTTTTCTTCTAGGGTTTTTATGGTTTTCAGGTCTGACGTTTAAGTCTTTAATCCATCTTGAATTAATGTTTGTATAAGATGTAAGGAAGGGATCCAGTTTCAGCTTTCCACATATGGCTAGCCAGTTTTCCCAGCACCGTTTATTAAATAGGGAATCCTTTCCTCATTGCTTGTTTTTGTCAGGTTTGTCAAACATCAGATGGTTGTAGATGTGTGGTATTATTTCTGAGGGCTCTATTCTGTTCCATTGGTCTATATCTCTGTTTTGGTACAAGTACCATGCTGTTTTGGTTACTGTAGCCTTGTAGTATAGTTTGAAGTCAGGTAGCGTGATGCCTCCAGCTTTGGTTCCATATGAACTTTAAAGTACTTTTTTCCAATTCTTTGAAGAAAGTCATTGGTAGCTTGATGGGGATGGCATTGAATCTATAAATTAACTTGGGCAGTATGGCCATTTTCACGATATTGATTCTTCCTACCCATGAGCATGGAATGTTCTTCCATTTGTTTGTGTCCTCTTTTATTTCGTTGAGCAGTGCTTTGTAGTTCTCCTTGAAGAGGTCCTTCACATCCCTTGTAAGTTGGATTCCTAGGTATTTTATTCTCTTTGAAGCAATTGCGAATGAGAGTTCACTCATGATATGGCTCTCTGTTTGTCTGTTATTGGAGTATAGGAATGCTTGTGATTTTTGCACATTGATTTTGTATCCTGAGACTTTGCTGAAGTTGCTTATCAGCTTAAGGATATTTTGGGCTGAGATGATGGGGTTTTCTAAATATACAATCATGTCATCTGCAAACAGGGACAATTTGACTTCCTGTTTTCCTAATCGAATACCCTTTGTTTCTTTCTCTTGCCTGATTGCTCTGGCCAGAACTTCCAACACTATGTTGAATAGGAGTGGTGATAGAGGGCATCCCTGTCTTGTGCCAGTTTTCAAAGGGAATGCTTCCAGTTTTTGCCCATTCAGTATGATATTGGCTATCATTTTGTCATAAATAGCTCTTATTATTTTGAGCTGCATCCCATCAATACCTAATTTATTGAGAGTTTTTAGCATGAAGGGCTGTTGAATTTTGTTGAACGCCTTTTCTGCATCTATTGAGATAATCATGTGGTTTTTGTCTTTGGTTCTGTTTATATGATGGATTACGTTTATTGATTTGCATATGTTGAACTGGCCTTGCATCCCAGGGATGAAGCCCACTTGATCGTGGTGGATAAGTTTTTGATGTGCTGCTGGATTCGGTTTGCCAGTATTTTATTGAGGATTTTTGCGTGGGTGTTCATCAGGGATATTGGTCTAAAATTCTGTTTTTTTGTGTGTGTCTCTGCCAGGCTTTGGTATCAGGAGATGTTGGCCTCATAAAATGAATTAGGGAGGATTCCCTCTTTTTCTATTGATTCGGATAGTTTCAGAAGGAATGGGACCAGCTCCTCTTTGTACCTCTGGTAGAATTTGTGTGTGAATCTGTCTTGTCCTGGACTTTTTTTTGGTTGGTAGGATATTAATTGTTGCCTCAATTTCAGAACCTGTTATTGGTCTATTCAGGGATTCAATTTCTTCCTGGTTTAGTCTTGGGAGGGTGTATGTGTCCAGGAATTCATCCATTTCTTCTAGATTTTCTAGTTTATTTGCTTAGAGGTGTTTATAGTATTCCCTGATCGTAGTTTGTATTTCTGTGGGATCGGTGGTGATGTCCCCTTTATCATTTTTTTATCGCATCTATTTGATTCTTCTCTCCTTTCTTCTTTATTAGTCTTGCTAGTGGTCTACCAATTTTGTTGATCTTTTCAAAAAACCAGCTCCTGGATTCATTGATTTTTTGAAGGGTTTTTTTGTGTCTCTATCTCCTTCAGTTCTGCTCTGATCTTAGTTATTTCTTGCCTTCTGCTAGCTTTTGAATGTGTTTGCTCTTGCTTCTCTAGTTCTTTTCATTGTGATGTTAGGGTGTCAATTTTAGATCTTTCCTGCTTTCTCTTGTGGGCATTTAGTGCTATAAATTTCCCTCTACGCACTGCTTTAAATGTGTCCCAGAGATTCTGATATGTTGTGTCTTTGTTCTTGTTGGTTTCAAAGAACATCTTTATTTCTGCCTTCATTTCGTTATGTACCCAGTAGTCATTCAGGAGCAGGTTGTTCAGTTTCCATGTAGTTGAGTGGTTTTGAGTGAGTTTCTTAATCATGAGTTCTAGTTTGATTGCACTGTGGTCTGAGACACAGTTTGTTATAATTTCTGTTATTTTACATTTGCCGAGGAGTGCTTTACTTCCAACTATGTGGTCAGTTTTGGAGTAAGTGCGGTGTGGTGCTGAGAAGAATGTATATTCTGTTGATTTGGGGTGGAGAGATCTGTAGATGTCTATTAGGTCCAGTTGGTGCACAGCTGAGTTCAATTCCTGGATATCCTTGTTAACTTTCTGTCTCATTGATCTGTCTAATGTTGACAGTGGGGTGTTAAAGTCTCCCATTATTGTTGTGTGGGAGTCTAAGTCTCTTTGTAGGTCTCTAAGGACTTGCTTTATGAATCTGGGTGCTCTTGTATTGGGTGCACACATATTTAAGATGGTTAGCTCTTCTTGTTGAATTGATCCCTTTACCATTATGTCATGGCCTTTTTTGTCTCTTTTGATCTTTGTTGGTTTAAAGTCTGTTTTATCAGAGACTAGGATTGCAACCTCTGCTTTTTTTTGTTTTCCATTTGCTTGGTAGATCTTCCTCCATCCTTTTATTTTGAGCCTATGTGTGTCTCTGCACATGAAATGGGTCTCCTGAATACAGCACACTGATAGGTCTTGACTCTTTATCCAGTTTGCCAGTCTGTGTCTTTTAATTGGAGCGTTTAGCCCATTTACATTTAAGGTTAGTATTGTTATGTGTGAATTTGATCCTGTCATTATGATGTTAGCTGGTTATTTTGCTCATTAGTTGATGCAGTTTCTTCCTAGCATTGGTGGTCTTTACAATTCGGCATGTTTTTGCAGTGGCTGGTACTGGTTGTTCCTTTGCATGTTTAGTGCTTCCTTCAGGAGCTCTTGTAAGGCAGGCCTGGTGGTGACAAAATCTGTCAGCATTTGTTTGTCTGTAAAGGATTCTATTTCTCCTTCACTTATGAAGCTTAGTTTGGCTGGATATGAAATTCTGGGTTAAAAATTCTTTTCTTTAAGAATGTTGAATATTGGCCCCCACTGTCTTCTGGCTTCTAGAGTTTCTTCCGAGAAACTGTTAGTCCGATGGGCTTCCCTTTGTAGGTAACCCGACCTTTCTCTCTGGCTGCCCTTAGCATTTTTTCCTTCATTTCAACTTTGGTGAATCTGACCATTATGTGTCTTGGAGTTGCTCTTCTCGAGGAGTATCTTTATGGTGTTCTCTGTATTTCCTGAATTTGAATGTTGGCCTAACTTGCTAGGTTGGGGAAATTCTTCTGGATAATATCCTGAAGAGGGTTTTCCAACTTGGTTCCATTCTCCCCGTCACTTTCAGGTACACCAATCAGACGTAGATTTGGTCTTTTCACATAGTCCCATATTTCTTGGAGGCTTTGCTCATTTCTTTTTAATCTTTTTTCTCTAAACTTCTCTTCTCGCTTCATTTCATTCATTTGATCTTCAATCTCTGATACCCTTTCTTCCACTTGATCAAATCTGCTATTGAAGCTTGTGCATGCGTCACGTAGTTCTTGTGCTATGGTTTTCAGCTCCATCAGGTCATTTAAGGACTTCTCTACACTGTTTATTCTAGTTAGCCATTTGTCGAATCTTTTTTCAAGGTTTTTAGCTTCTTTGCGATGGGTTCAAACATCCTCCTTTAACTCAGAGAAGTTTGTTATTACCGATCATTTGAAGCTTTCTTTTCTCAGCTCGTCAAAGTCATTCTCCATCCAGCTTTGTTCCACTGATGGTGAGGAGCTACATTCCTTTGGAGGAGAAGAGGCACTCTGATTTTTAGAATTTTCAGCTTTTCTGCTCCGGTTTCTCCCCATCTTTGTGGTTTTTGTCTACCTTTGGTCTTTGATGATGGTTACATACAGATGGGGTTTTGGTGTGAGTGTCCTTTCTGTTTGTTAATTTTCCTTCTAACAGTCAGGGCCCTCAGCTGCAGGTCTGTTGGAGTTTGCTGGAGGTCCACTCCAGACCCTGTTTGCCTGGATATCACCAGCGGAGGCTGCAGAACAGCAAATGTTGCAGAACGGAAGATGTTGCTGCCTGATCCTTCCTCTGGAAGCTTCATCTCAGAGGGGCACCTGGCTGTATGAGGTGTCAGTTGGCCCCTACTGGGAGGTGTCTCCCAGTTAGGCTACTCAGGGGTCAGGGACCCGCTTGAGGAGGCAATCTGTCAGTTCTCAGATCTCAAGCTCTGTGCTGGGAGAACCACTACTGTCTTCAAAGCTGTCAGACAGGGACGTTTAAGTCTGCAGAAGTTTCTGCTGCCTTTTGTTCAGCTATACCCTGCCCCCAGAGGTGGAATCCACAGAGGCAGGCAGGCCTCCTTGAGTTGCAGTGGGCTCCACCCAGTTCGAGCTTCCTGGCCACTTTGTTTACCTACTCAAACCTCAGCAATGGCAGACACCCCTCCCCAAGCCTCGCTGCCACCTTGCAGTTCAATCTGAGACTGCTCTTCTAGCGGTGAGTGAGGCTCTGTGGGTGTGGGACCCTCTGAACCAGGCACAGGATATAATCTCCTGGTGTGCTGTTTGCTAAGGCTGTTGGAAAAGTGCAGTATTAGGGTGGGAGTGTCCTGATTTTCCAGGTACTGTCTGTCATGGCTTCCCTTTGCTAGGAAAGGGAATTCCTCAACCGCTTGTGCTTCCTGGGAGAGGCGATGCCCCACCCTGCTCCATGGGCTGCACCCACTGTCTGACAAGCCCCAGTGAGATGAACCTGGTACCTCAGTTGGAAATGCAGAAATCACCCATCTTCTGTGTCGCTCACGCTGGGCGCTGCAGACTGGAGCTCTTCCTATTCGGCCATCTTAGTGGGGTATTTTCTGAATATCTTTTTTTTACTTTTCTGCCTCAATGATCTGTCAGTGGGGTGTTGAAGTTGTTTGGTATTGTTATGTGGTATCTAAGTCTCTTTGTAGGTTTCTAAGAACTTGCTTTATGAATCTGGGTGCTGCGATGGTGAGTGCCTACATATTTAAGATAGTTAAGTCTTCTTCTTGAATTGAACCCTTTATCATTGTGTAATGCCTTTCTTTGTCCTTTCTCATTAATGTTGATTAAAGTCTGTTTTGTCTGAAATAAGAAGAGCAAATTCTGCTTTTTTTGTTTAGTTGGTAAATTTTTATATATTCCTATAATTTGAGCCTATGAGTGTCATAGCAGGTAAGATGGGTATTTTCAATAGAGCACACAGTTGTCTTGCTTCTTTATCCAACTTGCCATTCTGTGACTTTTAAGTGGTGCATTTATTCCCATTTTTTCCATTCACATTCAAAATTTATTGATATGTGTACATTTAATCCTGTCACCATATTGTTAGCTGGTTTTTATGTAGACTTAATTTTGTAGTTGCTTTATAGTGTCCTTGGTCTATGTACGTAAATGTGCTTTCTGGTGGCTAGTAACAGTCACTCATTTCCATGTTTAGCATTTCCTCAGGATCTCTTTTAAGGAAGGTCTGGTGATCATTGCCTTAGCATTTACTTATCTGAAAAGAATTAGGGATTTTTTTTTCTTATGAAGCTTAGTTTGGCTGGATATGAAATTCTTGGTTGGAATTTTTTATTACAGATACAGAATATAGGCCCTCAATCTCTTCTGGTTTATAGGATTTCTGCTGAAAAGTCTGCTGTTAAGCTGATGGGATTCCCTTTGTTTGTGGCCTGCCCTTTCTCTCCACTTGCCTTTAGTATTTTTTATTTTGTATTCACCCTGAAAAATATGCTGACTCTGTGTCTTGAGGAGGGCCTTCTTGTCTATCTTGAAGGGGTTCTCTAAATTTTCTGACCATGAATGGTGACTTTGCTAGCAAAGCTGAGAAATTTTTCATCAACAGTATTCTCAAATATGTTTTCCAAGTTGCTTGATTTCTCTCCATTTCAGGGACACTAATGCATGATAGATTTAGTCTCTTTACATAAATGTATTATTTCTCAGAGATTTTGTTTATTTCAAAGTTCTTTTTTTTAATTTGTGTTTGATTGAGTCAGTTCGAAGAACCAGTCTTGAAGCTCTGAAATTCTTTCCTCAGCTTGGTCTATTCTGCTATTAATGCTTTATAAAATTCTTGTAGTGAGTTTTTCAGCTCCATTAGATCAGTTTGGTTTTGCATTAAAATGGTTTTATCTTGTATTTCAGCTCTTGTGTCATTTTGTTGATTTCCTTAGATTCCTTGGACTGGGTTTCAACTTTCTCCTGAATCTCAGTGATCTTCATTGCTATATAGATTCTGCATTATATGTCTGATATTTCAGTAGTTTCTGTCTGGCTAAATTAATGAGGAGCTAGTTTGGGGATTTGAAGGTAGGAAGACACGTCTGCTCTTTCAGTTGCCAGAGTTCTAGCACTGATTCTCTTATCTATGTGGAGTGATGTTTCTTTAATTTTTGAATTTGCTATTCTTTTGATGGAGCTTTTTGCTTTCATATTCTTTGATATCCTTGAGGACTTTACTGTGGTGACATTTGGGTTCAGTTGGCTGGCTATTTAGCTGAATAATTTCAGGGGGCTGAGGCTCAGCTCAGTGCTCCTGGGTTGTATACTCCAACACTGGGGCCTGGGACCAGGCCCATGGCTTTGTTCTCTAGCTCTTCAATGTTAAGCATCCACTTCACTGGAGGTAGCAAGGCGTTCTGGGTCTGCTGGCAAAAACACTTTGATGGGGGTGCTGCTAAAAGGGCTTCATCAGGGTAATGGCAGCAGGGCGTGCACTTGTACATTCCAGCAGCAACAGGGCAATGGTATGGCAGCATTTGTGTGCATGCCTGTGTGTACACAAGTGGCAGCAGCATGGCAGGGTCCACACATGTTCACACACTGATGGCAGTGGGACAGTGGTGCAGCAGGGTCCACATGTGCACCAGCAGTAGCAGGGTGGTGGCTCAGCAGGATCTGTGCATACATTGACACTGATGGCACCAGGATGGTGAGGCCCACACACTCACATGCACCAGCAAAGCAGTTGGCAGATTTGGGGCAATTGCATGCCATCAAAATGGTGGGAGGATGCTGCAGGCAAGTGTGTGCCAGTGAAGCAGTCAGGGGAGGCTGTGGACAGTAGTGTGCTGTTGGGGTCCCTTGAACAGAAGCTCTCTGATAGTTAGGTGTGGTCTTCCAGTGAAGGACCTATGGTGGTGGCCACTGGGAAGCACCTTGTTTGAGCATCTGAGGCTGCACTGTTAGTGGGTGGGGCCAGGCAGGGACTCTAGGAGAGACTGGCAGACGGGGGTGTTCAGATCAGAATGGCTCCATCCCATGGGCAAGGTAGCTCTGTTCTACTTGGGTCCAACAGCCAAGAAACACCAAAGCTACCTAAACGAGTGGGGTGAGCCTTGGGGGATGGGCATCCCTGGCCATGCTACACTGCAGTTGTTCCCATGCCAAACCCTTTGGGCTCCACAAAGGCTGGAGTCCCCTCTCTGCCAGCTCTTCAAACAGCTCTCCCTGCCATCTGAAATGTCCAGGGGATCATGGGGTCTTCTGCAGCTAGGATTCTGGAGGTCCATGGTGAGAGTGAACCACTCCATGCCTATTTAACTCACCCTTTCCCCAAGAGCTGCATAAGGCCAGGAACAAGTCCTGGTGCTTGGCAACCCTTTGCAGGGTTTCCACATTTCTCTCTCTTCAGCCTAGTGTCTGTGTCCTTCCTCCACATACTCTCAATGTGTTCTTTCTGACAATCTGCTTGGAGTACTGGTCTTCTTGATTGTCTGGTCTCCCAGGGAGAAGTTCCTCCTCACCGTGTCAGGTCATCCCTCTTGGCTTTTCTCCTCTCCAATATCTTTTTTAAAAAAATTTGAACATGTTATTTGAACATTTTTTTTTCCATTTGGGCCCTCGTGGACCTATGGATATATCCAGCTTTTAAAAAATGTAATAATGCGGCTGGGCATGGTGGCTCATGCCTGTAATCCTAGCACTTTGGGAGGCCGAGGCAGGTGGATTGCCTGAGTTCAGGAGTTCGAGACCAGCCTGGGCAACAGGGTGAAACCCCCATCTCTACTAAAAAAAAAAAAATACAAAAAATTAGCCAGGCATGGCATTGTGAGCCTGTGGTCCCAGCTACTTGGGAGGCTGAGGTGGAAGAATCACTTGGGCCCGGGAGGCAGAGGTTGCAGTGAGCTGAGATAGTGCCATTGCACTCTAGCCTGGGCAACAGAGCAAGACTCCATCTCCAAAAAAAAAAAAAAAGTAATAATGCTTTTTTAAGGGTACATGATTAACTCCTTTTTTCCAGTGGATAGACGAGCTGGAAAGAAAAGGAGTTTGTAAACAAACATTGAGAATAACTTATTAGTACTTGTGTCTTTTTGTAATAGATGCCAAGATTCAAAAAAAGTTACCAAAAAACAGTAAATGTAAGCTTACTTTCTTCAAGATTTACCATTAACTGTTTTCTTTCAACAAATGGAAGCACTTGACAAATGGGATTTTTTTACTCAGTTAAGTTTAGAACATATATATATATATATATATATATATATATATATATATAAAATACTTTAAGTCTTTGGGTACATGTACGCAACATGAAGGTTTGTTACATAGGTATACATGTGCCATGTTGGTTTGCTGCACCCATCAACTCATCATTTACATTAGTTATTTCTCCTAATGCTATCCCTCCCAGCCCCCCACCCACCGACATGCCCTTGTGTGTGATGTTCCCACCCTATGTCCATGTGTTCTCATTGTAGAACATATTATTTTAACATTATTCTTCCTACTGACACCTCATAGGCCTATAGAGATATGCAGTAATAAGAGGCAAGTGGAAACATACTTTCCATAAAAAGCGTTATAACCTGTTTCTTTCCATGAATGAAAGTTTAACAAAAAAGGAACTTATAACCAAATGTTGAGAAGGTCATGTTTCTTTCTTTAATAGGTGCCAAGTCCAAAAAAAAAACAAAAAACAAAAAAACCTCCACCCATAGAAAGTAAAGGTACCCTTACTTTCTGCAAGATTGATTATTTACTGTTTTATTTCAATGAACTGAAATGTTTGGTGACTGTGATGCTTTTCTCAGTGAAGTTTAGAACATGTTATTGAACATTTTTCTCTTTCCACTGAGATTTCATAGACATACAGAAATATCCAGCAACAAAAGGCAAATGTAGTCATGCTTCCCATTAGAAACATTGTAAACTGTTTTCATTCAGTGAATAAAAGAGTTCGACACTAAAAGGCATTTGTAAGTAAACATTTAGAAGAAGTTATTAGAACATGGTTTTTCTCTGATGAGCACCAAGAGGCTGATAGAGAAATCCACCTATAAAAAGTAAATGTAAGCTTGTTTTCTGCAAGATTAATCATTAACTGTTTTATTTCAGTGAATAGAAGAATTTGATAAGTGAGATGCATTTCTAACCAAAAGTTTAGAACACGTTATTTGAACATTTTTCTATGCCCATTGTATCCACGTAGGCTGAAAGACATTTTTAGCAATAAAAGAGAAGTGTAATTTTGGTTTTCTTAGAATGCATAATAAACTCTTTTTTTATTTGAAGTGTTTCAAAAAGAAAGGTGTTTGTAAGCAAATATTGAGAAGTTATTAGAACGTATTTCTGTCTCCAATAGGCACCAATAGGCCAATAGAAAAATACACGTATAAAAAGTAAATGTAAGCTTATTTTTTTATGATTCATCATTCACTGTTTCTTTCAGTAAGTCTAAGATTTTTATGAATAAGATAATTTTCTAAGTGAAAACTGAGAACATGTTATTGAAACATTTTTCTTTCTTCTTTGGGCCCTCATTGGCCAGTAGAGCTATCCAGAAAAAAATAGCAAATTTAATTATGATTTCCTTAAGATGCATCACAGTATTCTTTCATTCTGTAAATAGGAGAGTTTGAAAAAAAATCATCTTTAAGCAAACACAAAGAAGAAATTATTATAACATGTTTCTTTTTCTAGTAGACAGCAAGAGACCAATAGAAAATCCACCTATAAAGAGTAAATGTAAGCTTGCTTTCTTTAAGATTCATAATTAACTGTTTTCTTTCAGTGAATGAAAGAGCTTGAAGAAGAAGATCCTTTTCTAAGTAAAGGTTTGTGTTATATAATTTGAACATTTTTATTCCCTATCGGGCTCTTATGGGCTTATAGAGATGTCAAGCAATCAGAGGCAAATGTAAGCATGCTTTCCATAAGATGCATCAAGAACTGCTTTTCAAAATAACGAATAGAGGAGTTTAACACAAAAATAATTTGTACTTAGACACTGAGAAGACATTATTAGGACATGTTTCTTTCTCCAATAGACACCAACAGCCAGAAAAGATATTGATAAATTTAAACAGTAAATGTAGGTTAACTTTTTTCGAGATCTGTCACTAACTGCTTTATTTCAGTGAATAAAATAGTTGAATGAATGAGATAATTTTTTTTAACTAAAAATTTAGTATATGGTATTTTATATGGTTTGGCTGTGTTTCCACCCAAATCTCAGCTTGAATTATATCTCTCAGAATTCCCATGTGTTGTGGGAGGGACCCGGGGGAGGAAATTGAATCACGGGGGCCGGGCTTTCCCATGCTATTCTTGTGATAGTGAATAAGTCTCAGGAGATCTAATGGGTTTATTGGAGGTTTCTGCTTTTGCTTCTTCCTCATTTTCTCTTGCTGCTGCCACATGAGAAATGCCTTTCACCTCCCGCCATGATTATGAGGCCTCCCCAGCCATGTGGAACTGTAAGTCCAATTAAACTTCTCTTTCTCCCAGTCTCAGGTATGTCTTTATCAGCAGTGTGAAAACAGACTAATAAAGTAAATTGATACCCAGAGTGGGTATTGCTGAAAAGATACCTAAAAATGTGGAAGCGACTTTTGAACTAGGTAACAGGCAGATATTGGAACAGTTTGGAGGTCACAGAAGAAGACAGGAAAATATGGGAAAGTTTGGAACTTCCTAGACACTTGTTCAATGGCTTTGACAAAAATGCTGATAGTGATATGAACAATAAGGTCCAGGCTGAGGTGGTCTCAGATGGAGATGAATAACTTGTTGGGAACTGGAGTAAAGGTGACCCTTGTTACGTTTTAGCAAAGAGACTGGCAGCATTTTTCTCCTGCCCTAGAGATTTGTGGAACTTTGAACTTGAGAGAGATGATTTAGGGTATCTGGCAGAAGAAATTTCTAAGCAGCAAAGCATTCAAGAGGTGACTTGGGTGCTATTAAAGGCACTCAGTTTCAAAAGGGAAACAGAGCATAAAAGTTTGGAAAATTTGCAGCCTGACAATGCAATAGAAAAGAAAAACCCATTTGCTGAGGAGAAATTCAAGTCAGCTGCAGAAATTTGCATAAGTAATGTTAATACCCAAGGCAATGGAGAAAATGTCTCCAGGGCATGTCAGAGGTCTTCACAGCAGTGTCTCCCATAACAGGCTCAGAGGCCTAGGAGGAAAAGATGGTTTCCTGGGCCAGGCCCAGGGTCCCTATGCTGTGTGCATTCTAGGTACTTGGTGCCCTGTGTCCCAGCCACTCCAGCTATGACTGAAAGAGGCCAACATAGAGCTCAGGCCGTGGCTTCAGTGGGTGCAAGCCTCAAGCCTTGCAGCTTCCATGTGGTGTTGAGCCTGTGGGTGCACAGAAGTCAGGAATTCAGGTTTGGGAACCTCCACCTAGGTTTCAGAGGATGTATGGAAATACCTAGATGTCCAGTCAGAAGTTTGCTACAGGGCTGGGGCCCTCATGGAGAACCTCTGCTAGGGCAGTATGGAAGGGAAATGTGGGGTGGGAGACTCCACACAGAGTCCCCACTGGGGTGCTGCCTAGTGGAGCTATGAGAAGAGAGCCACCATCCTAAGACCCCAGAATGGTAGATCCACCGACAGCTTGCACCGTGCACCTGGAAAAGCCACAGATACTCAACACCAGCCCATAAAAGCAGCTGGGAGGGAGGCTGTTCCCTGCCAAACCGCAGGGGCAGAGCTGCCCAAGCCCATGTAAACCCACCTTTTGCATCAGCGTGAACTGGATGTGAAACATGGAGTCAAAGGAGATCATTTTGAAACTTTAAGATTTGACTGCCTTGATGGATTTCGGACTTGCATGGGGCCTGCATCGCCTTTGTTTTTTGCCAATTTCTCTCATTTGGAATGGCTGTATTTACCCAATGCTTACACCACTGTTGTATCTAGGAAGTAGCTAACTTGCTTTTGATTTTACAGGCTCATAGGCATAAGGGACTTGCCTTTTCTCCGGTGAGACTTTGGAATGTGGACTTTTGAGTTAACACTGACATGAGTTAAGACTTTGGGGGACTGTTAGGAAGGCATGATTGGTTTTGAAATTTGAGGACATGAGATTTAGAGGGGTCCAGGGGTGGAATGATATGGTGTGGCTGTGTCCCCACCCAAATCTCAACTTGAATTATATCTCCCAGAATTCCCACATGTGTGGGAGGGACCCAGGGGGAGGTAATTGAATCATGGGGGCCGGTCTTTCCTATGCTATTCTCATGATAGTGAATAAGTCTCATGAGATCTGATGGGTTTATCAGGGGTTTCCACTTTTGCTTCTTTCTCATTTTTTCTTGCCACCACCATATAAGAAATGCCTTTCACCTCCTGCCATGATTTTGAGGACTCCCCAGCCATGTGGAACTGTAAGTCCAATTAAACCTTTCTTTTTTCCCAGTCTCAGGTAGTCTTTATCAGCAGCGTGAAAATGGACTAATACAGTATTCTAACATATTTCTGGGTTTTTGGAGCCCTCATCAGCCAACACAGATGCCCAGCAATAAAAGGAAAATGTAATTATGCTTCTTTGAGGATGCATCATAAGTTTTTTTTTTTCAGTGCATAGAAGAGTTTGACACAGGAAGGCATGTTTAGGCAAATTTGGAAAATAGGTTATTAGAACATGTGTCCTTGTCCATTTATGCCAGGAGGCCAATAGAGAAATCTGTGCATACAATAAGCTTGCATTCTTCATGATTCTTTGTTAACTTTTCTTTCAGTTAATAGAAAATTTGGATGAATAAGATGTTTTTCAAAGTGAAAGTTTAGAACATGTTATATGAATATATTTTTTCTCATTCAGTGCTTATAGACTTAGAGAGATATTTAGATATAAAATAAATTTGTAATCATCCTCCCCCTAGGATTCATCATGTACTGTTTCCTGTCAGTGAATAGAATTTGTCACAAAATGACATTTGTAAGCAAATATTGAGGAATATGTATTAGAACATATTCCTTTTGCTAATAGCCATCTAGAGTAGTGGTCTCCAAACTTTTTGGCACCAGGGACCAGTTTCTTGGAAGAAAATTTTTCCACATATGGTGGAGAGATAATTTCGGAATAATTCAAACTCATTACATTTATTGTGCACTTTATTTCTATTATCATTACATACCCACCATAATGTAGAATCAGTAGGAGGCCTGAGATTGTTTTCCTGCAACTAGATGGTCTCGTCTGGGGGTGATGGGAGACAGTGACAGACCATTAGGTATTAGAATCCCATAAGGAGTGTGCAACCTAGAACCCTCGCAGGGGCAGTTCACAATAATAGTTGGAGTTCAGCTTTGCTCACTGACCCTCCACTCACCTCCTGCTTTGCAGCCCAGTTCCTAACAGGCCACAGAGCAGTAGTGGTCCATGGCCCAGGGATTGGGGACCCCTGGCTTAGAGGACGATAGAGCAATCCACCTATAAATAGTCAATGTCAAGCTTGCTTTTATCAAAATTTAC
Source organism: Pan troglodytes (assembly GCF_028858775.2). Taxonomy (NCBI): domain Eukaryota; kingdom Metazoa; phylum Chordata; class Mammalia; order Primates; family Hominidae; genus Pan; species Pan troglodytes. Next base: position 31,849,828 of record NC_072418.2, on the reverse strand, counting down.
TATCAACTGTTTTCTTTCAGTGCATGAATGAGTTGTACAAGAAAACTATTTTCTAATCAATTTTATATATACATGATATATGATATGATATATGATATATATGATATAGGATATATGTGATATGATATATTATATATATGATATATGATATGATATACATATATATGATATGTATGTATATATACATACGTGTGTGTGTATATATATATACACATATATATATATATATATATATATATAAAATTTGAACTTCTTTTTACTTCTTCTGGCCTTCATCTACCAATAAAGACATCCAGCAATAAAAAGCAAATGTAAGAAAGAGTTTTTCTTAGGATATATCATTAACTTTTATTAAAGTGAATGAAAAATTTTTATATAGAAAAACATTTGTAAGAAATTATACTTTGATCAAAAGAATTATAAACTATTTTTTAGTGATTGGAAGGGTTTAACACAGAAAGGAATTTGTTAGCAAACATTGAGAAGTTTTAGAACATGTTTTTTTCTCTGATATATACTAAGACTTTTAGAGAAATCCACTCATAAAAAGTAAATGTAAGCTTGCTTTTTAAAACATTTACCATTAAGTAGTTTTTTCTCGGGGTATGAAAAGAGTTCAGGGAATGAGAAGTTTTTCTAAGTGAAAGTTTACAAATATTAGGAGAATATTTTTCATTTTGTATTGGTCACTCCGTAGGCCTATAGTGATATGCGGCAATAAAAGGCAAATGGAATTATGCTTTCTTTCAAATGCATCTTACACTGTTTTCTTTCTCTAACGTAAGAATTTGATCCAGAAGGGACTTTGTAAGCAAACATTGGGAAAAAGTTATTAGGATATGTTTACTCCGTTAGGCAAAACTAGTGGACTAACTAGTGATTAATGATAGCAGTCAGGACCTCTTCTCCTGGCCTATTTAGAAAAATGATAGGACTCTTTCTCAGGGGTAAGAGTGGTGCCCACTGAGCAGTAAAATTCATTTACTAAGCAAATATTTAAGAAAAATCTACTATGTTTCAGACATTGAGCTAGGCACTGGAGACAGCAAAACCACAAAGCCCCACGTTCACTTTAGTTGGGAAAACAGAAAATAAATAAATAGGTAAATAAATGTGAAAAATGTCAGGTGGCAAGAACTGCTGTGAAAAAAATAACAGAAAATGGGACTAGAGGATAGGCAGAAGCATCGTTTTGATGAGGTGGTGAGGAAAACCTCCATAAAGAAGAAACATGAGCCACACTAGCACTGTGGCCAGGAGTGTGTCCATGTGTTCACACTTCAAGGAGCACGAAGCAGCTGGTTTGGCTGGTGAGCTGTGAGTCATGGGAGAATGGCTGGCCATGAGCTGGGCTCGGGGCATATTCAGATCCTGCAGAGCCCTGGAGGCCACAGTGACGCCTGTGACCAGCACTTCAAAACATGAGATGGGACCCTGGGAGCAACTGTTCTTACTTGCATTTTAAAAGGGTCATGATGGCTGCTGTGGTGGTAAGACTGGAAGTAGCAAGATGGAGGAAATTGTATCACTTTATGTCAGACGCCATGTTGCCTTGGACAGGCAGCGGGGCAAGTGGTAATAAGTGGATGGAAGCAGTTTCTGGGGGATTGGATAGCGTATGACAGGAAGTCTTCAGGGATAATGACAAGATTGCTGTTCTGAACAACTGGATAAGGGTAACTGCTGGAATGGGGAAGGTGGGGGGTGGGGCAGGGTTAGGGAGCAGAAACTAAGAATCTGATTTTGGATATGTTTAATATGACTGGTGGACCTTCAAGCTGAACTGTGATGTAAGCAGCTGCAGAGTGGCTGGGGCAGATTTCAGGACAGGAGATAACTTGGGAGGTACCAGGCATGGGGCAACACACCACCACATGCCGTTAAGTCATCTGGGGATTTGTTAAAATGCAGATTCTGATTTTGTAGGACGGGGGCAGGGTCTGGAAAGCTGCACTTCCAGCCAGCTCCCAGATGCTGCTACTGGTCCACAGAGCATGCTTTCAAAAGTGAAAATGTAGATGGAGTTTAAAGCCATGAGACTGGGTGGGATAAACTAAGGAATGAATATGGGTTGAGAAGAGTAGAAACCCTTAGTGCTTAAGGAACAATTCCTCCCGGATCTGCTTCTGAGCTCAAGACTAGTATGGAATGATACCTTCTCCTAGGGTACCATCATCCCAGCTGGTCAGGAATATCCTCCAAAAATAATGAAATATGAGGCTCACTCAGAAATAAGGACTGGGAGACTTCCTGAGGAAGGTGTTGTCACATTATAAAGACCTTTCCTTAGAATGGGAGGAGGAATGTCTGTGTGACAGCAGTGATGGAGTAGGGGTGACAGAACAGGTCTATTTACATCATGAACCAGCCAGTCCAGCTGTATTGTATGTGAAAATGGTTACTGGGATAGCTGGGATTCTTAAAAGACATTCCAAGATGTCAGGAGGTTTCTGGGCAGTTTGGTGAGAATTGAAGCAAAAAATTATATTCCTCCCAATTGCTGAGAAGGTGTCTAATTTTTGGAAGTGGGTCTTCAATGAGGCCAAGAACACTCAGAGATTAATGTAAATATAGACCCTCTTTTCATATGTATCAGAAAAAATGAGGTGAGTCTTAATCCTTTTAGAGATGTATTTTGTCAAGGTTGACGATGTACCTGGGAAAAACAGACATAAGCTACAACAGGATCTGGGGCCTGTGCTTTTTCTGAGGAAGATTTTGATGGCTTCAATATTTAAAGGGTAAATGTGGCAGAAGGGAAAAAGGGAAAGAAAGAAAAGAGAAGGATATGGTCACATTCTTGTGAGGCTTCTATTAGGTTAACTGAATCCACCTGTTGCGCGTGAAAAGGCGGGCGTAGAGGGAAAAGTCAATTATGCATTCATCTCGTGTTCGGTAAATGTGCACTTTACATAAGATAAAGTAAACATTGAGTAGAGGAAGCAGTCAAGTATGCATTTGTCTTGGGGTGGGTGGTGGGACAGTTTCCAGTCTCCTCTTGTTTTGTATCCATGAAGATAAGCTGTTAATTTACATTGTCAGGATGAGGGAGGCCCTTTGTGGAGACATGTGGCATTCTATCTGTAGCAATCGGTTTAGGAACAAAAGGAAAGGCAGTTTTTTGTTTTGTTTTGTTTTGTTTTTAATAACTCAGCTTCTAGGCTCTAACTTTTCCCTTTTGGCATAATTAATTTGGGGTCCCGACATTCTATTTTTTCTTTATCACTTTCCCCCTATTTAAAAGGATCTTTCAAAGAAAGTATTTTAGATGAAAATGAATCTGTGGTATTGGGTTTTGTCTGATCTCTCACCACTAGGATAGTTCATTCCTAGATGGATAAGTCCACATTGTTAGGAAGGCTCATTCAGGTTGTGAATTCTCACATTCCATTGAGAAGAACAGAGAAATAAAATGGGGGAAAAAAGGAGGGAGGAAAGATCATAACAACAAAAGGGGAAAAGAATCCTGGAAAACCAATTTAGGACATATAAATAGGTTGTTATTTCTTCCTAAGTTGTTTAGCTTCAGTTCACAGCGCTTTGAGAAAAACACAGCTTTAATTTCTGGTGATTTCAAATTAGACAAATTAGAGGAAAAAAAAGAAAGGAAAAAATTAAAAACATTAGTTTGGAAAACTTGTAGCCAGGAAAACTTTAGGATTTGGTCCAAATTGTAGAAAATAATAAAAACTGAAAAAACAGTGAACAAGACTAGAATGTAATAACACATATACTATAGTTTCTTTTGAAAGATAATTTTTCTCTTTCAGTTCTCCATTTTTACCAAAGACAACTCATAGCAGGACTAATTTATTTGAAAAAAAATAAAAGTTTTAGTTTTATTATACATGGCCTGATTATTTGCATAAATTCCAGCAAGAAAAACTATCCTCCATATAGGCTTCTTTTTTTAGTTGGCTTTACTGGAACATTTTAATACAATAAATCTCAGGTTAGATTTTTTCAAACCATCAAGCCCAATTAACTCATTCCAGTTGATAATGTGTTGGCAATTCTCATGAACACATTAACTTTTTAATTAGAGTCCTGGAAGTTATATTTTTCTATTCCAACAACACAGTCTCCAAAATTATCAGAAACCCGTGTTTAAGAGCACTCACTAAAGTTAAAAACCACTTTTTGAAAAGGATTAAAGTAATACAATATTTGTGGATGGCAAAATCTTAGAACTGTCATTGTTAGAGATACAATTGACAAGGAAATTTGATTATTTTGTAACATACAACAATTTAACATAATATCAGTAATTATTACTGATAACATATACTCAAACATATTAGAACTGTAGGAATCATACGATTTTGAAGCACATACTAATAAGACATTTATATAAATATAACACAAAGAAAGTTAAACACCTTTGTATATTTGACAGTGCTTCCTGTATGATTTTATTATACCAAATAAGACAAAGATGTCTTTGCTGGACTTCTAAAAAGTTAGTTTAAGGCCAAAAGACTGAATTTAGAATTTGATTTTGGAGCATTTGTCAAATAACAAAGGTTTAAAACACTTAAAATCACAAAATGGCATTATATGTCACTGAAAATAAGTTATTCAGTTAGCCAAAGTGATAACTCAAAAATTTCAAAAAGGAAGAAACTTTTACTCTTAACATAGAAGAGACTCAGGTTCCCAAATAATAAGAGCTAATAAAGACATCATGAGGCCAACTGGGTCTGTCTCTCTCTCTCCCCCTTCTTGTTTTTTTTTTTTCTTTTTTTTTTTTTGTAGTTTACTCAAAGGGCAAACAAAAACATTTTACTACTTCTTAATATTACACAAACATTTTGTTCAAAAGAGAAAACTAAAATTTACCTTCATATAATGTATTACTAATATTTAAGCTAATATAAATAAGCCTTATGAACAAATCTATCCAATTTTAGTCAGCTTGATAAGATATAATTTCCATAAATCTTTTATAAGCTTTTTTTTTTTTTTTTTTTTTTTTTTTTTTAGTTAAGGAGCAGATTAATGCCTCAAGGAAACCTTGCTATTCCAACACAGGGACCTATATGCTGACCTTGCATCGATGTGCTTTTGATAAAAATGTTTAATTTACAGAGAAACTCTGAACTAATTTTGTCTCTCAAAATAAGCCCCTATAATCTTACATGCCCACCTCTTTCATAGTAGTCCCTGGGCTGAGAGAGATTGAATAAGTTTAATTTCTGGCCCTGTGTCTCACAAATGCATTTTAAATGTTCAAGATTTAACAGGAGTTGGTGCCTTTTCAAGACCCAGGAGTCAAAGTCCTGAAACTTAACAGCACAAGGATTTTAAAATCAATACAGAATGTTATATAGGTGTAAAAGCCTTAATTTTTCTTTAAATCTCAGTTTTCCTAAGCAAATAAAAAATTTAATAATGATGACATAGGAATTATCTCAATAAAACATAAGATCTGTTTCTTAGACCAGTTACCAAAGTCGAAGGAAGACCCTCTGCAGTGAGGGCTTCCCCTTATGAGAAGCCTATTCAGATCACCTGGAAGTCAAACCTGATGGAAAGAATACTCAAATTACTCTGAGTCATGAGTTAAGTTTTCCTGTTCATGAAACAATTTAGATATATTAAGAAAAAACAAGAGTGCAGAATCAAGTTGTACTGGAGGAAACCACTGCCTTTGAGACCTTTAAGATAAAATATTTTAGCATCAGCCCTCAACAGCATTTAGAGTTAGAGGGGAAAAAAAACTTAAAAACACTGATGAAAAAGTTACAAAGAGAAAGTTATCCTCTCAGGCCTTCTCAAGAGGATAGAAAGCTGAAAGCAGAAAGACACAACAAAAGTTGAACTTCTCTGAGTTAAAAATCAAAACTTCTTATACTATTAAGAGCAAACTGATACCTTAAGGTCTAACACAGGGGACCAAAACTTGGAAAGAGTGCTATAAGTCACTTCAAAATTCTTCTTTTATTCAATAATAACACACTTTTTGGCTTCTTTTTTTCTTCAACTTTTATTTTAGGTTCAGGGGATATGTGTGCAGGTTTGTTACATGGGTAAATTGCATGTCACTGAGGCTTGGGGTATGAATAATACCATCACCCAGTTAGTGAGCATAGTACCTGATAGGTAGTTTTTAAAACTTTGCCCCCCATCTAACCCTCTCTCCTCTTGTAGCAACCAGCCTCTGTTGTTCCCATCTTTATGTCCATGTGTACTCAATGTTCAGATCCCACTTATATGTGAAAACATGTGGTATTTCGTTTTCTCTTTCTACACTGTTTCACTAAGGATAATGGCCTCCAGCGGCAAAGGACATAATTTCATTATTTTCTATGCTGTGTAGTATTGCATGGTATATATTTACCATATTTTCTTTATCCAGTCCACTATTAATGGGCACCTTGGTTGATTCCCTGTCTCTGCTATGGTGAATGCTGGTGTGGGCATGCATTCTGGTAGAACAGTGTATGTTGCTTTGGGCATATACCCAACAAGGAGATTGCTGGGTTGACTGGATGAAATTATCTAGTAAAAGAACAGAGACATAAAAGAAGTGAGGCCGTCCCTGAAGAACACTAACATTTATGAGTCTGGTGGGCTCTGAGCTTTTCTTACTTTTTCTTTTTAAAAATACTTTTTTTTAGAGCAAAATTAAGTGGAGAGTACAGATAGTTCCCTTGTATTAATACATCCTCTGCAGCCTCCCTCATTATCAACGTTGTCTTCCTGAGTGGTACGTTTGTTACTACTGAGCCTACATTGCCACATCATTATCACCTAAAGTTTATAATTTATATTAGGGTTCAGTCTTGATGTTATACTTTCTATAGGTTTTGACAAAGGTATACTGTAATTATATGTATCCAGTATTATAGCATCATACAAAAAATTTCACTACTCTAAAAATCCTCTCTACTCTGCCTATTCATCCCACTCTCTGCCTGTAACTCTCAGCAACCACTGATCTTTTTACTGTCTCCATAGTTTTGCCTTTTCCAGAATGACATATAGTTGGAATTATACAGTATGCACACTCCATGATTCTACATATATGAAACCCAGTAAAGACAAATTTATAATGATAGCAGATCAATGTTTACCAGGGGCTGGAAACAGGGGTTTTAGGAGAAGGCGGTTGACTGGGAAGTGACACAAGGGACTCTTTTGGGATGATGAAAATATTTTATATCTTTGTTGTGGTGATGATTGTACAATTGTATATGTTTGTCAAAACTTTTAAAATGTATACTTAAAGTGACTGCATTTTATTTATGTAAATTATAAAAATGTTAAAAAATAATACAGAGATTTCCGCTCACTTTGCATTGTTTCCTCCAGTTGTAACCTTTGAAAACTATAGTATAATATAGTATACATTAATATATACTATACTATAGTGTATATATAATATACTATAATGCAGTATAACAGATACTATGTTATAGCATAGTGTTATGCTGCCAAGGATACAGAGAAACTGGATCACTCCAACATTGCTGCTGGAAGTGTAAAATGGTACAACTACACTGAAAAGTAGTTTGTCACTTTCTTAACAGATGAAACCTGTAACTACCATGTGACCCACAACTGTTCTCCTGGGCATTTATCCCTGAGAAATGAAAATTATGCTCATTATACACTATAATATAGTATAATATAGTATCTATTATACCAGAATATTGACATTGATATAATCTACTGACCTTAATCCAATTTCCCTAATTTTGCTGTGCTCATTGTGTGTGTGGATTAAGTATTATATTATTTTAGAATCTGTATAAGTTCATGTCTTCAACACCACAGTTCAGATACTGGTCAGTTCCAGTATCACAAGGATCCCTTATGTTGTAATTTCATAAACACACGCTCCTTCTTTTTCTTCTTATCTACTCCCACCTCTTCCTCCCACTCTGGCTACCACTAATTACTCTTCTATTTCTAAAATTTTGTCATTTCAAAAATGTCATATAAATGGAATTATACAGTATGTAACCTTTTAGAAATGGCTTTTTTGCTCAGCAAAATTCACTGGAGAGTCACCCAGTTTCTTATGTATAGCAATAGTTTGCTCCTCTTAATTGCTGAATATGGTGTGATGGTTAGTTTTAAGTGTCAATATGATTAAGCCATAGTACCCAGTTATTTAATTAAACACTAATATAGGTGTTGCTGTGAAGGTATTTTGTAGACATGGTTAACATCTATAATGAGTTGATTTTAAGTAAAATACATTACTCTCAATAATGTCATGGGCCTCATATAAATAGTTGAAGGCCTTAATAGAAAAGACTAGTTTTCCAAAGAAAAAGAAATTTTGCCTGAAGACTTCAGCATCCACTCCTACCTGAGTTTTCAGTCTGCCTGTTTGGTCTACAAAGTTTAAAAATGCCAGCTCCTACAATTGTGTGAGCCAATTTCTAAAAATTTCCCCCTTCTCTCTCTCTCTCTCCCCCCACCCTCGCTATATATAATCTTTTTTAAATTGTATTATTATTATACTTTAAGTTTTAGGGTACATGTGCACAATGTGCAGGTTAGTTACATATGTATACATGTGCCATGCTGGTGTGCTGCACCCATTAACTCGTCATTTAGAATTAGGTATATCTCCTAAAGCTATCCCTCCCCCCTCCCCCCACCCCACAACAGTCCCCAGAGTGTGATGTTCCCCTTCCTGTGTCCATGTGTTCTCATTGTTCAATTCCCACCTATGGGTGAGAATATGCGGTGTTTGGTTTTTTGTTCTTGTGATAGTTTACTGAGAATGATGATTTCCAATTTCATCCATGTCCCTACAAAGGACATGAACTCATCATTTTTTATGGCTGCATAGTATTCCATGGTGTATATGTGCCACATTTTCTTAATCCAGTCTATCATTGTTGGACATTTGGGTTGGTTCCAAGTCTGCTATTGTGAATAGTGCCGCAATAAACATACGTGTGCATGTGTCTTTATAGCAGCATGATTTATAGTCCTTTGGGTATATACCCAGTAATGTGATGGCTGGGTCAAATGGTATTTCTAGTTCTAGATCCCTGAGGAATCGCCACACTGACTTCCACAATGGTTGAACTGTTTACAGTCCCACCAACATAATCTTATATTAATTCTCTTTCTCTGGAGAAGTCTAATTTATACACATGGCTTGAAGGCATCACAATTTGTCTGACAGTTCACCTATTGAAGGACGTCTGGGTTGTTTCCAGTTTGGGGCTATTATGACTAATGTTGCTATAAACATTAGTGTACAGGTGATTGTATAAACACAATTTTCATTTCTCAGGGATAAATGCCCAGGAGTACAGTTATGTGTCTTATGGTACTTACATGTTTCATTTTTTTTAGAAAGTGCCAAACTATTTTTCAGAGTGTTTGTACCATTTTACATTTCACCAGCAATGTTTGAGTAATCCAGTTTCTCTGTATCGCAGCATTATGCTACTTCTGCTAATTTTTATTCTAATCATTCTGATATGTGTGTAGTAATATCTCATTATATTTTTATTTATTTATTTGTTTGAGATAGAATCTCGCTGTGTCACCAAGGCTGGAGTGCAGTGGCGCGATCTCTGCTCACTGCAACCTCCGCCTCCCGGGTTCAAGTGATTCTCCTGCCTGAGCCTCCTGAGTAGCTGGGATTACAGGTGTGTACCACAATGCACGGCTAATTTTTTCGTATTTTTATTAGAGATGGGGTTTCCCCCTTGTTGGCCAGGCTGGTCTTGAACTCCTGACCTCAGGTGATTCAGCAGCCTCAGCCTCCCAAAGTGCTGGGATTACAGGCGTGAGCCATCAGGTTTCATTTGTCATTTCCCTTATGTTAATGAAGTTGAACATTTTTCATGTACTTATTTGGCATCCTTATATCCTCTTCAGTGAAATGTCTATTTATGTTTTTTGCCTATTTGTCTTTCATTGTTTGTTGTTTTCAGAGTTTTGTGAGTGCTTTATATACTTTAAATAGTTGTCTTTGAGGGGTCACCGCTCTGGCTTGTCTGAACTCCATGTCTCCCATCCCTGTGTGAGTTGTGGTCATCGTTTAACTCTTGGCTCAGCCCATGCAGTTTCACCCTAGTAACATGTGGCTCAGTATTCAGAATCAGACTAGAGTGGCAACCTTCTAAAGATTTCTCAAGCTCTTTTTGAAATCAGCTCTTTCTCCTGGTACTTCTTTTTAAAAATTCCAGCCACTACTGTCTCTCCAAACTGATCTATCTTTCCCTAACTCGGTGAGATGCTGTGCTCTGTTGAAACTCCCCCTTCCAGTTCTGCAGTCCAGAGGCGCCTGCAGGCAGAAAGCCAGGGGGATTACAGTACTCACAACTTTTGTTTGTCTTCTCTTAGGGATCACAGCCCTGCCATGATCATTGTTTAAAAACTGTTGTTTCATATATTTTGTCTGGTTTTCTAGTTGCTTATAGTGGGAAGGTAAAAATTTAACTTCAGTTCCTCATCATAGCTAGAAGCAGACACACTGACCTGTGTTCTCTCCATAGGCCTGATAAAAACATAAACACTGGGTCGTGCAGGGCAGGACTTGGACTGAGAGGGCAGATCACTGGGCATTGGCACTTCTTAACTTTCTTCAGAATTTTTCAGTTGTATCCTAGACTAGTTTCCTAGGATACATACATTCAGACATATGGAATTAAACACTTGACCTGCTTGTACAGGCTTGCAAAGACTAGAATATGAACATTAGTTTTACATGATGTGTACATACACATTTTATATATAGTACTTTACAAAGTGTGCAAGATTTATTTTATTTTGAAAGTTTAAGCTGCCCTCTAGTGGAAAATACATGCCAAGATTTGGGCCTGGCTTTTCTTTGGTTTCGTTTTCATTATGGGAAGCCCTAGATACCCAAATCAGTAGCAGTGAGCTAGTGTCTCTTCTCTCCCTGAAGCCGATGGGAGTTGTGGGCTACCTTTCTTTCTTATGGAAGGTGCTCAGGCCCACCCTGGGCCCATGTGGAGCTCTATACAGCTGCAGAGAGAGAGACAAGCCTTACCCCAATGGGACCCCTCCTACAATCAGGGGCCCTCTTTCCCTTTCTCTGCTGTTCAGAATATGTGCTGTCTGACTGGTCCATATCTGCTCTCTGAAATTGATTCACATGAATGTCCAATAATGACTTACAGTAGTACTTGTCTCCTAGGGAATCAAAGCCCTTAGCCACACTGTTAGTTACCACCCGAAAGGCTGTTCCTGTTCTTAGGGAAGCTGTTGAGATGATTTGCAGGCGGAAGAGGGTCACCAATACAATCAGCCTTCACTGACCCTGACTCGGGTAATAATGTCAATGTTGAATCTGCTTCCTGGAAGCATCTGGGCAGAAGCAGCCAGCATGGCCCCAGCCCTGGCTGCTAGACTCTAAACCCAAGTTATTCGGCTAATGACATTGTATTGTTATATATAAAAAGAACCATAGGCAAACCACTATCTGAAAGGTCCACTAGGGGTTAGAGACCATGTTGGTGATGAAAAGAGAATGCAAAGGAAGGAAGGAAGGAAGGGAAAACAAGCAGTAAATTAGAGAATCCGGTAATGACGAAGATGGCAGATGAGAGGCTTTCCGCATGCCACAGCCACAGGGAAATAGAAAAATAGTGCTTAAAGATCAACTCTGTGAACTTTCACTCAAGAAGGAAGACAGGAATTCACCAGACTAGTGAAGGACACACCAGACTCTGGGGAGGGAAAGATGCACAAGCAGCTTCCATGACAGCATTTGGCTGATCAGTGAGTGGAGCCCTTGTCTGCAAGGGTGGCAGCCTGTCTCCCTCTGTGTCTCACCCTTCTGCTAGGGGTCTGTGCAACCCAGGCCAAGACAGAGCACCCCTTTTTTCTCAAGCCCCGGAGCTAGCTTGGGGGAGGCTGAGAGATGGAGGGAGGGAAGACACTGGGAAAAGCTGCTGGCATTTTCCCAGACTTGGGACTGAGAGGATGATACTATTTTTAATCTGGGCTCATACCAAGGCAGTCATTGTGTGGCAACCTGGCAATAGTGTCTTCTGCAGACATTTTAGTCTCAGGCCAGAGAGTAGAGCATTTGCCCTGGAGCAGGGGAAGGGCCCCCACAGCCAGAATTGAGTGGTGAGTGTGGAGACCACCCCAGGAGCAGGCAGTGAAATTAGACTCTCTTGTTACAGGAGGCTGCCGCAGGAGGAGAAGTGCTGAAGAAGAGGTTTCTCCTTAGCAGGAGGACTTGCAGCCAAGGACAGCTTTACGATCTGGAACCAGTCAGTGTGTATCCTTGCTGGGTGCCCCAGTTTGCTCCCTTGATCAGCTGGCGAAGTGTGACCCACCAACTTTGAGGAGTGGAAGGGAGGCGCCCTCCCCCTTACCTGCCCCACACACCTGCGCTGGAGACCTAACCCTTGGTGAGGACAGCCTTTAAGGGAAGTAAGAACACAGCCTGTCAAAGCTTCCCTTGGGTCAAAGGAAATGGAAGCGCAGTGCCAACCACTGGAGGGGGTAACACCAAAGCCTACAAACAAACTTGGAGAGGAGGTCGTCTGATTGCCCCTGTCTCTCCTCAGTGCCTTGCTGTGGATGCAGCCATAGATCTTCCTGTTGGGTCCCGGGAAGCGTGGGCTGAAAGAGGCACTTCTCGAGCTTCTCAAGGGCCTCTACTTCTGCTGAAGAACAGCAGTGCTAGGGGAGGGTGCTCTCGTATGTCTCTATTGCCTCCACCCCTGCTGAGGGTGAGCACAAGCAAAGTGAGACCCTCCTGCTGGCTCTTGCCCTGAAGTGCCATCGACTTGACTGCAGTCTGAATTATAGCACCAAATGAAAACACATTGCTACACCAAGCAGTTTCCGAGAAAGCCACCATATGAATCTGTCTGCAACCAAGGAACCCAGGCCCTCTGATAGCTCTCAGACATAAAGCCAATTGATCATACACAACATAAACCACAGTCAAATTCTCAAAGGAAAAAACAATAAGAAATCAAAATGCCCCATCCAAATGATAGCACATTTGAAAAATAAAGCGTCAACTTTCTCAGATGAGAAGAAATCAGCACAATAACTCCAGTAATAGAAAAAGCCAGAGTGTTTTGTCACCTCCAAAGTATCTTACTAGCTCCCAAGAAGTGGATTCTAACCAAAAAGAAATGTCTGAAATGACAGAAATATAATTCAGAGTGTGAGTGGCAAAGAAACTCAACAAGATCTAAGAGAAAGTTGAAATCCAACACAAAGGAAACAGAAAAGTGATTCAGGTTTTGAAAGACAACATAATTATGTTATGAAATAAACAGAACTTTTGGAATTGAAAATTTTAAAAATTCACTACAGTAACTTCAAAATACACTGAAAACCTTAGCAACAGAATAGACCAAGCAGATGAAAGAATCTCAGAGTCCAAAGATTGGTTCTTTGAATCAACCCCAACAAAAATAAAGACAAAAAATGTTTAATGAACAAAGCTTTTGAGAAACATGAGATTATGTAAAGCAATAAAAATCTAAGACATATTTGCACTCTTGAGAGAGAAGAAGAGAAAGTAAGCAGCTTGGAGAATATGTTTGAGAATATAATTCAGGGAAGTTTCTCCAACTTTTCTATAAAGGACAACCTGCAGATATAAGAAATCCAGAGAACTCCTGCAAGATAACTATAAAAGACACCTATCCCCAAGGCGCATAGTCAGACTATCCAAGGTCAGTGTGAAAGAAAAAAATCTTAAAGTCAGCTAAAGAAAAGGGTCATGTTAACTATGAGGGGAAACCCAGCAGAAGAACAGCAGACTTCTCAGCAAAAACCTTGCAAGCCAGAATAGATTGAGGCCCATATTTAGCATCCTTAAAGAAAAGAAATGCCAGCCAAGAATTTTATATGCTGACAAACTAAGCTTCATAAAGCAGAAGTAAAGTCTTTCCCAGACAAACAATAGCTGAGGGAATCTATCACCACCAGACCAGGCCTACAAGAGATGCTTAATGAAGTTCTAAACATGGAAATAAAAGAATGATACTCACTACCAAACAAACAAGAACAACAAACAAACAAAAACAACTAGTCACCAAAAAAAAGCCCTGGACTACAGCTGAATTCTACCAGACACATAAAAAACAGCTAGTACCAATCCCACTGAAACTATTCAAACAAAATTGAAGAGGAGGGATTCTTTCCTAAAACATTCCATGAAACCAGTATCATCCTGATATCAAAATCTGGCAAAGACACAACCGAAAAATAAAATTACAGGCCAATATCCCTGATGAACATACATTCAAAAGTCCTCAACAAAATACTAGCAAACTAAATTTAGCAGCACATCAGAAACTTAGTTCACACATGATCAGATGGGCTTTACTTCTGGAATGCAAAGTTAGTTTAATGTATGCAAATTAATAAATGTGATTCAACTTATAAACAGAATTAAAAACAAAAACTATAGGATTATCTCATAGATGCAGAAAAAGCATTCGATAAAATCCAGCATTTGTTCATGATAAAAACCCTCAAATAACTAGTCATAAAAGGAACATGCATCAAAATAATAAGAGCCATCTATGATAAAGCAACAGCCAACATTATATTGAATGGCCAAAAGCTGGGCCATTTCCCCTAGGAACTGGAACACAACAAGGATATTCAGTTTCACCACTTTTATTCAACACAGTACTGGATGTCCTAGCCAGAGCAATAAGGAAAGAGCAAGAAGTAAAAGGCATTAAAATAGGAAAAGAAGTAGTCATGTTTTCTCTCTTTACTGATGATATAATCCTGCACCTAAAAAAGCCCAAAGACTCCACCAAAATATCTCTAGACCCAATAAATGACTTCAGTAAAGTTTCAGGACACAAAATCAACATACAAACATCAGTAACATTTCTATACACTAATAACGTTCAAGCCGATTACCAAGTAAAGACTGAAATCTTATTTACAATAGCCACACACAAAAAAATACCTAGTAATATATCTAACCAAGAAGGTGAAAGAGCTCTGCAAGGAGAATTACAAAACATTGCTGAAAGAAAGCATAAATGACACAAACAAATGGAAAACATTCCATACTCATGGATTGGAAAAGTGGATATCATTAAAATAGCCATACTTTCCAAAGCAGCCTACAAATTCAATGCATTCCTATCAAATTACCAACTTCATTTTCCACAAAACTAGGAAAAACTATTCTAAATTTCATGTGGAACCAACAAAGTGCCTGAATACCCAAAGCAATCCTAAGTAAAAAGAACAAGGCCAGAGGCATCGCATCACCTGATTTCAAACTACTACAAGGCTACAGTAACCAAAACAGTATGTTACTGATACTAATGAAACAGAATAGACTAATGAAACAGAATAGATAATTCAGAAATAAAGATGCACACCTACAATCAACTGATCTTCAACAAAGGTAGCAACAACAACAACAAAGTAATGGGTAGAGATACCTTATTCAATATATACATCCAACAAAGAACTAGTATCCAGTATCTATAAGGAACTTAAATGAATCAGCAACAACAAATACCACCCCATTGAAAAGTGAGCAAAGGATGTGAACATGAACAGACACTTCTCAAAAGAAGAAGACATACATGTGGCCAACAGCATATGGAAAAAGGTGCTCAGTATTACTAATCAGAAAAATGCAAATCAAAATCACCACGAGAGAACATCTCATTCCAATCAAAATGCTATTAATTAAAAAGTCAAAAAATAACAGATGTTGGCATGGTTGCAAAAAAAAAAAAAGAGAGAGAACATTTATCCACTTTTGGTAGGAATGTTTGGCCACTTTGGGAAACAGTTTAGAGATTTCTCAAAGGACTAAATATAAAACAGTCATTCAACCCAGCAGTCCTATTATTGGGTATATAGCTAAAGGAAAAGAAATCATTCTACCTAAAAGACAATTGCACTCGTATGTTCATTGCAGCACTGTTCACAATAGGAAAGACATGGAATCAACCTAGGTGCCTATCAGTAGTGGACTGGATAAAGAAAATGTACTGCATATATACCATGGAATATTACACAGCAATAAAAAAGAATGAAATCATCCCCTTTGCAGCAGTATGAATGCAGCTGGAGGCCATTATCCTAAACAAACTAATGCAGAAATAGAAATGCATATATTGCATGTTCTCACTTATAAGTGGGAGCTAAACATTGGGTTTACATGGACATAAAGATGAGAACAATAGACACTGGTTACTCCAGAAAGTGGAAGAAAAGGAGGAGGGCAAGGGTTGAAAAACTACCTATTGGGTACTGATATGGTTTGGCTCTGTGTCCCCATCCAAATCTCATGTGGAATTGTAATCTCCATGTGTCAAGAGAGGGAACTGGTGGGAGGTGATTGGATCATAGGGGCAGATTTCCCTTTTCCTGTTCTCATGATAGTGTGTCCTCACAAGATCTGGTTGTTTAAAAGTATGTGCTGCTGCTGCCTCCTCCTCCTCCTCCTCCACCTCCTCCTCCTCCTCCTTCTTCTTTCTCTTTCTCCTTCTTTCTCTCTCTCTCTCCTGCCACCATGTAAGATGTGCCTTGCTTCCCCTGCGCCTTCCTCCATGATTGTAAGTTTCCTGAGACCTCCCCAGTCATGCAGAACTGTGAGTCAATTAAACCTCTTGTCTTTATAAATTACCCAGTCTCAAGTGGTTATTTATAGCAGTGTGAAAACTGAAAAATACAGGTACTGTGTTCACTATTTGGGTGTCAGGATCAATAGAAACCCAAACCTTAGCATCATGCAATATGTCCTTGCAAGAATCCCACATCTGTGCCCTTGAATCTAAAATTTAAAAGAAAAAGGACAGATACACACACAGATACAAACAGTATTAATTTAGTTTTTCCCTTTACTAAATCCGTCCTAGTGGTAGGTGCCAGCAACGCAATAAAGAACATGACACGTTTCTTGCCTTCAAAGACTGCACAGCCTCTGTGACAATGCACCATGCAGACTAGGTCTTAGATGTCTCAAACTGGTGGTCTGCAGATAGGTTTTATTTGGTGGGCATACTGTTTGAATTTTTAAAAACTAGATGTTAACATTTTAATATGGAAATTGTCTCATTACATTTAGCTTTATGGCTTCTCTTGGAAGGCCCACGTGGCAACATTGGCTCATCTCCTGCCCACTGGAGAAAGAGCAGCACTCACTTCTCTGCTTTGTGTCTTTGGTCTAGACTTTCGATATTTAAGTTTGAGACCCCTAGACCAGGAGCAGCAAGAGGAGAGCAGTCAATTCTGAAGGGCTGGGGCAGGTGGAGGCTTGAGCGTGACTTCCTAGATGCTGCCCCAGCAGCCCTAGGGGAGATAGTGGCGGCCCACACAGGCCGTGGTCGGGGAGTGGGACATGGTGAGAGACATCTAAACTGGAGGATGGGCTGTGCTTAGGTGTGGCTTTGCAGCATTGTGGAGGTGGAGGTGAACCACAGGTAAGAACCCCAGGTCAAGTTTTCCAGCAGGAATATGAAAATTAAACAGCCTCAGGAAAGACATGAGTTCTGAAGGCCTTTGCATCAAATGTGAATGATGTCACTTGGGGACTGTGGAACGTGTTGAACACAGATTCTGATCCAGCAGCTCTGGGGGATGGGTTGGGGAGGGAGGGAGGGGCTCTGTATTTCTAACAATCTCCTGGTCCCTGGACTACATTTTCAGTAGTTGGAGCTTGGAACAGAAATTACAATCTGGTGGGCCATGGGCCAATTTGGCCCAGGAAGTAAAGTTTTTCTGGCTTACATGGTATTTAATTTTTTTAAAAATTAGTTGCTAACAGTTTAAAATCAAGTGTTTTGCATAAAATCTGAATTTGTTCCCCCTTCATTTTCTGTCACATCACTGAATTTCTTTTATTTTTTGCATTTTTTATAATTGAAATTTGCTTGTGAATTGATTTTTTTTTTTTTTACTTTTTCATCATGTGCAGGCTGGGATGTTGGCTGTCTTATTTGCCCTGTTACCCTAGAATGTAGAACAATGTCTGGCACACAGTCTATTCTATATATATATTTATTATTTGACAAATAAATGAGCAAATCTACTTTCTTGCATGAATCACCATAACCTGTACTAGGCCTTCTGTAGTATATGCCCCTGGGAATCACCTAGGTTTAGAGAATCTGAGAGACAGGAAGAAAAACAAGGGCAAGAAAGAGTACAGTAGTGCCCCCTTATCCTTGGGGACACTACTGTACTCCCACTGTGCTGTTCCAAGACCCCCAGTGAATGCCTGAAATTACAAATAGTACCAAACCCACCAAACCCTGTATATACTATACTATACTTTTTTGATCTGATAATTGAGATGGCCACTGAGTGATACTGGGGCCCAGAAACTGATACCCCAAACCACAGTGCTTTGTCATGGTGAGCTGAAGAAGCAGCCTCAAGGTCTCTCTGACCTTCACTATCCTGTCTTCCAATCCTCTGTCTCTCACAAAGCACAGATGAAGTTCTCTGAAGTTCCTTTTTCTGCCTAAAGTCTGACCCACCAAAGAAGGAAACAATTACCTTGGGTTTCTTCCCTGAATTTTAATTAACTGAATGTATATTGCAGGAAGAAAGACGGGAGTTTTTCAATACCCCTGGATGGACTTTTGTCATAAACCATTGTCTGCTCTGTGGGCTCAACAGACTTTGTCCCAGGTCATTGTATGTTCTTTAAGCCCATGGAATTCTCCCCCCATACCCCTCAATCATCCACACTTCCTCACCTCCCTTTGCCCTAAGAAGAAGGGTGTACAACCACCTCTACCCCACTGCCTGGTGCGGTCATCCTGTGTGATATCCCCAACCCCATGCATGTGAATACATTTGTATGCCTTTTCTCTTATTAATCTGCCTTTTGTTGGTTGATTTTCAACAAACCTTCAAGGGTAAAGGAGAAGTTTTCCTTCGGCCTTGTCAGTGACTACCAGATGGGTAGCGTATACAGTGTGGGCACTTGTGGACAAAGGAATGAGTCTTGTTACTCAGAACAGCTCACAATTTGAAACTTATCATTTATTTCTGGAATTTTTCATTCAATCCTTTCAGACCACAGTTCACCCAGGTACTGTAGTCAGAGAACTAGAATGGAGATCAAGGGAGAGGACGCAGAGGGCAAGGGAGGAAAGAGCACAGGTGGGTGGTCAGCCAGGTCAGTGCTGTGGGGTGGAGGTTGGGGGCCTCAGGAGGGGCTGCTGGCCTTCAAGAAAGCAGGAGAGGGAGGCACTGTACTGAAAAGTCTGGGGCTACCAAGAAGGGAAGCAAAAGGGCAGTTTCTCAGGGTTGAAGTTGGGCTTTGGGAAGGTTTTAGGGGGAGCGCAGGTATTTGTGAGCCCATGTTTAAACAGAGTAAGGACCCAGTAGTGATAAAAAGAGCAAAGATATAAAAAAGATGGAATAGCAGTAGGTGATGTCCACCTTAGGGCGAGTAGAAGGTTATGATAGGCTACAAGGGAAGAGATTGAAAAGGAGGAAGAAGAAAAATCCTTTCTTTAGGATATGGAGGGGCAGGGAAAGAAAACTCACAAGAAATATGTGCTTCTAACAGGTCTCCACTTAGGGAGAGACTCTAAAAACCTCTGATAGAATCTGAACAAGTAGGGAATATGTGGTGACACCGGTGTGGAAATGAGAAGGGCTGTGTCTAGCAGATGTATCCCATGTAATCAATAGTTTCTCCTTAATGGAGTTTGCAATAGCATTGGTATTTTGTCTGACCCTGTTGCCTCCTGTTCCTTTCAAATAATTTTCTAGAAGCACTGGTTTGAGTAATATCTTGATGTTTGAAGAAATATTTGGTAATTGAATAAGAAGAGAGCTGTGTTGTCTAAAGTGATGATGAAAATGGGTAAGGAGAAATGCTGCCACTTGTGAGGTTTATGGGCGGGAGAGTTAAACGGGAAAATTATGAAAAAGCTACCTTAGTCCTCAAGGCCCGTTGTTAGTCCTAATTTTATTGTTTTGTGTTTTCACCTTATGGTGCTCAATAAATATTTGTTCAGTGAACAAATAAATGTAAGGTCAGACTCTGCACACAAGTCAAAGAAATCTTGTTTCCTGGCAAAGCTAGCTGAATTAAGTGCAGGTTTCCACAATCACCTCTCCTGGCTCCGTTTTATTTCAGCTGTAGGGGATCTGAGAGACTGTAGCCCAGGTTTTCCGTCAAAGCAGTAAGTGGAAATATTTCCCTACGACAAGGCTGCCCTGGGTGTCATGTCCAGGCTCCTGGCCTCCTGTGGACTCACCCCGCCTGGTGTCCTGGTGACCTGGGCTATCTCAGATTGCTCTCATCAGCCTGGCAAGTGAGGGCCTGACAGAGGCACTAAAGGGTTTCTTCTGGAGTCTGGCTGATTTCACCTCCTGGCTTTGCCTAGTTAGATCGGAGAAGTCACTTCACTTCTCGTTGACTCTATTAGTTCTCTGTAAAATGGGTATAATAATAGTTCCTCTCTCACGGGATGGTTTTTGAAGATTAAATAAGGTAATTCAGGTAAAGCATGCAGAAGGGTGTCTCGCACACAGTACTCGGTAAATGTCAGCCATTATTATTGGAAGCTACAGCTGCCTTTGATCAATAATAAAAAAATACTACATTTGATATTATTTGAAAATACAGTGTGTGTGCCAGCATCCTGGCACAGGTGAGGTGCGCCTGAAAGGGGAAATGATTTGCCCAAGGCAGTGCCCCTAGGAATGGCCGAAGTCCGTCTAAACACCATGTCTTCTGACTCTCAATCCAGTATCTTTCCCACTCTCCCTCATTTCCAGGCATGGCTTGCTCGTTTTTCAAAAATCATCTCGAAGGATGTCCCAGTTCAACTTCGCCCCAGTTGCTCCAGCGCAGCCCCACGCCAGAACTTGAGCGAGAGCAGCAGTCCGCCTGCCGGGAGGGGGCGCTCGGCGAGGCGGCGAGGCGGCGGGGCGGCGGGGCGGCGGGGCGGCGGGGCGGGGCTCTCACTGGTACGAGCTCGGCCGCCCGTCCAATCAGAGGCGCCGCGCCGTCGCGGGGCCCGTCCGCGGGAATTTGAAGTGCCTGACTGGGTGGCCGGGAGACGGAGTCTCGGGGTCGCGTGCACCTGGGCGGCCAGGGAGGCTCCAGTGCCCGGGAGAAAGGTGAGCGCCCGCCGGGCCGGGCCAGGAGCCGCTCCCTAGTGAGGCCTGGGCGTCCGGACCCTCGGGGGGCGCCCGGGCCGGGGCCTCGGGACTCGGCGGGCCAGGACGTCGGGGTCGGGAAGGACCCGGGGCGGGGCTTCCCTCTCTGCCTCAGCTTCCCCGAGACTGCAGAGAGTTGGGCTGCGCCAGGGGCTGCCCACCTGGGTGGGTTTCAAGGAACTGCCGCGAGCTGTGGAGCGAGGGCTCCGCTTTTCCAGCTCCATCTCCGCGGAGATCTGAGCCATTCGCTCTCCCGAAGATAAAGGCAGCTGGAACCCTGGGCCCACGCAGCTGTCCTGATCGTCCGGGTCAGAGCGACCCCAAGTCGGGCGAGCAGCCTGCGGACAGGGTCCAGAAATGGAACCGGGTCCCCTTGTTCTCGGTCCTTTCTGCCTCCTCACTCCTCAGGTAGATTCCTTCCCCCCGCTTCCGTTCCCCCGCCCCCGACATTTTAAACTGGGTCACGTTTTTACTTTAACACGTTCAGTTGTATCGTGTAGTGGAAAGAGCCGCTGCGAAGTGAAAAGGCATAAGTGTGACTTAATTCCACCACTGACCCACCTTTCCAACTAGCAAAAGTCGCCGGGCCGCAGTTTTCCCATCCAAAGACGGAGCCAGTGGCTGTCCTTGTGGTGAAGACACAGTGAAACACTGTGCGAAGGGGAATATTTTTAAAGTGGCTGTAAATAAAGAAAAATTCTAAATAATATCACCTATGTGGAAAATAAAGCAGAACTGAGAGAAAAAGAGCAGCGTAGTGGTTGCTAGGGGCTGCAAGTGGGAGAAATGGGGAAGATGTGGGTCAAAGAGTACAAAGTTGAGTAAGTTCCGGGGATCTAGTGTGCAGCTTGGTAACTGTAGTTAATGACACTACTGTGTACTTGAAATTTGCCGAGAGCGAGACGTGTTCTCAGCGCACAAATGCGAGGTGATGGAAATGTTAATTTGCTTTATGGTGGCAATCATTTCATAATGTATATCAAAACATCACATTGTACACCTTAGATTATACAATATTTTTATTTACTTCAGTAAAGCTGGAAAAACGAAATAGCTGTAAAGAGTGGTGCTGAAGTAAGGTATATTTAACAAATATACATATATACTGTGTAATTGGCACTGTAGTAAATGGTTAACAAGTAATTTCTTTAATTCTCTTAATTTAATTGAAGTAAGGATACTATTTTTATCTTCTCTTTATAGGCAAGAAAACTGAGGCACAGAGAGATTGTCACACAGCCAGTAAGGTGTTGATGCCCTCTAAGGCTCATGCGTGTCAGTGTTTGTGAACAGTAGTAGACCCTTGCCTGCTTTGATCATCTCATCTGTGGGATCAAGTAATTCTGGGGGCCTGAGCTGGGACAAAGGAATGGAAGGAAGGAGAAAGGGAAAGGAGAAAATCAAAGGTGGTGGAGGAAGAAAGACTGCTGCTAATTACCGTCTCAGACACCTTCCTTGAAACCACCTTCGGAAACTACTCTGCCAGTCTAAGTGCTACCCTCGGCATTGCTTATTTAGTAGTCATTTCGGTTTTTTTTTTTTGTTTGTTTGTTTTTGTTTTTTTTTTGAGACGGAGTCTCGCTCTGTCGCCCAGGCTGGAGTGCAGTGGCACGATCTCGGCTCATTGCAAGCTCCGTCTCCCGGGTTCACGCCATTCTCCTGCCTCAGCCTCCCAAGTAGCTGGGACTACAGGCATCCGCCACCACGCCCAGCTAATTTTTTGTATTTTTAGTAGAGGCGGGGTTTCACCGTGTTAGCCAGGATGGTCTCGATCTCCTGACCTCATGATCCGCCCGCCTCGGCCTCCCAAAGTGCTGGGATTACAGGCGTGAGCCACCGTGCCCAGCCGTCATTTCGTTTTTTAAAAACATCTTATTACACAGAATTAGATATGCCACTGGCTGAATCATGCCTTATGAAACATAATTACATACAGCCCAAACCTAATGTGATTTGCATTTTCTGATCTTTTCCTTAGACACAGTCATTGAAATTAATGAGGAGGAACCTAGTAGTCTTAGTGAAGTAAACCTTATGCATTATTAAGAATCTCTCATCCCTGTTTATTGAGGAGCCATTGGCAGACTGATATTGTAGAAAGTAAAGAGAGGCTTCAACCCGTTGGAGAGGGAGTATAGGAAATCAGCTCTCTCTTTTAATGCTGCTTTATGGAAGTGTTTGGGAGAAAAAAAAATAACAGATACTTGACTGTTATAACTTGCTAACTATAGTAAAGATAGTTACTTCTAGGGAGAAGAACTTAGGTGGTTTCCACTGGATTAAAAAACAACCTTATTTCTCTGCTTTCCCCCAAATCCCCACATAACAACAAAAACCTAACTTGTGAAAGATCTTAAGCTCTTACTGTTTTTAAGTAGAACTTGGATTTTCAGATATTTTTTAAGTTTGTAAAGCTGTTTCTTCTGACAATAATAGAGATAAATAGAGCATTCATACTCAAATCCTTGTTGGTTTGGAATTTCAAGCAAGGATGTGAAGACAGAAGCACTCTATGAGCACTGAAAGTATCTGGGATACTTGTGCCTGCTTATCGTTTTTGTTTTTTTAGGTTTCTTTCAAAATGAAGATTCACGCAGTGATTGTAACTGTCTTGATGAGCCAGGTTGTAGTTTACAAAGTTTTATTCCAGAAGGAAAAAAGCCACTTCACCTAGAAATTTTGCAAACAAATCAACTTTTACTCTGTGAGTAATCCAGGGCCTATCAAGACTACATTTTAGGTGAGGAGGTTCTTTTTTGTTTCTTTTCTGCTTTTTTTTTTTTTTTTGGTGATAGAGTCTTGCTTTGTCACCGAGGCTGGAGGGCAGTGGCACGATCTTGACTCACTGCAACCTCTGCTTCTTGGCTCAAGCCATCCTCCCACCTCAGCCTCTTGAGCAGCTGGGACTACACCTGGCATGCAGGCATGCACCACTACACCTGGCTAATTTTTGTATTTTTTCTAAAGAGAGGGTTTTGCCATGTTGCCCAGGCTGGTCTTGAACTCCTGAGCTCTAGTGATCTGCCCACCTCGGCCTCCCAAAGTGCTGGGATTACGGACGTGAGCCACCGTGCCTGTCCTTTTTTGCTCCTTTTATCTTTTTAGTTTATAAGTAGACTGCCTATCTCAGTCCCTCAGGTTGCCAGTTGTTGGTTCTGAGAAAATGGATTTAAGTGGATTTATTAACTTCCCTCTGCTTTATGCATTCTCACTTCTTCCTGTGTTTAATTTGTTTGTAGTTAACTGCAAGGCCTCTGAGGCACGGGAATTCACAGCTGAGTTCTTGGAGAAGGTCCTTGAGCCATCTGGATGGCGGACAGTCTGGCACATGATGTGCTCAAGGTGCTGCTTGAGGTAAAGTTAATTTTGTTGTTAAGACATTTGTCTCAAGCTGTAAGCACTTTACTTCAGACTCTTAGAGCCAAAGTGCTTATTTTTAATTAAAGTTTATGAGCTGATTGAAATAGCATGTTTTTCACGTCTAATTGCCATGGTGTAGGAAGT
The DNA here is from genome assembly GCF_028858775.2 of Pan troglodytes. Taxonomy (NCBI): domain Eukaryota; kingdom Metazoa; phylum Chordata; class Mammalia; order Primates; family Hominidae; genus Pan; species Pan troglodytes. The sequence continues at coordinate 31,825,228 of NC_072418.2, read as the reverse complement.
GTTCCGCAAATTTTAAAGGCAACTGAGGAGGAGCTACCAGGGAATTAAAGTGGCTTAAGTTTCAGCGTCCTTTGACGAGGGGAACTGGATTATAAACCTATGAAGTGGAGGAAGTATTTGAGATCATTTAAAAAATGAGGAGGCCTAATTATGAAGTCAACAGTTTCCATTAATTTTTTACCTTCTTAGTTGTAGCCCATTAAGTAGCTCAAACCAAAGAGGCATTTTAAAACTATCCCATTTTTGCCTAGTAAATTTGTAGATATGTGGTTAATCTTTTGATAATGTGTCTCATTGCAGAAAGTAAAAACAATCTTATTTTTCAACTGACTGGGCCTTTTACATTAAATTTGCACTCCAATTACAGCTGTGAATTTTTCTCAGTGTTTGTTAACTGAACCACAAAAAGTCCTGTTAAGCTAAAATGTTAAACCAGGGGGTGTGAATACAAGTTGTTGCTGCAGCTCCTTTAGAAAATGGCATTGCATACTGCAGTGATTATGAACGAGGCAGTGGGTTGCAGCTGTTCCTTGTGAGTTTTTAAGTTTTGGATTATGCTGATATCTTCAGTTGAAGTTCTGGCCTTTTCATTGGGTTATGATAGTGCCCACCCCTCCTGCCCCCATCACTTCTCTAAAAGCAGTCAAAGTCATTGTTTTAAAAGAGAAGTGTACAATTTCTCTGCTTAAAACTACTAATGCATTGCATTTACCGAGGGTCCCGTGTTGGCTTTATGGCTTCTCATTGTGCTGGAGAACATGTAAAATCCAAGCGCCAGATGCTCTATATGTCCTGGTCTTTTTGCCTTTCTCTCCTACCTCATCACTTACTGTTTCTCCCCTGCTCCCAGTTTCCTCCCTTTGGCTCTAGCAAGAAGGACTGCCTTTCTGCTCTTTCAGTGGCCAAGCCCATCTCGACCACAGGCCTTTTGCGTCTTCCCTGCTCTTTGGATGGCTGCTTCCTTTTCATTCTCAGCGCAGAGGTGACTTCCCCTGGCCATCCCAGCAAAACCAGATCACCACCCCTGCTAGTTACTCTCTGTCACCTACTCATCACTATCTTGTTTATTTACCCCCTTGATTACAATGGAAGTTCCATGAGCTAAAAGCCAGGCCTCTCATGTTTATCCTTTATGGAAGGATAGGCTTCCATAATGGAAGAAGCATCCCTGCCCCTATTGCATGCTTTAAAAAAATCAGGCTGTCAGTAGTGTTTTATACGTGGAGCTTAATTTTGATTTCCACGTGTTAAGTCACATTATTTTACATTTTAGGCCACAGATGTGGACATTTCAGCCTTGGAGGCAGTGGTGCAGCTTGCTGAGCCATACCTCTGTGAATCTTGAGCGAGTACTTTCACCTTGGAGTGTATGAAAGAGCTCCTCGAGCTGAAGGAACATCAGTTGCCCCTGCAGGAGCTGGGTGGTGTTTGATGATTCTGGAGTGTTTGACCAGACAGCACTTGTAACTGAGCATGTCAGCTAGGAAGGTAAGTTGATAAAAATAACTTTGTGGCCAGAAACTTTGGATGAATTGAAGTAATTCTGGTCTGTGTTAGACCCAGCTTTAAAATTCAAACTGTAAACTTGGTCATGGGAATATTTTAAAATATTCAATGATAGGATAATCTTTTTAAATTAAAAAAAACGTTTTAAATCATTTGGGATAATTTCAAACTCACAGAAAAGTTAACAAAAATAGTACAGTACAAAGCATTTCTGTTTGTCTTTTACCTGGTATCCCCAAATGTTAACAAAAGGTAGGGGATTCTTAATTTGGTTTGTCTATATTTAGAAACTGACTTAAAAGTTATGGATGCTAAGGCTTATGGTTGGTATGTTTGAGTCTAAAAGGACAGAAAGAGGAAAGGAAGGAAAGCAAAGAAGTTTGTATACCATGATGATGATGTACGCACTGATTAAACTAATACACATTTTCTTCAAGGAGGTATCTGGTCAGAGAAGGTGTTTTCTGAGGCTGCCTACTGGATCCCTAGGGGTTGTGTTCCTGCCATTCAGCCTATTTGGCAGTTATTTCCACCTGTACAAACAGACCCTTTGTCCCTTACATGAGAAAGAAAGCCCACACCTGGATTCATATTAATAGGTATGATTTAAAATTTTTTTCAGATAAATCTTCTATCAGATAGTGCCTGATACAGATAGTTCTTTTGGATTTTCTATATGTAAGTATATTCACTGAAGAAGTCTACTTTTAGCCATGTAAAAATGGACTTATATTCCTCTAGTAAGTGGAAGACTGGCTAATGCAATGATCATAATGTTAATAATGTTGCTTGGTGTTTTGTAGTTTTGAAAGTACTTTCCTGTTTCTATACCATTTGTCAGTTAACCTGGTTTTGCCAAGCTTAGTTTAAATACTCGATAAAGAAGCAGAGTGCCTCAGATGCCGCTTCCGACATCTTATGGACAATCTCTAATTGCATGCAAGAACATTTAACCCTGGGTATTCAGTATTAAGCCAAGCAATATAAATCTAAAGAACTGGTTTCTGTCCAGGACCAAAATGACTCTGTTATGTTTCTCTTGCTTTAAAATAGTCTGTCAGTTGAAGCATTTGAAGGTGAAGGGATAACTGATGAGTTTAGGAAATTAGAGAGGATGCCAATCTCTATGGGTACAGAAGTTGGTAGAAAGACAAGTACCTGGAACTGGTAAGAGTTCCTGTTAAGGAAGAGGAGCCTGGTTACATTTACTCTCCATGTTGAGGACTCAGATTCTGGTTGGTGCCTAGAGAAGGTCAAATTATGAGGGTTTTCATTTGCCCATTGATTCAATAAGTGTGGAGTGCTGGGTTCTCAGTTGAGGGTGGGGTGTGACTGGTGCACAAAACCAACACCCTTGTCGGGGAGCTGCCAGTCTAAAGGTGGGAGGTGAAGCTTTATAGAATAGTCACATAAGGATGCAGAGGCAATTGGAAGCGGCCGTGAGCACCGTGAAGAATTGCAGAGTGTCCTAAGACTGGGTCAGGTTGCTCTTCTGTGCTTATTTCCTGAGGAAATGACATTCAAATTTGGGTGTAAAAGGTGAAAGGAATGGCAGGTGAAAGGGGTGGCAGAGATGGGGGAACTGGTTCAGGAACTCAGTGGCTTTGAGGAGCTGCAAGGTCAATGTGGCCAGAACACAGTGCTGGGAGAGTCCTGTGGACTCTCAACCAGGGTAGAGAGGTTGGCAGGGCTCAGACGGTGCAGGGCTCTGTCACCCAGTGAATCATTTTGTAAGAGCATGAAAAGCCATTGAGGGATTTTTATTCTGGGGTCAATATGACTTGCTTTGTGTTTTAAAAGATTCATTCTGGCTGCTGTGTGGAAAACAAATGGAGGGAGATGGAATAGGGAGATGGGGATATGGAGGGGTCTAGAGTGGAAATATGGAGGGGTCTAGAGTGGGGATATGGAGAGATCTAGAGTGGCGGATATGGAGGGGTCTAGAGTCAGGATACGGAGAGCACTAGAGTGGGGGATATGGAGGGGTCTAGAGTGGGGATATGGAGGGGTCTAGAGTGGGGATATGGAGGGGTCTAGAGTGGGGATATGGAGGGGTCTAGAGTGGGGATATGGAGGGGTCTAGAGTGGGGGATATGGAGGGGTCTAGAGTGGGGATATGGAGGAGTCTAGAGTGGGGGATATGGAGGAGTCTAGAGTGGTGATATGGAGGGGTCTAGAGTGGGGATATGGAGGGGTCTAGAGTAGGGGAAATGGAGGGGTCTAGAGTGGGGATATGGAGGGGTCTAGAGTGGGGATATGGCAGGGTCTAGAGTGGGGATATGGGGGTCTAGAGTGAGGATATGGAGGGGTCTAGAGTGGGGATATGGAGGGGTCTAGAGTGGGGATATGGAGGGGTCTAGAGTGGGGATATGGAGGGGTCTAGAGTGGGGATATGGAGGGGTCTAGAGTGGGGGAAATGGAGGGGTCTAGAGTGGGGATATGGAGGGGTCTAGAGTGGGGATATGGAGGGGTCTAGAGTGGGGATATGGAGGGGTCTAGAGTGGGGATATGGCAGGGTCTAGAGTGGGGATATGGGGGGGTCTAGAGTGAGGATATGGAGGGGTCTAGTGTGGGGATATGGAGAGGTCTAGAATGGGGACACGGGTCTAGAGTGGGGATGTGGGGGGTCTAGAGTGGGGACATGGAGGGGTCTAGAGTGGGGATGGAGGCTTATTGAGAAAGTAGAATAGCTGGGCCTTGGTTGTCGAACAGTTATGGGGGATGAGACATGAGTGGATGTGGAAGTCAAGGCTGATACTCATGTTTCTGGCTTAAAGGAATAAAGACTGGGGAGGTGTAGATGTGAATGATGTGTAAGTGCCTGGCATGGTACCGGTGAGGAGGATATCTGAGCTGAGTCATGGGATGTAAATACAGGCTTACCAGGTGGAGAAGGAAGACACTTCTGGCAGCCTGACCAACATGTTACATGGAGGTTAGAAAAAGCTTGTGAAATTGACAGTTTACCCACAAGGGCTCTCAGGCAAGGGAGGTAATTGGAGTTAAATTATGAATCCATGTTATATTATCACGTTTAGGACTTCATTTTGAGGGCAGCAAAGAGCTGGCAGAGGTTTTTTTGAATTGAGTAAAGGCATGCTTAGATTCATTAAAAAAAAAAATAGACTCTAGAGGGTGAAGAGACTGACAGCCCAATCCATAAGAATTAAAAGACGGCTGGCTTCATTTTTAGTGCTCCTTTCTTTTCACACAGAACTTTTTGAAAGAGTTATATATAGTCACAGACAGACAGTCTGTACTTCTTGGCATCCCAGTAACACTTCTACTCCGACTTCACCATGAAAATTGTGCTCAAGATTATCAAGGACTTCCATGTTCTCAAATCCAGTTGACACTTCTCTGATCTCATCCTGCTTGACCTCTTGACTGTATTCTAGGTGTTTGATCATTTTTATTTTTTTATTTTTTATTTTTTATTTTTGTGGGTTTATTTTGTAGGTTTATATATTTATGGGTTACAGGAGATGTTTTGATACAGGCATGCAATGTGAAATAATCACATCATGGAGAATGGTGTATCCTTCCTTCAAATGCTTATCCTTTGTGTTATAAACAATCCAATTAGACTCTTTTCATTCTTTTAAAATGTATAATTATGTTATTATTGACTCTAGTCACTCTGTTATACTGTCAACTAATAGGTTCTATTCGTTCTTTCTAATTAACCATCCCTACCTTCCCCTCATCCCCCAACTACCCTTTTAGCCTGTAGTAACCATCCTTCTATCCTCTCTCTCCATAAGCTCAATTGTTTTGATTATTAGATCCTACAAATAAGTGAGAACATGCAATGTTTGTGTTTCTGTGCCTGGCTTATTTCACTTAACATAATGATCTCCAGTTTCATCCATGTTGTTGCAAATGATTCATTCTTTTTTACGGCTGAATAGTATTCCATTGTGTAGAAGTCCTACATTTTCTTTATCCGTTCGTCTGTTGATGGACACTTAGATTGCTGCCAGATCCCAGCTATTGTAAACAGTGCTGCAAATAAACGTAGGAGTGCAGGTATCTTTTCAGTATACTTATTTTCCTTCTTTTGGATATATACCCAGGAGTGGTATTGCTGGATGATATGGTAGCTCCATTTTTAGTTTTTTGAGGAACTTCCAAACAGTTCTCCATAGTTATTTTACTAATTTACATTCTCACCAACAGTGTAGGATGGTTCCCTTTTCTTTTTCTTTTTTTTTTGAGATGGAATTTCCTTCCTGTTGCCCAGGCTGTAGTGCAATGGCGCGATCTCTGCTCACCACAACCTCCGCCTTCCAGGTTCAAGCAATTCTCCTGCCTCAGCCTCCCGAGTAGCTTGGATTACAGGCATGTGCCACCATGCCCAGCTAATTTTGTATTTTTAGTAGAGACGGGGTTTCTCCATGTTGGTCAGGCTGGTCTCGAACTTCCAACCTCCACCCGCCTTGGCCTCCCAAAGTGCTGGGATTACAGGCATGAGGCACTGTGCCTGGCCTGGTTCCCTTTTCTTAACATCTTCGCCAGCATTTGTTATTGCCTGTGTTTTGGATATAAGCCATTTTAACTGGGGTGAGATGATATCTCATTGTAGTTTTGATTTGCATTGCTCTGGTGAGCAATGACATTGAGCACCTTTTCATATGCCTGTTTGCCATTTGTATGTCTTCTTTTGAGAAATGGCTATTCAAATCTTTTGCCCATTTTTTTATTATTAGATTTTTTCCTATAGAGTTGTTTGCAGACCCGTGTATATTCTGGTTATTAATTTCTTGTCAGATGGGTAGTTTGCAAATATTTTCTCCCATTCCATGGGTTGTCTCTTCACTTTGTTGATTGTGTCCTTTGCTATGCAGAAGCTTTTTAACTTGATGTGATCCCATCAGTCCATTTCTGCTTTGGTTGCCTGTGCTTGTAGGGTATAACACAAGAAGTTTTTGCCCAGACCAATGTTCTAGGGAAAACCCTAATGTTTTCTTGTAGTAGTTTTGTAGTTTAAGGGTTTTTTTTTTTTATAATTTAAGGTTTTAGATTTAAGTCTTCATTTGGATTTGATTTGTGTGTATAGTGAGAGATAGGAGTCTAGTTTCCTTCTTCTGCATATAGATAACCAGTTTTCCCAGCACCAGTTATTGAAGAAGCTGTCTTTTTCCCAGTGTATGTTCTTGGCACCTTTGTGGAAAATGAGTTCGCTTATGTGTGGGGATTTGTTTTTTGGTTCTCTATGTTTTATCATTGGTTTATGTGTCTGTTTTTATGCCAGTCCCTGAAGTTTGGTTACTATAGCTCTGTAATATAATCACGAGGTCAGGAGATCGAGACCATCCTGACTAACACGGTGAAACCCCGTCTCTACTAAAAATACAAAAAATTAGCCGGGCGCGGTGGCGGGTGCCTGTAGTCCCAGCTACTCGGGAGGCTGAGGCAGGAGTATGGCGTGAACCCGGGAGGCGGAGCTTGCAGTGAGCCGAGATCGGGCCACTGCACTCCAGCCTGGGCAACAGAGCAAGACTCCGTCTCAAAAAAAAAATAAGTAAATAAAATTAAAGTCAGGTAATGTGATTCTTCCAGTTTTGTTCTTTTTCCTTATGATAATACTGAATCTGTAGATTGCTTTGGGTAGTATGGACATTTTAACAAAATTGCTTCTTCCATTCCATGAACATGGAATATTTTTCCTTTTTTTGGTGTTCTCTTTTTTCATCACTGTTTTATAGTTTTCATTATAATCTTTCACTTCTTTGGGTAGTTCCTAGGAATTTAATTTTATGTGTAACTATTTTAAATGGGGTTACTTAAATTTTTTTCAGATTGTTCACTGTTGGCATATAAAAATGCTACTGATTTTTATATATTGATTTTGTAGTCTGTGACTTGACTGAATTTATCACTTCTAGTAGTTTTTGGGTGGAGTCTTTAGGTTTTTTTCAAATATAAGATCATATCACTTGCAAACAAGGTAATTTGACATCTTCCATTCCAACTTGGATGCCCTTTATATCCTTCTCTTGTCTGATTGCTGTAGCTAGGACTTATAGTACTGTGGTGAATAACAGTGGTGAAAGTGGGCATCCCTGTGTTCCAAATCTTAGAGGAAAGACTTTTCAGTTCTCCACATTCAGTATGATAAGAGCTATGGGTCTGCTGTATATGGCTTTTATTATGTTGAGATATGTTCCTTCTATACCCAGCTTTTTGAGAGTTTTTACCATGAAGGGATGTTGAATTTTATGAAATGCCTTTTCAGCATCAATTGAAATGATCATATGGTTTTTATCCTTCATTCTGTTGATATGATATGTCACATTGATTTGTGTATGTTGAACCATCCTTGCATCATGGGGATAAATTACATTTGGTTATGATGAATGATCTAATATATTAGCGAATTTGGTTTGGTAATGTTGAGAATTTTTCAATAAGTATTCATCAGAGATATTAGCCTGTAGTTTTCTTTCTTTTTTTTCTTTTCTTTTCTTTCCTTTTCTTTTCTTTTTTTTGATGTGTCTTTGTCTGATTTTGATATCAGGGTAACACTGGTCTTGTAGAATGAGTTTGAAAGTATTCCCTCCTCTGCTATTTTTTGGAATAGTTTGAGGAGGATTGGTAGAACTCAGCAGTAAAGCCATCAGTCCTGAGCTTTTCTTTACTGGGAGATTTTTTATTATAGCTTCGATATTGTTACTTGTTATTGGTCGATTCAGGTTTTAGATTTCTTCCTGATTGAATCTTGATTGGTTGTATATATCTAGAAATTTGTCCATTTCTTCTGTATTTTCTGATTTATTGGTATATAGTTGCCTATACTATCCAACAATGATACTAGGAATCAAATTCTTTGAATTTCTGCAATATCAGTTGTAATGTCTCGTTTTTCATTTTTGATTTTATTTATTCGTATCTTTTTTTTTTTTTTTTTAGTTTGGCTATGTCAATTTTGTGTAACTTTTTAAAAAACAACCTTTTGTTTCATTGATGTTTTGTATTTTCATTTCAGTTTTATTTATGTCTGCGCTGATCTTTATTATTTATTTTCTTCTAATTTTGGGTTTGGTTTGCTCTTGCTTTTCTAGTTCTTTAAGATGCATTGTTAGATTATTTATGTGGAGTTCTTCCTCTTTTTGATGTAGGCACTTACAGCTATAAACTTTCCTTTGAGTACTGCTTTTACTGTATCCCATAGGTTTTGCTATATTGTATTTCCATTATGATTTGTTTCAAGAAATTGTTCAATTTTCTTCTTAATTTCTTCATTAACTCGTCATTTAGGCGCATATTATTTGATTTCCATGTATTTGCAAAGTTTCCAAAATTCCTCTTGTTATTGATTTCTAGTTTTATTCTATTGTGGTCAGAGAAGATGCTTGATATTATCTCAGTTTTTTTGAATGTTTGAAGACTCGAAGGTACTGCTTTCATGGTCTTGGGCAAGATCCGGGAGAATTCTCTGGATTACCAGGCAGAGACTCTTGTTCTCTTCCCTTACTTTCTCCCAAGCAGAGTTTCTCTTCTGAGTCACCTAAAGTTGAGGGTGGAGTGACACAACCACCCCTGTGGCCACCACCACTGTGACCGCACTGGGTCAGACCTGAAGCCAGCACAGCACTGAGTCTCACCCAAGGCCTACTGTAACCACATCCTGGCTACTGCCTATGTTTTCTCAAGAACCTGGGGCTTAACAGTCAGCAAGTGACGAAGCCAGCCAGGCCTGTGTCCTTCCCTTCAGGGTGATGAAGTCCCCCAGGCTCCAGGTGGATCCAGAGGTGTCATCTTGAAGTCAGGGACTAGAGTCAAAGCCTTAGACGTCTACCTGGTCTTCTGTTGTACTGTGGCTGAGCTGACACTCAAACCACAAGATGCAGTCCTTCCCACTCTTCTGTCCACTTTCCAAAAGCAGAGGAGCCTCACCCTGTAGCTACCACCATCCCAGGCCACAAGGACTACTGCCAGACTATTGCTGATGTTCCCGTAAGGCCCCAGGTCTCTCGACTCAGTTGGTGGTGAATGCTGCCTGGCCTGGGACTCACCCTTCAGGGCAGTGGGCTTCCCTCCCTCTGACCCAGGACAGGTCCAGAAATGCCATTCAAGAATCAAATCCCAGAATTAGGGACACTAATAGCCCGCTGGGTACTCTACCCTGCTGTGGCTGTGCTAGTACCTAAGGTGAGAGACGAAGTCCCCTTTACTTTTCCCTCTGCTTTTCTCAAGCTGAAGGAGACTTGGCCTGTGGCCCACCACAGCTGGGAATGTGCAGAGTCTCCCCCGAAGCCAGCAAGTCTCAGTGGCTCATCAAGGCCCTTGACGTAGTACCTGGGTATAGCTGCTGGTTATTCAGGGTCCAAGGGGTCTTCAGTTGGCAGGTGATGAATGCTGGCAGGACTGGGTCCTTTCCTTCAAAGCAGTGGGTTCCTTGTAACCCAGGATGTGTCTAGAAATGTCATTGGGGGTTGGGAGTTAGGGCCTGGAATGTGGATGGGGAAGCCTCACAACTCTGGCTGGTGACCTATCCTGCTGTGGCTGAGCTGGTATCCAAGATGGAAGATGAAGACCTCCCTACTCTTCCCCCTCCTCTTCTCAAGTGGAGGGATGGGGTCTCCTTTAGAGCTGTGAGCTGTGCAGTCTGGGTTTAGGGGAGGGGTGATGCCAGCACTCCTGTAGACACCCCAGCTGATGTCTCAGTAGGTCGTGTGCCCCCACCAAGTCCACTGTGTCTCTGTGTTTCTGGGCCCAGTTCAGCCCAAGGACTCACCTAAGAGTTGCAGTCCTTATGGCCTAGTGTGCCTGTCAAGTTTACTTAGAGACACAAAGTGCTTTAGCCCTCAGTGGCAAGGTTTGCAGGATCTCAAGTTTGGACTGCTGGGATGAGTGATTCCGCTCTGGCTGGGGCTGGTTTAAATGCCGCCTCCATAGGTGAGTGTCAGCTGAGTTTGGTCTAGTTTTCCTTTCTGCTGTGGCAGGACAGCTCAGTTTAATGCCTCACAATTGCAGTGCTCTCCCTCCTGCAGCACCCAGATATGCTCTCTGTACCACACAGGATGGTGGGTGAGGGGTGGCATTGGCGATTCAAGACTGTTTTTTCTATCTCTTCCATGCCTCTTTTCAGTGATATGAAGTTAAAACCAGGTGCTATAGGTGCTCACGTGATTTTTAGTTCTTACCAAAGAACTGGATAGTTGTTAAATTGGTGTCCTTGCACAGAGAATGATCAGAGGAGCCTTCTTTTCCACTACCTTGCTCCACCTCCTCCATTCCCATCTTAACACACTCTGCTCTCAGCCTCTATGACAGCACTGTTCATTTAGTGTCTCACCGGCTTGGTTTTCTAGTCATCTTGCCTAGCTCTTCTCTCATGCTCTAACTTTTTAGAGTGTTCGAGTTACCAAGGGATCAATCCTATTACTCTTCTTTTTCTCATCTACTCTACCTTGGAACCACATTATAATAACTTGGGGATTTTCCTTATAGACACATCCAACCACTACATGAAGAAGGAATGATAGAATATCCATATTTTGTAACCACTAATGAAATAAAGGTTGTAGGCAGTGATCCTCAATGACTGCTGTAATCTTTAGGTGAAAAACTAATAGAGAACTTCATAGTGGATGAATCAGGCTGACAACACCTGAATCCATTGATCAGTCTTAACCTCACAAAAAGAGATGGCTAGGCGTTATAGAAGTCTTCACTTACTGTTGTCGACAGGTTCTTGGAAACTTCAACTTTAAGCGAAATTACAAAACCAATGTTACCATAGGCTAATAGATACAAACAAAAGTTAAAGTTCCTATGGCCTATTTCTGGTCACAAAAACATCACCAAACTTCTAAATAAAGACCAAAAACAATTTTAATCTTGAACATTGAAATAAATGTGAATCCTGTATACATATAAGAAAGATTAATAAAAACAAAATAATTATTTACCCAATTTTTGGTGAATCAGTGAGTCACGGCAGTCATGGTGGTGGTTGGTCAAATTGAGGAATAAATGTCGGCAAAGTAAAAATTGTAAGGAGTATCCTTTACCACCACGTGGTTCAAACCGTCACCAACTTGATGGACTCGCTGAGTGATTTTATACTGCATTGTTTATTGTTGTGCATTTGTATGATTATTGTCTAATTTAAGATTTTTTATTTGACAATAATTCATATTCATTCTTTCATTTTCCAACCTGCTTATTCCAGTTCAGGGATGCAGGTGGCCAAAACCTATCATGGCAGCTTAGGGTGCAAGATAGGAACCAGCATGAGACACAATGCCACTTCATCCCAGGGTGCACTCACACCCACGCTCAGACTGGGACGATGTCGACACACCAGTTCAGCTAGCATGCTCATCTTTCGTATGCACATCTTTATGATGTGGGAAGCCAGGGTACCTGTAGAAAACCCATGCAGACATAGGAAAAACATGAAAACTCCACACAGACTGCGACTATGGCCAGGAATTGATGTTTATTCCCTTATATAGTGAAAGGCATTCAATGAAAGGCTGACATTAGAGGACTTGCTGTATGTGCTTCCCGATGCAAGTACATCATACCTTACTTGAAGTATTCCTGCCAAAAAATCTTTCCTAAAGCCCATCAAGCTCTAGATCTTACTATCAGTTTACTAGAAAGAAAAGAAACAGAAAAACATGTTAAATGACCCCATGGATAAGTAATCAACAAAATTCAGTGTGTGTGAAACTGTTAAATAAATTACAGGGGTAAAAAGAGCAAGGGGTAATGTATAGAATAAAAGTGATTTAAGAGACGCATCCATTAAGGGCCACAGCTGGCCTTGTTTGGATCCTAATTTGAACAAGTCAGCTGTAAAACAACAACAGCAAAAGAGAAAATTAGGAAAATTTGAGTACTGACTGGATATTTGCTAATATTAAGAAATTAAAACTTTTTTGGCATAAAGATTTATTTTAGAGCTACATACTAAAAATTTGTGAATGATTTGATACATCTGAGATTTGCTTCAAAATAAGCCAGGGTCAGGATGATGAGAGGAGAGGAGCAGAGGGTAGGTTGGTGAGGTAGAGATGAAATAAGATTGCTCCTAAGTGGGTAATTCTTGAAGTTGGCTGATGGATACATGATATTCATGATACTATTTTATCTGTTGTATGTTTAGAATTTTTTGTAATAAAAATTTGTTAAAGTGCTTAGAGAGCTTTAAAAAACATGTGAATGCTAACCCCCTTCCCTCCACAGATATCTGATTTATTGGTCTGGGATAGGGAATCAATTTTTTAAAGTATCCCAGGGGACCCTAATGTGCAACCAGGGTTGAGAACTGCTGCTTTATATTATGTCCCTAGATGATCTCATTTACTGCTTTAAAACTATTAATATGCTGACACCTCCCAGATTTATGTCTCTAGCCCTGACCTTTCCCTGGATCTCTGGGCTTGTATATTTCTTTGCACATTTGACATCATTACTGGGAGGTCAGATAGGCACCTCAGCCTGAACATGGCAAAGACACAACTCTTCATTTTCAACCCCAAACCTGTTTCTCTCCCAGTGTTTTCTATCTCAAGAAATGGAACTACTATCTGCCCAGTTACAGATGGTCAATAAATACTACTTCTGATAAAAAGAAAGTTTTAAAAAAAATGAATGTTATAGAAAAACCCCTCTAGCTGATTCAAAGAAGGTCTTTATCTTGCGTGACTCAACGGATAACCATAGCAAATATGCAGCATTCTCTGAGATATGAGAATTGCTTTGATTTATTCTTTAGCTCTCATCCCTCCAGAATCCTAACATTTGGAGCCAGTGATTAAATTTGAATGATATTAAGTTATTTTTCAGGTTTTTCTACCAGAACATTTGGAAGAGTTGGGATGAAGAAAAGGATGATGCATATGATTGTTTTGTCAGACGTGTTAAACCTCAATTGAGATTGTGTTTATTACTGACCTTGTACATATTGGAAAAAATAGTTACCATGGCTTAATTTTACCTTTGTGAGACACACACATGCGTATGCACGCACACACACACACACACACATACACATGCACATACTCTTACTCCAAGGGCCTATAGACAGAAATAGACCAATATACAAATAGTGCAGCCCCTTTTCAAGTTATTAAATGAAACGAACAAGTGCAGAGAAACCTGCTTTAACTGTTTATAAACTAAGCCTAAAATCAGGAGGTTTGTGAACATCTATTTAATGACAATTGTTTGAAAAACAATGAACTTATTTGAATTATAGAGACTTTTTTGCTTGAAACTTTTAAATAATACTTTTTTTTAAAGTATATGGCTTTACTCTGAGTTCCTATAGTAAAACATACTAGGTTAAACTAACAGATGAATCAAAAATACCTAAACGCATTCTTCTAATTTATCATATTTTGACAAGGAAAAGCTTTTCCATTCAAAAATACCAAAATTAATCATGCAACCTAAATTAAGTAGTTGTTCTATGCTGATCTTGTTACATGCGACACTTTCCACTAGATGGTGCTGTAAGACCAGTAATTTTCTCCTGTATTCATGAGCAGTAAATTAACAGGCAATGCTGCAATAAAATTAGAACTCACACTAAAAAGAATTGTAGAAGGTGATTTGTTTTTCCTATGTGAAAGATGATTTGACATTATATAAGACAAGGCCTTTACATTTTCATGCAGTTTGATTTGATTTAGTAAGTTTCTCTTGGTTTAAATAGTAAATAATAACAAAATTTTTTTAAAAATGAAAATCTGGTTAATGGTTCTACCTGGTTTACAATTATGTATGTCTGATTTCAGCTTTCATAAGTTGACTGTGATTTCTACCTTTCTAATTTTTCTATTGTGCATTTCCTATTTTTCTATAGTGTGTTCAGTACCATCCCAGAACATCAAAAAGCTTGAATATTTTCTAGGTTTGATACACTTGCTCTTAAAGAGCAGTCATTGGTTTTGATTGAAGTAGAATGTAATGGTAGGTAAATATAATGCGTATCTGGCAAATTTGATCTGTATGTGGACAAAAAAAATTGTATTCTGATTTGAGAGCCTTGCATGTGTGGACAAGTAATGATCTCCATACATGCCTTGTACATCACTGGCAGATGGGACAGCATAAGGGAGGAATTGTCTTTAGTTACGGAGAAGAAACTGTGGCACTTGATGGAGAGACTGGAATGTTATCACATGTAGGCAGACTCTAAAAAGGTTCCTGGGCTAAGATAGGAGTAGAGCTATCAGCAGGCAAGATCAAATCACTGTCTTGATTTTGCACCATGTGGCAAGTATTTTTCCTTTCTAATTCAAAACACACTACTTCAGAACTTAGGGGTCTGAAGATGATGTTGGTTCACTGGTTCTAGACTGTAAAGTATCAATCTAATGAGAAGAAATAAGCTAACTTGCATGGATATTGGAAATGCTAAGAAACTTATTTTAAAATTTTAGTCTTAATCTTCGCAACTTAATAGACCAGTGGTTTGGTTCGTAATTTCTTATTTGCAAAGTAGATTTCTAGAGTATCTTTAAATGAGTGTGGATAACCAAAGTAGACAAAATCCTTACTTTTTCAAGCTTTACCCAATCCATTTACTTGGAAAAGCAAGAAAATAAAATCTTCTGTTCATTTTAAATATTGAGTGTTCACCATAATTTGATATGAATTAGGATTTTGTTCTGCTTTCTCCCCCGCCCCCGCCATCTTCTTAAGAGCATGACGAAGTTAAAAAAATAATAATCTAAGACAATAGTTCTCAACCTTGGCTACACATTACATGCCTAGGGAACTTTAAAAAGTACCTCTCCGCTTTCAGAGGCCCGTTTTTATTGCTCTGGATGTTGGCCTGAGCATCTGTATTTTTGAAAGATCCTAGGTGATTCTAATATTCATCAGAATTGAGAAGCTCTAACCTAAGGCACAGCTAGTTGATATACATTTAACTGAAAAATAAAGCAATTATTTTAAAACTACAGATAATGGCAATATTTTATTTTATTGTTAAACCCATTAATTTAATATCGACTGTACATTTATAAATTATTTTATTACATTGAGACATACTTTTTGTTCTGTAATTATATTTGAGAATTTATGTAAATGAATAAATTTCAAGTGCCAGTAAAGTTGTCCAGTACAAGGTTATTTTGTGTTAATCATTCTCTAATAATGACAGCATTTTTTTCCCCTCAAAATCTCAAAGGTTTATTTTTTTGAAATCCCCTGATCTTTCTCTGGGAATATTCAACATAATTTTGTGCCTATATAGTGCTTTAAATGTAAGGAAGGACTAGACAGTTTGAGTCATTTCTAATTTTTGATCCTATAAATATGGTAATCTTTTAAAACATTTTAAAATCACATTCAGATCTCTGAAAAACATGGCAGTCTTAACCATTGTGAAACAATTTACTTCCCTCTATACCCCTACTCCCCAGTTGGCCCTTGCCACCCACTCCTTATTAAGATTTTGAATCTAATATATGAGAAGAAAATAATTTCTTATTAAATAATGATTACAAATTGTACAATATGAACTTTAGGTAATTCTAAAGCACAAATGTTTGGATCTAATAAAAAACAATTCCTCAAAAGAAGAAAAATTAATGACTTCAATGAAGTGGTGTTTGAAACTTTCAACAGTTACCACTTAGAGTACTATTCAGAGAGACTTAACATGTACCTGAGTTATAAAGCACTTTTCTTAGTGGGTCTTTGAGGACTCCATGGGCTTTCTTAATGAGAAAAAATGTGTCTGAAAGGCAATGGATTTCAGTTTGCTTTTAAACTCTCAGGGATTATGACATTCTTGAAAACTGAGTTCCTTCAGGACGTGACTACCACAATCTGTTGTCTCAATGTGAGGAGAGTTACAGCAAATTTTTTAATCTGAGAAGCAGTTTGGCAAATTGTAGCTCTGAGCAGGAAAATATCTCCATGGTTGAAGGGTTAAAATTGTATTCAGAGATTGAACAGGTGAAGCAAAAGCTAAAACTCATGGAGAGTCCTTTGTTGAGGTATGTGAGCCTTTGTAATTCTTAGCTAGTTAGCATCTTTTCTTCCTTGCTATCTTACTGAGAACTGTTAGGTCTGTTTGGTTTCTTCATGGTATGTGTTTGGTTATCAGAATTCTAACATCTAAGCAAAGGGTGTCCATCCAGTGGTCAGAAGTTCCACCCATGAGCTCTCCTCCACCATGATGACTGGTCTGCTGTGGACCCTACTCATGGACAGGCTTTGCCAGGTGCCTTGGGGGAAGATATAGAAATTCAGGTAAAAGAAGAGTGTCTTGCTGCAAGTGGCTTTTTCATGAATTCTACACAGAGCTTCCCAGGATGGTTTTCTGTTAAATAGGAAGTAGTGAGAACCCTGCCTTTCATCAGCAGTAGCCACTTACCAGGCATGCATTAGGTTCAGTCCACTACCAAAGGAGATGCTTCAGCGTGCAGTGTTGGCTCCATTTTCAGAGTGAGACATGAAGGCACTTGGAATAATACTCGAGTTGCTTTGTGGGGTTGTATATTTGTCACTTTGCACACTGCCTATAAATACCTGAAACTGAGTAATTTATAAAGAAAAGAGGTTTAATTGGCTCACAGTTCTGCAGGTTATAAGGACCCATGGCAGGGGAGGCCTCAGGAAACTTACAATCATGGCAGAAGGTGAAGGGGAAGCAGGCATGGCTTAAATGGCTGGAGGAGGAGGAAGAAAGAGAATGAGGGTAGGTGCTACATACCTTTTTTTTTTACTATCTTTTTTTTTTTTTTTATACTTTAAGTTTTAGGGTACATGTGCACATTGTGCAGGTTAGTTACATATGTATACATGTGCCATGCTGGTGCGCTGCACCCACTAACTCGTCATCTAGCATTAGGTATATCTCCCAATGCTATCCCTCCCCCCTCCCCCCTCCCCACCACAGTCCCCAGAGTGTGATATTCCCCTTCCTGTGTCCATGTGATCTCATTGTTCAATTCCCACCTATGAGTGAGAATATGCGGTGTTTGGTTTTTTGTTCTTGCGATAGTTTACTGAGAATGATGATTTCCAATTTCATCCATGTCCCTACAAAGGACATGAACTAATCATTTTTTAGGTGCTACATACTTTTAAACAACCAGATCTCGTGAGAACTCTATCATGAGACAGCACTAGGGAGATGGTACTAAACCATTAGAAACTGTCCCCATGACCCAGTCACCTCCCACTAGGCCCCACATCCAACATTGGGGATTACAATTGAACATGAGACATGAGACTTGGGTGGGGACAGAGATCCACACCATATGTGGGTGTATATTTGCAAATATGTTGTTGTTTTCTAGTTCTTTGGTGATCCATTATCTGTTATAAATGCCTGCTATGAAGGTGACACTGTTATCGTTTGTCCTGACCATTTTGTGGTATGTGGCATAATGGAGTGCAGTGTTGACTCCATTGAGTTGGAAGGTGGGTATGGAAGACACAACCAAACTCTCATGCATGACATGATTAAGTAAACAATAAATGACTGTTCTTGTCAAAGCTCCAAGAATGTGATTTCAACCTATTTGACTTCAAATGAATTATTGAATTGCCTTGAAACATTAAAGGCATTGGAAGCTTAAAAGGAGTTGACCCAGTTTTTGAGTAAGTGGACTTGTGGTTCTTTGTAGCAGTGTATATGTTGGGAAGATACTTACAGGGCTGTATAGAAAAAAGACCATAAGGAAGAAGCAAACTATACAGATCGTAGGTGATTTATGGAAAGGATGTCAAATTTCTAGAATTAAAAAAAAAAAGATTCCCAACAATATTATTTTTATTTTCAGTATTTTTTAGTTTGTTACTTGCTCTTATCTCGTAGATATTGTGATATCTTAGTGCATGGCTGTTTGTTTTTTGTTTTAAATTTAGCTTATTTTTGTGAGCGATATGGTGAAGGGCGTTTTACTTGAAATTGGTATCAAAAATTATCTTAATTCTCTAAAAGTTTGCTGAGTGTCACAAATGCTACACTTTGTGTCTTGACACAGTATACTTTTGAAAACGTTAATGTTGAAAGATTAATATTAAAATAAATATATAATAGTTAATAGATAACTATTATCTGCTTTAATAGATATATTTAATATCTATTGAAAATAACTTTTCCAGTTATAATCTTTTTGTTCATTTGGAGTAATTCCTAAGTTTAGGTTACTTTACAGTTGTTCATCTTGGTCTTGTATATTTCCGTAATGTGTCAAATTTAGTTGTACCTGTTCAACTATTTACCAAAACTGCTACAAGTTAGCAATGAAGTTTGTAATGCAAAAAAATCATATATCATTTTGGGACTTGTGCAGCTGTTCACTAACTGCTTAAGCTGTGTTCTTGATCTTTATCTTGTCAAAACTTCTTAATGGAAGCAAGGCTGGGAGCTTAATTTCCTGCTGTTCACTAGTACATCATCTCACTCCCTTTTTTGTTTTATGTTTGTTAATTTTGTTCTTTCTCCTCTCCAATACTTGATTTATAATAGATGTGTATGTATAAGTAACACATGTGCAGGATAAATCACTGCAATAAAAACACTTTATTTTTTGGCAGAGTAAAAATAACATTCATATTATAAATTGTATAGTAGATAAGAGTTCTTAGATCGGTGAGGAAATTACAATGTAATTGCCAGAGTGTCATAAATAACCTATCAAATTCTGATAGTTGAGTGTAAAAATGACTGTAAATTTACTGACAGAGGACATTTCTGAGAATTGAGGAATCAAATGGTATCTCTGGTGTGAATATATGGAGCACTAGCTTATGAGTAAATTAAGCTTATCTGATAGTAATCTATACCTAACACTTAAGAGATATATTGAGTACCTACTATGTGCAGGGTATTAATAGTACTTATGATTGGGCTTCTCTTTCTTTAGAAAATCTGTTCACTTTAGGTAATGGCTTTATGTTTTAAATTGGTAAGAATACATAATTTGTGTAAAAATCTGTTTTTTCTTCAATATGCAATTCTTTTTCTATTTTTAATTTTTCTGATGCTAAAAAAACAATGGTTATTGTAGAAAATATTCAAAGTACAGGCAGACACATACAGAATCAGAAACAAAATTACTCACTGTTCAGTCATTTCTAGTCCACCCCGGTAGCATTCCAGTGTATGGAGTCGTCTTGCCTTCTCTAGTGCCCCCAGAGGCTTGTCTGTACCCTTCAAGTATGGATAAGTTCAGTGGCTTTGCCTGTTTACTGCAGTTACTGCTTTCATGTACTCAAGGACTTATCATTAGACAATGAGGTCTTTCTTTCTTACAGCTTCGTCTATGTGTTTGTCTTCTGTTTTATACTGAAAGTCAAGCGAGTTCTTTAGTTTTCCGATATTCCAGGTTTTTGTAAGCCCACTCAGAGGCTTGGCCTGTATTACTGATTTGATTAAGATTTATGGAGAGCTAATGGTTTTTGTTGATTAATGAAATAGACTGTTTTTTCCTGTAGCTAAACTGTCATAAGTCAGTTTGTCAGATTTTAAGTCATTCTTTCTACGAGAATATTAAAATTAGGTAATCTTGAGAACTGCTTAGGTTTATTCAAATGTAATTTATATTAGAATCATAGAATCTCAGATACTTAAGGTTCCTTCTACAGCACCCATGCAGTTAGAAAAAAGCTTAAGAGAGCCGAATGCTTTAAAGCCCTTTGACCCAGTTGTAGATCCTTAGGATTATTTTTTAACTTTCATGGCAGCTTTGTATGTGAATTTTGTGCTGGGCTGGTCTGAGATGGCTGATAGAGTAGTCTTGCTAATATGGGGACACATTGGGAAGTTGTTATTGTTAAAAATTTGATGCCCTGGTTTAAATAAGATATGTGGGGAGATCGACTTTATTTAAATGCATCTGGGTTGACTGGTCTCATTATCATTTCAAGCCCCTTGCACTAGAGAAATGTGTTCTACATTTTTGTGTTTGGACATTTCCCCTCACCCACCTTAAATGTTTCTGTTCTCTTCCTTAGGATATGGTCTACCAATTAATATTGTGATAGAAAAGAGGGAAAAAGGTGACACTTCTGTGGACTGCATGAATGAGGATATTAACATCTCAGGCATAAGATTTGTTCAGCATGGTGTTGTAAAAGAAATCTTAAATGTCTGACTGTTTGGTGTATTTACTCATTCTAGGCTTTGAAGGAAAACTTTACTTTCTATGGAAGATAGAATTTAATGAAATGCCACTGTTGAGTACAGGAATACCTAATTGTATTGTGCTTCGCAGATATTGAATGTTTTATACATTGAAGGTTTGTGGTAACCCTGCTTCGAGTAAGTCTACTTGGCCTCATTTTTCCAATAACTGGTGTTCACTTTATGCCTTTGTGTGACATTTTGGTAATTCTCACAATATTTCAAACATTTTTATTATTATTATATTTGTTATGCTGATCTGTGACCAGTGGTCTTTGATATTACCACTGTAATTGTTTTGGGGTGACGTGAACTGCATCACCATAGAAAATGGTGAACTTAGTAAGTGTTGTGTGTGTTCTGACTGTTCCAACAATCAGCCATGCTCCCTTCTCTCTTCCTCTTCTTGGGCTTCTCTATTCTGAGACAAAGCAATATAGAAAGGAGACCAATTAATAACCCTACAATGGCATCTATGTGTTCAAGTGAAAGGAAGAGTTGCATGTCCCTCACATTAAACAAAGTCTAGAAATGATTAAGCCTAGTGAGAAAGGCACATCAAAAGCCAAACACATGAATAAGAGAGCAAAACAGCCTTATTACTAATATGGAGAAAGTTTTAGTTGTCAGCATAGAAGATTAAATCAACTACAACATTCCCTTAAGCATAAGCCTACACAGCAAGGTCCTAACTCTTTTTAATTCTGTGAAGGCTGAGAGAGTCAAGGGAGCTACAGAAGAAAAAGTTGGCTAGCAGAGGTTGGTTCATGAGGTTTAAGGAAAGAAGCCATCTCTGTAACATAAAAGTGCAAGGTGAAGCAGTAGTTTCTATTGTAGAAGCTGGGGAAAGCTATCCAGAAGAGCTAGCTGAAATCACTGATGAGGGTGGCTACACTAAACAGCAGATTTTCAGTGTAGATGAAATGGCCTTCTATTGGAAGAAGATGCATCTAGGACTTTTCATAACTAGAGAAAAGTCATTAGTTCGCTTCAAAGCTTCAAAAGACAGGCCAGTTCTCTTACTGGTGACTTTAAGTTGAATCAGTGGTCAATTACAATTCTGAAAATCTTAGGGCCCTTAAGAATTATGCTATGTCTATTCTGTCTGTGCTCTAGAAATGGAACAACAAAGCCTGAGTGGTAGCAAATCCGTTTATTGCATTGTTTGCTGAATATTTCAAGCCCACTGTTGAGACGCACTGCTCAGACCAAAAAAAAAAGTCCTTCCAAAATATTATTGCTTACCGAACAATGCACCTGGTCACCTGAGAGCTCTGACAGAAATGTGCAAGGAGATTAATGTTCTTTTCATGCTAACACAACATCCATTCTGCAGCCCATGGATCAAGGAGTAATTTCAACTTTCAAGTCTTAATATTTAAGAAATAGACTTCATAAACTATAGCTTCAATTGATAGTGATTTCTCTGATGGATCTGGGCAAAGTCAATTGAAAACCTTCTGGGAAGGATTCACCACTTAGATGTCATTAAGAACATTCAAGACTCATGAGAGGAGGTCAGAATGTCAACATTAACATTGAGTTTGGGAGAAATTGATTCCAACACTCCCAAACTCTTTGAGGGTCAAGATGTCAGTGGAGGAAGTAACTGCAGATGAGTGGAAATAGTAAGAGAAGCAGAATTAGAAGTGGAGCCTGGTGATGGGACTGAGTTGCTGCAATCTTATGACAAAACTTGAACAGGTGAGGAGTTGCTTCTTACGGATGAGCAGAGAAGATGATTTCTTGAGATGGAATCTACTCCTGGTAAAGAGAATGAATATTGTTGAAATGACAACAAAGGATTTAGCATAGTACATCAATGTAGTTGATAAAGCAGAGGAGGGCTTTGAGATGATCAACTCCTATTTTGAAAAACATTCTTCTGTGAGTAAAATGCTATCATAACATCGCATTACGTGCTACTGAGAAATCTTTTTCGAAAGGAGGGGTCAATGCAGCAAACTGTTTGTCTTATTTTAAGAAATTGCCACAGCCAGCCCAACCTTCAGCAACCACTATCCTGATCAGTCAGCAGCCATCAACATTGAGGCAAGACCCTCCACCAGCAAAAAAGATTATGATTTTCTGAAGGTCAGATGATCCTTGTATGTTTTAGCAAAATAAAGTATTTTTAAATTAAGGTTTATACTTTTTTTTTAAAACATAGTGCTTTTGTACACTTAGACTACAATATTATATAAACATAACTTTTTTTTTTTTTTTTTTGAGAGACAGGGTCTCGCTCTGTCAACCAGGCTGGAGAGCAGTGGTGCAGTCCTAGCTCACTACAGCCTCAATCTCCTGGGGTCAAGTGATTCTTCTGCCTCAGCCTTTTGAGCAGCTGAGACTACAGGCACGTACCACCACACCAGGCTAATCTTTTTATTTCTTTCTAGAGATAGAGTCTCACTATGTAGCCAGGCTGCTCTCAAACTTGTGGGCTTAAGTGATCCTCCTGCCTTGTTCTCTCATAAAAATAACTTTTATATGCATTAAGAAACCAAAAAATTGGTGTGACTCATTCTATTGCAATATTTGCTTTATTGCAGTGGTCTGGAAACTACACTACAATATCTCCAAGGTATGCCTGTATGTGGAAGGCTGATTATGTACACAGCATGACAACTTAGGAATCTTACCCTGAAGTGAAAAATAGTTCAGCCTATTCTTGAAAATGTGTTAGTTTAATATTAATTTCTTCTCGGTGCAGTCATCTTTTTCTTTTAATACTTTCCAACGTAGTGGTCTGTATTCATTGTTTTCAATTTAGCACTAGACTGAAACTAGCTATCTTCACATTGCAGTAGTATTTGTTTCCTAAGATCTGTGTCTTCTTTCTTGAATAAGATCTTTTTTTCCCAAGATACTGAGCAAAGTTGATCTCTGATATTCTTTTGTGGTAATGAAAAGTGCTTTTGCATTTCTGAGGTCAAGTCATTCTTTTTTAAGAATGTTACTTTTAGATTTGAGAAAATAGCTCAAAATGGTCATTGTTTTGTATTTTATGAATTTCGAATTTAAGTTTAAATGGAAGTTATTAAATATTTAGACTACGTCTAATGTCAGCTCCAGGCTGTCCCTGATACTGGAAAAGGTACATTACTTCTTCAAGCAGTCAGCTGTGTGTTTTCATCACAGGCACTCACCATAAGGAGACTCCATCAGAAAATTGTGCTGCCATGTGAAGTAGCATGAGGCACAGCACGCACATTTTTAATGAAGAACTTGGATTTACATGGTGACAAGATATGATGAGCTCTTTTTGGGAAATAGTTTAAGTTGTAAATAAATATATAAAATATGAGACCAAGATATAAGTGCAGACTCCTATTCTCTTTCTTCAAAGAATTTCAGACATTTATGTCTACTAAGTCATGCAAGCTCAATTGTACAAGGTTCTTACGTAGCATTTTCAAAACATAGATTAGTAAGAAAAATAATAAATCTCATAATTTACTGTAACTTTCAGAGAATTTTAGGCTCTTAAAATTATGACTTTATGAACAATTTTGTAACAGTCAAAGCTCAGTTGCTTTTATTTAATTACTTTTTATTTTGAGGTAATTATAGATTCACTACTGTTGTAAGAGATAACACAGAGAGGTCCTGTATGTACACTTTTTACCAGTTTGGCCCAGTGGTGACATCTTATGAAACCACAGTATCGTAGCACAGCCAGAATGCTGACATTCAGTTAGGCTGAGGAGCATGTCCATCACCACAGCGATTCCTCTGGTTGCCTTTTATAGCCACACTCACTTACTTTCCTCTCCCATCAGTCTCTTCCTTAACTGTTGGCAAACCTTAATCTGTTTTCCATTTCTATTATTTCATCATTTCAAAAAAGTTTTAAAAATGAAATCACATTCCTTTTGGGATATGACCTTGTGGGACTGGCATTTTTCACTTAACACAATTCTCTGGAGCCTCATCCCAGTAGCTCAGTAATTTGTTCCTTTTTATTGTTGGGTTGTAGTCCAACATGTGGTGGTTCTGTAGTTTGTTTATTCACCCGTTGGAGGACATCTAGATTATTTTCAGTTTTTGCCTATTGTCACTAAAGCTGCTATAAGCATTTGTGTACAGATTTTGCTGAGAAGATACTTTTTATTTCTTAGGGGTAAATGCCCAGGAATACAATTGTAGGTCCTATGGCAGTTGCATGTTTAGTTTTTTAAGGAAACTTCCAGAATGTTCTCCAGAGTGGTTATACAATTTTCGATTCCCACTAGCAATGTTTGAGTGATCCAGTTTCTTTGTATCCTGAAAGCATTTGGTGTTTTCACTATTTTTTGTTTTAGCCATTCTGATAGGTGTGTAGTACTAACTGTGGTTTTAATTATTTCCGTAGTGGTTAACGGTGTTGAACATTTTCTCATAGGCTTATTTGCCATTCTTCTATCCTCTTTAGTGAGATGTCTATTTGTGACTTTTGCCTATTTTCTAATTGGATTGTTTGTCCTTTTTTACTGTAGTTTTGGGAGTTCTATATATATTCTAGATACTAGTCTTTTGTCAGGTATGTGGTTTGCGGATACTTTCTGCTGCGCTGTAACTAGTCTTTTTATCTTCTTTATATGGGCTTTTACAGAGCAAAGTTTTTATTTTTGATGAAGTCCAGTTCATCAATTTTTCCTTTTATGGACTGAGCATTTCAGTGTTAAGTTTAAGAACTCTTTGCCTAGCTGTAGATTTCCAAATATTTTCTCCTATTTTTTTCTAAAATTTTTATAGTTTTACATTTTATATAAAGTTGTAATCCATTTCTTCGTTAATTTTGCTGTAAGATGTGAGGTTTAGGTCAAGGTTCATTTTTTTGCCTTTGGATGTCCAGTTGCTCCTTTACCATTTCTTGAAAAGACTGTCCTTCCTCCAATAAATTGGTTTTACATTTTTTTCAAATACTGTTTGGGCATATTTGTATAGGTCTATTTCTGTGTTCTCTATTCTGTTTCACTGATCAGTGTCCTGTTTCTTCACTAATACCTGTAGCTGTATTTATGTCTTGAAATCAAATAGAGGATTTCTCCCACTTGGTCTCTTTGAAAATTGTTTCAGCTACCCAAGTTCTTTGCCTTTCAATATAAATTTTAGAATAATTTTATATCCACAAGAAATGATGCTGAAATTTTGAAAGGAATTTTAATAAACTCGTATATAAACTTGGGAAGAATTGACATCTTTGTTATGTTGAGTCTTCCAATCTGTGAACATATTTCTCTGTTTATTTAGATCTTTGATTTCTTTCATCAACATTATGTAGTCGTCAGCATACAATTGTTGTTTGCGTTTTGTACTTTTTTTTTTTCAACTTTTATTTTAGATTCATGAGGTACATGCGCAGGTTCATTACATGGGTAAATTGTATGTCACTGGGGTTTGATGTGCAAATGATTTAGCCACTCAAGTAGTGAGCATAGTACCCAATAGGTAGTTTTTTGAACTTTATCCACCTCCCTCTCTGCCCGCTAAAGTAGCTTCTGTTGTCTGTTGTTCTCATCTTTGTGTCCATGTGTACTCAGTACTTAGCTCCCATCTATAAGTGAGAACACGCAGTATTTGGTTTTCTGTTCCAGTGTTAATTTGCTTAGGATAATGACCTCCATTTGCATCCATGTTGCTTCAAGGGACATGATTTTTTTATGTCTGCCTAGTATTCCATGGTATATATTTACCACATTTTCTTTATCCAGTCCACCCTTGATGGGCATCTAGATTGTTTCCATATCTTTGCTATTGTGACTAGTGCTGCGATGAACATAGGAATATAGAACGATTTATATTCCTTTAGGTATATATCCAGTAATAAGATTGTTAGGTCAAATGGTAGTTGTGTTTTAAGTTCACTGAAAAATCTTGAAACTGCTTTCCATAATGAATGAATTAATTTACAGTACCACCAAGAGTGTTTAAGCATGACCTTTTCTGTAACTTACCAACATCTGCTATTTTTTGACTTTAATTATGGCCATTCTGACTGGTGTAAGATGGTATCTCATTGTGGCTTTTATTTGCGTTTCTCTAATGATTACTGATATTGAGAATTTTTTCATATGCTTGTTGGCCATGCATGTATCTTCTTTTCAGAAGTGTCTTTATATCCGTTGCCCATTTTTAAATGGGTTTGTTTTTTGCCTGTTTTTTTTTTTCTTATAGATTCTAGCCATTAAGACTTTTGTCAGATGCATAGCTTACAAATATTTACTCTCATTCTGTAGGTTGTTTACTCTGTTGATACTCTGCAGTAGCTCTTTAGTTTTTCTTCTAGGGTTTTTATGCTTTTGGATCTTACTTTTAAGTCTTTAATCCATTTTCAGTTGATTTTTTAATATGGTGAAAGGAAGGGGTTCAGTTTCAATCTTCTGCATATGGCTAGCCAGTTATCCCAGCACCACTTATTGAATAGGGAGTTTTTTCTTCATTGCTTGTTATTATTAGATTGTCATACTATATTTTTAAGTTCAGTGCTCATATGTTTATTGCTAGTATATAGAAATATAATTGATTTCTGTATGTTCATTTTGTATTTTGTGACCTTGCTGAATGTTACCTATTAGTTATAAAAGTGTTTTTGTAGATTCCTTGGGATTTTCTATGTAGACAATCATGTTATCTATAAGTATCAAAAGTTGCATTTTTTTTGTTGTTTTTTTTCTGATTAGTAAGCTTTTTTTTTTTTTTTTTTTTTTAATTTCTTGCCTTATTGCACTGGCTAGAACTTCCAGCACTATTTTGAATAAGAGTAGATATCTTAACTTTATTTTTCATGTTATGGGGAGTGTATTCAATATTTCATCATTAAGAATGAGGTTAACTAGGTTTTTTATGAAAATTCTTTATCAAGTTTTTTTATGGATATTCTTTATCAAATTCTTTATCAAGTATTTTTCTGCATTTCTTGAGATGATCACCTGATTTTTATTATTAGAAAAAAAAATAATGATGAGTTATACTGGTTGACTTTCAAATTTTGAACCAGCCTTGCCTCAATGGCATAAATACCACTTTGCCATAGTGTATAATCTTTTTATATTTTGCTGAATTGTACTTGCTAATGTTTTGTGAGGAAATTTTGCATCTATATTCATAAAGAATATTTGTCTGCAGTTTTGTCTTTTTGTACTCCCGTCTTTGTCTGGTTTGGGTACACTAATATTAGCTTCATAAAATGAACTCTGAAGTATTTTTTTCTCTTTTATTTTCTAAAAGAGATTTTGTAGAATTACTGTTAATTCTTTAAATGTTTACTAGATTTCTCCAATGAAACCATCGGGGCCAGGAGATTTATCTTTTGGAATTTTTAAAATTATGAATTCAATTTTCTTAATAGGTAAAGAGCTATTCAAATGACCTATTTTATATAGAGTAAATTTTGGTAGTTTTTGCTTTTAGCAGTATTGGACCATTTCTTCTAAGTTTTCAAATTTACATATATCGAATTTTTTGTAGTATTTCCTTATTCTTTTGAAGTCGGCAGGGTCTGTAGTGATAATCTCTGTTTGGTAATCTATACTGGTAGTTCGTTTGTTCCCTCTCTTTTAAGAACCAACCCTGTTTCATTGATGTTTAAAAATTGTTCTGTTTTCAATTTCCTTGGTTTTTGTTGTTTTTATGATTTCATTCCTTCTGCTTGTTTTGGGTTTGTTTTGCTTTTTCTGTGTTTTCCACATGAAAGCAAAGGTTATTGATCTGAGACTTTTCCTCTTTTCTAATGTGCACACTTAATGTTAACAAACTTCCCTCTTGGCATTACTTTAGCTGTGTTCCACATATTTTTATATTTTGTATTTTCATTCTTTGACCCATGCAGATTTTAGAAGTGTTAGTTTCTAAGTATTGGGAGTTTTACTGTTATCTTTTTGTTGATTCCTAGTTTGATTCCATGGTTGTAAGAAAACACTGTGTATGATTTCAACTCTTTGAAATTTGTTGAGGTTTGTTTCATGGCCCAAGATGTGGTCTGTCTTGTTATGTGTAAAGTGGCCCTATGAAAAGAATATGTATTCTGCTGTTTTTGGTTATTTCTTTCTATAAATGTCAACTAGATCAAATTGGTAGGTGGTATTATTGAGTTTTTCTGTATTCTTTCTGATTTTCTGTTTAGTAATTCTGTCAATTTTTGAGATAGGGTTGCTAGAATCTCTAGGCACAAGTATGGATATGTTTGTCTTTTCAGTTCTGTTAGTTTTTGCTTCACGTATCTTGCAGTTCTGTTATTTGTTTTATGCCCATTTAGGATTGCTATGTTGTCATTTTGGTGAAACATATTTCTCATTATGTAATGTCATTATCTGTCTCTGGTAATTTTGTTTGCTCCAAAGTCTACCTTATCTGACATTAATATAACCACACTTGCCTTCCCTTGATTAATGTTTGCATGATATATCTTTTTCCACTATTTTACTTTCAACTTGCCTATATTATTCTGTTTAAATTTGGTTGTAGACAGCATATAGTTGAGTCATGTTTTTAATCCACTCTCCCAATCTGTGTCTTTTAATGTCTTTAGACCATTTACATTTAATTATTGATGTTTAGTCATTAGTCTATTTTATTTGTTGTTTTCTGTTTATTCTGCTTTTTATTTCTTGATTTGCATTTTTCTGCCATCCTGTGGATTACCTGAGTAGTTTTCGTAGTTTCATTTGTTTTTGAATATATCTTTTTGTATAGCTATTTTTTTAGTGATCGCTTCAGGTAATATATGTACATAGCCTCACAGTTTACTGGTGTCTTCATTCACCAGTTCAAGTGAAGTAGAGAAACTCTGCTTTTTTTACATCTCTTGTGGAGCACCCGATTCTGTCACTGACTGGGGCACCACTATGTAACCTGCACAGACCTAGGGGGACCAAACAAAGCCGGGTGAATGTGGGAATAAAAGACAAGAGACAAAAGAGTATATTTGGAAGAAGGGGTTGGGGGCAACTTGCCTCTAGTGGACAAGGGCCCTGAGCTTTACACAGTTTTCCATATTTATTAGGCAAAAGAGATAGTGAGAAGGGGGATGAAAGAAGGGGTCAGCTGCCTGGTCCAGAGTAGGCTTGCAAGAATGCAGTCCTCGAACAACAGGCTGTAGATGTCACAGCAGATAACCTCAGCACCAGGGAGTGATTGCCTCCAGCAAACCTTCTGTTAGCAGGAGCAGTCATGAGTTTGCCCACATCCTGCATTCATGAAAAACAGTTTGCTGTTTGATCATATAGCCTCCAGTGGAATGCTGAGTTGGTCACGTCCCACAAGCCTTTGGCTCCCTGCAATTTCTTTTTCTTCTTTTTATAATCGTCTTAAATATCTCCTTTATGTACATCTAGAACCACATTAGACGATACTAATATTTTAATTTCAAATTTCAAACATAATTTAAACTCAAGAGGAGAAGGAAAGCCTATTTACTGGTATTTTTGCTTGCTTTTGCCCCTTTTTCCTTTCTGATGTTCCAAGATTCCCTCTTTTATTATTTCTCTTTTGTTCAGAGAACTTTCTTTACCCATTCCATTAGAGTAGATCTGCTGGTTGCTAATTATCTTAGTTTCTCTTCTTCTTAGAATGTTTTGATTTCTTCATTCCTGAAGAATATCTTTATCAGGTATAGGATTCTGGATTGACAGTTCTTTTCTTTCCACCCTTAAGTAATACTGGACCTCTTTTGTCTGGCATCCATGGTTTCTGATGCTGTCAATCACAATTTCTCTCCAATGGCTAAGGTGTAAAATTTTCACTGATGCTTTCAATATTTTTTTTTTTGTTTTTGCCATTAGCTTTCAGTAATTTAATTATGATATATCTTTTCATGGATTTATTTGAGTTTATCCTGTGTGAAGTTTGCTCAGCTTCTTGACTCTGTGGGCTTATTTTGTCTTACCAAATGTGGGAGCTTTTAGTCATTATTTCCTTTTTAGCCTCACCTTTTTTCTCCTCTCCTTCCAGGTCTGTAATGACACAAATATTGGATCTTTTCTTATAGTCCAATAGGTCCCTGAAGCTCTGTTTACGTTTATTTTTCAGTTTAATTTCTCTCTATTGTTCAGATAGGGTAATTTTTATTGTTCTATCTTTCCATGCACTGTTTCTTTCCTCTGTTCTTTTCATTCTGCTGTTGAACTTATCATTGAGCTATTTAATTATTCTTCAGTTCTAAAATTTTTATTTTTGTTTATATATATATATATATACACACACACACACACATCATGAAATACTACTCAGAAAATTATGAACTATGAAAAATAAATAATGTCTTTTGCAGCAACTTAGATCAAACTGGAGGCCATTATTCTACAGGAAGTAACTCAGGAGTGGAAAATAAAATACTACATGTTGTCACTTACAAGTGGGAGCTAAGCTTTAGGTATACAGAGGCTTACAGACTGGTATCACCAACATTGGAGGCTCAGAATAGGCGAGGTTGGAAGGAGGGTGAAGGATGAAAAAGTACCTGTTGGGTACAATGTGTACTATTTGGGTGATGGATATTCTAAAATCCCAGACTCTCCACCACTCTATAATTCATCCTGTAACCAAAAAGCATGTGTACTCTGTATTAGGATGTTCTTGCACTGCTATAAAGAAATATGTGAGGCTGGGTAGTTCATAGGAATAGGGGTTTAATTGGCTAATGGTTCTGCAGGCTATATAGGAAGCATAGTGGCTTCTGCTTCTAGTGGCATCTGCTTCTATCTAGGGAGGTCTCAGGAAGTTTACTATTATGACAGAAGGCAGAGGGGGAGCTGGCACATTGTGGCTCCTGGCTGGACCAGGAGCAAGAGAGATAGAGGGGCTGCAGGTGTCATATACTTTTAAATGACTAGATCTCACAAGATCTCACTCACTATCATGAAGACAGCATCAGTCCATGAGGGAACTGCCCGCATGGTCCAAGAGCTTCCCACCAGGCCCCACCTTCAGCATTGGGGATTACAATTCAACATGAGATTTGGGCAGGGAAAAATGTATATCCAAACTATATCATTCTGCCCCGGACCCTCCCAAATCTCGCGTCTCTCTCACATTGCAAAAAACAATCATGCCTTCCTGATAGTCCCCTAAAGTCTTAACTTATTCCAGCATTAGTTCAAAAGTTTAAGGTTCAAAATCTCATCTGAGTCTCATCTGAACAAGGCAAGTCAAAAGGAAGTTATGCACTTCCAACATAGAATGGAGCTATAGGCATCGGGTAAACATTCCCATTCCACAAGGGAGGAACCAGGCAAAAGAAAGGGGTTACAGGCCTCATACAGGTTTAAAACCCAGCAGGGAAGTCATGAAATCTTAAATCTCCAAAATAATCTCCGTTGACTCCGTGTCCCACACCCAGGTTACACTGACGGAAGGGGTGAGCTCCTGGGGTCTTGGGCAGCTCTTCCCCTGTGCCTTTCCAGAGTTCAGCTCCTGCAGCTGCTCTCACTGGCTGTTGAGTGCCTGTGGCTTTTCCAGGCTCAGGGTGCAAGCTGATGGTGGATCTACCATTCTCAGATCTGGAGTTTGGTCACCTGCTTCTCACAGCTCCACTAGGCAATGCTCCAGTGGGGACTCTAGGAGTTCCATCCCCACATTTCCTCTAGGCACTGCCTTAGTAGAGGTTCTCCATGAGGGCTCTTCCCCTACAGCAGGCTTCTGTCTGGACATCCAGGCTTTTCTGTATGTCCTCTGAAATCTATGTAGAGAGTACCAAGCCTCATTCACTCTTACGCTCTGTGCACTCACAGGCTTAACACCATGTGGAAGCTGCCAAAGCCTATGGTGGCTTACCCACTCTGGACTGGAGCCACAAGCAGTATCTGCAACTCTTTGAGCCACAGCTGGAGCCAGAGCAGCCAGAATGTGGGGAGCACTGTCCTGAGGTTGTGCAGGCTTTGGGAACCTTGTCCTGGCCACCCAAACAATTCTTCCCTCCTAGGCCTTTGGGCTTGTGATAGGAGGGGCTGCTGAGAAGAACTCGAAATGCCTTCAAGACCTTTTTCCCAGTGTCTTGGATATTAGCACTTGGATCCCTTTTAGTCACTCAAGTATCTAACAAGTAGTTGTTCCGCAGCCTGCTTGAATTCTTCTCCCCCAGAAAGCTTTTTCTTTCTCTGCCACATGGCCAGGCTGCAAATTTTCTAAACTTTTATGCTCTGCTCCCCCTTTAAAGCTCCAACTTAAAGTCATTCCTTTGCTCTTGCATCTGGGCGTAGATTGTTAGAAGCAGCAGCCAGGCCACGTTTTGAGTGCTTTGTGGCTTAGAAATTTCTTCCGCCAGATACCCTGAGTCATCACTCTGTAGTGCAAACTTCCACAGATCCCTAGGGCATGAATAGAATGCAGCCAAGCTCTTTGCCAAGGCATAACACACGTGACCTCCAGTTTTGAGTAAGTTTCTCATGTCCATCTGAGGCTGGGCTTCATTGTCCATATCACTATCAGTGTTTTGGTCACAATCATTTAACCAGTCTTTAAGAAATTCCAAACTTTTTCTCATCTTCTTGTCTTTTTTGGAGCCTTCCACACTTTTTCTAACCTCTGCTATTACCCAGTTCCAAAGCTGCCTCCACATTTTCAGGTGTTTTGAAAGCAATGCCCCACTCCTTGGTACCAGTTTTCTGTATTAGGCCATTCTTGCATTGCTGTAATGAAATGCCTGATACTGGGTAATTTAAAAAGAAAAGAGGTTTAATTGGCTCATGGTTCTGCAGACTTTAGAGGAAGCATGATGCTGGCATTTGCTTAGTTTCTAGGGAGGCTCAGGGAGCTTACTATCATGGTGGAAGGCAAAGAGGGAGCAGGTACCTCACATGGCAAAAGCAGGAGCAAGTGAAAGGGGGTAGGAGGGGGCACACACTTAAATGACCACATCTCACAAGAACTCACTTATTATTGAAAAGACAGAACCAAGCCAAGAGAGATTTGCCCCCGTGACTCAAACACCACCCACCAAACCCTACCCTCAGCATTGGCGATTACAATTCAATATGAGATTTGGGTGGGGACAAATATCCAAACTATATTACACTCCTAAAGCTATTGAAATAAAAAATAAAAATAAAATTTTAATTGGGTTCTTTCTGTGTTCTATTTCTTTGCTGAGACTCATTTTTCATTTGTTTGAAGTATGTTTATAATTGCTCATTGAAGCATTTTTATCCTGGCTGCTTTCAAATTATTGTCAGCTAATTCTGTCATCTCTGACATCTTGGTTTTGATATCAGTTGATTGTCTTATTCAATTTGACACCTTCTTGGTTCTTGGTATGACAAGTAATTTTCATTTGAATCCTGGACATTTTTTGTATTACATTATGAAAGTCTGGATCTTCTCTAACTTCTCTGACATTTCTGCAGAAAGATAAAAGATGGGGGTAGGTGGCCATTACCTTGTTGAGGTAGAAGTCATAGATTCCCCTAAGCCTCTGTTGATACTCAAGCTGGGTGGAGGAGCTCCTTGTTGCTGCTGGGTAAGAGTGGGAATTCTAGCTTCCCATTTGGTCTCCACTGACACTGTGGTATATGGGGCTGGTCTTCTTACCACTGGCCAATTGTGAAAGTTGTAATCTCCACTAGGCTTGCTCTGACACCACCCCAATGGGGAGGGGGCAGGCATCTTGTTGCTGCTAGGTGGGGGTACAAGCCCAGGCTCCTCAGTCTTCACTAATACTGCTGCAGAGAGGGCCTTGTCACCAGTTAGTGGGGATGAAAGTCCTGGCTCCCTGTTTTGCTTTTACTGATTCCACCCCAGTGGGAGTGTTGGGATACCTGGTTACAGCCTTCAGAGGGCAAAAGTCCAGGTTCCTCTCAACCTTGGCTGGCATGATGGGAATGGGCTTGCTCTTTTATTTTGTGCTGTTTGGCTGGAGTGGAGGTATTATTGTCTGTTTTCTGTCTTTTGTGGGGAAAAGCAAGAGAGATCAGATTGTTACTGTGTCTGTGTAGAAAGAAGTAGACATAGGAGACTCCATTTTGTTCTGTACTAAGAAAAATTCTTCTGCCTTGAGATTCTGTTAATCTATGACCTTACCCCCAACCCCGTGCTCTCTGAAACATGTGCTGTGTCAAACTCAGGGTTAAATGGATTAAGGGTTGTGCAAGATGTGCTTTGTTAAACAGATGCTTGAAGGCAGCATGCTCCTTAAGAGTCATCACCACTCCCTAATCTCAAGTACCCAGGGACACAAATACTGCGGAAGGCCGCAGGGACCTCTGCCTAGGAAAGCCAGGTATTGTCCAAGGTTTCTTCCCATGTGATAGTCTGAAATATGGCCTCGTGGGAAGGGAAAGACCTGACCGTCCCCCAGCCTGACACCCATAAAGGGTCTGTGCTGAGGAGGATTAGTATAAGAGGAAGGCATGCCTCTTGCAGTTGAGACAAGAAGAAGGCATCTGTCTCCTGCCCATCCCTGGGCAATGGAATGTCTCCATATAAAACCCGATTGTACGTTCCATCTACTGAGATAGGGGAAAACCGCCTTAGGGCTGGAGGTGAGACATGTGGGTAGCAATACTGCTTTGTAAAGCATTGAGATGTTTATGTGTATGCATATCTAAAAGCACAGCACTTGATTCTTTACCTTGTCTATGATGCAGAGACCTTTGTTCACGTGTTTGTCTGCTGACCCTCTCCCCACTATTGTCTTGTGACCCTGACACATCCCCTTCTCGGAGAAACACCCACAAATGATCAATAAATACTAAGGGAACTCAGAGGCTGGCGAGATCCTCCATATGCTGAACGCTGGTTCCCTGGGTCCCCTTATTTCTTTCTCTATACTTTGTCTCTGTGTCTTTTTCTTTTCCAAGTCTCTCGTTCCACCTAACGAGAAACACCCACAGGTGTGGAGGGGCAACCCACCCCTTCATCTTTCTAGGTTGCCTAGTCCTTTGACTAGACAAAGTATTTTGGGGGCATTTTTGGTCTTTGTCTGTTTGTATACTGGATTGCCAGCTACATAAGCTCCAAGTCTGGGGATTATGAAGTGAAAAGAAAACCCTGGGAACTTCCCACTGTGTTGGTGTTCTTTCTTGGGTCTTGAGGTCTGCTGCTGGTCTGCCACCTTCTCTCCATTTTTCAGTTATCTTATGTTTATTTTATATACAATGCCCATGGTTTTTGGTTATACCTAGCAGAAAAAATAGAGACATCTCTATTGTTTCACAAGTGGCAGTTACTTTTTAATTGCCAAATTATTTGTTCATCTTTATAACTAAGTTTGAATATGATCATATCATTTGCCAGATAGCTGCTGTTCCCATTCTTTTTAAATTTTATGTGATTCCTGAAGTTGGATATTTAACTATTTGTATATGTATTTTTAATATCACTCCTGTGTCTTTTTTGCACATAACCCCGAGCTGAAAATTTTTTAGCTGAAGTCCCAGTTAGCAGATTTTTAAAAACATCTCTACAGAAGAGATAAGTTAGTGTGTACATATATGGTTCAGGCGTATGCAAAGGGAAAAATAATAATAAATGTTTTCTCATGGTATATGACTGCTCTTAGAAAAGTATCATACATGCAGTAGATGTGTCATGAGTAGTTATACCAGCTCTTCTTCACCTATGATTTTGTGTATTAAATTATTCCTAAGTGGTTTCCTAAATAACTATAGAGGTTTGAGTGACTCATTTTGCTTTTTAAAGTGCCTTGCATAACATTAGGAAATAAATTATTCCTATTACTGTTTCTTTTTTGTTGGTGCCATGTGGTGTGAGGAGACAGTGTGAGAGAATCGGACCAGGTTTGAATCTTTCTGGTTACCCTATATAAATTACACTTGAACTAGTTGTTAATTTTAACCTGTGTAGCAGTGAAGGCCATTGCTTAATTCGTAGAAGTGATTTTTAAGTTGGATTGGGGTATCTTATAACTGGAATTTTTTAAATATAGGGCCTTGTTTCTAGTCTCAAATTATAATATTTTACTAAACTCAAATACTGTTCTTCACTAATTGAGTAGATGAGAGAATGGTCATTTTGATTAAGTGCATCTTTCAACAAAATTGTTAAAGGATTTCTACTTTTGGCAGAATCTGAAAACCGATTTATCTAGAATGAAAGACGGTGGAACAGGAATTGAATGTTGACTCAGCCTGTATGTTGGGGTGGGGTGGGGGTGGTTTGAAAATGATACATGCTAATGACTTGCTAATCTGGAACAAATGAAGTGTTGGTTTAAAATACCTAATAAAGCTTATCTGTAAAATGCTTTATCTTTGTGCTTTACATTTGCACTGTGTAAAAGGCTAAAAAGTGATTGTAATAAAATTCTTCCTGCCTTTTTGAAACTGATTGTTATTATCTCAAATTGTAACTTGCAGGGTGCTGGCATAGAAATATATCCTGGGAGTAAGTTCAGGTTCCCTGAGTGAGAATGGACCCGCCGTTGCAAGGAAGGGCTCCTCATTAAGCTGAGCGTTGGCCGAGACACTTGCTTTCTAAAGGTTGGAATGATTTCACCTAAGAAATTATGCTTTATTACATTCCCATGTTGGGTCCTATTGTTTTCTGACTTTGAAAGGCCTAAATAGTATATAAATTCTAATAATATCAGTAGCTAATGATTGAAAGTCTTTTGCAAGAATACTTTGTTGCCTGTAGATCTGCAGAAATGACAGAGGAATGCTGCATCACACTGTGCTACAGCATGTGAATCAGCATAGCAGCATAGCTTTTCTGCTTTATTTTTAGAATAGTGTGAAAAAAAGGCAAGATTCTTTAAGCAGGCAGTGTTGAAAAGACAGTTCCTTGAAACATTTGTTTTCAGTGTCACAGGTCTTCTTAGATGAGCATTATGACATTCCCAAAATATCCTTGGTGAGTAATATCATAAAATGAAGGTTATGGTGTTTTCTTGGTGAAAGCTACAGTTTTCTCTAACCTCCAAGAAAGTGCCCAAGATGAAACTGAAGGTATGCGATATTTAGGAATTTTAGATAGAAAAATCAGACCTAATTTACTTTTTTTCTCAGCATTAAAATCCGATTAAGGATCTGAGTCTTCCTGCTTTTTTTTTTTTTTTTTTAAGATTGCCAGAATATGTTTGGGCATGGAGAAAGAGAAGTTTTGGTAAAGCTATAACATTATAGAATCTGAGGGAGAAAGGAACTTTCAAAGTCAACTAGTTCAACTGTTCATTCAAAACCTTGACATTGTGGTTTCTGTGGTCCTGCAGTTCCCTTCTTACTGTGGTTGGCTTTCTATAAACGTATAGAATGAGGATGGGTGTGTGATAGCAGTGGTGGCTCCGGCTGGTATCTGTTGAGGTTGGAGGTGGGGTAATCCATGTGCCAGGTTGAGGGCTGTGTTTACTGGAGCCAATAGTGGAGTTTGCCTCCATTTTTTATTGGTAGAAGGAAGTGCCTCCCTGTCATCTGCCTTTCTTGGCAGCAAAGGTGAGCTAACTCACTGGATATTTGTGAACTTCAAAGCGATGACATAGATCTCAGTCTACTAAATCTCAGTCATAGAGAAGAATTAAGCATTGACCGAGTTAAGGAAAGTTTAAAGCAGTTTCAAGAGTACTCCTTGTCATCCTTCAGGGTCCACTCCTGAAGAGCAAGTTCTTTATTTCTTCACAGGTCTGAAGGGTGAAGTCGTGGTGTCAGCTGGACAGTGCTCTGGTTTGAAAGCTCAGATGGGGCTGGACACAGTGGCTCACGCCTGTAATCCCAGCACTTTGGGAGGCCGAGGTGGGCAGATCACCTGAGGTCAGGAGTTTGAGACCAGACTGAACAACATGGAGAAACCCCGTCTCTACTAAAAATAAAAAATTAGCCGGGTGTGGTGGCGCATGCCTATAATCCCAGCTACTCCTGAGGCTGAGGCAAGAGAATCACTTGAACCTGGGAGGCAGAGGTTGCAGTGAGCCGAGATCGTGCCATTGCACTCCAGCCTGGGCAACAAGAATGAAACTCCATCTCAAAAAAGAAAAGAAAAGAAAAGCTCAGTTGGAAGAATCTACTTCCAAATACATTCATGTTATTCATCAACAGAATTTATTTCTGTAGGTTGAAGGACTGAGGTCTCTGTTTTCTTGTTGGCTATTTGCTGGGGCTCGCACTTAGCTTCTAGAGGCTGCTCTCAGATTCTTGCCTCATGGTCCCCTCTATCTCAGCAGAAGAGGACCTCACTCAAGGCAAACCTTTCATGCTTTGAATCTCTCTGACTTCCTCTTTTCCTCTTTTGCAACCAGCTGGAGAAAACTGATTAGGAACCTTAATTACATTGCAAATTGCAGTGCAAACTCCTTTTGCCATTTAATCGTCATGAAAATAATACCAGGGGGCTGGGATCATGGGGCTCATCTAGAGTTTGCTGCTAGATTGGGAGTTAAAGGAAAGTAGCACTGTCTTACCAATCTGCATCCTAGTTCCTAACACAATGTTTAACAGATAGTAAATATCCAATAAATATCTGTTGAGTGGGGAAGATTCTAGGATGAAAAGGGTAGACAAATAGTTCAAAATTTGTGATCCTCTATGAAGATCAGGAAACCTTGGCATAAAGAGCAAGACAGTCACTCATCGAGATTCTTTTTTTTTTCTTTTTATTATTATTATTATTATACTTTAAGTTCTAGGGTACATGTGCCAATGTGCAGGTTTGTTACATATGTATACATGTGCCATGTTGGTATGCTGCACCCATTAACTCCTCGTTTACATTAGGTATATCTCCTAATGCTATCCCTCCCCCTCCCTCCACCCCACAACAGGCCCCAGTGTGTGACGTTCCCCTTCTTGTGTCCAGGTGTTCTCATGGTTCATTTCCCACCTATGAGTGAGAACATGGGGTGTTTGGTTTTTTGTCCTTGCGATAGTTTCCTGAGAATGATGGTTTCTAGCTTCATCCATGTCCCTACAAAGGACATGAACTCATCCTTTTTTATGGCTGCGTAGTATTCCATGGTGTATATGTGCCACATTTTCTTAATCCAGTCTATCATTGATGGACATTTGGGTTGGTTCCAAGTCTTTGCTATTGTGAATAGTGCCACAATAAACATATGTGTGCATGTGTCTTTATAGCAGCATGATTTATAATCCTTTGGGTATATACCCAGTAATGGGATGGCTGGGTCAAATGGTATTTCCAGTTCTAGATCCTTGAGGAATCGCCACACTGACTTCCACAATGGTTGAACTAGTTTACAGTCCCACCAACAGTGTAAAAGTGTTCCTATTTCTCCACATCCTCTCCAGCACCTGTTGTTTCCTGACTTTTTAATGATTGCCATTCTAACTGGTGTGAGATGGTATCTCATTGTGGTTTTGATTTGCATTTCTCTGATGTCCAGTGATGATGAGCATTTTTTCATGTGTTTTTTGGCTGCATAAATGTCTTCTTTTGAGAAGTGTCTGTTCATATCCTTCGCCCACTTTTTGATGGGGTTGTTTGTTTGTTTCTTGTAAATTTGTTTGAGTTCTTTGTAGATTCTGGGTATTAGCCCTTTGTCAGATGAGTAGATAGCAAAAATTTTCTCCCATTGTGTATGTTGCCTGTTCACTCTGATGGTGGTTTCTTTTGCTGACCAGAAGCTCTTTAGTTTAATTAGATCCCATTTGTCAATTTTTGCTTTTGTTGCCATTGCTTTTGGTGTTTTAGACATGAAGTCCTTGCCCATGCCTATTTCCTGAATGGTATTGCCTAGGTTTTCTTCTGGGGTTTTTATGGTTTTAGGTCTAACATTTAAGTCTTTAATCCATCTCAAATTAATTTTTGTATAAGGTGTAAGGAAGTTTCAGCTTTCTACATATGGCTAGCCAGTTTTCCCAGCACCATTTATTAAATAGGGAATCCTTTCCCTATTTCTTGTTTTTGTCAGGTTTGTCAAAGATCAGATGGTTGTAGATGTGTGGTATTATTTCTGAGGGCTCTATTCTGTTCTATTGGTCTATATCTCTGTTTTGGTAGCAGTACCATGCTGTTTTGGTTACTGTAGCCTTTTAGTATAGTCAGGTAGTGTGATGCCTCCAGCTTTGTTCTTTTGGCTTAGGATTGTCTTAGCAATGCAGACTCTTTTTGGGTTCCATATGAACTTTCACCGCTTCTATTCAACATAGTGTTGGAAGCTCTGGCCAGGGCAATCAGGCAGGAGAAAGAAATAAGGGGTATTCAATTAGGAAAAGAGGAAGTCAAATTGTCCCTGTTTGCAGATGTGACATGATTGTATATTTAGAAAACCTCATCGTCTCAGCCCAAAATCTTCTTAAGCTGATAAGCAACTTTAGCAAAGTCTCAGGATACAAAATCAATGTGCAAAAATCACAGGCATTCTTATGCAGCAGTAACAGACAAACAGAGAGCCAAATCATGAGTGAACTCCCATTCACAATTGCTTCAAAGAGAATAAAATACCTAGGAATCTAACTTACAAGGGATGTGAAGGACCTCTTCAAGGAGAACTACAAACCACTGCTCAATGAAATAAAAGAGGACACAAACAAATGGAAGAACATTCCATGCTTATGGATAGGAAGAATCAATATTGTGAAAATGGTCATACTGCCCAAGGTAATTTATAGATTCAGTGCCATCCCCATCAAGCTACCAATGACTTTCTTCACAGAATTGGAAAAAACTACTCATTGAGATTCTTATGGCAAGGAATTTGTGAACTCCAGTTAGATGACAGCAGGAATACTTGGCAGAAAACACTTGAAAGCTCTAACAAACTGTGTAGAAATGTTATGTTTTTGTTGGGCTAGCTTGCATACTGAACTTTGTCATAGTTTATTTATCCAGAAAATAAAGCACTTAAAATTCAGACAAGTAGAAAGGCAGATGTAGCTGAAAGAGTAGATCCAGAGGAGCTGATGCAATGTGCACCTGCTAAAATGGAGTTTTATGCAAGATCTGACCTTTCTGAGCAAGTTGAGGGAAATTGTAAATGAACTGGTTTCTGCCTTTACACAAAAAGGCCAGATGAAGAAGAAAAGGTTAAGTGAACTGGGGATCATGCAAGCTGATGACAACCTAATGTCACAAGTGATGTTTGTTGGAATTATGGAGATCCAGTTCAAGTGGAATGAGAAAGAGTGTTTTGGCACATTTCTTTTCTGATCACAATGATATTAGATAGCAAAATACTGTATTTTGCACATGCTGCCCCAAGAATCACTGTTGCCGTTGTAGTTTGCTTTATATCTGTATTTTATATTTGATATTCTACTGGGCTTGAGTGTAGATTTATTTCTGTTAGCAGGTGTTGCGCATCAAACACTCCTTCTTATAAGAAAGATTGTAAAAAACATATAACAGAAAATATTTGGAGATTTCTTATCTGAAAGCCTCAC
This sequence comes from Pan troglodytes, assembly GCF_028858775.2. Taxonomy (NCBI): domain Eukaryota; kingdom Metazoa; phylum Chordata; class Mammalia; order Primates; family Hominidae; genus Pan; species Pan troglodytes. The sequence continues at coordinate 31,783,339 of NC_072418.2, read as the reverse complement.
TGTCTTAAACATATAGTTCTCTTCTAATAAGCCCATTTGTAACTCTCTAGTGTAATTATACTTTAATGTGGGGCTTCAAAGAGGAGGAAGAAAGGAAGAGAATGCAAGATGAGTGCACCAAATGCAGTAAGTGTCACATGTACAGCCTTCTTCTCAGAGTGTCTTCTTATCCCAATTACAGTGAGTCCGATTTTCACCCTAGATTTGCATAATGGTTGTCCTAAAATAAAAGCTTTTGTGATTGGAAAGTTATCTGCCTAATCAGACTTATTATTGAGAATCTGAATGGGACGCATTTTCATATTGAACTGTGTAATCACCAAAACAGCAATAGATAGCACAGCAGGTCTGAAAAAGAGATGAAATGTGTTCTTCAGAGCCACCGTGTACATACAGCATTTTTACCATTGCTGAATGAGAATGATTAAAAAGAAGGTATTTTTCCTTTATTGTAACAGTATTCTGATCATATTTTTTCACAGTCAAAATGATTACCTATACAACCTGTATCAGCTGTCTGTTTTTGGTATATATTGTTGAGACATAGCTTTTAAAAATAAATATTAAAAAAGTATATGTGACATTAATATGCCTAATGATTAAGATTATAGTGATGAAATAATAAAATCAAATCTTGTTATTTTTTCAAACCCATTATGGACCATAGTGCCAGGGTGGCATATGTAATTATCTTAAGAACCCACAGTATTTTATCTTTTTGGTGTTTCAGAAAGAGTATTACTTTTTTTTCCCTAAGTGTGGTTATCTTTGTTTCTTAAATTTGAGAAAAAAAAAAACTCTTATTTTTAAGATGCTACTAAATGTAGAAGGATATATGTTAGATTTATTGTTTGATCATTGAAAGGTTTCTTTTTTACTTCTTTTTAAAAAGCCTGTTGCAAAGAGTTTTAAAATGTAATACTGATTAATTCTACATCAGCTTCAGCCAAATATTGACTTAAAAACCATGTATTCTTTTTTCTTTTTCCCTCTAGAAATGATGCCTCAAGATAAAGCCATTTATTCATCTTAAAGAATCATGTTGGTTTTTCAATTGAATTTTCACTTTATCTTGGAGTTTAGATTTTATATATTCTTTTGTACCTTTCTAGAGTGTCAAGACAATACACAGATAGGTCAGTGAAGTTAATACCATCCTTGTTCCTGTTTATAGCATGATAGTTTTTCAGAGTTTATTTTGATTTTAGTTTAAATCTAAGCTAATATTAATTTTTATTCACATAATTAGTTATTAGTGAATAGGCCTTATGCGTTCTTGTTTAAGTTACAGAGATTTTTTTCTCAGTCATGGGGAGTCACACATCTCAGCATAGTGTAGGGAGTACTGAGAGCACCCTGGAGTGGTATGGATTTGGCATTTTAGATGAAAAGACTGATGTGGAAAAAGGATAGTCTTCTGTGTTGATTGAGTTACCCTGTGTCCTGTTGTTCTGGTCTTCCCTTAGTGTAACCTGAATATGGCAGGTAGCAAAATTCTGTATGTTAATTGACTACATTTGAGCTTCACAAGTATCACCTTTCCTAGGTTTCTTGTTCTGTCATTGCAACATAGATGTAAACATGAATATATTTTTAAAAACTGCCCAGAGATCATTTGACCTCAAGTATATCTCCCTTTCCTGGAGTTGTAGAAGGATGTTGAAATATTTATTTTCTGGATGTGGCTTTCCAGAGGGAGATGAAGAAAGTTATATATCAAACACTGATGACCTCATGGGAGCAATACCACTTTTGTTTCTTTATAATTCAGTTTGCTGCTGCTATTTCTTCTCCTTTCTAGGAAAAATATTCCATGGGCTTCTTTGGAAATTAAGGTAAATTTGATGACTGGGCTTTGATGCAAATTTTATGCATGATATTTTATTTTATTGCGTGATTTTAAAAAATGTGTATAAATAATATTTTTCAAGGTCTTTTATGTGTTAGTGTTAAAATGAATATTCTCCTCTTTTGCCAGCGCTCACTATTAACAGAAAAATATATGTCTTTTAAAAACAACAAACCAGGCATAATATAATAATGCTCTGAAAATTGCTATTGCTGTTTTCCCTTAACACCTTGTGGAAAATTATGTCTGTACATACAGATCCACCTCATCCCTGTGTATTTGTGTTCTACTCCATTGCCAGAGTTCTTTCAGTTATAAGTTACAGAAACTCAGCTCAAGCAGGCCTTATGAGGTTTGGTCCTGGAACTAGGAAGTCTGAGGACAAGAGCTGATTTTAGGCATGGTTAGTGGATTCATCTTTTTAGTTCTGCCTTTTCTGGTGTGGCTGTCACTCTCAGGTTGGCTTTGTTCGACGTGGTGCCAAAGATGGCCCCAGTTTTTATGGACTCGGAGAGAGAGACTCCTTTCTTCTAGCATCTGCTTGGGTCTGGCCATATTTTCTGCTTGTTTTTTGACCACTCACTATACAGCCAGAGAAATGGAGTCATCTGTTCCCATTAAATCACATTTCTGTCCTGATAGAGAGCGGGTAGAGCCTCATGAATGATACCTCCCAGGTGATGGAAGGGCAGTTTCTAGGGGAAAGGGGGCGGTTCTGTTGCTAGAAGAAGGTGGAAGAACTGCTTTGCAGGCAAAAACATCTATGTCTGCTGTGGATGGATGAGTCATTACTTAACCTATTCCCCAGTATTGATGGGTATTCAAATTTCTAGTTTTTCATTATTACAAATAGATACATAAAAAGGATTCAAAATGCAACACTTTGTGTCTTCTCTAAGATAGTCTGTTTAGATTATTGGATGAAGACTTTTGGATTGAGGGTTGTGGATTTAAAATTTTGATAGCTTTTGCCAGAGTGTCTTGAACAACAGAGCACTGGTTTATACTCCTACCCACAGTATATGGGAGTGACAGTTTGACATGCTTTCATAACACTGAATATTAATAATTTTAAAAAATGCTTCTCTGATGAATGAAAAAAACATTGTAATTTGTATTTATTTGATTACTGTTATTTGATTTGATTATCTCATCATTTACTATATTTTCACAGGTTTATTTTTCTGAAAATTGCCAGTTCATCTTTTGCCTGTTCTATTGGACTTGAGTTTTTTTTTTTTTTTTTAATTATACTTTAAGTTTTAGGGTACATGTGCACAATGTGCAGGTTAGTTACATATGTATACATGTGCCATGCTGGTGTGCTGCACCCACTAACTCATCATCTAGCATTAAGTATATCTCCCAATGCTATCCCTCCCCCCTCCCCCCACCCCACAACAGTCCCCAGAGTGTGATGTTCCCCTTCCTGTGTCCATGTGTTCTCATTGTTCAATTCCCACCTATGAGTGAGAATATGTGGTGTTTGATTTTTTGTTCTTGTGATAGTTTGCTGAGAATGATGATTTCCAATTTCATCCATGTCCCTACAAAGGACATGAACTCATCATTTTTTATGGCTGCATAGTATTCCATGGTGTATATGTGCCACATTTTCTTAATCCAGTCTATCATTGTTGGACATTTGGATTGGTTCCAAGCCTTTGCTATTGTGAATAATGCCGCAATAAACATACGTGTGCATGTGTCTTTATAGCAGCATGATTTATAATCCTTTGGGTATATAGCCAGTAATGGGATGGCTGGGTCAAATGGTATTTCTAGTTCTAGATCCCTGAGGAATCGCCACACTGACTTCCACAATGGCTGAACTAGTTTACAGTCCCACCAACAGTGTAAAAGTGTTCCTATTTCTCCACATCCTCTCCAGCACCTGTTGTTTCCTGACTTTTTAATGATTGCCATTCTAACTGGTGTGAGATGGTATCTCATTGTGGTTTTGATTTGCATTTCTCTGATGGCCAGTGATGGTGAGTATTTTTTCATGTGTTTTTTGGCTGCATAAATGTCTTCTTTTGAGAAGTGTCTGTTCATGTCCTTCGCCCACTTTTTGATGGGGTTGTTTTTTTCTTGTAAATTTGTTTGAGTTCATTGTAGATTCTGGATATTAGCCCTTTGTCAGATGAGTAGGTTGTGAAAATTTTCTCCCATTTTGTAGATTGCCTGTTCACTCTGATCGTGGTTTCTTTTGCTGTGCAGAAGCTCTTTAGTTTAATTAGATCCCATTTGTCAATTTTGGCTTTTGTTGCCATTGCTTTTGGTGTTTTAGACATGAAGTCCTTGCCCATGCCTATGTCCTGAATGGTAATGCCTAGGTTTTGTTCTAGGGTTTTTATGGTTTTAGGTCTAACGTTTAAGTCTTTAATACGTCTTGAATTGATTTTTGTATAAGGTGTAAGGAAGGGATCCAGTTTCAGCTTTCTACATATGGCTAGCCAGTTTTCCCAGCACCATTTATTAAATAGGGAATCCTTTCCCATTGCTTATTTTTCTCAGGTTTGTCAAAGATCAGATAGTTGTAGATATGTGTCATTATTTCTGAGGGCTCTGTTCTGTTCCATTGATCTATATCTCTGTTTTGGTACCAGTACTATGCTGTTTTGGTTACTGTAGCCTTGTAGTATAGTTTGAAGTCAGGTAGTGTGATGCCTCCAGCTTTGTTCTTTTGGCTTAGGATTGACTTGGTGATGCGGGCTCTTTTTTGGTTCCATATGAACTTTAAAGTAGTTTTTTCCAATTCTGTGAAGAAAGTCATTGGTAGCTTGATGGGGATGGCATTGAATCTATAAATTACCTTGGGCAGTATGGCCATTTTCACGATATTGATTCTTCCTACCCATGAGCATGGAATGTTTTTCCATTTGTTTGTATCCTCTTTTGTTTCCTTGAACATTGGTTTGTAGTTCTCCTTGAAGAGGTCCTTCACATCCCTTGTAAGTTGGATTCCTAGGTATTTTATTCTCTTTGAAGTGATTGTGAATGGGAGTTCACTCATGATTTGGCTCTCTGTTTGTCTGTTGTTGGTGTATAAGAATGCTTGTGATTTTTGTACATTGATTTTGTATCCTGAGACTTTGCTGAAGTTGCTTATCAGCTTAAGGAGATTTTGGGCTGAGACAATGGGGTTTTCTAGATATACAATCATGTTGTCTGCAAACAGGGACAATTTGACTTCTTCTTTTCCTAATTGAATACCCTTTATTTCCTTCTCCTGCCTAATTGCCCTGGCCAGAACTTCCAAAACTATGTTGAATAGAAGTGGTGAGAGAGGGCATCCCTGTCTTGTGCCAGTTTTCAAAGGGAATGCTTCCAGTTTTTGCCCATTCAGTATGATATTGGCTGTGGGTTTGTCATAGATAGCTCTTATTATTTTGAAATACGTCCCATCAATACCTAATTTATTGAGAGTTTTTAGCATGAAGCATTGTTGAATTTTGTCAAAGGCCTTTTCTGCATCTATTGAGATAATCATGTGGTTTTTGTCTTTGGTTCTGTTTATATGCTGGGTTACATTTATTGATTTGGGTGTATTGAACCAGCCTTGCATCCCAGGGATGAAGCCCACTTGATCATGGTGGATAAGCTTTTTGATGTGCTGCTGGATTCGGTTTGCCAGTATTTTATTGAGGATTTTTGCATCAATGTTCATCAAGGATATTGGTCTAAAATTCTCTTTTTTGGTTGTGTCTCTGCCCGGCTTTGGTATCAGGATGATGCTGGCCTCATAAAATGAGTTAGGGAGGATTCCCTCTTTTTCTATTGATTGGAATAGTTTCAGAAGGAATGGTACCAGTTCCTCCTTGTACCTCTGGTAGAATTCGGCTGTGAATCCATCTGGTCCTGGACTCTTTTTGGTTGGTAAGCTATTGATTATCGCCACAATTTCAGATCCTATTATTGGTCTATTCAGAGATTCAACTTCTTCCTGGTTTAGTCTTGGGAGAGTGTATGTGTCGAGGAATTTATCCATTTCTTCTCCTGATTTATAGGTATTGTATACAGTGTGGCTTTTAATCGTTTAGTATTTAAACAAATGCATCATATATATATATAAGTATATTTATAAGTAACCTATACTCATATATATAGAAATGTTTATACTTTCATGTATGAAGTATCTTTTGGGCTGTCTGAGCTTGTGAACTTGGTTTACAGTATTTTATTTAAGTTTTAATTGTAGTCAGATCTACTCTTCTGGGTCTTGTGACTTGTTTACATAGGCCTTATCTATCACAAGATTTAAAAAATTTAATATTATCTTCTAGTGACTTTATAATCTTGTTTAAATTTACATTTGTATTCCATCTGTAATTTGATTTTGTGTACTGTATGATATGGAACTGTTTTTCTCTAAATGCCTCAGGAGTTCTCATGATACTGTCTATTGAAGAGTTGATTCTTTCCCCATTTACTGGGAATAATACTAAATTCCCATGTGTGCCTACTGTTAACCCTGTGGCCTAAATACTCCCAACTAGTATTTTAGTTAAATATATATTCTACAAGGACCCAAAGCACTAGCACCCTACCAAATTTGACCAGAAGGACTATTTCCCAGACATCCTGAATGTAGCAAGTTGTTTTTCCTACTAATGACTAGGGGAAAATGTAGTCTCACTCTTGCTCCATTCTTATTTCTAAAGGCTTCCTGGCTATTTTTGTTTTAAATCAGCTTATATCATCTTTTTTGATACAATAAAAATATCACCAATTTTAAATGATTCTCTGGGTCTTGACAAATATATGCAGTTGTGTAACTATGACAATCATAATATTGAATGTTTGTATCACCTCCAAAAGTCCCCTCATTTTCTTTTGCAGGCAAGTTCCTCTGCCCATAGTTCAACCTGGCAACCACTGATGTGCTTTCTGTCACTACAGTTTTGCCTCTTCTTGAATTACATAGAAAAGAAATGAGTCAGTATATAGTCTTTGCTGTTGCTCTTACACTTTGCATAATGCCCTTAAGATGAATTCATCTGTTGTTTCTTGTATCAGTAGTTTGTTTCTTTCTATTTGTTCATTTACTAGTTGATGGACCACTTGGGTTGTTCATGCTCTTTGATTATCATGGATAAAGTTGCTAAGAATATTTGGGCAACAATTTTTGCCTGAACATATATTTCATTTCTCTTGGGGCAAATACCTATGAGATTGCTGGGCTATATAGTGAGTGCACATTTATTTCATTGTAAAGTTTCAAATTGTTTTCCAAAGTGGTTGTCCCATTCTGTAGTCTTACCAGCCATGCCTGAGAGTTCTAGTTGCTCCTCATCTTTGTCAGCACTTGTTATTGTCCGTCTCTTAAATCTTCAGTGTTCTGTGGATGTGTCGTGGTAGTTCATTTTGGTTTTAATTTGGATTTCTCTTATTAATGATGTTTAATATATTTTCATATGCATATTTGCCTTCTTTTTATATTGTCTCTAAATCAGGTTGTCTTGAGTCATATATATATATATATATATATATATATATATATATATATATATATATTTTTTTTTTTTTTTTTTTTTTTGGGCGGTGGGGGCAAGCTAGTACTTTATCAAATGTGTGTTTTGCAGATATTTTCCTTCTGTCTGTGGCTTGGTTTTTAATTTTTTTAGCAGTGTCTTTTGAGGAGCAGAAGTTTAAATTTTGATCAAGTCTAATTTATCAATATTTTTTCTGTGGTTTATACTTAGGCCTTATCTGAAAAATCTTTTTTCTTCTTCTGACTTCTTTTGGAATGAGAGTTTAAAAATTTTTTTTGAGGAATTCATTTTATTTCTACTATTGGCTTATCAGCTCTACCTTTATTTATTTATTTATTTGTTTATTTTTTTGAGATGGAGTCTCACTGTGTCACCCAGGCTGGAGTACAGTGGCGCAATCTCTGCTCACTGCAACCTCTGCCTCCTGGTTTCAAGTGATTCTCCTGCCTCATCATCCCAAGTAGCTGGAACTACAGGCAAGTGCCACCATGCCCAGCTAATTTTTGTATTTTTAGTAGAGACGGAGTTTTACCATGTTGACCAGGCTTGTCTTGAACTCCTGACCTCAGGTGATCCACCCTCCTTGGCCTCCAGAAGTGCTAGGATTACAGGCGTGAGCTACCATGCCTGGCCCAGCTCTACCTTTTTTTTTATTTAAAAAAAAAAAAAAAAATAGATGTACTCCAGTGCAGTAGTTCTCAACTGCAGTCAGGTTTCTCTCTCACCCCCAGGATGTTTGTCAGTGTCTGGATACATATTTGTCACTACTGGGGGTGGGTGTTCATGGCATCTATTGGGTAGAGGCCAGGGGTCCCACTAAACAGCTTACAGTGCACAGGACAACCCCCACAACAAGGGATTATCTGGCTCAAAATGTCAGTAGCGCCAAGGTAGAGAAATTTTATTCTAGGACAGGGCTTAGCAACTTTTTCTGTAAAGAACCAGGTAGCAAATATTTTAGATTTTGTGTGACGTAGATGCTTTCACGTTTCCTTTCCCTCCCACCTCTTCCAAAATGCAAAAACCATTCTTAGCTTCTGAACTATACAAAAATAACAGGCTGGATTTAGCCTGTGCCAGAGTTTGCTGACCCCGCTTCAGGGTTTACAACATGCACTTACTACCTGCAAATAATATTTTATCCCCTTCTGTGTAAGGTCCATTTCCCACCTATCGTTTGTGCTGTTGTCATACATTGTACTCTTTACATATGTTTATAAACTTCTCAAGATGTTATTTTTGTTATTTTTGTTTGAAACTATTATCCTTTAAAAAGTTTAAAAAATTTTTAATAGTGTTAATATAATGACCACTTCCAGTGCTCTTTACTCTTTGGTAAAGGCTCAAATTTCTATTTAGTATCTTATTCATTTCTTTTGCTTAAGTTTTGCTGACAACTGAATTCTCCCAGCTTTAATTTGAAAAATGTCTTTAATTTTGAAAGATGACTTTCGCTGGGTAGGGAATCCTGGAATCGACAGTTTATTTCAGTACTTTAAGGACGTTCCTCCACTGTCATTTGGCTCGCATAATTTCTGACAATGCTGCTCTCATGTATCTTTTTCTCTTGGATGTTTTTTCAGATTTTCATTTTATTACTGGTTAACAATTTCATTATCGTGTCTTTGTGTGGTTTTCTTCATTTTTATTCTGCAAGGAGTTTATTGTACTTCATCATATGAGTTTATTTCTTCATATTTTTATTCTATTCCACCTTCTCTTTTTTCTACTTCCTTGACTGTAATTGCATGCATGTTACTTCTTTCATTTTATCCCATATGTCACTGGTGCTTTATTCATTCTGTCGTTTTTTTCTTTCTGGATAATGTCTAGTACCATGTTTTCAAGTTTGCTCATCTTTTCCTCTGCACTGTTTACACCACTGTTAATCCCATTCAGTGAATTTTTTATTTCAGACATTGTATTTTTCATTTCTAAATGGTTTTTACTCTCTCTCTTCATCATGATGATGTTTTTCTCTCCTGACCATATTGAATATATTTATAATAGCCATTTTAGTATATTTATTTGCCCTTTTTATTACCTCTCTTGCCTCTGGCTCTGTTTCTATTGATTACTTTTTCTCTTGGATATGGGTCATATTTTTCCATTTCTTTGCTGTCTTTTTTCTGACTGGATGATGAATACGAAGAATTTCATATTATTGCTGTGATTGGTTTTATTTCTTTAAGTAATGTGGCTTCTTTGTGGAGTAGTTATTTGGGATTAGTTGGATCCTTTCAGTGCTTGCTTGTAAGCTTCGTTTGGGCACATGCAGAGCAGTCTTGGGCTAATTTAGGCCCTCCTTTCCTTTTTATTCATTTTTATTGTTATTTATGTTTAAATTTTATTTTTAATTGTGGTTATAAACCCATAAAGTTAAATTTGCCACCTTAACTATTTTTATGTGCACAGTTCAGTAATGTTAGTATATTTACATTGTTGTGCAACAGGTTTCCAGAGCTTCAGCTTGCAGAACTGAAACTCTATGCCCCTTAGACACTAATTCTGTCTCCTCTCAACAATCCCGGCAACCATCTTCCAACCTCTGTTTCTATGATTTTGACTTATTTAGATACCTCATGTGATTCCCCTTTATTTTAAAGAAATCTGTCTGGTCTCTCATGTATTATGTGGTCTTTTCACTCTGGCTGGTAGGAGTGAGATTTTTCCTGCTTATTCCTTTCTGGTGGCTCTTTCCCAGCCTCGAGTATTATCTTCTCACACCATGCAGATTGGAACTCGAGTAATCCTTGAGGGGACCCTCTGCAGGTTTCTGGTGCTCTCTGGCTCTGCATTTCCCTCATCTCCTGTGCTCTGCCTTACAAATTCTGGCTGCCTTGTCCTCTGAACTCTGTCTCCCTGAATTGGTGAATCAGGTGAGCTTCATTTCCCCTCCCTGTACTAAGGCCTGGAAACTGCCTTCAGGTAGGAAGCTGGTATAATTGTAGAGTTCACCTTTTCTATTTCCCTTCTTACGTATCACAGTCCTGTGTTGCCTGATACCTAATGTCCAGAAAACCATTGCTTCATATATTTTGTCCACTTTTGTAGTTATTTAAGGCAGGAGGGTAAATCTGATAACTGTTACTCAATCTTGACTGAAAGCTGAAGTTGTCTTGAATCTTCAGGATTGGAACCATTTCCAAAGGAAGTGGATGACTCTGTTAGTAGCCAGTTGGTAACCAGGTCAAATTTCTAAGAGTTTCTCTGGCTCATTTCTGTATAAATCTTAACTAAAATGGTTGTTGTTTGACCATAGAAACATTTGAGAATATTTAGATAAAGGGGAGTCTGGGTAGAGTGACCTCCCAGGACATTATCTTTTCCAGGTGAACGCATTCACATCCCAGAATCTCAGGCAACCCAGATTCCATTTGCTTACATCAAGTTGTTTTCTGCACTGAGACCTGTTTGTTTTGGTGAGGTCACAGGTGGTTGAAATAAAATCCTCCCTTACTAAAAAGCATGTGAGCCCCCCATGCCTGTGCACTTGTGGAGTTCAGTTTCTGCTGCCTTCAGGCTAGGAGGGCTGACAACTTTCTCACAGAAATATTGGAAGTATTTTTGGTGCATAGCTCTTTAAAGGCCATTTTGAATAAAATTGAACAATTTAGCAAGCAATTAAAAACTAATTAGAATCTTTGCATTATTTTCAGGGGAAGCATAATGCATTGTAGTTTTTTGTGAGTGTTACTGCAAAATTAAATATCTCTAATTTATAGCTGGCCCTTAGCTAGAGGCAGCTTTGTAGGTGATAGCTGACAATATTTTCCGTTAAGGCTTTTAGGAACTCACATGCCGTTTTACTTTAGATTTCTCAAAACTTTTTGGAAGGTGTTAGGCATACTACCATTGATGTGGCTTCCAATACATTAATAAAGTGCCCCTGCACTTAGCTTTTTTTCAGTGCTCACAAGGTACCAAATGAGCTGAGGGAAGATCAGACACTTTAACACTTTGTGAAGTAATATTAAGCTTTACAGCACTAGAAATCTATTTAATTCCCTGTCATTGCTTCTAAAATGCATTTCAAATCTGTTGTCATTGGCAGAATGCTCAGAGTCACTGAAGAATTATTTTTGACTTGGTGTTTATATCTAAAATTTTCTAGTGAGACAAATCCTCTCTAGTGCTGGAGGAAATTAACATTTTGGCTTTTCAAGGTAGTATTAGTATTAGGTTAGAGCTTACAGTTCCCTGAGGTCTTTCAGTCTTTGGGGCTTAGAAAGGCTAACAACATTTCATATTCCTTGTTTTTGGATAATGTGTTGGTCACAGTTTTTCTCTAAATCCCATTTTTTTTTCTTTTAAATCACTATTTTATTGAGTCAAGTCACTGTAATTCTATATTACATAGATGTTATCTCTTAATTTGAAAAGCAAAATCAACGGCTGTAATTCTTTTTTTAATCAGTGTAAAATGCATATGTCCAGAATGTAATTGACTACTCAGTAATTGGCAGGAGAGGTTTCCACTAGGCTCTGTGAAATGTAATAACTACTTTGCTGATGGCATTATGCTGTGATGAGGGAAGAACAGTATCACCTAAAAGCTTTTCTGGAAGAGGGGCTGATATGAGCTGGTAATGTTAGATGAGTGCAGCGCTTATACTATAAAATTAACTGCATAATGTCATAGGGAAAAAATCTCAGAATATTAAAGCAAATATTGACAATATAAGGCTAAATCATTTTCTCAAAATGTAAATGTTGGTCTACAGGTATTTCTCTGTAGTATTTACTACACCTTGGAGGCTTTACAAAAGAGATCAGGTATGCACATTGGCATATTAATCCTGCAGTAAAAAGGTACATTTAACCCTTTTAATCCCAGAGTTCCCCAAACATAGTTGAACACAAGCCTTTTTTGTTTTTTCTTTCTTTTTTTTTTTTTTAGATAACACCTGCAGAACTGCTATTCCTTGAAACACTTTTTGAGAAACACTTGGTCATGAGAAATTTTCTTTTTCCTTTTCTGGGCCTAATCTATAAAATGGCCAATGTCTACACCTCACAGGATTGTGAGGTTAAAAACGTTTAACACTGTGCAGAGCACATAGGCTTAATAAGTGGCAGCTTAAAATTTTTTTTGAGGAATAATACATGCAATAAAATGCACAAATTTTAAGTAAACAGCTTGATTAACTTATATATATATATATACACACACACCCATGTAACCACCACCCAGATCATAGCATAGAACCTCTCTAGCACACCAAATCTCCTTTGGGTCCCCTTGTAATCAATAGCTCCTAATTATTCTCTCTTCTGTCATATGGAAGAAGTCATACAGATTCTGATTTTTGTAAGTCTGGCTTCTTTCACTCAACATTATACCTGAGAAATTCACCTGTGTTGTATTTAATAGTCCAGTCTATAAATGCACAATTATATATCCCTTCTCCTATTGGTGGACATCTGCTTGGTTGCAGTGGGGCTATTATAAATAATGCTGCCATGAACTTATCTCTCACAGTTATATCGCTAGAATTGCTGAGTCATAGGGTGGGTGTATGTTTGTTTAGTAGAGAGGCAATTTTGTGTTTCCCACCACCTAAAATGCCCCTCTGAGACACACTCCAATCACTGCCAAGCCTTCCTTAACCATTGTAGGGTGACCGGCCCTCCTGGTTTGCCCACAACTGAAGGGTTTCCTAGGACATGGAACTTTCAGTGCTAACACAAGGGAAGTCCCAGACAGACCAGGATGAGCTGATCCCCCTACCACCCAGTCTACAGTGCCTTCTCTTTTCTCTGTACATCATAGTTTATCATTTGACTATTAATGTGCAGTAGTACAGACTTTTTTGGTAGGAGTCTCCTCACCTACAAAGGTTCATTGGAACAGGAGCTAGATCTTACATATCTTTCACTCTCCCACACACCCAGTAGAATGCCTTCTACAGAGCACTGTCCAGATATGCCACTGGGGAATGCTCAGACATTCTCATAAGAATGTTAAGAGACTTAGACATTAAGGAACCCTTCTGAAGTAGACTCTAAGCATATAGGCAAAGCTGTATTACTCCCATTTTTTACATGAGAAAATATTCACAGATGAGTTTTCACATGTTCAAGATCATATGACTAGTAGGTGGGAGAGGTCAGGAAAAAAAATTCACGCAATGCTAAATATTCAGAGTTCTGGGCTTTCTGCAAATATGGCCACCAGGCAATAATGTAACAACTGTGAGGAAACTAGATCAAGGATTACCAAGCAACATTTCTTAACTTGACCACAGATTTTTAGGAAGGGGATTGGGAGGACAGAGAGAATTTTAGAGGACTTTAGGAAACACTTCACTCTGCCATTTAAGCAGAGGTCTTCCCTTGGAGAGCTGTCTGGCCACAGTATGGTATGTGTAGTGAAGCAGTAAGAGAGAGAGTGGAGAGTTAGTTTGAGATTGGGCTACAGAGAGTGTTGAATACGATGCAAAATACATTGAACACAAGGCAATGACGTTGAAAGTATTCTAAAGAGACTTTATTGGGTGCACAGTGACTTGGCAGGGCGAGAAGAAGAGGTAAAGTCTTAATTAGGAGGCGTCGCTGTGGTCTACGGGTGAGTCAGAAAGGACCCAAGCTCAAGAACACAGCCGCAATGAGGCCACAAGCCAGCAATTGTGCTGGAGAGTCTAAGGCATCAAGTCAATCATCATTTTCTAAGAAATGTTTCACTTTTAATCTCAAAAGTCACTCAGGCCTTGTCATATCTATGTTACTACACTGGTGTTTTTGTTTTTGTGTGTTTGTGTTTTTTTCTTTGGGTGTGGCTTTTTTAAAATTACCATTTAATTTCTTAAGAAGTAGTCCCATGAACTTGTTCCAGAGTTCCCATCCCCTGCACAGAGCTGGTGGTTTTAAATATAGTAGGGTGGATGGAAAAGGTGTCAGGAAATTTGGGGGCATATCTTGTTTCAACGTAAAATAATGAAGAACAGCAGAGTTCTGGTGGCCAGGACACGGAGGCAAGATAAGGGTTTCCTTGGCATGCAAAGGTTTCCTTGGCATTTCCCGAGGGCTCTTCATTAGCGAACATGCTTTCAGAACTGGTTGCTTAAAAAGCTAGCCTTCTTAGAAGGTTATAAAGAAAGGAGTTCAGTTTTCCGTGGGAAACAACTTAGCTTAGTGGATTTAGGGACAGAATATCTGGATTCAAGTCCTGGATTCTCTACCTCCTGGTCATATGGCCTCTGGCAAACCCACCCACATTTTTAGAACTTTTTTTTTTTTTTTTTTTTGAGGCAGAGTTTCACTCTTATTACCCAGGCTGGAGTACAATGGTGTGATCTCGGCTCACTGCAACCTCTGCCTCCTGGGTTCAAGTTATTCTCCTGCCTCAGCCTCCCAAGTAGCTGGGATTGCAGGTGCCCACGACCACGCCCAGATAATTTTTTGTATTTTTAGTAGAGATGGGGTTTCACCATGTTGGCCAGGCTGGTCTCGAACTCCTGACCTCAGGCGATCCACCTGCCTCAGCCTCCCAAAGTGCTGGGATTACAGGCATGAGCCACCATGCCCAGTCTAGGACACTTTTTCTAGTCTGTGTGTCAGATACAAAAGAAGTTCCTCTTCAAAGGTTTAGCTTGTTCAGTGCCCTTGTTCTTTGTTCCCTACTTCAAGCCCAAACCAACTTCCTTATCCCTTATGCCTCCCTGTCTTAGTTTCAGTAAACAACTTTCCCGCCAGTCCTTATCTGCAAAGACCACATCTGCTAACCCATTCTGTGAATTACCCCTCCTGTCGCAACAGCTCTTCCTGCCAAAACTGCCCTTCCCATTGGTATAACCATGTTCCTGCACCTCTCAAGTTAGCCAGTGGGGTTCAGCTTAAATTGTGCAGTCCAACTCCAGCTAATGGATGCAGGACACAGTAGCAGGGACAAACTGCATTAGGGATAAAAGCCCCTTCCCCACTTTGTTCGGTGTGCTCTTGTGGTGACCAGACATGCAAGCAGCACCCTTCTGCAGAAGTAAATTTTGCCTTGCTGAGAAATCCTTTGTTTAAGTGCTCGTTTTCTTTGCAACTCTGAGCTTTACTTCCAACATGTGGAGTGGGAATAATGGTACCTGCCTCTTTTACATGTTCACCATAATAAAATGAGGCAATGTGTGTGCCAGTGCTTCCTAAACCCGAAAGCAACATGCAAGTTCACGTAACTATTTCCCTGTTGATTGATTCTGTGCTTTTTATTTCCCTCCTTTTTGTGAGCATTCGTTCCCCATTAATTAGTTACTAATTATCATGATAAGTTCTTAATGTTGGCTGGCATTAATTATGTTCCAGAAGCTGAGAGCTTCATTTATGTTCTTTCTCTCTCTCTCTCTCCAAACTATGGCTTGTGAGACGACTATTAGCTTCTTCATCTGTTAAACTGGGCCAATGAGTCTCAGAGATGTTAGGCCACCTTCTTTGGATCATGCAACTGGAAGTCAAACCCAGAGCAGGCTGACTCTACAGCCTGAACTCCTAACATTTTTACTGCCTTGCACTTGAGTGAGATCTGGCTGTAGGAGGGCATCTTGGAGTCTGGGAAGGAACTAAAGCACTGTGTCCCTACCTCCTTATGGGGACAAAATGGAAGGGCTAATTGTGACTGCCTCTTTACCATACCTCTATCTGTTACAAGTCCAGCTTATCCTCAGGGAGGTCACATGTGGGCAGAAGTCTGAGTTTCTGCTATGGGTGAAAGCTCAGATGGTCAAGACATAGGGATTGAAAGTGCAACTGTGACATTATTTTTATAGGATATGGACCTAAGCTTCTAAGGGTTTTTGTTTGTGTGTGTGTGTGTGGTTTTTTTGTTGTTGTTGTTGTTTTGTTTTTTGTTTTGTTTTGACCATAAGAAAACCCTACAATCCCTGGTAAGGTAAGGTAGAGTAGGACTTTGGTCCCAGCATAGAGGTTTAGAAGGACAGGTATGGAATAATGAATTGAAAGTTGCAGAGTCTTGCTGGCCATCTCTGGGGACTTTTTGCGCATGAGAAACAGTGCAAGAAATATTTCATAGGGGTCCTGGGGCCCACCTATGCTGCTTAGGGCTTTGTATTAGGGTGACTGTGCCCTGTTCCCATATATTAAAATCTTCCTGGGGAGAAGCATTTTCTCAATTTAGATTTTTGTAATTAAAAAGGAAGTCTTTAAATTGGGGCTGCAGATACTAGGACAGTGAATGGACTGATCCAATTGATTTTTTTTTTAAGGCTGCAAAGTTTTTTGATAGAGTTAACAACCCAATTGTCTCAGCTCAATTTTCTTTTTATTTTTTAAAGAGATGAAATATGTAGCTAGATATTATAAAACAAAAACAAAACTAAACCCTGAAGTGTACTCAGTTCAAAAGCAAATAGAAGATAAATTAACAATGTTCTCTAGCCTGGAATGATCCAGTCTAGAGGAAGGAAAAAGTGAAATACAGTGGAGGTTAATATCCAGATACTGAGCTGGGCAGACACCTCAGCCTGCTACGTGTCCGTTCCTGCTCACATGTTGTACAAGGTCTTGTATGTCTGTCAGGTATGTATGTTATTATTTGGGAGAAGAAGAGACTGAGTGGAGAATATGCTGATTTCGCAGTTCTCAGTTTGATCTTCATAACATTCATATATCTTGATGTTTACAGGTATTCTTTTAAAATTGACACATACTATCTGTATATATTTATGGCTTATATTGTGATATTTTAATACCTGTATGTAAGTTATAATGATCAAATCAGGTTAATTAGCATATCCGTCACATCAAACCATTATAATTTCATTATGGGGACATTCAGAGTCCTCCCTTCTAGCTATTGGAAAATATAGAGTAAATTATTGTTAATTATGGTCAGCCTACAATGCTGTAGAACCCTAGAACTTACTCTTATCAAGCTGTAATTTTTGTGTCCTTTAACTACCTTCTCTCTATCTCTCCTCCCTTCCTAGCTGCTAGTTGCCACTATTCTATTCTCTACTTCTGGGAGATCAATTTGTTTAGCTTCTACATATGACTGAGACCAGTAGTGGGATTGCTGGATCATATGGTAGTTCTATTTTTAGTTCTTTGAGCAACTTCCATACTGTTTTTATGATGGCTAATTCACATTCCCACCAAAAGTGTGTAAAAGTTCTTTTCTCCACATCCTCACCAGCAACTGCTTTTTTTTGTCTTTCTGATAATCACCATTCTAACTGGAGTGAGATGATATCTCATTGTGGTTTTGATTTGCATTTCTCTTATTATGATGTTGTACATTTTTTCATGTAGTTGTCCATTTGTATTGCTACTTTGATTATTTTTATTTTTTATTTTTTTTTTGCTGTTGAGTAGTTTGAGTTCCTTGTGTATTAATCCCTTGTTGGATAAATAGTTTGCAAACATTTTCTATTATACTATAGGTTGTTTCTTCACTCCGTTGATTGTTTTCTTTGCTGTGCAGAGCTTTTTACTTTTATGTAATCCCATTTATCTTTGCTTTTATTGCCTCTGCTTTTGAGGTTTTATTTCTACAGATATTAGCCTGAAGTATTTCTCTTATGTTTTCTTGTAGTAGTTTTTTAGTTTCAGTTCTTACATTTAGGTCATTAATTCATTTTGAGTTAATTTTGTATATGGTGAGAGATAGTGGTCTAGTTTCATTTTTCTGGGTATGGATAATCCCAGTGCCATTTATTGAAGATACTGTTCCTTCCCCACTAAATGTTCTTGGTGCCTTTGTTGAAAATCAGATAGCTGTAAATAAATGGATTTATTTCTGGGTTCTCTATTCTGTTCCATTTGTGTATGTGTCTGTTTTTATGCAAGTACTATGCTGTTTTGGTTAGTACAGTATGTACTAACATTTTGTAGTACATTTTGTAGTCCAGTAGTATGATGCCTCCAACTTTGTTTTTTGTTTGTTTTTGTTTTTGTTTGATTAAGATTGCTTTAGTTGTTTGGGATCTTTTGCAACCCTATGTGGATGTTAGGATTGCTTTTTCTATTTCTGTGAAGAATGTTGTTGGTATTTCAATTGGAATTACATTGAATCTTTGTATCTTTTGGGGTAGTGTAGTTATTTTAACAACATTCTTACAATCCATTTTCATGGGATATTTTTTCTGTTTTTTGTATGTGTTTGTGAACTCTTCAGTTTCTTTGATCAAAGTTTTAAAATTTTTAAGAAACTAGAAAAACAAGAACAATTCAAACTCAAATCTAGCAAAAGAAAAGAAAGCAAAGAGATCAAGCAGAACTAAATGAGATTAAGATGAAAAAATAACTATTATGCAATGAAGCAATGAAACAAAAAGTTGGTTTTTGAAAGGGTAAGCAAAATTGACAGACCACTAGGCAGGTTAATCAACAAAAAATGAGAAAAGATTCCAACTACAATCAGAAATGATAAAGGGGCCATCACAACTGATAATACAGAAATACAAAAGAGCATCAGAAACTAATATGAATACCTCTATACATATAACTAGAAAACCCAGAGGAAATAGATAAATTCTAGGACACATGCAGCCCCCCAAGATTGAACCAGGAAGAAATAGAAATCCTGATCAGACCATTAACAAGTCATGGAATTGCATCTGTAGTTAAAAAAAATCTTTTATCAGAATAAAATGAAAGGAAGAAAGGAACAAAAAATATACAAAACAACCAGAAAATAATTAACAAAATGAAAGAGGTAAGTCCTCACCTATAAATAATAACCTTGACTTCAAACAGATTAAATTTTCCAATTAAAAGATATAGACTGGCTGAAAGGATTTAAAAAAGGAAATAACAGGACCCAACTACATGTTGCCTACAGGAAAGTCACTTCACCTTTAATGACACACATAGATTGAATTGAAGGGATAGAAATAAATATGCAAACAGAAACCAAAACAAAGCAGAAGTAGCTATACTTACATCAGATAAAATGGACTTTAAGTCAGAAACTGTAAAGAGACAAAGAAGATTATTTTATAATGATAAAGGAGTCATTTCACCAAGAAGATATATGCAGTCAACACCAGGGCACCCAGATATATAAAACAAATATTAACAGGTTTAAAAAAGAAGTTAGACTCTAATACAATAATAGCTAGAGACTGCAACACCCTACTGTCACCATTGGACAGACCTCTAGACAGTCAATCAATAGACATTGAATTTTAATTCTACTTTAGGCCAAATGGACCTAACAGACATTTACAGAATATTTTATCCAACAGCTACAGAATACACATTTTTCTCATCAGCACATGGAAAATTCTCCAAGATAGGCCACATGTTAGGCCACAATACAAGTTTCAACAAATTTTAAAACATCAAAATCATATCAAGTCTATTCTCAGACCACAATGGAATACAAAAGACATTAATAACAAAAGGTATTTTGGAAAGTGTACAAATGCATGGAAATTAAACAACATGCTCTTGGACAATCTCTGGGTCAATGAAGAAATTAAGGAAATCAAAAAAAATTTGGAAACAAATGAAAATAAAAACTCAACATACCAAAACCTATAGGATACAGTAAAAGTAGCAGTAGGAAGGAATTTTATAGCAATTAACACATACATCAAAACAGTAGAAAGTTTTCAAATAATCCAGTGATGCACCTCAGGGTACAAAAAAAGTTTCCCAGCAAAGAAAAGCCCAGGACCTGATAGCTTCACTTCTGAAATCTACCAAACTAATAGAGGAGTTTTTATGTTTTTTTAGGTATATGATCATATCATTAAGGGACTGAGATAATTTGACTTCCTCTTTTCTAATTTGTATTTTATTCATTTTTTTGTGCCTTGACTGCTCTGGCTATGACTTCCAGTACCGCGTTGAATAGGAGTGGTGAGACTGGACATCCTATCTTCCTTCAGTTCTAGTAGGGAATGTTTTCAGCCTCTCTCCATTCAGTATAAAGTTGGCTGTGGATTTTTCACAGAAGGTTCTCATTATTTTGAGATATGTTCCTTTGATGTGTAATTTGTTGAGGATTTATTATTTAGAAGGGATTTTGAATTTTATTGAATGCCTTTTCTCCATCTATCGAGATTTTCATATGGTGTTTGTTTTTAGTCCTGTTTATGTAAAGAATCACACTTATTGATTTGCAGTTGTTGAACCATCCTTGTATCTCTGGAATAAAATTCACTTGATCATTATGAATTATCTTTTTGATGTGCTGTTGGATTTGTTTGCTAGTATTTTTGTTGAGGATTTTTGCATTTATGTTCATCAGGGATATTAACCTGTCGTGTTTATTGTTGTTGTTGTGTTCTTGCCTAATTTTGGTATCAGAGTGTTACTGGATTCATAGAAGTAGTTAGGGAGGGATCTTTCCTTTTCAACACTTTGCAATAGTTCCAATAAGATTAGTAACAGGTCTCCTCTATGTATCTGGTAAAATTTGCTTTGAATATATCTGGTTTGGGCCTTTTTGTTATTGTTGTTGGAAGTAATGATTCAGCTTTATTACTCATTAATTGTCAGATCAGGATTTTATTTCTTCTTGGTTGTATCTTGGGAGGTTGTATATTTCCCAGAATCTATCCATTTCCTGTAGGTTTTCTAGTTTATGTGCGTAGAGGTGTTCATACTAGTCTCTGATGCTCTTTTGTGTATTATCAGTTGGAATGTTCATTGTATAAATTATTTTATTGATCTCAGTCTCATTTAGTTCTGCTTGATCTTTCTTTTCTCTTGATAGATTTTGGTTTGGATTGTTCTTGTTTTTCTAGTTCCTTGAGAGTCCACATTAGGTTGTTAATTTTCATCTTTCTATTTTTTTTTTTTTTTGATGTAGGTGTTTAACATTATAAACTTTCCAGTTAGCACTGCTTTTTTTTTTTTTTTTTTTTTTTTTTTTTTTTTTTTTTTTGAGACGGAGTCTCGCTCTGTCGCCCAGGCTGGAGTGCAGTGGCGCGATTTCGGCTCACTGCAAGCTCCGCCTCCCGGGTTCACGCCATTCTCCTGCCTCAGCCTCCCGAGTAGCTGGGACTACAGGCGCCCGCTACCACGCCCGGCTAATTTTTTGTATTTTTAGTAGAGACGGGGTTTCACCGTGTTAGCCAGGATGGTCTCGATCTCCTGACCTCGTGATCCGCCTGCCTCGGCCTCCCAAAGTGCTGGGATTACAGGCGTGAGCCACCGCGCCCGGCCAGCACTGCTTTTGCTGTGCCCTAAGTTTTGGTGTATTGTATCTATTTTCATTTGTTTTGAAAAAGATTTCAATTTCTGCCATAAGTTTGTTGTTTACCCAAAGATTATTCAGGAGCAAGTTGTTTAGCTTATGTGTACTTGTGTAGTATTGAGCATTTCTCTTGGTATTGATTCCTAATTTTATTTGTCTGTGGTCTGAGAAGATGCTTGATATGATTTTTAGGTTTTTAAAATTTATTGAGACTTGCTTTGTGGTCAGGCACATGGTCAGTTTTGGAACATTCATGCAGAATTGAGAAGAATGGATATTCTGCGATCATTGGATATAATGTTCTGTAAGTGACAATTAGGTTCATTTAGTCTATAGTCCAATTTAAGTCCAGAGCTTCTTTGTTGATTTTCTGCCTCAGTGATGTGTCTTGTCATGTCAGTGGGGTGTTGAAGTCCCCCACTATTATTATATTTCTATCAATCTGTTTTCTTAGGTGTAGTAGTATTTGTTTTATGAATCCAGGTGCTCCAATGTTGGATGCATGTGTGTGTTAGTTCATTTTCACATAGCTGATAAAGACATACCCGAGACTGGGTGATTTATGAAGAAAAAGAGTTTTAATGGACTTACAGTTTCACATTGCTGGGGAGGCCTCACAATCATGGTGGAAGGCAAAAGGCTTGTTTTATACGGCAGCAGGCAAGAGAGAAAATGAGAACCAAACAAAAGGGGTTTTCCATTATAAAACCATCAGATCTTGTGAGACTTATCCACTACCACAAGAACAGTATGGGGGAACCACCCCCATGATTCAGTTTTCTCCCAATGGGTCCCTCCCACAACATATGGGAGTTATGGGAGCTACACAATTCAAGATGAGATTTGGGTGGGCACACAGCCAAGTCATATCAACATGTATTTTGGATAGTTATATCTTTTTGTTGCATTAAGCTCTTTATTATTATATAATGCTCTTATTTGTCTTTTTTATAACTGTTGTTTGTTTAAGGTCCTTTTATTTGATATGAGGATGGCTAATCTTGCTTTCTTTTGTTTTCCTTTTGCATGATATATCTTTGTTCACCCATTTACTTTGAGTCTGTAGCTGTCTTTAGCCCAGAGGTGTTGTCTCTTATAGGCTGCAGGTGGTTGGATCTTGTTTTTTTAATCCAGTTTCCCACTCCGTATCTTTTAAGTTGAGCACTTGGGCCGTTTACAATCAAGGTTAATATTAATATATGAAGTTTTGTTTCTGTCATAGTGTTGTTGCCTAGTTGCCCCTGGGGTTTAAATTGTATAATTGCTTTAGAGAATCTGTGAGATTTTTACTTATATGGCCTTTTATGATAGCAAGTATCCTTTTATTTTCATGTCTAGAACTTTTTGAGTATTTCTTGCAAGGCCATTTTAATTTTTACAAATTTCCTCCGTGTTTGTTTGGGAAATACTTTATTTCTTCATCTGTGAAGGTTAGCTTGGCAGGATATAAGATTCTTGGCTGGCATTTTTTTTTTTTTTTTTGAGTTGGAGTCTCATTCTGTTGCCCAGGCTGGAGTGCAGTGGCACGATCTCAGCTCACTCCAAGCTCCACCTCCCAGGTTTATGCCATTCTCCTGCCTCAGCTTCCCAAGTAGCTGGGACTACAGGTGCCCGCCACCATGTCTGGCTAATTTTTTGTATTTTTAGTAGGGATGGGTTTTCACCGTGTTAGCCAGGATGGTCTCGATCTCCTGACCTCGTGATCCACCCGCCTCGGCTTCCAAAAGTGCTGGGATTACAGGTGTGAGCCACTGCGCCTGGCCCATTTTTTTTTAAGGAGGCTAAAAGGCCACCAATTTTTTTGGCTTGTAAAGTTTCTGCTGAATAGTCTGCTTTTAATCTGATGGCATTTCCTTTATAGCTGATTAGACCTTTCTCTTTTACTACTCTTAGAATTTTTTCCTTCACATTGCCTTTGGATAGTCTTATGACTTTATGTCTTAGTGTATTTCTTCTTGCAATGTGTTTTCCAGGAGTTTTCTGATCTTCTTTTACCTGGATGGCTTAATGTCTCACAAAACCAGAGAAGTTTTCTTGAATTATTTCTTCAAATATATTTTTTATACTTTTAACTTTTTTTCCTTCTTCCTCTGTAATACCTACAACTCGTAGGTTTGGCTGGTTTACATAACATATTTCTTGAAGGCTTTGTTGATTTGTTTAAAGTATTTTCTTTCCTTTCTTTCTTTCATCTGTGTGGGTCAATTTGAAAGACCTATCATACAGCTCTGAAATTATTTCTTCTACTTGTTCTAGCCTATTGTTAAAGCTTTCAACTGTATATTATAACTGCTACAGTGAATTTTTTATTTCCAGGAGTTCTGTTTCCTTAATGAAGCCTATCTCTTCTTTTATGTCTTGACTTGCTAATCTGATTTCTTTTCTGTTGGCTTTCAGCTTTCTCTTGGATTTCACTGAGCTTCTTTAAAATCAATAATCTGAGGCCAGGCACAGTGGCTAATGCCTGTAACCCCAGCACTTTGGGAGGCTGAGGCAGGTGGATCACTTGAGGTCAGGAGTTCAAGACCAGCCTGGTCAACATGGTGAAACCTCGTCTCTACTAAAAATACAATAATTAGCCAGGCGTGGTGGTGTGCGCATGTAGTCTCAGCTATTTAGGAGGCTGAGGCAAGAGAATCTCTTTAACCCGGGAGGTGGAGATTGCAGTGAGCTAGGATTGTGCCACTGCACTCCAGCCTGGGCAACAGAGCGAGACTCCATCTCAAAAAAGTACAAAATAAAATAAAGTATTTGAAACCTGGTATTTAGATTTTATCTTGGTTAGGATCTGTTGCTGGAGAGTTAGTGTTTCACTCTGTGGGTGTTGTAATACTTTTTTATTTCATACTTTTAGAATTGTTTCTCTGGTTTTTTCTCATGTGGATAAACTATCTTTCCTTTCTTGAGTTTGCTTTTGTTTGGATGGCATCTTTTTTCTACCCCTGAGGAAGGTATCCATAATATATGTTGTTATGTAGGGTCCTATGGCTTTGGTTCCAGGTGTCTTCAGTACCAAATAGTCTATTTTAAGTTCCTTGGTTTTAGATAGCTTTTATTTGGCAACTTTGCTAAATGCTGGTTGCAGTAACTACATATTGGGCATATGAGCAGGCTCATTGCCTCCTTCTCTGGCCAGGGTAGTAGAGGTCTTAGGAAGCTTATCTTGTTCCCCAGTACTGTGCACCTGTTTCAGATTTCTTGTTATGTTTTATCTTTCAACCTCCGGGCCAGTAGGTGGTGCTTATGGGTAACAGCTGGCTGCATCCAAACTTGACAGGAATATACTTGATCCTTGTTTAGTGGAGGAAGCTCTCTCTTGCCTCAAGCAAGGGGCTGATCTTTGGAATGCACAATGATCTGAGTTCCCTGCTCAGTCCTAGGTAGGGGCACCAAGATGGGCAGGGCCAAACTAGGCAGACCTAATGGCAGTTACAAGCACCAGCTTTTGCAGTGGAGGCTGCCAAGGACTCAGAGATGTGTCTAGATGTGGAATTGGAAAACCTTCCCCGCCCCAAGTTTCTGAAAGGGAGAGGGGAATGCCCTAAACTCCTAATCTAGAAGAATGGGTGCTCCAAATGCCTGAAAGTATGTCTGAGCATCAAGCTGAGAGAGTGCCATTGTACTAAGGTCTCTTCACCTGAAGGGAAGGGCAGCTCAGGCTTCTCATTAAGGCAGGCAGATGTGCCACATGCTCTGGGAGGGAGTGGAGAAACTGCTGTTCAAACAAGGTCTTTGCAGGGGATGGGAGGAGTGGGTCAAGCTCCTACTCTGGGAAAGCAGGTATGCCCTGTGTGAGATGATATGCCTGGGGAAGGAGCAGAGAGACTGCTGCCACTACAAAGTCTTTACATGAGACAAAGGGTGGCTGAAACTCCTTATCCGTGGGAGCAGGTGTGACAAATGCCTGGAGTTATATCTGAATGTGAAGTGAAGGGAGTGATGCTGTACTAAGTTCTTTGTGTGGTAAGAGTATAACAGTTCATACTTCTATTCTGGGGGGCAGGTGCACTGAAGGCCTGGTGATATGTCCCGTCATGGGGAAGAGAATGTGCTGCTGCGCCAAGATCTCAGCATGGGAAGAGAGGGGTGGCTCAGGCTCTTATCCAGGGGAGCAAGCATGCTGCATACTTGGGAGTTCGCCCTGGAAAAACTGTTGCTGCAACAAGGTCTTTGCAGTGGGAGGGAGAGACAGCTCAGGCTACTAATCTAGGTGAGTGGGTATTTGATTGCCTGGAAATATATCTACTGGTGAGGAGTGGAGTAATTGGTTGTGCAATAAGGTCTTTGTAGGAAACTGGGGTAGGCAGCTCAAGAAGCAAATCAGGTGAGTGGGTTCTCTGAGTGCCTGGAGATCTCTGACTGTGGAGCAGAGACAGCTTTGCTGCACCATGGTCTCTGCAGAAGAAGGTTGGGGTGGCTCCGGCTGCTGATCCAGCCAAGTGGATGCTCCATATGCCTGGAGATCTACCTGGGCAAGGAGTGGAGTTGACCCTGCTCCACCATGGTCTCTGCATAGAAAGGATGAAGTAGCTCAGACTGCTAATCTAGGCAGATGGGTACTCCTTAAGCCTGGAAATCTGCCTGGGTGTGAAGCAGAGCCCCACTGTACCAAATTCTCTGCTTAGCAAGCGTGAGGCAGCTTAGGCTGCTAATGTAGGGAAGTGGGTGCTTCAGATGCCTGGATATCTGCCTGGGCATAGAGCATAGAGGGCCCTGCTACACCATGGTCTCGGGGGAGAATGCTGGGACTCCAAGCAATGACACACAGACCAGTTCCAGGTCACAAAGCTGCTCTTGGCTGCAAGTCTCACCTCTCAGAGGAAACCACAGTTTCAGCAACCCTCTTCCCACTCTAGTCCTGTGGTGGAAGATTGCCCAATTCCAGTGCCTACTGCTGGGGCATTTTCCACACTAGCTGCTCCATTGCAGCTGGGAGGCTTCTACTCTACTCCAAAGCAAGTGCTCCAGTCTCTAGTCTGAGACTAAAATGCCTGCGTGGCTGCATTGTTAGGTCACCAAACAATGACTGACTTTGTATTAGTGTGGATTAAAAATGACATCTTCCCCGTGGTCCAAGGTTGGGAAAATGCATGCAGCATTTTCCAATATCTTTCCCTCTCAGTGTCTCCCAGCCTCTCCTCATGGTAGTTCCAGGGTTTGGGAGAATCAGGGTCCCCTTTCTTGGCATGGGTTGCACAGATCCCAAGTGGAAAGGTGAGTCATAGAGGAAAACTCTTTGCCCTTTTCATGTACAGGGGCTTCACTCATGTTTATCAGCCAAACACTATCACAAGGGCTGCTTGCCTACCTTTTTCTCAATGGGATTTGGGGTATCCTTCACTATTCTGGTGAATTCACATTTTCCTTCTTGAATTAAAACTCTTCAGAGTTGATCTTTACTCACTATTTTGCTATTTCCAAGTGGCTGAGGCGTGTTAAAAGCCTCCAATCTACCATCTTGAGGGAACAAAAAAAAAGTTTAGCTATTATTTTATTGAATAGCTTTTTAAAATCTCTTTTACTTCTGGAACTCCTAAATTTTGAATATTTATTCAGTTGATGGTGTCCCATATGTCATGTAGGCTTTCTTCACTGTCTTCATTCTTTTAATTCCCTTCCCACCCTTTTTATTCTTTGGTCTGACTAGGTTATTTCAGAATACTCGTCTTCAAGTTCAGAAATTTTTTTTCTTTTGCTCAGTCTATTTTTGAAGCTCTTGATTATCTCATTCATTTAGTTATTTAGCTCCAGGATTTCTGCTTGGTTCTTTTTTATATCTTTTTGTTGAATGTTTTATTTGGATTGTAAATTGTTTTTCTGATTTTGTGTTCTCTTATATCTCACTGAGTTTCCTTGATATTATTTTAATCCCTTTTCAGGCATTTTATAGATTTCTTTTTCTATGGGGTCTGTTACTGGAGAGTTGTGCTCTTTGGATGTGTTATGTTTACTTGTTTTTTCATGTTTCTTTCATTCCTACGTTGATATCTGCACATCTGGTGGAGTATAGTCTTGTCTTCCAAATATATGGAGTTACTTTTGTGGAGAAATACCTTTTCCTATAGATGTTTCCTATGGTGTCTGTTGGGTAGGGTGCTTTGGCTTTTGTTCTAGATGGGCATCATAGTGTAGTCCCTGTCTGATTTCTTTGACTGTAATTAATGCCAGCAGTGTCTGAGATTTCCTCAGAATCTTAAATTGTGGGTGTTTGTAAAGGCAGTGGTGCAGCATTGCTTGTGATTGAGGGGGGTTGCAGGACAAGGTGGTTCTCAGGCCCTGGGGGGATGTGCCTGGCACAGTGGCTCCACTGGTTTTGGGGGTGGGGCTGCTGGCACTGCTGAACAGGTCACTCCTTAGTTTCTGGGGGATGTGCATGGCATTTGGTGGCTCTGGCCCTGGAGTGGGTGGGGTTACTCGCATTGGTGGGCACCAGGTGGGCCGCTCCTTGTGGACACATGGCATGCACAGCTCCACCTCTGGAGGAGGTATGGCTTTCTGTGATGGCAATCACTGGACTGGCTGCACTTTAGTTCCCGGAGGATGTGCACACATGTGCAGCACCTCCGCCCCTGGAGGGGTTGTTGGTGGTGGCAGATGTGAGGTGGTCAGCTCTAGGTCTCTGCTCAGCATGTACACTGGCTCCCCTAGTTCTGGGGCATCCTCCCCTCTGTGCTATGCCTGCTCCCTGGAGTGTAGAGCACTGCATGGGCTCGGGGGCAGGGATGATGACTGCACCATCAGGTCTAGCTGGGATCACAGCACTCAGCCTTTTTTGTGGGCACAGTGGAATGACGGCAGGGACCCAGCGACATGGAGATGTATATATAGGGGCTAATGGCCTCCAGGGCAGAATACGCTCCCCCAGTGGCTCCGTCCCACTGTAGAGAACGTGTGTCCCTTCTCTGGAGCAATGTGACCTTGTGGACTCCAGGTAGTTTCCTCCACTGGGCTCAGGGCCTATGGGGACTGCGGGACTAGCCTGTAGCTGGGATTGCAGGCAGCCTCAGTAACTATGGAGACCATGGGGGATCCCCTGCTTACCTTTCCCTTGGCCCCGAGCAGATCCTGGCCAGGTGTTTCGCTTCCCTCCCTATGCTAGCTTTCCAGGTTTTCGTGCTTCAGAGAGTTTTTGTCACTTCCAGTGTTTTCCTTTAGTTACTCTACTCAAAATGCAGTTATTTATGTTGTTTTTGTTATTTTTGTGAAGGAGATGAGTGGTAGATTCCTCTAGTTGGCCATCTTGATCTATCTGCAGATATTCTTTGTAGCAAAAATATATAAATTTATTTAAGTCAGTGTTTCTCAAAGTTAAACTTGTCTTCAACACAATAAAAGTCCTGAGAAAGTACCACAGAAATGTGCCTTATGAAACTCAAAGAGGAGGATGTAGGCAGCTTTTCCTGAAAATTCTGGCCGCTAGCTCTTTTTCAGAGTTCCTCTCAACATTTTCCAACACATCGGTATTACTAACAGCAGCAGAAGGCATATCATTAGCCAGCATTTATCAAACACTTACTGTACACCTGGCACTGTGCTAAATAGTTTTCTTTCTTCCTAAGGCTTTGAGATATTGAGAGGATTTTTGTCCTTTTTTTTTTTTTTTGAAGACAGTCTTCTCGCTGTCACCTGGGCTGGAGTGCAGTGTTATGATCTCGGCTCACTGTAATTTCTGCCTCCTGAGTTCATGCAATCCTCCCACCGCAGCCTCCCGAGTACCTAGGATATCAGGTGTGCACCAATACACCCAGCTGATTTTTTTGTATTCTTAGTAGAGATGGAGTTTCACTCTGTTGGCCAGGTCTTATACTCCTGACCTCAAGTGATCCGCCCACCTCGGCCTTTGTTTCCTTTATAAACCAGAGATGACAATAGTACCTAGCTGCAGGATTGTTAAGTAACCTTTGCAAGATTCCACAGCTGATAGGTAGTTAGTGCCAAGATCTGAACCCAGAAAACAGTGCCTGGCATTTGGGCCATGTTTCCTGTTCTGCCTCACTTCCCCAGCTCTTATACTCTTAACACCTCATTACCAGAGGTCTCTTGGGAAGGAGTCTTTTCCTTGCAGATTGAAGAAGCAGCTGACTTTCTGCAGGTGGTTGTGATGATCTGTGCACTGCTATACCCAGGGCCTTTCAGACCAGTGGCCAAGGCACAGGTCTTCACTAAGTTGCCCTCAGTGTCCTGATGGAGGTGCTGGGGTGTGCAGGAGGAGAAATGTGGCTCTGAACTGAAATAAGGAGTTTTCCCCCTCTTCTGGCTTGTAGAAGACATCCAGTATGGTGGGAAGTTTGCTGGTCCAGTTACAGAGTTGTCTGGAGCAGCTCTTGTTGCCAGCCAGTTCCCAAGGTCGAGCCCCTCAAAATGGCTGTGTGGGATAAGCCAGCGAGAAAGTAGCAACACCTTTGAAGTGTGCTGAACTTGCTCTAATTGAGCTCTTCCTATTGATTAGAATCTATTTGCATTCACTTTCCAGCAGAAGGGTTTCTCCTGTTGTTCAGATGGCACAGAGCATTGCAGCAGGGCTGCATGTGCCACTGATGATACCATTAGGGAAAAATTAGCCAGGGTGCATTAGGCAAAGGAAGACAGGATCAGAGGCTACATTCTGCGTGAGCTGTTCCCTTTCCTTTTGTCTTGGAGAGGGTGGCTTTGCTGAGGTTGGTTAGGCTTAGCTGGATAGAGGGGGTAGAAAGAGAGAGACTATTTCTGTCCTGGAGATGAAAGGCTGCTTTGTAGTGGCACAGCTGCTCCCATCAAAGAGCTCAGAAAACATTTGAAAACATTAACTCATTAAGCCTACCTACTTTTGTCAAAGGTGGAAAGTTCCTCTCCCAGGTGCTTTTAGGCAGTGCAGATGCACGGTAGGGACCATCTTTTATTACAGTGAGCCATGGCTGTAGCGCATTGGGGGTGCCAGCAGGATTCCTGCCTCCCAAGAGTTTTTGGAATCCCTCATCCCCAAGGAGGGGTATATTTTTAAGCTTTCCAAGAGTATTTTGAGTTCATGGTTGGTTGTTGCTTGTTCACTTGGCAATCACTAATGAGTTCTTTGTGCGTTGCACTGAACTTTGAGCATGGCCCCACCCAACACATCCCCTAAGCGTTTGCTCTACACTTGACCTTCCCTTGTCTCTATGTGGATTTGAGAAGATGGGAAGGAGAAGGCAGTCTGGGTTCTGCTGAGAATCCTTTCTTGAATAAGTAGTCACAGGTAAGCTCACACATAATACCCTGGCCCCAAAATCAGTGTAGCTGTCTCTGTATGAGTGGTTAAGGTCACGTGGTAAAGCACCCTGACTTTACTAAGAGGAAATATCTTTCCTCTCTCATTGGATACGGTGTTGGGAGGATGGTCACTGAAGGTTTTCTTTTCTCTTCTGGCCAAGAGGTAGATAGGTGATGCAAACTTAGGCTATCAAACATACCCTGGCATCTTTTTTCTTGGGGTTTTTCCAAACATTTTTATCTCTTATTATTATTATCTTAAAGATAGGGTTATGGCTATATTCTAAATCATATCAAGGTTGTTAAATTGGATAAAATTTTGGGTGATGGGCATAATTCACAGTGTCTGACTTCTTGGACCAAATGAAGTATTAGATTAATGTATAGAAGGATATCAGTAACAATAAAATTAAATTGCAACAATGTGAAATGAAGATGTAAAATAAATGAATGTTTTCACAGCATGCGAAGTTATGTAATGTTGTTTTTTTAGAAAAAAATCATAGCACTTCCAGCCCTGTAACACAAAACCATTCTGCAGCCTATGGCAGTGTCCCAAGGGCCCAGGCCAGGAAGCACGCACTGCCCTTGACCTGCTTCTCAGAAGTGGAACCTGGGACCCAGGTTTGTTAGCCCTGGTCTTGCCAAGTCATCTGGGTCTGACCATTTAATTTTCTTGTGTAAAATGGGACAATCATTGGCCACTTCCCTGTGATCCAAGGAAGCACTTCGAGTGACATGTCTGTGGATCACTGCAGCCACCCAGCCAAACTCCCAGAAAGCTTGTTCCTGAGCAGAATGACTGAAGAATAAAAATGGTGGGGGTTTGGCTCTCCTAAAGGCAGTGGTTATTAGCGATTTCTGCTTTGAGGTCTCCACCGCTACTCTGGTCCTCTCCTTTCAAACCGCTTTGCCTTCGTTAACAAGCAGAAAGGAGTTTATTGGAAAGGTACTCAGTAGGAGATTCCCAGACTCAGTCTCTGTTTCTGCTGCTGGCATCGTTCATTGCTTTTATTCCCCCTCTCCTCTATACCCTCTTTCTTGCTGATTACATCTATATATACAATTTCAAATATAATTCTTATGCAGAAAATTCTCAGAGCAATGTTTCCAGCGCTGACATTTCATCTAGCTCCAAACATGGAGATGCTTGTGGGTCAGATAGCCACACAAAGGGCAAACTAGATGTCTAAACATGACACAGGAAGAACAGCTCTGTAGGGATGTGCTGTTATTAAACAAAAGTCAATTCTCCCTCTGAGAGCCTCCCCTCAATCTCTACTTGCAGCTTTCTGGGTTGCTGAATCCCATGCATTCTTCTCTGAGCAATTTCCTGCAGGCATCTCTCCCAGGCCCCCTGCTGCACTTCATTCAAGTCTCCCTTATTTCTTGCCTGCTGCAAGAAATATGTGTGAGTGTGTATGTGTATGTGTGTGTGTGTGCGTGTACGCACGTGTGCATGCATCCGCATGTGCATGTGTGTGTGAAGTAACCTGGACAGGAGCAGTAGGGCTAATGGACTCTTTTTAGGCAGGGCCTGTGTTCTTTAAGCACCTGTGGGCTGTTTTGGTTTTCAGGCTGTCATCTCCAACCGTCTGCTATGGGGCTGACCGTGTTCTCCCATCATGCCTTTCATCTGGCTCTGAAGTCTTTGGTTGTGGTATAAGGAGCCTATCCTCTGTGCCGAAACTCCCTAGAGCCTCCCATGGTAGCCCATGTGGCTAGAGTGTTGAGGACTTCGTGGGCTCTAGTAGGGGTGCTTTGGGAAAGCTAAGTTTGGGGAAACTCACTGTTCTCCCAGTGTGCCCCTCAAGTTCTTGCCGGGACTTCTGATGCTAGTTGGAAGTTCACCTTCTCTAAGAAGGCTTCTCTCTCTCTTATTAAAGTAACCTCTCCAAGCCTCCATCTCCTTTTCTGTAAAAAGGACATGAAACCTCTCTCAGAGCTTTTATGAGGACTACTACAAGGAAGATGGCACATGTGCATGGACTTCATTTCTACCGAATCCAGTACGGATGGGCAGGGTGGACCCATCCTGCCCCGTCCTTCTAGCTTAGAGGGAGATTTGTGTTTGCTCCTTAGTGCCCTGGAAGCCTGGGGGGCTGGCCAGAGAGGGAGTCTGGATTGCCTCCGTGCCCTCTGCACGGGAACCTTTGGAGTAGAGAGAAATGCAGGAGAGGCAGGGCAGCAGACTGAGGGGTAGGCATGTAGGGGAGGGACACAAAGGTTTCCAGTGGGGTAAGAGCCAGCCTCTGCAGTGGCTGTTGGGGCCAAGGCATCATTCCTCTTTGCCAGGTTTTTGGGCCACTGAAGGGAAGTGATTCACTTCCCACTCCAGCAGGCCTGGTTTCAGAGCTACTCTGGCTCCCCTGTCTTTGTTGGAATCCAGGATAATGTGGGGTAGGGGAATGCAGGTTGTGAACATCTGCTAATGGTTTTCTAAGCACCCTTTCTAGGAATAGGACCTATAATCCTATTTTGCAGTTGACTAGAGGGGAAAATTGATTGTGGGTTGTAATCGATCTGATTTCCAAACAACAGCAGAGTCTTAAGAGGGGCGTATCCCCCAGAGTTTTATGAGGAAACTCATGAAATAAAGATGAGAAGGGAATTCAAGTCCAAAGGTCCTCAGATAATGACCTGTACTCTGTTTAGGTGACTTGCCAGGAGTAGAAAGGCCTGGAGTCAGTATCAAACTCAAGGTCAAATGCTCAGGTGTCGCATACTGGTGGCCCATAGATGTTCTTGGTTTGGACTGCATAGTGTTTAAAAAATCTAATTAGTGGCTAAGAGAACAAAAACAGGCGTTTACATAAAAATCAGAATTTCCATTGTCTGCTTAAAGCCTGGAGGATGTGGCTCCTGGACCCTGAGTCAGGCATGTCAGGAGCTGACAGGCAGTGGGACCCTTAGGTCTGGCGCAGGCTAACCACCCGCACCCCTCGCCTCATATCCCTTCGATGAGTGAGGTCCCCAGGTTTGAGCCACATTGGCCTCTGAAGGAGATGGGATTGAGACTCCCTACTTCACAGACTCCCTGCCTACCTGAGGCTTGTCCTGCCGGGAAGATTTTATGTATGACCAGTTCAGGATCCTGGAGGAAATGACTTATTTACTCCCAAAGTAAGAGTCACAGAAAACAGAAGTGACACTGAAATGAAAACAGTATACAAGAAACTCAATTGTGTCATTGTACTTGGGTTTAGTCTTTTGTTCCCAAGGTGAGAGTCAAGGAATACAATTTTTGTCATTGTCATTTTTGTTAAGAGTTCTGAAGAGCATAGCAGCTTTCTGGTCTTTGGGAATAGCAAGCTGGTGGAGTGTTCTTTCATTAACCTGTGATTATTGACTGACTGGATGGTTTCTCCCCTCTCATGACACTCTAGGGGCTTTGGCCAGTTAGTCAGTAGCAGGTACTATTGGTGCCTGATAGGTACTGAGTGAGCCTATTGCTTATTGCACCCAAAACAGACAGATTCTTAATAATTGGACCAACAGTGGCCCACCAGTACTTGTGGTGTGGCTGGACATTACTAATGTTGGTATTTTCTGAGCAGGTTTGGATTTCTTTGAGTAAGTTGTTTATTTTAGAGAACTAAATGGATTTAGAACTCAGAACA
Source organism: Pan troglodytes (assembly GCF_028858775.2). Classification (NCBI taxonomy): domain Eukaryota; kingdom Metazoa; phylum Chordata; class Mammalia; order Primates; family Hominidae; genus Pan; species Pan troglodytes. Next base: position 31,748,998 of record NC_072418.2, on the reverse strand, counting down.
ACCAAAGCAGATCAGTGAAAGCATCTAGCATGCCCAATTAACAGTCTTCAGAATTGAATTATAGATAATAAAAGGAATTTATTTTCTACATGGAAATAGCTTTATTGCTTTTTCAATTTTTTCCTGATTAGAAAAGTAGTCTATGCTTCTTGTTAAAAGAAAAATTCAGACAACATGCAAAGGAAAATTTTTAAATCATTTATAATATCACCATGTAAAGATAATCACTGTTAACTTTTTAATGTGTATGTCTCCGGACTTATTTCTTGGCACATATTACATATGTATATGTCTATATTTCTCAGAATGGCAGCTTTCCAGATACATTGTTTGTAATCTTCTTTCTACTTATTGACAAAGTGCAATGTCTGTGATATATGAACTACAGAACTTCCTCTTAAAACTTAAAATTTAGTGGTTCTTCCTGGATATTCATCCATCTAAGACTTAATGAGCACCTACTGTGTGCCAGGCACTGCTCTGGGAACTGCAGCCACGTGAACAAAGCCATGTAAATAAAGCTGGGACAGAACACAGTTCAGCTTTGCCTTCTACTGACAGGTGGCAAGTCCTCAGGTGTGTAATATCATTTTCACTGGCCAACAGTTACATTTTTAATAGCACTTAGGAATTTAATATGCTTCTAAGTGAAGGGACTTTTTTGTGTAGATCTACCTAATTATTTTTATCGGTTGTTTAGTATTCTAATATATAGATGAACTCTGATTTATTTATCTACTCTTTGATGAACATTAGGCAAATTTTCACTATTATAAAACATTTTAACAATACACATGCTAAAACAAACACTTTTACCCATGCATGACTGTACACTTAGCTGATTATTTTCTTAGAACCTGTGTGGGAAGAGGTATCCTGCTATACTGGTAGGAGTATGATTTTTTAGATGAGGTGAAATTCATATAACATACAATTACCATTTCAAAGTGTACAATTCAGTGTCGTTTAGGATATTCACTAAATGTTGTGCAAGCATCAATTGTCTCTAGTTTCAAAACTTTTTTATTAATTCCAGAAAAACACCCTGTACCCATTAAGTAACCACTCATTATTTCTGCCTTCTCCACCTCCTGGTAACCACTAATCTGCTTTCTGTCTCTGGATTTGCCTGTTCTTGATAGAGCATCTAAACGGAATAATGCAGTATGTACCCTTTTGTCACTGGCTTCTTTCACTTAGCATAATGTTTTTGAGGTTCTTCCAGGTTGTAGCAACCCACGTTGATACCCCAGGAAAGTATCTATTAGTGCTTTATTTCTTTTTGTGGCTGAGTAATATTCTACTGTGTGTGTGTGTATGTATGTATGTGTGTGTGTGTGTATATATATATACACACGTATATGTAATTCATATATAATAAAATTCTTTTAAAGTATGCATGTATATATACACACACACACATATATATACACACACACAAAAGTATTTTAATTTTCTAAAAAGAATTTTAGGCCAGGTATAGTGGCTCATGTCTGTAATACCAGCACTTTGTGAGGAGAAGGCAGGAGGATCACTTGAAGTCACAAGTTTAAGACCAGCCTGGGCAACATAGCAAGACCGTGTCTCCACAGAAAAAAAGTAAAAATAATTAGAAGGGCATGGTGGTATGCACCTGTAGTCCCAGCTACTGGGGAGGCTGAGACAGGAGGGTCACTTGAACCCAGGAGTTCGAGGCTGCAGTGGGCTGTGATTGCACCACTGCACTCCAGGCAGGGTGACAGAGTGAAACCCTGTCTCTAAAAAAAAAACAAAAAAAAGTTTTACTTTGGCGGCGGACCCTTATAGTTAAATGCTTAATGATGGCTTTTAGAAAATGGAATAGCTCTTGTAATGGTTAGTTCACTCTTTATTAGTTCACTATCATATGCTTCAGCATATAATAAATATAGAGTTAAATCTGAATTTAACACATGAACACCTTCTGTATTAGTTTCCTAGGGTTGTCATGACAAAGTACCACAGACTGGGTGGCTTAAACCACAGAGGTTTATTTTCTCACAGTCGTGGAGGCTGGCAGTCTGAGATCAAGGTGTTGACAGGGTGGTTTCTCCCAAGGCCTCTCTTACTGGCTTGTAGATGTCGTCTTTTCCCTGTCCTTTACATAGTCTTTGCCCTGTTCCTGTTTGCATCCTAATCTCTTCTTATAAGGGCACCACTCGTATCAGATTAGGGCCCAACCACAGGACCTCATTTTACGTAGTTACCTCTTTATTAAAGGCCCTATCTCCAAACACAGTCACATTCTAAGGTACTGGGAGTTATAACTTCAACATAAGAATTTTGTGGGGGAGACAGTTCAGCCCATAATACCTGCCTAATGTACATAGCTATTGGAAGCCAGGTAGAATTTATTAAAAATTTGGTACTACAAAATGTTTCAAAAGTAATATTTTTACCATTTTCAGGGCCATAATACTTAACCTCAAACCATCTACTTCAAGGTGTTGCTAAATTGGGCATGATTTATTAAATAGATATCTTATTAATGATTACTGTATTGTTTATGATGATGAGATAAATTTGTCAAGTAGGTTAACCACCTCCTACCATATGTGTTCTGCCCTTATTTTCTTTTTATTAAAATGTAGTTCATATATCATAAAATTCTTTTAAAGTGTTCAATCCAGTGGTTTTTAGTATATTCACAAAGGAGTGCAATCATCAGCACTGTTTAATCCCAGAACATGTCGATCACCCCAAAAGAAACCTGTACTTCTAGCAGTTATTCTCATTCCACTCTCCTTCCCGCAGCCCTGACAGTTACTAAGCCAACTCCTGTATCCATGGATTTGCCTCTTCTAGACATTTCATATAAATGGAATCATACAATATGTTGTCTTTTATGTCCGGCTACTGTCTCAGCATTTTTTAAGGTTCCTTCATATTGTAGCATGTATCAGTGCATTATTCCTCTTTATATGTGAACATTCCATTGTGTGCATGTACCACATTTGGTTTATCCATTCATCTGTTGATGGATATTTGGTTTATTTCCACTTTTTGGCTATTATGAATAATGCTGCTATGTGAATATATGTGTACAAGTTTTTCTCTGGCCATATGTTCTCAGTTCTCTTGGGTTTATACCCAGGCGTGGAATTGCTGGGATCATATGGGAATTCTCTGTTTAGCTTTTGGAAGAACTGCCAGAATGTTTCCCAAAGAGATTGTACCAGTTTACGTTCCCACTGATTTCTTCCCATCTTTGCCAACACCTGGCAATTGTCCGTATTTCTTACTGTAGCCATCCTAGTGTGCCTGCCTTTATTTTTAATTTGAATGGCAAAACCTTAAGCAGTTTGGTGTGGTGGCTCATGAATGTCATCCCAGCGCTTGACAGACTGAGGTGGGAGCATACCTTGAGGCCAGGAGTTTAAGTTGAGTCTGGGCAACATAGCAATACACTGTACAAAAATTAAAGAGCCAGGTGTGGTAGCTCATGCCAGTAATATCAATGCTTTGGGAGGCCGAGTTGGGGTAATCACTTTAGGCCGTGAGTTTGAGACCACCCTGAGCAACATAGAGAGAGCCTGCCCTCTACAAAAAGTTAAAACATTAGCCTAGTATGGTGGTATGTGCCTATAGTCCCAGCTACTCAGGAGGCTGAAGCAGGAGGATTGCTTGAGCCCAGGAGTTCCAGGCTGCAGTGAGCTATGATTACACCACTGCACTCCAGCCTGGGTGACAGAGCAAGACCCTGTCTCAAAATTAAATAAATAAAAACTTAAAAAAAAAAAGTTGTTTACAGGTACTGTGGAGGTGAGCATGTGACTTCCGATTTGGAAGGCTGGCTGCTCTGTCTTCTCTCTTTCTCTGGAGGACCTATGCTATCCTTGTTTCCTCTTTTCCCACTATTCCTTTGTGAATTTTTGGTTTTCAGCAAACAGTTCAGCTCCTGCCCTTAGAGGCTGGTGAGAGTCATTTTCAGGGACCCCAGTTGTCATGTGGGGTCCGACAAGTTAACACTTCCTTCTTCTACATCTTCCTGGCACTGTCGCTCTGCCTTGTGCAGCCTTAAGTTAGGCATTAAATCAGGGTGTTTTGACTCTTTGTTGCGTTTTTCTCTGAGTCAGTAAGGAATATACCCTTTTCTACTTCACCCCTCTCCCAATTACATGGTTTACTATTGATTTTTTTCCCTCCTCCTTCTAGGCATAGATAGTACTTGCAACTCTCCTTTTAACAACAAATCAATTCCAGCATCTTAATGTTATAGAGTTGGGAGCACAGTTGAGTTTAAAACTTTTTTCACTCCCTCCACTGCCCCAGTCTCTGTGTTTAAAAAGCTCGAGTCGTCCATGATTGATGGAGGACATTAGGGAGAGAAGTTAGCACCATTTTGATTTATTTTGTTTACTTTGAAAATAGTTTTCTCACTTGTCAAATGGATTAATTATGAGGAACAAATTGTGCAACTGGGTGCAGAGGAAGGTGAAGGAAAGCCAGAGTTCAGAGTCTTCTGGGTGAAGAGCCCCTGCCCTCGCCGACCCTTCATCGTGCCTGGTGCCCTGTGCTGTGGTGTGAGCTGCTGGTCATGGGGCCCTGCCTTGTGGAGAGTGCTTCCTGTCAGGAGGTGGTGGGACTGGGAAGGAAAACTGTGTAAGTTTACAGTAGTGCTTCAGTTGTAGTGGCCTCACCTCAGGTCCAGCATGTGCTGTTTTCTCATAGCTCAGTGTGCTGTTTCTATCTAGCATTTAATATGCTATCTAGCATTTAATTTCTATCTAGCATTTAATATGCTATCTAGCATCGTATGCTATCATACGATGTTTGTTTTGTCTTGTTAATGATGTCTTCCCCTTTAGATGGCAAGCTCCAAGAAGACATGGACTGTTTGTTTCTTTCTTGGTCATGGCAGAATCCCCATTGTCTAGCTCTGTGCCTATGACTAGTAGATGCACAATAAATATTTGCTGAGTGAATAAAGGAATAAATGTCCCAAAGGTAAAATAAAATGCTCAACTGGGCCTCTAATGTAACGGGAGAGGAGGGGTGGTATGCAAGGTGGTCTCTGCAGAAGAGCAGGAGTAGCAGGAGTTACCGGGGTGAAGGTTGTTGGGAAGGGAATTATAGAAAGAATGGAAACACAGAGAATAATGAAGTCACAAGATGATGTTTTGATATTTAGGACATAAGAAGCTGGAGCTCCAGGGAGTTCTGGGTGCTTGGTGGGCCTTTCTGTTTGTTGTTTTTGTTGTTGTTGTTGTTGTTTAATTTAAGTCATTAGGATTTTGTGCAGGATAATAAACCAGGCTGTACCTTAACCTATGAGCTCATGAGACAAAAGAGGATTCTGGAATTTGGGTGCTAGAGTCTACAACCCAAAATCAGGGGACTGCTGGACAGCTGCGGAGGCTGGGCTCTAGATAGCCATTTGAGTGGCCAACTCTGCAGGTGAGTCTGGTGAGCCAGCCTGCAGAGGGCAGCTTCCCTTAGCTCCCAGCTAAGCCCAGGTGTCAGAGCCCCTGCTCCTGTCTAACGTAGGTCCTGTCTAATGTAATCCCTTCACTGTGATTCCAGGGCTTGCTCTTACTCAGGCAGAAATGAGGCAAGGCTGCTTTAGGGCTGATGCAGCTCCGGGGTTGAATTCTTTGTCACTGTCCTGCAGCCCTCCTTGTCTCATCTGCCCTTTCTGGTGGGCTATGAATGTAGACAGCTGGCTTTGCTCTCCAGAGGAGGAGGCCCCCAAGGCCGACACTGGCTCCTTCTGGTGTTTGAGGGCTGCTGGCCGTCACCTCCTGTTGCCGTCTTCAACACTTGGCTTCACATTTGCCTGTCCTCTGTGCCTTTCTCAATTTGTCATTATTATTTTAGTGATAATGGATAGGCCACTGGGAGTGGAGCAGCAGGCACCAGCTTTTCTAGCTGATTAAATGCCTAAAGAACTAAAGGAGATGTGGGTGGCTTGCCTTCTGCTTCCTCGTAACTCATGACACGTCATCTTGCCTTTGGTTCCCTCTCTACTCTTGTGGCTCTTGGTAGCCAGAATCCATCTTCTTGTATTACATGGACACTTGTTCTAATTCGGACACCTGCTTTAACATTTCCCTCGGCATAAACGTTTTCAAAACAGACAATCAAAAGTATATGATATCTTGAACTTGTGTTGGCTCATGGTGCTTGTTAACCCTTTCTGTCTCTAACAGAATAGGGTTTATAAGCACCCATGACTAGAATGAAGGTGAGATGTGGGCAAGAAAGAGGGAGGACACTTTACTTGAGATATGACACGTTTTTGGTGAGTGAAAGTTTATCTTCAATTTTGTTATCTCACATACTAGACAATAACACACATTTAAATTTGCCTAGTGGAAAATCACTGCTCTGGCCAGGATGGGGTTTATAGCCAACATCTCACATGGGCACAGGAGTGAGGCCTCCCTCCCGTAGTGTATTTCCACCTTACCCTATCAGGGGAGCTGATTTGTGGTGTGCTCTCTGATTTACTCCGAGGTGGGTTCCTTGTGTCCTCTGCTGCAGCGCGAGGCTGATTGTCCTGTAGCAGAAATGAGAAGCTCTGAAATCTCGCTTCTTTCCTTACGCACCTTCTGCTTTTTTGTAAAGCTGCTTCACTCATTCAAAATTTGGTCATGTTCCCCTAGTGCATCTGAATAATTGAAGTTTTATTGTAGTTGACATAACTCATAATTTTACAGCAATTTAGAAGGAAAAACATTCTGAGGTTGTGCCTTTCTTTTTATATGGCACGGTCCAGATGACAAAGCTAAGATTGCAGTAAATTTTAATTATGGCGTAGGACAGGTGCATGGTATCTGGGAAGGTCGAGGCATGGCCAGGCAGATTGTAACAGTCAGTATGGGCAAGGGGGACATTAAGGCATTTATTTCACAACAACGGGAATAAAAATGAGACTGTTTAGAAACATTGACATGCAGGCAAAACTGAGAACTTTCTAACGGGCATTTGATGCCTGAGGATGAAAGAAAAGTCCTCATGGAAAAGAATGAAAGTTCTTCTAAAAGAATCTGAGCTAAAAGATTTCAGCAAAGGGCCCCCCACATACTTCAGGCAGGGGAACTCTTGTTTTACACAGACACAGCTGTGTACGGTGCCACCATTGATGGAGGGAATGCTGAAAGCAATGGAATGATGTAGTTCTTGGTGCTCATGTTGGCAGTGGGACGAGATGGCCTGAGTAACAGGGGCGGCCTCGGAAGAACAGAGGCAGCAGGAAAAATCTGGATCTGGATACAGGAATGATATGGCAATCTGGCTCCCCCTGAGGTCTGGGCCTGGAAGTTAGGCTGGTGTGACTTCAGAGCCGTCTGCACTGCAGAGGCAGACAGAGATGCAGAGGATGGGACCACATAAGCTGGCCTGCTGCATTCAGGGGCCCAGGACCCCATGATGACATGGCAGATGCAAGCACAGCAGATGCGCTGGGCTGCTGAAGCTGGTGCCAGCTGGCGCGTCAGCGATGCTGAAGGCCCAGACGTGCAATGTAGACAGTTGAAGGTTCGTCTTTTGGGAGTAGGCCCTGGAGATAGAAATGGAAAAACTGTAGGCTGTCCTCTCAGAGAGCTCAGAGCTGGGGAGAAGGATATACACACAATACAAGATCAGAGCTTAAATAAAGATCCATTTGCTGATAGTAATGGGCTACATAGAGATTTAAGATTTAACCCACCAGGACAGAGCCTGGTCCCTATCTGAGTTCTTGGACTAGCTAGATGTCTGTGCTGATGCTGAGCTCAACAAGCTCAGAAGCATCCTTCTTGGACCCCACAATGCACCCATTTGGGTAACCTTGTCTTTAAGAACTGAGTCATCTCCTCCGTGGTTGCCCTTGTTTTCTAAAATGGGCAGAAGCTTAATTTGGTGAGGTTTTTCATTTTCAGGTTTTATTTATTATTTTAAGGCTGAAGAGTTCAAATCTTTCGTTCATCCTTGAAGACATGTCACAAACAGGCTAGTGACTCCAAACCTTCGGGTGTGATGGAACCTCTTTAAGCTACTGCCTGACTCACAGAATTGTGTGTATATTTGCACTTTGCAGGGAACCTGAAAAACTCTACTGGAAGCTATGGAGTAAATGTGGGCTGGGGAGGGAGAGCCTCAAGGGATCAGTGAGACAAGGCAGGGGAGAGGGAAGCGTACAGAAAACATGAAGGTGAGTCATGAGGTTTGTGAAGCTTGTTTTTCTGCTCAGAGATACACTCATGACAAACATGAGAAAGGCTAGTCTTGGAAGCCGAAGCAATTTTCCTTCTTTCTCAGGCCCAATCTCAGCGTTCACATGGGCAGGGGAACAAGGGGTGGATCAGGGAGGGAGGAACCTCCATGCCACGGACAGGCAATGTGAAAGCAGGCCCAGCAGCCTCGGTGACGCCCCTCCCTCCCTCACGGCCTGTGGACAGTCCTTGTCTGATGCTCAGGGGACTCTCAGTAAATGCACTGAGGGTGGGTGCTTGGACACATTGAGCGGGGAAGGGACTGACTAACCGGGAGCTGAGCAGAATGGCTGGTTCTCCCATGAGTCCTGGCAGGGTGGGCACTGCATGGTCAAGTGTGCCTGCACTCTGGGAGGGCCTGTGTTCCTTCTCAATGACTTCACAGCAATCCACAGACTCAAGTTAATACCCAGGTAGCCCCCGACCCTAAGAACAGGGCAGCAAGCTTAGACAAGATCACCCATGGGTGCCAGACAAGCCAGTTACTGCCCACTTTGGGGTAGGAGGTATACTTAAAAGACAGGGTTACTCTGGGCAACTATTTTGTTCTCTTTTAAACATTAACTTTAAAAAATTACTCAAGTCATATATGTGATGTTTGTAAAATAAGAAAATGTTGCTGAGAAAATAAAAATCTTCCACAATGTCACTCCTCTGAACATTTTGAGATTTAACTGTCTGGATTTCTTCGAGCTTATGAATATACAGGTAAAAATCAATGACAATGTGATCATACTGGTCCATACCATTTCACTCAACAGCACATTCTAGATTTCTTGTAAATCATGTCACCTTCTCATGGGCTCGTGCCCCATGCCCCAGTAGATGAATGCGTCATTATCCCCTGTGGCTGGACAGTTAGGTTGTTGCCAGCCTTTCAGCTTTGCAAATGGCACTATAATGAACCTCACTGCAGATAAATTCCATTTCCAGAGATTAAGGAAATAATTAAAGACAAGTGCAAAAAAAAAAAAAAAAAAGATACATTTTTAAGTCTTTGAATACATCTCACCAGATTACCTGAAAAAGTTTTTGACAGTCCCTCCACCCCAGCAGATGTCTGTGAGTGAGAGTGCGACTGAGGACTTCAGAGGAAGATGCCTAGGGATCTTGCCATCTAGGACATATGTTCGTATGTTTTGTAAGAGATTGCAGTCTTCCTGTCCTCTGTCTGGCACAAATGGAAACAAAAACACAACAATAGCAATAAAACCAACTTAAAATTGGATGTTTAATTAAAACAAGTTCTTTTTTTGTTGGGGATGAAGATCTGCTTTATCCAGTGTTAACATCTTTACTAGAAGAAGAGAGGTTTTAATTAGATTTTGACAGTGGTGTCAGTTTAGCCTCTTTGATCTTGAAAATGCTGTTTTTAGAGGAGGATGGGGTAGAGGTGGCCAGGCCCAGCAAGGGAGAGCAGGCTCTCCCATGTATGCCTTCAAGGGCCTCCTTAAAGAGCCTGCCCTGATTAAACAAAGTGAACCAGCACCGCCCCAGTCACTCTAGATTAGACTTCTGTTTAATTGTCTCATTAGTGCTTCCCAGTCAGCAGAATTTGGCTCATGTATTGAAAAGATAAATTCAGATTAAATAGAGGCTCTAGTGCCTTCATCTAGAACCTTGCCTGATGCAGAGTAATCAATAAATTGTTGAAAGAATAAATGAAAACCCATTCATTCAGATATATTTTTGGTCTTTGTTGACTTTCTTTGCTATGGTTGATGCAGGGATGGAGTAGGCCCCTTTTCCAAAATAGGTATGAAAGCAATCTGACCTAGAAATTTCCAAGATCATGGAAAATCGTCTTTCTTTTTAAAACATTTATGTCTGGGCTCTGCCCTCTGGGTACAAAATTCTTGAGGTGTTCTTGTATCCGGTCTTTCCTCAACCTCAGCACCTCAGAAGTCCTGTGCATCTTGGGCAGCAACGTGAAGAAGTGACTCTGCAAGTTGGGCTTTGGACCTATCTGCAGGGCAGCAGCACTCAGGAGAATGACCACACAGTGCTGTTGTGATAAGACCATCTCTGAAGAGGAAAACCTTCAAGTGCTGACAATTTTGAGCTGCAAGGGTATACTTAAAATGTTGATGAAGTGTTTTGTGCTGTGAATGCTGTCATGCCCCATAGTCATGAACAGAGACCTTCACAGGTGTGAGGAGAGACCTGACAAAAGGCCCTGCTTGTTTTCACCAGGTCCTCAGACACTCCGAGGAACTGGATTAATCTTGTAGGGGTCAAACTTCAAGGGCAGAGGGCTAATTGCTTTCTCTTACCTGGTGGGATCAGATGATAAAACCAAATTGGAGTGGAGATGGATGGAAGAGGTGGGAATGGCTCAACATCATGATGGAGAGTAGCATGTTGGTCACATGGAGGCAAATAGATTTTTAATAAGGAAAAATAATTACCAGTGAATGAAGTGTCTGACTTTCCTGAAGATTTAAGCCACCTTGAGACCAGAATGAGAAACAGCTGGCAAACATTTTAATCAAGGGAAGGAAGCTGTTCTGCCCTCCAAAGAAGAAACTCTTTCATCAAAACCCTGTTGCCTTGTTTATTAAGGGAAGTAAGAAATGACTTGGCCACTGGGAGTAACTGCAGCAGCTTCAGAGAAGCCCAACCATGTGTGAAAAGACTGGTGCACCTGAGAAGCAAGGCAGAAGCCTGGGAACATTTTAGAACCAGATGCCACCCAAACTGCACAGTGCGGTGATGATAAAGACTGCAGGGGCCTGGGGCAGGTCAGTAGGCTGGGGGCAGTAGGGGTCTGTGCCCCAAGAGGCAGGGACCGGAGGCTCTTTGGTGGAGGGCCAACCCCAGGCAGAGCCTGTCATGGCTGCAGACTTCCCATGAACCTGGATGCAGGACTAGCAAGTGGGCATCATAGGTGACTGATTAAGGGCTTTGTCCAGATGGCCACCAAGGATCCATTTCTGGGTCTTTCTCTGGCTCAAGAAACCTTTTCACTACAGAACTGCACTGAACTGCCCTTCTTAGGCACACAGTACGTGAATGCAAGTGTCTTGTTAAGGCAGGGGAAATTATCATGATTTATTTTCTCATTTGTTTTCTCCTTTTCAATTCCAGCATTGTAACAGGGAACACAGCTCAATCAAGGTTCGGCAGCTGAGAAAATCAGAGAAGGTGGGGTGTGGCCTGGAGGAATTTCCTGCAGAGGGGTAAATGGCAGGCCAACCCCACCTGGGTCTTTCCCATGCCCAAGAAACTCTTTCAGCAAAGCCTGCTCATTTCCTTCAGGATCTTCCCTGCCCTGATAATCTCTCCATCCGTCCCTCCTTTCTAAAACCAGTATTTTCATTCATTCTTTCATTCAAGATATATTTTCCTGTTTGGGAATTTTCATCCATGCGTTGTCCATCTTCCCACCCATCCCACAAACATTAGAGCAGAGCCGTTTTTGTGGGAGTCTCTGTACCCAGAATTGGAATCACACCTTGAATAAAACATGGAATTTGTTTCTTCCCTTAAGGAGTTCAACGTTATTTGGTTGAATACGTTCTCATTTAAAACCTCTACCATTCCCAGAAAACTTATTAAAGATATGATTAAAGAGATAATCACATAACCTTACTTAGTTATTGAATAAGCTTTTTTCCTGGTCCTGAACACATGAGTGATGAAGGCTTCTTGAAGACGGTTCACTTGGCTGTGAACAGTGCTGCAATGCTCAGGAACAAGGCTCAGTGCTCAAGGGTGGGAGCTGTCACCACATAGGTAACACCTACTCTTTTTGTTCCTTGATAGCTTGGCTCAGGAAGGATGATGGTCTGCGAAACTGACATTAGAATGTCTGCAGAAAACCCCCAGATGAGGGAAAAATCAACATGATCCAATGCTGAACTAGTTTAGGCCTGTGCTATTGCTGGCGAATGGATGCCACTACTGAGCACAACCCTTTCTCCAGAAACATCCAGTTATGACCCCTCTCAGTCTCTATCTACAAGATGAAGACTTTTGACCTGGTCTGTGTCCACTCCATGCTGATGACTTATACAAGTGGCTGTGGCTCAAGACAAGCCAACCACAGGGGACAGACAGCAGGTGCACAAGCTTGTAAGAGTAGAAATGAAAAAGAATCCCTTAACTCAATTTGGAGAAGTGAATACTTGAACCCTGAGCATCTTTGCAGTGACGCCAGCTCAAGTCAGGGCAGGCACTTTCTGTGGGAGACTAACCCTTGTTTGCCATCTTGCTTTCCACTTGCATATGGAAGTAACATGCACTGGGGTAGAGGGCGTGGGGACAAGGGACTTGCTACGTTTGTTCTGACGGCAATGTGATATAATCACCCATCTCATCTGAGACTGAGTCATATTTTATATGAAAGACAAGTTCTTTCTCTTTATAAAATGCAATTATACATAAATAGTTCATGTCATCTGCTCTTGAAATTTTAGCAGCAGGACTTAATGCTGCTGGTTACCATGGTAACAGGCAAAGTTGGTGATATTGAATATTACTGTATTATGTTCCTCTGTGTGTGCGTGTGTGTGTGTATGTGTGTCTGTGTGTGTGTTTTAATGGCTGTGTTGCATATAGGGGATAGTTTTTTCCAGACTACAGTGTCAGAAAAGTCAGAACATGAGACTGTCACCGATGTGTCAAGTGAATACATTGGAAAAGTCGAGCCCAGCACAGATGCCTTTCATTTCTTGCTCATATCCTTTATTTCTTGCACCCATCCCTCCCTGCCAATTTTATTAAGGTATAATTGACAAATAAAATTATATATCTTTACAGTGTACAATGTGATGTTTTGATACAGTATACATTGATATTAAATCAAGCTAGCACATTTTTTGCAGTGAGAACATTTAAGATCTATTCTCTTAGCAGTTTCCAAGTATACGTTATTATTGTACATTCGGTGCAATAGATCTGCAGAACTTACTCATGCTGTCTACCAAACTTTGTTTACTTTGAGCAACATCTCATTTTGCTCCCCCATCCCCAGTACCTGGCAAACACCATTCTTTGCTTTTGTGAGTTTGAAATTTTATTTCATTTAAAAAATTTTAATTTTTGACACTGGTAGTATATGTGCTTGTTTGTTACAAGGGTATTGCCTGCATAATGATAGAAATTGGGCTTCTAGTGTTTCCATCACCCAAATATTGAACACTGTATCCAACAGGTAATATTTTAGCCCTCACTCCCCTTCTACCCTCCTTCCTTTTAAGAGTTTCTAGTGTCTGTTTGCATGATATTTGCATGATCTCATTTTCTACCCTTTTACTTTGAGTCTGAATGTGTCTTTAGCCAGTAGGTGGGTCTTTTTTAGACAGCAGATGGTTGCATCTTATTTTTTTTATAACCCAATTTGCCACTCTGTATCTTTTAAGTGTACAATTTAGTCATTTACATTGAAAGTTAATGTTGATATGTGAGGTCTTGTTCCTGTCATTGTGTTATTAACTAGTTGTTTTGGAGTTTCAATTGTGTAATTGCTTTATAGGATCTGTGAGCTTTGTACTTTGGTATCTTTTTCTGATGGTGAGTATAGTACTTTCATTTCCATATTTAGAACGCCTTTGAGCATGTATTGTAGGATCTGTCTAGTGGTGACAAATTCTCTTAGTGTTTGCTTGTCTGGGGAAGACTATTTCTCCTTCATTTATGAAGCTTAGTGTGGCAGGATGTAAAATTCTTTGTTTGCATTTATTTAAAGAGGCTAAAAATAGGCCTCCAATCTATTCTTGCTTCTAGGGTTTCTGCTGAGAAGTCCAGTGTTTGATCAATTTTCCTTTCTAGGTGATTTGAGTTTTTGCTGTAGCTGCCTTTAATATTTTTTATTTCTTCAGCATTCACTTAGCGTACTCTGAAGACCATACGCCTTGGTGACGTTCATCTTGTATAGAATCCCACAGATGTTCTCTGAATTTTTTGTATCTGGATGTTCAACTCTCCAGCAAAATTAAGAAAATTTTCTTGAGTTATTTTCAAATATGTTTTCCAGTGGCTTACTTTTTCTCTTTCAGGAATGCTAATAAGTCATAGGTTTTATTGCTTTAGATAATTCATATTTCTCACCAGAGAAATATGGTTTCTCTGGCTTTGGTTTTCAAAATTATTTTTACTTTTGACAAATTGGTTTCAATGATCAGTCTTCAAGCTCTGAAATTCTTTCTTCTGCTGGTGTAATCCATTGTTAAAGCTTTCGACTATATTTTCAAATGTCTTAAGTGGGCTTTTTATTTCAAGAAGTCCTTTTGCGTTTTTAAAAATATATTTATCTTTCCTATCATTTCCTGGATTGTTTTTATAGTTTCTTGTGTTGGTTTTCAACCTTGTCTTCAATCTCATTTAATTTCCTTGCAATTTATACTTTGAACTCTTTGTCAGTTCTCAGTTTCCATTTTGGTTAGGGTATATTTCTAGAGAGCTAATATGATCCTTTAGTTATGTCACAACATTCAGATTTTTTCATGATGCCAGAATTCTTATGCTGATTCTTTCTCATCTGGAGCAGCTGCTCACAGAAAACCACTATTATTTTTGAATTTATTTTTGTTCAGATGGGATTTTTTTTCTTATTTGTTTTTTCTTTCTCCATCCCTCCCTTTCCCTAGGGAGTGACTGTGGAGTACGTTGTGTTGCTAAAGCTTTGCTTCTATAGCCCACGCACTTCCATTGGCCAGGCTTTATATTTGGCTGTGCAGTTCAACCTGCCGGCCAGTAGATGGCGCTGACGGGTAAGAGCCAGCTTGTAGCACAGCAGATGGGTAGGTACTTGGTCTTTGTTTACTGGGAGGTGCTCTCTGTTGCTTCTGGTGATGGGCTGGACAGTGAAGTGCCTGGTGCCCTGAGTTTTCTGTTCAGCAGGGAGTGGGTAGAGCTGGGCAAAGCTGGACCCCCTGGCTTGCCCACAAATACTCCAATGCCAAGTATAGGCACCAAGCCTTGTGGAGATGGCTTTGGGAGCTCCCAGTGACATGTGCTGAGGTCTCTACATGGGGTGAAGGGGCTGCACTAGCTCCATGCGCTAGATAGGCAGGAATGTGATCTATTCCCAATCACACCAGTCCTGGAACTTGTGACTCTCAGTTCAGATCCTCACTGTTGTCTACATCCAAGCCACAGTGGCTTGAGAGCTATGGAACACACCTGTCTTGAGACTCTCCACAGGAGTGGTTTTGGGGCAGAACCTTTTCAGCGTATGGCTCTCTTTCCTTTGATGTGGTAATGATGTTGCATTGTCAGGGCCAGGGGATACACTCTGCCTTTCAGCCCCTGTGGATGGGTATCAGTTGTGGTGGTGTCAGCTGGTTGGGCTGGCCTGAC
The DNA here is from genome assembly GCF_028858775.2 of Pan troglodytes. Taxonomy (NCBI): domain Eukaryota; kingdom Metazoa; phylum Chordata; class Mammalia; order Primates; family Hominidae; genus Pan; species Pan troglodytes. The sequence goes on along the minus strand of NC_072418.2, from coordinate 31,733,483 downwards.
CTCAGGCCCTGGGGAAAGTGGTTAGGTGCCAGCACTGTTGGATTGGTCTACATAGCGCCTCAGTTCTCAGGCCCTTAGACGGCCTACTGGACAGAGAGTATGGGTCCTTAAAACCCATTTATGCCTAGTGTTCCATTACTGGAATACTAAGCATGTGGGACTTATTTATATCCTACTGCTCAAGATCATCGCCAAGGTCTGATTGGAAAAATTTAAAAAATTGCAACCTCAGGCATAAATGGGTTAAGGGGCTGGACTGGGGTTGGGGCACCCTAGACTTCTGGAGCTGGCTGTGATGGGGAAGGGGCTGGCTGGTCCCTGAGAGGCTGATAGAACCCTCAGGCAGGGGACAGACAGAAGGCCCAGGTGGTGGGAGCCTGAGGGCAGCACAGGCCTATGGGGACTGGGCTCTCAGAAGAGCTGTGGTTGCAGCGGAAATGTTCAGGCAGGAGCCAGGTGGCCTTTCACAGGGGGAAGGGAGGGCCCCTCAGGGCACTGGAGATTGGCACCTGGGGGGCACATGACCTACTCACACTTTGCTCCTGCAGAAGCAGTTCTGGATTTTGTTCTTGGGGGCATGCAGAGGTCCCAGGCCTCCTCACTCTTTCCCTGGCCCAGGGTCAGCAGAAAGTGACGAATGTCAGTGGCTTGTCGGTGGCCTCTGGGAGTCGGGGTCTCAGAGAAACACCTAGCCAAGGCCAGTGTTTCTGCAGGGGTGGGTCAACTGTACAGGGGGCCTGCGACAGGTAAGCCCCATTTCGCAGGAAGCAGCCGAGGCCGGGAGTACTGTGGTGTGTGGTCTGGCAGCTCCTCTGCACAGCAGCTGTGCTGTCTCTCCTGGGGGTGTGCAAAGAGCCTGGCCTCCCTCCTTGGCATGGCAGCTGGCACCAGGCTGACTGTGGGATTCCAGGTGGGCTTGAGCGGTGCCTCTGCAAAGTTTCTGGGTGGCTCTGTGTTCAGCTGGAGGCCTAAGGAGGATTATGGGGGCTCTCCTGTGGCTAGGATTGTAAAAGTCTGCGATGGAGATGTGGGTCCCGGAGCCTCTCACCTCATTCACCCCTTCCTTGGAGTAAGAGCCTCTCTTCACTCCACACCGTCCCAGCTCCGCAGGCTGCCTGGCTCCACTGTTCCCTGCTTTCCTTGGGTCCCATTGCTTCTCTGGTGAATCCGAGCGTGCTCTCTTAAGATGATCTATGTGAAGTGTGAGGATTTACTTGCCATTGTGGTTCCTGTCTGTGAGAGAGGCATGGGCTTGCTGCTTCTAGTCAGCCATTTTGAACTAAAACCTCAACAACTTTTTTGATTCCTCATTTGAGTGAAATCGCATGGTAGTTGTCTTTCTGTGCCTGGCTTATCTCACTTAACATAACTTCCTCTAGGTTCATCCATGTTCTCACAAGTGACAGAATTATCCTTTTTTAAAAGCTGAATAGTATTCCATTATACATAAATGTATGTGTGTGTGTGTGTATATATATATATATGTGTGTGTATATATATATGTGTGTGTGTGTGTGTGTGTGTGTGTGTATATATATATATCTCAATCTCACATGTGCTCTATCCACTCATCCACTGATGGACACTTAGGTTGATGCCATATCATGATTATTGTGAATACTGCTGCAAAGAACATGAGAGTGCACATGTTTTATTGACATACCAATTTCATTTCCTTTTGATATATACTGTTGAAGTCAAATAAACTATAGAGATGAATCTCTGACATGAAAATGTTTTGTTTAGGAAAAATTGCAATTGGGAAGATATACACGGACTGGGTGGTCTTTGGTGTATCCAAAGAACAAAGAGAAGGTCGGAAGAGTTATAACAAGGAGAAATGTTATGTATTTGTTCTTCAAGAAAGTTCGTGACACTTGTAAAGTTCTGGGGAGCAAGAAAGCTCTGATTGGTGAGTGGTGGTGATGGTAAAACTAGTCCTAGATTTGCAGCAGGTTGTGTCAGTAGCTATTAGATAAAACTGGCTTCAGGTTACTACAGGCAATTTCACAGCCAGGCTTGCAAATAATTATATTCTTGGAGCGGTGTTATGTACGCTGAGTGTTTTCCCCCTCTGGCTTCTCAACTCTGTTTTCATTCAGTAGAATGACCCAATTTTTATAATCAACTTTCACAATACTTGGAAGTGAGACAACTGGATCCTATGGTAGTTCTATTCTTATTTTTTTTAGGAATGTCACTACTGTTTTACAAAGTGGCTGTATTAATTTACATTTCTGCCAACAACGTACAGGGACTCCTTTTTCTCGACATTCTCGCCAATACTAATTTTTTGTCTTTTTGGTAATAGCGATTCTAACAAGTGTGAGGTAATGTCTCACTGTGGTTTTAATTTTCATTTTCCTGATAACTAGTGATGTTGAACATTTTTTCATATACCTGTTGGCCATTTTTATGTCTATTGGGTCCTTTGCCGATTTTTGTTTGTTTGTTTTATGTTGAGACATATATCCATGTGTTTACATATGTGAGACAGGGTCTTGTTCTGTCAACCAGGCTGCACTGCAGTGGCACAATCATGGCTCACTGCAGTCTTGACCTCCCAGGCTCAAGTGATCCTTCCACCTCAGCTTCCTGAGAAGCTGGGACCACAGTCGTGCTCCACCACACCCAGCTAATATTTTTTTCTTTCTTTTTTTGTAAAGACAGTTTCTCATCATTTTGCTCAGTCTGGTGTCAGACTCCTGGGCTCAACAGATCCTGCTGTTTGCCCTCCTAAAGTGCTGGGATTACAGATGTGAGCCACTGCAGCTGGTCCCTTTGCCTGTTTTTTAATAAAGTTATTTGGTTGTTTTTGTTTGTTTTTTGCTATTGAGTTGAGTTCTTCATATATTTTGGAAATTAACCCTTTATCAAATATTCGGCTTGCAAATATTTTCTCCCATTCTGTAGGTTGTCTCTTCTGTTAACTGTTTCCTTTGCTGTGAAGAAGCTTTTTAGCTTGATATAATCCTATTTGTCTATTTTTGTTTCTGCTGCCTGTGCTTTTGGTGTCATATCCAAAATATCATTACCCACACCAATGTCAAGAAGCTTTTCTCCTATGTTTTCTTCTAGTCATTTTGCATTTCCAGGTCTTATATTTGAGTAATTTATTTTGAGTTTATTATTGTATATGGTATAATCCAATTTTATTCTTTTCCATATTGATATACAGTTTTACCAATACCATTTATTGAAGAAGAGACTATGTTTTCCCCATTGTGTATTCTTAATACTTTTGTTGAAGATTGGCTGTAAACATATGGATATATTTCTGGACTGTCTATTCTGTTCCATTGTTCTGTGTTTCTGTTTTTCTGCCAGTACCATGTTGTTTTAATTACTGTAGCTTTCTAATATATTTTTGAGATCAGGTAGTGTGATGCCTTCAGCTTTGTTTTTTGTTTTGTTTCATTTCTAACTTCTAAACAATATGGAAGCTCCCAGCTTTTTTCTTCTCACTCATGATTGCTTTGGCTATTTGGTGTTATTTTGTGGCTTCATACCAATTGTAAGATTATTTTTACTTTTTCTGTGAAGAATGACATTGGAATTTTGATAGGAATTGCATTCAAACTGTAGATTACTTTTAATTATGTGGCCATTTTAACAATATTGATTCTTCCAATTCATAAATATATTTTTTCATTTACTTATATCATCTTCAATTTTTTGTCAGTGTTTTCACCTCCTTGGTTAAATTTATTATTTTATTTTTGATGCTATTGTAAATTGAATTGTTTATTTCTGTTTTTAGGTACTTTCTTGTTATTATATATAGTTGCTACTGATTTTTGTATGTAGATTTTGTATCTTGCAACTTCACTGAATTTGTTAGTTTTAACAGTTTTTTGGTGGCATGTTTAGGGTTTTCTATATACAAGATCATGTCATCAGCAAACATAGACAATTTCTTTCTTCTCTCCTCTTTGGATGCCATTTATTTCTTTTTCTTACCTAATTGCTCTTAGTAGTATTTCCAGTATTAGATTGAATGGAAGTGATACAAATGGGCACCCTGTCTTGTTCCTGATCTTAGATGAAAAGCTTTCCACTTTTCACAGTTGAGTGTCATGTTAGCTGTGGGTTTGTCATATATGGTTGTTACTTGTTGAGAGTTTTTATCATGAAATGATGTTGAATTTTGTCAGATTTTTTTTCTAGCATCTGTTGTGATAATCATATGTTTTATATCCTCTATTCTGCTAATGTGGGTTCCCATTTATTGATTTGTGTATGTTGAATGTTGAATCATCCTTTCATTCAAAGAATAAATCCTGCTCAATCATAATGTATGATCCTTTTAATGTACTGGTAAATTCAGTTTGCTAGTATTTTGCGGAAGATTTTTACACCTATGTTCATTAGGGATATTGATTAGTAGTCTTCTTATAATGTCTGGCTTTAATATCAGGGTAATGCTGGCCTAATAAAATGAATTTGGAAGTGCTTCCTCCTATTCAATTTTTCAGATAAAAATTTGGTAAGGACTGGTGTTAATTCTTCCTTAAATGTTTGGTAGAGTTCACCAGTAAAACCGTCAGTTACTGGGCTTGTCTTTATTGGGAGATTTTTGATTACTGATTAATTTCCTTACTCATTACTGGTCTGTTTGGATTTTCTGTTTTTTCATGATTCAGTCTTGATAGGTTGTATGTTTTTAGGAATTTATCTGTTTCTCTAGGCTATCCAATTTGTTGACATATAATTGTTCATAGTATCTCTAGAAATCTTTTATATTTCTGTCATATCAGTTGTAATGTTTCCTCTTTCATTTATAATTTTATTAATTTTAAAGATTTTTTTTATCTGAAAGCTTTCTTTTTTTACTTAGTCTATCTAATGGTTTCTCAATTCTGCTTATCTCTTAAAAACACACACACACACGTCTTAATTTCCTTAACGTTTTCTATTATTTTCCTAGTCTTTATTTTCATTTATTTGTTTCTGTTTTGATTTTTAATTCCTTCTTTCTGCTGACTTGGGCCTTAGTTTGCTCTTTTTTTCCTAATTCCTTAAAGTGTTAAGTTAGGTTGCTTATTTAAGATGTTTTCTCTTTATGTAGGTGTTGGTCACTATAAATTGTCCTCTTAGAACTGTTTTAGCTGCATGCCATATAGTTTTGATATGCTATTTTTTCATTTTCATTCATCTCAAGATTTTTTTTGTTTTCCCTTTTGACATCTTCTTTGACCTGTTGATTGTTTAGATGTGTGTTGTTTAATTTCTACATATTTGTGAATTTTCCAACTGTCCCCCTGTTCTTGAGTTCCAGTTTTATACCATTTTGTTGGAAAAGAAAATCGATATGATTTCAGTCTTTTCTAATATGTTAAAACTTGTTTTGTAGCCTAACATATGATTTGTCCTGGATGTTTTTTCATGTGCACTTAAAAAGAATTTCTATTTTGCTGCTGTTAGGTGGAGTGTTCTGTATATGTCTGTTAGGCCCATTAGTCCCCCAAGTCCACTGTTCCCTTATTTATTTTCTGTCTGGATTATCTATAAATTGTTGAAAGTGGGAGTACTGGCTTGGTGCAGTGGCTCATGCCTGTAATCCCAGCACTTTGGGAGGCCGAGGCAGATGGATTACTTGAGGCCAGGAGTTCGAGACCAGCCTGGCCAACATAGAGAAACCCTGTCTCTACTAAAAATACAAAAATTAGCTGGGCATTGTGGTGCCTGTAATCCCAGCTCCTTGGGAGGCTGAAGCATGAGAATCCTTTGAACCTGGAACACAGAGGTTGCAGTAAGCTGAGATGATACCACTGCACTCCCACCTTGAGAGAGCAAGACTCTCACAAAAAAAAAAAAAAAGGAAGAAAGAAAGAAAATGGGAATCCTCTACTATTACTGTATTGTTGTCTATTTCTCCCTCTATAGCCATTAATATTTGGTTTATTTAATAGGTGCTCCAATGTGCACCCAATATGCATATATATTTGCAATTCTTATATCCTCTTGATGAATTAACCACTTTATCATTATATAATGACCTTCTCTGTCTCTTGTGACATTTTCTTTTACTTAAAGTCTATTTTGTCTGATATAAAAATAGCCACCCTGGCTCTTTTTTGTTTATCATTTTCTTTTTTTTTTTAATTATACTTTAAGTTCTAGGGTACATGTGCACAATGTGCAGGTTTGTTACATAGGTATACACGTGCCACGTTGGTTTGCTGCACCCATTAAATCATCATTTACATTAGGTATTTCTCCTAATGCTATCCCTCCCCTACTCTTCTACCCTAGGACAGGCCCTAGTATGTGATGTTCCCCACTCTGTGTCCAAGTGTTCTCATTGTTCAGTTCCCACCTATGAGTGAGAACATGCAGTGTTTGGTTTTCTGTCCTTGTGATAGTTTGCTCAGAATGATGGTTTCCAGATTCATCTATGTCCCTGCAAAGGACATGAACTCATCCTTTTTTATGGCTGCATAGTATTCCATGGTGTATATGTTCCATATTTTCTTAATCCAGTCTATCATTGGTGGACATTTGGGTCGGTTTCCAGTCTTTGCTATTGTGCATAGTGCCACAATAAACATATGTGTGCATGTGTCTTTATATTAGCATGATTTATAATCCTTTGGGTATATACCCGGTAATGGGATGGCTGGGTCAAATGGTATTTCTAGTTCTAGATCCTTGAGGAATTGTCACACTGTCTTCCACAATGGTTGAACTAGTTTATACTCCCACCAACAGTGTAAAAGCGTTCCTATTTCTCCAATTCCTCTCCAGCATCTGTTGTTTCCTGACTTTTTAATGATCACCATTCTAACTGGTGGGAGATGGTATCTCATTGTGGTTTTGATCTGCATTTCTCTGATGACTAGTGATGATGAGCATTTTTTCATGTGTCTGTTGGCTGCATAAATGTCTTCTTTTGAGAAGTGTCTGTTCATATCCTTTGCCCACTTTTTGATGCAGTTGTTTTTTTCTTGTAAATTTGTTTAACTTCTTTGTAGATTCTGGATATTAGCCCTTTGTCAGATGGATAGATTGCAAAAATTTTCTCCCATTCTGTATGTTCCTTTTCACTCTAATGGTAGTTTCTTTTGCTGTACAGAAGCTCTTTAGTTTAATTAGGTCCCATTTGTCTATTTTGGCTTTTGTTGCCATTGCTTTTGGTGTTTTAGTCATGAAGTCCTTGCACCAAGCGGATCTAATAGACATCTGGAGATCTCTCCACCCAAAATCAACAGAATATACGTTCTTCTGAGCACCACATCACACTTATTCCAAAATTGACCACATAGTTGGAAGTAAAGCACTCCTCAGCAAATGTAAAAGAACAGAAATCACAACAAACTGTCTCTCATACCACAGTGCAATCAAATTAGAACTCAGGATTAAGAAACTCACTCAAAACCGCACAACTACATGGAAACTGAACAACCTGCTCCTGAATGATTACTGGCTAAATAACTAAATGAAGGCAGAAATAAAGATGTTCTTTGAAACTAATGAGAACAAAGACACAACGTAGCAGAATCTCAGGGACACATTTAAAGCAGTGCATAGAGGGAAATTTATAGCACTAAATGCCCACAAGAGAAAGCAGGAAAGATTTAAAGTCGACACTTTAAATCTTTGAATGAATCAATGAATCCAGGAGCTGGTTTTTTGAAAAGATCAGCAAAGTTGATAGACCGCTAGTGCGACTAATAAAGAAGAAAAGAGAGAAGAATCAAATAGACGCAATAAAAAATGGTAAAGAGGATATCACCACCGATCCCACAGAAATACAAACTACCATCAGAGAATACTATAAACACCTCTATGCAAATAAATTAGAAAATCCAGAAGAAATGAATAAATTCCTGGACACCTACACCTTCCCAAGACTAAACCAGGAAGAAGTTGAATCTCTGAATAGACCAATAACAGGCTCTGAAATTGAGGCAATACTCAATAGCCTACCAACCAAGAAAAGTCCAGGATCAGATAGATTCACAGCCAAATTTTACCAGAGGTACAGAGAGGAGCTGGTACCATTCCTTCTGAAACTATTCCAATCAATAGAAAAAGAGGGAATCCTCCCTAACTCATTTTATGAGGCCAGCATCATCCTGATACGAAAGATTGGCAGAGACACAACAAAAAAAGAGAATTTTAGACCAATATCCCTGATGAACATCCATGTGAAAATCCTCAATAAAATATTGGCAAACCGAATCTAGAAGCACATCAAAAAGCTTATCCACACGATTAAGTCAGCTTTATCATTGGGATGCAAGGCTGGTTCAACATATGCAAATCAGTAAATGTAATCCATCACATAAACAGAACCAATGACAAAAACCACATGATTATCTCAGTAGACGCAGAAAAGGCCTTTGACAAAATTCAACAGCCTTTATGCTAAAAACTCAATAAACTAGGTATTGATGGAACATATCTCAAAATAGTAAGAGCTATTTATGACAGACCCATAGCCAATATCATACTGAATGGGCAGAAACTGGAAGCATTCCCTTTGAAAACCGGCACAAGACAAGGATGCCCTCTCGCACCACTCCTATTCAACATAGTGTTGGAAGTTCTGGCCAGGGCAATCAGGCAAGAGAAAGAAATAAAGGGTATTCAGTTAGGAAGTGAGGAAGGCAAATTGTCTCTGTTTGCAGATGACATGATTGTATATTTAGAAAACCCCATTGTCTCAGCCCCAAATCTCCTTAAGCTGATAAGCAACTTCAGCAAAGTCTCAGGATACAAAATCAATGTGCAGAAATCACAAGCATTCCTATACACCAATAACAGACAAACAGAGAGCCAGATCATGAGTGAACTCCCATTCACAGTTGCTACAAAGAGAATAAAATACCTAGGAATCCAACTTACAAGGGATGTGAAGGACCTCTTCAAGGAGAACTGCAAACCACTGCTCAACGAAATAAAGGAGGACACAAACAAATGGAAGAACATTTTATGCTCATGGATAGGAAGAATCAATGTCGTGAAAATGGCCATATTGCCCAAGGTAATTTATAGATTCAATGCCATCCCCATCAGGCTACCAATGACTTTCCTCACAGAATTGGAAAAAACTACTTTAAAGTTCATATGGAACCAAAAAAGAGCCCTCATTGCCAAGACAATCCTAAGCAAAAAGAACAAAGCTGGAGGCACCACGCTACCTGACTTCAAATTATACTATAGTAACCAAAGCAGCATGGTACTGGTACCAAAACAGAGATATAGATCAATGGAACAGAACAGAGCCCTCAGAAATAACACCACACATCTACAACCATCTGATCTTTGACAAACCTGACAAAAACAAGAAATGGGGAAAGGATTCCCTATTTAATAAATGATGCTGGGAAAACTGGCTAGCCATATGTAGAAAGCTGAAACTGGATCCCTTCCTTACACCTTATACAAAAATTAATTCAAGATGGATTAAAGACTTAAATGTCAGACCTAAAAACCATAAAAACCCTAGAAGAAAACCTAGGCAATACCATTGAGGCCGTAGGCATGGGCAAGGACTTCATGACTATCATTTTCATCAAATATATTTTTCTATCCCTTTCAGGCATGGACTGAAAGCCTAAGTCAGGTCTTTGAGTCCTTAAAGCTAAACTGTCCCTTTTAAGCAGAATTTATCTGAATCTTGTTTTTCAATTCATTCAGGCACTCTGTATTTTTATATCAGAGAACTTAATCCATTTACATATAAACTAATTTTTGATGGGTAAGATTTTAATATTGCCATTTTGTTTTTTTGTTTTTTGTTTTTTTTTTTTTACTATTTTGTACTTCCTTTGTTCCATTCTTTCTCTCTCGCTGTCTTCCTATGTGATATGACTTTTTGTAGGGGCAATCCCTTCTCTTTATCTTTTGTGTATCTATGTCAGATTTGTGTGTGTGTGTGTGTGTGTGTGCGTTTACCACAAGGCTTACCTAAATCATATTATAGTTAAGACATTATGTTTTAAGCTGATAACAATTTAACTTTCATTTCATACAAAAGCTTTATACTTTTAACTTCTCTTCCCCCAACATTTTATATTAATGTCACAATTTACACCTGTTATATGTCACATACCCATTGACAAATTATTGTAGCTATAGTTATTTTAATACTTTTGTGTTTAAATTTTTACACTAGAGTTAAAAATTATGTATGCACCACCATTGCAGTGTTAGAGTATTCTGAATTTGACTACATTTTTACCTTTACAGTGAGTTTTATACTTTCATCTATTTTCATGTTAGTTTTGTACTTCTTCCCCTGTTTCCCATTCTAAAAAATCTGTTTCCAGTCTCCATGTCCATGCTACAAAATTCTTTTCATCTTATTCCAGATCCCCTTCTCTTTCTGTTTTTGCTCTTTGCATGCCATCAGCATTCTCTTTGCCTCTCTTTTGGACGCACTTTCTCTCTCACACATCTCTGCTTGGCTTTATTTTTTCCTCATTATAGATAGACATTTTCTATGTGTTGAAAAGATAGCCCCTGGCAGCCCCAAATTAACAACTTTTCATCTTAGAAACTCTTTTTATATTGCAGTTGCTCTTCCCAACATCTGTATATTTGTCCCAGGAAAGGATGTTGATTGGTCTTGGTTGAATCATATGTCCACTCCTGAGCCAGTCACTGCCCTGGGTAATGAGATGCTATGATTGATTATTTGTGGATTATATGCCCAACCACAGAAAGGGAATGGAGCTGGGCAGTCCCAAACAATAGCTATTATCATCTACTACAGCCCAGAGTGAGATATTGTGGGAACTTTTCTCTCTTTTATGGTTCCATAGGAAGGGTATTTGGTTGGTCTTAGGAAACTAAAAGGGAAGTATGGATTTCTTTGGTGGTTGAAAGCCAGCTTAGGTTCTAGGTATAGATGGCTGATTGAATGTATACATCAACTAGCATGTTAGTGCAGTTCTGAGCGTAAACAGAAAGTAAGAAGATTTAAAATATAGATATGTGTAAACTCATAAAAAGGGAGAGGAAACAAAAACGTGGAAATTTGGGGAGTTGAAAAGCACATGGACAAGTGGGAACTGATTGCTTCTCCCTACTCTGGCTTAGGAGTCAGCTTTCTCTGGTCTGCTGAGAAGCAACCTGATTTACACTGAAGAACCACTAAAGGCTCGGAAATTGGCACTTCCAGGTACTTCTGGAAGTGGAGGTAAAGATGAGGCTTGAAAAAGCAGAAAGTATATTTTCTCAGAGAGGACGAAACACTAGGCATGAAAGACAGCAGGGACGCTGTACTGAAAATGGGGTTATATAAACATTTCTATATTGAATGACCCCTGGTTTTCTTCTCACACTCAGCTTCCAGGATGCTGACTGCCAGGCCTGTACTCTATAGGCAGGGGTTTAGAGAAATTTTTAGGTCTCTCTTTTTGGTCGGTTTCCCCAGAGATACTGATATTGGAGGTTCTTTAAGGGAATGCCCCATGACTCCTCTCTGGTAAAGCCCATAGTTGATAGATCTCATCATGTGATTGAGCCTCCAATCAGTGTGTTAGTGTCCTGACCTTAAATTACACAGACAGCTCAGGATCTCCAGACAGCTGAGGAAAGCCTGTTACATGAAAGAAGTCAGCACAACCAGAAGTGTCCTCAGATTGCCTTTCCTCTCTGTTTTATTGTTTTGTTGTTGTTGTTGTTGTTTTTGAGATGGAGTCTCGCTCTGTTGCCCAGCCTGGAGTGCGATGGTGTGATCTTGGCTCACTCCAACTTCTGCCTCCCTAGTTCAAGCTATTCTCAGTCTCCCGAGTAGCTGGGATCACAGGCACCTACTACCATGCCCAACTAATTTTTGTATTTTTAGTAGAGACGGGGTTTCACCATGTTGGTCAGGTTGGTCTCGAACTCCTGATCTCAGGCGATCCACCTGCCTCAGTCTCCCAAAGTGCTGGGATTTACAGGTGTGAGCCACTGTGCCTGACCTTTATTGTAGATTTTTAAATATTTGTCATCCAACACTTCGGTAGGAATTTTTGTTCATGTTCTACAATTTTTAATGTTCAATACTTTCTTGTTCTCTGAATGTTTCTTTTTATAGCTTTTTTGTTGTATGATAAAATTTTATTATACTAAGGACAAAAGGAAGATACTAGAAGCTTCCAGGAAGGAAAAAAAGATGTGTCATATACAAAGGATCAGGAAACAGAATGGCTTGAAACATTTCAGCAGCAATACTGGAAGCTAGAAGACAGTGTTGGTTTAATGCCTTGGAAGATTGGAAGGACGATACTTTTCAACCTAGAAATCTTCATCCAGCCAAGATATCAAGCAAATGTAAGGACTGAATAATGGCTTTCTTAGACATTCAAGTCTCATGTACTCTTTGATATCAAATTATTAGGAGATGTGCTCCACCAAAAGTAGGGTTTAAATCAGGGGAGTGAGAAAAACAGAGAATGGAAATGCAGGATATCTAACTGAAGAGAGTTGTGAAGGAAATTCTCAGGTAGAGAATGAAGGGAGACCCCAGGGCAACAGCTGTGCACCAGATATGAGGGTGATTGGTCCAGACTGGAGCAAGTCGAATGGTCTGGAGAGATTCTTTCAAGAAGACTCACGTTGGAAAGCTGGCAGGAAGGAAAGTAAGGTATGGTGGGGGCAGGGGAGCTGTGAAAGAAGAATGTTCCAATTATGGAAGATCAGAGATAATACCTAAAACTAAAAGCACACTATATTGGTCCTTTTTTATATTTCAGAGATATCAAGGTAATATCAAATGAATCAGCTAAACGTTGCAAGTGGTTGTCTCTGGGAGTTGAGGGTGGGAGGAATAGAGAGAGGCAGAAGGCTGCTATTTTTGTAGCAAGTCTTGTAAATGTACTTGATTCTTAAACTATGAGTATGTATATCTTTTTGATCAAAGGCAGTTTAGATATCATGCCTAGCTCCCTCTGCAGCTGCCCATTCAGTAGCTGGCTGTGTGTTCCTTCCCAGAGAGTCAGTAGCCCCGTGGCTGGTGTATGGTATATACTGCACACAGAGCACCTCTTTGTGGTAACTGCAGCTGGCAGCCACCCCCGTCTTCTTGCCCACCGCATCTCATCTCCAAAGCCAGTTGCTTCCTTGTTGAATTAAACATAATTTCTCCTGTCTCATTTTGATACTGAACATGGCTTTGAGCATTTCCCTGAGTCTGGAGCTACATGGCTCTTGACAGGAGCTGTTATGAATGCTGATGGGAGTATGGGAGGATAAGGGATTTGGTGAGTGCAGGGATGGGAGAAGCAGGGAGATGGAGGGCGTAGCCCCTGGCTGGGTGTTTTAGATTGTAGCTTGATGTCCAGCAGTCTGGCCCCGAAGTAGAGATGTTGTGCTGCTTGTCCTGACCAGCTTGTTGCCTACACAAGTCTTGATTCTGGTGGCTGGGAGAAAGCCCGACTCACCTATTTGTCTGAGGCTCTTGGGTGGGTTTTTGGCGCTTAGGTTTCACTGCTCTGCCAGTGGTGATGGTGATGCCCTGCAGACACTCCTGGCAGAAACTTGACTCTGCTTTTCTCAAGGCTTGATCCCAACGTCACCCTCTCCAGGAACCTCACTGATTCCCTTGTGGAGGAGAATTCCTTCCTTTTTTTGTGCTCCCATATATTCATATGTTGGTCATTTTAAGTTTATCTCTCTTTCAAACTTATGTGGCCTTTATAGGTTCCTGTCATGTCTCCCAAATCACTCCAAACTCAGTGGCTTAAAACAACAGCCATGAGTCTAGCTCACGAGTCTGGAGAGCAGTTGGGCAGTTCTGCTTATCTGGGCAAAGCTTAGCTGATCTCAGATGGGCTCACTTACATGTTGTAGTCAGTTGAGGGTCATCTGGGGACTGACTGGTCTAGAAGGCTTTCACTCCCAGGTCTGGAAGTTAGCTATTTGTCACTGGTTGTCCAGAGTTCTCATCCATAAAACCTTTCATCCTCTAGGAGCTAGCTTGAATTTTTTCACATGGCAACATCAGGGTCCAAGAGACAGAAAAACCCTCAGTGTCCCTTGAGGCTTAGGTTTGGAATTGGCACAACATCACATCTCCCACATTCTGTTGGCTAAAATCAGATCTGATTCAAGAATTAAGGAGATAGATGCCATCTCTTGATGGGAATTGCTGCAGTGACATTACAAAATCACAAAGTCAGGGAGAGAGTGGGGGATTGGGACGAATTTTGTAACCTACAGCAGAGTAACAAAAAAATCTAATGTTTTTGGACACTTAAAACAGCACCTGTTATACAGGGAGTGTTTTATATGTTCCAATCCCATTGTGCCTGAGGTTTCTCGTCTTTGAAACTGGGATGGTCGTAGTACTCACTTCATGGGGTTGCTATGACAATGACATGAGATAGGGAGCATGCCCAGGGTCATGTGGCTGCTAGGTGTAGAGGCTCTGGGACTCAGTGCAGTGCAGTGATTGTCTTACTCTTTCCTGTCATCCACATGGGGACATGCCCAGGACCTGGCACAGAGCAGGCCCTTCTAAACAGGAATCTAACTGGATGAATATATACATATGTGCCACAACCAAAAAGGGAATATCTGAGAACTTGCAGAATATCTTCCCACCCCACCTGTTTTGTTATTTAATTAACAACAAACAATTTATCAGTGATAATCTCTGCCAGACAAATTGTCTCAGAGAAATAGGAGGTGAGGACTTCTTCATCCTGAGGAGGAAAAGATGGGGCCCTCAGCTCCCTTCAGCCCCATGTTTTCTTCACTTTGGTGAATATGCCAGCCTCCCTGTAAAATCTTCCTGTGTCACTGCAGTCCAAATGAACATCTGCTTTCAAGGTTTTACAGAGCTAATTACCTCAGATGCTTTCTGAGGCAGTCAGACCCCAAAGAGTTGAAAGCAGTATTAGGCCAAGCTATAACATAACACTTTGTGTTCCACATTCTAGTGTATCACATTAAATACAGTATCTTCTCATATATGCTCATATGCCCACCTGTTTATTGAATCTTCATTCACCAATTCCTCATCCATTGATCTATCCACTCATCCAGTTATTCATGCAATCCACTCATAAATTCATGTACCCACAAATCTACCATTCCCTGTACCTGACCAAATGAAACTCCGTCTATTTCTACTGTGTTACTTTGGCCACCCATTATTTGTGTGTTCATTTATCCATTCAGTCATCAGTGTATCTATCTTGCATCACCCTCCTATTCATCTATATATCTGCCCTTCCAAATATCAGCTCGACCTTCCCTACATCTATCCCTTCTTACCGCATTACTTGATTCTTCCATCTGCCCATTTAGTAGCCCATCACTATGTTCATTTATCTAATTGTCCATCTATTCATCCATTTACTCATTTCACCCTTATGTTCATGCTTACTGAATTCTCTATAATTTTTTAAATAATATATATATTCACACATCCCTTCATTCCCTTTTTCCTCAAATCAGTTCTTGCTTTCTCCTTCCATCTACCCATTTATTTACTTATTTATTTATTTATTTATTTTTGAGATGGAGTCTGGCTCTGTCGCCCAGGCTGGAGTGCAGTGGTGCAATCTCGGCTCACTGCAAGCTCTACCTCCCAGGTTCACGCCATTCTCCTGCCTCAGCCTCCCAAGTAGCTGGGGCTACAGGCGCCCGCCACTACGCCCGGCTAATTTTTTGCATTTTTAGTAGAGATGGGGTTTCACCATGTTAGCCAGGATGGTCTCGATCTCCTGACCTCGTGATCTGCCCGTCTCGGCCTCCCAAAGTGCTGGGATTCTACCCATTTATTTATCCCTACTGTCAAAGTTCTATATGTATATTAATTTATCCATCTTTCTAGTTATTCATTTTTTTCTTTCATTTTCTATCTTCTTTTTATTCTTTTATGTATGTATTTATCTAGGCATCCACTCCTCGATCTCTCTATTCATCTTCTTTCATCCTCGTTATTTCTTCCCTCCACCCATCCACCTCTTATTCCTCTATTCAGTCTATTATTCATCCATCCGTCTGTCCATCCGTCCATCCATCCATTTGTCTCAGTTTGTTTGGGCTGCTGTAACAAAAGTACCTTATAGATTGGGTGGCTTAAACAAACATTTCACAGTTCTGGAGTCTGAGAAGTCCAAGATTAGTGTGCCAGCAGGGTCCAGGTTTTCTTACATTGTGGAGAGAAAGCTGTTGCATGTCTCTTATAGGGCACTACCTCATCGTGAAAGTTTCACCCTCATGACCTAATTAATTTCTAAAGACCCACTGTCTTAATACCATCCATCTGGGGGGTAGGGTCTTAACATATTAATTTAACACCATCCATTCATCTATTCTTTCCTCTGTTCTTGTGGGGTCCCAATGAGAAGTCTGTCTTCTGGACTTGTTTGAATAAGGGTTTTTATTGGGGGACTTCATGGGGGTAGTTAGGATAGGCATTTGGGGGAAAAGTTACAGAAGAAGAGACAACATATTTGTCTGAACTCTGTGTGTGTGTTTGTGTGTGTGTGTGTGCGAATGTCAAGTTCAGGGGGTAGGTTATATATGCTATGATCAGTGTAAATGTAGAAAATCTTAGACATAGATATATATTCCTCTACTTACTAAGTAATTACAGCCCAGTAAGATAAGCACATTGATTACATGTTTCTACAATTTGACTTTAATCCCCATAAGCACAAGAACTAAGCCTGTCTTGGCCAATTTTGTCCCAGTATTTTGCAGAGCATCTGCATGTGTAATACTAAATGCTTAATTAATATTTATTGAATAAAGAATGCAGGATTTGTAGTCTGTCACAGAAGTAGAGTTTTTAGAAAAGAAAAGAATGCAGAATTTGTGAACAACTTTAGATCCCACTTCGGAGAAAAGCACTGGGGATGATTCAGCAAGGTCCCATGTGAGCTGGAGGAAGATCGTTGGTCAGGAATGGGAGTAAAGATAGCCCTTGCTCTCCTGTACAGAGCATACAAATTCCACGGTGGGTGGGGGGTGACTTGGGGCTACATTATGACTTTTGTGGTTAAATTTTGCAACTGCTTTGGTATAAAGACAAATATATAACATTATGCATTTTCTTCAATTTAAACGTTCATTTTTTTTCTTCTAATTTAAAAAAAACTTGTGTGCCCCTAAGTGTGTGCCCATCGTGCCTAATGGATACATGGTCCTTTGTGTGGCGGGGCAGTGACCCACAGGCTGCAGCAGGAATCCGGGGCTCTCTAGAAGCGGATACCAACAATAACCAGTTTTCTCGCTTTTGTATTTTCTTTCTTTCTTTTTTTTCTTTTTTTTTTTTTTTAGACTGAGTCTCAATGTGTTGCCCAGGCTGGAGTGGAGTGGCACAATCTTGGCTTACTGCAACCTCTTGATCCCCTCCTGGGCTCAAGCGATCCTCCCACTTCAGCCCCATGAGTAGCTGGGACTACGGGCACAAGCCACCACACCAAGCTAATTTGTGTATTTTTTTCTAAAGATGGGGTTTCGCCATGTTGTCCAGGCTGATCTTGAACCCCTGAGTTCAAGGGATCCACCCTCTTTGGCTTCCCAAAGTACTGGGATTACAGGCATGAGCCACCACTCTCAGCCACCCTTTTTTATTTCTTCTATTGAGAAAAAAACAAGCCATTTCAAGACAGCCTTCACTTTCCCACAGTAAACACCCCACCTTTATTAATACTCGGCCAGATTTTCTAAGTAATAACATTAGCTGATGATGGTGAAGATGATAAGATTTTGCGTGTTGTATCAGACACTGTACAAAGTGCATTTTCCAAACATTTCGTTGTTGGGAAACTTCAGAACTTCAGTGTTTATAAAAGTGTGGATCTGACTTGAGAAGAATTGGTTCTGTAGCAGGACGAGCCACAGACAAAACCCTTCAGACACCAGGTTAAAGAAGGAAGAGGCTTTATTCGGCTGGGAGCATTGGCAGATTTGTATCTCAAGAACCGAGCTCCCTGAAGAAAGAGTTCCTGGCCCTTTTAAGGGCTTACAACTCTAAGGGGTCCACGTGAAAAAGTTGTGATAGATTGAGCAAGCATGGGGTACGCGACTAGATAGGGTGGTGACCAAGGCAAGTATTTCTCCATACCATTGTCTGCATGACTAGGTAGGGGTGGTGAGGAAGGCAAGTATTTCTCCATACCATTGTCTGTGGTCTATGGATAGCACAAGCGGTTTGGGTGGGGGTTAATCTTTAACCTACAGGCCTGGCCAGTGGCGCCAATCAGTCTGTTATTTTTCAGTTTTTACTTTCTCCTTTTCTTTGGAGACAGGACAGTAGGAGAAATAGCCTCTCTCCTCATTTCCCCCTTTGAGAACCTCACTCACTAGTGAGAGTTCTCATTCTCATCCTCACTATCTAGATCTTCCTGTGAGACAGATTAATAGTGATTCATGTATACTTGTGCTGAGGTGTTTTGATGAACTAAGGTGGTAACGAAGCCTCTTAGTAACTGGAGAAATATGTGTAACATACAGGGGAGTAACATGCAGGTTCCTAACACTATTATTATGCCTATTACAAGAGTTTTAAATCCTCCTAGAGCTGGAAACCATTTTCCAAACAAAGATCCAGGATCAAACCTATGCCAAATCTGCATGGGCACATGTGCTGGCTTTGTCATGTCTCTAACTATATTTTCAACTACTTGTCCTTGATCATCTATTTGTAGACAGCAATTGGTCAAGTTGAATTTTCCACAGACTCCTCCTTCAGTTGCCAGCAAATAGTCTTAAGGCCAATCTATTCTGATAGCTGGCATTTCTCATTTGGGTTTCCTGCTGGACTAAAAGAGTCAAAGCTCTGCTAGTTTCATTAGCGATTATTTCTAATATGGCCTGTAACCATATGATCTGGTTGAGCATGTAGATGGGGGTTCGGTATCCCCACGAGCCGTCTTGTGTTCGTGTGGCAGGCCTATAGTACTGTATGATCCTTTCGGGGGGCCACTCATAATCTTTCCAATTTCCTATAGATATGCTCCTCTTTTCTCAGGCATAGACAGGGAAATCTAGGAGCTCACCTGTTTTTACGGGCAATAGGAAAAGGGATGGCTTAATGGTGCCAATGACACAACTACTTCCCCATTGATCAGGTGACAGAGTGTAGGCTCTGTGTCTACATATCCAGTATAGTCCAGAGGGAGCCATCCGGTCTCGATGAGATTCTGGATGGACCTAAGCAGTCTGTAATTTAGGAAATTTACTGAAGGGATTCTTTTCAGTATGGTTTAGACCCCACCAGGTGACTGTCCCTGTTGTGCTGTTACACAGCTTCTGTCCTAGACAATTGAGACTTCCTACAAGGATGGTGAAGTCTTTTCCTTCTCTAGCTATGCAGTATTATCCAATAATCAAGGTTTTCAGGACCCAGAAGTTGCTAATTTGGGCCTCTGGACTGGAATTATGTCAGGAACTGGATCAGTAGGTACCAATTCCCGGGCTTCCCAAGGCCATTGGTCTCCCATAGTGGTTCCCCGACATACGTAACAGGAAGTAACATTGAGGGAATGAGATACATTTCCTAATAACTGGAGAAACAAGTTCTTTGTCTTTGTGTGTGTGTGTGTGTGTGTGTGTGTGTGTAAGCTCTGGTGCTGGCAGATTCAATTCATCGTAAAAGGTCTGAAACACTGGTTTGGGAAAGCACCTATGGACCTCCCCTGGGATTAAAATATTTACTCGGAGATCCAGTCCAGTTCCCTCAATTCCTAGAGTTACGTACTCTCCTGTTTTCCAACAGGGATCAAGGAGATTGGTAATTAGTAGTTCTAATGGGTTACAATGACCACTAGTGCAGGAAGAGTTACTCTTTCCTTTTTGAAGGCGGACAGGGTCCCTCTTATCTTTTTTTCCGGGTGGCCTAAATGACACAGGACCAGTAACTACATTCATCACTACACATTCCTAATTCATGACAAACATACTTATTTTCTACTACATAGCCCCTTTCCCAATCTAGAGAGCCACATCTTATCCTATTTCCATACAGGTCACTGTTGATTGCTGCACAGGCATCAAATTTTAAGATAATTTGTTTGGGGCTCCTTTCTCTTCTGTTCCAGTTATTTACTCGTATCAGCTTTTCCCCAGCTGCCAGTCCTCAATCTTATTTCAAAAACGGTAGTCATAGGGGGCTCAGATGGGTTATAACACACATCAGGCTGGTAACTTCCTGGGCTACATACCTTGTATAGAGTAGCATTATACAAACAAGTTCCTTTTAGAGTCCCGGTACACTCATAACAACTATAAAATAATAGGACTGCAACAACCTTTTGTCCTACCTCAGTGACTTGATGTATACACTGGGTACAGTCCTCAGTCTGAGGAAGGTCAGTTGAAGTCCTTACTGTACAAGTTCAAAATTTAAGGAAAATGAGTCTCATGATGAGTTTCCTTATGCTTCAGCCATGCGTGGACCAGTCAGCTTCTGGCTGTGACTGGAGCAGGGTTTGTTGTCTTCTTCAGAGTCACTTTGCAGGGGTTGTCTGGGCTTGGTCTCGCTTCCCAGGTCTCAGGTGCTGCAGGTTTTACATGGCTGTGGTGGATCCAGGCTGGGATTCCCTCTACCTTTACAACTGTGGGAGTGGTGAAGATGACGGTCTGGGGTCTTTTCCACCATGGCCGCAAGGGGGCTACGTTCCAATCCTTGATCCACACCCGATCACCTGGAGAGAAAGGGTAAACTGGGAAGAATAAGCTAACAGGGCACCTCTCATTTACCCAGGCTGAAATTGTTGGTGTAATCTTCCCTAAAGCCTGTAGCTGTCTCTGTAACTCAATTTCACCTAGCCCTCGAGGAGTGCCTCGGAGTCCCTGTAGTATGGGAGGGGGCCTATGGTATAATATTTCATAAGGGGAATATCCTGTTCTTTTAGAAGGGGTACATCTAATCTTAATACCATAGGGAGAGCTTGTACCCACTTTAATCCTGTTTCTTGACACACTTTCCCTAAACTATTTTTGATAGTCTGATTCATCCACTCCACGTTTCCAGAACTTTGTGGTCAGTAGGTAGTATGTAGTTTCCATGTGATCCCAATACCTTTGCTCTCTTCTGTACCAAGTCAGCCACAAACGCCAGCCGGTTGTCTGAGCCAATTCGTAAGGGCAGTCCAAACCTAGGGATGAGATCTCGGAGAAGCACACGGGTTACTTCACGAGCTTTCTTGGTCCGTGTTGGATAGGCCTCCACCTACCCAGAGTGTGTACCCATTAGAACTAGCAAATACTTGTTACCTCCACATTTGGGCATCTTGGTGAAGTTTACTTGGAGATCTTCAAAGGGGGGTGCTCCATAAACTTGTATGCCGGGTGGGACAGTTGGACCTTGCCTAGCATTGTGCTGCCGGCAGCTGACACTGCTACACCACTGTTTTGGCAAGGGCTGACAGATGCAAGATGTAGAAGTACCGGCCTAACAACTTTTCAAGTGACTCTTGGCCTAGGTGGGTGGTCTCATGCACAGCCAATACAACTGCGGCTCCTAGCAGTTGTGGCGCAGCTATTCTTCCATCTGATAACCGGATCCATCCCTCTTCTATCACCTGCCCTCCCTCTGCCTGGAGAAAGTCCTTCTCTTCTTTAGAATAAGTAGGTACAAGGTCAGGTGCCTGAGGGAGCAGGGGGGCTGTGACTGATGCCCGGGAGGGGGTGGATGCTGCTTTTTGAGCCCCTGAGTCAGCTCAGGAGTTCCCCAAGGTGATCAAGGTGGAAGCTCGCTGGCGTCCTCTGCAGTGCATGACTGCCACCTTTTGGGGCTTCCAAACTGCCTCTAATAATTGCAGGATCTCTTGCTAATATTTTATGTCTTTTCCCCCAGAGTTCAATAGGCCTTTTTCCTTGTATAATGCCCCATGCACTTGGAGAGTTAAAAAGGCACACTGAGAGTCAGTGTAAATGTTTACAGTCTTACCTTCGCTTAGCTCTGAGGCCCGAATTAAAGCAATGAGTTCGGCCTTCTGGGCTGAAGTGCCCTGGGGCAACGATTTGGCTTCAATGACAGCATCCAGGGTTACCACTGCATATCCCACACACCTCTCTCCTTGTGAGTTGACAAAGTTGCTCCCGTCCACGTACAGCTCCCAGTCTACTGACATCCAAGGATGGTCTCGGAAGTCGGGCCTGCTAGAATAAACTGAGTCCAACACCTCTACACAGTTATGTTCAACGGGGCTCTCTGACACTGGGAGCAAGGTGGCGGGGTTCAGGGTGTTGCAAACTTCAATGGTTATGCAGAGATTCTCACAGAGCAAGCTTTGGTACCTAGTTAGTCTAGCATTTGTTAGCCAATGATGACCTTTGCTGTTCATTAGTGTTACCACAGCATGGGGGGGCCTTTATGTTTAGGTTTTGCCCAAGAGTTAGTTTATCTGCCTCTTGTCCTAGCAGGACAGTTGCTGCCAAGGCTCTTAAGTATGGGGGCCAACCCTTAGAAACTCCATCTAGCTGTTTGGAGAGGTAGGCTACCGGTCTTGGCCAGGGCCCCACCATCTGGGTTAAAACTCCAACTGCCATTTTTTCTTTCTGACACATACAGTGTGAAAGTTTTTGTTAGGTCAGGTAGCCCCAGGGCTGGGGCTGACATGAGTTTCTCTTTTAACTCATGAAAAGCTCGTTGCTGTTGGGACCCCCATTTGAAAGTTTCCCTATCTCCTCTCTTTGTGACTCCGTACAGGGGATTAGCCAATACTGCAAAATTTGGGATCCACAAACTTTGGGATCCACAGCTCTTAGGAGCTGCAGAACCCTACAGCTCCTAAGAATTCTCTCACCTGCCTTCTGGTCTTAGGCTCCAGCAAGTTGCAGATGACTTGCTTTCTTTGTGATCCCAGGCTGCGCTCTCCCTGTTGGATAGTAAATCCCAGGTAACGTACCTGCTGTCTGCAGATCTGAGCTTTCTTCTTGGACACCTTATACCCACTGTCCTCCAGGTGCCGAAACACGGTATCCATTCCCTTGGTGCACCTGACTGCCTAGGTCTCTGGCAGGAAACTTCTGGAAGTCTCAAGCCAGTGCCTCCTCGAAGATGGTGGGGGAGTTCTTGAACCCTTGGGAGAGCTGGGTCCCAGTGTACAGAGTGGTGACACCTGACCCTGGATGCTCCCACTGAAAGGCAAACAGTTTTTGGCTCTGAGGGGCTAGTGTGATGCTAAAGAAAGCATCTTTTAGGTCCAAGCAGGTGAACCAGCTGTCCTCAGCTGGCAGCAACCCCAACAATGTGTACGGGTTAGGTACCATTGGATGCAAAGTCACTGTAACTTGGTTGACCATGCACAAATCCTGTACTGGCCTGTAGTCCCTGGTCCCTGGCTTGGGAACAGGTAGGAGGGGAGTGTTCCATGGAGACTGACAAAGGACTATAATTCCAAAGGCCCTCAGGCGCTTGAGATGGACCTGTATGCCCTTAAGGGCTTCTCTGGGGACCTGGTACTGTTTTTGCCTGACCAGCTGGGCCCCAGGCTTAATTCTATGAGTATGGGGGCCTGGTTGATTGCCAACCCTGGAGGGTTATTTTCCACCCACACTGTTGGTCACCGCTTAGCCAGAGCTGGTCCTATCTCTTGGCCTGGCTCAGATAAGAAGAGTCTCCATTCCTCCTCCCAAGGAACTGTAAGGGCCATCATGACTCCCGTTCTAGGTAACTTTAGCTGTAAAGAGCTGTGCTTTGTAAAAGAGATAGTGACTCTCAGCTTGCTAAGTAGGTCCCTTCCCAGTAAAGGCAAGGGGCAGTCAGGCATGTACAGGAACTGGTGAATTACCTTATGCCCCTCCACATTGCAGGTCCGAGGGAAACAGAAAGCTTTCTTTGCTGAAATCCCTGTGGCTCCAATTATATCAATAGTCTTTTTGGATAAAGGGGTGACTGGGGTGGTTACTACTGAGTGTTCAGCACCAGTATCGACAAGAAACCCAATGTCCTTGCCCCCAACTGTCATCCTGACCATGGGCTCTTTGGGGACACATGAGCCCGGTCCCCCTCCGTCCAGTAACCCTCCTGCCAGATTGAACAAGGTCCCTTCGTCCTTGTCTGAGTCCTCCTGCTCAGAGCCACCTTGTTTCCCTTTCAACTGGGGGCACTTGTCCTTCCAATATTCTATTTCCTTATAGTAAGCACACTGGTTACCCTGCAAACGTGGATGGCCAGACTGGGTATTTTTCCCGGGGCCCCCTTCTCTCGCCCCTTTGGGGGGACCCCTCTAATAGCTGCGGCTAGCAGGTTGGTATTTCACCAGGCTTGGCGTTCGCTCTCTCTGCGGTTCTCTCTGCAGCTTACCACATCTCTATTCACGAACACCTGGTTGGCTATCTCCAATAACTGTGAAGTGTTCATGCCTGCAAACCCAGCCTGTTTCTGTAGTTTTCTTCTAATGTCTTCTGCACTTCGACTAACTAAAGTCATGCTAATCATGGGCTGATTTTCAGGGCTGTCGGGATCAAAGGGAGTACACATACAATAGGCCTCACATAGTCTCTCGTAAAATTGTGCAGGACTCTCATCTTTTCCTTGAATGACCTCAGAGACTTTGTTAACATTTGTGGCCTTCTGAGCTCCCTTTTTTTGAGCTCCCTTTTTTTTAACCCTTCCAGAAGGGCTTCCCTGTACCAGTTTAGCCTTTGCATACCCTGTCTTTCATTTGAGTCCCACTGGGGGTCTGTTCCTGGTAATTGGATCCTCACATACTCTTGTGGGTTTTGATAATCAGCCGGAACATGTTCCTCTAGCCACTTAGTTGCTGCTTGGAGCACCCTTCGCCTTTCATCCATGTTAAAGAGGTACATGAACAACTGGTGGCAATCAGCCCAAGTAGTGTTGTGGGTCTGGATAATAGTTTGGAGCAAATCAATTATAGCTTGAGGCTTTTCAGTATAGGATGGGGTGGTGTTTTTCCAATTGAGGAGATCGGCAGAGGTGAAGGGTTGGTACACAAAGGCATGCCTTTCCGCCATATGCCCGTCCTTGTCTACCCCAGTATACCATTGCTCTCTCAGGGACGTTTGTAATCCCAGTTTGTATCCTCAAACGGGCTGCCAAGCGAGGGGTTTCTCCCAAGGTCTCGCATCCTTTCTTTTCTACTCTGGGTGGCCTAGGGGTGCGTAGGTCTTGTGGAAGCTCAGGCTCAGTGGACTCAGGAGGGGGAGGCCTTCCTTCTTGGTGAAAGAAGGGGGCTACTGGCACCATTTCTTGCCATGAATTCTCTGATGTTGGGTCGGACAGGACTTTAGGAGCCAACTTCCCTCGGCGGGTGGAACAGGATTCTTCCTTGGCTGTCTGTCCCTTTGCCATTAGTACTGCTGCTGCCTGTCCTCTTAACCACCATGGGGGGCCTAAAACCAGCGGTAACCAAGTGTCTATGTATGGAAACTGGCCTGAGTATCCTGGCTTACCAGTTACCTTGTGCCATACCTTTGAAACAAGGGACCTGTCTAGGCTTCCTTCTGATGGCCAACCCACTTCTAATGCTGGCCAATTTATCTCACACAAGGTCCTAAGTTTTCCTGGGGTCATATTAACCCCATAATCTCCATTAAAACCTTTTTTGAAATTCTTCAACATAGTTCCTAATGGAGTGGGCTTACTTTGCATCTCACCCATCTCCACCACCCTCACCCCCGCCAGACAAAAACAATGCTCACAACACAAGAAGGGAAAGGGTAAAGGGGTCACTCACTTGCCTCGCCTGACACTGGCCACTTCCCTTGCGGGAATCTCAGATCCTCTTAGCTTAGGCAGGCTGGTACCAGGCGCCAGCACGAACTGCCACTTAGCTGTACGAGGTATCCTACAGAACTGCAGCTCAGGGCTCAACACTCACTTCGGACGGCAACCACTGTCCATCTGTTGCCCATCTCAAACAAGCATTCACTCACTTTCACTTTCCTTTTTTTCAAACAAGCCGAGCCAAATCAAAATCAAAACTGAGACCAAAGTGCCGATAAGGGCACACCATGGGTGATCAGGCCATGCTTCTACTCAAATGGGGTGGGTAAGTTCACAGGACCGGTCCTACCATATTCCAGATGTCCGGACTCCACGCGCCAGTTCCTTCCCAGTGTTCAGCCCCTGTATTGATCCTCCGTGGGGGCCTGCCATGCACCACTCTGATGAGGCATTCCACTGGGGCAAATGCCTACCCAGGAGCACTCTCAGGATCCACATTGCTCAAGCTGGCCGGAGTACCCCACAGGGATGCTCTGCAGGGCAGGGCTAAGCCGCCTAAGGGGCTGCCTCGACTGTCCCTTAATCACCTCACTTCCCGGTCAGGAAACCAAGAAATGTAGCAGGACAAGCCACAGACAAAACCCTTCAGACACCAGGTTAAAGAAGGAAGAGGCTTTATTCCGCTGGGAGCGTCGACAGACTTGCATCTCAAGAACCAAGCTCCCCGAAGAAAGAGTTCCTGGCCCTTTTAAGGGCTTACGACTCTAAGGGGTCCACGTGAAAGGGTCATGATAGATCCAGCAAGCATGGAGTACGTGACTAGGTGGGGGTGGTGAGCAACGCAAGTATTTCTTCATACCGTTGTCTGTGATCTATAGATAGCACAAGCAGTTTGGGTGGGGTTTAATCTTTAACCTACAGGCCTGGCCACTGGTGCCAATCAGTCTGTTATTTTTCAGTTTTTACTTCCTCCTTTTCTTTGGAGATGGGACAGTAGGAGAAATGGCCTCTCTTCTTAGTTCCTCTGTGGTCCTTGACCACCCAGCATCCAGCTCTTTCTTTTCTTGGAACAGGACTGCCATGTCTCTTTGGCAAACTTTCCTCACTCACTAAGGAACATCTTGGTGAGATTGTCAACCTAGCATGGGCATATGACTCAAACATGGACAATTGGACTCATTTTCTTGGGACTTTCAGTCTTGAGGGGAGAATGCTAGATAGCAAAACATCATACTAAAAAAAAATGAAAAAATTGTAGAGAATGCAGAAAAGAATGGTTGCAGCGGGTTCTATTGTTGCAATGAATAAATTCTGAGAGAGTTGTCAACTATTTTCTACCACCCAATGCGCTGCACGGTTCCCATTCTAATTTTAACCTGCTCAGCTGATTCTTTAGTTAATATTAAGTAGAAAAAGAACTTGTTGGAAGGATAGCAAGTCGCTTAGAGCCAGTTTTCTTTGTTTGTAATCAAACAACCTTAATGGATACCGCCCTTAAAGAAGCACAGTTGTAGTGGCTGGAAGTAGGGTGTGCTTTACTATTTAACAACAAAAGCTGAAACCTTGCAGCCTCTGAGCCTAAGATCCCATTTAGTCAGAGAAAAATTCTGCAGCAAACCTCCTGAGATAACTCCCCGGAACAGGAAGATAACTTCAGAAGCTTAGTTTATTTCCATACAAATGGAATTTTAAGTCCTTATCAGGGTAACAGAAACAAAAAAGCATGTCATACAGACACATTTAGGGTAGCCTGGTTAATTCCTTCTTCTTTTGGAACAACTACATTATCAAGGTGATGCTTCACTGCCTGTTAGACTCGCTTCTGCTTGGAAGCAGATGAATTGATTTTGAACTTCTTTTGTGATATGCTTAGTGCTTTGTCAGTAAAATTACTGTAATATCTTATGCTATCTGTCATATTCCCCTCTCGCAGCAGGAGCCATCTCCAGCCAGAAGGTTCTCAGGCTGAATTTACATTTTCAAAGTGTTCACAATGCAAGCTCACATTCTGCAATGCTCTGCTGGCTGGCTGGGGATAAGGCTGAGAAGTGGGTGGTGGCCTGGTTTTTAATTTTCACAACCAGAGAAGAACCATGAACCTGGATGGTGCCTGGGTTGGAGCATTGATTAACTGAGGTGGTTTTTTTGCAAATATCCCTATCCTTAGAGGCCTAGAGGGTCAGGTGGGTGGGGCATTTGCCTCAGGAGCAAAATTTAAGGGGGTATCAAAAAACTGAGCAATCAAAGACAAATAATATTGAAAAATCAAAATTAATGCAAAATCCATAATGAACCAAATCTCACATATTTAAATAAAGCCGGCATCAGCAACAGCACTGTGCTGAGCCATACTGGAGCCTGGGCTGAAGGAACAGTCTGTGAGCTGCTCCCCTGCTGCCCCTGCCTGATCTTTCTCCTCCATTTTCCCACTGCAGCGCTTGAGCTGCCAGCTCTGTTTCACCCATGGACCTGGGCTGACACAGGTGCTTCAGAGGTGGTCTTTTATGGCAAACCCTCTGAGGCCTTGTACCACTGTGGATATTCCACCCTCATTTTTAAATGATAGTTTAACTGGATAAAAAATGCTGAGTTAATTTTTTTTTTCTCTTCCCTACTTTAAATATATGAAAAGACCAAAATGACATTTGGGTGTGGCTGTTGAGACATCTGTCATTTAGTTCTTTTTCCTGTTTTGGTATCTACCTCTTCACTCTGAAGTTTTAAAGGTTTCTCTTTGTCCTTAATATTCCCAAATATCAGTGTAATATTTCTTAAACTCTTGGCTTCAAGCAATCCTCCCACCTTGGCCTCCTAGAGTGCTGGGATTATAGACGTGAGCCACCACACTCAGCCTATATTTTTCTATGTGAATTTTTAAAAATCTTTCCTTATTGGCACTCTATGAGTTCTTTCAATATATCATCATACGGTCTTGAACATTTCCTTTATTCTTGGAAATTTTCAGTCATTTTTTTTGGCAGAAAGTATTCCCTCTTCTCCTTTTTCTTTTGTCTCTCCAGGTAGGACTTCTGTCCTATATATGTTGATTCTTCTAATTCTGTGCCCCACATCCTGTAATTTTTACATTTTGCATCCCTATCCCTTTCCTAAGAGTCTAAGTCAGTGGTTCTCAAACTTGGCTGCACGTTAAAATGACCAGGGGAACGTTTACAGTTTCATACCCCAAGCTACTTACTCAGAAGCTCTCTGACAGTAAGGACCAAAGTGTAAGTACTTTTTAAAGCTCCCGGATCCCTCCAGTATGCAGTCAAGGCTGAGAACCATATCACTGCTTCTCAGACTTTACTGTGCATACTCTTCACCCGGGAGTAGTGTTAAAGGCACATTCTAACTCAGGCGGTCTGGGGTGAGTTCCCAGGGGATGCTGATCAATGGGTCTTATTTTGAAGAAACACATGGCCTTCTGACTCACTGCCCCTCTACTCTACCATCAGCCCGTCTATTGAGCTCTATATTTCCATCATTCTCATTTCCATTCTCCAAATTTCTAATTAGATCTTCTTTATAATGGCTTAGTCAGTAGCCTTTCATATGTTTTTGTGTTTATTTATTATGCTTGTCATAAATTATTCTGAATATCAACAATAAACAAAAGCTGGACACTGATTAAAGTGGTGAGGCCAGATTTTAATCAGCAATAACTATTGCAGTAGGGAAAAGAGTTCTGCAGGAACCGAACGATTCTTTGATTTGTGCAGAGGGGAACAGGTGTTTTTAGAGACAGAGAGGGCATAGGGATGGGAAAGCAGAAGCTTAGCAGAGTTAGGGAAGTGAAAAATGCAGACTTTGTGTAAATGCAACTAGGTCACCTGTGGCTGAGGCTGGCAGTTACTGAGGTAGGATCCTGTCCTTCCTCAGAGAGCGGGAGACAGAGGCTCTATATTGTCTTCAGGTGTTGGCTGAAAAAAACAGTAAATCTTTTTGGCAGCCTTGAGTTTTCTCAGGCGGGCACTTTAAGTGGGCCCAGGGTCATCCTAGGGATATGGCCTTGAGCTGTTAGAAACCCTGTGAACAGGCTGGGCGCAGTGGCTCACACTTATAATCCCAGCACTTTGGGAGGCCAAGGCTGGAGGATCACCTGAGGTCAGGAGTTTGAGACCAGCCTGGCCAACGTGGCAAAACCCCATCTCTACTAAAAATACAAAAATTAGCCATGCATGGTGGTGGGTGCCTGTAATCCCAGCTACTGGGGAGGCTAAGGCAGGAGAATCGCTTGAACTCGGGAGGCAGAGGTTGCAGTGAGCCGAGATCGTGCCATTGCACTCCAGCCTGGGGGACAGAGCAAGACTCCATCCCCCCCCCCCCAAAAAAAAAAAGAAAAAAAGAAAGAAAAGAAAAGAAAAAAGAAACCCTGTGAACGTTTGGTTGAGGCCTGGACGAGAAGAGGGTTCAGAGGAGCCTGGCTGGAGATTGGCCGAGGAGAGAGGCTTTGTCAGTGGAGTGCAGGTTGTTGGGTGTCATACTCTTTCTTTTATGGAGGAACATCCTTTGGTGTCTCGTTATCTTTCCTCCCAGAGTTCATATTTCCCTGGAGTAATCAGCCACTTTGGCTGCTAAGTGAATACCATGGAGTATATATTGGGCTAAAGCCCAAGCCCTAGCTCATGTCTCTTCTGGTAAATTTAGCAAGGGGGTGGTAGGAGGACTAGGGGCAGGCGATTTAGGAGGAGAAGGGGTGGTGCTTTGCGGTAGAGATGGCCCAGGCTTATCAGCCCCATTCTCCCTTTGACTTCCCACCTTATCTTATTAAAGTCTCGGCACTTTTGTCCTAGCCCCTCTCCGTTTCAAGAGCTGTCATCCTTGGCTGTAATCACCCAAACCTGAGGAGCGGGAGGGAGGTGGGCTGGGGAAGCGGGGAATGCACAAGGCCTGCTGGTCTACCTGCATCTGGCTCTGTCTCTTCCCACCCAGCCAGGCTCCTTGTCACGACTGCCTCACCACTACCGCTGCGAGACAGAAAATATCCCAGCAAGAATAAATGGACAGGCGCAGACCACCCAGAGAAAGGCTGGCAAAAAAAAATAGCCGTCCCTGACCTGGTCCTTTGGGCTGCTGTCTCTCTCACGTCGGGACCCAAACTTCTGTGTTTCCTGGATGTCTGTCAGTTTCTCCTTCAGTGTTTCAGGTCCATCAACCCTAATCTCACAGCATCTGTAGATGCGGTTTCAGGTGGGGGAGCCAGCAGCCTGCATGAGGTCCCCAGCCCATCAAGACTTCCCAGGGACCTGTCTCCGTGTGGGCCCAGCCTGACTTGGTGCAGGCAGCCTTCACAGGAGCTGTCACTGCAGCCATAATCCCAACCATTGCCACCAGCTCTGGAAACAGCGGTGACAGCAACAGTAGAGGTTCAGCCTCCACTTTCATGGAGCTTACAGATGGGTCAGGGAGACAGCCAGGCAATTGTGATCGCATATAGTGAATACTAGGAGGGTGTTACGGGAGCACAGAGTAGGGGCTTGAGTCCCAGTTGTGTGCATGTGCGTGTGTGGGTAGTTATTGTGAATGTCAAGGAAGACTTGCCTGAAAAGGGTGACATCACAGCTCATGCCTGAAGGATGATTTACAGGGGAGTCTTCTAGGTAGGGAAAGTGGCACAGGAGGTAAGAAAGAGTACAGTTTGGTAAACCAGAAGGAGTAGGTAGGGCCAGGATTCGACTGTGGCAGGTGAGGCTGGAACATGTGAGTGCAGGGCAGATCATGTCTTTATTTTAACTTCTGGTATCTGTTAACCACGGATCTTTTGCACAGATTTAGATTTTTTAAAAAATATTGCATTAAAATAACATTTGTCTTGATCACTGAGTTTTTTGTTGCCCCTTTTAATTTTGCCCCTGAGGCGAGTGCTTCCCTTGCCTTACCCTAATCCTGGTAGGCGGGTGTGGTTGCAACATAGATGTCAGAGAGGGGTGAGTGAAGAAAGATGAGGCTGCCAGGTGGAGTGGAGGCCGGGACATGAGGGCCTGCATGCCTTGCTAAAGATTTTGGACTTGACTGGGTGTGGTGGCTCATGTCTGTAGTCCCAGCACTTTGGGAGGCTAAATCAGGAGGATCACTTGAGCCAGGAGTTTGAGACTGGTCTGGGCAACATGGTGAAACCCTGTCTCTACAAAAAATAAAAAAGCCAGGCATGGTGGTGCACACCTATAGCTCCAGATGCTCAGGAGGCTGAGGTGGGAGGATCGCTTGCACCTCAGAGGGCTGTGATTGTGCCACTGCACTACAGCCTGGGTGACAAGTGAGACCCTGTCTCAGGAAAAAAAAAAAAAAAAGTATTTGGACTTTATATCTCAACTCTGCTGAAAGCTTCCAGTGGTAATGCATGGCTGCCCTTGAAGCTGAATTTGGCTTTGTGAAAACCAGGTTGGTTGTAAGGGGTTGGAGGGAGCAGCCTGGAGAAAAATGCTTTCCTCTTCCACCAACTGCCTCCAAAGGGGGCATTTGCTCCACACTCGGGCAGCCCAGCTGTCTGGGCTTGGATGTCACAGCCCCTGCCAGAACCTGAGAGTCGATCTTCTTACCACCCATTCTCCTGCTACGTGCAGCAGGTGGATGCAAGACTAGCTCATTGATTAACAGGTCCTTGGGGCTCATCTTTCCCATGCTGCATTTTATGTTGCAGAGGGCCTGTTAAAAGAATATCAATGACATTGTTAATGTAGCAATCAGGATCTTCTGGGGGAACCGAAGCTTTAAGAATCAATAAAACATTAAAAAAGGTTAAACACTTTACTGGATAAGTCAGAACATATTCCTTAATGATAGAGCTTTGAGGGAAAATGGAATATGAAAAGACAAGGCAATATCACTTTGTAATGGGGAAACACTGCATAAAAAAGATTACTTCCTCAGTATGATACTTGGATTCAGTGTGTACACTGGTGAGGACTGCAGGTAGAATAGCGGGATGAGGCCTCTGCGGGGAGCGTAGTGAGGTGACTGGAAGAGAAGAATGCCAGGCAGAGTCCAGTGCTTTTGCTGGCTGTGTGACCCAGGGCAAACCACCCAGTTTCTCTGAGCCTCAGTCTCTTCAGCTTATAGATTCTGCTCCTTATGGGGCTGTTTTGAAGATCTGATGAAATAAAGGGTTTCAAGTGTCAAATGCACATTAGAGTTTTTGTCTGTAATCACAGTGAGTAGTAATCTTAGGACGGAGCCTCTGCATTTGCAGAGGAATTAGAGAAAAACGCTGTGCGGTGACACAGCTGCAGCAGTGGGGGCTCCTCCCCCAGCACCTGCAACGGGGCTCTTGGTGAATAGGAATTGCTGCTTCCATGTATGTTCAGTAAGATTCCCGTGAATTCCTTATGCATTTCCATCTGTGGAACCTTCCTTACCCATTGAGTTCCTTCTCCCGGGAAGCACTCCTGTCTCTCCACTTCTGATTATGGTTTGCAAACCCCACCCATCCTTGGGGCCAGTTAAGGCATGGGAGTGGGCTATGCTCCTGCCCGTCTCTCCCAGCTCCCCGAAGCTGGGAGGGGCTTGAAACTGTAGATGCCTGATGGAACTGTCAGAATGACGTTTTAGTGGCATTAATTGGGAAATGTAAGTTTTCATCTCTGACTTCGACATGTGTAGCAGTTGTAAAATGTATTAGAAAATAAAACAACAACAACAAAAAACCTATGGGCGAGTTGGAAAAACCTCAACATCAGCAAGACTTCAATTATGCTCTCAGAAGCACCCTCCTCTCCCAGAGAATTCATCCTTGTAAGTCTGTGAGGGCTGAGGCTGTGTGCTCTCCCACCTCCTCCGAGAAGCCCTTCCTGGCAATTCCAGCCCGCCGTGGCTTGTGAACTCTTCAGCCACCTGCTGTTTTTATTTCACAATTTAGCCTTAAAGGCGACATAATTCTGAATGCATCTTTAGTAGCTGTGCAAGCACCAGTCTTGGTTTTCTAAGGAGACCGAGTTCTCCAAAGGCAGGACTACATCTTCTCTCATAAACCCCAAGGTGAGCCAGGCCAGGCCTCTCTAAGCACATGTTAACTGATGTCCTGAAAGGGTCACAAGCTTCCAATGGCTTTCCACTGAAAGAAGGTTCTGGAACTACTTTTCTAGTAGTTCCTATCACTCTGGGAATGCTGAGCGGCCTTGGGATGCCATCGCTGATGAAGAGGCTGCCTCTGATGTGGTAAGACAAATGGACATGGAGAGGCACCTGAGCTCCACTCCTAACAGGACAAGACAGAGAAGAACTGGGTCTGAAGTTGCAGAGCAGAGGGAGGAAAGGAGCACTTAGGAAGCGTCTCATTCTCAGGGAAGAAGGACTTAGAGATGGATCATCTGCACAGGCCAGGACGAGCCTCTGGGACACTGCTCAGCTCTATTTTCTTCTGACTTAGGTCCCACTGGGCCCCCTGGTTTGGGTGACTTTTTCAAAGTTAAGGCATGCTACCCCCTGGGGGTGGGGTGGACTTTTGCATTTGGAGAACACAAGGTGTGCAACAGTGAGAAAAAGACAAAAGTCCCTGCTGTGGTGGGGCTCACATTCCAGTGTGTGTGTGGCCAGAGGGAGCCAACAAGCAAACAAAAATGAAACAGGCAATTTCAGAGAGCTAAGAAGGAAATAGAGGAGACTAATGTTACTGTAATTGGAAGGTCAGCAGGCCATGGGCTGAATGACTAGAGGCTGAGTCCTTTCTTTTCAAGAGAGAAAGGACATGGTGGGGAGCGGCCCAGGCTGTGTGGGATAAGAACTTTTCAGTTGTGCAAGGTGCTTGGATTTCACTTCAAGTGCAAAGGGAAGGCAGGTTGCCCTGATTGCTGAGTGGAGGAGGAGACAGGTGGGTGATGATGATGGCCAGGGCCTGGGCAACTACCTTTCTTCTTCCCCCAACTGGACCTGCCCCATCCACAGCCCCTGCCTCCCATGAGCCTTGCAGGAACTCCAGCTAGCGAGGGCTACAGAAGGCCTTGACCAAATCACCAAGCCCCAATTTCCAGCTTCCTCGTGTAAAATAGAACTGGCAATGGTGTCCCTCATAGGGCGGCTGTGAAGATGAGATGAGGGCACACGTGCACCAGAGATGGGGACAAGAAGTGCCTGATGCAGGTGTGGCCACTCTCGAGTCCACCCCCACATCAGGAGATTCTGGAATTAAGATGCACTTTACCCTTGTGTCATTTAAGGGAGAGTTTGCATGAGTTTTGAAAGCTCATCCCCAAATTGATGTCTTAGAGTTGAGGAAATCCAGTGTTATGGACCCAGCCTGCCCATGTTTACCTCCGTTCCCTAGCTCTCCTCCTGCCTTTTGGAATCTCACTGTCCCTCCAGTCCCTCCTGTCCCTAGCAGCCCTCCCTCACTTCCCAGCCTTTGAAGGGCCACCTTTGTGTCCTGCCAGCTCAGAGAGCACTCACCTCCTGGGCTACCCAGTGTGAGATGAGCCACGCAGCTACCACGGAGCAATACCCTGAGGATCGGGCCTCATGTGTTTTTCTCTGTCTCACACCAACCCTGAGCCCCAGGTAGAGATGGAGAAGCCTTTGTGAGCCCTTACCCAGGTGAACATCCAGGGAACCATTCCCACCAGAAGCAGTGCCCTTGTCTAGAGCATCCTGGGAGCCATTTCTGTCAGAAGCAGTGCCCTCGTCTAGACTCTTTCTGATGCGTTGCCAGTCTCCCCAGCTCCCACTCGCCAGCCACACACTGTGAGGAGCAGCCTGGCTTCAGTGTCGGGCAGGGTGGGGCACCCTCCTTCCTCCGTGGGGAGCTGGCTCTGGCGATAGAGCAGTCCATGATGACCTCCTCCACCTGGCACGTGGGCTTGCTTTCACACTGGCACTCTGGTGTCTTTTCATGGCATCTATTAGGCATCATAACAAAGTACTGGGGAAAGGCCCCCTGGTGGGTGCTTGCCATCTCCTCCCACTATGTGTCCACAGAGACGGTGATTTGAAGATACACTGTGGTAGCTCTCACTGAGGTTGACATAGTACCGAGCTCCCATTTGGTCAGGGATGGCTTCCTGCAGGAGAAAGTGGGTTTAGGAACAGAATCTTTGTAGATGGAGGATATAGAAGAAACCATGGAGAAGAAACTGCCTAGGCCTTAGGGAGCACAGAAAAGCTCATAGCAGTTCCTACTGCTGTTGGCAAGGGGTTGGGTAGATTTAATAGCACAGATACGGCTAGTGTCACCCACTTCTTGCCCTTCCTGCCTTGAATGTGGATATGTTAGCTGTTTTGGCAGCCATCCCGTGACCAGGAGCAATGACTGTTTGCTGGAAACTCTGCCCAGGGCTATATCTAATCCTTACTGCAAACTTATAAAGCAGGAGCCATTGTCCACTCTATTTTACCAGTGAGGAAACTGAGATTCGGAAGTAGAACAGCACACAGGAATTAGATGGTAGAGATGGACTCTGAATCCAGTGTGGCCCATCTCAGTCAGTGTTGTTAACCGTGAGCCCTGCTCTTCTGAGAGCTGGGCCAGCAGAGGCCTCCCAGCACGCACTTCCCACCCTCACTGCCGCGCTGCTACGCGCCTTCTTTTCCTTCTCTGGGAACAGGGGCCCGGATGTGGAAAGCTTGCGGGGAGAGTGTGGGGGACCCCCTGTGAGGCTGATGTTTAATCACTTGTCTGTTTAGCACCGACGAGTCAGGGAGCAAATGTGGCCCTAGGTGTGTTGTTTTAATAATAAATCAGAGGTGAGTGCTCACAATTCCTTAATTACGTACATTTTCCTCAGAAAAAGTTTCAGGGCTCCAGCAGGTGCCTGCTCTCTGGGCCTCATTACTGTTGACAGAGCTAGGATTTATGCGCTCACAGCGGCTTGTGGCAAAATGTGCACAGGGCTGGGAGACCGCCCGTGTTTTCCCTGCTATTAAAATGTCACCTCGGGGTAAATAATATGTGTTAACACACCAGACACATCTCCCAGGTTTGTTTCTTTTACCTAGTCTGAAAATAATTAACAGCTTGTAACAACTTCCTAACTAAATGTAGTGAGTTATTTAGCCTTTCTAAAAAAAAATTAAAAAAAAAAACTGACACATTTTCCCACCATTATTATTTCATCTCATTTAACTGTGAAGCCCACAGATTACTGAAATAAGAACAACTTGGTTTCAGTACTCCTGGGGTGTGTTTTCCCAAATCATTGTGTTCAGCACACTCTCACTGCATTGTAAGTTGTCGATGTGGCTGGAATCGGTGTGAGAAACATTTCTCTCTGGTGGCCTTGTTAACACTCCTTGGTCAGTACTAGATGTTTCCTGTCCTCCCTCTTTCAATTGTCATGGCTGCTGGGGATATGCTCAGTGACAAACTAGAATTTGGTTCAACAGAACACCTGTTTCCAACCCCCTGTTTCTCACCTGCTTCTCTGCTATAGGGGCTGAAAGGGATATACAGTCAGTTTCCCAGAATTCCTTGCAGCTGTGTCATGGGATCTGATTCTAATGTGATATAATGTGGTTGGTGGAAGGTTTCAGCAAAAGCTTTTGCTTTCCTGAAAGGAATTAGATAGGTAAAGCTGTCATCACCTCTTCCTCTTCTTTCTGCTTGTGTGTAAATGTGATGTTTGAGCTGCAGCAGCCATCCTGTGACCATGAGGCAAGACACATCTGGGAGAGCCACCACACTAAAGACAATGAAGTGGAAAGGAGCTTGGGTCTCTGATGACACCATTAAACAGCTAAACTGATGCTAGCAACTGCCTAACATGACACTTATTATGTAAGAAAAATAGGCTGGGCACGGTGACCCAAGCCTGTAATCCCAGCACTTTGGGAGGCTGCGGTGGATGGATCATCTGAGGTCAGGAGTCGAGACCAGGCTGGCCAACATGGTGAAACCCATCTCTACTAAAAATACAAAATTAGCCGGATGTGGTGGCAGGCAGCTGTAATCCCAGCGACTCGGGAGGCTGAGGCAGGAGAATTGCTTGAATCTGGGAGGCAGAGGTTGCAGGGAGCTGAGATCACACCATTGCACTCCAGCCTGGGCAAAAAGAGCAAAACTCTGTCTCAAAAAGAAAAAAAAAGAAAAAGAATCTCATATATTTTAGCTATTGTAGTTGAGTTTTGCAGCTTAATACATTTCTCATTGATACGTATTTTATGGGAAAACATTTCTGGCTCAAGTGGTGACCAACCCAGCCCCAAGCTGTAAGATCTGGGCAGTTCTGGAGAGGAATCAATCTTATTTCTATTCTCCCTTCCTCCCTCCCTCCCTTCCTTTCTTTTT
Organism: Pan troglodytes; assembly: GCF_028858775.2. Taxonomy (NCBI): domain Eukaryota; kingdom Metazoa; phylum Chordata; class Mammalia; order Primates; family Hominidae; genus Pan; species Pan troglodytes. The sequence continues at coordinate 31,695,675 of NC_072418.2, read as the reverse complement.
TCCTTCCTTTCTTCCTCCCTCTTTCCTTCTATCCACTCATTTACTCATTCATCTACCCAACACACATTGATGTAGCACCTATAATGTGCTCCCTTGGTGCTGGGGGCAACAGTAGTAAATAAGAGACAAGTCCCTGCTCTTCGGGAGCATGAGCTGTGTTAGAGGCCGATAATATAAGCACACATATAAGCAGGATGAACTCACAGTAGCAAGTGCTAATTGGAAGGTAAAACAGAGTGATGTGTTAGAGTGTGGGGGCAGGAGTGACAGCCCCACTTTAGACAGGGTAGTCAAGGAAGACCTTTCTGAGGAAGTGACATTTTTGCTGAGTACTGAATGACCATAATGAGCCAGTAATTTAAAAATCTTAGGGACTATGTTCCAGGCAGAAGGAAGAGCAACTGCAAAGTCCCCTAGGAGAGCAAAGTCCTGGCCTGGTGAAAGAAATGGAAGAAAGGCAGTGAGTCTGCAGAGTTATGAGTGGGGAGGCTGGGGCAGCCTCAAGCATGGAGAGAGGCAGAGGCAGGTCATGCAGGCCCCTGGAGGACAGAAGTCATTTCTCATCATAGCCCCAGAAGCCACAGAGACTTGCCATCAAGTGTGAGCCTCTGGTTGAATGGTGGGAGTAGGGAGGCCAGCATTGTTCTCTTGAGCCAAGGCGTGTTGACTGTCATGGTGCTCAACGGGCCTACCTGGGGTTTCTGTCCCAGCAGAGCCCTGAGCACCCAGTGACTCTGTGTTGGGCATCTTGGTCCCTGATCAATTCCTGGAGAAGATGCTGTGGAAAAGCTCACTGAGATTAGTTGGGACTCTTAAATTACAAGGGCTACAAAGCCAGTTTGAATTAGTTTAAACAAAAAAGGAATTTTTTTGGAGGTACCTCTGTTAGCCCAACTGAAGAGTGAAGGAGCTAAGGTATTTATCCACCAACTACCCATGTATCTATGATGAAGATCAGCCTTGTGGGGCAGCTTTCAGCTTGCCTCGTTTGGCCAGAAAAAAATTTCAGGCAGAGTCTAGGGTGTTTGCAGAAAGCAACTTTCAATTCTAGAGGTGGGAGTCAGGGGACGCTGTGGGGCACACAGCATCTGCCACAATGCTGATGGGCAAAACTTCTTTGCCTACTCTCCTCTGTGTGCTAACTGTGGAAGTGGATGACAGGACAGCAGTCCTGCGTGGCCGTGTGTTTTTACAATGGCATTCTTGTGTCTGTTGATTTGGCTGACTGCTCTAAGACAAGGATTGGTACATTTTTTTTCATAAAGGATCAGGTAGTAAGTGTCTTAGATGGTGTGGGCCCCAGGTCTTTGCTGTCCTAGCAGGAAGCAGCCATGGGCAGTGGGTAGAAGAGTGGGTGTGGCTGTGATCCAGTAGAACTTATGCATGGAAACAGGCAGAGCCTTGGGTTTGATGCATGGGCTGTAGTTTGCCAACCCCTGTTTTGAACAGTCTCTGGGTTCCTTATGTGAGAGGTTAATAGCGGGGCTTCTACAAAAGGAGAATCCTTCTTCAAGTAAGGTGAAGAGGCTTCACTGTCAAGGGGTGGTAGGTGCATTCTGTGGATTGCAAGTTGGGGATGTGCAGGTGAACCCCTTTTACTGGTGGTGATGGTGATAGTGGTGGGGGAAAGGTTTCTTGAAAGGTGAACTCTAAAGAAACCAACCATCATTAGGGTCATTATAGACCAGTCCCTAAGGAGATGACTTTGACTCATGTGCTATTCCTTTTTAAAATTCCTTTCCAAATTCTCTGAAGAGTTGGGAGGCTATGGCCATAGTTTCTCCCATGGGCCTTCCAGGTCATCCATGACAGTATCCTTTTGTGACTCTCCCTGAAAGGAAAGGACTGATTTTCTGCTGACTGATATTCTGTTGAATTAACCATCTCCTTAAAGCCCTGAAACACTGGAAAGACTTGTATTTAACATATTTTGCACCTCATGACCTCCTTGCCTTTGGTCAGCCCTTATGGGTTAAATCTGTCCATTGGAACTTGATATAATAACAAGCAACTATGGCCACAAAGGTGGGCAGGTTAGGGCCATCCCACCTGTGCTGGCCACCTGGCCATCAGTATCTTACAGAGATACGAACCAACCTTTTACAGATTCCAGCAGTGAAGTCAACGTGTGGGTGGGTTTTGGATATGAGTATAGGAGACCAAAGCACCCCTGTGCTAAGGGATGTTTGTTAGTTGCATGCAACACCGCCTAGTCCTGCCTGACCATGGAGCCTAGCAAGAGTTTAAAAACACTTGTTCTACTCATCTTGCATTTCCTTATCGATAGTGATTTATGGCTGTGCCTCAAACAACCCCGTCTCCCCTGTATGACATATAAAATTGGGGAAATTTGGAATCTTCAAGGCATAATGTTGGGTATAAGTTATGGCGAGTACTGGAAAATCTGGAATAATTGGACATATCCAGAATTAATTGGCAGTATTATCAATCAATAATATCAAAAAAACAGATCAGATTCTAGAAAATATTCCCCAGAAGCCCCTCCTGGACAGGTGGAGACAGAATTCATATGGTATTGGAGAGGATAGCATAACTGTGGGTGAGTCTCTGAGACAGGCTGGAGGCATTGTAATGGTGTTGACCAGTGCCTTGTGAAGGTTGTATTCCGTCAAGGTATGTAAAGCAAAAGACCATCTCATCAACAAATCCTGACCGAGTGCCTACTGTTTTCCAAGTGCTGGAGATACAGGAGTGAACACAATACAGTCCCTGCCCTCATGGAGCTCACATCCTATTGCAAGAGGCATCACACATACACCAGTGAGTTCAGGACAGTCCGATGGTGAACAGTTAGGCCGGTTAAGTCAGCTGGGGGTGAGGGAGCCCAGCAAGTTGCTTTTTATGTAACATAGCCAGGGAAGGCCTTCCTGATGAGCTGCCATTTGAGCAGACACTGGAAGGAAGAGAGCAAGCACCTGGCTATCTTTGGAAGGATGGAGCCTGGCAGGGGGAGCAGCAGGTACTGGACACTGAGGAGCAAAGTGGGAGAGCACAGGGCCAGTGTGTCAGGCAGCAGGCAGGGTGCAGATCACACAGGGCCTCCGGGCCCTGGCCAGGAGTGTGCATGTCCTTGTAGGTGTAAAGGGAAGCTGATAGAGGGTTGACAGCCGGGAGTGGCATGGTTTCCTCTGTGTTTTAGGAGTTCCCTTGCAGCTGCCGCCTGGAGACCCAGCCACTTCAAAGTCTGGGAACCTGTTAGGTGGCCGTGAAATGACATTGATGAGCCATCACTGGGCCTGACCCAGGGTGGCAACTCGGGGGGGAATAAATGAAGTTTTGCAGCCAGAGCCCATGGGTTACTTGGTGATGGGATAGTTGTGTTGAGAGTAGAAAGAGGAGTCAAGTGTGACCACAGGGCTCTTGGCCTGAGCAGTTGGGGATGGAGTTGCTGTTGACTGAGACCAGGAGAGATGGCGGGGAGAGCAGAGGAGGATTAGGAGCTCAGTGGGAGCGCTGAGCTTGAGATGCAAATCAAGTGGGGATGCCAGCTTGGATGTCGGATATGTGATCTTGGAGTTCAGGGTGAGATGAAGTAGGGACCCCTTCTTTTAGGGGCCTGCAGACCCTAAGCATGGAAATAAAGGAAAATCCTGAGTTATTTCAAGAGAAATTTCAGACACCTAGCCTGGGGCTGGGTCTTCAGGAAGGGGTATGTGGATGTGAAAGAAGCCCCAGGAGTAAATAAGCAACTTGTTAAAATAAAAGTATATCGTAGCCTAAAACGGTAGCCCAGGAAGTTAAAGCTCCAGAGATGTTTGGTTTCACTATAGAAACTAAAGGCTGCTCCTTAACCTGTATCCCTGAGTTGTCCTTCAGAGGTGCCGACCCCACCTAACGAGTCCAGATGCACACAAGGGGGAAGTGAGAACTAAGCTTCATTGCTTTGTTTCTTCCTGGGGGGCTTAAAGAAAATCACTCTTAGCCAGTTAACATGTTTCCAGTAACCCAAAATTTGTAAACAAAGCTTCTCTTCCTTAGCCAGTTACAAAATCAGAAAATCTTTGACTCTACCTACAACCTATAAGCCCCCTACTTCAAGGTACATTACCTTTTTAAGCTTTAACCAATGTAAAACCTCCATGGGTGTATTTGATTTATTATTTTGCCTGTAGCTTCTTTCCTGAAATTTACCCTGCCTTTAAAAACCCTCGCCTGCAAGCCGTCAGGGAGGCCAGGATTTGAGCAATAGCTGCCTGGTTGTCTTCACCTGGCACCCTGCAAGTAAGCACCTTTTTTTCTATCACTGCAAAAACCTCGCTGTGGGCACCACATCAGGCAAGTGGGCCTCAGTTTGGTTGTGACAAGGGAAGAGGCCCAGAATGGAGATATGTATACAGGAGTCACCACTCCTCACACTCTTCTTTGTCTACGCTCACTGCCCGGTGAATCTCATCCAATTTCAAGGTTTTAAAACCCATGTGCATGAGTCTTGTTCATTCTGATGTTTAGAAATCAGGAGTTGAAAAGTCTGTAATGCAGAGGTTCTCAAGAGAGTTTTGCCCCAGGGGATATTTGGCAATAGTTGGAGACATCTTTGGTTGTCACCACTGGAGATGGGAGTGCTATTGCCATTTAGTGAGTGGAGACCACAGATGCTGGTGACCATCCTACAAGGTACAGTGCAACAGACCCCACCACAAAGAATTATCTGGCCCCAAGCCTCAATCCTGCCAAGGTTGAGAAACTGCTGTAAAAGAATCAGAGAAAGAATAGCCAAGGGGAGGGAGAGAGCCAAGATAGAATCTTCTCTGTGGCTTGGTCAGGGGCCTTACGAAGCTCCAGTTCCTACGTAGAGGAGATCTTGGATCGATAACAGCTTGCACAAGTTCTAACCACCCAGGCCCCAATAAGCCTCAGTAAAGGTTTTCTGAATTGAATTGAATTTTATTCACTAATTCTAGCGCCAGACAGGATCACATCAAGTGTTGGGCAGCCTTTCCCACCTGCAGCGTGCTCTCCTGCGGGGCTGTGGCAGTCTCCCAAAGTGGCTTTCCCACCTGCAGCGTGCTCCCCTGCGGGGCTGTGGCAGTCTCCCAAAGGGGCTTTCCCACCTGCAGCGTGCTCCCCTGCGGGGCTGTGGCAGTCTCCCAAAGGGGCTTTCCCACCTGCAGCGTGCTCCCCTGCGGGGCTGTGGCAGTCTCCCAAAGGGGCTTTCCCACCTGCAGCGTGCTCCCCTGTGGGGCTGTGGCAGTCTCCCAAAGGGGCCTCCACTCTGTTTGTGCTTTCATTCATTTGCTCGTTCATTTCATGTTTTCACCTTGTGTCTCCTGTGTACCGGGCCTTGTGGTTGCCCGGTGTTAGGGCTCAAAGCCTAAGTAAGATGAGCATGGTCCCTTCTCCACACAGCCTCCATTTTAGTGTGGAACACAGAACGTGTGAAAGCAGAGAAAACAGAGATGATGGGGAGCGCTGTGGAGGTAACTCAGAGTGGGGCAGAGAATGACAAAAGCTGACAGGCAGCCTGTCTGAGGAGGCAACATTTCAGCCAAATACAGAAAGACAAGAAGTCAGCCCCAAAACAGGGGAGTGTGTCCTGAAGATCTGGAGCTCCCCCTCCATGGGAGAGGGCTTGGCTGTTGAAAGGGAGAGAGATGGGCCCAGTGCAGTGCAAACCTAGAGCGTAAGCGAGACAAGAGCAGCAGGAAAGGAGGGTGGAGAGGCAGGCGGCGCCAGGCAGGCTGGGAGTCCAGGGGCACATGTGCTTACTCCACGACCAGGGTCCCAGCAGGTGTGTCTGAGCCTGGGGCTGGGTCTTCAGGAAGGGGTATGTGGATGTGAAAGAAAGTAGATTTTGGGGACTCCAAATTCACTATGCCAAAGGACAAGTTAAGCTTGGGAGCTGAGTCACCTATTCTGCCTTCTTTTTTATGTTCCCAAGCAGACAGCTGTAATTTCACATGCTTACTTTCTCTTCCTATTATTTTTAAATGTTTAAAATTATTTATTAATGATTTTTTTAAAATAAATAGAGTTGGAGTCTCACTATGTTGCCCCAGCTGGTCTCAAACTCCTGACATCAAGTGATCCTCTGCCCCCAGGAGACTCTCCCTCCTTGGCTTCCCAAAGCACTGGGATTACAGGTGTGAGGCACGGCCTACATGCTTACTTTATCTTATGTAAAATGTGGATAATTGACTGTTTCTCTACCCATCTTTTCACATGTAAAATGTAGATTCACTGAGCACTAAGCAAAGCCTCATGAGCACACAACCACTGGCCTCACTGCCTACAGTGCCTGTCTGCAGGCCACTGGATGAAAGGCTCGATTGGTGCGTTGACTCTAATAGCCAAGCTCTGTACCATGCAAGTGAGCTGGCAGGGGCAGGGAGAGCTGGAAGGAGGAGTTTTTCAGTGACAGCCCAGGAGCGTTCTAATGTCACAAGCACTGCCACTTCCCTTTCAGCCCCTGTCCTCCCACCCCAGCTGTGGTCCTGGCTGCACTTGGGGGCTGGCTGGGGCAGGGTCTGTCCCAGCCATGAGGGTCCCATCCCTGCAGGGCTCCACACTCACATGATGCACATCTCTCTGCAGCAGTTTCACGGATGCTCTGATGGAGAGTAAGAAGATGTTTACCCAGCAGCTCAGATTGACGTTCCATTCTCGGCGTGCACTGCCTCAGGCACACCATGAATGGATACCCATTTTTACAAATTTTGTAACTAGCATGTAAGCATCAGCTATATAGATAATTTTTTTCCTATTTTTGGTCTTAAAAACTGTCTTTATTTGCTGAATTTTAAATATACCTCAAGGCGATGGAGGTGGGAATAACAGATGAAACAGGGCTGTCAAAATGTTGGTAATTATTGACATTGAGTAATGGGTATAAAAGGGTTCATTATACTCTGATACTTACATGTATTTGAAAATACTTATAAAAGGTGAACATAAAATAAATACACCACTGTGTTTTGCATCTATTCAGTTTTTATTCTAGAAAGTGGCCTCAGGCCCCTGAAAACCTATGAGGACAAAGTGTAAGATTTTTGCTGATAGACATGAGGGAGAACTTTCTGGAAGACTGATGGGTGTCTTGGGAAGCATTCCAGCAAGGACTTTGAGATGGGCTGTGGGTGCCAAACAAGCATGGTCTCCATTTGATCTTTCCCACCTTGCTGCCTCCCCAAGGGCCTGATGCACCTGCAGATATTTCCCCAGTGGCTGCTGGGCTGGTGGGGACCCCTGGGGACATCATATCACAGGGCTGGGGACATCGTATCATGGGGCCCTGGCTCTTGCCACGTGCTCCTCCTGGAAAACTCACTCTCCTCATCCTGTACTCTGTGCACTGAAAATCCTCCTTGAAGCCTTCCTGACTACCTCAAGTGAAAGTGGCTGTTTCCTCACCCTTTGGCCCTTTCTGATGATGCTGGTTTCTATTTGGTATTGGAATTGGCTGTAGGGCTCCTGGGTAGGTGGGTTCTGTTCTTCCCAGAGAGGGTGTTGTTACCCGAGGCCGGATTTGTGGTCTCCATGAACAGCCCCTGGATGCTGTCTCCTCTGGGCCCCGTTTCCAATATTGAGCTTTCCTAACCCCACAGGGTAAAGGGCCAGTGGCCCTGCCCCTGCATGACCTGGAGCCAGCCCACTCCCCTAAGCCTCACTCGCCTGAAGTTAAGATCCAGAACTGCCGGTCTGTCCAGCTGGAAGAGCCCGCATCTAACGGCCATGGTGCTCCCAGGCCTGGCTTCTTGGCTTGTTTTGCTGTATGTGGTGTCCAGTCCTACTTCTCCTGATACATGCAGGGGGAAGGGCCCTTTCCTGGAGACACTCATGCCCCTGCCTGCTGTGACACTAATCTCCAGGGACACATCTGAGCACATCTAGCATGCGAGGGACTGGCAGCCCGGCCCGAATCCAGCTCCTCCCCAGGGCTGAGCTGTCAAAATCACGAACCTTTTGGTGGTGACAGGAAGCAGGTGAGGCCTCTTCCATTAGCGATCACTCTGCAGCATCAGGCAGAGACATTTTCCACTTTTAAGAGAATTTATCTGAGGCAGCTTTGGCATGTCCCGGGGGGAGGCTCAGGGACAACCCCTGGGAACAGGTCTTCATCCTCTCTTCCTTAGGCTCAAGGAATTAAATGACATTTTATTACTCCAATAAATATTTCAAGGGCTTCTTTTGTCTCCAGAAACAATAGAGGATGAGAAGAGGAGACACATCATTGTCTCCCTGCTGTCCCTTTGAGGGGCTGGTGGCTTGTGCAGGGTCCCCCTCAGAGCTGTTTAGGAGAGTTGCAGCCTAAAGCTGCTTCAGGCCAGGAGACATCACTGACCCCTGCTGTGGTCATCCTTGCTTTAAACCAGAAACAAAATTTGTCCCAGAGTGAGCTTGGCATACATGGAGCTAGTCATGGTGGGCCTCGTTTTTGCTGCTGCATCCCTGTTTCAGAGAGGTTGACGTGTAAAAAAATGTGAGTCTTAGAATCAAAGACATGTGATAATGACATGCTCCCGGAAGTGTTATCAAGAGGCAGGAACAAGGGAAGGGTGCAGGGGACAGGCCCTAGGGAGGGAGAAGTGGTGTAGGCTGGAGTGGTCAGGCCAGGAAGGCTTCATGGAGGTGGTGGGCCCAGAGCTGGGCTGTGACAACTTCTGCATAGCAAGGGGCAGGGCAGAGGCACTGGCAGGGCGGTGGGAGCAGAGAGCACCTGGATTGCAGAGGACCAAGGCATGTGGAGTTCGTCTGGGCATCAGTGAGCAGCCCCTGAAGTTTCCAGCCTGGCAGTGCTAAAGGGAAAGATGTTTTAGGGAGAGTACTCTGAGTTTTAGAGAGAGACTGAGGCATAAGTTAACAGGAGGTTATGGAGGGAGCTGAGTGTTGGAAACAGAGAAGCAGTCTGGAGCTGGGGACAGGGTTGACAGCGGTGATGGAGGCTGAGAACATGAGATAGTGATGGGTCTCATCATGCCCACAGCTGTTCCCCTGAGCAGCCTCTCTGCCTAGAGGTCTGGGCTTCAGTTACCTCAGAACCTTGTTCCCCACCCACTCACCAGTCCCAGGTCCACCATGGACCACTCCCAAAGCCCCTTGGGCATTCCACACCCTCCATATATAGGAGAGCATGTTCCTGCAATGGGTCCAAGCCTTCCAGACACAAAAGGACTGATGTGGGATAAGGGGCAACCAACGTCACTGGAAACTTCTTCTTCCAATGAAACTATGATAATGCTGCTCTCCTCTAGGGTGGCGCCTGGCTGCACCTAAGGTGGTCTGCAAAGGAGCAGAGATGCTTCCTCAGGCAGTACCCTTGCAACGAGTCCCCCCCCAGGAATATCCTGCACCACCCTGCAATCACTTCCCCAAAAGGTGACCCAGATATCTTCCTGGCACCAGCTAGAAACACAAGCTAATTCTCCAATGGGCTACCAGTCTAGGAGATGAGGAGAGGGGAAAGTCAAGATGGCTACTGGAGAGCTGGGCATCTAGAGAGGCTTCTAATGGAACAGAATGGAGCTCACGTGGTGCCCCTACAAGCCCTGAGACAGTGCTGTCTCCTCCAGATCAAGGCCACCTGAGGGTTGGTGCCAGCCCCAGAGGTACCCCCACCCTCAGGTCCCAATGCCTTCCCAGGGAAACTTCCCTGCCTTTTTGTGTGGTGCAGGCGGCTTTCCACGAAGACCAGATGGAACTCATTAAGCTTAGGTCTATTGTGATTGAAGACAGATTTAGTTCACCCAGAGGCAAGAGCCGAGTGCTGATTAGCTGTGCTGTCCTGCCCATGAAGAAGGGGATGGAAGGTGTGCTAACTGCTGAATTTTAGGTGGAGTGTAAAATAAACATCTCTTTAAGTTTTGAAGGTTTAATGAGTCATAAGATTATTCCAAATTACTTGCTGCTCTAATATTCAGTTTCTACCTTTCCCAGTGGGCCGGGGTTCCATTCCTCCTAGTTGTAAGGACTCAAGTTCATTGATGGTAGGAGGTAGTAGTGATTTGTCAAGAACAGTTTCTCTCAAGGTATGTACCATATGAGCTTGTGTGTGCATGTGTGTATGAGTGTGTGTATAAGTGTGTGTGTGTGTGTGTGTGTAAGGGTACAGCTTTGGGGGAGTGTTGTCCTCATACACACCACTGTTGGCCTGTTTAGAAAAGGTGAGGCAGTCGTAGCTGTGACCCTCCAGGTGGATTAGCCAGTCATGCCTTAACTGCCCCTGAAGGTGTTTGCAGACCCCGACCTGGAATGAAATGCCAGGCCTAGTGGTATAATGCCTGTTGCTAAATCAGGCCTCGAAAAATCCCTTCAGTCACCACCAGTTTAGCATACAGGCTTTGTGCAGTGCTATAGGGCAATACCTGTGCACATGGTGCTGAGCCAAGCAAAGTCAATAAGCAACTGGTGGCCTCTTCCCCTGTGAGGCCTGTTGAATTGCTCCAAGAGAGCAAGGAGATGGCTGTTTATCCTTGCAGAGTTTATGCCATTCCATTTTACTATAAGCATCTTGAATGTTAATTTGGATAACAGACTTGTTTCTTGATGTGAAGATCAAATAAGAGAGTGGAACCGCATGTTCCACACCGAGCTGGAGCCCGAGGTCAGAGCAGTGTGCTCCACTGTGAAGCGCTTAGCACAACATCTGGTGCACGGTCCACACAGCCAGAAGCCGCATTAGCATTGTGGAAGAGGAGTGTGCATTTCCTCCACGCATGAATCATGGAACATCAGAGGTGGCAGTGGCCTTAGAAGGAGGGCAGGAGATGAAAAGGGTTTTGACAGAAGCAAGACTCAGACCTGGGCCTCCTGGCTCCTGCCAGGCCTGGAAGCTGCCTCCTTTATGCCTGTTTGCCATTACCTTCAGGCCATTTGGTTGACATTCCCCACTTTGTTATGGACAAATATCAAAATGACTGCTCAGGGCTGTCACTTAGGGGGCCATTTTGATCTTCAGAGATGCTTTTTTACCAGGAAGACTTCCCCATACTGTTTTCTGGCATATGGCCTCAATGCTGACATCAGCTGCCATATTTTTACATCGGATCTGCTGCAAACGCTGATCGCCTGTTTACCCAGTCAGGCAACCATGTGCCTAATTCTTCCTAGAAGAAGGCCTTGAATATTCATGAGGAATATGCCTTCATGTATATCGCAGTTGCCTGGTCTGTCACTGCTGTTCTCTGCATGCAGTTATTAGTATTTGCTATTGACTATATCAGCAGGTATTTGGCCTTGAAGCCTTAAAAAAATTCTGTATTCCTAATGAACTGCCACAATTACAGTGGCCTGTATTTATTTCATTGGGATTGATTTCTCAAATGTCCATACGGTGGGAGAGTGGAGGGCAGACAAACTGAAAAGTATCTGAGGCAGTTCTCAATCAACTTAGAAGTTTATTTTGCCAAGGTTAAGGATATGCCTGGAAGAAAGGAATACAGAATCCCAAAAACAGTCTGTGGTCTGTGCCTTCTCCAAAGATAACCCTGAGGGCTTCACTATTTAAAGGGGAAAAGCAGGCTGGAGAGCCAAAAGGAAGAGCATGGTCACGTTACTGAATCCACATGTGGCAAGGGAAAAGGAGGAGTAGTGCAGGGAGTAGTCAGTCACAAGTCCTCTCTCGCTCAGTAAATCAGCAGTTTACATACGAAAAGCCAATCTTTAACCTTTTTTCTGTAGCTCTGCTCAGGAACAAATGCAGAGGCAACTTCTTGCCTGTCTCAGCTTTCACCTTAATTTTTTCCTTATGGCAGAATGCATTGGGGTCCTGAGTCTTTTTTTTTTTCCACAAGACATAAGGTCCTACTGTCTTAGAAACACTCCATCTCAATGAGAATTGCATTTTGTTTTTAATTTCATGGATGTTTCTTTGTGGATTCTTACTTGGTTTTTTTGTTTTATTTTGTTTTGTTTTGTTGGAGTCAGTGTCTTGCTCTGTTGCCCAGGCTGGAGTGCGGTGGCAGGATCTCAGTTCATTGCAACCTCTGCCTCCCGGGTTCAAGTGATTTTTGTATCTCAGCCACCCAAATAGCTAGGGCTACAGATGCGCACGACCATGGCCCAGCCAATCTTTTGTGTTTTAAGTAGAGAGGGTTTTTGCCATGTTGGCCAGTCTAATCTAGAACTCCTGGCCTCAAGTGATCCGCTCCCCTCACATGTGTGAGCCACCATGCCAGCCACTTGTTTTGCATTTGACTTCCTTGAGTCTCAGTTCATGAAAAATGGGCGTGTTACTTCAGATGCACATGCGTGTACACACAGTCACATGTGGAGCTATGCTGACAGCCCCATCACACAGGATCAGGGAAGGTTTCCTAGGGGAGACCTTTGAATCCAAGAGAGGAGGGCAAATTGTGACAGAAGAGGGAAGGCGATTTTATGTACCTGCAATGAGATGAAAAAGCGCCAGTAGAAGACAATAGGAATGACTTAAGCTGGAATTCGGAGAAGACTAAGGGGGAGGCCTGGGGTGGGTGAGGGCAGGGGGTCATATAGTGTTTACCCAAGAGCTTACCTGCTGGACTGACACAGATCCCAACTGGAACACTCACTGGCTGTGTCATCCTAGAAAATGACCCTACCCCCACGCCTCAGTTCCATCGTTGGTAGAGAATCGCCACCTCCCAGAGTTCTTCTGAGACCAAGTGAGGTGAGGGGAGCTGGGCACTAACAACTCAGCTCTTGCTCTGTGCCTGCTCCAGGTATTATTTGGGTGTGCGGTACATCTCAGTATTGCAAATGGGAGTTTTCCAGACTTCACTCTGAATAGCAGTTAGAAAACAAAAAAATTCAGGGATAGAAGTAGATTCATCACCTGAGGGTGTGAACCCCCTGTGGTCTTCTTCCTTCAGTTTCTCGGCATAATTCAGTGGTTTTGCAGCCTTCAGGGTGCTGTGGACAGCTGAAATTGCAGTTGGCGAGATCTCCCGTCACCTAGTTAGCTTTCTCTATCTCTTCTCCCATACACAATAGTCAACACCACCGCCGCTTTCCCTCCAATTTTCTCCCAGACTGACTGCTTACCTGTTACGCCTGCTACTTTGCCCACCACTGCTGACTCTCCACAGAGCTGGTGGAATGCATGGAACTCAAGAACAGGGCCCTTTCTTACCCCAGGGGGAAAAAAAGTCTCTTCTATTTGCTAATTTGCCTTGTTTCAGCTTCCCTCGTATCCTGCAAATTAGCAGGTCAGGCTGCTTTTAAAAAAGCTGGTGCATGGCCAGGTGTGGTGGCTGACACTTGTAATCCCAGCACTTTGGATCATTTGAGGTCAGGAGTTCAACACCAGCCTGGCCAACATGGTGAAACCCCGTCTCTACTAAAAATACAAAAATTAGCTGGGCGTGTTGGCGCCCACCTGTAGTCCCAGCTACTCAGGAAGCTGAGGCAGGAGAATCACTTGAGCCTGGGAGGCGGAGGTTGCGATGAGCCAAGATCGTGCCACTGCGCTCCAATCTGGGCGACAGAATGAGACCCTGTCTCAAAAAACAAACAAACAAAAAAAAATGGTGGTGCAGATGCTAGTGCCATGAGGCTGCTTCTAACCCTCCTGTGGCTTCCCATGCCCTCAGTCACATACCTTGTTCTAAGGGCCCTGCATGTCCTGCCCTGTCTGCCTCTCCCTCGCCCCCGCTTGAACTCACTCCTTTCCTGGCTCCTTCCAAGAGCTCTCTAGGCATATCTAGCTCCCTTCTGCCTGAACCCCTGCTGTTCCCTCTTCCTGAAACACTCTCTCTCACTTTTTGCCTGAGTAGTTTCTTCTCATTCTTCTTTCTTCCAGGGAGATAGGCCAGGAAAGGCTTTCTGAGCAAAGACTGTACTAGGTTCTTTTCATCCACGGTATATACAAATATATGCATAAATACAAATTGCGGCATGTTTAGTCGGACATGGGGCTCTCTGGCTAATCCACAGTTTTGATGAGAGCAGGAACTGTGTCTATTTTACTCTTACACTGTACTCCCCTGATCACAGGGCTGCCAGGAGCCCAGATGGTGCCTTTCTGCAAAGTGGACAAGGGCCCTTCCTCAGGACTCTTCATATATCTACTGGAACATTGTTTTAGTACACTTTTTTTAGAACAAGGCACATTATTACCATCTGCTAGAAAATTAGAATAATAAATACAGCATTTTATGCCGTTGTGGTGTGACCCAGATACGGTATTTTTTCACAGTGCAGAAATTGTACAACTGTACTCGGCAATCCTCCATATCACCTACCACAGTGTCTACATCATAATTAATATTTGTTGAGTAAATTAATTAGTTAATGGGAAAGCCCTGAGGCCAAGGGTAAGAACAATGGATTCAGAATATGGCTGCCAGGGCTTTGGGGATAAAAGTCATCACTTGCTAGCTGGCCTTGGTGAAGTCACTCACTGCTTGGAGCCTGTTTCTTTACCCGTAAGACAGGGTTCATGATCCCTGGCCTCCTCTTAGGTTTGCTGTGAAGGTCTAGCAAGATCACAGTGCAAAGTTAACATACTTGTCTTATGGGCCCTCAGTGTAGCAGCCCCAGTTGGTGCCCATGCTGCCTCCTGCCCTGTCTCTGCCTTCATTTGCAGGCTGCAAGCTTCTCACCTCAGGCCATCCAGGCTCTCAGTGGTTCTCAGGGATTTCTCCAAACTGTGTACTTACTCAGCCCTCAAGGGCAGGTGCAGGGTGGGAATGGCTGTGGTTGGTGGGAGGGAATTGATATACCAGGGACAGCAGCTCTCCATGGGGATAGGACCTGTGGGTAAATTCCCCAGCCTCCCATATCTTAGAGGGATGAGTCTGAGGTGTTTTCTCTACAGCTCCCCAGACAGTCCCCGGCAGGATGGAGCCTCAGTTTCCCACAGTGGCAACAAACCCAGCAGACCCACCGTAGCTTCTCTCCCTTTCCTTCCTCACCCTCTGCACTTCTTATTCCAGCTTCCTGGGATCAAATTCTAAAGAAACCAACTATACCCAAGTCCTCAGCTCAGTTCTGCTTTCAGGAGAACATTAATAACACCCATATCCTAGAGAATCAAGTTGGGTTTTTTCCATTATCTTCTGCTAGAATACCCTGAGGAAGCAGCTGCAATTCCAGCCTAGTCTCTGGAATAACAGGGACCTTGGGGATGGATCAATATCCAGAAGAGGGTGCACAGGTGGTGTGGCCCACAGGGATTCTGGGGCTGGGGTTGGGGGAGAGGGGGCAGAGATGAGGAGCAGGGTTAAGGGCAGGGCCTGAGAGATACCATCCTAATGGTTCTGCCCTCAGGAGAGGGCTGCCAGCTGCTCCAGGACAGCCCATTGTTTCAGCAGAGAGAGGCGACAGTGCTCCCTGGAGTACCGACTGGTCTGCCCATTTCTTCTTGAATTTTTGTATTAGCTATTGCCACAGAAATGCTACATAGCAAAGCAACCCAAAAGCCACTGGCTCGAAACCCCAGCCACTGGTTCCTGCAGTTCACGTGGCTGGCACTGAGCTCTGGCAGGGCAGCTCTTCTCTAAGTCTCTCCCTTCCCAGGTGATGGTAGAGGCACAGGCTGAGAAGCTCCACCATACAAGTGTAGCATGTGGGCCATGCTTGCCAGTGTCTCATTGGCCAGAACAAGTCACGTGACTGCATCCAACATCAGGGTATTTCCTTTTGCCCCTAGGCAGATTTGATGCAAAAATGTGGACACAGGAAAGGGGAAGAACTGGAACCCTTATGCATTCCACCACGTGCATGGGGAGGGTCTCCAGTAGTAAAACCTATTTTCTTCCAAGTGTCTGTACTTTCTGGGTATCTAACAGTGACATGACCAGTGCCAGTGAGCAACCTCTGCCTTTAGACTTCGGGTTCCAACTTAAAGCTAACCTGGCAAAGTCTGCTTCTTCTACACTCAGCCTCGCCTCTGTTCGGTTTTTTGTTTGTTTGTTTGCTATTTGTTTTTAGAGCTGGGGTCTCTCTTTGTTGCCCAGGCTGGGGTGTTGTGGGGCACGATTATACTTCACTGCAGTCTCAGCCTTGGGTTCGAGCAATCGTCCAACCTTAGTCTTCTGAATAGCTGGGACTACATGTGCCTGCCCTCACACCCATCTCTTTTTAAAAAAAAATTTGTAGATATGGGGTCTTGCTATGTTGTCCCGGCTGCTCTTAAACTCCTGGCCTCAAGCAATCCTCCCACTTCAACCTCCCAAAGTGCTGGGATTGCAGGCGTGAGCCACCCCACCTGGTCTCTTGCATCTGTTTAGCGTAACCCATCAGCCTGAGGTGCAGGTGCAGTTCTTTCCTCTTCATTTCTGAGCATTTACCTGTCTAGCCTGGCAGGGAAGCCCAGTGCTTCCCGATGGCCTAACCCAGCATCATTTAGAGTCCAAGGCGGCAGCAGGAGTCTCCTGTCAGTCACTGCCGTGCTTCCTCCTCTCAGAGAGAAAACACTGGGCCCAGGTGGCCTTCTTTTCCTGATGTCCTAGAACTGATCCTCCCACCCCACCACTAGTCTGGACTCAGCTCATTTGTGGTTCTCTTCTGGGGCCCTGAGGCTCAGTGAGGACCATCCAAACCCCCCAGAGTTTCTCGTCATGTCAGAGCTCCAGAAGGAAGAGTTGGTCTTGATGCTTTTCCTCCCTGGAGGTTCCTTGGCTCCTTTGCAAATGTGTCCTCCTCCCCCACACCTCCCCTTCCGCTCCGGGGGCACGATGCCACCAAATGTCCTATCCCACTTTTGCTGGTGCCCCCACCTTCCACTGCATGCCAGAGGGGGCCGCTCACATGACACTTCTCAGAGAGACCTGCTCTAAGGTGACATTCTTCCACCCAGCCTGAGAAGCTGCTGGCAGCTTTTTTTGAAAATAAACAAAATCACTTTTCATTCCACCCTGTTGGTACATTTGTTTATGTTTTCTACTTAAGGTTTTGTTTGAGCTCAGGGCCTTGGGTGAGAAAAAGCTGGAGAATTCTAGGCCTGGATATCCCCTGGGGCCTGTTCTGCTGTGACTCTCCATGACTCTGCTGTGAGAAACAATCCTTTCCCTCATTTTGCTGCATCCTTCACAGGCTGGGGCTGGACTCACCTTGGGGGTGTGGTTGACCCCACATGTGCACAGCTGCCCTCTGTCCCTGTGCTGAGTTTCAAACATTGCTTACCCTGCAGCTGGCTTTAGAAAGCATCATAAAGATCAGGCTGGTGGGAGGAGAAGGAGGAGGCATGGCTGGGGGAACTTCAGAGCTATAAACATTTAGGCATCTGCGGCTGATTTAAGAGCATTCTAATTTAGCAGCTGTCTTGGCACAGCTGGCTACCCTGGTGCACAGTACCATTGAGCAAAGAATATATTTAATATGATTTATGCAAGCATTGCCACAGAAAGTTTCTAACCAAAATATGGCCTTAAAGTGAGTGGACAGAGGCCAACAGTGAGTGAAGCTTGTGGCATGGCTTGGGGCTTAGTGTCCCTATCACCTTTGAAGCTGTGTGTGAGGGGTGGGGTGGGGGGGCACGTGTTTAGCAAAATTGTCTCAAAATTATAAAGACAATTAGTTTGGTGTGCCTGAAGGTCAAACTCCATTTTCAACTTCCTCTCCCAGGCACCTACTGTTCATCCTATTTTCTACTACATTCTTTTGCTTATTTGTCCATCCATCCATCCATCCATCCATCCATCCATCCATCCATCCAAACATCCACCCAGGACTAAGTGACTGCATTGTGCTGGATGCTGGAGTAGTGTAGGCCCATCCTCAGGAGCTTGCATTTTATCAGATGCAGCAGATGCTGCCAGTGCACCACCCATATCCCCTTGGCCCACACCAGAGGCCACCAGCAGTTTCCATGCTTACTGATGCCATCCTATCTTGAACACTTGTGTCTCTGTCAGAGCACTTTCTCTGCCATTAATGCTTGTGGCCTGTGGCCCATGGGGCTCAGCCCAAAAAGGCTGGGAGGTTAAGAGAGTAATCCTCAGTCAATAAAGGATGGGAATGGGTGGCGATAGCCCCCAGACATATTGTGAGGGTTTGAATCCAGATTCCTTGGCCCTTGGTACCTTGTCAGGATAATTCTGAAGTGTGTTCTACGGAGTTCTTAAATGTTCAGTAGTTTGAATATTTGTTCCCCCAGATCTCATGTTGAAATGTAACCCCCAGTGTTGGGGGTGAGGCCTGGTGGGAGGTGATTGGATCATGGGGATGGATTTCTCATGAATGGTTTAGCACCATCCTCTTGGTGCCCTCCTCGCAATAATGAGTGAGCGCTCATGAGATCTCGCTGTTTAAAAGTGTGTGACACCTCCCTACCCTCATGATTCCACTCCCACCAGGTGGGACACCTGCTCCCCTTTTGCTTTCCACCATGAGTGGAAGCTTCCTGGGGCCTCACCAGAAGCAAATCCTGGCACCATGTTTCCAGCACAGACTGCAGAACCATGAGCCAAATAAACCTCTCACCTTATAAATGACCCAGCCTCAGGTATTGCTTTATAGCAATGCAGAAATGGCCTCATATAGCAGGTTCCCAGCAGGACTTAGCCAGTCACCACAGTGGTAACCTGTTCACTGTCACCCACTCATTCATCACAGTTATAACCTGTTCACTGTCACCCATTCATTCACCAGAGTGAGAACCTGTTCACTGTCATCCACTCACTCACCACAGTGGGAACCTGTTCACTGTCACCCACTCACTCACCACAGTGGGAACATGTTCACTGTCACCCACTCACTCACCACAGTGGGAACCTGTTCACTGTCACCCACTCACTCACCACAGTGGGAACCTTTTCACTGTCACCCACTCACTCACCACAGTGGGAACCTGTTCACTGTCACCCACTCACTCACCACAGTGGAAACCTGTTCACTGTCACCCACTCACCACAGTGAGAACCTGTTCACTGTCACCCACTCCCACTCGCTCCCCACAGTGGGAACCTGTTCACTGTCATACACTCAGTTACCACAGTGGAAACCTGTTCACTGTCACCCACTCACCACAGTGAGAACCTGTTCACTGTCACCCACTCATTCATCACAGTTATAACCTGTTCACTGTCACCCACTCATTCACCACAGTGGGAACCTGTTCACTGTCATCCACTCATTCACCACAGTGGGAACCTGTTCACTGTCACCCACTCACCAGAGTGGGAACCTGTTCACTGTCACCCACTCACTCACCAGAGTGGGAACCTGTTCACTGTCACCCACTCAGCCCAGTGGGAACCTGTTCACTGTCACCCACTCAGCACAGTGGGAACCTGTTCACTGTCACCCACTCACTCCCCACAGTGGGAACCTGTTCACTGTCAGCCACTCATTGGCCTTTCTTGCTTGCTCATCTTACCTCCGCATGCCTTCATTGAGATTCTTGGGATTGCCTCTAAATTTAACTGCCTGCCCATGAGTTCTTGTCTCAGAGTCTGCTTTGGGGGACTCTAAGCTAAGACAAAAGACGGGCGTCTAAAATTTCTTTCACCTGTCTCCTTTGCTAGATTCTATGTTTCCTGAACCTTATGTCTTACCTTTTCATAGATTACCCCCTCATTCTGGGGAGCACAAGCTCTGCTAGCTTGCTCAGGAGGCGTGTCTCATTTGTGCATATTTGGAGGCATTTAATTTCTGGAAGAATCTTAAGTCTACCCTAATATTTGTTTGATAGGTTGGTTGTATATAGAATTCTAGAATTGTCGTTTGGAATTTTAAAGATATGTATTAGTTTATTCTCACACTGCCATAAAGAACGACCGGGGAATGGGTAATTTATTTAAAAAAAAGGTATTTAACTGGCTCATAGTTATGCATGCTGTATAGGAAGCATGGCTGAGGAGGCCTCAGGAAACTTACAGTCAAGGTGAAAGGCAAAGGGGAAGCCGGCCCGTCTTACATGGAAGGAGCAGGAGGAAGGGAGAGAGCTAAGGGGAAGGTTCCACATGCTTTGGACAACCAGATTTCATGAGAACTCTATCATGAGACAGCAGTAGGGGAATGGTGCTAAACCACTAGCTACCACCCCCAAGATCCAATCACCTCCCACCAGGCTCCACCTCCAACACGAGATTACAACTCAATATGAGGTTTGAGTGGGGATGCAGACTGAAACTGTATCAACACTGCTTTGTCTTAAGGTTCTAGTGTTGTGGTTGGGGACTTTGAGGCCGTTTTGTGCCTGGCCGAGTGTGTACTAGTGTGTCCCGTGGCTGCTGCTGGTTAGGCACAGAAGCATCGCCTGAGCAATGCTAGTTGTCAGGAAGTTGGGAACAGCCTGCTTGCAAGGATCTGGGTGACTGCTGCAGTGTGAACACCAAGGCAACTCCTGCTACGTCTTTTTCTGGTCTCTTTGTTCTGTTCTTTATTGACCAATTGTTTAAAAATTCCTTTGCCACTGTTATCCTGTTTGAAGGATCATAGTTTCCAAATTTTACTTTGTTTTATTTTATTTTATTTTGAGATGGAGTCTTGCTCTGTCACCCAGGCTGGAGTGCAATGGTGCAATATTGGCTTACTCCAAACTCCCCCTCCTGGGTTCAAGTGATTCTCCTGCCTCAGCCTCCCCAGTAGCTGGGATTACAGGTGCCCGCCACCACGCCCGACTAATATTTGTATGTTTAGTAGAGATGGGATTTCGCCATGTTGGCCAGGCTGGTCTTGAATTCTTGACCTCAGGTGATCCCCCCGCCTCGGCCTCCCAAAGTGCTGGGATTACAGGCATGAGCCACCAACCCTGGCCTTCCAAATTTAATTTTTTTAAATGTGGATTTGTGGATTTGCTTTGATTAAGTACTAATTCTCCATGACATGTAATTTAAATGGCACCTAGGGCTTACGGTGAAAAGTAGGTGATTCCTAGTGCAGCTTCTGCTTCCGGTCCTTGTGCATCCTTCAGACATGCCCTATGGGTGTGCAAGCATGTCGATGTGTGTTCCTTAAGAAGAAACATACAAAAACCAACTCAGCCCCAAACTATTGCATAGGTTACCATGCCTCGCAGGTTGTCTGTCCTTCTGGAGTTTGCATTTTCATGCAGGAAGATGCCATTTAGCCTGATGCCATGGGAGTCAAGGTGCTATGGGAGTCAGGCAAAGCCTGTCTGAGAAGTTGAGGCCTGAAAGGAGACAGGAACTAACATTGGGGAACTGGCTTGAGCTCCAGAGAGAACAAGAGCCAGGTTTGAGGGCTCGAGGAAGCAGAGAGGGGGCCGTATAAGGTGAAGATATGGAAGCTGGAGAGATGGACAAGGGTTGGATTCTGGGGGGCTTGAATGTGTGGGCATGCCTGGCAGTCTTTTCTTTTTGCAGAAAAAAGCAGTGAATTGCATCATTGACAGGAAAGCACTGCCATGAGCAAACTTGAAATAATAAAAATAGACGTCAGTTGAGTGTCAGACACTATTCTGTCCTTTACCTGTATGACCTCCTTTTACCTCCACGATAGCCTTATGAGCTGGGTACTGTTATCATCATCATTTCCATTTTACCAATAAAAACCTTAAGGCACAGAGAGGTTTAGTGACTTGTTCAAGGTCACACTGCAAATAAGTGGCAGGGCTGGGTTTTGAACCTGTGTTGTCTGGTCTAAAGCCCTTGGTCTTAACCCCTGCACCTCCTGCTGCTTAGCTTTCCTCTTTCTTGCCCTCAGTCTCTCTTTTCTTTTTCCTCAGCCCAATGCACCTTCTAGCATTACCTTTGAGGATTCAGGGTCTTTTGTGTTCCCAGGTCGCCTACTTTGTCTGCTTCCAGGAAAGGCACCTGGGTATCAGCCACCCACACCTCAAGAAGTTATGTCCTGTCAAAGAGGGCGATGGTGCCTTTGGAAATTATCTGTCCAGTCCCCCATTTTCCCCATGGGGAAACTGGTATCAGGGAAAATGGGAGTGGGGAAGGTAGATAAGGGAGATTTTGACAGATGAGAGGAAAAGGAAAGGAAGGGAAGGGATGGAGGGAAAGCAGAATGTGGAAGTGCCATGTGAGCACCGTGATCTTGCTCCCATACTTGTCCCCACCTGAAGTCATAGTGCTCTGTGAAGGAGAGAGCACCTTACATCTGGAGCTTGGGGTGCACACTTGAGTTCTAAATCAACCCCAGTTACATATGCAATTATGGGCAAGCCACTTTGGCCTCTGAGCCTCCATTTTTCTTATCTATATAACCTGTTTTATTAAGTTTTGGAGGAGATTTGAATGAGACAATGGATGTGAAATGCATAAAAGACTACCTTCATTATCCAGGCACAGTGGCTTTCTCCTGTAATCCCAGCACTTTGGGAAGCTGAGGCTGGACTATTGCTTGAGTTCAGGAATTTGAGATAAACTTCAACAACCTTGCGAGATCCAATCTCTACAAAAACTAAATTAATTAATTGAAAATTTAGCCAGGTGTGGTGATGTGTGCCTGTAGTTCCAGCTGCTCAGGAAGCTGAGGTGGGAGAATTGCTTAAGCACGGGAGGTCAAGACTGCAGTGAGCCATGGTTGCACCACTGCACTTTAGTCTGGGTCACAGAGCAAGACCCTGTCTCAAAAAAGAAAAAAAACAAAGGCCAGGCACGGTGGCTCACGCCTGTAATCCCAGCACTTTGGGAGGCCGAAGCAGGTGGATCACCTGAGGTCAGGAGTGCCAGACCAGCCTGGCCAACATAGTGAAACCCTGTCTGTACTAGAAATACAAAAATTAGCCAGGCATGGTGATGCACGCCGGTAATACTAGCTACTCCTAGGCTGAGGCAGGAGAATCACTTGAACCCAGGAGGCAGAGGTTTCAGTGAGCCAAGATCATGCCGTTGCACTCCAGCCTGGGAGACAAGAGCGAAACTCTGTCTCAAAAAAAAAAAAAAAAAAGAAAGAAAGAAAGAAAGGAAAGGAAAGGAAAAAAAAACGACTATTTTTATTTATTCAATAAATATTTGTTGAGACATGAGACACTACTTTATGCCAGGCCCATGAGTAACACTGAGAGGAGCCCTACCTTATTTCAGGTGCTGTGCTAAGCATTTCATATGCATTATTTAATTCTTTCAACCTCCTTTGCAGAAGTACGGCTGCTATTGTCAATGATGAAAACAAAGACCACCCAGAAAAAAAGCAGCTTGATTTCTGAACTCTGGGAGTTAGGAAGGAAATACAAACCAATGAAGAAATTTACCAAGCAGTTTGCTAAGAGTGAAAAGCTGTGGTTTTGAAATGCTGGGAGAGAAGGGCATATAGTTCATGGCAGTTCTGTTGATTAGGGATTGGAAACCAGCACTCTGAATTAGATGGAATAAGTCCATATGTCTGAACATCATTGGTTTAAACAAAATCCATGGGCATTGCCCAGGAGAGCAACTGTAGACAAGCGCAGTACAGAGTCTAGAACTCCAGGATGCTCAGAGTTCATGGCCCTTCCGCAGCTCAAGCTGGGGAGGATAGAATTCAGGTTCACTATCTCCTAGGTAAGCTGTGCTAAGGTGGGGCATTTCTCGTTTCCATAGCATCCTCGACTTAAAGTTGAGGAAATAAAGGTGGAAAGGTGAAGTAATGTGTCCCAGCTCACATAGAAGCCAGGATTTAGACCCAGGTCGACTTTTTTGGAGCCTGTACTCTAAACCGTGACTTTCTGTTTATTACCATTTTTTTAAAAAAGGTATTCTTTAAGCTTAGTTTGCGGGAAAGGATTTTGGACATCAGAACACAGGTTTGGGGGGGTCTTTATTATTAGGGCAAAGAAAACTTTTCTGTTCACTGCCTTTCTAATTTCCAGCACAGAGAAAGCTGGGCCTGCGGGGTGAGAACAGAAACTGCCTAGAGGGCTGGGGGCTTGCTGGGAGACTCAGGGCTATCTCAACCCTGCCTGATGCCCCTCTCTTGGGGACAGCACCCCACTTCTTGGCTCATCTCCTTAAAGGCCCCAATTTTCCTTGAGTTACCATCCAATAATGGTGTCAATGGGAAGCCGAGGCTGCATTGTCAGCCTGTCTGCAAATCAAAATAATTTGACATATTCATTTTCCGGATTTCATGTGGATCATGATGTTCCCCAGAAGGAAATGAACAAAATCTATAAAAGGGAGAAAAAGAGTGTTTTTTTGCCTTGGATGATCCACATATGGTATAAATTATTGAGGAATTAGCATTTATCCACAATACCAGTAGCATGAGCAGTCAATAGAAAGTAATGAATCCCATGCAATCAATAGACAATAAATTCAGGGGTCAGAATGCTACAAGAATTTGAAAGCTTCCATGAGAGACATTGCATGGAGGAAGGGGCAGGTTGTGAGGGCCCTGCTGTGATCGCGGCTGCACCTGGGAAGGCGGAGGAGCAGTGACGGACGGCCGTAAATGGGAGAGCAGTGGCACCAGAGCTACCCTGTGCTCCAGAGACTCCTGGAGGATGGAGCTGTAAATCCTGCAAACAGCAGCCCCGGGCAGTGGGCCTCCAGGGCAGCCTGCCCAGTTTACATACTTCAGCGGAGCATTGGTTTTGGATTTGGGGTTGGAGACTGGTTCTCAATTTTGATAGTTCATTATAATAAACTGAGGAGTTTTTAATTGAAAAATACACATTTCCTGAGCCCCTTTCCCAGAAATCTTGACTTAATTGATCTGGAATGGGTCCTGGCATTGGTTTATCTTATAAAAGCCACCCCAGGAGTTTCCAAAGTGCAATTGATTTTGGCCCCTGGGCTGGAGGCTGAATCGTGAAAGCACAATTTAAGAGACCTTCGTACCTAACAGGTGAAGATTTCATGGGCCTGGAAGTTGGGCATGCAAAAAAAAAAAAAAAAAAAAAAAAGGAATTTTCTTTATAACCAGAATTCATTTTCCATCCTCACATTTTATTTAAAATTTAATTGTACCCAGTGAGGTAGACTCAGGGAATCTTGAAGCTTAAACTTCCTTCCTTCTAATCCCTCAACTTGTTTAGAAGTCTGTGGCTCCCCCAGGGAATCACTGTGAGCAGCTCAGGTGTGGATGGTGCAGGCTGCAGGGTGGGGCGGGAGTGGGGGAGGGAGGTCAGGAACGAGCAAGTGGCACTGTCACCTGAGATGAGAGTGGGTCTGACACTCGGGCTGGCATCTCCTGTATGAGCCTCGGTTTCTGTTGGGTCCGCCCAACAGAACTTCTGTGTCCTCTCCATAACTTCAGAACTTCTCAAGGTTCCCTGGCCTGTTCCACATCGCTCTCTTTCTCCAGGGGGCCTTAGCAAGGGGTTACCTGCCTAGACAGCCCCCTCTGCCCAGCCAGCTTCATGAAGCCTCTATGGGGGGCCTGCAGGCTCTGGCATCTGCAACCCCAAAAGTGGAAGCTCAGGTCGCCTATGCTGTCAGGTTTCCTAAACTTCTGGGGGGTCCTATGGACTTCCCTTATCACCCAGGGTTTTTTTGGGGGGAGGGTGTTTGTTTATTTGTTTGTTTTGAGACGGAGTCTCACTCTTTCACCCCGGCTGGAGTGCAGTGGCGCGATCTCAGCTCACTGCAACCTCTGCCTCCTGGGAGTAATTCAAGCAATTCTCCTGCCTCAGCCTCCCAAGTAGCTGGGATTACAGGCACCCACCACTACACCCAGCTAATATTTTTGTTTTTTAGTAGATATGAGGTTTCACCATGTTGGCCAGACTGGTCTCGAACTCTTTACCTCAGGTGATGTGCCCACCTCGGCCTCCCAGATCGGCTGGGATGACAGGCATGAGCCCCTGCGCCCGGCTTCACCCAGGGTTTTGATCTCAGAATAAGAAGGGGTCTGGCTCTTTTTACCCTCAGACACTCATCCTAAAGCTTACCTATTTTAATTCTAGATAAAATATCTGCCCTTCTTCCACTCAAGAGGTGTTTCTTTTTAATTTCTGTTTCATTTTATTATTTTCGAACCACCTCTCTCTGTGCAGGAGGATCTGGAAGGCATATGCTCCTCAGACCTGTGCTCGTTCTGCTGCCTTAGTTCTTGATTCTCAAGCAGCCGTTTCTCTGAAAGATCTCTGTTTTAGAAACAAAAAAGGTGTTCTAGAAGCTCAGAGGTCAGGAACTGACTCTTTGCACTGCCCTCAGGGTAGACATGATCCAGACAGAAAATTCAAGAAAGTTGAAGGCCTGGAAGAAGCCTCCATTAAGTCTTACAATGTCATCCCATCAAGCCTGGTTATAGAAGCTCTGGAAAGCAGGAAGGAGAAATTGGGGATGAGGGATGGAAGTTGAGTCCTATAGACCCATGCCATTGCCCATGCCATGCCTCTGGCTTGGAAGCCCTGGTCCTGTCTGCACTAGACTGTATTTGACTATCTTGCAAGGCCTTCCTCTTCCAGGAAGCCCACCCTGCATCTAGGGGCCTGCTGTCAGTCCCACCCATGTCTTGTGTCTTGGGCTCTTGCTGCTTCATTCTGCTTCTCATTGTGAACTGCCTGGTGGTGTTTTTGTTTGTCTGTTTGTTTGTTTGTTTGTTTTAAATCACTGGTACTGCTATTAACTCTCCTGTTAAGAATTATTTTTTTGCTAGAATGTGAGTCTCTGAGAAGCAAGGACTGTATTTTATTCAGATTGTGGTCCTAGTATCTAGCATATGGGGTGATAAGTCTTGAGAAATGGCAAGTGAGGACAGAAGATGTATAAACATCTCTGCTCTGTCTCCTGCATGAGACTGGGTATTCTTCTGTCTCAGTTTCCTGAAGTTATATCCATTCCTGCAAAATAAGATATACAACAAAAATAATTACATTTGTTTGGTGTCCCATGCCTACAGGGTAAAATTACACTTTGTACACTTTGTTGTACATCACATAAGGCCTCTGTGGTCCAGCCCATACCTGCCTGGCCCCATCTCCCAGCCTTGAACATCCTACTCTTTCTTGCTCTGGGCTGCTGCACATTCTGTTCCTTCTACCTTGAATGCTTTTCCTCCAACTGTCCAGTTGACAAACTAGCAATCTCCCATCAGTCTCTGGGCCTTACCTGAGATGCAGCTGCTCACTGGAGCCTCCCACACTCCTGCAGCCAAACATGAGCATGCTTCCTGTGTGTCCTGCTATAGCCAGGGCATCCCCTCTTTGCTATTCACAAGCCCACCCTGCAGACAGCCTTTCTAGCCATTTCTATTCTGATTGCTGGAGTTACCTCCAAAATACAACATAAAATATAATTTTCTTAGACATGTCTTGGTACCCCAGTGTATCAACAGATGACATTTTAAGTACCTCTCTCCTCCTTTCTGTTTGCTATTCCTATTATTATGTTTAGTTTTTATATTTGACTACTTTTATATATTTAAGCCTCTACATTTCTTGTTGCATCAACTTTGACAGTGACTTATGTTGGTTTCACAGCTCATGAGGTGAGGGCCAGGGCCCTGCCCTCCATTAATAATTATTACTTGGCGGGGCAAGTGAGGATGGTTAATAGGTACAGAAATATGGTCAGATAAAATGAATAGGAGCTAGTATTTGACAGCACAACAGGGGGACTATAATCAAAAATAATTTGTTTTATATTTAAACATAACTAGAAGAGTGTAATTGGAATGTTTATAAACACAAAGCAATGATAAATGCTGAGGAGATGGATACCCCATTTACCCTGATGGGATTGTGATGCACTGCATGCTTGTAACAAAATATCTCACGTATCTCATAAAAATATACACCTACTATGTAGCCACAAAAATTAAACATTACAAAAAAATACTATTAAAAAAAAAGAAGTATGGCCAAGCATGGTGGCCCATGCCTGTAATCCCAGTAGTTTAGAACACTGAGGTGGGAGGATTGCTTGAGCCCAGGAGTTCAAAACCAGCCTACGCAACATAGCAAGACCCCATCTCTACAAAAAAAATTTAAGTTTGAGGCTGCAATGAGCTATGATTGCACCACTGCATTCCATCCTGGGTAACAGAGCAAGACCCTGTCATTCATATATATATATCTTGTTCTGCTAAAGAGTTGTACCAACGTAGATTTTCACCAGGAATGTGTAAAAATTCCAGATGGGATAATGTATATTTTTATCTGGCAACATAATTGTGATTAACTTTTGTGTGTCTGTTGCTCTCCTAGACTTTAATTATTGAAGGCAGAGGCAGAGGTGATTCGCCCAGGGCCTGGGAGGGCAGCATTCAATATTCATGTAACTATTAGAAGAATTAGCCCAAACTTAGAAATAAGGGATTGCTGGGCGTTCTTTCTGGGGAGTGCTGGATTGACACCTCTCATTGATTTTTCTACTGACAGGGCTACTTTACAGTTCCACAAGGCAGAAGTGAACCTATAGATTTTGGTCTGGTTGAGATACAAATAATTTCTAAATGGTAGAAAGGATGACCCTGGCCAGGTGCAGTGGCTCACGCCTGTAATCCCAGCACTTTAGGAGGCCAAGGCAGGAGGATCACTTGAGCCCAGGAGTTAG
Organism: Pan troglodytes; assembly: GCF_028858775.2. Taxonomy (NCBI): domain Eukaryota; kingdom Metazoa; phylum Chordata; class Mammalia; order Primates; family Hominidae; genus Pan; species Pan troglodytes. The sequence goes on along the minus strand of NC_072418.2, from coordinate 31,667,401 downwards.
AGACCAGCCTGGGCAAGATGGTGAGAGCTCATTTCTACAAAAATAACAATTAAAAATTAGCTAGGTGTGGTGTTGTGTGCCTGCTATTTGGGAGGCTGAGGCAGAAGGATCGCTTGAGCCCAGGAGTTTGAGGCTGCAGTAAACTATGATGATGCCACTGCACTGCAGCCTGGCTGATGGAGAGAGACCCTGTCCCTAAGAAAAAAATAAAGAACAGATAACCCCAATGGTTATGGGTACTGGCTCTGAGAGCATTACCTAGTTTTGCATCTCATGTAGCACTCATCCTAATGTTCTTTTAAGTTGCCTAAAATACCCTCTTCCTCAGATTCTCATTTGGTAGAGTTTTGATGTCTTGCTGGTTGCCTCTTAATGAGTTAAGTAAAATCTTTGACACATATTTATCATATATTTGCATAAAAGTCAAAATTTTATCTTTTTGAAATTATACTATAACACAACAATATAGTATTAGTAGAAATTTTAGCTTCAATAGTTTATTATGGGAAGCTCCTTCAAGGCAAGACCATCTTTTCTTTCTTTAGGCAAATGATGCTACAGTTATTATTTTGCAGGAAACAGGGCAAAGGTCTTGTTCATAAGAGAAATGTCTACTCCTCTGGTGAGACTCGACTGACAGAGTCTTTGGAAGAAGGTTAATATTCACGGTAATGAAGAGGGTTTGCCCTTAGGTGAAAAGACAAAGACCTTTGTCTTTTCTGCTAAAGAAAATCTTAACTGGTTTCAAAACCCTTGTCATCTCTCACATTTATCTCTTTCCTGGATCTGCTTTTTATCAGAAGAACCCCCCTCCCTGGGCCATCTGGGGTAGGATGTCACCACTGCCAGAGCATTCTCTTTGATTCCCAAATGTCTGTCCTGCCAAACCTGGACATGTTCTACCCTTTATTCTACCTGGCTCACAAGGTGGTTGTAAGACAGTGGTTCTCAACTGGAGGTGACTTTGCCCCCTAGGGGACATTTGGCAATGCCTGAGAACATCTTTAATGGCTGCAATTCAGGGGGTGCTGCTGGCCAGCAGTGCTGCTAAATAGCCCATGCACAGGACAGCCACGCATGATGAAGAATTATCTGGCCCCAAATGCTGAAAGTGTCACGGTTGAAAAAGCTTCTTGTAAGGGAGGTATGAAATAATAACTTTGCATTCTATTTACATTTTACAGATGAACTAACGGAGGCTCGGAAAGGTTAGTTGCCCCGCCCAAGGTCATACAGCAAGGAAAGAAACAGCGACCAGATCGCAGTTCTTTTAGGCCTGCTCTTTATTCTCAAGTATGCTGCGTCTGGGGCTATCAGTGGAACTGGGTAGGTGCCACTGCAGAGTGTGGAAGGGCACTGGATTAGGAAAGAGGAGAGGCTGCTGAGAAAGTGGGAGAGGTGTGAGACCCGCTAGTCTCATTTGATAAAAAATGAAGCATGTCAATGACTATGTACATTTAGCTATCGGTGCTGGTTCTTTGGCTGCTGCAGGAACCCAGGATTCCTCAACAAAGATCTCCACAGGTGATCACAGAGTGTGGTGGTTTAGTGAGAATCCAATTCATCTTAAGGTGCAGCCCTGTCTTGGGCTCTGAAAGCAGTGGCGTGTGTGGCAGAGACTGAGAAAACTTTTCTCTGTGAAGTGGGAGAGGAGGTAGACAGGGGTAAGTTTAGTCTCCATTAATAAATGGAAGCTGGCCAGCACTCCCAGGACATGCACAATCGCCCTCTGCCAAACAGCCGGCATCAGCAATCAGTTCTGGGAGCCAAGTAGTTGAGGAATAAAAATGAGCTGTTGGTTCCAGGGAGGGACGGGCAGCTCTTTAGGAAGATTAAAGTTACCCAGTGCCTTTCTGTCCCCTAATTACATTCCTTCTAGAGGATATATCTGAATAACCTGAGAATCTGCCTTAGCTGTGCAAAGCCAATAGACCATTACCTTGTTCCACAGAAATTGTGGGAAGGGGCAGAAGGAGCTGGTGCAAAACCACCTGACCCCTAGCTGGTACCTGCCCAGGTCTGCACTTTCCTACCTCAATGCTTTTGCTGACACCCTTCCCCATGCCTGGCATTCCCTTCCTAGTGCTGACACCCTCCCCTTGCCTAGCCTCGAAACTCCTCTGTTCTTCAATGCCACTTCTGTGAAGGCTGCCTTTAACTTCCATCTGGAAATGACCACTTTGCCCCCTGAATTCTTGTAGCCTGTCTCTTTATCTGCCTGTTTCTCGTGACTCTTATGATTCTCTTTGTATTGTGTTGTGGACTGAATGTTTATGTTTCCCCCAAACTTTATATGTTGAAATCCCAACCCCCAGTGTGATGGTATTTGGAGGTGGTGCCTCTGGGAAGTAATTAGGTCACAAGGGCAGAGCCCCCATGCATGGGATGAGTGCCCTTATGAGAAGAAGCCAGAGAGCTGTTCCTTCTGCTCTCTACCATGTGGGAGCACAGTGAAGACAGGAAGCTGCCAACCAGGAAGCAGCCCTCACCACACACTGGGTCGGCTGGCGCCGTGATCTTGAACTTCCCAGCCCCCAGAACTGTGAAAAATAAATTCCTGTTATTTATAAGCCACCCAGTCTGTGGCATTTTGTTAGAGCAACCCGAGTTGACTAAAACTTGCAGTTGTTTGAGTTTATATCTAATTCTATTTTGTGGTTTCCTAAAAGAAAACACTCATACAAAGATATTTTGTGGAAACTAAGAGGAGGGTTGTCACATAGGAGAGCTTACCACTGCAGCCATATCTTGGGTCTCTGTGCTCTGAATCCCTGCTAGGCCAGCCTCCTGGAGGTGAGTGGGCTTGTTTTTCTCTCTTCTCTTTCCCAACAGGCACTACCTTGGCTGACTCCTCTCTCTTCTATACTGGAGGTTACAGTTATCCTCGCTTGAGCTTCTGCCTCCATCTTGCTCACCCTGACCCCACTGGAAGTCAGTCTTGTGATCCTTCAGAGTCACCCTCATTCCTACACCAACCTCAAGCAGCACATCAGAGCATATCCCCACAAAAAACAGGGCTCTGGCTGCTCAAAGAGGAGTCCTGGCAATTAGAGGTTCCTCCTTTTTATTGCCTCACTCCCTGGATCCTTGCTTTTCCTCTCTGCTAAATCGGATGGAAGGTATTTGTCTTTGCCCTTCCACTTCTGTTCCAGCTCTTAACCTATGCAGGTGCTTAAGAGCCACTTAATTGGATGAATGAATTAGATATTTTTCTTGCTGGAGTCTCTGCCAAGATAAGCTGAGGACCCCAATTCCTGCCTGAAAAGAACATTTCTTGACCACTCTACCTGCCTTTCTCCCACGTCTTTGTCCTGGCTTCCTGAGGGGGCTTGTCTTATCTAGACCTGAGGGGAAAAGGACAGAAAGAGAGTGATTGGAAGGATTATTTTCTGAAGAATTCCCCTGCCTGGGAACCAAAGGACATGAGGTAGCAGGAGGGAGTTGTGATCAGTAGAGGAGGAAAATGGAGACGCAAGAAAATTCTTATGTAAAACTTTCAAACTTTAGAAGAGGAGAAACTTTATATTTCTTATATTGTGAAACCTTAGACAGTAGAAGCTGTGAAAAGAAATTCTCCAACTGAGTTTTAGCAGAATCTAAGGACTGGTGAACCGTTAGGGAAAAATAGGTTTGGTTCTAGCAGTGAAACTTAACAAGAATATAGGTTCTGCTCATTAAATACGCTGCCTGCCTGTGTTCAAAATTGAAGGGTGTCTTTCTAAAGTTATACCATGCTTCAGTGTCATTCCAATGTATTTTCTTAGTCCTTGACATTTAATTATTCACAACTGCTTTTTACTGCCTCATTTATATTACCATCATGAATGTAATATTATCATGCAATTAAATGGCATAATATCTTGCAAAACTGACTGTCTGCCAAGTAGGTCCTAGGTACTGGTTAAAACAGTTGAGTTGGCAATCAATGGAACATTAAAGTATTTTATGGGAATTAAGAAAGACAAGATATATTGAATTTCAATGGCTGCTAGCTGAATCCTCTAACTCCTTTGTAAAGCTTGTTAGCCCAGTATCCAAATTAAGTCTCCAGCTCTAAAGTCAGACTTCAGAAGCAAAATCAAATCAGCTATACCTAAGAAAAACAAGAGCGGAAAATAAGAGGTGAAGCAAATTCAAGTAGGTCAGCTTGAAATCTTTAGTTGGTCTTTAAATTTGTTTAAAAGAAAAAAGAATTACATTACACATAAAAGAAGGGGATAAAGTATAGTATGTAAATTTAAAATGCTGCTTTTCAGACTTCTGGTTTATTGTCTGGCAGGTTGGAGCTCAGAAGTCTCCACTTTGTTCTAATAACAAGTGAAAAGCTGACTTTATCACAGGATGTTTTTCTCTCCACACACCTTGCCATTGCAGTACTAAACATCTGTTCACCTCAGTTCCTGTACCAAATATACCATGTCCACCTTGCAACAAAAATTACAGGGCATACGACAAGGCAAAAACATGGTTTGAAGAAACTGAGCAAGCACCAGAATCAGAGTCTGGTATGGCAGGAGTGTTGGAATTATCAGCCCAGGAACTTTACAAATATGTACATAAGTAATATGCTAAGGGTATTAATGAAAAAGTACATAACATGCAAGAACAGATGGATAATATAAGCTGAGGAAAGATTCTTTGAGTTTGAGTATATAACAGAGAAACTGCCAAAACTCAAAAGCAAACAGAAAAAAAAGACTGACGAGAAAAAAAAAACAGAACAGAGTGTCTAAGAACTGTGAGACAACTACAAAATGTGTATTAAGGGGTAGAGGGAGGAATTAAGAATATTTTGTTATTATAAAGCACCTGCACTTCGTGAAGTGCTACAGAGTTATCAGAAAGTAGGCTTGGAGTAGTCGTAAATGTATATCGAAAACTCTAGGACAACCACTAAACAAGTAAAAGAAATACAGCCCACCTAGTGGTGAGAAACTCAAAATTTTTCCTGTAGGATCAGGAACAAGGCAAAGAATGTTACCACCTTTTTTTTAACATTGTACTGAAAGTGCAGCTAAACATAAGACAGGAAAAAAAAAACACAAAAAGTATACACATTGGTAAGAAAAAAAAATACAGCTGTCTTTGTTTGCAGAGTATAATCCTCTCCGTAGAAAAATCTAAAAGATTTGGCAAGAATACTCTTGGAATAAGCAATTATAGTAAGGTTTCAGGATTCAAGGTTAATATGCAAAAGTCAATTGCATTTCTATATACCAGCAATGAACAAGTAAAATTTGAAATTAAAAACACAGTGCCATTTACATTAGTACCCTGAAAATTGAAAATACTTAGGAAAAATCCAACAAAATATGTATAAGATCTATACAAGAAAAATTACAAGACTCATGAAAGATATCAAAGAGCTAAATAAATGGAGAGATATTCCATATTTATGAATGAAAAGAGTCAACATTGTCAAGATGTCAGTTCTTCCCAACTCATATATAGATTAAATGAAATTTGGATAAAAATCTCAACAAGTTATTCTCTGGATATCAACAAACTGATTTTAAAGTAATATGGAGACCATCTCTCTGGATTCAAGACTTAGTGTAAAGCTACAGTAATTAAGACAGTATGGTTTGGTAAAAGAATAGACAAGTAGATCAGCAGAACAAATAGCCCAGAAATAGACCCACATAAATAGAATCAATTGATCTTTGACGAAGCAAAGACAATACAGTGGAGTCAAGATAGTCTTTTCAACAATTGGTGCTGGAACAATTATACATCCACATGCAAAAGAAATGAATCTGGACACTATCTGCTTACACCCTTCACAAAAATTAAAATGGATTATAAACCTAAATGTAAAACACAAAATTATAAAACTCATAGAAAATAACATAGGAGAATATCTAGGTAAGCTTGGGTATGGTGATGACTTTTTAGATATGACACTGAAGGTATGATCCATGAAAGAAATAATAGATAACTTGAGCTTAATTAAAATTAAAAACTTCTGCTCTATAGAAGACAATGTAAAGAGAATGAGAAGCCAAGCCATAGATAGAAAATATTATCAAAAGACATATCTCATAAAGGACTTTTATCCAAAATATACAAAAAACTCTTAAAATTCAATAATAAAAAAAGTAACAGCCAATTTAAACCTGGGAAAATGACCTGAATAGACATCTCACCCAGTAATATTTACAGATGGCAAGTAATCATATAAAAAGATGTTCAACATTATATGTTACTAGAGAATTTCAAGCTAAAACATTGAGATAACACTGCCCACCTGTTAGGAGGGCCAAAATTGAAAACACTGACATCAACAAATTCTGGTGATTACATGGAACAACCAGAATTCTCGTTCATTGCTGGTTGGAATGCAAAGTGTACAGCTACTTTGGAAGACAGATTGACAGTTTCTTATAAAACAAAACCTATAATTCAGCAATCATACTGCTTGGTATTTGCCCAAGGGAGATAGAAACTTACATTCAAACAAAAAATTGTACATGGATGTTTATAGCAGCTTTATTCATAATCGCTGAAACGTGGAAGCAATCAAGAATGTCCTTCAGTAGGTGAATGGACAAATAAACTGTGTGGTACATTCAGAAAATGGAATATTATTCAGTGCCAAAATGAAATGAGCTATCAGACCATGAAAAGGCGTGGATATTACTAAGTGAATATTACTAAGAGAATGCACATTACTAAATGAAAAAGGCAAATCTGAAAAGGCAACATACTGCATCACTTAACTATATGATATTCTGAAAAAGAAAAAACTTTGGAGTCAGTAAAAAGATCAGTGATATCCAGGAGTTAGGAGGGAGGGAAGAATGAATAGATGAACCCAGGATTTTTAGGGCAGTGTAACTATTCTGTGTGATACTACAGTGGTGGATACATGTCATCATACTTTTGTCAAAACCCACAGAATGTACACCACCAAGAGAAACCCTAATGTAAACGTGGACTTTAGGTGATAATGATGTGTCAGTGTAGGTCCATCAATTAACACAGATGCACCCCTATGGTGGGGAATTTTGATAGTGAGGAGGTTGTGTGTGTGGAGACAGGGGGTATATGAAAACTGTGTATTTTCCTCTTGATTTTCCTATAAACCTGAAACTCCTCTGAAAAATAAAGTTTATTCACTTAAAAATGATGCTTTAGATGAATATTTACTAACATTAAAAGTTGTTTGCAATGTTTTAAGCGAAAAAAATTTACAAAGCCAATTACTGTTATACATTTATACTTATAAATATGTATGTTTATATTTATGTCACTTAGGACAGTGTGGAGCAGATAATAGCATGTTTATATCTTTACTCACTTGTTTAATTCTCTTAATAAAACTATAATGTAAACATGTTATTACCAGTATAATCCCCTTTTTGTTTAAAAGTGCATAGAAATAGTTTTGGAAGAGTATGAAACCATTTTCAGAATTTTTGGAATCATGCCTGGAAGGATATGAAAGGATTCTCTTTGGCCAATTTTTCTTTTCTTTTGTTTATCTCTATTTTATTATTTCTCTATAGTGAACATGTATTGTTGTTTTTCAATAAAACAGTAATTTTTATGTTTGTTTTACTTTGTTTAAATTAGGCTTTTCAACAGGTAGCTCACACTGCACATGAGGGTATAGAGTGAAAAGCAAATCTTCCTGGATCAAGTCCCCGGGTCTCTTTACTTTCTCCATCAGAAGACAAAGATTTCACAAGTAAATAGTTCCTAGTGAATCTTTTCAGAGACTGTCTCTATATTGACAAGCATAAATGTATATGAGTTACCTTCTTTTCCCCATGACAAATGATAGCATCCTATACACAGTTATTTACCCTGCTGTTTTATTTAGTTGCACATCTTAGAATTTGTTCTAAATCCATACATACAAAGCAGACTCTTTGTTTCTAATGTCTGTAAAATATATTATTGTTTAGATGCACTATGATTTATTTAACACCTCCCCCAGTAATGGGTATTTAGGATGCTTTGTCTTTTGCCTCTGCAGACATTGATGTTACAGTAAATATCCTTGTATAGACTATTTTTCTGCATACCTACAAGAATATCTGGGGTATAAATTTCTTGAAACAAAGGTACCAGGTCAAAGAGTTAATGCATTTTAAAATGCTGGCATTTGCCTAGTGGCCGTCAAAAGCATTATGCCAGTCGAAACTCCCAGCAAAATGATTGAGCACCTGTATATCTAATGTGTACTTACCAGAGGTAGCCAAATATCTATGTATGCCTTTCCTCACCCAGCAAGGTGCTGTCAAATATTATTTTAAATAATGACAAAAAATAGATTCAGCAATCATTTATGTTAGACTTGATCTGGCATTTGTGTTGAGATTACCATGAGACTTTGAGACTGAAGTGAAAATATGCCTGGATTCAATTATTTTTAAAACACACTGAGAAATCACTTGATATATTGCTGAAGGGCCGTGCAGAGATATATTGCAGAGAACTGTTGAGAGAGATTGTTTGTTCTGAGTTCCAAAGAAAGTTGCATGCTAAGGTTTAGCAACTGGGGGCCTTCTGGCCAGGACTCATCTGTTTCACTACCTCTCTCCAGAATCTTCCTCCATGAAAAGAAAATTGGTGAACCCCACCATCTCACTGCTTCAACAGTTGATTTAATCCTTTCAATGGGCTTTGACTTCTTGCAAGGACCTGGCCTTCAGGATAGGAGGAAATGGTCCAACTCCAGCAGCCTTGAGGATTAGGCTCCCAGTGATCATCAGGATTAATTATTACTCCATAACATCATTATAGTCAGGGCATTGATTTAGAAAAAAAAAACAAGACAATGTAATCTGCTTTGCACAGAGGGCGAGGGAGTTGAGAGCAGGTGCAATTTAAATGGAATTGTTTTATTACTTGCTCATCATATTTGGCTGCTGCCAGAAGAAAAGATGTCACAAACTTTTTTTTTTCTTCCTCTCTTTTTTGAGACAGTTAACTTTATTTTGTGTGATGCAAACAAGACCTATGTGACTCATTTAGACTCAGCCCAGCATTCAGATATCTAATTATTATTTTCTTGGATGTGTATTGGGTTTTGTGGACTTTTTAGAGATGGCTGTATGATGTGTTTGATGAGCAGGGAAGGCTGTGGGGGGAGATGGGGGTCCTGCAGCATTCTCTTCCATTGGAAGATGAAATGGGGTTCCTGCTCTGGAGAGGAATAGGAGGGGACCTGCCAACCTGCCATGTGCCCTCTTTCAGGGGTTTTGCTGCCTGCAGCTGTAATGGTTCTTTACAACAACCCTGAAAGGTTTTGGATGTGTGCCAAGACTTTCAGAGAGTCCTTGCACTCAGAGGATTACACATTAGAATGGGTGAAGACCCTGCCCCTTGGGTAAGCACCACATATCTGACATGTGGCCTCTGCTCAGGCACCTCTGGGGTCCCTGGGAGACCACACTGTTCCTTGTGTCTGGATCATGTGACCCCTTCTCAGGTTCTGGGAAGTGGGAGCCTGGCTGGTGGGTGTGAGGCAGTCCTCACATCCCACTCCCTTGCCCTCCTTGATTGATTCTGGAGTTAGCACATGACCCAGTTATGACCAATAAGATGCTACCAGGTTTTGCTGGGAATTCTAGGAGAGAAACTCTTGTTTTTTTTCCACTTTGCTGGAACAGCACAGGTTGGGTGCCCTGGAGTTGCTGCCACCACTGAGGAGGGTCTGCTTCAGAGGGGAGCCAATGGGGAGGAGAGACAGAGGAGGCTTCCCTGAAACACACACATGCTCTTCCATCCCACTGTGCCTGAAGCCGGCATGCCTCCAGGCTCCTCCGTTGTAGGAGGTGGCAAGGCCCACCTTGGGGTAGGGTTTCTCTCATGTGTATCTAAAACGTCCCTGATACCTGATTTTTTGTCCCTGCAGAAAATCAGAAGCGCCAAGTCGGCTCCTTAGTTAACTCGCGCAAGCCGCCTTCCATCTCTATGTAGCCTCCTACTTCCTGCCTGACTGCGCTGAGGGCAATATCAAAATTTCCAGACTCTATTAGGAGCAAATTTCTACTTAAGGTTTTACAGCTTAGCACATTTTGATTGGATGTTTGTGGAAATCTGGGGAGGAACGTTGATGATAGACACAGGAATAGAAAATCGGTGCTAGACTGCAAGTTCCCTGGGGGCAGGGCTGAGGCCTCCCCCAGTCCTCTTATGCCCCTGTCCCTGGCACTCAGTGCAGCGCTTGGCTGAGTTAAGGGATCGAGGTTTGGCTGGAATCAGGAACCCAGGGTTATCCTAATTCAACTTTCTCATTATCCATTTGGGATGGGAAGCAGGTAGGGTGGTAGGTTCAATGTCTATTGTCCTTTGGCCTGATTTACTTTGACCCCAGATCCTCATTCCTGACCTTCTTGCACTGACTTCTCCCCTCGTGTCTAATGGTGCGTTGACAGTGCCTTTTATCTCTGATCTTGAGGGACAGCTGTGCTGAGAGTGGAAAGGATATAAGGACCAGAAAAAATTTGTCTGATGAAGTAGTCCATACTGAGGCCAAATGTCCCTTCTGGCCCTGATTCCGGCCTTGGTCGGAAGAGTCAGCAGCCCTTATTTGCAGTTCTGTCCAGGGCCCCTGGGCAAGTCACTGACCCCTCTGCTGAGGAAACTTAAAATGTCTGGTGCATAAATTCCCAGCCTGTTACATCTTGCTTCAAGGAATGAAGCCGCTATGCTGGCATAAATCATTTGAAAATTATAAAGTGCTTTACATGTGGTTGTTATTGTTAAAAATGTTATCCTTTTCCTATGTTAATAGCATGGATAACAACAATAACTAAAACGGCATTTTCCCTGATGGACAGAGAAAAACCACAGGAGAACTCAGTTTGTCTATGTGGGTTCCTACCACAGGGCTTCCTGGGCCAGGCAGGCAGGAGAATGGCTGCCATTCCTTCCTCCCAGGCTGTCTTCGTCCTTGAGGGGAAAGCCTGTCCTGCCGGTTGCCCACCTGGGCAGCTCTATCCTAAGATGAGCCTTAACATTTGCAGGCCGCCTGCTTCTGGCATGGGGAGAGAAGCTATAGGAGAGGCAGGGCCAGGGCATCCTGGCTGACACCCATGTGGAGAGGAGCAGGGTAGGGCAGTCTTCTCCAGGTAATGGTAGCAGGGCTCCTAAGCCTGTGGATTGGGGGTATAATAACTGGTTGGTAACTGGTAACCAGTTGGATATATGTGACTTACACAGGGCCCCTCACTGTGGCCTTTGCATGCTGGCCTTAGGAGGGCCTGGCCCAGCTGTCTCTAGGATAGCCCAGCATCCTAGAGGAAGCTTTTCTTCCCCACCTTTAAAGGTGAAACAAACATGCAAACCCCTCACCACCTGCGGGGATCCCTTGGTCTCAGGAGGAGGAGGTAGGACTGTGGAGTTCTGGGCAGGGCTTACACCCTGTTTGTATTTTCCTGTTTGGTTCTCACCATCATCTGTGATATAAACACTATTGCCTCCACTAAACCCATGAGAAAATAGAGACACAGAGAGATTAAATTGATTGCCCATGGTATTATTTTGCTTAAAAAGGGATGGAGGCAGAATTTGAGCCTGTGGATTCCAACTTCAGAGCCTGGGCCCCAAACTCCTGTGCTGCCCCTTCTCACATGCACATGTGTTTCTCTGGTCTCCTGCCCTAACATGCTTGGCCCAGGGCAGATGTTCAACAGGTTTGTTAAAAGGTCAGTGAAGGTTAGACATCAAATGATAAGGGAAATATTTTTGGTAGCTTGAATGCTTCTAGTGACAGAGACGGTTATGTGTTCACCAAGCCCAGGTACACAGGGGACTCATGTCTGACTGCCGCCGTGAGATGGGGTCTGTGAAATGTGGGCAGAAGTGTCATGGGCTCCCGTAGGCCCTGCATATGGAACCTCCCAAACTCTCATTTTCCTTCCCTTTCCAGTGGGTTCATGGGGTAGATGTGGAAGGTCCAAGCAAGGCAGAACTGCAAGACAGAAGGAGCGCGGGCACTTGTGTCATCACATGGAGGAGGGCTGTCCAGGAGAGTGGCTCAACCACTGTGATCTGAGGAGGGATACTATTTCTTTACTGTGTTAAGCTGTTGAAATCTTGAGTTTTGTTATAGCAGTTATATATCCCAACTGTACACTTCTTTCAGAAAGGCTTGCTTTAGACGTGTTTAGGAATCTTCAGCTATAATCTTCAGTATAACTTTGTGTGTGTGTGTGTGTGTGTGTGTGTGTGTGTGTGTGTGTATTCAAACATGTCACTTTGGACGTATCCAAAGCACATTTGCCCATTTATCTCCACTCTGTTCCCAAGTTCAAAACCCTTAAATACCTATCTATTTTTTCTTCCCATAGCTACTAAGAGATCTCTCCACCAGACATCCAGAATTAAACATTATACCAGCTTATACAGTCTCCCTTCAAACAAACAGTTTTCAGCCAACTCTAAAGCTGTCCCTTTCATTTACTTTCAGTGAAGCTCTTAGCATGAAGCTGCATACGGTTGAAATCTGGGTGGCATGGCAGAGAAAACCATTGGTATTTAAAAGGAAACTTTTTGGGTAATGTTTTTTTATGATCCTCAGAAGCACAAAGGGTGTTTGATGCTACATCTGCTGCAAGCAATGGGCTGTGTCTGGGATGTGCGAGGCATTCATGCCTGGGAAATCTTCAGAGTCTCTGAAAAGCCTGGGGGAGGCCGGCATACCTGGCACAGCAGATGAAGGTAGGGTGTTTCCAGTGCATAGAGACAGCCGCGAATGGGGCATATGATGGAAGTCACAGCCATTTTAGAGGCCCTGCAACTGACACGGGAAATAGGAAAGCCACATGATATTTGAACTGATGAGTCATCAGCGTGCTCAACTAGAATCCAACAGATTCCCCTCACCATCTTCAAACCACAAGAGTGGCTTAGTCTGATGTCTGTAGTGGCAGGGTTGGCTTTGTTACCCCAAGTGATCGATGGGGAAACTGAGGGAGCTGGAGTAATTTGCTCAAGGTCATTTATCTAGTAACTGGCAGAGCTTGGACTTGGACCCATGTCTGTCAGCTGCCAAAGCCAGGATTCGGGGCTGTGTCACAGTCTTACAGGGAAGTCTCATAGGAAAGGCAGGAAGTGCATGTGCGTCTGCTAGGATTATTCTGAGAGACCCCCCTCTCACACAACATCATCTGGAACTTCCCTGCCAGGGTTTTTTTACTTTTTTTTCCTTTCTTTCGGTGGCATCTCTGCTTTCTTTGTATCCATTCCCAAGACCAAGGAGTGGGGCTGACGTGTTTGGTATACAGTCCCTGTCTGTATGGTTCTCTAAAGCAGGCCACACAGCAGCTGTGGTGTTGAACCCCTGAAATCCTCAGCTGAGTGTGGTGGCTTGCCAGTGCAGGGAGGAAAGAGTATCTTGGGAAGAGGAAAGAGCTTGCGGAAGGCCCAGGGATGTTAATGAGTGTGGTGTAATCGGGGCAAAGCAACTCAAGGGACCTGGAGCTCAGCATGGATGGGGCCAATGGTGAGGATAAGGGGAGAGATGACAGCAAGGACTAAAGGATGAAGGTCTGTAAAAGACATGCCAAGGACCCTGGGTGGCATCTTGTAGGTAATGGGCATAGGTGGGAGGGTGGCGATCCCAGGTTTTGCCATGCAAAAGGGAGAGACTGCCTCGGCTCCATCTGGGACTGTTGCAGTGACCCACCAAGAAGACCAAGCATGTCATTCCTTATATTGATGAAGCATTTTGTAGGTTTCAAAATCTATCCACATTCATCATGGAATTTGAGGTACATGGGGAGGATGTTATTATTTCTGGTTGACACATTCTGGCCCTGAGGCCTTTGTTGCCATGTGTATAATGAGTATACACTCTGCTCTCATGCTTGCTGTTTGTACTCTCCTAATGGTCTCTTTCGATAAACAGAAGTTCTTATTTTTAATATAGACCAGTTTGTCGAGTTTGTCTTATATGTTTCATGTATGTGCCCTGTTTAAATATTTTTACTTACCTTAAGATCATAAAGATACGGCATTTTTTGAGTGTGAAAACCAGAAAGTAACTGAGACAGGTCTCAATCAATTTAGAGGTTTATTTTACCAAAAGGTTAAGGCCCAGGGGCTTGTGACACAGCCTCAGGAGGTCCTGAGAACATGTGCACAAGATGGCTGTGTTACAGCTTGGTTTTATATGTTTTAGGGAGTTAGAAGTTACAGGCAAAGACATAAGTCAATACATGGAAGATACACGTTGTTTGGCCTGGAAAGTGGACTTTTGGAAGCCAGGGGCTTCCAGGTCATAGGTGGAGTCAAAGATTCCTGGTTGGCAATTGGTTGAAAGAATTAAGCCTTGCCTGAAGAGTTTGAAGTCAGCAGAAATAAATGCTCAGGTATAAATAAGGGGGTTGTGAAAGCCCAGGTTCTTGTCATGTGGATTAAGCCTCCAGGTAGCAGCCATCACAGAGAATAGATGGTAAATGTCTCTTATTGGACATTAAAAGATGTCAGACTTGGGCCGGGCACGGTGGCTCACGCCTGTAATCCCAGCAGTTTGGGAGGCTGAGGTGGCTGGATCACCTGAGGTAGGAGTTTGAGACCAGCCTGGCCAACATGATGAAACCCCGTCTCTACTAAAAATATAAAAAATTAGCTGGACGTGGTGGTGGGCACCTGTAACTGAAGCTACTTGGAAGACTGAGGCAGGAGAATCACTTGAACCCCGGAGGCAGAGGTTGCAGTGAGCAGAGATTGTGCCATTGCACTCCAGCCTGGGCAACAAGAGTGAGACACTGTCCAAAAAAAAGAAAGGTGTCAGACTCTCCAAAAAAAAAAAAAAAAAAAACCTACTAAGGGAAGGAGATTCTCTACAGAATGCAAATTTCCCCCACAAGAGACAGCTTTTCAGGAACATTTCAGACTATGCCAGAGAAACATTTTTGGGGGTAAGAAACTTTGATATCTGTTTTCTGTCATATGATGCTCTGCCACAGTCAGGTCGGAATTCAGTGTCTTATTGCTGCAGTCTGTTTTGTCAGTCTTAATATCTCTGTTTTAATGTTCATGCTTGTCGGTTGTACCTAAACTCCAAAGCTAGGCATGTCTGATGCCCTTTTTCCATCATGTCCTGGACTAGTTTTCCAGATTTCTCTGGGATTCCCTTGGTCAAAAGGGAGATACATTCGGTCATTTGAGGGGCTCAGAATTTTATTTTTGGCTTACAGTGGAAATCTGGAAAAGGCCTTTCTGAGTAAGTGACATTTCAGCACTAAAGGACACCAGGGAGAGGGCCAGGAACCCGGGCACACATCTCAGGTGACCATGCTGACCCCTCTGCTTGGGACGCCGAGGAGACAGCCAGGAACCTGGGCGCACATCTCAGGCGACCATGCTGACCCCTCTGCTTGGGACGCCGAGGAGAGGGCCAGGGACCCTGGCATGCATCTCAGGCGACCATGCCGAGGACAGGGCCAGGAATCTGGGCACGCATCTTAGGCGACCATGCTGACCCCTCTGCTTAGGACGCCAAGGAGAGGGCCAGGAACCCGGGCATGCATCTCAGGCGACCATGCCGAGGAGAGGGCCAGGAACCTGAGCACGCATGTTAGGCGACCATGCTGACCCCTCTGCTTAGGATGCCGAGGAGAGGGCCAGGAACCCGGGCATGCATCTCAGGCGACCATGCTGACCCCTCTGCTTGGGATGCCTTTTCCTTCAGTTGGACCCTGTCTTTGGAACCACAAATTCCTTTCCCCCTCAGGTTAGACTGCAGCAGAGAGGGCAGACAGCCAAGGAAAGAAATGCAGCAGCAGCACTGTTTGTCTTAGAGTCCTCAGAGTTCATGGACTTGTGGCTGGCAGGAAACAACATCATCAAATGCATCAAGAATTGCCTTAAGGTTGACAGAGGTGAAGGCAGGAAGTTGAGGTATGCTTTCAGGACAGCTTTTGGCCTCCTGAGCCATTTAGAAGAAAGGACACACCTTTAAAGCACTAGAGACAAACAAAGGGCAGTGTGCCTGCAACCTCCCGCATTTCCTAGTGAGTTTGATTTGATTTAAGAGGCTTTTGTGCAAAGTGAAAATCAATAAAAACAGAACTGGCAGGTCTCCCCTGCAGAGAGCCTATGAGTGCCTTCCATCAGGAACACGCTTCTGGGACAGCAGCTCCAGGTCCTCACTCGGGACAGAGAATGCTGGGCGTGTCTTCAGAGCTGCACTGCCCATTTCTCGGACCCCAGGCTGGCTTTATTCATCAGTGCCAAGAAGGGCCCTGAGCAGGTGTGAAGTGACGGTGTTGTCTTCAGAGCAGCAGTAACTGTGGTCTAGCTGGTCCTAGGTCGGGGGCAACAAGCAGTGGTTTCAGGCTTGTCAAATTTTGGTCACTGCTCACCTTGGTTGACAGCGATTTGGGGATAAAGAGTGGCTAAGCACGAAGGCTCCAGAGCCAAGACTGTCAGGCTTGAATCCTGCCTCTGCCATTTACATCCTCTGGGACTGTGGGCAAGTGACTTACACTCTGTGCCTCAGTTCCGTCATCTGCAAAATGAGGATAAGAAACCAGCATGTTGAGTGGATTCATGGAGTCAATATGGGCAAAGCACCTGGAACAGCATTGACGTGGAGTCCACACTCAGCGAATGTCATTCGCCAACAGTTTCATGCAGTCATTACATCTACTGAAGCAAAAATGGATTCCTAGATTCCAGAAGCTATTTGAACTTCCTTAACTATCAGGTTGTAGCAACGGGAAAATTATTAGAATAAAGTAAAGAAGTTTCCTGGCTGTTAAGAAATTTAAGAAAGTTAACTACCAGAAAATTATTGGAATATTTCAGATGGCCAAGTGCATGTTTGCCTGAAACATTCTGATAAAGGAGGCAAAAGTAACTGGGATTGCAGGCACATGTTACCACATCTAGCCAATTTTTTTTTTTCTTGTAGAGATGTGGTCTCCTTTTGTTGCTTAGCCTGGATTCGAACTCCTGAGCTCAAGTGACCTTCCCACCTTGGCCTCCCAAAGTGCAGAGAATACAGTTGTGAGCCTCCATTCCTAGCCCCATTGCACTTTTTAATATGTAAGTGTGAAAAATAATGGCCAGGTGCAGTGGCTCACGTCTTAATTCCAGCACTTTGGGAGGCCAAGGCAGGCAGATCAGTTGAGGTCAGGAGTTTGAGACCAGCCTGGCCAACATGGTGACACCCCATCTCTACTAGAAAATACAAAAATTAGTGGGGCGTTGTGGTGCACACTTGTAGTCCCAGCCACTCAGGAGGCTGAGACAGTCAAGTCACTTGAACCTGGGAGGTGGAGGTTGCAGGTCGCAGTGAGCTGAGATCATACCACCACACTCCAGCCTAGGTGACAGAGTAAGACTCCAACTCAAACAAAAAAAAAAAGAAAAGAAAAATACATCAACTCCATAATACATTTAAAGGTTTCCTTCTTGGTGGGATGGTTAGTCAAGGTTTTCTCTCTGCATAGAGACGAACTTATGACTCAAGAACTTTGCATTTGAGTGGGGTGACTAGAGGATAGAAGAAGGAGTTGGAGGTCATTCCCTGCAGCTCTGGCACCCTGACTAGGCTGTGGCCTTTTTCTGAGTCTGGTTCTTTGGGGTTCCTGTTGTTTTAGTTGGTCCTGATCTTCCATATAAATCTCTAGCCTCTCTTTCTGTTGCATCTGAGCAAAAATCTTGGGTTCTGCACTCTATCCATGAGTGTCCTATGCCATTAAACACTGTCCCTTGAGGACTGAGAAGCATTTGGGGTCACAGATGGGCATCACTCCTGCCAGAAGTCCATAGGTGACTGCCATGCTAGAGGTCCTACAGCTGCCCCAGCAGGTAGCATGTGAGCTTGGTGGCCCAGGATGCAGCTGATCTGTTCTGAGCTGCTGTCGATATGGCCACAGACACACCTTCCTTCTCGTCTCTCCTTTGTTTCTTTCTTTTTTTTTTTTTTTTGAGACAGAGTCTCACTCTGTCACCCAGGCTGGAGTGCAGTGGCACGATCCCTGCTCACTGCAAACTTCGCCTCCTGGGTTCAAGTGATTCTTCTGCCTCAGCCTCCCGTGTAGCTGGGACTACAGGCACACGCCACCACACCCAGCTAATTTTTGTATTTTTAGCAGAGATGGGGTTTCATCATATTGGTCAGGCTGGTCCTGACCTCGTGATCCTCCCACCTTGGCCTCCCAAAGTGCTGGGATTACAGGCGTGAGCCACAGTTCCTGGCTGGTCGTCTCTCCTTTCTTAACTCAACAAAGGAGAGAGTAAGTTAGAGCAATGTTTGCAAACTTCATTTGCCCAAACCAAGAATTCCCCAGGGATTCCCAGAACTAAAGGAGTGAGGAAGTGGGCAAGCAGGAGGGGTCCAGGGACCCTGGCATACCTTTAGTGCTCACATTAACCCATTTAACGTTATGGGGTTTTCTGGAAAATTATTTTTTTAACATCAAGACTTCTGCAGCTCACAGGGTTTCTATGAAGAACCTTCTAGCACAGACATCCTATGTCCAAGCTCTATCTTGCCTGAAACTTTCTCAAAAGGCATTTTTTCCCGTGAGAAATATTTTAGAAAATTGGCCTGAAAGGGGTTTTAAAATATCTTCTTTGCATAAATATTTTATCTTCCAAAATCATTTGTTTCAAAATGTTTTCAGAATTATTTGGAAGAGGAGGGTGGGGAGTCTTTCAGTAGTGACGGTAACTTGTAACACTTGGTTCACAGAATGTCCCCTGCCCAGGACAGGGCCCCAGCCGACCTCCCTCATCAGGGGCTGCTGGCCCACTACCTGGCACCGCGAAGAGTAGCCCCCACAGGGCTGGCCTTTTTCTTTTACGAAGGACCCAGCCATGTGATGTCACTATCCTCACACAATCCTGTGGCCTGGCATCAGTTTACAGAAGACAGTTTGGATCGTCACAGGGCAGGTGAGTTTTCTCTGGGTTTCACAGTGCATATCAGGGGATCTGGGCTCACATGCACGTCTTTTGAGTTCCAGCCCAGTGGTCTTCCCACGACATGCCAGTGCTGAGGGAGACCACTTATTTGAACATAATAAGCTTAGAAGAGAGGCCTTATAGAAGGAGATGACTTGGAGGGCAATGGAGGAGGGTGTGTGCCGTGAGAGAAAGGCTCAGAACGAGGCCCTGACCACAGCAGGTGTGAGGGTCGGGGAGGGGAAGAGGAGCCAGGGATGGACTGAGAAAGCCTGACCAGAGAGCTGGAAGGAAGAGCACAGGGCCCAGAAGCCAAGAGAATATGTGTTGAGGAGAAGAGCGTGGCCGCTGGTACACGTGCGTGCAGGACAGGAGATGCTTACTAGATAGAGAGGAAATGATAATTCTGGAGAAATACTTTCCTTGAGATTTCCATTTTTCTTCCCCTGGATGACCAATATCCTTCTCTTTGGAAAGGTGCAATATTGTGGCTCATAGCAAAGCCAGAGAGTGGGAAGGGAGGGATGCTGTTCTGCTGGGTCCTGACTTTGGCTGCAACGATCAGATTCAAAAACTATTCTTGCTGCAGGACCTGGGGGAAAGGTCATGTGTGGCCTCCTGGATTCCCTTTATCAGCTCTGTGCAGAGGAGCTCTCCGGACCAAGCCGTTTCTCTGTTTTTGTACCAGTCCCTGTAACAGGCTTCTGTGAGGTGGGAGCAGCTGAGGATTGCAGTTTCCTTCAAGGCCTAATGAGGTGAAAGGGGCCTGGGGGTGGTTCAGGTCAGTGTGCTTGGAGCGTGTTCATCTTCCAGGAGAGAATTATATGAACAGTCACCTCAGGTTTCCTTTGTCGACACGCTCTAAGGTGTGTTTAAGTTTGCGTGGCTAAAGCCTGTTGGGGCACAGGCTGGAGCCCAGTCTAGAGCTCCCTGCAGCCACCTGAAAGCAGGTCTCTTAATGGTGTCTCTGGGTGGGTGACAGCTGAGCCCTTCACAGACTGGCTAGATCATTGTCCACCTCCTTATAGTACTCTGTGTCCTCAGAACCACACAGGTTATTTAACTGAAGGCTGTAAGATCTTCTGCATCAAGGGTTTGTGCTGGAATCAAAGTCTTCTCCAGTTTGGCTATTTTATTGTTCTCACCTTGTTTTAACCTCATCAAGATTCACTGTTTGTATTTCTGTTGTTATGTTTCATATCAACAGTTTTTAGATGAGATTATAAAATCATCTGCGTGTGAAATGAAGGAGATGGTTAGAAGGCCTTTGGGTACTTTCAAACAGAGAGGGGAGAAGGGAGGGAGGAGGGATAGAGTGAGAACTGTGTGATATGTGTGTGCACACAGTCATGTGTGTGAAGCATGAGCATGTGGCCTGTGTTTAAGTTCCATGGGGAGGATTGTTTTTCTATCTTTTTTTTTTTTTGACTGATCTCGCTCTGTTGCCAGGCTGGAGTGCAGTGGCACAATCTCAGCTCACTGCAGCCTCCACCTCCCGGGTTCAAGTGATTCCCCTGCCTCAGCCTCCTGAGTAGCTGAGACTACAGGCGGCATCATCATGGCTGGCTTATTTTATTTTATTTTATTTTATTTTATTTTATTTTATTTTTGTATTTTAGTAGAGACGGGGTTTCACCGTGTTGGCCAGGCTTGTCTCGATCTCCTGACCTCATGATCCGCCTGCCTCGGCCTCCCAAAGTGTTGGGATTCCAGGTGTGAGCCACCGCACCCAGCTGTATTTCTGTCTTTGTTTACAGTTTTGTTGATCTGCTTCCTAATTCTTTTATATACTTCTCTTCCATAATCTTCATAAAGAATCCTTTAGGGCTATTTCATTCCATTTCTATAGCCAGTCCTGTGCTTACGTAGTCACTGGGCTCCTGCCCACCCCCATCCCAGCTTCCATCCACAAAAGGTCAAATAAAAGAAAGGCCTCCATGGGGACTGGTGCCTATCAGAGGGTCTCAGGCAACTGAACAGTTTAGGGCTAGATGTGGTTTAAGATATAGCTTGATCTGTGGCTCAAATGGTATGACAGAATGGAATCTCTCTCCATTTGATGACTTTGCTTCTTAAAGAACTGTCCAATTCCTGACATTTGTCATCCTTTGGTTGCAAAATGGCCATTAGCATTTTTTTTTTTTTTTTTTGCAGCATTTACTTCTGGGCACAAATCTAGCCTTTCTAGCAATGTTCTGAGATCCACTCTGAATGGACTGACTTGATTTCTATGTCCACCTGAGCCAATCATATGTCACTGGGGGAAGGGGGTCGTTGATTGGCCAGGCTAGGGTTGTAAGCTCTGCCTCTAAACTTGTGGGGCAGTCAGTTCCAGCAACAGCTTACAGAGCAGGGGCATGGTGGTCCTTCCGAAAGGAATGGTCATTGCTGAGCAGCACGATAAAAAAGGTAATTGTGCCGTTTACCATCTCTCGGACTTACTATCTTATTTACAGACAAGGAAACTAATGGTATCTACCTCCTAGGGATGTTATAAAAATGGAATAAAATTATCCATGTAAAACATTTAGTTCATTGCTTGACCCTTAGGAAGCTTCTAATAGATGTTCTCTGTTATGCTAATTATTACCTCTTATCCTTAAAGATTTGGTTTCTTCCAGACAAACCACATCTGTGTGAATGAAACTGAGGCTAACATGAAGCCGCTCATCTTGTGGGGCCAAATTGAGGGGCATAGGCATAGTCGTTAGGAGTGATCCTTGGGGAAAAGCTTCCAGGAGGAGTGCTCCTTGTTCTGAGCCTGGAACAAAGAAACAGGTTATAAGGAATCCTAGTGAAACCAGTGACCACCAATGAAAGAAATCCCAGCCAAAGTGGATTCAGGGAACAGAAAGTATTGGCTGCTGTAGCTGAACAGCTTGAGGGCTAGGGTTGACTTCAGGTGGTCTTATGGAGGGTAAAAGCCTCCTCAGAATTCAGCTTATGTCTTTATTTATGTACTCATTTATTCTTTTAGCTGTAGAGACAGGGTCTTGCTACATTGCTCAGGCTGGTCTCAAACTCCTGAGCTCAAGCGATCTCCCACCTCACCCTCCCAAGTTACTGGGATTACAGGTGTGAGCCACCACAACTGTCTCTGGACAGGCAGTTGACACATTTCCACCACAAACATGCTCATTACAAAACCCAGTAGAAGGCCGGGTGCAGTGGTTCCCGCCTGTCATCCCAGCACTTTGGGAGGCCGACGCGGGTGGATCAACTGAGGTCAGGAATTCAAGACCAGCCTGGCCAACATGGTAAAACCCCGTCTGTACTAAAAATACAGAAAATTAGCTGGGCATGGTGGTGGGCGCCTGTAATCCCAGCTACTTGGGAGGCTGAGGGAGAAGAATCACTTGAACCCGGGAAGCAGAGGTTGCAGTGAGCCGAGATTGCACCATCTCAAAGAAAACCTCCATCTCAAAAAAAAAAAGCAAAAAACAAAAAAAAACCCCACAAAACCCAGAAGAGGAAAGTTCCTTGTAACTTTCCCCTCTTCCTTCCCAACCCCGGGGTAGTCACTGTGAGCAGTTGCTACTGTGTTTCTCCAGGTGCTCTCTGTGCCTGTGGTAATATATGAATGGTAGGTAATATGGTTCAGTGAGATCATCTGTGAATGTTGTTAGGCAATTTTCTATTGCACTTCATAGACCTTGGTTATTTTACTGCCTTACTAGTGTAGATATGCTTTGTCATATCTAATGTCCATATGGTATTCTCAGGAATGAATGTAGCCTAATGTGTTTAATCAGTGTGGGCATGGGGCATGGTTTGGAATGATGCAGGTGAGTGACGAGAATCCAGTGCAGGCTTGGGGAGAGAGCCACATGCCATCTCAGCCGTGAAAATGTCAGCATTGTCACATCAGGGGAAGGACGGGGCGTAGCTCATGTCGTCCAGGCCACAGTTTGCTGCCCCCTGACAAATCAGACTCCCCAGAGGCATCAGTGAAACCTCATTACCAGTGGCGGGTTAATGAGCAGCTGGAGCTGCTGTGGTGGAGCTCAGAAAAATTACAAAGATGTCATCAGAGAAGCTCAAGGCCCTTTCACAGGTGTCATCCCCTGTACGAGATCTGAAAGGATGAAAATGTTATGATCATTATTACTCTGCTAATTAAGCTAAACAATAAGAGAAAAAAGAAATCACCTACCAAAGATCCTTGCAACTCAAAATTGTGCTGGAAGGACACTGTGGCTTTATAAAAAGCCACTCCTCAAAGTCAAACACCATAGCTTGCTGAGAGAGAAGCAGAAAATCAATTATTAATGCAGCCCTAGCCTGGCTTGTGCTTCTCATAGAGAACCAGATCTTTTAATAGGGGAGGGAAATCGGTGAGGGTGTAGGGGAAATGGTAATAAACAAAGATGAAAACCTACTGCAATCATGTGCTGCCTGTCATGGGAGAGCAGAAACAACGTTCAAAGACCGAGGGAATCGTAAAATGGAAACAAGCAAAAGAGCCTTGCATTGAGATGAAGTAGTAATCAGGCTGCCTTCATGAGCCTTCTTGGTCATTTAGCTAAACGCGTAAACACACTTCTAATGTAGGGTCCTTTCCTCCGCTTCTAAGTAGCTTCCCTGTAGCTATGTAAGGGCAAAGGGGGAATTTTTAAAACATTTTTCTTTTTTAAATTTTATTTCAATAGCTTTTAGGGGTACAGGTGTTTTATGGTTACATGGATAAATTGTATAGCAGTAAAGTCTGTTCTTTTAGTGCACTGTCACCCAAATAATGTAGCATACCCCATAGGTAGTTTTTATCTCTGCCCCCTCCCACCCTCCCCCTTCTGAGTCTCCCATGTCCATCATACCCATCTGCCTTTGTGTACCCATAGCTTAGCTCCCGCTTATAAGTGAAGACATGCAGGATTTGGTTTGGTTTTGTATTCCTGAGTTACTCAGGATAATAACCCCCATTTCCATCCAAGTAGCTGCAAAAGATATTATTTCATTCTTTTTTATGTCTGACTAGTATTCTGTCGCATACATGTATCACATTTTCCAGAAGGGGAAATTGAAGGTTATTCAGGGCACATTTCCACCTCAGCACTACTGGCATTTTGAACTGAACAATTCTTTGTTGTGAGGAACCATGCTGTGTACTAGAGGATGTTAAGCAGTGTCCCTGGCCCCTATCCACTAGATGCAGTAGCATTCTCCCAGGTGTAACAATTAGAACGATCTGTGCACATTGCCAGAGTCCCCTGGGGGGTGCAGAATACCCCTAGCTGAGATCCAGGGAGGCTGCTGTGCACACAGTGTTTGAGGTGGCCTAGCCCCTAGCCTTTGCTCTGGGTCAGGAGGAGGAAAGTCAGGCTTCCCTTTGCTCTCCCCTGCCAACCCAGTGCAGCCATATTCCATCTCACCCCATCAAACCACCTTGCAGAACAGAAACAGTCCCTGCAAACACATCCATTTTCAGAAGCCCAAATATGTTGAGGTCCTAGTAGCATCTAGCTGAGACCTAGGACCTCCAAATGCTAGAACCCTGCTCCAGCACAGCCCCTGCTTTGTGGGTTCTTGGGAGCTTGGAAGATACACCAAATGTGAGTTCTGTAGTAGCATTAGGCCCCAACCTGAAAGTCATCCTCTGGTTATCGAGGCAGGACTGCTGGGAGGGCTTCTATTACCAAATGTAGCCTGAGCCTGTCTTTTCCCTCTTTATGGACTCAGGCCCAGTAACCACTCAAAGATGGAGACATACTGTTTCAGAGAAAAGCAAGGTAGAGAAGTAGGCAAGGCAGAGAGAGCTTTTCTCCCTAAGGCCTAGAACTGGTCTCCTCTTCTTAAGTGGAAGCAGCCCCAGGGGCTTGTGCACTGGCCTCCAAGACCAGGGTGTCTCCCACTCTGCTCACTGCAGAAGAGCTGTGGTCGGTGGTCTCCAAGGAGGGCTGCCATCAACTCCCTGCCTATTGAATTACCTTGGCAGCTTGTTGAAAACCGAATGAATCAAACATGTGTAGAACTCTTTCTGGATTCCCTCCTCTTTTCTGTTATCTATTTGTCTATTCTTATGCCAGTATCACATTGTCTTATTTACTATATGTTTTATGGTAAATGTTGAAATCAGTTAGTGAGACTTCTCCAATTTTTTTCTCCTCATTAAAAGTTGTTCTGATGATTGTCAGTTATTTTTATTTCGATATAAATTTTAGGCCTAACTTGTAATTTCTATTAAAGTTCTTGTTGAAATTCTGATTTGTATTGTATGAACTATATAGATCAATTTATAGGAAACTGACATATTCATAATATTGAGTCTTCTGGCTGGGCGCCGTGGCTCAAGCCTGTAATCCCAGCACTTTGGGAGGCCGATGCAGACGGATCACCTGAGGTCGGGGGTTTGAGACCAATCTGGCCAACATGGCGAAACACCATCTCTACTAAAAATAGAAAAATTAGCCCAGCATGGTGGTGCGCACCTGTAATCCTAGCTACTCCAGAGGCTGAGGCAGGAGAATTGCTTGAACCCGGGAGGCGGTGGTTGCAGTGAGTGGAGATCATGCCACTGCACTCCAACCTGAGCAACAGAGCAAGACTCCATCTCAAAAAAATAAATAAAATAAAATATTGAGCCTTCTAATCAGTGACTATTTCATATCTCTTTAAATTTTTCTTACTTTCTCTCATCAATGTTTTCCATTTTCAGTGGTCTTGCATGTCTTTTGTTAAATTTACTCTCATATGTTTATATTTTATGATATTATAAATGAAATTTTTATAAATGAAGTGCTCATTTATAAATTTATAATGAATTAAAAATTCATTATAAATTTTATAAATGAAATGTTTAATTGTTTGCTGCTAGTACACAGAAATACTTTTTTTATATTGACCTTGTATCATGTGATCATGCTAAATATTTGTGTATATTATTTAAATTTTCTATGGAAACAATCAAGTCCATGAATAAAAACAGTTTTACTTTGTTCTTTTCAATTTTTATGCATTTTCGTTTTATTTATTTGCCTTACTGAAGTAGATAGGATTTTCAAGACAATGTTGAATAAGAATAATGAGAGTGGATATCTTGACTTTTTTATTCTTAAAGGGGCAGTATTTAATGTTTCACCTTTAAAAATGACTTAGCTGTAGGTTTTTCTCAGATACTCTTTATGAGGTTAAGAAAGTTGCATTCTAGTCCCAGTTTTCTGAAAGCTTTTTAAAAATGTGTTGAATTTTGACATTGGTTGATTTTTAAATGTTAAACCAATGTTGTATTTCTGGAGTAATCATAGTTGGTCATTATACTTTTTAAAATATCACTAGATTTTATTTTCTAATATTTTGCTTAAGACTTTTTTAACTATAGTCCAAAGCAAACTCTTTCCTGATTCAGCACACAATCTGTAATGTTCATTGCTCTATAGATTACTCTTTTTTTTATTATTATTATTATACTTTAAGTTTTAGGGTACATGTGCACAACGTGCAGGTTTGTTACATATGTATACATGTGTCATGTTGGTGTGCTGCACCCATTAACTGGTCATTTAGCATTAGGTATATCTCCTAATGCTATCCCTCCCCCCTCCCCCCACCCCACAACAGTCCCCAGTGTGTGATGTTCCCCTTCTTGTGTCCATGTGTTCTCATTGTTCAATTCTCACCTATGAGTGAGAACACGCAGCATTTGGTTTTTTGTCCTTGCGATAGTTTGCCGAGAATGATGGTTTCCAGTTTCATCCATGTCCCTACAAAGGACATGAACTCATCATTTTTATGGCTGCATAGTATTCCATGGTGTATATGTGCCACATTTTCTTAATCCAGTCTATCGTTGTTGGACATTTAGGTTGGTTCCAAGTCTTTGCTATTGTGAATGGTGCCTGTATAAACATACGTGTGCATGTGTCTTTATAGCAGCATGATTTATAATCCTTTGGGTATATACCCAGTAATGGGATGGCGGGGTCAAATGGTATTTCTAGTTCTAGATCCCTGAGGAATCGCCACACTGACTTCCACAAAGGCTGAACTAGTTTACAGTCCCACCAACTGTGTAAAAGTGTTCCTATTTCTCCACATCCTCTCCAGCACCTGTTGTTTCCTGACTTTTTAATGATTGCCATTCTAACTGGTGTGAGATGGTATCTCATTGTGGTTTTGATTTGCATTTCTCTGATGTCCAGTGATGATGAGCATTTGTTCCATGTGTTTTTTGGCTGCATAAATGTCTTCTTTTGAGAAGTGTCTGTTCATATCCTTCACCCACTTTTTGATGGGGTTGTTTGTTTTTTTCTTGTAAATTTGTTTGTGTTCATTGTAGATTCTGGATATTAGCCCTTTGTCAGAAGAGTAGATTGCAAAAATTTTCTCCCATTCTGTAAGTTGCCTGTTCACTCTGATGGTAGTTTCTTTTGCTGTCCAGAAGCTCTTTAGTTTAATTAGATCCCATTTGTCAATTTTGGCTTTTGTTGCCATTGCTTTTGGTGTTTTTATACATCTTTCTGTGACCTATGAAAGCAAAATGTAAATTATAAGATATAATGTATAACAACATCTATAACCTATCTGTCTCTTTTTTCCCCCTCAATAAATAGGCTTCTTTGTTGTTTAAAAGAAAACAAAGACTTTTTTAACTATAGTCATGAGAGACCATTGGTCTGTAGTTTTTGTTGTTTTGTTTTGTTTTGTTTTGTTTTGTAATTACCTTGTCAAGTTTTATGTCAAAACTTATGCTGGTCCATATAACATATTCCCTCCTTTACTATTTTTCAAAGTGTTTGGGTAAGATTAGCACTATTTCTTCTTTAAATGCTAGATAGAGTTCATTAATAAAACAATGTGAGCCTGGAGTTTTCTTTATGATAAGTTATTTTGATAATGTACTCTGCTTCTTTAATAGATATTGGGCTATTAGATTTTTTATCTCTTTTGTTTTAGTTTTGGTAAGTTGTGTTAATGATATCCCCTTCTTTCACTGACAATGTTGGTATTTGTGTTTTCTCTCTCTTTTTCTTTATTTGTTTCACTTGGGTTTATCAATTTTATTAATCTTTGAAAATATCTAGCTCTTAGTTTTATTGACTTTACTGCTTGTTTTCTATTTATTGATTTTTGCCATATTTTTATTATTTTCGTCCTTCAACGTACTATTTTTTTCTAAATGTATATCACTTCAGGTAAAATATTTAAAAAGTGTTTTAAAGTGGAAGCTTAGATAGTTGTTTTTAAGTCTACTTTGCTTTTAAACATTTAAAGCTATACATTTTCCTCAAAAAACTGCTTTACCTGCATCTCACAGATTTTTATATGCCTAATTTTTTAGCATTCAGTTCAAAATATTTTATTATTTCCATTTAGACAGAATTCTTCTTTGTCTTACACATATTGGCACTGGCAACTTTAGTTTTAGGCTACATTTCAAGGAGGTTGAATAACAAATATCATTAGAAAATAGAGACAGCACTTCTCTGGATAGAGAGAAGACTTGTTTGCTGCCTAACGTAATAAAGATAATATCTCCCTCTGGAGAAAATGTCGGACAGATTTGCCTACTGAATTTCCTAGCTTAGGGTTCTTTAAATGTGATACAAAACTACTGTGTGTATAGCATTTATCTGGGCAGCTCCACATCTCTCACCGGGACTGGAGGGGTAAGAGGGACTTGGGTAAATACGAAATTCATGGGGCTTGCTGTGCTATGGACAATTAATTTCTTTACCTCTGACTCAGGAGTTTTGTGTCCTCTGCCACCATCTGTGAAATTGTGGCAGGCAAACTTGTTAGCTTGCAAACAGAATACAAACTCAGACCCTTCATGGTTCTTGACAATTTCCTTTGAGATTTTTTTTTGACCTATGCATTAGGTAGTAGTTGTTTAATTTCTAAATGTTTTGTATAATTCCAGGCATGTTATTTTTATTGATTTCTAATTTAATTCTGTTGTGGTCAGAGAACATACTATGTAAGATCTCAATCCTTTAAAAACATTGAGACTTATTTTGTGTCCCAGCATATTGTATCTAAAATATGTGTTTCATGTGCATATAAACAAGTTATATATTTATAGTGTATGGATGCAATGTTTATTGTTAACCCGGTAAAATTGGCTAATAATGTTATTCAAACAAATAGTTGTTTTTCTTAGGCTTGCTCTTTGTGTGGAATATTTATTTGCATCTTAGTACTCTCAAACAGTCTGCAGTTTTATATATAAAGTATGCCTCTTATAGGTAGCATATGGTTGGATATTGCTTTTAATATCTAGTGTGACTATTACTGCATCTTAATAGGAATGTTTAGTACATTTACATTTAATGTAATTATTGGTATGGCTGGGTTTAAGTATATCTATCATATTGCTATTTGTTTTTTTAGTCATCCCAACTATTTTTTTCCTTTGTTCTTCCTTTCTTGCCGTCACATGGATTAATCAGATATTTTTAGTGTTTCATTTTAATTTATCCACTGATATTTAGCTTAATTTCATTGTATATTTTAGAGATTTTTCTAAATATTTATATACACATATACTTATCATAGTCTACTTAGAGTACATACTGTGCCACTACTTATACAATGCAAGAAACTTCTAACAGTAAAACTACTCTCCTCTTACAGTCCTTTATGCTATCATTGTATATATTCTGTATCTATCCACATAATAAATGATATAATACAATGTTATTCTTTCTGGTTTAATCAGTCAATTTTATAAATTTTTTTGAAAAAATTAGCATACACCATCCTGGCTAACATGGTGAAACCCCATCTCTACTAAAAATACAAAAAATTAGCCCGGCGTGATGGTGGCGCTAGTAGTCTCAGCTGCTTGGGAGGCTGAGGCAGGAGAATGGTGTGAACCCGGGAGGTGGAGCTTGCAGTGAGCCGAGATCACGCCACCGCACTCCAGCCTGGGCGACAGAGAGAGACTCTGTCTCAAAAAAAAAACAAAACAAAATTAGCATACAGCAGAATTGGCCCTTTTGGTATTGGTATACAGATGCATGCATATTAACACATGTATGTTGTTACTGTTATATTAACTGTTATAGTAATACTGTTATATATATACTGTTATATTAACTGTTATATTAACATATGTATGTTGTTAATATGCATGATTGGCCCTTTTGGTATATTGGTATACAGATACATGCATATTAACACATGTGTAAACACCACTATAGTCAGAATTCAGAATAGTTCTATCATCCCCAAAACTTTCCTGATTCTGTTCCATTGTAAGTCACACTCACCTCCATTCTGAATCCCTGACAATCAGTTATCTGTTTTCTATCACTGTAGTCTTTTGGAAACTGTTATATAAATGAAATCTGTATTATCAACTTTGATTCTGGCCTCGTTTACTGAGCATTCAGATTGCTACGTGTATCAATAGTTTGTTGCTTTTTAGTGCTAAGTAGTGTTTCATTGCATGGATGTACTAAAGTTTGCTTATGTATTCACCTAAGGGTTTTAGGGATTTGGGGACTGAGCTAGGAAAGACATATGACAATGAGAGGCAGTAACACACAACTTTATTGAGTGGCACTAAGACAGGGTTGCATGAGACAGTCTAATGAGACCACCAATGAGAAAGGGAATAAGGCAAGAGAACTCTGGAGGGAGGGTTGAATATGGGGCTTACGTATGTATCTCAAGGGTGTCTCACAGCAGCACAGCAGGAAGTCTTGGGTCAGGCACACCAAAGGCAGCAGGAATTTTGGGTTTTATAACTGCAAGGCCCTATTTATCAGTAGGTAACAGCTGTTGGGTGAGGTTTCTTGGAGTATGCAAAGCAGGAAAGCTCTAAATAGCTAAAAATTTGCTTGTTCAGGCAATTTTATAAATAACTCGGTATGTACAAATTTGAGTTTGGTTTGGGCAGGATTTTGAGCTAACTGGTCTCAACCTACAGTAAAGAAATAAACATAGGGGCCAAAACACAGAGGCCATTTTTGGCTCATTTATGTAACCATTCATCCCTTGAAGAACATCTGGGTTGTTTCCAGTGGGCAATTATAAACAGAGCCTCTATCAACATTCCTGTACCAGTTTTAGTATGAACATAAATTTATATTTCTCTAAGTACTCAGGAGTAGAATTGACGTTCTGTCATATGGTAAGTGTGTGTTTCACTTTATAAGAAACTTGCTGTTTCCCAGAGTGGCTGAACCATTTTGCATTCCCACAGCAATGTTTGCAGTTCCAATTGTTCTGCATGGTCACTCTCACTTGACATTGTCGTTATTTTTATTTGTGTGTGTAATTGCATTGCAACAAGGTTTTAATTTGCATTTTCATAATGACTAACGATGTTAAATATCTTTTCATGTCCTCATTTGCTCTCCTTAAATACTGTTTGGTAAAGTGTCTGTTCAGCTCTTTTGCCCATGTTTTAATTTGGTTGTTTGCTTACTTATTGTTGAATTTAAAAATTTCCTTTTAGATTCTGAATGCAAGTCTTATGTTGGATATGTGATTTGCGCATATTTTCTCCCAATCTGTAGCCTTTCTTTTTACTCTCTTAGCAGTGTTGTTTCAGAGTTAAAATTTTTAATTTTGATGTAGTCCAATTTGTCCAAAAATTAATTTTCAGTTTTTATATTTTGAAGGTTTGTTTTTAGCTTCCGTATACATTTAGGGTTTTTATGTAATTCTTATAAAAGAACTCTTTTATTATTTTATGATATCCTGCTAAATTTGTTTGCTCTGAAGTCTACTTTGTCTGATATTAATATAACCACTTGAGCTTTCTTTTGGTTAGTGTTTGCATTTTGTATCTTTTCTCATAATTTTACTTTTAATGTACTGATATCATTATGCTTGAAGCAGAATTTTTATAGAGAGTATATAATTGGATTATGTATTTTTAAAAACTTGTTCTGACAATCTCTTTATTTGGTGCATTTAGATCATTTACCTGTAATGTAATTGTTGATGTGTTTGAATGTAGTTCCATCATTTTATTATTTGTATCTCTTTGTTCCTCTGTTTATCATCCCTGTGTGTTCCCATTCCTGCCTTCTTTTGGGTTATTTAATAATTTTTTTTTTTTTTTTTTTTTTTTTTTTTAGACACAGTCTTGCTCTGTTGGCCAGGCTGGAGTGCAGTGGTGCAATCTTGGCTCACTGCAACCTCCGTCTCGCTGGCTCAAGCAATTCTCCTGCCTCATCCTCCCGAGTAGCTGGGATTACAGGCATGTGCCACCACAACCAGCTAATTTTTGTATGTTTAGTAGAGACGGGGTTTCACCATGTTGGCCAGGCTGGTCTTGAGTTCTTGACCTCAGCCCGCCTCTGCCTTCCAAAGTGCTGGGATTACAGGTGCGAGCCACTGTGCCTGGCTTATTTAATAATTTTTAATTCAGTTCTATATCTTGTGTTTTTGAATACATCTCATTGTGTACCTACTTTTTTTAAGTTAAAAAAAGTGGTAGCCCTAGTAATTACAATATTTTCATTTAAATGTTCACTATCTACACAGAATCAGTATTTTACTGTATCATGTGTTTTGAAATCTTACCTCTCTATAGGTTCCTTCTTCCCCCTTTATGTTGTAATTTCTTATATGATTTTTTTTTTTTTTTTTTTTTTTTGAAACGGAGTCTCACTCTGTCACCCAGGCTGGAGTGCAGTGGCACAATCTGGGCTCACTGCAAGCTCCGCCTCCCGGGTTCACGCCATTCTCCTGCCTCAGCCTCCCGAGTAGCTGGGACTACAGGTGCCCACCACCACGCCCGGCTAATTTTTTGTATTTTCAGTAGAGACGGGGTTTCACCGTGTTAGCCAGGATGGTCTCGATCTCCTGACCTCGTGATCCGCCCACCTCGGCCTCCCAAAGTGCTGGGATTACAGGCGTGATCCACCGCGTCCGGCCTATATGTTTATTACGTATTGCATCTACATACTTTGAAATTTCATTTAAAAATATTGTTTTACTTTGAAACATATAACATATTTTAAAGAATTCAACAGAAGAATAGTTTACTCAATTTTTTCGTATATTTTAAATTTCTTTTGCTTTTTTAAAATTTCTGCTCTGAAGTTTCTTTCTGGTAACATTTCCTTTGTGTCTGGTGACTACTTTAGCAATTCTCTTAGAGCAGGTCCACTGACAATGAATTCTCTTGGTTTTACTTTAAATGAGAACTTCTTTGTTCTCCTTTTTTTTTGGAAACATACTTCACATACCATAAAATGTACCTTTTTAAAGTACACAATTTGGTTTTTTTTTTTTTTGCATATTCTCAAAGTTGTGCAAGTATCACCATTACCTAAAGCTAGAACCTTTATATCACCACCACCACCCCTAAAAGCCCTGTATACATTAGCAGTTCATTCTTCTTTTCTACCTAGCCCCTAGCCATCAATAATCTTTCTGTCTCTATGAATGTGTCTATTCTGGACATTGCCTACAATTGAAATCATAGAATATGTGGCGGTTTCTTTCTGGCTTCTTTCACTTTGCACAATTTCTTTGAGTTTTATCCATATTAGCATGTATCAGAACTTAAGTATTTTTTACGGCAGAATAACATTTCATTGTATGGATATAACATATTATATTTATCTACTCATCAGTTGATTGATAGTTGGAGTGTTTCTATCTTTTGGCTATTATGAATAGTGCTGCTATGAATATTCATGTACAAGTTTTTGTGTGAATATGTGTTTTCAATTATCTTGGGTCTATACCTAGAAGTAGAATTGTTGGGGCATATGGAACTCTATATTTAATTTTTTTAGGAGCTGCCAAACTGTTTTCCAAAGCAGCTGCATCATTTTATATTCCTATGAGCAATGTGTAAGGGTTTCAATTTCTTCACCTGCTCGCCAACATTTGTTATTGTCTCTTTTTTATTATAGCCATCCTAGTGGATGTGAAGTGGTATCTTATTGTGGTTTTAATGTACATTTCTGAAGAGTATTTTTCTTGGACCTAGAATTCTTGGTTGAAATTTTTTTATTATTAATATTTTTGTATCAAAAATTTTTGATGAGAAATCCACTGTCTTGTGTACTGTTTTCCTTTTTTAAGCAATGCATCTTTTTTTGTCTGGCTGCTTTTAAGATTTTTTCTTTGTCTTTATTTTCAAAGTTTGATTGTAATATGTCTTTGCATTGATTTATTTGTGTTTTCGCTGTTTGCAATTTTCTGAGCTTCTTGAATCTGTAGGTTTATTTTTTCCCCCAAACTTGAAGAGTTTCTATACATTATTTCTTTAAATATTATGTCTCCACTGCAGTCTTTATTATTTCTTTCTAGGACTCAGATGAAACAAATGCTAGACATTTCTATCTTATCCCACAGATTAATTTGTTTTGTTTTGTTTTGAGACAGAGTCTCGCTCTGTTGTCCAGGCTGGAATGCAGTGGCACAATCTCAGCTCACTGCAACCTCTGCCTTCCAGGTTCAAGCGATTCTCATTCCTCAGCCTCCTGAGTAGCTGGGATTACAGGTGCCCGCCACCACACCCAGCTAATTTTGTATTTTTAGTAGAGACAGTGTTTCACCATGTTGGCCAGGCTGGTCTCGAACTCCTGAACTCAGGTGATCCTCCTGCCTCAGCCTGCCAAAGTGCTGGATTATAGGCATGAGCCATCGCACCCAGCCCAGATTAATTTTTAATCAATCTTTTCTTAGTTTTTAAGGTTGAATATTTCTATTGATCTATCCTCAAGTTCCAGTGAACTTTTCACTCTGTCATCTCAATTATGCTATTGAGTACACCTAATGAGTTTTAACATTTTATTCATTGTATGTTTTAGTTCTGAATTTTATATTTGGTTCTTTTGTGTATTGTATATACATTTATGTATGTTTGGCTCTATTTTGGGCTGAGACTTTCTATTACCTGATTTATTTTAAAGATGCTTAGGCCAGGTGCTGTGGCTCATGCCTTTATTCCGTGCACTTTGGGAGGCCTAGGCAAGTGGATTGCCTGAGCCAGGAGTTTAAGACCAACCCAGGCAACGTGGTGAAACCCCATTTCTACTAGATACATACATACATACATACATACATACATACATACATACATAGAACCAAAGTTAGCTGGGCATGGTGGTATCTGTCTATAGTCCCAGCTGCTCAGGAGGCTGAAGTGAGAGGATGGCTTGAGCCCAGAAGACAGGTTGCTGTGAGCAGAGATCATGCACTCCACTCCAGCCTAGGCAACAGAGCCAGACTCTGTCTCAAAAAATTAAAAATAAAAATAAATACGTTTACCCTTACTAGTGGGATAATTATCAAAGCCTTTGTCAGACAAATTTAACATCAGTTGGAAAGGTTTACTGTTGGATGAGTTCCAATATCTGACTGTTGTTATCCGTTGGTTGTCTTTTCTCATGCAATTTGTAATTTCATTGGTTCTTCATGTGCCATGTAATTTGGTATTATATTCTGGACATTTTCAATATTGTGTAATACAGGACTGGGTCTTGTATATACCCTGTGGAGAATATTGACATTTTTGTTTTAGCAGCCAATTGACCTGATTGGGCTTAGATCGTAAATTCTGAGTGGCCTTCTCTGGGATAAAGTCTCTATATTAGTTTAATTTTAACAGCCTTTGCAGTCCTATTTAAATTTGTCCTACATGTGTACCCTCCGGTGGTCAATCTGGGACATGGGTCATGGTCTCTTAGTTTAGTTCTCAATGTCTTTGTAGGCTGCTTTGAATCACAACCTGAATGCTAAACTTGAAGTTGATTTCAGGAGTTCATAAACACCTTAATGGTATTGTTTCCCAAGCTCCTCCTTTTCTGCAGTCTTGGTACTTTATGGTTCCCTGGGATTCTCCTTTTTTAGTCCTCTAGCCAAAAACCTGAAGTTTTATTTACTTTGCTTTCGCACTTTCTTTCTGGAACTGTGTCTATATCCAAGGCCAACCAGTGTGTATCTGGAGAGAGTGGGGGGCAGCGAGGAAAAATCAACAGGAACTTGCCTCACCCCCTTTGGACAGTAGCTCTTTTCACTGAAGAGGAAGGCTCTTCTTTCTTCGAGTTCCCAGCGCTGTGGGTTCTGGCTGCCACAACTTGTATTAACAGGAGACCCCTTTTCGTCTTCTTGAGCCTGAACTAGAGGACTTCTCTTCGAGATGTTTTTATCAATGCTTATTGTGTTTCTGGAGTTCTGGCTGCCTTGAGACCAGGTCAAGAGATACCACAGGGAAAAAAAAAATGGTGAATGACATGTTGAATACAAGCAGAGACACTTGACACCTTAGTGTTGAGCATGACTTTAATGAGAATGATTTTTAAATTTCACTGTTACATATGATGTTTTCTGTGGCTTTTAAATTAAATATCTTTCATTAAGCTTTCCATTTTTACTGTTCTTATTGTTAATATATGTTTTATTATGTGTATAGATTGAATTTTATTGAATACTGTTTCTTTTCCTACTGAACCATATAATTTCCTGGTTTGTTAATGTGGTAAATTATATCAATAGGTTTTCTGGTTTGGGCCCCTTATACTTCTGGAGTAAAGAGGCTCTTAAATTAAACACAAATGTGGTGGTACACTTTATTACAAGTTTTACACAAAAATGAATTAACCCAGTGTTACATTGGTGGTCTCTGCTGTGTTAAATGTTTTAGTTTAGAGGGTTTTATATTTGGTTACAGATTTCCGTATGGTTGTATATTTATTGTAGCTTTAAATAGTTGAAATATTGCTTTTGATATGAAATTTAAATCAGACTTTATCTTTTTTCTGAGGTTGGTTGGAAGACATGAAGCTGAGCTGTTTCGTATTTTGTTGGGCATTTACTCAGAGTAGGCAGCTGCCAATAAGAATCAAGGGTATTAGAAGACACCCAAAAGTGCCTCAGTTTTGGCCATGACAGTGTAACTAGTACTAGACTTTTATTCCCACAGAAAACTACTACTAAATTAGACAAACATGAAGCAGGTGTTTTCAGACACTGAACATTACACAGTGCAGAACTGTGATTGTTGAGAGAAAGGAAACACACAAAATGAGCCTCAAGGTGTTACAGAACAGAGATATACAGGAAAGGACTCCCAATCCAGACCCCAAGAGAGGGTTCTTGGATCTCGCACAAGAAAGAATTTAGGGCAAGTCCGCAGTGCAGAGTGAAAGCAGGTTTATTAAGAAAGTGAAGGAATAAAAGAATGTGTTACGAGTACATAGAGCAGCCCTGAGGGCTGCTAGCTGCCCATTTTTATGGTTATTTCTTGATGGTATGCTAAATAAGGGGTGGATTATTCATGCCTTCCCTTTTTGACCACATAGGGTAACTTCCTGATGTTGCCATGGCATTTGTAAGCTGTCTTAGCGCTGATGGGAGTGTAGTAGTGAGGACGACCAGAGGTCACTCTTGTGGCCATCTTGGTTTTGGTAGGATTTAGCCAGCTTCTTTACTGCAATCTGTTTTATAGGCAAGGTCTTTATGACGTGTACTTTGTGCCGACCTCCTATCTCATCCTGTGACTTAGAATGCCTTAACCATCTGGGAATGCAGCCCAGTAGGTTTCAGTCTCATTTTACCCAGCTCCTATTCAAGATGGAGTTGTTCTGGTTCACAAACCTCTGACATTTTCCCCTTCCCTTTTATAAGAGAACCCTTAATCCTAAGGGTCGCAGAGGTATGAAGATTCATTTTCTGTAACTTCTTCAGGCTGAATAGGGGTGATGATATTTCTGCCTGTTATGGTCTATTGTGTTCAGGGTAGAGAGGAGCTCAGTTAGAAAACATCAGTATGGTGAGGGCAATTTATGACTCTTGAGTTTTGACAAGAGGTGGTATCTGGAAGATTAATAAGTGTTTAAGAAAACATTTAGTAAGCTTTTTTTATATTCCTACACAGAGTATAACAGCAATATATTCCACAAGAGTGAAGCAGAATAAGTAAAGTTATTCCAAGTAAACTAAATTAGAAGGCTTTTCATGAATTGGGCAACTGTTGGAACTAAGCTGGTATGGGGTTGCTAGCTGATTGTAATGTGCCCAGAATTAGAATACTAATCCAGATTTTTACATTGCCCATCCCTCTTGTTTCTTCTGAGCAACAGTCAGATATCACTGGTTGGTTCACCGGAAGAAGCAGAGTTAGCCTGCTTATTGCAGAAACAAATTTAAAAACGACTGATGAGACTAGAATTTAATAACAAGTATACCATAGTTTTTGAAACAAAATATTTCTCTCTCCAGTTTCCCATTTTTGCTAAATACAAATTATGGTAAGACCAATTTGCTTTATTATACTTGGCCTGATTATTTGTATAAAGTGCAGCAAGAATAATTATTTTTCACATAGGTTCTTTTTAAATTGGCTTTGATGGAATTCTGTTCCATAGAAGGAATTTTAGATAAGGCTTTTAAGGCCAAGCTTAGCCATGGATTTGTACCCTCAAATACCTATGAGTTTGGTAAATTTCTTTCCTCTTGAGGTCCCAAGATAACTTGTGGCTTCTGGACCTGTTAGAAAGTGGCATTCTTTACTTACCACAGGTCAGAAACCCTGTACAGGCACTGTTGTAGGCAAGGTATGAGGCCAGTTTCCCACGAGGCTTTTATTGGCTCTACAAGTTAAGTTTAATTTCTTAAGGGAAAACACACCATTCCAGTTAAAGCCTTGGTAAAATGACCAGTTTCTTCAATTGTGTCTCGTTACAAAAGAAAACAGATTTTTATTGCACTTATACAAATAATTATATTGCCATAAGTTAAGCATACTTACAACTAGTTCCTAAATTTTGGAGAAATTAGGTAGAGAGAAATATGTTTCCATTTTTTTTCATAGCAGTATACTTTACTCAATTGTTATAAGCTGTAAATAGCTTTAAAAAGTTTTTTTTTTGACTCTGAAAAACAAAACAAAGGATTAGCAGTGTTTTAAGCAAAGTTGAAAAGATTACTTCAGTTTCCTATTGGTTCTGTTAATTTCTGTTGCATTTGATATTTGTAAACATTTTAGCTTTTTATGAGAGTTTTGAATGTTTTTTCTTTATTTTAATGTTACAATTTCCAAAGTTATTAGAAAAACCTGTATTTAACAACACCTGCTAGGGTTTTATAGTTGATTACAAACCATCTTTTAAAGGGGATTAAAACAAGACAGCAATTGCCTGTGGATGATAAAAAGTTTGAGGACAGCCACCATTAAAGCCATAATTGATAAGGAAATTTGGTTACCTATGTGGTACACAGAATTTTACATAACAATTATAATTATTAATAACATACACTAAGTTATATTAGAATTATAGAAGTTTTCCATAACTTTGGAACATATACCAATAACACATTTATGCAAATATCTAAAGAAAGCAAAACACCATTTTACATTTGATAATGCTTCCTGTATGAATTTTACATCAATTAAGCCAAATTTTACCTTTATTTTAATGTACTATTAATGTTAAATCCAATTTTTATATAAAACCTTATAGACATATTTACCCAATTTTAATGTCTAACCATAAGGAAAGATTCTTATAAACCTTTTATAACTCTTTAAAATTTTTGTGAAAGAGCAGAAAAACCCATTGTGCTTTTATTCCAATGTTTAGTGAATAATATTCCTTTAACTTTAGCCAATATGTTCAAACACAGAATCTCTTACAATTAATTTTTATAAACCCTCCACAACTAGTTTAAAATTTTTTTTTTCTTACTTAAAACAATCCTTTAACACTTTAGGCAGAAAAAAAACCACATTCCCGTGACTTCTTGTAATCTTTTTTTTTTTTTAACCAAAAACACATTTTGCTTTTCTTACACACCTTGCATGTAAAACTGTTTCTTCAGTAGTCTTAATTACATGTTATAATGTTAACTCTTAGCAAGTTTTATTTTTGGTGAAAACCTTGGTAAATTCGAGATTTTAATTGTGTACTAGTGTGTAGCCTGCCTAGGACACACCAGGCAAAAGTGCAGATAAGAGCTGACTCTCTAGCACAGCTAGGGAGTGTGGCTAATTCCAAATGTCCCCAGGCCTTACTCTTACTTAAGTAAGAGTCATAGTGGCATTTTATGAAGCATTTAGGAGGCCTAAGAACCTTTGAATTGTACATTTCTTGCATAAATTCCCTTTCACAGTTCCTTTCACGACTTACACAGACCATCTGAGTCATTCTTGGACTTTCTGACTTGCCTTAAACATCCCTCCTTTTAAACAACCAGTTATTTTACTTTAGGACAAGAATTTACCACATGAGATCCCTTCTTATGTAAAATCTCTTTCTTTATAATCTTCTTTGTATAGCTAGGGAGTATGGCCAATTCCACATGTCCCAGCCCTTATCTAGAAGCTAATGACTTTAAAGTAGGTAAATTGAACATTTTTCTTTTTTCTTTTATTTATTTATTTATATTTTTTTTGAGTTGGAACCTTGCTCTGTCACCCAGGCTGAAATGCAATGGTGCAATCTCCACTCACCACAACCTCCACCTCCCGGGTTCAAGCGATTCTCCTGCCTCAGCCTCCCAAGTAGCTGAGATTACAGGCACCTGCCACCAGGCCCAGCTAATTTTTGTATTCTTAGTAGAGACAGGGTTTCACCATGTTGGTCAGGCTGGTCTCAAACTCCTGACCTCAGATGATCCACCTGCCTCAGCCTCCCAAAGTGCTGGGATTACAGGCGTGAGCCACTGGGCCCAGCCAAATTGAACAATTTTCAAAAGTCAGAAAAACAATTTGACCTTAAAGCATTTAGCAAATCTGATATTTGACGTTAATTTAGACCAAATGTCTACATTTTTAAAGACATTTTATTTTACTAATAATTTTTAAAACTGTCTTTATTTCCAAAAGATTACTAAAGTCACATGAACAAAAAGGCATTAAAGTTCCTGTTTTTCTGACAAAATATTTAAGTGCCTATTTTTCTAAGCCAGTTAATTAGAGCTCTTTTATCTATAAACATGCAACATATATAAATCCACAGACAGAAGATTCAGCACTTGTAAGATTTTTCATTTGCCATTTTCTCCCTTCCATCCTTCCTTCTTTCCTTCCTTCCTTCCTTCCTTCTTTTTTTGAGATGGAGTCTCATGCTGTTGCCCAGGCTGTGGTGCAATGGGGCAATCTCATCACACTGCAACCTCCGCCTCCCAGGTTCAAGTGATTCTCCTGCCTCGGCCTCCTGAGTAGCTGGGATTACAGACACCCACCACCATGCCCGGCTAATTTTTGTATTTTTAGTAGAGACAGGTTTAAGCATGTTGGCCAGTCTGATCTCAAACTCCTGACCTCGTGATCAACCTGCCTGGGCCTCCCAAAGTACTAGGATTACAGGTGTGAACCACCTTTCTTAACTGGATTACTGGCTTCAGGGTGGAGCCCTTGGAGGAACAGGGCCAGGAAAGCATGCATTTCTAGGGCCAAATAAGCAGCTGAAGGCAAAGACAGATCCCCCAAATTAAGAGTGTCATTTTATACCGGTTCCTGGATCCCCAAAAGGAGGGAAATATTTCGGGAGAAGACAATGCAGTGCTTCTCTCCTGCATTTCATTGCAAGGCAACCCAAAGCCAATCGGCCCATTTTGTAATCAGACTATCCCTTCTGGGAGTCTCGTCCCCCAGTGTGGGGTGGGGATGTTTAATCATCTTTCAGGTGGCCAAGAGCATGCTTCTCTGATCCAAGTGTGCAAAGAGTCAAGTATCCTTCCATAACTACTATTAGCCATCCCTTAAAGTATATTTCCTACCTAGTTATTACACACCAAAGCTCTCTCATAATGTAAAGTAATTTCTGATACCCCCAAAACTCAAAACTGTCGATAACAATGCAAAACAAAATAGCCTTTGATTTTGAGAGGAATCTATCTGCTTTTAATTAAATTGATTTTAACCGTAGCACTCTTTAATAATGTCCTTTTAAAATTTCTAATGCCAAATAGCTGATATTTCCAGCTTTTGAACTTTACCACAGGTAACTTCCCATGTCCTTAGAGAAAGGAAAATTTAAGACAGTCTGCGAAGCACAAGAGAATAGACAAGGTCACACAGATACTAAACCAGAAATAAATTCCTACATGAAAAATTGAACCCGGACCACCACTGCGAAAGTGCAAAACCCTAGCTACTGAGCTACAGCAAGGGGCAGTCTCCATTTTCTTTCCCAGAAGGAGTCTAGAGTAGTTAATTTTGAGTTTGCAAAGACTTTTATTTAATATGATTTTATTCAGTATGATTTTTTAGAGCTATGACATGAACCCTAAAATTCCTGTCCCTGGAAGGGACAAGGAAGAGACCAAGAAAAGGTATCACCACGTGATTAAAACGTCAAGCTCCCAAGGACATAAAACAAGGTGGAGACTTCATCCAGTTTTTTTGTCTGTTTGTTTGTTTCAGGGACCTGCAGCCAAGTTTGTTATGACCAGCTGCTGGGTCATCTTGAAAAGCGGGCTTACAGGTGTTCTAAGCCTGTGTTTTATCCTGAAGTACCCCTTGACACAGAAAAACAAATTCATAGCACCAAACACACTAGGTTAAGACTAGCCTTAGAATTCTTTTTCGCATTAATCAAAACTTTACAGAGGAGATAAATACTGATTTTGTTTTTTTTCCATACATTCAACTGTTTGCACAGAGAGAAGCCAGAAATCTGACTGGTAAGAAATTCTTGCCCTTTTGCTGGCGTGCCAGGCTTCTGGGTTCCCTTTCCCTGAGCACCCCTAGTAATCCAGCTTGCGGCACCATCGCCCTGGGGGCCAAGCTGCATCATAATGGAAAATTATTTTTTTCGTTCTGGCCAGAGCAAAATACATGTGATAAAACATAGACATTAGCCACTCTGCTTAGCACGCAATGTCAAACTGGCAGGGCTTAAATTTGCCCCCAGATGGGTGGACCCCGTCACCTTTAATCCAGCCTCCAAATTGGAGTTTCAACACGTGGTCTCTGGGCAAGATGGTTGCCCTGAGTAACAGAACAGATAGGAAAGGGAAAGGAGAGAGAGAAAAGCATTGCCTGTGGCAGGGTGGGGAAGGCGAGAAATGCTCGGGGAGGCCAGAGAAAGACCCACCCATTGCAGCGACACTGAAAAGTTCAGGCGGCTGCTTGTCAGTAGCCAATGGATCTTTTCCAGCAATCCTATTAGTGCTCAAGTTTCCCCTTTTAGGGAGGAAAAAGCTCCCCATGTCCCACAATCCTGTACATGCCTAACCCTGTCACCCACACACAGCCGTCAGCAAACAGTACGAGGCAGATTAATACAAAGAGCATAGCCTGCGGTGCCAAACCTGGTTTTAGCCAAGAGGGACTTTACTGAGAGGGGCCTCTAACCCCATACAGCTTAGAAGGGACTCTAACCCTCCTAAGTTGGGCCTCTAACCCAAGGTCCGTCAAGCATTCTGCCTTTTATTAAGAGGGGCTTCTAACCCACTCTGTCTTAGGAGAGACTAACTCCCCTAAGTTGGGCCTCTAACCCAATCCCATTCTTTACCTGGGTGCCCCACCCACTTACCCGAAGTCATCCAGTCAGTGCCGCAGTCCATTTCCTCCAAGTCGGGGGGGTTTTCTCAGTATCATACGTTCATGGTGGCCAGAAATATGTTGCAGGACGGAGAAATATGTTACAGGAAACGGGTCCCAATCCAGACCCCAAGAGAGGGTTCTTGGATCTCACGCAAGAAAGAATTTAGGGTGAGTCTGCAGTGCAAAGTGAAAGCAAGTTTATTAAGAAAGTAAAGCAATAAAAGAATGGCTACTCCATAGACAGAGCAGCCCTGAGGGCTGCTGGTTGCCCATGTTTATGGTTATTTCTTGATGATATGCTAAAGAAGGGGTGGATTATTCCTGCATCCGCTTTTTAGACCATATAAGGTAACTTCCCCACATTGCCATGGTATTTGTAAACTGTCATGGTGCTGGTGGGAGTGTAGCAGTGAGGATGGCCAGAGTCACTCTTGTGGCCCTCTTGGTTTTGGTAGGATTTAGCCGGCTTCCTTACTGCAACCTGTTTTATCAGCAAGGTCTTTATTACCTGTATCTTGTGCCGACCTCTTATCTCATCCTGTGACTTACAATGCCGTAACTATCTGGGAATGAAGCCCAGTAGGTTTCAGCCTTATTTTACCCAGCTCCTATTCAAGATGGA
Source organism: Pan troglodytes (assembly GCF_028858775.2). Lineage (NCBI taxonomy): Eukaryota > Metazoa > Chordata > Mammalia > Primates > Hominidae > Pan > Pan troglodytes. Next base: position 31,623,497 of record NC_072418.2, on the reverse strand, counting down.
GTTGTTCTGGTTCACGTGCCTCTAAAAAGGGGGTCCCAGCTTTCTTTCTTGGGCCGTTTTTTTTGTTTGTTTTTTGGGGGTTTTTTTTCTGAAATGCAGAGAGGTAGAAACTCAACAAAAGCATTGATCTCACTCAGCCAAGTATTTAGTGATCAGGGTTGTGGACTGTTGGAGTTTGCGAGGGAGGCCACTGGAGAAGAGGGAGCTGAGCAAGTGGGGGCTGTAGAAATCTGCCTGAAGATTCACTTGAGTCCTTGGCAGATGCTGAGCTCTTGGTTACAGCAACATGTGGCCCTGTCATAGGAACCCTTCCAAACTTCTCAGCCAACACTGTCAGCTCCATTCTGAGCTCCCCAACAGGGCAGACCATGCTGGTTCCTTCCATCCTCCACAGAAATCTAGTTCACTGGGTTCCCCTGGTATGCTTAACCACATATCTGTGCTGTTGGTAGTCATGCTTCCTGGCAGGAATCTTCTCTGAAGGTCTCATAGTCTTCTTGTCATGCCTTTATTTACCAACATTGTATCAGCTATTAATTGCCTTAAAGAGACCTTCCATCACCATCCTGTGTAAAAAAGGATCTCTCTATTCACCTGTCCTGTTTGTTTGTCTTCATTGCATTTGTCATTACCTGACATTAGATAATATAGTTACATATGTTTTGTTTATTATCTATTTCCCCAACTAGAATTAAGTTCCATGAGTCTAGGGACTCTGTTCTAGTCCCAGGTGTTGTAATGGAGACCAAAGCAGACATTCAGAGGTTGCAGAATACACAAGCAAATAAATGTCCTTAGTGCTTAAGCCAGTTTCATTTAGATTTTTTTCTTCTTTCTACTAAAGGAGCCATCACTGACACAATCAACATAAATTAGCAACCTTCATGCAAAATAGTGTATGTAGATTTGGTGGAAGAGTCTCCTATATAATCCACATATCAGATACATTGGAACTCAGCTCTGACCAAGCTCTCAACTCTGCCTTCCTCTCTTCTCCTCCAACACACTAGAGTCATAGAATCTTAGAGCTAGAAAGAACTTGAAAAATGTGGAGAATGACTTTCTTGTTTGACAGATGATGACAACAAAGTATTGTGATTTCATTTCAAGCAATGTACCCAGAGTTTCAGACCTGGTGGCAGAACTGGGACCGAGTGCTCTTTCTTCCATAGCACATGGCCCCGTCATCTTCTGGACTTGGTGTTCTTCCTATAGAAATGACCCTAGCTGAGTGCCCTCGGCTGCGAATTCTCTAGCAGGTGCCTGCAGCCAGCATGACCGCCTTCTGAGCCTATGAGGGAGAAAGTGTGGCCAGCACAGAGCCTGCCTAGTGAGAGTGTGACTTACATTTTTCAGCAGGAGGTAAAGGACTGCTGCAGGGAAGACCACCACCTGCTGAGTCTTCTCTTTGACCTCCATGTCCAACCACTCTCTCTCATCCAGTTAATCTGTTATGTGGATGGGCACTCATGGCTTCAAATGAGATATTTTTAAGTTTCCTGACATCTCCTGCATTTCTTGGCACAAAGAATGAATCATATTACTGGGATAATGAACCATTTAATGACTTGTGTGTTGATTTATCAGACGGTGCTAGAGAGGCCAATTTAAAAATATAAAGCCATAAGTCACCCAGTCAGGGTGTCTGGTAGGCAGAGCGGCCCAGCTCCCTGGCCGGTGATTGCTGTGTTAATCACGATGACGCCGGGCCTGGCAGCAGTGCAAGGACTTAGGTGCTCAGCACTCTTCCCCTATTGAGGTCATTCATGCAAGCAGCAATTATTGTGGCGGGGTTTTTTTTGTTTTTTTGTTTTGTTTTGTTTTGTTTTCTTTTTCCATCTGCCGGGGGCTGGGAAGAGAAAATAACCTAAAAAGTCAGAATGCCTCCTTCTCATTAGACTAAGGGAGCCTCACCCTGGATCTCCGGGGATTCCTGAGGACAAGTGAAAGGGAAGGAGGCAGCGCTATGCTAGGCCCTGGCTGTGCTGCAAGGAAGCTGGGGACCTGCCGATTGAAGAGTCGCTGATACTTTGCAGGTGAAATGGGCCTGGCATTGTTAATCCGTGTTTGGCTGACCTGGTTTACCATGCAAGTTCCCAGCCCCTGTGTTTACACACGGTGTGGATGGATTTCTGCAAAAGGGGACCAAGTACTTGGTGGTTTATTGTAGAAGGAACCTCCTCTGAAAACCTCACAGGGAAATTCTCAGCTTAAATGGTAGCTAACAGAGGCGCCAGGTGCTTAAGGTGTGCATTGGTGAGGTAGGCACTATTCTGACGAATGGTTGATGGTGAGAAAACTGAGACTCGGGAGTTCATGTAAAATCCCCATAGCTACATGGCTCAGGGGGCGGAACTGAGATTTAACTTATGACAGCCTGACTCTAGAAACTGAGATTTAACCAACATGTGTGTTGCCTCCCTTTCTAGAAAAGGAGTTCCACCCAAAGGGAATAAGTCACATCTACTTTTCTAACAGAAATCCCAGTGTCAAAATAGCTATGCTGGTGTTCCCAATCCGCTTTTCAAAAGAGGAACAGCCACCATTAACCTTTCTGGTCAATGAATGAAAGATAAGGAAGTGAGTGAAAGCAGTGTTAGCAAGGCCCGACTGTGAGCCGGACACTGTTACACACTAAATGCATCATCTCATTCAAAGGAGAGAACATCTTCATTAACAAATGTGACACCCTTCCCTGCTGAGCACCCCCTCCTGCCCTGACCCCCAGCTCCTCAGTCAGATTCTGTCTGCCACACTCCAGTGAAACTGCTCATGTCAAAGTCACCAGGGGCTTCCACGTTGCTGCTTCCAGTGAACCATTTAGGACTTCATCTTGTTTGATCTCTCATCAGCATGGCACAGTTGTCCATGTTTTCCTTCTGAAAAGTGCTGCTCTTTTGACCTTTTTTTTTTTTTTTCTCTTTTTTTGAGATGGAGTCTCACTCTGTCGCCCAGGCTGGAGTGCAATGGTGCAAACTTGGCTCGCTACAACCTCCGCCTCCCAGGTTCAAGTGATTCTCCCACCTCAGCCTCACGAGTAGCTGGGATTATAGGCACCTGCCACCACACCTGGCTAATTTTTGTATTTTTAGTAGAGATGGGATTTCATCATGTTGGCGAGGCTGGTCTCAAACTCCTGACTTCAGGTGATCTGCCCGCCTTGCCTCCCAAAGTGACATTATTTCTGACTGATTCTCTTCCTCCTCACTCCTGCCATCCCTCAGTCCCCTTTGCTGGATTTTCTTCTCCAGACCTTAAAACACTGCAGCTTTGTCCTGGGCCCTGCCTACACAATTGCACCTTATCACCTCACCTAATCCCACAGCTTTCAACAGCATGCATGCTGACAAATGCCGGGGTTGTTTTTTTGTTTTGTTGTGTTGTGTTTTTTCTGAGACGGAGTCTCGCTCTGTTGCCCAGGCTGGAGTGCAGTGGTGCAATCTCAGCTCACTACAAGCTCCACCTCCGGGGTTCACGCCATTCTTCCTGCCTCAGCCTCCCGAGTAGCTGGGACTACAGGTGCCCGCCACCACGCCCAGCTAATTTTTTTGTATTTTTAGTAGAGACGGGGTTTCACCATGTTGGTCAGGCTGGTCTCGAACTGCTGACCTTGTGATCCACCCACCTCGGCCTCCCAAAGTGCTGGGATTACAGGCTTGAGCCACTGCGCCTGGCCGACAAATGCCATGTTTATAGCTCAAGGCAGACCTGTCCTCCCAGAGAGGCACACCTGGGGAGGTATCCATACAACTACACAGAGAGCTCCAGGTAGATGTTTCGGAGGCCTTCCACGAAAAACCTAGAAAAAGAAGAACAACGTAAACTCAAAGCAAGCAGAAAGAAATGAGAAAGATACCATACATTTCTGCTCTTTAAAGATGTTTTCAATTATAAAATTGAAAACAGGTGAACAATGAGAGAACATCAATAAAATTTAAAAGGCAGTTCTTTTTTAAAAAAATCAGTAAAATTGACAAATCTCCTGGTCAATTTCTTTTTATCTTTTTCAAGGCTGACACAATAGAAAAAAAGACACAGATCACCAATGTCCAGATAAAGCAGGAAATATCTCTACAGATCCTTCAGTCATGAAAAGGATGATGCTATATTCATAATGTCTGCAACTTAGAAGAAATAGACTAATTCCTAGAAAACTATAAATACTGAAATTCAACTTTTTCTAATTGATTACTACTGGTGTACAGGAAACCTATTGGTTTGGGAATGTTGTTTTATTTGGCCACCTTACTAAACTCATAGATTCTAACAATTTTTAGCTGATTATTTTTTGTATAAACAATCATGTTTATAATCAATAGATTAGGTTTTATCTCTTCCTATTGAATACATTTTTTTTCTTTTTTTTTTTTTTTTTTTTTGAGACAGCATCTCGCTCTGTCACCCAGGCTGGAGTGCAGTGGGGCAATCTTGGCTCACTGCAACCTCCACCTCTCGGGTTCAAGCAATTCTCCTGCCTCAGCCTCCTGAGTAGCTGGGATTACAGGTGCGTGCCACCATGCCCAGCTAAATTTTTTTGTATTTTTTTTTTTAGTAGAAATGAGGTTTCACCATGTTGGCCAGGCTGGTCTCAAACTCCTGACCGCAAGTGATCTGCCTGCCTCAGCCTCCCAAAATGCTAGAATTACAGGCATGAGCCACCGCGCCCAGCCTGTCTTCCTTTTGAATATTAATAGAATTTCTTGTTTTCATTTTCTGGAGTTTTCCAGGACCTCTGGAATAATGCTGGATAGTTAAGATGATAGTTACTGTATATTGGGTTTAATAGATTTCTAATGCTGCCACTCTAAGTATGTTGTTTATTATAGGTTTTGAAAGCTACCTTTTATCAAGTTAAGAAAGTTTAAATTTTTTCCTGGATAATAAAATATTGGGGGGGGGGGGAACAGAATGTGTTTCTGCCTCTTGAGCTGACCACGTGGCATCCCCTTTTCTATATAGTGTATTTGTTTTGCATAAATTTCCTAATGTTGCCGTGTTCTTGCATTCTCAGGATGACACACTTGGTTATGAGTTAGTATTCATTTAAAAGAATTTTCTGATTTCTGCTGTATTTTTATTAAATTTCTACTTTTTAAAGATGTATTTACATTTACCTTCTTGAGTAGAATTCTTATTCTATTTTTGGTCTTTCATGTGTGCTAATAAATGCAAATGTGACCAAAATTGGCATCAAATATGGCTTTGGTGACATCCATATACTTCGTCATTTAAAGAAATAACTTTAAGGCCAACCATTAGAAGACTAGACATAAGATGTAATTTCTAAAATACTAAAAGAATAAAAGTGACCAAAAAAAGTAACTACCTTTAGTACTCTCACGGACATTTATTTCTATTTACTTTGTAATTTTAGTGTAAGCAAATTTTTTGTCCCAGCTTTATTGAGGTATAATTGGTGTATCAAAAAACTGCACATAATTAATGCATACACTTCGGTGAGTTTGGACATGTGTCTATATCATGCTACCCTCACCACAGTCAAGGTAATAAACATCTCCATCACTTCCCGGAGTTTCCTTGTGTTTCCACCTGCTCTTGTGGTAAGAACGCTTAACATGAAATCTACCCTTTAAATTATTTTTAACCACAGGGGCTGCATTGTATAGCAGATCTCTGGAGCTTACTCATCTTAAAACTGATCTTGGCCGGGTGCGGTGGCTCACACCTGTAATCCCAGCACTTTGGGAGGCCGAGTTGGGAGGATCACCTGAGGTCAGGAGCCAGCCTGGCCAACATGGCAGAACCCCATCTCTACTAAAAATACAAATATTAGCCGGGCATGGTGGCATGTGCCTGTAATCCCAGCTACTCAGGAGGCTGAGGCAGGAGAATCGCTTGAACCCGGAAGGCAGAGGTTGCAGTGAGCCAAGATCGTGCCACTGCACTCCAGCCTGGGGGTCAGAACAAGACTGTGTCTCAAAACAAAGCAAAACAAAACAAAAAAACCTGATTTTATCCTTGTTGAACAACAACTCCCCACATCACATTCCTTCAATGCCATGGTAGCCACCATGCTGCTGTCTTCTTCCATGTGTTTTACTATTTTAGGTCTCAGGCAAGAGATGTAATTTCAGTTTTGATATTCACATTAAACTAAGATGTATTTAGAGTTGCTTTAATTTCCAAACGAGGTGTTTGCGAAACTTATTTTTATTGGATCACGGAATGTGACCTGTGTGATTTTTGACTTTTGGAAACTTATTTATTTATTTATTTTGACTAATAAAAGGGCAGTTAAAGGTTGTTCCACTGGGAACAGGGAGAGGTTGGTCAGTGAGTACGAAGTTACAGTTAGATAGGAGGAATAAATTCTGGCGTTCTATTACACAGGAGGGTGACTATGGTTAACATTTCTCTGTTGTATACTCTAAAAAGGCAAGAAGAGACAATTCTGAATGTTCTCACCACAAATAAATAATAAGTGTAGGAGGTAATGTATATGCTAAATACCCTGGTTTGGTAAATAAACAAACAAACAAAAAAATATCCAACAGGTATTTGAAAACATTGTGCAGCCTTTTTACTGAGAACGATTCATATTAGCAATGCAACTATATAGTTAATTAAATTAGAAACTGGCAATTTATATGAAAGTACAATAACTATGTCCTCTATGGCTTAATTTTTTTTCATCTAGTTGGTATCTTAATTTCTTGGAGAGGTTTTAAAATCTCTCGCCCAGATTATGGTTTGTCAGTTTCTCTTATGTTTCCAGGAGTTTTAACTCTATAAATACCAATATAATATTGCTCTGTTCATAAAGGTTAATGATTGTTATATTTTGGAGGCGACTGTAATTTTTATAATATAAATATGTCTCATTCCTATTTAATGCTTCTCACTTTGAATTCCATTTTGACTACTCTTGCTATTACCATTTCTGCTTTCTTTTAGTTAGCATTTCCCCGGTATATCTTCATTTATTTTTTTATTTTCAAATTTTCCTCTCTCTTTTTTTTTTTTTTTCCAAATTTAGGCATGCTTTTTTGTAAATAACATACAGCTTAATTTAAAACATTCCAATTTAAAAATTTCTCTCTTTAAAAAGAAGATTAAATTCACATTAGTTGTGACTAATGATGTGTTTACATAATTACTACCATCTTATTTCATGTTTTGGCCTTAAAATATCTTCTTCTTGTTTTATTGTTTTTTGTCACTTTTATTATTTTACTGTTTTAGAAATTACATCTTATGTCTAGTCTTCTAATGGTTGGCCTTAAAGTTATTATTTTTAATGCCAAAGTATTATACAAGAGTTTTAAACATTTTACTAATCCATGTGAATATAGTCATAATTTAAAGTCCAGAATTAATTTCTACCTGTAACTACTTCAAATGAACAAGACACTTAGCACACATTATACTCTCCTTTCCACCTCTACTCCTAACATCCACATTATTTTGAAATAACCTGGAATCTTAGTTCTATATTTCATTCATTTTTTAATTTTTTATATAGGCCAAAGCTTTAAAAATTCTCATTCTTGTCAATTGCATTATTTCTCACAGTCACACCACTGAGAGTTACTTGGATTTGACCATGGATGTCACTGGTGCCCTTGCTCACAGCTGTGGCAGGTCATATTTTCTAAAAATGGCTGCAACAATGTCTGCCAACCCCCATGCTTTTACAGCTACACCATGTTCTCTCCCTGACCCTGGCTGGGTCTTGGTGACTGCCTTGATCAGCAGAGTGCAGCAGACGTGATGCTATGTGACCTCTGAGCCCAGACCGTGAAAGGCCATGCCTATATGCTTTGTTATCTTGGGATGCTCACCCATGGAATCAAACTAGCTTATGTGGAGGGGTCACGTGGAGGGCCCACAGTAGAGGTTGTGGCTGACAGCCCTGCAGAAGCCCCAGCCTGGGCTGGTAGGAGCCACAGACACCTGAGGGAAGGTGTGTCCCGATGATGCCAGCCTTTTCCTGCTGCTTTTGCTGAGGCCCCAGAACTTGAGGGGCAGAGAACATCCTTCAGTAATTTATTTTCCCATAGAAGGTGAATTTATGATATTTTTATGAGTTTAATATGTTTATTTTTAACCTTATTCTTGATATTGGATATAGAATTCTGGGCTAAAAATAATTTCCCAGCCAGGCACAGTAGCTCATGCCTATAATCTCAGTACTTTGGGAGGCTGAGGAGGACGGATTGCTTGAATCCAAGTTTGAGATAAGCCTGGGCAACATAAAAATTTTCATCTCTACAAAACAAAAAAAAAATGAGCCAGGTGTAGTGCTGTGCACCTGTGGTCCCAGCTACTCAAGAGGCTGAGGTGGGAGGACCACTTGAACCTGAGAGGTAAAGGCTGTAATGAGCTGTGATTGCACCACTGCATGGCAGCCTGGGCAACAGAGGGAGACCCTGTCTCAATCAATCAATCAGTAAAAATAATTTTCCATAAAAAGTTGGAAGAAAAAGTTTTATTATTTCCAGAATACCATGTTGCAAATGAGCAGTTTGATGGCAGTCAGATTTTTATTCTTTTTAAGGTAACCTGAACTTTTACTTTTATAAAAGTTCTTGGGAATTTTAACTTTATCCTTGGAGATCAGAATCACCAGCATATATATATTTCAAGTACTCCTCCTTGGCACACAGCTTCTCCAGGCTTCTGGTTGATCACCATTTCTGGGGAAGCTCACAAGAAGAGAAATAGGGACAAACCATAGCCCTCCACGTTTGCCACTCCTGAAGCCATGCCTCATACTCATCATCCACCTTCTCCATTAGGCTTTCAGAATCTCCCTGTCTCTTGGTGAGGCTGGCACTTCCATTGGTTTCGGTGGCTTGCCTCCACTCTCCTGACCCAAGCATTCTGCCTCTTGGGGACCGAGCATCATATAATGGCCCTTTGTTCAAAGTGTATACCACATTTTAAAGGGTGCCACTCTCTTTGCAGAGTGTCATCTCTAAGCTGGTTCTTCAGCTATGTCTTCAATAGGCTATCCCATTGCTTATCCCCCAGCAGTTCCTGTGTGGTGTGGCACATGGTAGGACCAGTGGATGCCATGGCTGTGTGCCCACCTGTATGTTTTTCTTGCTGTAAAGTGGACCCTTTGGTCTGAGGTGATGCTATGTGGAATCCTGTCACAGAATGCATAGAGTAGATCTACAGACACTCTAGGAGCCCTAGGATTACAGGACTGGCTGAGGGCCTGTGGACAGAAAAGACAAACCCATATTCATAGATATATGCCATTTCTAGTGAAGATGACTCACAGTCCCTTCAGGGTAGAAGAGGTTCAATATAATCAACTTGCCTGCAAGTGACTGGTTAGTGAGACACCCACCTTCTGTGCCTGTAGTTAGACACCAATCAGTAGCTGTGGCTGGATCAGCCTTGGGGAGAGGGACCCCATGATGTTGGGTCATGTTAGCCTCATTCTTTGCCACCATCTCTGCCTCCACTACTGTGTCACTCATGAACCCACTTCACAAGAGCAGCAGTAGCCAGGGCCAGAGGCTGGCTGACATCTACTGGCTGGATCATTCTATCCACTTGGTTCCTTGTCACAGCAGTGGATGCTTTCTAGTGAGGGTTAACTTACAACACTAAGATCCTCACACTCCATGCCCACCCTCATGTGTCCATCTACATAGCTCTTCCCTGAAGCTCTTGATGTCCCATGGTCAGACACTCATTCCACCAGGGCCCAGCAGGATGTCAGGAGTTCGCTTTGAGTGGCCCATAGTTCTTTGCTGTGGATGGCACAGCCTTTTTCTGGAACTACAAGGGTCTGCACTGCAACTCATCTACTGTACACTTTTCCTAACACAAATGCCTTTGGTCGCATGGATTCTTCCAGGTTATAGTCCAAGCAGAGCTATTTCCACTGCAGTCTAAACCTTCTGCAGGGCCTTTACTGCTCTGGGCCCACTCAAAACTAATAGTTTCCATGTCACCTAATAAATGGGTCAGAGTATTGCCAGGCGTGGTTTGTGTTACTCCAAAACCTGTAGAGACCTCCAATTAATGTGCTTTGTTCTTAATGGTAGAGGGTGCTACCGCTAAGCAATAACTTGTCCTTTACTTTTTAAGTGATGTTTGAGAAAACCCCAGACTACTGGTCCCAAAAGGCAGCTTCACCAAAATGGCAGGACCCTAAGGTTTTGCAGGTTGCTCTCCCACCTTCTAGTGTGTTCCTTAATGAAACATATAGAATATTTGCTCTTCTTGTCCATAGGTCTGATTAACATGATGTCATCAACATAGTACACCAGTGTGAAGTTCTTTGGACTGTCCCTTCTGGTTATATTATAATGGAGAGCAGGGTTAACAGCCTGTAAATGTCTACTGTTGTCCATCCATAAGAATGCTAACTGTTTCTGAAACTCTTTTGTGGTGGGTATTAAAATAATGCATATGCCAAATCAGTAGCTGCATTCCACATGTGTATGCATTCATATGTTCTAGTAAAAACAAACACCCAGCGTAGCTGTGAGTAGGGGTACTACTTGCTCAAATGTGTGGTAGTTTGCTGTTGTCTTCTATGGCCCATCTTATTTTTGAAGAGGTTAGACTTGTGAGTTAAACGGAGACCATTGCTCCTGCATCCCTTATGTCTTTGGAAGTGGCACCTGTCTTCACTCTCCTTAGGATGTGGTGTGTTTGATTTATTCTTCAGGTCAGGATTAAAGGATAAGGGGCATCTTCAGAGGCTTCCATTTGGTTATTCGTATTGTGATAGCTTTTATTCCATAAGTCAAGAAACCAATTCTTGGGTTCTGCAGCCATTGTTTGGCCATTCCAATGATAAATTCAAGAGCTGGAGCAATGACTGCCATGGGGACCCACTCCACTGTGAGACACACTTGAGCCAGGACTCCATTTAGCACCTGATCCCCGTACATCCCTACTCACATCACATGCGGGCTGATGGCACTTTGGGTCCTCAGAGTCTGTACAGGGTGACAGCCACCCTGAACACTCATCAGAAAACCATTCTGGGATTGCTCCCACATGTGATTTAGGCTGCTGAATTTCTGATTTTTTTTGAGATGGAGTCTTGCTCTCTCACCAGACTGGAGCGCAGTGGCGCGATCTTGGCTCACTGCAACCTCTGCCTTCCAGGTTCAAGCGATTCTCCTGCCTCAGCCTCCGGAGTAGCTGGGACTACAGGTGCGCACCACCATGCCCAGCTAATTTTGGTATTTTTAGTAGAGATGCGGTTTCACCATGTTGGCCAGGATGGTCTCGATCTCCTGACCTCATGATCTGCCCACCTCAGCCTCCCAAAGTGCTGGGATTACAGGCATAAGCCACCGTGCCCAGCCCTGCTGAATTTCTATACTATTAGGCACAGCGAAGACAGTGTTACCTGGAAAAATTTAAAGCAACCATTACTATTTCCTTGCCATGGCGATAACCTTTTAATTAACTGATATTTCAGCACCCACTGTTTCTGTAGATCTCTTTGGCTCTCTTTCTCTGATTGTTGATCTCTTTATAAACCTGTTAACCCTGTTAGATCCTTTGTAGAACCCTTAGGGTGTATTATTTCCTTTACCTCTAGCTCTCTCTGCCTCTATTTCTCTCTGTGTGCCCCCTCATTTCTCTGTCTTCTGACTGTTGCTGTTCATTTGATGGTGGTGTGGTATCTTGTTTATCTCCAAGTCCCTGTCAATTAATCTAGTGCCAGGCATATATGGAATATCCAGTGAAATTTGCTTGCTGGTGGATGGACATTTAATGAAAATCCATTATTGACCAAGCACGCATTGGGCACTGTGGGGGGTATAGGAATAAATCACATGTGGCTCCTCTGGCAAAGATTCTTTGCTGTGCCAGTTTAGTCCGGCTTCTGAATATTCTGCTGGGCTCACTCATGCACTGCCTTGTAAGATCTAGTTTTAGCAAAGATCCCTGCTAAGTCAGGGTAGCACCCACCACCATCAATATCTGATCGCCCTTGATATCTGATCAGACTCCTCATCCTCCGCCATCCCCCAGGTGATGTAGGATCACCCCCCACCATGCCTCAGTAAGAAGCTGTTAGGTCAGTTTACCCAGAACCTCCCTCACCCCTGATGTAATTTTCCATCTGCTGACCCTTATACTTCTCCTTGGCCATAAATTCTTACTTGCCCATGCAATATTCAGAGTTGAGCCCAAGCTCCCCACTTCCATACCTATTGCAATGGTCCTAAATAAAGTCTTACCTACCATGCTTTACAAATAGCACTGACTAACTTTTTCTTTAACATTTCCCTTGAGGAGATCGCAGTTGGGAGAAGAAAGTACGAGGCACACTGGAAAGGGCATTTTCTGTGGCTGCCGCTCTAGCGCCCAATTTAGGGTGCAGAAGAAAGGTTATAGCCATTCCTTAGGCCCCCTGGTGCCTGAGCCAATAACCCACCAGATCAAATGGGATAAGCCACAGAGGCAAGAAGCTCCCCAACAGCTTCAGCAACAGGTCTCCCTTCCCCAGCGTCCACCTTCAGCTCTGGGCCTGAGATGGACGAAGTCACCTCTCTTGGCAGCATGTTATTACCACAACGGCTGTCGTCTTTCTCTTCCAGCAGCTTCAGTGTGCAGGCAGTCAACCAGCTGTGGCTGACAGCAATTGCCCTTTAAAAGGCATTAAATTACCTCTGTGACCATTTTTAACAGTTTGAAACAGTAAAAGCCATTTTAAAACAATTTTACTTAACAGTTACTTTTCTGTATAGTCTTAAGAGAATGAATTTACTTACCTGCTCTCAAAAACAATTGAGTGCTCACTATTGAGAAAAACTGGAAAATGATGTGCCATGGTGTTTGTTGCTGTGTCATGGTGTTTGTTGCTATGCCTCAGGAGGTAGGAGGTGAGACGCCAAGGACGTGTTCACTGCTGATGCGTAAGACGAAGAGAGGATTTGCGCTACTCCTCATTCTGCCTTTGTTTCCTCTTGAGAAAAACACCAAGAAGGTAGAAAGGAAGAGGGAGTGTCACTCTGTGCTTTAACACCTTCCGCGTGGCTTCTTGTTATAATTGGAATGCAGTCTAGACTCCTTCCAAGATCAGCCTCCTGCCTGCTTCTTTGACCTCATCTCCTGCAACTGTCTCCTTTGTCTCCTCTGCTCTTCTAGCCTTATTTCTTTTCTTGGAACAGACCAAGAGGTGTGCTGGAACCAGCTCAGATTGGCTCATTTTCACTGCTTTCCAACTCCAAACTCAGTGACCTTGCATCATCGCTCAAAATCCTGGGAGTATTTACACCACAGAAATGGGCAAACACCACAGATCAGGGCTCCCCTGACCCAGCCAGCTGCTAAGCATTTATCAGGTTGCCACTGAACATGCCAGCTGCTTTAGTCCTTTGCTTAGCTGTTCTCTCCACCTGAAATAACCTTGTCCTCATTTTTGCAGGCCCAGTTTTTTTTGGCCTTTAGCTCACATGCCCCTCTTCTGAAAAGTCTTTCCTGACCACACATTCTAGAGGGACCACTCATTGACTCATGATTACATCAATCATTTTAATTCTCTGAATATGATTGTCAAATAGGATACTAAGAATTTAAAAAAACATAATTCCCATATGGTTGTAGTATGCGTTTGTCAACCTAAAAAAAGACATCAGAGAAAAATACGTCCAAATATGTTGAATTTATTCAGTGATTGGAAAAGATGTCTGGGCGCAGTAGCCCACACCTGTAATCCCAGCACTTTGAGAGGCCAAGGTAGATTGCTTGAGGCCAAGAGCGACCAGCCTGGACAACATAGCAAGACCCTGTCTCTACAAAAAAAAAAATTTAAAAATTGCTGGGTATAGTGGTGCATGCCTGTAGTCCTGGATACTCAGGAGGCTGAGGCAGGAGAATCACTTAAGCTGACGAGTTTGAGGCTACAGTGAGCTATGATTGCCTGGGCAACAGAGCAAAACCCCATCTCCAAAAGAAAAAGTAAAGAAGAGGATTGTAATCCAGGTTGCACTGTGGCAAGCCCCAGATATATCTGCTGAGGGAAGGGTAAAGAGCAGCTTTATTGGCAGAAGGGGGAAGTTTACCTACACTGTGTAGAAACAGAATTCATGGGTGCCGGAGGCTCAATGCCTGAGTTGGCATGAATTTGTTGGTGGAGATGCCATTCCTGAGCAGGTGTTCTTTGAGAGCATCTTATCTGAATTGCCATGGTCCTAAAGACTGTCTAGTGATAAACCTTGTCATAGAAATACGTGCGCACGTGAGAAACATGCAAGCCGTGCAGAGCTGGAGATGTGTGAAGGACATGAGGGATTTCCTATGGGGTTTTCAGACAGTCCTTGGAACAGTTCTCATCTCAGACAGGAAAGCATACCCTCCCTCCCTCCTTTTTTGTGCCTTCCTGGCTCTATTTTATCCAGGTCTGACAAGAGCAACTTTATCCTGGTAGCTGCAACTTTCAAATGTCTCTTCATTTTATTTAATTCATTAATGACAAGCCAAGTTCACAAGAGAAATATGAGGAACTGGGATTTTAATGTCAGCAGGGAAAAAATAAATGCTAAGATAGAAGTATGAAATTAGATCAAAACTGGTTAATACAAGGCAGGGCAATAAAATCCCAACCTTGGAAGTTATTGTCACTACTAGACAGAAAATTATTTGTTGCACCTTAACAGTTTTATAAAATCGTAAAATGTCCAGGCGTGGTGGCTCACGCCTGTAATCCCAACATTTTGGGAGGCCAAGGCAGGCAGATCACTTGAGGTCAGGAGTTTGAGACCACCTTGGCCAACGTGGCAAAACCCTGTCTCTACTAAAAATTAGCCGGGCGTGGTGGTGCACACCTGTAATCCCAGCTACTACAGAGGCTGAGGCAGGAGAATCACTCGAACTTGGGAGGCGGAGGTTGCAGTGAGCTGAGATCACGTCACTGCACTCTAGCTTGGGCAACAGAGAGGACTCCATCTCTAAAAAAAAAATTAATAAATAAAATTTTAAAATGCCTGGGTCCTAATAGATTGTAGAAAGAAAGATTCAGATGTCTCTTATCAAGTTCTGGATAATTTATCTTAAGCAAAAACAAACAAAAAAAAAAAACAGAAGCTGGTGGTAGGTCTTGGTATCTTTCTATGTTCTTTTATACCTATCTATCATGTCTATCTCCCAATAAAAAGAACCTTCTGGGCACCTGAAACAGCACCTAGAATGTAGCAGGCACTCAATACATTTCTGTTGATTGAAGGCTGAAGCTAGACATAGTGGGAGGAAGATCCAGGAGGAAAGTTTGCAGTACCAAGGGGCCAGTAAAAAGCTTTGGACATCAAGGCTGATGTGAAAACTTATTGTGCTGCAGCACCTTTGGCCAACCAGCTGCATTGGTGGCCTGTGTCACTGTGGACACTCCTTTCTCTAGCCTGGAGTCTAGAAGGGAGTGAAAGAGTGGGCCCCATCATACTTAACCTCTCTGGGTGGTGTTTTCCTCAGTTATAAAATAGGAAAGATAATAGTAACTTGAGATAGAGTTGATGTAGAGATCATCTGTGTAAAATGCTTAGTGCAGGGCCTGGTGCATAGTAAGTGTTCATTAAGTATTTGATGTGTGCATTTACATAGCATCGATAGTGAACAACTATGGGAATTCAGTGGCGGAAGGGATGCTGCCCAGCACGTAGCTGAAGAAGCTTTGGTCGGGGGGGCATGATCTGGGCCGAGAAGGACTGGCAGGGTTTTCACAGCCGGAGCTGTGGGGCAGGGGGCTGGGGTGAGGGGTGGTAGGGGTGGGTAGGAAAGGAATTCTCCTTAGAGGAAAGAGCTCAAGTAAGGACATAGAAGGGCAGATGTGGTGAAGGGGGATGATACCACAAAGGGGCTCCCTGACCCTGTCTGAACTCTACTTCTCTAGAGAGGCCAGACAGTGCACTGGTTAGGGTTATAGACTTTGGAGCTGGAACTGCCCAGATTTGAGCCCCAGTCTGCAGATGACTAGTTATGTGATGTTGGTGAAATTCCCTCATCTTCCTGACTCTCAGTTTCTCCAGCCATAAAATGGGGTCACAAGGGCAAAGGTCACCTTGGGGTCATTCTAAGGAATAAAGTAAGATGCTTTGTGTAATGTGCTGCAGAAGCCACATGATGAGTACTGGAGAAATACTCAGTCACCTTGTTTCCTCATCCTGTCCCCAGAAAAGCTCGACTTGACTCAGAATATGTGTAAGAGGGTGGTGGGCTTCTCCCCCTCTTCCGTTAAACATATTTCAGTTTGTTTGTTTGTTTTTTACTGAGGAACACAAGTCAGGTAGCTCTCGGTTCTCAATTCTTTCACCTGCATCTACTTAAATTTCCTTTGCTGAAATTGAATCAGATGGGAGAAATATTGTCAGGAAATAAAATGCCTGCTCTGTCACCGCAGGAGGTGTTTTGATTTGATTTTGATCAGAGGCAAGATCCCCTGTGTGGTTCTCAGAAGTAACCCCCAAATCCCGTATTTTGAGAAAATGAACCAACAACTACAGAAATGATTTTCTGCAGTAACCTGGCTGTCTTGATGTGCAAGCAAGAATACTGAGAAGCTGTCAGGAAACCAAGACCCTTTCTCGTGATCTTCACTCTAGAAGAATGCCATCTGGACCTTAGGATGAGAAGTCCAGCATCCAAAACGTGCAACCCTGTGACATTTTCATTATCCAGATTTCCCAGGTGCCTGCCAGAGCCTGGAATCCCCTCCCAAAGCTGAACCCAAAGCTGAACTTGTGTGTAGTTCATTCATTGTGAGATCCTATTCTAGAAAACAGACATGGGGGGACTGAGGAGCACAAAACAAGATAGGTGGAAAAGCCTTTTCTAATTGGGGAGTTACCAAATTAATCACCACTGTGGGCAATGGGGCCTCATGCTTCCATGACCCTCTGAGGAGCTGTATGTATAGAATGCACCCACCAAGTCTGTCCAGGGCAGGAGGAGGGGAGCGGTCAGCTGCCAGCTCCTGGAGCCCCCCATTGCTGAGGGTCATTCCGTGGATGTTAAGGCCCTCCTAAACCCATGCTGGGGTGACCAACTTGACCCACTTGACCTGGGACTGTCCTGATTTTCAAACTAAAAGCCCTGCTGCAACCCCAAAATCCCCTCAATCCTGAAAACACCCAGATGTTTGGTCCCTCTAGTCCAGGCTGGCCTGTAGACTCCACAATGGAGCATCAGAAGGTGAGCTACCTCTAGAGCAGAAGGTGGGAGGAATATAGTGCAGCTGAGATGAGGAGCTGTTGGGCTCCACCCTCACAAGCTGGTTGCCACAGCAATGGCTGGAGTGAAAGGTGGACCACAATGATGGGAGGCAGGCACAAGAGGTACCCAGGACACAACTTTGCAGAGAGCCGGGGAGTCCCGCCTGGAGGAAATGGTGCAGCTGTCACTCACTTACACAAGGATGAAGGTATAATCCCAGAGGTCAGAGCTTGGACCAGGGGGTGGACACTGTAAGGAAGGAGATTTTTGGCTCCAAATAAGGCAGGATATTTTAAGTGTCTGCATTATTAAAACGTCTTAGTTGGACCTTAAAGATCAGTTGTTCCAATACCCTCTTGCTAAACCTAGGGCTTAGAACAGAATCTGATGTGTCTGTGGTAATCCACGGGGCAGAAGCAGAAACAGGACTTGAATTTTATGACCTGAAGACCTTTGCAGTCAGGAGACATGAGAAAAAGAATGAGACTTCTTCAGCAGGGCGCAAGTTCTGTATTCCTGGATGCATCCCAAAGAGTCTGAACTTCTTGGTCTGGTTACTGTTGGGAGAGGATTCATGCTTTAGAGGGGAAGTAGCCTCAGGTGGCCTTAAGCTGCCCCAACTCAGAATTCTGTGGTACAATGATTCAGCAGAGTGGAGTCTCTAAAAGTGAAACATCAGCAGAATAGCAAGGGGGAAGTACATTAAGAGTTGGAATTAAATAGTTGAATATTAAAACACAGCAGGCGGCGCAGTCCAATACTGATTCCTTCTACTCTTCTGTGTTGACTAAACCAGTCTGTGCATGAGAAGAATGAAGTGTGACTGCACATATGTGCAGGTGTGTAGGTGTGCACGTGAATATATGTGATGCATACAGATGTGACTGTGTATGCATGTATATGTAAGCACACATATGTGTGTGTGTGCATGTTTGTGTGTAGAAGAGAACAAAATGGAAATGCTAAATTGGCTTCTGAAAGCTGAATGATTCAAGTTTCATCAAAGAAAAACTAATTAATTTTATGTTGTAAATATTAAAGTATGAAGGCATTTTGCGTTTAAACCTAGGCCAAATGCATCCTCACAGACCTTTTCAAAAGTTGCAAATGAAACATGCATTTCATTTCTGAACGTTCACAACGCAGATTTCAGCCTCGGACCTTGAAAGCCCTTTTCTCCTGATTAGAAAGAAAGATTTTTCTCTGCAATGCTCAGTGCTTTTATTAGAAAGCGACCCTCTGAGGAGCTGTATGCATAAAATATGGAAAAACCCGGAGTCTTCCTGCGGCCACTGAATAGTGAAAAGCCTGGAGTTTTAGGGATTAGAGAATGAGGAGAGGGGAGTGAGCCAGAGGGCCGTGGGGGCAGGGTTCACTCATTCAGTCTTCTGAGTGCTCATCCATTCCTTTAAGGATGGTCACTGTGCCGAGTGGTGAGAGCAGAGTGGTGTTACCTTGGAGGTCTGTTGCAGAGTTTCTGGAGAAAGCGCTCAGGGCTGGACCAAGAAGACTTCGGTTTCAAGTTCCAGAATTGTTCCTAGTGCTGCACAGCCTTGGGCCCCTCTTAGCTTTGTGTAGAACAGAAGACTGCTTGCCTGCTTGTTGTGGGGGGTTAAATGCGATCGTGAAAAATGAAAGTCATCTGTAAACTGTAAAGTCCTCTAAGTATACATGCCTTGCTCCTCCTGGAGAACACGTGGGCTCTCACCATTTTCCAGCCCACCCCACAAGACGCCATGTGAGATTCTGTGTTCTTTGTTGTGACTTTTGTCTCCACAAATACTGGAAGTGTTTTGAGGCTCAGGACAGTCTCTTTTTACTTAGAAAGAATCCCCTCTGTGCTCCACTCAACTCGTTGGGTAACGCTCCTTTCGTAAATACTGATGTTTATCTTTTCAAGATTTGCATCATCCATTCACTTTTCATGTGTTACTGAGGGACAAAGTCACTAAAATTACTGACATTTTTTAAGAAATGGAATATTTACTAACATCTCCATCTTCTGTAAAACCAGCCATAAAAGGCGAACAGATGTTTTTTATGAAATCTGAATGCTTCAGTCCTTCGGGGCAGTCATACTTTTCTTGCAGCAATTCCAGAGGCTGAGGTCTCTCCAAAATGGGAATAAGGTTGATGACCTTTGGAGGGGCCTTTGTGAGAAGATAAGGCTCTGTGGACTTTTTTGGCACAAAGATAGGCTTTAGTGGTTATTTTCTTTAAAGCCTCTTTATTATTTTAGATAGGAAATTATACTGACTTGGAGCTAATTAATGTTATTGTTTTTATTTTCCTGTGTCTTTTCTTCAATAATGTCTCAAAGCTCTGACTTTATTTACTATCAACACTAATTCACCATCACCTTGGTAAGATTCAAGGAAATTGGGTTGGGAGGTTACCACCTTGGTTCTGAAATCAGGACAAAGTGATTTAGAGACAGTCATGGAAATGTAATGACAGGCCCTAGACAGTCCATTTGGTTGATCATCCAGGAATACAGCTCCATGTGGTGAATGTCTGTGTGCATGTTACAGGAAGAGGGGAAGAGAGAGATCGAGAGAGCTGGAGGGCCTTGGGCAGTTTGACAAGTTGTGTGTTTCGTGATGGTCCCCAAACCAATTGCATTAAGAAAACATAAACAGGTCATCCCCACCCTCCTATTTCCATCTCTTGCTGCTCCCTGCATCACCTCTCACACTCCGCAACTCACCATGCCCCTCACCTCTGCCCTCCCTTGCCTGCTCCCGCCCTTCACTTCCTCCTCCCCCCCTCACCTCCTCCTCCCCCCCTCACCTCCACATGGCATCCCTCACTTCCTGTACCCTGCAGCTCTCAGCTCTGGGGAGGCTCACTTGAAGCTTAAGGATGGAACATCAGGGTTGTCTACTGAGTCCTGTATTTTACTTAATACAAAAAAGAAAACACTGTTAAATGTGAACATACATTAAAATAGCCACATCATTTGCACTTGCGTGAACAGCAACATTTTCTCAATTATTTGAAATAAGATGATGTTCTTTAAACTTTGAGCTCTTCTTCTTGCTTCTCTGCCTTTTTCATGGTGCCTGGAATGTTGTCTGCTCATGCCCCTTCTTCTGCTAACAGTTCTCCCTCAACACTCAGCTTCGATGTCACTTGCTTCTGGAACCTCCCCGATTTCAGTGACTGAATCAGTGCCCCATATTTCATGGCCCATTGCTTTTTCACTGTGGCAAATGTCATTTCATGCCATTTTTTCTTGGTGTATGTCTCTCTTCTGTTTGCTACTGAAGAGGCCGGGAGTATGTGTTCTTTCCCTGTGTCCCACTCTCAGCACAGGCCAGCCCTACTGTGGAGAGTCAGGGAATGCTCCTTGGATGGACATGAATGTGGCATTCTCAACTACAAAACTTTGATGGGTTCAAATTCACAAAATAAGAATGCTATTTATCTTCTCACAATAAGAGAATTACAGACACTGAATTTCCTGGGGAGGCCTCTGCTAACAGAACTGGTGTTTCTGTCACCCACAAAGATGCAAGTTTCCTTTATTCTCACACGCGGGCTCACAGGAACTTGACAATTTCATCACTCCTCACAGCTCTGATAGCAAGATCCTCTCTCTTGCCTTGTGATTTTCTCTCTAAGCCTACAGAAGATGACAAGAGGGACAACAGCCAGCGGAAAGCTGCTTGTAGAAAGAGACACAGCAGGAAAACAATTCATTCTTCCTCCTCCCATTTGTTCAACTCCAGTCCTTGGAGCACACATGAGAGCTTCTGGAAACTCATGGGGTGGCCACTGCTGTGTCTGCTGTGATGGCTTCTTCCGGCTCTTGATTTCACATCTAGGGTTAAGTGATGCACGTTGGTAATGGTCCCAGCTGGGTCAGAGCCTCTGGGAAAGCGGTGGCTTTGGGTGTTCCCTCCCTAGCCTGGGAGATGTGCGCTCCGTCTTAAATCCCAGCAAGGATAGCGGCGTCTTAGTCTGGATTCCCCTGGAAGCCGACCCCGAGGCCAGGATGTGAGTGCAAGTGGTTTACTTGGGAAATGAACCCAGGAAGCACAGATAGGGGAGTGTGGAAGCGAGGCATGGAGGGGAAGACAGCAGCAGAAGGTGAGTAACTACCCGGTCAGCCAGGGGCCACTGGAGTTAGCCACTCTGGGGGAACTTACACTCAGGACTCAGGGTTACCCACGAATGAATGAGAGATCTGGGGCACACCTCGTTAGCTTCTGTCAGCCATTGGCCAAGGGTCACTCCTGGAGAGCTGAATTCCCTGGCATTTCTGGCCTGCCACATCTATGGGCAGAGTAGGTTCCAGGGACAGAAGCAAGTCCGCAGGAAAAGAAGTGCATTCAGGCTGTTGGCCCTCTGGTCAGCAGAAATGCAGATGCCAGGAACCAAGGGGGTGCAAGTGGGGCCCCCACAGACATCTGCTGCAGACAGGGTGCCACAGTGAGCTTCCAGAGCCCAGCTGACACACCCATCCATCCTGGGCCACCCCTGACTCCTGGTGGGAGGGCTGGCAGAAGTGCTTTCTGAAAGGGCTGTAACTTCCGGCCCTTATGCAATTCCTACAAATGACCCATTTTAATCCTAATCATCAGACTGTCAGAGTTTATGAGAACAAGGCATTAAAGTGTTCTTGAAAAGCACTTGATAATCTAGCTTGTATTTGGGCAGCACTGACATCGGGACTTAAAAAGTGTCACGCAGCTCCTCAGTTGGTTTGATCTGTGCCACTCCAGTTTTCGAAGGAATAATTTGATAAATGGATTCTTATGAAAGCTCTGTGATGAAATGCAACTGGATTCTGCAGAACAACAACACGCACCTCACTGCAGTGACCCAGCTTCAAAGTAAAAGGATTGGAAAGTTTGTAGGAGCCAGAGGGGACCAGAGGCTGACCAATCTGCTGTGTTTAAAGCACTTTCTCTGCATACAGACAATTTTCACTGGAGTAATAAGTGCGAATTTATCAGGAATGCTAACAAAAGAGGTTTAGTGTTGTGTTTCCCTTGCATATTCCCATTCTTAAGGAGGGGTTTTTGGGAGCATAACACACGTGTTCAGTGTTGTAAAGGCTGACCAGGGAGAGGGGCATGGGCACACTGCTGCTTATTATTTATACATTTGCTGAACTTTGGGGACCAGAATGAACACTTGATGCTAACTAAAAGAAAAAAATCAGGCCAGGTGTGGTGGCTCACACCTGTAATCCCAGCGCTTTGGGAGGATGAGGCAGGAGGATCACTTGAGGCCAGGAGTTTGAGACCAGGCTGGACAACATAGCAAGACTCTGTCTCTACAAATAATAATAATAATTTAAAAATTTGCTGGGCATGATGATGCATGCCTGTAGTCCTAGCTGTTTAGGAGGCTAAGGTGGGAGGATCACTTCAGCCCAGAAGGCTGAGGCTGCAGTGAGCTATGAGCATGCTACTGCACTCAGCCTAGGTGACAGAGTGAAACCCTGTCTCAAAAAAAAAAAAAAAAAAAAAAAGGAAGATAAAAACAACCTCACATTTGTACTGTGAAGGGCTCTCAGTCCTGGGGTTCTGAATAATAGCTTGCGGTTTAGCCCAAGACATGTCTCACCCAAGGTGTGGGTTGGAGATGTATCTGTGAGTGTCCTGGGTAAAGGAATGGCAGCTTGGAGAGTGGACCGCCAGTAGGGGCTGGAGGAGTAAGCTCTGTCCTAGCATGGGACCTAGAGAAGGAATTGTCCACAGATGTGGTTTTTGTCATCAAGGCTCCTGCAAGACTTCACTAAACATAGAGCCAAGGGCCCCCCTGTAGTTCAAGAGAAGTCACTTGAAATTACCCCACTGCTCTTATGAGGTCTTATGGCAGCTGTAAAAACTGGAATGCATTTTTCATCATGAGCAGGCTCTTGAGAGAGTGGCTGAGTTTTAAATTAAAAACAATAGCAACAACAAAAAATAAATACATCTGACCCAGTTTTATTTTGTTTTATATTTTAAACACATTGTTGTGCTATGGTGTAGTGCTGGACAAATTGTTTTATTTCCTCTTTGCAAACTTAATCATCAAATTTCCTTCACTCTTATTATTTATCACTTTGTCAATAACCATTTTATTTTTTTAAGGCATCTGCCTCCCCCTGTGGCAAAAGCAGTTATAATCTTCTCATTTAGCAAAGAAAAGGATCCACTGTTATCAGCCACAGCCCTCCTGCTGTGCATTCCATCTTTAGACTTGTTCATCCTGCATATTTGCTATGTGGGAGCCTTTGAGCTATGTCTCTGTTTCCTCCTGCTCCCCTATCCCGACCCTGCTAACCACTGTTTTATTCTCTCTCTCTCTCTCTCTCTGTGTATGTGTATATATATATATGTATATATATACACGCACACATATATGTGTACATATATGTATGCGTGTATATATATACGTGTATATATATACGTGTATATATACGTGTGTATATACGTGTGTATATACATGTATATATATATAACCTTTTCTTTAAGATTTCACATAGAAGTGAAGTTATGCATTATTTATCTTTCTGTGTCTGACTTATTTCACTTATCATAATGTCCTCCAAGCCTATCCCTGTTATGGCAAGTGGCAGGATCTCTGTCTTTTTTAAGGCTGAGGAACATTTTGTTTTGTACACACACCATGGTTTCTTTATTTATTTGTCCATTGATAGACCCCTAGGGCGTGTACGTACCTTGGCTGCTGTGAAGTGCCGCGGTGAGCATGGGAGTGCAGATGCCTTGACGAGATGGTGATTTCATCTCCTTTGAGTATGTACCCAGAAGTGGGACTGTTGGGTCAGATGGTAGTGCTATTTTTAATTTTGTTTGGAGCCTTCATACTGTTTTCCATAATTGCTTTGCCAATTGACACTCCTGTCAACAGTGTACAAGGGTTCCCATTCTCCACACCCTCACCACCACTTGTTATCACTGGTTTTTTTATTGTAGCCACCCTGACAGGTGGGAGGTGTTTTCTCATAGTGGTTTTGATTTGCTTTTTCCTAATGATGTTGGTCATTTTCGTTTCATCTTTGGAGAAATGCCTATTCAAGTCCTTTGCACATTTGTTAATTGGGTTACACGTTTTCTTGCTATTGAGTTGCATGAGGTTTTTTGTGGGGTTTTTTTTTGTTTGTTTTTGTTTTTGAGATGGAGTCTCACTCTGTTGCCTAGGCTAGAGTACAGTGGCGCCATCTCAGCTCACTGCAACCTCCGCCTCCTGGGTTCAAGCAATTCTGCCTCAGCCTCCCGAGTAGCTGGGATTACAGGCACCTGCGACTACACCCAGCTAATTTTTTGTATTTTTAGTAGAGACAGGGTTTCACCATGTTGGCCAGGCTAGTCTCAAACTCCTGACCTCGTGATTCACCCGCCTCGGCCTCCCAAAGGCTGGGATTATAGGCATGAGCCACCGCACCGGCAGAGTTGTATGAGTTTTTAACAAATCTTGCATATGAACCTCCTATCGGATATTTTGCAGATGTGTTTTTCCCTATTTGCAGGCTGCCTTTTTATTTCATCCATTGTTTTCTTTGCTGTGAATCATCACTTTCTTACAGCTCTTCCTGACAACCTCTCCAAAGCCAACCACAGAGAATTTTTTTGGCCTTTGTATTCAAAGGTGACTGAAACATATACAGCTCAAGGCAGGTCTGGCCATTCCTGATTTCAAGTTGAGTTTTCCATGAGCACCAGCCACACTTTCAGCCCTGGGTTTGGCAAGTTGGGGTCCCACGGGAGAAAACGTGGCCTCTGCTCTCAGAAGCCTTGCTTTTCAGGAGACCAAACCAACATCTTCCCTTTACCAAGAACATGATGGCTTTCTCGTAAGCCCCATTGCCGACTGCCCTCAGCATCACACTTGGAAATGGGGCACTGAGTGTTCTGCTCTTTAAAGCTGAGAAAGACAAGAAAGAAAGAGGGCTAGGAATGGCTTTTCTTTTCTTTTTTTTTTTTTTTTTTTGAGATGATCTCACTCTGTCTCCCAGGCTGGGGAGCAGTGGTGCTATCACAGCTCACTGCAGCCTCAACCTCCCAGGCTCCAGCAATATTTCTGCCTCAGCCTCCTGAGAAGCTGGAACCACAGGTGCACTCCACTACAACTGGCTAATTTTTTGTAGCATTGGGGTCTCACTTTTCTGCCCAGATGAGTCTCAGACTCCTGTCCTCAAGCAATCCTCCCACCTCAGCCTCCCATAGCGCTGGGATTACAGGCGTGAGCCACTGCATTTGGCTGGGTCTTGAGTGAATTAACAATGTCTTCCAAAATAGGCATAAGCTCTGTTTTCTAAATGAAGAAAACAAGGTTCAGAGAGATAAAGCAGTTTGCCTACTGTCATACAACTGATAAGAAAGAGAATATACCTGGTAATGGGATTGCTGGGTCAAATGGTATTTCTAGTTCTAGATCCTTGAGGAATCACGACACTGTCTTCCACAATGGTTGAACTAGTTTACAGTTCCACCAACAGTGTAAAAGTGTTCCTATTTCTCCACATCCTCTCCAGCACCTGTTGTTTCCTGACTTTTTAATGATTGCCATTCTAACTGGTGTGGGATGGTATCTCATTGTGGTTTTCATTTGCATTTCTCTGATGTCCAGTGATGATGAGCATTTTTTCATGTGTCCGTTGGCTGCATAAATGTCTTCTTTTGAGAAGTGTCTGTTCATATCCTTTGCCCACTTTTTGATGGGGTTATTTTTTTTTTCTTGTAAATTTGTTTGAGTTCATTGTAGATTCTGGATATTAGCCCTTTGTCAGATGAGTAGGTTGCAAAAATTTTCTCCCATTCTGTAGGTTGCCTGTTCACTCCGATGGTAGTTTCTTTTGCTGTGCAGAAGCTCTTTAGCTTAATTAGATCCCATTTGTCAATTTTGGCTTTGGTTGCCATTGCTTTTGGTGTTTTAGACATGAAGTCCTTGCCCATGCCTATGTCCTGAATGGTATTGCCTAGGTTTTCTTCTAGGGTTTTATGGTTTTAGGTCTAACATTTAAGTCTTTAATCCATCTTGAATTAATTTTTGTACTGGGTATATACCCAAAGGATTATAAATCATGCTGCTATAAAGACACATGCACACATATGTTTATTGTGGCACTATTCACAATAGCAAAGACTTGGAACCAATCCAAATTTCCATCAATGATAGACTGGATTAAGAAAATGTGGCACATATACACCATGGAATACTATGCAGCCATAAAAAAGGATGAGTTCATGTCCTTTGTAGGGACATGGATGAAGCTGGAAACCATCATTCTCAGCAAACTATCACAAGGACAGAAAACCAAACACCGTGTGTTCTCACTCATAGGTCAAAATTGAACAATAGAACACTTGGACACAGGATGGGGAACATCACACACTGGGGCCTGTCATGGGGTTGGGGGAGTGGGGAGGGATAGCATTAGGAGATATACCTAATGTAAATGACGAATTAATGGGTGCAGCACACCAACATGGCACATGTATACATATGTAACAAACCTGCACGTTGTGCACATGTACCCTAGAACTTAAAGTATAATAAAAAAATAGAAAAAAAAGAAAGAAAGAAAGGGAGCAGGTTTCAGCATGACTCTGACTTGAGAGCCTGGCCTGTGGCCCAGTTCTTCTCATTCTAGACATTTGCTGCTTGGGCCCCTCCTCCCACATGATTGTCTTGCCCCAGTGCATCATGGGAAAATCTTGATTAAATACTGTGTTTGTTTTTGGATGAAATAATGTACTATGTCTTGGAATTCCTACCACACAGTGTCTGCGTATTTCTTCTTCCCTGCCTCCTTCCCTCCCCTTCTTCCTTCCTTCACGTGGTTATTGCCAGGCATTGGGGTCCACGTGCTATATGCCAGGCATTGGGGTCCATCACTCTGCCTGAGCACTTCAAGAGCTTGCTGAATAAATAACTATTTTTTCTGACATTATTCTTCTGCCTCTAGTAAGGAACAATGGGTTTGTTTGAAGTACAGGCCATTCTTCTCATTCCTAAGCCTCTGTTCTGAGAGCATCGATGTGGCATTTTTAAAAATTTTTTTTTAAATGCAGAAGCAGGCCCTTTTTGTGATATTAAACCTCTTAAATGACAAACTGTAATTTGTAGGGGGAAAATGGTTCCCTGAATGCATCTTATATCCTTGAATTCCAAATTACAAAGTTCTTGCTGAAATTGGTTTCTGCCCAGGAGGAGATAACGTCAGTCAAGGAGCTCGCTTTCTGATCAACACTGCCCTTCCCCCAACAGAGTGCGTGGCCGGCAGCAGCACTGTCAAGGCAGAGGAGAGAGCATTCGAGGCAATTTCCATTTCTTACTGGGGTCCTCAGTGAACATTCCGGAGAGGAGACAGTGGCGGGCTGTGGAGGTTATTAAAAGACGATTTTATTTTTAGCAGGGTTGCAAGGGAGCATTGGAGGGAACGTGCAGATGTTTGCGATGGTAATGACCAAGGGGCCCAGCTTGCTTTGCTAAGGCATTTAGTATACCACGCCTGCCAGTCACCAGGACAAAAGCATTGCCTTATACAAGAAGATGATGTCTGTTGACTAAAATTAAAGCAATTAAGACTGCTGGTAAGCCTTGACCAATACTGAATCTCTTAGTTTTCCTAATTTTTACTCATAGCAATCATCCCATTGATATTGTAGGGTTTTCATAAAGGAGATGAATGGACTGAGTCTATTTTGAGTCTCTTTTGAGCATTTGGAAAGAATCCCAACCCCACACTCCCCATTGTCCTCCCACCACCCTCCCTCTACCCCAGGAAACATCCTTCTTTATTCCGTCTCTGCCTTATTCTAAACCAGCTCCTCCCATCAGCACCGCTCCTTGTGTGTTTCCAAGTCTCTCCAGGCCAGTAATTCCTTTGTGCCCCTGGGAGGAAGCAGAGGGACAAGTGCATCTCAACTCTATTAACAAGAAAACTGATCCCAGAGAGAATCGAGCCTTGCTTCAGATCCTGTCTCAGTCAGCGGGAACACAGAGGGCCTGGGAGTCCTGAATTTCTCTTCAAATCATTACCCTCATTATAAATATTTATGAGCACTAAACTGTACACTTAAAAATAAAGATGGTAAATTATATAGGAAGATTTTACCTCAATTTTTTGGCCGGGCATGGTGGTTCACACCTGTAATCCCAGCACTTTGGAAGGCTGAGGTGGGTGCATCACTGGAGGTCAGGAGTTCAAGACCAGCCTGATCAACATGGTGAAACCCCATCTCTACTAAAAATACAAAAATTAGCCAGGCGTAGTGGCACACACCTGTAATCCCAGTTACTCAGGAGGCTGAGGCAGGAGAATCACTTGAACCTTGGAGATAGAAGTTGCAGTGAGCCAAGATCACGCCGTCGCACTCCAGCCTGGTGAAACTATGTCTTATATGTATATATTTTAAAGAAAACCAAATTATTGCCCTTCTTGCTTCAGCACCCTGGGGACTCCCTGAAAAGTGCCTCTCTACCTGGTTTTCCAGAGTGGCGTGAGCGTGTGTAAGCTCCTCAAAGATGCAAGAGTTTCTGAGCCGCTCAGGAGCCCGGACTCTTTGCTGTTTATTTAATAAAATCTGCCTTGGGAGAAACTGACATAGAAGCTCAGACGAGAGGCGGATGCTGCTAAGCTTCTTGGAGGCTGCTTTCTCCCTGTGAAGCAATGAAACATTCCAGGCTAATTTCAGAAACGACCCTTTACATTTTTTTTTTTTTTACTTTGAAGACCATATTTCCTCTCTTCTTGATCCTTTTTTGATGAAGGGAAACACTCAGGACTGCAGGCATGAGCTTTAAATGAATGCTCTAGAAGAATGAAGTCTCTCCATGTTTAATGTCCTTTATGTGCTATAAGAATTCTGATTTTTTTCTCCTTGTCATTTTTGGTTTAGCAAATCACCAGCTTTCTCTGAAACACACACCCCTCTGCCTGCCTGTTCCTGATTTCATCATCAGAGTGTGCTGCCCAGGACCAACTTGAGGGATCGAATGTCATCACAGCTCTGACCCGCCCTTGTTATAGGCAGCACGCCCGTCTTCTTCCAGTGACACCGTTTGCATCCCAAGGACAGGACTACTCTCTGGACTTCTGCCCTCTTTTGTGCCATGTGGAGTGCTCCTCAATAATGCTGGGTGACTCACTTGAGCGACCTTTATGCCCTTTAATGTGTCTGATATTTCCCTGCTCAGAGTCGCATTCTGTGACTGGCCAGGCCAGCTCTTGGAATTGTTAACGATGACATTTTTTCCTGTTTCATCAATGCACCAGGCGTCTTCTTATTTCTGGATGGGTTCCATTCCTCATGCTCAAATCCCTTCTATGAGGTTTTCACAGGGCTGGATCATTTCCATCCATTGGTCTTACTTGGTTCTGGTGTTGAACTTTCTCACAGGCACCTTCCATGACTGCCTGTGTCACTTGAGGGCAGTAATAGAAAAATCAACTCAAACTGGCTTAAATAGGATGCAAATCTAGTGGCTCACATATGTGGCAGCCCAGAGGCAGTGAGAGTTTCAGGACCAGGCAGCTTGATTACAGCATCAAGGGCCCCTGTGTTCTCTGTTTTTTGCAGCCATAGTGTTGGCTTCTTCCCAAGACTTATTTTTCCCATCAGTGTCACCTGTGCTACAAGCTCCTTCAGTCACATCTATTTTTGATATTTGTGGGTACCTAGGAGGTGCATATATTTGTGGGGTACATGAGATACTCTGACACAGATGTGCAGTGTGCACGGATCACAGGGAAATGGGGCAGCCATCCATCCCTTCAAGCATTCATGATTTCTTTGTGTTGTGGACATTCCCGTTGTGCTCTCTTAGTTATTCTGAAATGTACAAGAAATTATTGCTGACTATAGTCACCCTGTCATGCTATCAAATGCTAGACCTCATTCGTGGTATCTAACTATATTTTGTACCCATTAACCATCCCCATCTCCCACCCCCTACCTTTCCCACTACCCATCCCAGCCTCTGGTAACCATCCTTCGTCTATCTCCACGAGTTCAAGTGAATTAATTTTTAGCTCCCACAAATAATATAGAATATGTGAACTGTGTCTTTTTGTGCCTGGCTTATTTCACTTAATATAATGTTTAATAGGAAAGCAAACATGGCTTCTTGTTCTTTCTTAAGAATGAGAAAAAAACTTTCCCCAAAGTCTTTGGCAATGCACTTCTGGTATGTCACTGGCTCACTCCTGGGGTGGTCACTGTCTACATAATGGGACCACCTTTAACACAATGAGGCACAGCCCCCAAGCTGACTTGAGCTACCCACACTGCCCTGATGCTACTCAAAGAGGGAGTGGTGGGATGGATGTGGAGGCAGCAGCTTCAGCATCTCTCTCTCCAGGGGTTCTCAGACACCTCCCATCAGAGCTACCCGGGGAGATTCAAAGCCCCCAAGCTCCTCCCCAGCCAGTCAGGTCAGATCTTTTTGGGCAGGGGCCTAGCCCAGTGGTTTGCCAGCTCGGCTGCACCTTAGAAGCACCTGGGGCCTTTAACCAAACCACTCCCCCACCCCAGATATTCTGATTTTATTAACACCTATGTGATGTGACTTTTGATACAATCTAATTTATCAAGTTTTTTCTTTATCACTGTATTCTTTGTGTTGTATGTAATAAATCATTAGATATAAGTTTTTTTTTTTTTTTTTGAGACGGAGTTTTGCTCTTGTTGCCCAGGCTGGAGTGCAATGGCTCAATCTCGGCTCACTGCAACCTCCACCTCCCAGGTTCGAGTGATTCTCCTGCCTCGGCCTCCCAAGTAGCTGGGATTACAGGCATGCACCACCACGCCCAGCTAATTTTGTATTTTTAGTAGAGACGGGGTTTCACCATGTTGGGCCAGGCTGGTCTTGAACTCCTGACCTCAAGTGATCCGCCCGCCTTGGCCTCCCAAAGTGCTGGGATTACAGGTGTGAGCCACCGGGCCCTGCCGATATGAGTACATTTTTTAAAACCTTCCCAGGTGATTCTAATACAAGGCCAGGGCTGTGAACTCCTGCTATCTGAAGCTGTGTCTACAGCTTTTCCAGGGCTTCTTTCTTTCTTTCTCTCTCTCTCTCTGTCTTATTACCACAAAGACAACCAAACCAAGGGACTCTGTGAAAATATCTTGTTGACTTATTAGCATCTTATTTTGTGACTTCTTACAGCAGCATGTCAGCTCCATAAAGACAAATACTTTGTGAGGCTTCCTGTTGTGTTTCCAGCACACCGTAGAGCACATGGAGGGCATCGGTGGAATGAAAGATGGCACGGGTCTGTTGAGCAGCCTTCCCCTGCCCCTCCCACACCATCCAGCCGCCACAGGCTGCCTGCCCTCCAGTCCCTGTTTTTGTTGTTGCTTCCCCACACTCCCCTCATCCAAGCCAGGGGTCTGAGGTCTCCCTCACCCTCCACATCTAATTGGTAACCCAGCCCTGTTGATTCCTCCCAGAGAGGGCTGTTATCCACACACGCATTGCACGGCATTCTTTTGCTTTTCCATCATTCTCACCTCATCGGAGTTTCTTTCAAGCAAGAGTGGAGCCCTCCTGGCCTGCTCTGCCCAGCGCTCATTTGTCACCGGCACAAGCTGGGGCTTAGCGTGGCCACTGAGCTGAGTCTAATGCCAGGGACTTGGAGTCGGGATCTGCTGGCTGGGCTCCAGTGAAGAGCCCTTTTTGTGGCAGCCCCAGGGCTTTTCTTTTACTCTGATGAGAGCTGAGTGACTGACAGATGAGAGGGCAGTGGCTGTGAAGAGGGAGAGAACTGTGGTGGGGCTGGAATTTGGATGTAAAGGGAGACGCTCTAGCAACTCAGAGAATGGAGCATCTCAATAAAGAAAATATCAAATACTCACGCACTGAGCTTCTTTGAAGCAACAGTGAGCTGGGAACACTAGCACATGAATGAAAGAATGTTCCAGCGATACACGATCAGAATGAACCCCACCATAAGTCCCAGCCTTCCTGCCACAAAGGAAGAACCGCGCAGCCGAGGAAGCTGGAAAGGCCTGCCGGGAGAGAAAAGCCCTTTGGCTTGGAAACCGCAGCATTTCAACATGCCAGTGCCCAAGTAAACCCTGGCGGAGAAGAGAGCAGCTGGCGCAGAATCTAAGGTCCACTGCTTTCTGTCTCCTTGAGGAGAACCCCGGCTGAACATCTTTGGGGCATGAGGAGACAGAGGTCTCTAAAGTACAGTGAAGGAATGGCTTTGTTGTGATGAGAGTAAGGAAATGATTGTCCCGGGCAAGTACATTGCCTCCATGTGCTCCACCTCCACATTCTCCTCGCCACAAGGGCCTCCTGGCTGGAAGAGGGACTGCTCTGTTAACTGAGGTGGGCCCGGGGCTGGACAGGTTGGAGCAGGTGCTGCGGCGCCCTGATCCGGGTTCTAGGCGAGCCTTTTGACCTCACTCTGCTGCAGGCTCACATGCTTGGGACCAGCCAGAAGTGCTGGGAGGGAAAAGGCGTGGCATCAGCCCTCAGCTGCTGGTGGATGGGGCTGGAAAACACAGACCCCAGCTCCGCCTGCTCCACAGGCTCCCAGGATTCTCCAGGGCTTGGACTCTAGGGGCCACAGTGGTGACCTGTGTGACAGCCTGCCCTCCGCTGGCTGCCTTCTGTCCCTGTCTCATTCCCACACTCTTCTACGATGAGATGCTGGGCCACCTCCCAGCCAGTTGTTGCTCTCAGTCCCCTGTCTCTGTGTCTGCTCCTGGGGGAACCTGGCCTGAGACAGCCATGTATCACAAAATGCACTTTGAGCCTCCAGCAAAGAAAACATCTGCAAGCTCTGGGCCGAGAAATCTGGGGATGGAGGCTCTGAAGACGAAGCCCAATCTGGGGAGGATGAAAGTCAGGATAGTTTCGGGACAGATTTTATTTATGATGTATTTTTTTAAGACAGGGTCTCTTGCTCTGTTGCCCAGGCTGGAGTGCAGTGGCACAATCCTAGCTCACTGCAGCCTCAACCTCCTGGGGTCAAGCGATCTTCCCACCTCAGCCTCCTACTCAGCCTCCTATTCATGTGTCACCACACCAAGCTAATTTTTATTTATTTTTTTTTTTTGGTAGAAATGAGGTCTCACTATATTGCCCAGGCTGACCTTGAACTCCTGGACTCAAGCAATCCTCCTGCCTCAGCCTTCCAAAATGCTGGGAGAGGCATGAACCACTGTACCTGGTAAGATTTTACAAAGAAGGAAGGAAAGAAGAAAGAGAGAAAGAAAAGAAAGGGAAGGAAGGGAGGGAGGAGGAAGGAAAGGAGGGAGGCAGGGAGGGAGGGAAACCTACTTAAGATGGAACATGGATTTGGCTATTGCCCGACTCATGGACTTTCAGGGCTTTTTTCCAGTTGTTGAAAGTAACATTTTTGCATGCTCTCTCTCCTTATTTTTCAGAAAACCATTGTATACTTAAGTGTTTAACTTTTTGTTTACTGGTCTCTTCGTGACCACACCCCATCTTTTCCCAGTGAAAACCACATCGAGAAAAAGGAAAGAAAGTGTGTTCTAACAATGGGTGGATACTGCCATGGCCTTTGGTGGGCCATGCCCTGTTTTGGGGGCTCTGAGGGGCTTGTCTGCTGTCCCTGGGGTACCAGGATTGAGCCTTTCAGAAAGAAAAAAGCCCGAAGTCTCTGAGAGGTATGAGAGTTTCAAGAAGTGAGGGCCGTGCTGCAGAGCAGCGCAAAAGCTTTAATGAGCCGCTCCCGACACCTGCATTTGTTTTAGCAGGTTTCTCAACAAACAAGGCCAGAAGCCATATGCAGATCAGCTTCACGGGTGACTCCAGTCAGCAGAAGCTGTGGCTGCAACTGTGGGGACTTAGAGGCATTTCTTGCAGGGATGCTGGCAGAGTCCGCAGCTGAGCCACTGTTCTATAATCCTGCAGCATCTGTCCCTGGAAGGGACAGGGTTTTCTTGTTGGGACAGATAATAAGAGAGAGAGAGAGACAGGGAAAACACATTTGTAAGCTTTGTGGTTGTACTCATTTCCCTTTAGGAATCTGGGGTCTCAGATTTTGTTACCTTAAATGCAAGAACAGATTGCTTTCTTCTGAACCATCAAAAAGAAGATGTAAAAGTAGAAAGGCCTTTTAGAGCCTAGTGCTGTAAAATATTCGAGTTTTTAAAGAGGGGCTGGAAATGTTGATTTTCGTGTGAACTCACTCCATTTTAAAATGTTGGCTTCCTTCCTTCCTCCCTCCTTTTCTTCTTCTTTCTTTGCTTCCTTCTTTTCTTTCTTCAAAAACTGTCCAGGTAAAAACAATGTTTTAAAAAACAAAACAAGGCCGGGTGCAATGGCTCATGCCTGTAATCCCAACACTTTGGGAGGCCAAGGCGGGTGGATCACCTGAGGTCAGGAGTTCGAGACCAGCTTGGCCCAACATGGTGAAACCCTGTCTCTACTAAAAATACTAAAAATTAGCTGGGTGTGGTCATGTGTGCCTGTAATCCCAGCTACTCGGGAGGCTGAGGCAGGAGAATCGCTTGAACCCAGGAGGCAGATGTTGCGGTGAACCAAGATTACTTCATTGCACTCCAGCCTAGGCAACAAGAGCAAAACCTAGTCTTAAAAAAAAAAAAAAAAAAAAAGCCTGTGGGCTAATTCAACAGGTAGGTAGTCAGTTTGTAACCTCTGACCTGTGGAATTATGTTGGAAAACTTTGGAACATTGTAAATGGAAAACGAGAACTGGGCTTTTGTGCAGTGCAGAGATAAACTCTATCCATTCACAGGTGTTTCCTTGCCCATCACTGTGCCAGGCCCTGGGGACTCACAGTTAGTGAGCGGAAAACAGTCCCTGCCAGCCACAGGCCTCTTCTCTAGTGGCAGATGTGGCTTAGGGTGTATTTGGTTAAGGCAACAGCACACCATTTTAATTTGCTTTAAGCAAAAGTGAGAATGTATTGGAAAAAACCCATGATCCTGTTGCTTTTATTGAATCCATAAGCAGCCAGGCCTCATGAGAACCTGGAATCAGGGCCTGGAAATCAGGATAACTCTCTCTTCAACATTGATGGTTTCCTGGTTCCCCTTGCAATCTCTCTCTCTCTTTCTCTCAGCATCAGGTACCTGCACGGCATTGATCTAGCCCTTCCTAGAAAGAGTGGTTAATAACATAAACATCTCCTTACCCTCTTTCAGAGAGATTGCATTCTCTTGAGAGGGGAGAGATGAAAAAGAAATAAATAAAGCCATCTGATGTCATGGTGCCTGTCAGGAGGGAGACTGCAGTGGCTCTCGGGTATAAGAAAGGTCTGCAGTTGCAGATGGAGGACGGCAGAAAGCCTCTCTATGGAGCCGACACTTGGTCTGAGATCTGACAAGAAGGAGCGGGAGTGACACGGTCAGATTTATGTTCTAGACAGATGACCCTGGCAGCAGGAAAATAAGCGGTCTTTCTATCCACAGAATCTGAGGAAACAAAGCTCCCACTAAGTCAACTTGCTAATAAGGAAAGGATTCGTAAAGGTTCGGCCATCAGGGTCACCTCATCATCTTCAGTCAGCCTGGGCTTATTTGCACCTTAAGCAATCAAAATCAGCTCTCATGTATGTAGTATTTTTAGAGTTTGTAATGCATTTTTACCTTCAGTAATGTATTTATCCTCAAAGTTCTTATTCAAGGTGAGCAGGGCAGGAACTGTCACCATTTTACAGAAGAGGACACAGAGACCAAAAGAGACCATGTTGGCCGGACGTGGTGGCTCACACCTGTAATCCCAGCACTTTGCAAGGCCGAGGCGGGTGGATCACGAGGTCAGGAGATCGAGACCATCCTGGCCAACATTGTGAAACCCCATCTCTACTAAAAGTACAAAAATAAGCCAGGCATGGTGGCATGTGCCTGTAGTCCCAGCTACTCAGGAGGCTACGGCAGGAGAATCTCTTGAACGTGGGAGGCGGAGGTTGCAGTGAGGAGCAGAGATCACACCACTGCACTCCATGCTGGTGACAGAGTGAGACTCCATCTCAAAAAAAAAAAAAAAAAAGAGACAGTGTTATTTACCCTAGCTAGTGGGCTTAGGACCAACCTCCTCCCACTGGACTGTTAGAGCAGGTAGTTAGGCAGACAGGAGCAGGGTGGGAGAGCCCCCACCAGGAATGTCAGGCGACCAGCAGGTGAGGGTCAGGTGGTTGTTACACTGTCTCTCTCTAAAATAATAATTGATTGCAGGCAGTACCAAGAAAAGGCAGTCTCCCAATAGATAGAAAAACCTGAAACTGGTGATCAGCAGCTTCCCGATAAGATCTCAGGAGTTGGCAGGTGGCCTCAAGTATGTGCATTAAGAAGCAATATAGCATTTAACTGGTCAGTGACCAAACGACTCAAGTGAGCATGCGCACAGCCACAGCTCTGGTAAACACACCGTGCATGCAGCCCCTCCCAAGAGCTTAGGCCACTGCGCATGCAGACAGCTCACCCCAAAGGAAGAAGCAGAAGAGGAGAGATGCAGTTCCCTGGAAGCATGCCAACGTGTAAAACCTCAGTCAAAGGTCAAACTGTGCTCTTGAATCTTTCCAGTTGCCCACTTGGCCCTCTTCCAAGTGTATGTTACTTCCTTCCATTCCTGCTCTAAAACTTAAAAAAAAAAAAAAAAAAAAGAGACAGTGTCTTGCTATGTTGTCCTAGCTGGTTTCAAACTCCTGAGCTAAAGCAATCCTCCTGCCTTGGCCTTCCAAAGTACTGGGATTCCAGGTGTGAGCCACCGCACCTGGCCCCTGCCTTAAAACTTTTTAATAAACTTTGGCTCCTGCTATAAAACTTGCCTCAGTCTCTCCCTCTACCTTATGCCCCTTAGTCAAATTCTTTCTTCTAAGGAGGCAAGAATTGAGTTGCCTCAGATCATATGGATTCACTGCTGCTAACAGGACCACTCTATCAAGTGCACTTGGTCACATTACTAAGGAAAGTGCCACCTAAGTCTAGAATCAGGGTTTTCCCCTGCGAGGGTCTCCTGTGGACTGTGTGGGAAGGTGAGCCTTGCTGCTTTCGTTCTAATGAATCTCGGAGCTTAGCAATGAGACCCAGAAACGCTAACCCACCTCCCTTACCCAAAAACCCAGAAGTTTGTTCAAATCTTAAGAAAAACTCATTTATTTATTATTTATTTCGAGACAGGGTTTCATTCTCATTGCCTAGGCTGGAGTGCAATGGCGTGATCTCGGCTCACTGCAATCTCCACTTCCCAGGTTCAAGTGATTCTCCTGCCTCAACCTCCCGAGTAACTGGGATTATAGGCATGCGCCACCATGCCGGGCTAATTTTGTATTTTTAATAGAGATGGGGTTTCTCCATGTTGGTCAGGCTGGTCTCGAACTCTGACTTCAGGTGATCCGCCCACCTCAGCCTCCCAAAGTGCTGGGATTGCAGGGGTGAGCCACCATGCTGGGCCAACTTGTTTTTAAAAAAGACTTTTGTCTTTCAGGGCAAGAGATTCTGGATCTCACTCTATCACCGTTATATGTTACGTGTCTGAAGTCCCACAAACAGCCTCCACACTCGCTCATTTTCTGTACATCCTTGTTGTGCACAAAATGTCACAGATAACATTTCTTCTTAACCAGAGCTATACCTTAGAATCACCAGGGAAACATCTTGAAAATTCAGATACCTGGACCCCTCTGCAGACCTGGATTGTGGTGACCGCAGGCTTATGTCTTAGGACAAAGTGCTAGTTAAAACCCACGAATCTGCATATGCACCCCAAATCTGGATTTCCAAGGGTGTGTTTGGAAGCATACAAGATACATCGGATATTAAGGGCTATTTGAACAAAGGTGTATGTTCAAATAGATTTTAGCTCTAGAAAGTCTTGCAGCAAAGAGACCTTCGCATTTGTGAAGCCCAGCTTGGGCTGGTGGGCCTTGTGAATCTGCTGGAAGGGTTACATCTGCTGCATTCAACACGGACGCATTATCGAACTTATCTGACCAGAATGTGAGCCTCTGAAGGATGCTGCCTGTCCCAGAATGTCTTTGGGGGTCGCTGTGTGAGAATTTGGTCCCTGTTGTTCTGCTGTGAAGAAGCTGCAGTGGAACTGTGTCGACAGATGTTTTGGTTACAGCTGAGTTAGTTTAATACACAGTGTCCCTTGCTGTCATCTCTTCAGGTCCTAAATTCAGAGAGTGAGAATTTGGACGGTGAGTTCAGGCAACAAAAGCAAGCAACTTGCTTCAATCTGTTTGGTTCCTGAGGGTTCAGAGAGTGGGAGGTTCACCTAAGGAGGGGTGTCCCTGGCACTGCTGGTTCCTGAGCTCTGACAGTCAGATTTTGGAGAGTGAGAAGTACCTGTAGTCAGAAGAGAAACTTGAATACAAAAGTGTTTGGGATGTTCCAAAGAGCAGTCTAGACCATCGGAAAGCTGCTAATAGGATAGTTTTCATTATTTCAGATGCCAGAAGGCTTGGTTATAAATAGAGGGTTGGGAGTAGAAGAATGAATAATGCAGACAGCCCTGAGATGCTAGCAGCCATCTTTCAGGTACTCTTATTTGGGAAATAGGCCTAAGACACACTGGAGTGAGAGAAAGAGGAGAGAGAAGAGGGCAGAGGGAAGAGAAAGGAGAAGGAGGGGAGAGAGGAAGCAGAGGGGATAGAGAGGACAAAAAGGAGAGAGAGGAAGACTCTCTTCGTCCCGCTTTTTAGTCTCCAGCTTAGACAAGGACACAACTGAAGGGACATCTGAGCACCCAGCAGGGTTGCAGAAAGCAGGCTCTGGATCAGTCACTAGACTTCACCATCAGGGGCGAACAGTTCTCACTCTGAAAAGCAGAAAACAGAGAGGTGGGGGTTGGGGTCCTTGGGCAGTGCTTGGAAGCCAAGGGGCTGGGAAAGAGACATCATAAACCCGGCACATCTCATGAAGGGGAAATGAGAGGCCCTGGTCCAAACAGAGCATCCTTCAATACTGTGGCCGAGGGTGCATTGGAGCCTCATGGGGGCTGTCTGTTGGGCTGGGCTCTGTTGCCTGCCTGCCTGGAGAGAGGGGAACCTTCCACACAGGAGCATCCAGCAGTGAGCCTTCTTCCAGTTGAGGCTGACGGTGAGCAAATTGTCTGCCTCTCACTGTGTTTCTTGTGAACAAGTAGAGGCCACGCATCACATGTGTGAACAAACAGCCCTGCAGCTATACCCACAGGGTGGTTCAGAGGTTGTGGGAGCCCTTGCCCCCTAAGTGTGTCAAAAATTACTGCTGGTTGTGTGTGTGATGATTTTTTTACAAATTTTAATAGTTATATATTTACTTTAAAGTGAATTTAAATATATACAAAATATACACCTATGATTTTTTTTTTCTTTTAGGATTTTTGCTCCCTCATTCAGCTAAATCCAGGTTCTTGTCTCGTGACCAGAAAAAAATGAGTCACACAGACACATTGAAGGGTGAGGAGGGTGGAATTTATTAAGCAAAAGGAAAGCTCCCAGCAAAGACAGGGGCTCTCCAAGCAGGTTTTCCCTTCACAGTTGAATGCCAGGGCTGCTGCACAGGAGGTGAAGAGGCCCAGGCTCCTCCCCTGCATAAGACGTGAATTCCTGGTGGCTCCACCCATTCTCCTAGAACACAGGTGGGCATGCCCAGGCAAGCCATAGGTAGTATCGGAAAAGGCAACATTTGATTGGTTGAAAGGCATTATTCAGAAAGAATCAATCGGGAAAGGGCAGGCAAACGGAGGCAGAAGTTCTCCTTCTGGGTCACGGGTTTCATCCAAAACCAGCGGTCCCGTCTTTCAGTCCTTAGCCTGTTTTAGACTTGAAGGTGGGTTTCACTGGGGACCCTTCTCTATCTGTCTAGGCATTTGGCTGCCTCCTACCTCTATCACTATAACTTAATTTTTTTCATAAAACTTATAACCTTTTTATTGAGCCAAATCTTTAGGAAGTAGTTTTACTGAAAGTCAAGTTAAAACTGTTTAAGGTAAATAATAGTAGAAGAGACACAAAGATAGGGATGCAATTTGGAAGGTGGATTGCAGGTGGCCGAAATGCCTAACAAGCCCCACTTCCTTGACTCAGCTGTGTGGCCTTGGGCAAATTATTTAACTTCTCTGTTTCAGTTGCCAACCTTTGGAAACACTGGACTATCAGATATTGCATTCCTCCCAAGTGGTAGGCCATGTTACGTTTGGCAGTCCCCAGATGCACCTAGAACCCAGCCTGTCACTGAGGTTCCCCAGTAACAGGTTTGATTAGGGAGGGATGTGGGAGCAGAAAGGACTGACCTGGCTGTGTCCTCAACCCGCAGAGCTGCCTGGGGGAACACACTGCAGCTGGGCTTTCCTCTGCCACACACCTTTCTCTGCCCCCAACTTATACACAGCGTCTGAGTGAAGCTAGGGCCACTACGCATGTATGTCCTTCCTCTCAGGCCGCTATTTGGGGACCTACCTTCCCTGCTTGCTGCTCTGTCGTGGCCCACAACTGTGCCTCTTATTTTTGTCTGAGAGTGACCCATCTCATCTCTATGAATAAAAAGGTGATAGAGAGTGGCAGGTTTGTAGACCACGGTGCCAGCCTGGTGTAGCCTCTGCGACTTTAGACATGGAACACAGCCAGCCAGCACTGCTACCAGCTGTGTCACATGAGGAAGTTACCCGTCCCACCAAGCATTGCTTTCCAGGAAACAGGAACCCAGAATGGACCTTCAACTAGCTGTGGATCAGTGTCTTCTTACATGGTCACCAGCACTGAACACAGAATTTTAAAATCTTGACTAATCTGATATTATCCTACTTACAATGTTTTATGTTAGTGTGGTTGATTATTTTCCTCATGTGCTTATCACTTTCATTTTCTTCTGCTTTGTGAATCATTTTTGTACTTTGACTCTCTCCCCTGCAATTGGTAATGTTAGAGTATTTCTGTTTGCTTTGTAATCATTTTTTTTCTTTTAGAAAAAAGTATTTAAAAAGTTCTTCTCGGCCAGGCATGGTGGCTCATGCCTATAATCCCAAAACTTTGAGAAGCCAAGGCAAAAGGATCACTTGACCCCAGGAGTTCAAGACCAATCTGGGCAACACAGTGAGATCCCATCTCTGAAAAAATTTTTTTAAAAATTAGCTGGGTAGGGTGGCCTGCGCCTGTAGTCCCAGCTACTTGGGAGGCTGAGGCAAGAGGATGGCTTGAGCAGGAGGTTGAGGCTGCAGTGAGCCATGATTGTGCCACTGCATTCCCACCTGGGTGACCCTGTCCCTAAGAAAAGTAAAATATGGGCCGAGTGTGGTGGCTTATCTGAAATCCCAGCACTCTGGGAGGCTGAGACTGGCAGATCATCTGAGGTCAGGAGTTTGAGACA
Organism: Pan troglodytes; assembly: GCF_028858775.2. Lineage (NCBI taxonomy): Eukaryota > Metazoa > Chordata > Mammalia > Primates > Hominidae > Pan > Pan troglodytes. Next base: position 31,582,080 of record NC_072418.2, on the reverse strand, counting down.
AGCCTGCCCAACATGGTGAAACCTGGTCTCTACTAAAAATACAAAAATTAGCCAGGCATGGTGGCGCACGCCTATAATCCCAGCTACTCAGGAGGCTGAGGCAGAAGAATCACTTGAGCCTGGGAGGCAGAGGCAGCAGTGAGCTGAGATCGCATCACTGCATTCCAGCCTGGGCAACAAGAGCAAAACTCCGTCTCAAAAAAAAAAAAAAAAAAAAGTAAAATATGTATCCACAAATTTAAATTATAAACTACTTAAAACAAGTTCTGCTTAACATGGCTTCTGGACATGTGCACAGATAGTAGCTGATTTATGTGCTTCTCTCTATTGGCTCTGTCATTGCTGAGTCTGTTTTTATTGAATAACTTTTATTCTAGTTATTTTAGTTATATTTCTCTTTTATATGCCTATGTAGTAGTTTTTCCTACTTTTTTACTTTTTATTTTTTGAGATGGAGTCTCACTCTGTCACCTAGGCTGGAGTGCAGTGGCACGATCTTGGCTCACTGCAACCTCCGCCTCCCTAGTTCAATTGATTCTCCTGCCTCAGCTTCATGAGTAGCTGGCATTACAGGCGCCTGCCACCACGCCCAGCTCATTTTTTGTATTTTTAGTAGAGATGGGGTTTCACTATGTTAGCCAGCATTGTCTCAATCTCCTGACCTCATGATCTGCCCACCTCGGCCTCCCAAAGTGCTGGAATTACAGGTGTGAGCCACAGCACCCAGTCCTACATTTTATTATAAAAAAAAAATTAAGACATATACCTACCACCTTGATTCTGCAATTCACATTTTATGATGTTTGTCATTTTACATATCTACTACCTATGTGTAGTAATTTCTACATGAAACCCTGGATGTGGTGAATCTACATTGTTGATTGCTGGATTTAGTTGTCTTGCTTCAAAGGGTGTTTGACTTAGTCCAGGCAGTCAAGTGCCTGAGCTCGAGCTCCCTGGGGATTACTTGGATCCCTCTGGGACTGGTGAAGCTACTCTGGCTTGCGTTTACAGCAGCCTTTTCCCCAGGCAAGCTTATTTCTGCCACTACTGCAGAATCCTTCTGGGCTCTTAACTGAATGCCTTGGATATTAACAAAGACTCTCCACCCCACCTGGTTGGAGCCTGAAGGTTCCGTAGCCCTGAGTGAGCTCTAGGAATGGTCAAACTTACAGTTCTGTGGTCACTCTATGCCTAGTTTTGTGCAGTTTTTTGTTTTTTGTTTTTTTTTTTTCCGCAAAAGTGAAATTTACTGTTCAGCAACAGACTTGAGGAATCCTTTCTTGGTGTATGTTTCTCCTTTCTGCTTCTCTGCCCTGCAAATTCCAGTAGCCTCAGCCTCCTTGAACTCTAATCTCTGATGACACACAAGGAATTAACTGAGAATTATTAAAGTCAAATATTAAACCCTACTTCAAAATTGTCGCATATAATTATGCCTAGCAAACTACAACATCCCCTTCCTTTTTACTAAGGGTGTAATGGAGGCAGTTAGCCTGACATGGTTCACCATTGTCTTCTGCTGTTTCGTTCAAGTATTGCCACTGTTCCTCTTGGTCTCACACTATCTTTGTCTCACACGTTCTCAATTCTGAGACTCTTGTGTTAGGACACTACTTTTTCTCCTTTTAAAAAAATGTTTACAGTAAGAAATTGCAAAAAAAAAGGAAATATACAGATCCCGGCTCTTCTTCTTAGTTGAAGGGCATGGTCAGAATTGATATCTGTAACTGCCCTAAGGCAGTGGTTCTTAACCTCGCTGCATTTCACAATCACTGGGGGAGCTTTTCAAAATCTCACCTCCACGTCACCTCTAAGACCAATTAAATCTGGATCTCTGGGCATCCTTTTTTTATGAAGCTCCCCGCAGTGATCCCAGTGCGCCGCCAACACTGAGATCCACTCCTCTACATTCACCTGGGGCTTGGTTTCCATCAGTGCCATGTCCAGAGATGCCCCACTGCCCTCCAGGGGAGTGTGTAAAAAGCAACTAGCTGGTCACTTAATCATTAATGCTCGTGGGAGGCTGCAGCTCAGCTCTGCTCTGTGACCAAATATCCTTTGCCTAGGCATGACTTTGAGTTCCATCCTGTGTTGATGAGATGGGGAAGGATTTCCTCAATCATTTTTGGTGGAAGTAGTCATCCCTAAAAAGGGGTTTGCACTGTGCTTAAGAACTCTTGTTTAAGGCAGTCGACAACCTCGACAGCAGCTCAGTATGGTATTTTTGGCATTTTTAATTTTCTTTAAGTCTTATGGTAAGTGTATGAGGTAGGGATGGTTTCAGACACGGGACACAAGGATGCATAGTGTTGGAGAGCCATGCTCAAGGCCACACGCTGTTCTAAGGCCCAAAGCCAGTGTGCTCTCCCAGTGTTTTTGCTTCTGTTTCTTCCTCTTACTCCAGCTCTCTGTCTTCTACATTGGATGTCTTTTCTGGATGGACCATGAGCATGTCATGGATCCTGGAGAAAAAACTTGGAATATTGAAGGATAATTCTTCTATTCAGTCTAAGGATTTCCTTTACTTGGCAATCAGTTCTTACTCAGGGCTGTCCAGTGGCACCCTGCATTTGATGGTCATACTAGGCCTGATGGGATTTAGGGAAAAACATCAATTAGGTTGGAGAAAAAAGAGGACCCTATAAACATTAAGGGGAGGGATAAACATGCTCATGCCCGGCTGTGGGAGGGGGAATCCAGCCATGATGGGGGAACTTGGTAGCATACGTTAAAATAACTGTGTGTGCTCCGTGAACTAGTGATTTCACTTGTAGATATCTGCTCTAGGAAGACACTCAGCAGTACCTTAGGGAGAAGGTGTGAACAGGGCTCTCCATCACAGCATTATGTGGAATCTGGAAAAACTGAAAACAAGCTAAATGTTTATTAATAGTGGAATAGATAATGATTTAATGCTGAATAAATAATGACAAAGTTACCGTGGAGTACTACATACAAGCTGACAAGAATAGACAGGCTGAGCAGGGTGGCTCACACCTATAATCTAGTGCTTTGAGAGGCCGAGGTGGGAGGATTGCTTGAGGCCAGGAGTTTGAGACCAGCCTGAGCAACATAACGAGCTGAGACCCTGTCTCTACAAAAAATAATTTTAAAAAGTTAGCCAGGTGTGTTGGTGCTCGCCTGTAGTCCCAGCTACTCAGGAGGCTGAGGTGGAAGAATCGCTTGAGCCCAGCAGTTCAAAGCTGCAGTGAGCTATGATCACACCACTGCACTCCAGCTTGGGTGACAAAGTGAGATCCCATTTCTAAAAATTAAAAAAAAAGCATATATAGGTACTAATAAGACTTTCAAGATAGAATGTAATGTAGAGGAAGTAAAGCTTTAGAGCCGAAATGACAATATAACTCATTTATATAAAACAAAACCAAGAAAAAATTAAACAATACATGTGTATGTAAATGCATAGAAAATTCTGGAAGAGGCATGCACTAATTTGGTAAGAATGGTTATTTCTGAAACGGGTGGGGCCCTGGTCTGAAGAGTGGGTGGTCGAAGTGTGCTTTTGCTGAGTGTTTGCTATTACTTTTTAAATGAATGTTTTAAGTTCCTGAACAATGATGGAGTACAGTTTCCTTTAGAAACAGGTGAAGCATCTAACCAAGGTGGACTTTTATTCTGTGCAGCCTGCCAGGGCTGTGGCATAGCCTCAAGAGTGAAATTCTTATGGGAGCTTCATGGAACCTATCTCATCCTCTCTCATTCCAGGCCCATCCTCCCTCTAATTTGGCTCAAGGGCCATCCAGCCGTACTAAATAGGATCAGGAACAAGCTTGTAATTGTCTTGATTTTAGCAAAAGTCAAGTGTGATTCAGCAGGTGGAGGGCACTTGACTTTTCCAGAGTGCTATTCACAGGGGTTCTCAGTTCGCTGCCTATGCCCTCAGAAGGATGAGCAGGGGCCATCACATCCCAAGGGTTTTGAGGAGCTATTTGCAGGCTGTGGGCTGGGGGAAACCAAGGCATGGCCGGGCCTCTGGTGGAACTCATGGCAGATCATGGAGAGTGGATCTCGGATTCTCATCCTGCCTTCTGGGCCATCGGCTTGTTCTTCCCTTCACCTGCATTGCCCTTGCAGCTACTTTCTGCTTAGCTACTCAGTGTCTGGGGTTCTGGTCAGCGGGCTCGGTCATTGATTTGAAAAAATATTTACACTTTTTGAGAGTAGAGAATCTTGGCTGTTTTGAGCACTGATGTATTTTAAACACTTGTTGTCATGCCTGGCACACCGTCAGTGCTCAGTAAATATTTGTTGAATGAAGGAAGGAAACATTTATCAAGTTTCTACTGTGCATTAGGACTATGCAGTGGGGTGCAGTAATGGTCAGTACAGATGCATTCCCCACCCTGGGGACTCAGTAGTGAGCGAGAGGAGGGCAACCAGCTCATCAAGGGTGGGAGGAGAAACACTCCCTAAGGAAGCCACACTTCTTATGGACACTGAAGGATGAGAAGAATCAGTTTTAAGACAAGCAGGGAAGAGAATTCCTGGCAAGTGGAACAGCAAGTGCAAGGGCCCTGAGGTAAGAGCCAGAAATAATAAAAATAGAAGTAAGCCCCATGGGAGGAGGGGGACAGATGGCAAAAGATGAACGTGGGGGATGGGCAGAGATGGCTCCTGCAGCCCTTGAGTCTTGGATTTTAGATTTTGATAACAAAGAGTACATGCCTGTCATATGGGAGACCCCAAATGTGTGTAATTGCTGTGTTTAATTTTACCACTCTCTTTGTCCACGTGGGCTGCTATTATGAAATCCCACAGACTGGGTGACCTACAAACCACAGACATTTATTTCTCGCAGTTCTGGAAGCTGGAAACTCCAAGGTCAAGGGGCCGGCAGATTTGGTGTCTGTGAGGGCTGCTTCCTGGTTCACAGATGGCGGCTTCTTGCTGTGTCCTCACGTGGCAGAACAGGACGAGGAAACTCTCCCAGGGCCTTGTGTATAAGGGCACTGATCCCAATCATAAGGGCTCTGCCCCATGACCTCATCACCTCTCAAAGTTTCCACCTCTTGCTTCCATCACAGTGGGGATTAGGTTTCAACATATGAATTTTGGGGAGACAGAAACATTCAGTCTACAGCAAGTATTTTTAGAAACGCTCCACTCTCGCCTAATTTATTTCAACCCATGGTGATGTCTCCAGTGTGATATTGTTGCATTCTCAATCATATTGTGTTACTTGTCTGCCCAGCAGATTCTTCTCTAGTGACCTTCGTGCTCTGCCCCTCCATGTGACTTTGTTGAACCTGACCATTAGGCAGCTCCCTTCCCCTTCTGGGAAGGGTCCAGGATTCAGAAAGACCAACCAGAGTGCCATAGTCTTGCCCAGTGCTTAGTGTGTGCAGGAGGAGCAGGTGACCCAGAGAGCCAAGCAGAATTGATGTAGGGACTGATGGAGACACAAGAGAAAGAAGGGCTCTGTGTTTCCTCCCCCATCTTACTATCTTCCAGCCGGGGCCTGCCAGTGCTTCTTTTTACTTCACCTTCCTGGCTGCTTCCTTCTATGACAGCTTCAAGCCTAGGAAGCTTCTCTGGGGGAGCAGGGGGTGGGCGGCAGTGTCTTGGTGACATTGTTTGCATCCCTGGATCCAGCCATGCCTGAAGCATGAAGTCGATCCACTGGACGTATAGGAACACAATTTGTTGCTCTAATCTATTCTGTATATGTTAGTCTTGTCTCTCTAGATAGATAGGTGGGTGGCACATGATAGACAATGCCCACATCTAAGACCGTGTTGTTTATGTTTTTGTTTAGTTTTTGTGAGACAAGGTCTGTCACGCAGGCTGGAGTGCAGTGTCATGATCATCGCTCACTGCAGCCTCAACCTCCCATGCTCAAACGATCCTCCTACCTCAGTCTCCTGAGTAGCTGGGACCACAGGCATGTGCACCACCCCATCTGGCTGATTTTTGTATATTTTGTAGAGATCAGGTTTTGCCATGTTGTCCAGGCTTTAAAACTTTTTTTTCCGGCTGGCTGTGGTGGCTCACGCCTGTAATCCCAGCATTTTGGGAGGCCGAGGCAGGTGAATCACAAGGTCAGGAGATTGGGACCATCCTGGCTAACACGGTGTAACTCCATCTCTACTAAAAATACAAAAAATTATCCGGGCGTGGTGGCACACACCTGTAGTCCCAGCTATTTGGGAGGCTGAGTCAGGAGAATTGCTTGAACCGGAGGCAGAGTTTCCAGTGAGCCGAGATCACGCCACTGCACTCCAGCCTGGGTGACAGAGTGAGACTCTGTCTCAAAAAAAAAAAAATACTTTTTTTCCTCAGTTGCAGTGCCTAGTACACTGCCCAGCATACAGCAGGTGCTCAGTAAGTGCCAATCTAGTTACTACACACAGAAGCTAAGCTGCTAAGTTCACCAACAGTATGATGAATCATTTTAGTCCTGAGTTAATCAGTGTGTTGTAAGCAATTCAAACTATAGGCCCATATTTCAATATCAGTGAGACTCCATGAGCTAAAAATTGTTCCTTGGATTGAGTGATTTGTTTGAAGGAGCATTTTTTCCACTCTCCAGGTAATAGGGTGAAAGTGGAGAAACAGAGATGGAATAAAGTTTTTGAGGGAAAGCAGACCATGGGACCTCCGCTTGGCACCATGCCACGTGTCAGGCATTTTATTTTCCCAGCTCTTCCTGTCTTGGGTACACACTTGTGTTTCAGTCTCTTTAATCTATTGGATAGCATGTGTATTAGTCTGTTTACATACTGCTATAAAGAACTGCCTGAGACTGGGTAATTTATAAGGGAAAGAGGTTTAATTGACTTACAGTTCACCATGGCTGGGGAGGCCTCGGGAAACTTACAATCATGGTAGAAGGTGAAGGAGAAGCAGGCACCTTCTTCACAAGGTGGCAGAAAGAAGTGCCAAGCAAAGGGAGAAGAGCCCCTTATAAAAAAAAAAAAAAAAAAAAAAAAACATAAGATCGAGTGAAAACTCACTCACCATCCTGAGAACAACATGGGGGAAACTGCCCTCAGGATTCAATTATCTCCACCTGGCCCCACCCTTGACATGTGAGGATTATGAGAATTCAAGGTGAGATTTGGGTGTGGACACAGCTGAGCCATAGCAGCATGTGTTTTGGGGGCAGGTGAAATGGATCACACCATTTCCATTTAGTGATGTGCTCCGCGCCACGTGAGCTGTGCTGTGGGGCTCTCCCTCTCCCCTCGCTGTGGCCCGGCTGCAGCTCTGCCAGCGTCACTGGCTGTTGCTCCTCAGCCTTTTGTTTATTAGAAAATCCTGGGGGTGATGATTTGATACATTTGCATATTAGCCTCCTTGATTACTGATGTTGATTTTTTTTTTTTGCGTTGTGCATGCAAATCAAATGGTTAGCATAAATCTAAGCAAATATTTTTTCTATATCCTGGAAAGACACATTGAAGGCAGTTGTGTGTGGGAAGTTCAGGGGCAGTGGATTTTAAATCTCACCACCCTCACCAAGCCATCTGCTTATAGGTGAAAGCTAAGTCACCATTTCAAATGTCCCTTAAGGAAGCCGGCGGGGCTAGCCCAGGAAACCTGCCAAGCCAGCAGGGTCCAGGAAGTTGCTCGGGCGCATGAGAGCCCTTCCTCCTCCTCCTGTGGACTGTGGGTACGAGTCACGTTAATCACACCCTCAGCTCTCAGCGTGCTCTCACTGGCCGTTGGGGCAAGATCCCTCTCCCATTTTGTAGATTTCTCTTTCCCGTATTCTCATTGCACTTCCACACCCTCACGTCTTCCCTGCTTCTCATCTTGTGTTTGGTAATGTGCTGGAGAATGCATGCATCCTTGTAAACTAGGTAGAGCTGCTTCCGGCATGCATTTTTGATTTACACAAAAGCTGAGCTTGGGCTCTAAAGCCTGGCTACTCAAAGTGTGGTGTGTGCCCCAGCAGCCTCGCCTGGAGCTTGTTAGAAATGCAGAGTCCTAGGCCCTGCTTCTGATCTATGGAAGCAGTCCCTGCATTTTAAGAGGGTCCCTTAGTGATTTCCTCTGTGATTCAAGCTGGAGAAGCTCCCACCTAGATCTTCTGTTTCTTCCTCTTTCTACTCGGTAATAGACGGTTCAGCTCTATCTGTGCTGCTCTGCGTGTAGCCTTCTGGCGCGTCTCATGGCTTCATTTCTGTGATGTGCATCCACACTGTTTTCTTCTGCCTCCCCCTGTGATGGCACTTCTCTGGTGGCCATGATTATATTAACAGATTCTTGCCTGCTACCCAGACAGGATTGTTAGCTCCAATTTGGAGCAATCAGATTCCTCCTCCAATGAGTTTGTGTCTGGGTATGAGCTGTGGCCTCCCAGCCTGAGGAAATATTTCTCTTGCTGGAGGGGAATAAAAGCGTGAGAGCTGTGATGTGGGCCTAAGCTGGAAGAGTGGACAGGGAGAAGCCACAGGGGAGGGGCAGGGGTTAGTGTGACAATGTTCTCGTTCCCTCCTGAGGTCCAGCAGCCAGCAGCTTCCGTGGTGTACTCTCCAGCCCCTAAAATGTACTCTTCCTTTTATTTCACTTTTTTGAATTTTTTTTTATTGTGGTAATATATATGCAACACAAAATTTACCACTTTTACTATTTTAATGCATACAATTCAGTAGCTTTAAGTGCATTCATGTTGTCATGCAGCTGTCACCACCGTCCACTTCCAGAGCTTTTCCATCATTCCACACTGAAACTGTCTCCCTTCCCCTTTTCTGAGGCCAGTTTGAGTAGGTTTTTAGTCTGTGTCTACCATGAACTCTAAATAAACTTTAGGAAGCAGGAATCCTTGGTCTGCCAGAAACTCATGAGTGATCTGAGGACAAGCCTGTGGGCCGGAAGTGACTTATCGATGAAGAAGGTCCACGACTGCATCAGGAGTTCTCAACCTCAGTGCAGGGATGGGCTTCAGGCGGCACAGGACGTCTCCGAAATCAGATGGAGCATTGGGTTTAATAAGTGCTTATTTTGAGGGGAGAACCAACAGCTTTTATCAGCCTTTCAAAGGGTTTTAAAAGCTAAGAAATGTTACTAATTGATGAGTTTGATGATGACAATAAAATTGTGTTTTCTTTATTCCCACAACCACTCAGCACAAACTTCACAGCAAATGTGTGGGCTTTTCCCACGCTTTTCTTCAGTGGATCCCAACCGCATGTCCTACAAGTCAATTCTGCCACTATCTACTTGAAGTTAGGGCAGATCCCACAGGATGAGGGCTCAGTGCCACATGACTGCCCCACTTTGGACGAGAATTGCAGGTAGTAGGTTATCACCTACACTTTAGATCAACTGGCTTTAACTGGGGTTCCACAATTTGCTAGCATGGCTCCCAAAACTCAAGGAAACACTTACATTTACCAGTTTATTATATTAATAATGGATATGGTGAAGAATGCAGATGAACAACCAGGTGGTGGGTCGCATACAGCCAAGGATGTGTGGAGGGCAGGGGGCTTCAGTGCCTGCTTCAGGACCTTCCACACATACAGCAACCGGAAGCTTTCCAAACTGTCTTTTTTGGGTTTTATGGAGGGCTTCGTTACAAAAGCATAATTTGGGGGTTGTTTTGAGACAGTGTCTCCCTCTGTGCCCCAGGCTGGAGTACAGTGGTGCAGTCATGGCTCACTGCAGCCTCAACCTTCTGGGCTCAAGCAATTGATCCCCCTGCTCAGCCTTCCCAGTAGCTAGAACCACCATATCACCATATCTGGCTATTTTTTAATGTTTTTTGTAGAGACGTGGGTCTTACTATGTTGCGCAGGCTGGTCTTGGACCCCTGAGCTCAAGGGATCCTCCCCTCCCCCCTCAGCTTCCCAAAGTGCTGGAATTACAAGTGTGTGCCACTACATCTGGCCCAAAAGCATGATTGACTAAATCAACTGGCCATTGGTGATCAACTCAATCTTCACCTCCCATCCCCTTCCCAGAAATCAAGGAGTGGGGCTGAAACTTCCAATCCCCTAATCACATGGTTGGTTCCCCTGGCAAGCAGCCCCCATCCTGAGGCCATCCAGGAGCCCACCAAGAGTCACTTCATAAGAACCAAAGAGACTCCTGTTACCCAGGAAATTCCAAGGGATTTAGGAGCTCTGTGTTAGATAGTCAATGGCTCAGGAAATTCCAAGGGATTTAGGAGCTCTGTGTTAGATAGTCAATGGCTCAGGAAATTACAAAGGTCTTAAGAGCTCTGTGCCAGAAGCAAGAGGCATGGGGTAAAAAAGTATATGTATATATGTCTATTTCTTATTATATCACAGTGTCACAGATTATCTCTTCCTTTGTTAGGTAAAATGAGCCCTGGGGAGTCACAGCCACTTAAAACACAGTCCGCGCTTTCAGTGAGTCTAGTTCTCAGAGGGGAAGGCTGTTAGTGGTGGGTGTGGAAGCTGGGAAATGAAGCCACTGGGGAAATAAATTGGGGAAGGCTGCCTGGCAGTGGCTACCTTCAGGGTATGTCAGAAGACCCAATCTTGTTTTTAGTGAGTGCCCCAGGGAAACCTGCATGAGACTGGCAAGTTGTGTCCAGAGGACTTTCTCCAACGTGAGTACTGGGCCCATCTCCATCTGTTCTGCCTCCAGCACCCAGGACCGCTCTGAAGCTCTGTGAATTCAGCAGGCTGGGGATCCCCAGGCTGGGGCTTCCTGGGCCTGGAGTCACACATGCCTGCCTTTGAATTCTGCCTCCCCTCTTATGCTTGGAACCTCTGGAGGGTCACTTTACATCCCTGAGTCTCAAGTTCCTTATCGGCGGAATGGTGATAGCCAAGCAGCCTGCAACTAGACAGGGTTGTGAGTTTCAGAGAGGTTAACACGTGTGGGCACATCTTCAGTGGAAAAGTCAACGGAGGCCTGGCCCCTGAAGGTGTGCAGAGTCCACACCAGTGATGCACCATCCGAATGATCTTGAGCAAGATGCTTAAGCTTCCAGAGGCTCAGTTTTCTCATCTATAAAATGGGACTAATAATATTACCTATGTAACAGCGCTGCTCCAAAACGACATGAGGAACTCCATGTGTAACACTCAGTGTCTTACACATGGAACCTTCATGAAAGTGTGAGCTATCATGTGAGGCAATGCAGAGGTTGGGAAAATGAAGTGTTTTCCGTAGTCTTTCTATTAGCAGACGTCACAAGCTTGTGGACAAATAAAAACTGTCTGTGGAGAGCTGACATGTTTTGTTTAGCTCAAAATATTGGGGGAAAAAAGTCCACTTGTCAACAGTGAAAAATGAGATTTTTCACATTTAGAGGAGTCGTGAATTTCAATTTTAAAATATTTTGGAACAAAGTCAAAAGGTGTAACAGCCGTGGGCCGAAGCCAGGCAGTCGTGACTTAGAGGTGTGTGCGCTCCGCCTCCACCCAGCCGGCACTTCCGCAGCCTCCACTCAGCTCACTTTCCTGTGCGTGTTCCTGGCCTGGCCCCGTGGGCTTTGTGGTTTATGACTCTGTCTTAAAGGACTGTGTCCAGTGTAGATCTGGGATATAAAAAGGTTTGAATGAGCCTAGAGCAAGCTGAGGCTAAAAGGAGCGAGACTTTATAATGGAATCTAATATTTTAAAACAAGCTTTTCTTATTTTCTTAGCTATAAAAGCATTTGATCAGCAGACTTGCCTTGCCTCCAGCCAGAGCAGCTCTAGCAATAGCTCAGCTGTCTGTGTTCCAGGAGCCCTGACTGCCTCCGCTGCTGCCACCAGCTCTGCAGACCAAGAGCCCCCACGTGCGGTGCTAAGTGACAGGAGGAACGGTGCACCTGGGCATGGCTGGGTCAGGTCCCCTGCAGCCCGGCTTTTCCTGTGGAGCCACGTGGTCTGCCAGTGTGGGCAGTCAGTGCAGACTTTGCCCAGGAGAGGCTGAGACAGCCAGTACCTCCTGACCCTCCTTGGCTGACTGTGGCTCACAGCTCCTTGTGGCCTCTCTGGTGAGGTCCTAAGTGACTGAGCAGTCAGCTATGTTTTGTTGTGAGACTGTGACCGGCTTGGAATTGCACTGCTCAGTATTTGTTTTTGCTTTTTCTCTGCCCCTCTTTCTCCCTCATTACTGCTTCTTTCTTTGGGATTGCACCTCCAACAGAGCTTTAGCCTGTAAGCTTTTGTCATAGGCTCAGCTTTTTAGGGCAACTGGAATAAAGTGTATATGTTCATTGCAGACAGTCTGTAAAATGCTGAAAAAATAAAGACCGTAAAATAAATCACTCACAATCCTAACATCCAGTGATAGTCAAATGATTGTCACTGTGAGCCTTTCTCCTCCTTTTCCCCTCCTTCTCTTCATCTTCTTCCTACTCCTCTTCCTTTTTCTCTCTCCTCATTTAAACAGGTGAGATTAGGAGAATTAAGACTGAGATAAAATAGCTTGAAAAGACATGGCTTAGAGAGGATTTTATGCTTGTCTTGCTGTAAAGAAGAGGGTTTTATAGTAAAGATTCTGAATAAAAGGACAATATATTAAATAACAAATTCAGAAAGAGAGGTTAGGTGCATAAAAAAAGTTGAGACTGCCAGAAGCGTTCTGCACTGAAAGGAATTCCTAGGAAAGAAGGCTGTGGCATCCCCACTGAATGAATACAATATGGGGTTTCAGGGATAGGAAGAACAGAGAAAATCAAAGAAAGACAGAGAGAGTACATAGCTGCTCAGGGCAGCACCTTTTCTGGCAGAAGAAAAGCAGCCACAGAAAGCTGGCTCAAAAGGCAAGCACTTGATGGAAAAGAAAAGGCAAAAATCAGAGAAGGAGACGTAATGCAAATTGAGTTTATTTATTTTTATTTTTATTTTTATTTTTTTGAGATGGAGTCTCTCTCTGTCTCCCAGGCTGGAGTGCAATAGCACGATCTCATCTCACTGCATCCTCCACCTCCCAGGTTCAAGCGATTCTTCCTGCCTCAGCCTCCCAAGTAGCTGGGACTACAGGCATGAGCCATCACGCCTGGTTAATCTTTGTATTTTTAGTAGAGATGAGGTTTCACCATGTTGGCCAGGCTGGTCTCAAACTCCTGACCTCAGGTGATCCACCTGCCTCAGCCTCTCAAAGTGCTGGGATTAGAGGCGTGAGCCACTGTGCCTGGCCATTTGTTGTTTACAAAAAAATTCATATATAATTAATCGTACTTTGAATTTTCATAAGAGGTTGTTTAGCAATGGGGAAAACAAATTTTAAATACATGCGTGTCCTATGTAAATACATTTATGATAAGACACCTGTGAGTGTCAAAGGATGCCCTAGGTCTGTGGACATGGAGGCTCTATAAGGTGAATATAATAACAGCAGTACAGGCGCCCCTAGGCTGAGTGCTTCCTCACTGGTATTGTTTGCTAATTGTTTCTGGAGGTGACTGAGGATGGATGGCAATAAAAGTTTGGGGGAATGTATTTTTGATTGACCCCAAAAGGGTTTTGCTGCAAAATTTAAATGAGGTGAGCATAATGTAGGGTCTATTCTCCTCAGGAGGACTCTATAGATTTTCATATCCCATTTACATCAATAGCAGGATAATTTATCTTGATTACAGGGAGTACTGAGGGAAGGAATTGTCATGTGCTGCTTATTATAGTGCTTCCAAATAAATCCCAAACTCCAACGATATAGAGCTTTTAAAACCAGCCACAGGGCGTGCACGATGGCATTGGTTTCAATAATCAATAGTAAATGATCCATGAATCAGAGATGCTTTCTTAGAGTGATCATAATGGCTTCTATTCCTTTCCTTTCCAGCTCATTAACGATCAGCTTTTAAAAACATGTCCAACCTGGGTGGCACTTTCATAGGAAGGAGCTGCCGCCTGTGTGTCAGAGCCCGGAGTACTGGGTGTCCGCAGGCCAGATGCACAGCCAGGAACTCCGTCCAAATCAATGGCCTCCTGTACATTTTAGGTAACACCTCCTAACCTGTGTTTTGGTCTTTTGTTTTGTCAGGATAGCCGCTGAGCAAGCCTGTAAGGCTATTGGTCTGCCCATTCTGGTTTCTTCACCAATGAGAAAACTGGGACCTGGGGAGTTTGCAGAAGCCATCCAAGGGCACCTGCTTCTCACAGCACAGCAGCTTCCTGCAGCCCTCCCTCCTGTCTTGTTTCTCCCTTGGTTGAGAGGGGAGGCCAGAACCAGATGCAGGCAGTTCCAACAGTAATGAATTGCTCTAAGGTGTGGAGCCAAGAACCGGTGACAAGGTCAGGAAATTCCATCCCAGGACACTGACCCAACTAAGAGACTGTGCATGATGGCTAAGTTCAGAGCTCTGAGGAGATGGTAAAACTCATTTGCAATGAAACAAGATATTTCCCAACTCTGCAGCCAGGTGAGTAGGGTGTTTGCATTATTGGAAATTGGTTTCTGAAATATTTGGCGGAGGAGGCTGTGAAAGGTGTTTGCAGATGTCAAACAGCACCCCCTGGTGGAATGCAGTGGCCCTGAGTCTTGGTCTGGCCAGCCTTTTTTTTTTTTTCAATTGTGTAAATTTAAGATGCACAACAAGATGTTTTGATAAACATATTTATAGTGAAGTGATTATTTACAGATGAGCAATTTAACATCTCCATCTCCTTCTATAGTTTCCTTGAGTGTGTACACACTAACAGCACCTAAAATCGACTCTTTCAGTAAATTTTCAATATACTCTACAATATTAGTAAGTGTAGTCCTCTTGCTGTACATTAGATCTCCAGACTTATTCATCCTACATAACTGCAAGTTTGCACTCTTTAACCTACATCTCCCCACCATTTCCTTGCCTTCCCCACCCCTGGGAGCCACTTTTCTTCTATTCTGTTTCCTCCTTCTTCCTTCATTCTTGTTTCTTCCTTCTTCCTTCTTCTCTCCTTCTCCTTCTTGTTCTTCTTCTTCTACTACTTCTTCCTCTTTTTTTTTTCTTCCTCCTCCTCCTCTTCTTCTTCTTTTTCAGACTCCACACCTCAGTCGACTCCACATCTCAATGAGATCATGCAGTATTTCCTGTGCCTGACTTACCTCACTTAGCATAATGTCCTCACTGCAGTCTGGCATCAGGCTGCAGCCAGCTCTGCCAGCAGGGCCAGGGGCCTAGATGGACAGCTGGTCAGGGAAGCCTGCTGGATGCCCCCTTCCCCTCAGCTGCACCTGGGCCCCAGGGCTCTGGCCTCTCCTGGGGGATCCCATCTCATTCAACCCATGAGCAGTGGAGGAGGTGGTGCAGTGAGCCAGGAGAGTGTTCCAGTCATTTTGACTCATAACTTACACATTCTTGTCCAGCACCTCCTGTGCCTGCCCTGCATCCTCTCAGCCCCACCTCTGACTCCAGCCACAGCTCAGACAAGCACTCTATGGGCTTTCGCCTGCTTCCCATGGACAGTGGCTCACCCCAAAGTACCCTTTCTCTGAGGGCTTTGGAGAGACAGGGGGATCCCATCATGAGGAGTGCTGGAAGAGGTCTTTGTGCAGCCCCCGTGCTCCTGCTTGGTGGCCCCTCAACCCTCCCACTGTTCCTCCACTCTCCCATGTTAGGGCCCCTTCTCTTTGGGCCCCCATTCAAATCTTCATATATATATATATATTTTTATATATGTATATATATATTTATATATATTAATA
Organism: Pan troglodytes; assembly: GCF_028858775.2. NCBI lineage: Eukaryota > Metazoa > Chordata > Mammalia > Primates > Hominidae > Pan > Pan troglodytes. The sequence continues at coordinate 31,566,513 of NC_072418.2, read as the reverse complement.
TATATATGTGTGTGTATATATATATATATATTCTTTTAATTCAGCAGGGCTCTTGGCTGTTACTTCCCTCTGGCCTGGCCAGAGACTCACTTATGTGATCTCATGAAGATTGGCCCATTGTGCTCAGCCACCTTCCGGCAGCCACGAATGGGGAGACACTTTGACATTCCATTTGCCCGTTTCATTGCTCCTCTCCTGACTTGGGAGGGAAAGAAAGCAGTTTAGACATTTGCTTTGGTGTGTGATATGAATTATGCCACTTTCTCCCTTCACTCTGTAACTTTAGAAATGTTTCAACAGTCATTTATATTTGTGTTAAAGCTCACTGAGTTTCACTTTCCTCAGCTGAAATTTACCAAGTGCCTGGGCTTTCCCAGGCCTCGTGCTCTAACAAGTCATAATAAAGTAAATTGGCAGCTACCAGATAGTGCTGCAGTGCTGACGAGCCAGTGCGCAAAACGCTTCAGAAGCACAGGGGAGGGAGGGAGGGTCGGGCTGGGGGCACCAGCTTCACCCTGGGAAGTCACCCCCCAGCCCTGGCCCTCCCCATCCCAGGCAGGCTCCACAGGAATTAGTGTCACCTCATTCCCCCTCCCTGCTGTCATTGTCTTTTCTGGAAGAAGAGGCTGTGAGGTCCTTGCCAAGCTCAGCAGGTTGGCAAGGGACCCCGTCATTCCTGCTTTGTCATTCCCCTGATGATGGGGTTCTATTTCCCAGGGCAGGTGCTGGGGAGGCAGGTGGAGCAGAGAGAGAGGCTCATTTCCACTGAGGAGAGAATGCCTTCCAAAGGTCCCTGCCTTTGGATTCAGTTTGCTGCTCTTCTGCTTGGGAACCAGCTCTACTATGGGCAAGGCAGGGATTCTGCATGAGGAAGAGGGTGCTTACCCCCCCACCCCATAGACACTGCTGAGGGCTGCCAGGAGGAGGCAAGCCAAGGCCCTTCCAGCTCTGCCTTTGAGGCCTGTGCCATGCTGAGACCCTCTCCAGGCACAGGGGCCAAAGCACAGGGCTAGGACTAGGGTGTGCTAGGCACATCTAGAGACAGGGTGTGGTTCTCCACTCTCCGGGCCTGTTTTCCCACCTTAAAAATAGGGCAGAGAGAAGCCTTGACTATCAGATTTGTGGGCTCCCACCCAGTTCCTAATGCTCCGGGGCTCTGTGCCAGGTTAGAAGTGAAGGATTGTGGAATAAATGCAGAGGAAAAACACAGAAGTGAATAGAGATGAGAGGAAGTTGGCGAGGGGAAGAGAGAGGGGGAAAAGAGGCAGAGAAAAAAATCAAAGAGGAGAGAAAGTGGGAATGAGAGAGGAGAGAGAGAGTAAATGAACAAGAGAAGGAGGGAGAATATGAGTAAGTAAATAACAAGGACAGAGTACTGTCTTCCCTCTGGCTAGACTCCGCCCTGGTCTCCATGGTGATGGGATGCAGAGGGTTGAGGAAGGCTGCTCTCACCCCTCCTGGGGTGAAGCAGACCAGGTCACAGCAGCTGGGCAGGGCCTGATTTGGTGGCCTTCCCTGTGCTGCGCCTGCCTTTGGCTGGTGGCAGGGGTGGGATGCACTCTGAGAAGATGCCTCTAACCATCGTTGTGGACATGACTGACACCCATCCCAGGTGGCGCAAGGATTGCCTCCTTGGTCTTCCAGAGCCCCTGGCACTGCCCCATTCATAGTTCAGCTCATTCTGGTCCCAGATTGCCTTCTCCTCCAGACTGCAAGCTCCTCCAGGGAGCTTTAGCTGGGGGTCCTTAGTTCTGTTGTACCATAGATGCCTTTGGGCAAAGCCAGTGGACCCCGTTTCTGAACAATTTTTTAAATGCATGTAGCAAAATACACAGAATTAACAAAATCAATTATATTGAAATATACTTATTAACATTAAAATGTAATATAATAACAGATTTGCTTTTCTAGTAATACATTATAGCAGCAGGTCTGATAAGCATCATAATTCCAACGTTGTGATCAGTATAAATGACACAGCATGATATCTGCAAAAACCGTGCTGTGAAATGGAGGCCTCTATGGCTTATATTGATGACAAGGTCCCAGGTACTAATAATACTATTAGGGACATGCTCAATTTCAGCTCGAGGTTGGTGAACACAAAAGAATAACTTTTGGCCAGGCACAGTGGCTCACGCCTGTAATCCCAGCACTTTGGAAGGCCAAGGCGGGTAGATCACAAGGTCAGAAGATTGAGACCATCCTGGCTCACACGGTGAAACCCCGTCTCTACTAAAAATACAAAAAAATTAGCCAGGCGTGGAGGCAGATGCCTGTAGTCCCAGCTACTCAGGAGGCTGAGGCAGGAGAATGGCATGAATCCGGGAGGCGGAGCTTGTAGTGAGCTGAGATCACGCCACTGCACTCCAGCCTGGGCAACAGAGCGAGACTCTGTCTCAAAACAAGAAAAAAACAAAAACAAAAACAAAACAGAAAGAATCACTTTTTATCCACCTTCACAGACTCACCGAATTCTATTTGTGGACCCCTTGGTGGGGTCTTTGGACCCCAAGGAAAGCCCCTACTCATTCCCTATGCCTTCCCACCCCATCTTTCACCTCTCTCTCCCTTGTCACTCTGCCCAGTCCCCTGGCCTTCTGGCAGTGTCACTTTGTGTGTTTCTTTTTGTCCTGTTTTGTTTTGTTTTTGCAGAAAGAGTTTCGCTCTTGTTGCCCAGGCTGGAGTGCAGTGGCGTGATCTCAGCTCACTGCAAGCTCCGCCTCCTGGGTTCAAGCGTTTCTTGTGCCTCAGCCTCCTGAGTAGCTGGATTACAGGCACGCACCACTATGCCCAGCACATTTTTGTATTTTTAGTAGAGACAGCGTTTCACCATGTTGGCCAGGCTGGTCTCAAACTCCTGACCTCAGATGATCCACCCGCCTTGGCCTCCCAAAGTGCAGGGATGGCAGTGCCACTTTGAATGCGTTCAGTGCTTCCTAAGTCAGGGGCTTCTCCCCTGGTTGCCCCTGCTGCCTAGAATGTTCTTTCAGCTACTGGACCTGGTCCCTCACTCCTCACCTCAGCTCACCTCCTCAGAGCAGCCTCCACAAAGGTACCAGGCTAGATTTGGTGTTTCCTGTTTTTCTTGCTACAAAACTCAGTGTATTGCTTCTCTAGTACTTATTCAATTTATAATTGATCTTCAAACAAATAAACACAAAATAAACATATGTCCACCCGTGAAGACTGTGCTTTATGAAAGGATGGTGACCACATCTGTTTGGCCCTTTGCCTTAAATTCAGCTAGCAATATCTGTTACCTAGTAGAGACAGTACATGCCTGAAGAAGTGATGAATGAATGGATTTAAAAGGTTTAGACACTGTCCAGCTTGTCTTTGCACTTTTAGTGCTTAGCCCCATGTCTGGCACATTGTAGGTGCTCACTTAGTGATAGCCAAATGAATTAAAGGCTGGCTGGCTGGATAGAAGGTTGGGGGGCTGGGGTCGAGGCCTCACAGATGTGACCCTGGATCCTAAACCTTACTGACATACTGCCCAGCCCATGGACTGCCTCCCAGGGTCCAGCTGTGTGATTATCTCAACATTCCTTTATTTTTTATTCCATCTCCCTCTTTCTAGTTTCTGATTTGAAAGTGGCTGATTTGGGGAATGAGTTCTGAGCACTCTGTGGGTTATTACTGTAGAAACCATCCTCCTGGCTGTCTCACCATCAGCGCCACCTCTCCGTGGGTCTGGAGTCTTGAGGAGCCAGGACTGGACTGGGATGTGAGGCTGGGTCTTCCGAGCCGTAGATGGGAGCAGGAAGATGTATCTCCATTCACGATCTCAGTACAAGGCTCAGCTATCTCCCGGCAACTCGCCCATCATCTGTTTCTGAGTTCTTCTGACATACAGGTACTCGTGCCTTTGATACTTCTTTACCTCTATTCAGTGATGAGCCATTTAACCACGCAGCCATCTCTGGACAGTGAGACAGGAAGGCTGGGTCAGGGTGGTGGGGGCAGGGGAGTGCTGGGAACCGAGGAGAGAGCGGAAGAAAAACAGGGAGGAGGCCCGTTCATCCCTGACCCACAGCATCCTCCTGCCCAGAGCAGGAATTTGTTCTGCTTTTTTTTTCTTAGCAACATTCACCTGATTGAGTCCTGACCTTTCCCTGCCAAAAAGAAAGCCACGCTAGCGAAATTAAGGGAGAAATCTAATATTCATGAGGTGCTGATTACCCACAAATAAGATAGTGTTTTAGAGTAGATGGTGTCAGAATTGCAAAAGCTTTTGATAAATATGTATGTTTATGGGCCCAAACAGAAGTGGAATACAGTCTAGGTGCTGAATAATTCCTCATGAGGATGGAGACAGAGCCTGCCACAGCCTGTTCATCATCAGGTGCGGGGCTTGGGTGAGGTGTGATTATCTAGCGTAATTACACGTGCCATGCAACATTCATGAAACCCAGTAGACATCTTTGTCTATGCAGGACAGGAAAGGGCTTCACTCTGAAGCACAGCAAACTTCCAAGTTACTATTTAGCCTTTTGTACTTCAAGCTTGAGCCATTTTTCATAGGTGCTAAGTAAGGTATTCAGAGAGCCTGCTTAGGACTTGGTTAGGTACCAGTTAGAATTAAAAGTTTCTCTCCCAAACAGCAGATGAACCAGATATTGTTAATAAAACATTACAAGCTACAAATCAGTTACCACTGACACTTAGCTTGCATTTTGTTTTCCTTCCTTTTCAAGGTTCTTGGGAGGCGGCATCAAGAAAATACATTTGGACAAATCCTTCATCTCAAATATTTTCCCCTCATGAAACCAAAGGCATTGCTCCAAAGTCATTTCCATTAATTAGACATGCATCTTGTATGACTGAAGGAGAATCTAGTCCACAAACTCTGGGTTAATTTTCTCTTCTGACATCTGTGTGTAGTGTTTCTCTGAGGAGCTGAATTATCTGCTCTCCAGTGCTTTCCTCTCGGTGTTTTTTGGCCAGGAGCAAGGAGACAGGCAGCTGCATTCTGGGAGCAGCAAGCAATTCTGAGAACTGGAGCTGCTTAGGTTCTTTCACTTCTGCTTCAAAGGAATACGTTGAGTTTGCAGAGAATGAAGGAGAGAAAGACTCCAAGTTCCAAGCAGGGACTTGGGGTAGTCTCTGAGCATCCCAATGTACTTACTCCCCACAGCTTCCTCACTGGGCTCCCAGCCACCAGTATTTGTCTCTTTAATCCCCCAACACAGAGCTACTAGATGGATTTCTCTTTCTCTTTCTTTCTTTCTTTCTTTCTCTTTCTTTCTCTTTCTTTCTCTTTCCTTCTTTCTTTTCTTTCCTTTTCTTTTCTTTCTTTCTTTTTCATCTTCCTTCCTTCCTTGCTTCCTTTCTCTCTCTTTTTCTTTCTTTTATGGTTTTGTTGTTGTTGTTGTTGTTGTTGTTTTTAGACAGTCTTGCTCTGTCACCCAGGCTGGAGCACAGTGGTGCAATCTTGGCTCACTGAAATCTCAACCTCCTAGGCTCAAACCGTCCTCCAACTTCAGCCTCCCAAGTAGCTGAGACTACAGATCAGCAATCTGGCTAATTAAAAAAAATTTTTTTTTTAGAGATGGGGTCTTACTATGTTGCCCAGTCTGGTTTTGAACTCCTAGCCTCAAACAATCCTCCTCCCTTAGCCTCCTAAAGTGCCGTGATTATAGGCGTGAGCCACCATGCCCAGCTGGATTTTTTCTTTTAACTGTAGTTTTATCATGTTCTTTTTGCTTAAAATAAACTTTTCTGAAGTAAATTCTGGACTCTGCAAGGTCTTTGTTCTATTTGTTATGGTGTTTGGGCAAGCCCTCTGTTTTCCTGTCCAGAGCAGGCCTGGGACCTTTGCCTTCGGTGGCTTTCCTGGGATCCCCCACTACCCAGAAGAGCAGGGCTATTGCCTCTGCTCGTCCCCAGATCCCAACCCTCCATGGGCCTGCCCTGGATCCTTGCTGTTGGAGGGGAGGCACAACTTCACCTCTACCCTCATAGGGATTTTTGGCTGCACCTGCGAGTTACATTGACATAAGACAGATGAACGAGAGAAAAACATACACATTTATTTAACACAAGTTTTACGTGACACGGGGGCCTTATTAAGGAAATGAAGACCCAAAAGGCAGTTACAGTAAACACATAGTGAATTGGACAAAGGGTAGTGCATTATGAAAATGTGACAAGGCAAAGGGGCTTGGGCTAACATGGTTAGTTGGGTGGAGAAGTGGCCAGGAAGATAACGGTGAGTCTAACAAGGTTTGTATGTGCAGATTTTTCTTGGTCTTAATTCCCCATCCTTGATGGGAGTGGGACTTTGCTTCTGGTACAGAGTGCCTTCTTCACTGGGAATTATCTTTTGCTTTTAAGAAACAGATCAGAGTTGTCTTCTTTCATCTGCTGTTTTCTTATCCATTTTTAACTCAAAATAGTCAATATTCTACAGCAGCAGATCTGGGGGCAACATGTTCTGAACTCCCTCATTTCTGAATGTCACTGTCTTCTAGTCACAGACCACCAGGAACACACCTGCAGTTGGCCAGCTGGGTTTATTACTTGATATGGTGAGGAAGGATGCTCTCCACAGAAAAGTAGTGGGGCATCTCAGGAAGAAGATATTGACGAAATTTTAGAGTCTGGGCTTTGGTTGGGTAATGTTGAGGAGGGTGTAAGAAGGTGACGTTTGCCATGGACTGGGTACTGACAGAAAGCAAGAACGATGTTATAGTTTGGTATCTTGATAAATGTTATTGACAGGAAGGGCAGACTAGAGTGAGGACAAGGCTGTAATTGGTAAAGAAGTAGCAGTCACCCATTTTTTACCAAGAGTGGTGGTTTTTAGGAGGGCTGCACAGTGATTTTGTTTTTGTCTAGTGACCTCACTTGATGTTGGTGTTCTGTGAGATCAGGTATGTCTAGCATAAAGAACATGGTCTCACTGTCAGTGTCAGACCAGTTTCCAGATGTCAGGGGCCCATGCCTTCCCTTAGGACTCTCCACCCTCAGCCTGATCCATGTCTACACCTTGTAGTGCCAACCCTGAGGCTCTTCCTATTTATTTATTTATTTATTTATTTATTTATTGAGACAAGGCTGCTCTGTCACGCAGACTGGAGTGCAATGGCATCATTGTAGCCAGGTGTGGTGGTGCACACCTGTAAACCCAGCTATTTTGGAGACCGAGGCATGAGAATAGCTTGAACCCGGAAGGCAGATGTTGCAGTCGGCCAAGATTGCACCACTGTACTCTGGCCTCAGCAACAAAGTGAGACCCAGTCAAAGAAAAAAAAAAGAGAAAGAAGAAAGAGAGAGAGAAAGACAGAAAGAAGGAAGGAAGGAAGGAGAGAAAGAAAGAAGAGAAATTTAAAAAAGAAAATGGATGGGAAACACTTACAAACTGTAAGGGCTGTAGGACTGAGGGCACCACTTTCCTGAATGGCACTTGGCTGTTGGGAGGTGGCACAGTAAACACTGTCCCTCACTATGCTGTCATCACTGGGGTGAGGACTCTTCTCCATTCAGCCCTCCTGATCCACTTTCCACTCTTCACTCTGCTGGGGTGCCAGGAAGCTGACCTGTAAGGATTTCAACAATGGACCCCTCTGCCCTCTGGCTTCTGGTTGGTGTTGGTTAATGGAAATATTAATAGGAGATTGCAGGGAGGAAAGAGAAGGGGTCAGGGTATTTACCACCAAGCTTCTTCCCTGCCTGTGTCCTATGGGGCAGCTTCTCTCACAGCTCTCACTCCAGGTTCTAGTAAACGTTCCCTCTCGTTTTCCTTGCTTTAACCCTGCACACATGATTCAGACAGTCCCATTGTTAAATTTTCCTTGAGAATGCCACTTGAGTGACGTCTATTTCCAGTGTATTTCTAGCATGCATCCATGCTAAATGATACCATTAGGTTTTCACATTCACTCAGGAAAGAGAAGCCACTGACCCAGATCACACAACCCAAAAGCAGTGATGCTGGGATTTGAGGCTCCTGGTTCACAGTTTCATGTCAGTTTTTCGACCCTCTCATTCAGAGTGGGGCTAGTTTATCTAGCAATCAGCTCAAGTGACTTCTTGTATTCTAGGTGAGTGTTTTCCAAACTGTGGAGCCATGAAATTGATTTAGAGGGTCATGACTCAGTATTACAAGAAAACCAAATAGAAACGGTTAGAATGCAACCCACATAGTAAAGGCAAGTATTGTTTGACTGAACTTTGGCTTCATCTGTATGTATGTGTGTGTGTGGTATCTGTATAGAGTTGCAGTATAAAATCTATACCTTACTCTGGGCCACAGTCCAAAAGATTCTGAAAGCCTTTGTTCTTTTGCTTTTCTTTTTAGAGAAAGGGTCTTGCTCCAGGCTGGGGCAAGGGTCATCCAGGCAGGAGTGCAGTGGTTCAATCACAGACAACTGCATCCTCAACCTTCTGGGCTCAAGTGATCCCCCCACCTCAGCCCTCATGGGTAGCTGGGACTAAAGGCGTGTGCAACCATGCCCTGCTAGTTTTAACAAAAAATTTTTGTAGAGATGGGGTCTTACTATGTTACTCAGGCTGGTCTTAAACTCCTGGCCTCAAGCAATCCTCCCACCTGGGCCTCCCAAAGTGCTAGGATCACAGGCATGAGCCACCTGCTGGGCTGAAAGCCTTTGTTCTGTAGAGAGCAGCAGAGCCCTCTGAGACGTGAATGGGTGAGGCAGCTCCAACGTGGGTGGGGGCAGACCCTCTCCTGCTTTAGCACGCACTGTGATCCTCTAATAATGAGTGCATCCTGCAGGCCTCCCAAACACCTGAGACCAGAGAACGCTCTTAGTCTAAAACACACAGCGCCACTCTTCTGAGAAATGCGCTTTGGGAAATACTGCTTCTGGGAGAGGTGAATTGCACAGGAGAGCCAGCACCTGCTCTTTGGATGCCCCTGTACTGATGTAGGCCACCCAGGCTTGGGGCAGATGGGCAGGAACAGAAGGAGGGGTGCCGGCCTATGGATTCCAATCTATGCAATTAGTTCCCTAGGCATCAAGGCTGCCTTCCAAAATTTTGGAATTCCATGTGATAATCCAGGGGTTTAATCATTTTTGTATCTTCACACCAGCATAGTAGCTTCACTCTCAGCAAACATCTGCTGAATGCACAAATGACTCCTGTGCACTGTTCCTGCCCCTCCAGGGAGCCAGTGACCATAATGAAAAGAGAATGGGCTTTGGAGTCAGAACCACGTCCAGTTTGTGACTTTGGAATATGTTACTTATTCTGAGTTATATCTCCTTCTTAGGCGAATGCAGATGGTAATACATTCCTTAGCATTGTTGTGGGTATTAAATAAGGTAATATACAAAGGCCAAGCTGAGTTCCTGATAGTTGATGCCTTGGCAATGTTACTTTTTTTTCTCTCCCTTAAAGTCCTTCTCTTGCTTAAATTTGTTCTATAGCTTTATCACCTGTTTATTGTCTGTTATCTGCTTGCTTTCCTCCAGGGAAAGGGGGATCGCTACCTTGTCTATCAGCTCTTTCTAGTTTGGGACTAAAGACTGTCTCCTTCTACTGCATTCACTATTTCTGGTTTTATTCACCTAGGCCTCCTACTGCTCCTTAAGGAGACTAAATATTGAGAAGGGAAGAGGAAAAGTAGGGGGTGAAGAATTGGTTTTTTTCAGACCGCCAACATTCCCCTCCAATCAGCCTGGCCTGTTGACTTGTCTGGGTCTGCTCCTGCATATTTTCCAGCTCCTTCTTCACTCCTCAGTGCCAACATGCAGAGAGAGCTGGCACCATTGGAGACCAGAGACTTCTCTTGGCACTTTGCAAGCATTGTATGGCCCATTTGTGGTAATAATGTAAAATTTATCTATCTGAGAAATGTGGAACTTTCTTGAGGACAATAGTTAACGGTGACGATCGTTATGTCCATATTTAATTTCTGAGAGAGTAAAAAAAAATCACTAAATGTTTGGTGAGCATTAAGGGGGCTTCAGGCCCATAAGAAATTTGAAGAAATGTAGTGTATGGTTTTATGGGAATAAGTGAATGACTGAATGGATGCATAGCTGGGAAGAGGCATGAGGTGGGACAAACAGGTTGCATGTGGCCATCCCTGGGTTCCACCTCCTGTTACTCTTCCTCTAGTGGTTCCCAAGACTCAGGGTTGAGTCCAAGCCTGCAGCCTTCCACAGAGGGGCCATCATCAGGCATGAAGCCAAGGCAAGCAACTTTGCTTGCTCACTTCAAGGAAGGTCTGCAGATGTGGCCTCGGCCCAGGGCCCTCTGGAAATGCAAAATTGTTCCATCTCTTATCTCTATAAAGCATCCACAAGGCCCTTTTCAATACCTGGGCTCCCATGTCCCTGGTAGAAACTTGCACTGTAGACGGGCAGGTCTCTAAGGCCCATACTCTGGTCCTGTGTGTTGCTTTTATTCTGTGCCTGGTGAGCAGTGATGGCTGAGTAAATGTTTGTTGAAGGACTGATTGACCCAGTGAACAGATAAGTGAGAGGAAAAAAATAGATGTGCAAGCTCCAGGTTGTACAGGGGTCTGAGTCACTGTAGATTCTGGGGTCCCTGGGGAGGTCCGGCTGGGTGGTGCTATTCCCCGGAATCCTGAGCCTTAGGGTTCAGCTCAGCCCCTATCAGAACAGGACAGAGCTCCTGGACAATCAGTTGTGCAAAAGGCTGAGGGGCCTCCTGGTGATGTCTCCCTTTCAGCCAGAGGGAATGTTACTCCTGTAATGACCTAAGGACTTAGAAAGATCTGTGTGAAAATGCTTAGTCTGCATGGGACAGGAATTCTGGGCTTGACTGAGAGCAGCGGTAACTTCTTCCAGTTCGTCCTGGTTGCTGGAGTTTGAATATTTGACCCTGCAAACCTCATGTTGAAATTCGATCCTCGGTGTTAGAGGTGGGACCTAATGGAAGGTGTTTGAGTCATGGGGTGGATACCTCATGAGTGGCTTGGTCATGTCCTCCAATAATGAGTGACTTCTCACAGTATTAGTTCCCCCTAGAACTGTTGTTAAAAAGTCTGCCTCAGTGATCTGTCATCCATACCCCAACCTCAGCATCATGCAAATATCCATATTAAAAGACATATACTTGTACCCCCTAAGTCTAAAATAAAAGTTGAAATTATTTTTAATTAATAAATGTAGAAGATTAAAAAAAAAAAGCCTGATGCCTCCCGATTCTCTCTTGCTTCCTTTCTCACCATGTGATTTCTGCGTACACCAGCTCCTCTTCCCCTCAGGCTGTGAGTGGATGCAGCCTGAGGCCTCCCCAGAAGCAGATCCTGGCGCCATGCTTTCTGTACAGCCTGCAAAACTGTGAGCCAAATCAACCTCTTTTTTTTTATAAATTACCCAGTCTCAGGTATTCCTTTATAGCAGCATGCACAGACTGAGATACCGGTGAAGCTTTGCCTCATCTTTGAGTGTAGGATTGGCCATGCATTGTCTTGTGAGTTTCCTTCTTGTTCCTCCTGCCAGTTGTGATCTGACTCGCTGTGCTCTGTAATCCGGTCTCGCTCATGAACCTATCTGCCCCTTGCTAGCAGAGACCGTTTCTACATTTTCACGCCAGAGCCAACGTGTCTCTTACATGGTTGGCGTCCACTCTATGCTTGCCAAATGAATAGGATATTTAAAGGCAAATGATGTTTCAATCATTTTGACTGGAAGAGCTGTCACCAGGAGAGGGCGGTGACTGCAAGTTGTCTAGGTTCTTGGTGTTTTGAACAAAGAATTAAAACGCCCAGCAAAGCAAAGAAAGAATGAAGCAACAAAAGGACAAAAGCAGGGATTTATTGAAAACAAAAGTACACTCCGCTGTGTGGGAGCAGACCCAAGCAGGGGCTCAAGGGCTCGGATACAGAATCTTCTTGGGTCCAAATACCCCCTAGAAGTTTCCTATTGGCCACTTTATGTTCACCTCATGTCTCAGATTGGATGCGGACAGCAGCCAACCACAGGCTGAAGTGAAGTTACAAAGGTCACACTCCTGTGCAAACATCTGATTGGTTGCACAAAGCAACCAATCAGAGGCTAGGATGAAATTACAAAGTTCTACTTCTATGCAAATGAAGACTCGGCCTGCAGTCAGTCTGATTGGTTGTGGAGTGAAGTTACAAAGTTGCAAATGAATATTTAACCCGCAATCAGTCTGATTTGTTGTTAGAACAGCCAATTTCCCATCTGTCCTGCAGAAAACGTCAAAGGGAGTAGCCTCTGGTACTTTTGTTACTTAGGCATGGAAAGTTAGGGTTTTCCTTTCAAATTAGTTCTAGGAAGTCAGGTGTGAAACAACATTAGGTTCCCTGCCTCCAGACCCTATTCTCCTGCCTCATCTCCCCGCTGAGAGAAATGATCCCCATAAGTCTTCATGGGAGGCAGAGGCACTGAAGGTCTTTCTTCTCTAACTGCTTCATGCTGACTTGGGGCATAGTCCCTACCTGTTGGAGATCATGGAACTCTCACCTTACTCTGTCTAGTGGAGGCAGAGTGGCTTCCTGATGGCCAGGGGTGGTGCCTTCACCTGGAACTGGCTGAAACCTTGTTGCACAGTCATCTGAAGCTCAATGGTCTCTATGCTAGAGGAAATGGATTCGGTTAAAAGATTTAATGGGCAGCCGGGCGCAGTGGCTCATGCCTGTAATCCCAGCACTTTGGGAGGCTGAGGCGAGTGGATCACTTGAGGTCAGGAGTCTGAGACCAGCCTGACTAACATGGTGAAACCCTATCTCTACTAAAATTACAAAAATTAGCTCGGCATGGTGGTGGGCACCTATAATCCCAGCTACTCAGGAGGCTGAGGCAGGAGAATCACTTGAACCCGGGAGGTGGAGATCGTGCCATTGCACTCCACCCTGGGCAACAGAGTGAGACTCCATCTCAAAAAAAAAAAAAAAAAAAAAAGATTTAATGGGAACTTCAGGAGGTTGATACCTATTTTGTCAGAAATGTTTGTCATAGAGATTTGCAGGAGAAAAAACAAAACCTGGTCTGTTTTAGAATCTATGTGTTTCCTTAAAGTCAGCATGAGTGACTCCATTTTTGTTCGGTTTGGTTTGTTGGGGCCTAGTGCATGAGCTTAGTCCAAAACAATGGGCTCCCAGAATTTTGTTTAAACATTTCCCCATTTTTCACTTAGGTGAGAGCATGACCAAAATTTAGGGCCTTAGCATCACTCTCAGTTACCATGATTTTGAGTTTCCAATCTCAGCACATCATTTATAGGTTATGGTGTCCTCATGGTTGCACATTTCTGTCAGCTCCTGTTATTCCAGTTGAAGAGAGACCATATGACATTCTGGAGATGGCCAAATGCAAGCATTAAAAAACTTTGAGAGAATACAATGCACCAGGGAGACCATTATTATGACTATTGGGAGGATAGTAACCAAGAGTTTGGAGTATGCGCCTTACCCAAGGTTCCCATAAACCAAACCTCCTAACATCAAATAGATCAAAGAATGAGCTGGATAAAGAATTTACTTACCTAACTAAGTGATGTCTTCATTAATTCTCTACCACTGAATTTCTATAATCTTCATTTGATGTATTTCTCCATAGGCCATAAGTGCCAGCAGCTGCATAGGTACTTTTTGTTTAGCCAATTATATTATTTAGCATAACGTTCACAAGAGAATTTAAAGTCTGTTGTGTAACTGTAGCCTTTACAGTAGAATTTGCTATAGAACCTATCATGAGGGTTACATTTCTTATCTTTGCTTCTTTACTTTAAACCATGGAAAAAAGACCTAACAAAGGATGCCCTTTTAGAAAAGTGAAGGCCTTCTGGCAATGTTCTCTTTAGCCCATGATGTGGGTTAAGAGGAATAAACCAATGTTTTTGTTTTTGACTGATTATGAGGCAGTGCATGTATGATTAAAGTTTCTTACCTACATTGGGCCTTCATATTTTATCTATTAAAGTACAAGGTTACCCATGTATAAGGCTGGCTGCAAAATCCTTCACAAATAAAAGTATACCCCATAAGAAAAAAAAATTCAAAGATAAGAGTTTCATGATAGTAGAAGTCTTAATCTGTGAATTTGAAAAAGCTGTTCACATCAAAGACGCCATCTTCTTCTTGGGAGAAATTTCCCTGGTTAGGTTTACCTCTAGGGTTCCAATGGGTGCACAGCTCCAAAAGTGTGGAGGGACCCTTCTCAGTTGTGAGACTATGAACCCAAAGTCCAAGGTCCTGAAGTTTTGTTGTAGTGTGGATGGCAAGGACAGTCTTTCTTTGCTGTTTCTAGAAGATTTAAGCCATAAAAAGCTTTTTTACCCAGTAAAAATACACTGTAGCATAATAATCTACTGTTATAACATCACCCCTCTTGCATGGGAAAGCTTTTATACAACTAGAAAACATGCACTGAAAATAACAATTGAATGAAACCCCTTTATAAAATGTCTAAATGGCCCATCAGTGACCAAATGTACCTGAAGCTTTAATTGTTTTCCCAGTAATATGGGATTAAGCACTGGTTATAAACTATTTTAAACAATTTGTAAGTCATTGCACCAATGTATTTAATTTGGATTATTTTATCTTTTCCGTGATGAGTCATGGAATGCATAACTTTTAGAAGCAAAAGCTTTAAGGATTCACGAAGGACAAGGTGGACATCCTGGTTTTCATGAGTCCATGTTTAATTAACATTAGACTTATATCCTCTTTGATACCAGTTTATTTTCCAAATTAGGTACATAGCACTGACAAGTTATTTCTATGATTTATAATAACTTAACATAATAACCATAATTATCATTGATAGCATATACTTAGACATTAGAATTTTAGAAATCCCATATATTTTTTGGAACATACATTAGTATTATTCACAAAAATACAACCTAAAGAAGATTGAACATCATTTTGGCAATCCCATGTACATAAACATGTCAAATAATCCTGTGTACCTTCTTTCTGGATGTTTTCAGGGGCCCTCTGATTCATCCAAAAAGCCGGGCATTAGGAAAGACAATTTTAAAACTAAAGTTTGCTTTTGTAATTCCAGAGTACCATAAACTATTTATTTTGCCAAAATGATGACTGAGAAATTTTAAAGAAGTAAAAACCTTTTATAACCTTTTACAAAACAAAAAACAAAAAAAACTGAAAAAACACTTTCTACTGTTTTTACACACCTTGCATGTAAAACTATTTCTAGTAGTCTTAACCACATGTTACAACGGTGACTTTTAGCAATTTTAACTTTAATGTAAAACCTGGTAAGTTATGTTCTGATAACCTTTGACTGTTTCCAGCATAGCTAGGGTGTGGCCAACTCCACATGTCCCCAGGCCTTAACTAGCTGGAAAGCAGGCAAGTTAAATAATTTTCAAAAGCCAAAGAAGCAGTTTATGACCTTAAAGCATTTAGCAAACCCAGTATTCGAACGTAATTTAGACCACGTTTACATTTTGAAGACAATTGTATTTCACCAATAATTTTTAAAACTGTCTTTATTTCCCAAAGAATACTCAAGTCAAATGAACTAAGAAAGGCATTATGTTTTTCACTTTTCTGACAAAATATTTTATTTAAGCTTTTATTATTATTAAACCAATTAATTTAGAACTTTACACAGGAGATATACAGTGACTTCTACTTTACATTTAACCAGTTTGCACAGAAAGAAAGAGGCCAGAGACTGACTGGTAAGAAATTCTTACCCTTTTGCCGGCGTGCCAGGTTTCTGGGTTCTCTCTCCCTGAGCAACCCTGGCAACTCTGCTTGACTGTATGCAAATGAATACATTGCAATGAATTAGACTGTTTACATATACTTTACAGATTTTGGAGAAATTAGAGAGAGAGAAATACTCTCTATTTGTGAGAGTATACTCAATACACTTAAACTATCAGGAAGCCTAAAATTCAAAAAGTTAGTTAAAGGATAAAAAGCTGGCATGGGCCAGGCGCGGTGGCTCACGCCTGTAATCCCAGCACTTTGGGAAGCTGAGGCGGGCAGATCACGAGGTCAAGAGATCGAGACCACCCTGGCCAACATGGTGAAACCCCGTCTCTACTAAAAATACAAAAATTAGCTGGACGTGGTGGCACACGCCTGTAATCCCAGCTACTCAGGAGGCTGAGGTGGAAGAATCGCTTGAACCTGGCAGGTGAAGGTTGCAGTGAGCCGAGATTGCACCACTGCACTACTCCAGCCTGGTGACAGAGAGAGACTCCATCTCAAAAAAAAAAAAAAAAAAAAAAAAAAGCTGGTGTACTCCATTAATTTCTGCAGGCCCAACAAAGGTAGCTTAGGAATTCCAGATAAATAGAATGAATGAGGACTTGCAAGAAGTGCATAGGATCACAAAACTAAATAAAACCTTCCACTAGGAACTAGAAAACATCATTTATTTATATATATGGATACAAGCAAAGCCACAGGAGAATAAACAGCAAACAAATGAAAACTAGAAGCGAAAACAAATAAGCAGGAAACCAGGCGTAAATTTTTATACTCAGTTTACCCTGGAGGCTGCAGTGTTACCCCGGGCCCTAAAAAACCCACATAATGAATATTTTATTCCCCATACACAATTCAATATCCTTAAGTTTACCAATGTCATCGTACATTCTGTGCAATCAAGAAATCCACTTAAGGCACATGACCAATAAGTACTCTAGCACTATCCATGCAAAACAGTAAACAGTGTGAAACAACGCAAACATGTATGTGAAATTTGGCTCCACACTAAATTTAGTTTCATGCTTAACTATATTATAAAAAAGAATTATCAAACTGCCAATGCATTTTTACAATACTTCTTATTTTACTTTAATTAATACTAAGGGCTTTAACTATGAAAGTGTTAATTAGCCAAATGTCTCCAAGGTTTCCAGGTTTGAAAGAACATTTTATTATTTAACTTTTTCCACACTTTTCTCCCCTACTTAATGATTCCTTACTACATTGTTTCATAAATAACTTTTTCAAATCTGTAATTTGAACTAACTTTTAGATAACTTCTGGATTAGACAAAATTATTATTCTTTTTTTTCTAATAAAATAACCCTTTCCAGCACATTTTGTGTACAGAATTACATGTTAACTAGAATTTTATCCTTAGTAACCTAAAACTTTAGTGAAACTCCAAAAAGCAAGAAATCCTGAACCATCAGATATGGGCATTTATAGATAAGAACTATCAGATATGGGCATTTGCAGATAAGAAAAATAGATGGAATTAAGAATTCCATAGTTTTTGAAACATATTTCCTCATATTACAACACTTTCTCAATTGGAAATGGCCCAGATATCAAATGGGTGTTAAAAATAGCTCTAAGATTTTAATTTACACAAAAGGTTTACCTAAAACATTTATCCCACTCACTGTACTTAATTTTGACTTTTAACAAAGGAGACATGAAACATCAAATAACATATGTAAAACAAACATTGATTTGGTCCCAGAAGGCGGGACAACTCGAGGCGAGGAGGCTGGGGGCTTTCCAATCACAGGTGGGAGACAGAGGGTTGCATTCTTTTGAGTTTCTTATTAGCCTTTCCAAAGAAAGCAATTAGTTATGTATTTATCTCAGTGAGACTTTGAATAGAATGGGAGGCAGATTTGCCCTAAGCAGCTTCCAGCTTGAATTAACACTGACATTTTAAAATATCTAGCAAAGAAAAACATAAAATTCAGCCAAAATGTATGTTGACAATTCTGAAAACATTTCTATTTTTATTCCACCAATAATTTTAAAGCTAGCTCGTTTAGTAAAGTTATACTTTAAGTCACATGAACTTGAAAATTGCTTAGACTTACTCAATTTTCATGAGCGCTCTTTCACTTATAAGCCAATTTTGTAGACACAATGTACAACAATAAGTGTACATACAAATAAACACATCTAGACATGTATACACACACATAAACAAAGATCCAACAGCTCGGAACCTTAGCCATGAGATAGCAGTACAAGCTTGCCGGTTTTACTTTGCCCCAATAGATAATCCAAGGAAGGCTGTGAACCAAAATTTTGGATAAAGCAGTCTCCTTGGCAGTTTGAATTTTAAAGGCTAAACCTCCCCAGACTCCAAGGAGCACTGGGGCCAAACAGTATCAAAGCAAGGCATCACACGTTAACCAGGCCCCTGCTTAGAACGGCAGCACAAAAGCCTGTGATAAGTCTCCAATGAGTGGAGGTACACCAGGGTCCTTAATCTTGCACCAAATTGGATAAAACGACATGGACGCACGTGGAGTGGCTTTAAGGAGTGGAGTGTTTAATAGGCAAGAAAGAAGGAAGAAAACAGCCTCCCTGTACAGAGACAGAGGGAGAGGGGATTCGAACAAAGAGAAAACCCGTGTGGTGGGAAAAGTGGCTGCTTTTATGAGGAGGCTGGAGGAGGTGGTGCCTGATTTGCATAGGGCTCAGGGGATTGGTTTGACCAGGCATATCACTCACGTGGCCCGCAAAAACCTGGCCCTCCCACCCTAACCTTTTAATATGCGAATACAGGGCGCCATGGTGTTCTACACACCTGTGGATATGTGGGGGTGGCCATGTTTCCAGGCACAAGTGGGGGCAATGGCAAGAAGACAGCGGGAATCACCATGTTTGGGTGGACCCAGTTTCTAATGGCCGGGATTTGGATATCAAAGCTTGCCGGCGGGATCTAAGAGCCGGGCCTTTCCTGCTAGACAGGAAAGGTTTCTGGAGCTGCTTTAAAAGAAAAACCTCCCAAGGACCCCTTTTCCTCTCTATCTGCCTAAAATAACTTCTTAATAACTCCTATAAGACCTGTATTTATGCAATACCATCCCACTTTTCCATTAGACAGTAAACTTCAGATTCTAGACACTTTTGGGTCCAAGCAGCATTTCAACTCCGAGAGGAAATTCTAAGGAGGGCTTAATACTAGACCTCTGAACCTCTGCCAAGTCCGTAGAACCCAAAAAACGTCCTCCTGCGGGGTCCAATCTTAAGAGTTCCAGACGTCTCTGGCCTTAGGAGGGGGCGCCACATGCAGGTTTTCCTCTCCAGAGCATACTGTGAGCTTTATAAAAATAATCATGATCTGTAATAAGAACTGGATGCTGGGCGGGCCGTTTTGTTCCTTAGCCAGTTGAGTACGATTAGGGAAGAATTTAGCATAAGAAAAGAAGGAGTTTAAGTCACCTGAAACGTGTGTGAATTTGCCCTGGACGAGCTGCCGCTGCCAACTGCGTCACATGCAGTTGTGAAAGGATAACTGGAAAGGACAGTAAAGTGTCTTTCCCCCTTCCAGGCAGGGCAGCCATCCCTGTTCACTCCCTGGACTTCAGAGATCACTGGAGAGCGGCCCTGGCCAGTTCCTCTCAATTACCAAGGAGCCACTAGGAAACAGCTGCTGAAAGACTGAAAAAGGAGGAAAGGAAAATAACTCAGAAAAAGGGAAAAAGGAACAGGACTCAGAAAAATGAAAATAAAAAAAGGACTCAGGTCCCTCACCCGAACTGGGCGGCGGCAGTAAGGCGCTTCCATGTGGAAACCTTTCAGTTTCACCAGAGTGGCGCTGGCCAGAAACTTGCAGTTGTCTCCATGCTTAGGCACTGTCCACAGAGGGTCCCGAGTTGAAAAGGAAAAGAGAGAAAGATTTAAAAGGGGAAAGGAGAAAAATAAATCCCAAACTTTGGGCCTACCTTTCCTCCTGGCTGGCTTGCCAAGATATGTCACCGGAAGAGGGTCATAACTGCAAGCTGTCCAGGTTCTTGGTGTTTTGAACGAAGAACTGGACAAAATGCCCAGCAAAGTAAGGAAAGAATGAAGCAACAAAAGAACGAAAGCAGGGATTTATTGAAAATGAAAGTACACTCCACAGTGTGGGAGTGGACTGAGCCGCAGTGGCTCAAGAGCCCAGATACAGAATCTTCTTGGGTCCAGATACCCCCTAGAAGTTTCCCATTGGCCCCTTCTTCCTCATCTCAGGTAAGTGAAGTGGTAGCCCACAATCAATCTGATTGGTTGCAGAAAGCAGCCAACCAGAGGCTGAAGAGAAGTTACAAAGGTCACCCTCCTGTGCAAACATCTGATTGGTTCCTAAAGGAGCCAGTCACAGGCTAGGATGAAGTTACAAAGTTATACTTCTATGCAAATGAAGACTCGGCCTGCAGTCTGATGGGTTGTGGACAGTAACCTTTCAGAGGCTGGAGAGAAGTTGCAAAGTTGCAAACGAGACTTGACCGGTAATCAGTCTGATTTGTTGCAGAACAGCCAATTTCCCATTTGCCCTGGAGAAAAGGTCAAAGGGAGTAGCCTGTGGTCCTTTTGTTACTTAGGCATGGAAAGTTAAGGTTTTCCTTTCAACTTAGTTCTAAGAAGTCAGCCTGAAGCAGCCTTAGGTTCCCTGCCTCCAGACCTTATTCTCTGCCACAGAGCCAGGGCTGGAAATCTTGCAGTCTTTTTCTGTGTTTATCATCCAAGGATGAGAAGAGAGAACACAATGGAATCTACCGATAGCAAATCAAATGTCACTGTGTCTGTGCTGATGGCAGGCTGTTTCTCATTTGCCCAAATTATCAACCCCATCGTGCTATGCTCATGTTAGATTGTTTGGGAAAACAGACGACATATGTTAGAATGCTAAATAAGCTGAAACTGTGCCAGGATGGAGACAGAAGGTGTTTATTTTTAAGTGGAGCGTGGCACTCCAGAGTGACTTACTGTGGCGGGAAGGAGGACACTGAGGGGAAGGCAGCATGGCTGCAGCAAGAGACTGAGAGTTAAAGCAAATGACTGTTCCCAAACAGAAATGAGTGGCATCTGACCCCTCAGTTAGCTGGAGGGAGACTCAATAGATTTGGTTAGACAAGGCTTAGCTTCCAGGTGGTTTTAGCTTTTCTCTTGAGCCTCTGATTCCCACCTGAGTGCACATGTTCAATAAACTTTTGTTGTAGCACCAGGAATACGGCAACCAAGAGCTGGCGCATTGCTCTGCACTGACGCCCTTCTTTGACTTCCTGGGGCTTTCTAGGGTTTTTTTTTTTTTTTTTTTTTTTTGAGACGGAGTTTCGCTCGTTGCCCAGGCTGGAGTGCAATGGCGCAATCTCAGCTCACCGCAACCTCCGCCTCCCTGGTTCAAGCGATTCTTCTACCTCAGCCTCCGAAGTAGCTGAGATTACAGGCGTGTGCGACCACGCCCAGCTAATTTTGTATTTTTAGTAGAGACGGGGTTTCTCCATGCTGGCCAGGCTGGTCTCGAATTCCCGACCTCAGGTGATCCTCCCGCCTCAGCCTCACAAAGTGCTGGGATTACAGGTGTGAGCCACCATGCCCAGCCCCAGGATTTGGTGTTTATCTTAACACAGCTGATAGGCCCTGTGGGTCCTCACTATGCTCATCCTCCAACCTTGCTTGGTGCTGCCTGACCCCTTACTCACCAGGCTGCTGCCAAGTGCCTTTCCTGTCTCTCTTTCTTTGCTGATATTTACTCCTTCTCAGAAAGTAACTCCGTGGCTCTCAGCCCCTGCTGAGTGTTAGAATCATCTGAGGAGCTTAAAAAAAACAATACCCAAGCTCCCCCATAGTCAGTAAAATCAGACCCTGTAGGGATGTGTAACTGCACCAGACCGGTCTGGCTCAGCTTCCACGTAACAAGGTTGTGAGTTGTTGTTCAGTTGCCATGGACCTGCAGGTCGAAGGTCACATTGCTGGAGCATGCCCGGATGAGCCAAGTGCGCAACCATGGGCAGCCCCAAGTGCTCGAACTGAGGAGTGAGACCAAATTTAAAAGTGGATGCCACATGGCAGGATCCAGGATTCAAGCACATCAAACCCTGGCATTGTCCTGCGGCAGGATCAGTGAGATTATGCCTCCCAGCATCACCTCATTGCAAGATCCAAGCAGATCACACCTTATTACCCTGTGCTTATAAAACCCCACTCAGCCCCCAGCTCAGGGAGACAGATTTGAGGGCTTCCTCCTGTCTCGTTGCCAGTTGACCGGCAATAATTTTTTTTTTTTTTTTTTTTTTTTTTTTTGCTGCAAAAATCCAGTGTGTCAGTTTTTTGGCTTTCCATTGCACACAGGCAAAGTGACTCCATTTGGTTAGATAACAATGGGATGAGCACAGATGATGCTGAGGCACCCTCAGGACATTACAGTACAGGTTGTTCAAAACTCCTTAAGTGACCTCTTGGATCTGCCAGAAAACGTGGACTTTAGAGAGGGCAGGATTCCTCAGGAGGCACTCACCCCTCCACACTGTGGGCTCACTCCACTAGGTGCCCTCCCAGACTGACTGCCCTGTCTCTGCCCTAAATGTGGGAAGATCACAATGCAATGTTCTCTCTGTTTAGCATTCAGAGAAAAGTGTGTGGATCAGACATCGCAGGAGGCAGGCCTCCATGCAAGAAAAAGGTCTGATGTCTTGTTTGGTGCATTGAGAAGGCAGGAGAAGCAGATGTAGGTACCAAAGCATTAACGTTTTTTGGGAAAGTATGGCAGAGCAGGTGGCAATGTTGGGAACACTGACCTGTTTGGAAATGCCACAGTGGATGGAACATGCACTCTAATTTTACTTCCTCAAAAGTTCACTCCGTTTTTATGGAAACCCCACTTCTCATTAAAATTACCAGTTTATAATTACAATCTTCTGTCAAGCACATCCAAGAAATGACCTTTCTTCATTTGAAATACTATAAAAATTAACTTTCCTAGGCTGTGGGCTGAACTCCTGGGACAGGCTTTTTAAAAAAAGTACTAAATATTACTTTCAAAGTTCTCTAATTGCCTGAATTAATAATGGCATTTTTTTTGCCTCCTGTAACTGACAAATGAATTTGAATCTCTCTCTAAAGAATTGAAACTTCAGCTATCTCATTCTCATTACTTTTTGCATGCATTACAGAATGTGAAAGGATCTGCAAGGTCACTTCTTCCACCCAGTCCAATGCCCCTCAACTCTACCCCTTCCTTCCAGCCTCTAGTTTCAAGGGTTTGGTTGGGAAAAGGAAATAAACAGAAAGTCCACAGACTTTTCCATACTCACTTTAGCCACAAACCCCCACAGACCAGCTATGGTTTATTATATTCGACTTCTGGTTTTATTACAGAAAGAAATAACTCTCCTTAGGGAAATTCCAAACAGACCAATGGAAATGTGAGCACTTTACGTTTATTGTCAAATGGGCTACTCAGCCTCACCATACTTTTTAAAAAATATCTGGCTCTCTTTTGAGTGTGCATGTCATGACCGGCCAGACTGTAGCTAACACACAAAAATATTGCCTTAAAAAAAGCAAAAGTACAAAACACACAATGACAACAATAACAACAAAACACGGTCTTCAGTCTTTTCAGAGAAAGGCTTAGTAAAGAGGCTGACAACATTGATATGTCTGAGATGTTCACGTTAAAGGAAACATAGTATAGCTATTGACTTTGAAATGTGTAGCTATTTGCTTAATTCAGAGATGGAATCTTTGCTAAAATGGGCAGTTAGGCTGATGAAAGAAATTGACTTGTACCACTTAATGAACAATTTCATCTTTTTAATATAGAAATAGCTGTTGCTATGAACAGCCTTTTTATTCATTTGAGAACACCATAACCAAAAAATCTTTCAAATGATCATTACACAATGAATGTCCTGAGGCTTTACAAAATATTTACTTTGAAATTATAAGCTCAAAATGATTCACCAATGCAAAAAAAGAAAAGCGATAAAATGCTGGGCTGTAAGCTCTGTAAATTTTTTCCTGCTGAAAATAATTAGATAGGTTTTTTCTTCTTTTTTCTAGACAATAGTGCCTAAAGAGATTTAATGATCTTGTTGCTTATGGATATGGGGCATAAATATGTTTCTTATCTTAAATTTGATGTTAGAGTTACAAGATTGTAGAAAATGATATAATGTGATTAGGAGAAGTATAGTTTCAATAAATTTTACCAAAGTAAGTATCACCTAAAATTCTCTAAAAATCAGCATTAGTTTTTGAATCTAAGTTTTGGGTTGGTGGGAAAAAATATTTGCAATAGGCCACACTCACCAGGCTCCTCATCTACATATGGGGGAGATTAATGGGGTGACTACAGTCAACAATACTGTACATTGTAAGAGCACTAAAAGAGCATAATTGGAGTGTGTGTAACACAAATAAATGATGATAGAGATATTTACCATGTGCTGTCTATATATTTCTCAGCCTCCTTGCACTTGGGGGGGCTCTAAGACTAGTTATGACCGATGGGCTATGAGCAGAAGTGCCAAAGCATTTAGGAAGTGATCCACAACTCCCAAATTTTGTGCTTTCTTGCTGTGGTGACCTGGAAGCCAATTTTTGATATGGTGGCACCACAAGTGTGGAGGTGCCTGGGTTCTTGAGTCACTGCATGGAGGATGACTGCCCTGCAGAATTGTTTGTCCAGGATCATAATATGCATTAGCAAGAAATCAACTTTTAGATTTTTTTAAGCCACTGAGATTTCAGCGTTAATATGTTACTGTTGAATAGCCTAGGCTATTCTAAGTAATAATCTCATCATAGGGGATTTGAGAGGAGCTGATGGTGCCCAAAGTCCCCTTTGTATAGTACTTTGTAGTTTTCTATTGTTAAAAAAAAAAAAAAAAAAAAAGATTGCTTTCAAAGTCAGGCAAAATGTCCCCTTAATGATTCCCGAGGAGAGTCCAAATGGCTAATTCTAGGAGAACCAGTCCAGCATGCGTTTCTTTTAATGACAGGTTTTCATGTATCCACCAGCCTTGACTAAGGTAGTTATTCACTTTGCAGAGTGGCAGCCTGCAGCCCTGTGGTGGGAAACAATCTTGAGCACCAGAGGTCACCCTTTAGGGAACATTAGTAGATTTGCAGCAAAAGGTCCTGGTCTATTGGTCATTGCCAGTACACTCCCTAAGGTGATCAGAGTTTCAGAGCCAGAGACCAAGGGTGAGGTTCCAGGGCGGATGACCTGCTGTCTTGGAGAGGTTATGTGTGTGCTGTTCCAACCAAAGTCCCATTTCACCAAAGCTGTTCTCAGAATCAATGATTTTTTTTTTCCCCACGTGTAAAGAATTGTGTTTAATATCCTCCCCAGTGATTAACAGAAAAGCTGGCTGACTTCATCTCTGGGGAGCGAAAGATAATAAACCTGCCTTCCCTTTGAATTCACATGGGTTTGCTTCAAGTCCTGTGGGTGTGTTCTTGTCAGTCTTCCTTCCAATTGAGGGGCTCCCAAGACAGTCTGACCCCAGCCATTAATAACTATGAGAAAAAGTAAAGCTTAGATTTCATAGGTTATTTTACAATTTGATACCACACTTAGCCCATAATTTAATATACTGCTATCATTAACACATAGATAAAGCTTTCTAGAACCAAAGGGCCTTTGTTGGAAGTAAATCAGTTGCTAGAACTACCAAGTTACATGCTTTTTCATTTTCTGCCTTCTAATTTGTGGTCAAACTTAGGAAAGTTTAGTGAACGAATGTATAATGGTGAAGAGTGTAAGTCCTGGACTCTGCATGACAATGATTCAAATCCAAGCTTCCCTGTCTGCTGTGTGATCCTGGAAAATTACTCAGCCTCTTTAAGTCTCCTCTCCCTAACTGTAAAGGGGCTAAAAGGAGATCCTTTCTCAGAGATAGGTTATTTAGAGATCACCTTTATAATATACTCAGACCTGTGCCTTGAATATGTGTGTTGGCAGCTGCTTTTATCATTATTGTTATGTTGGAAAGAAAGAGTACAGAATGGGCTGTCCTGTGCATTGCAGGGTGTTTACCAGCATCCCTGGCCTCTACCCATGAGATGCCTGCAGCACCCTTCCCTCAGCAGTGACAACCTAGAATGTCTCCAGGCATGGCCGACTGTCCCCAGGGGTGTAGACCTGGGTAATGCCATATGAATGTACTGGGTGGCCTGGATTTGGGTTTTTTTACATGTTTAGTTTTTTCATATGCACACACATAACACATCTGCCACTGGAAGTTACTGGGGACAGGCATTGCTGTATCAAAGATTGCAGGCAGTCAATTTTATCAAGGATTTTTGTAATGATCGCTGAGAGTTACTGAGTTCCCAGCAAGGCTTCAGCACCTGCTGGACATTTCTTACACAGATACAGGTATTAGTGGGTTTTTTGTTTTTTAAGAAAAACCCATTTCAAAAACAGGAAAGTGAAGACTCAGAGATGATATGCAGTTTTTTAAATTTTTTATTTTATTTTACTTTAAGTTCTGGGATACATGTGCAGAACATGCAGATTTGTTACATAAGTATACAAGTGCCATGGTGGTTTGCTGCCCCTATCAACCTGTTATCTAGGTTTTAAGCCTCGCATGCATTAGGTATTTGTCCTAATGCTCTTCCTCCCCTTGCCCCCCACCCCCAACAGGCCCTGGTGTGTGATGCCCCCCTCCCTGTGTCCATGTGTTCTCATTGTTCAACTCCCACTTATGAGTGAGAACGTGCGGTGTTTGGTTTTCTGTTCCTGTGTTAGTTTGCTGAGAATTATGGTTTCCAGCTTCACCAATGTCCCTGCAAAGGACATGAACTCATTTTTTTATGGCTGTATAGTATTCCATGGTGTATATGTGCCACATTTTCTTTATCCAGTCTATCATTGATGGGCATTTGGGTTGGTTCTAAGTCTTTGCTATTGTAAATAGTGCTGCTATAAACATACATGTGCATGTGTCTTTAGAGTAGAATGTTTATATAGTAGCATGATTTATAATCCTTTGGGTATATACCCAGTAATGGGATTGCTGGGTCAAATGGTATTTCTGGTTCTAGATCCTTGAGGAATCATCTCACGCCAGTTAGAATAGTGATTATTAAAAAGTCAGGAATCAATAGCTGCTAGTGAGGCTGTGGAGAAATAGGAACGCTTTTACACTGTTGGTGGGAGTGTTCAACCATTGTGGATGATATGCAGTTTTATTGACATAAACCGGGACTTGCACCTGTGTCTGTCTGGTCCTATGAGCCTGCACTCATTTGAATGGTTTGGTTAAGCATTTAGATTCAGACCTGGACTGCCCGGGTTCAACTCTTGGCAGATCATCTCTGTAACCTTAGGTAGGCTATTTAGCTTCCCTGCAAGCCTGTGAAGTAGCTAATATTATTAGCTTGACTTTACCTATAAGGAAATTGAGACATTGAGAAACTAAGTGAATTAGTGCTTGTAAAATGCTTGGAACATTGCCTGGCATATAGTAAGTGCTATATAAGTGTTTGCTTTTTTAAACAATGCCTCTCCCTTCCTGGTTCTGTGAGTACCTGGTAGAGTCACAAAGGAAATGAAAGCTCTGATTTCTGGCTCCTTGGAGCGTCTCATGCCCCTGGCAGGAGACTGGCCTATGAAGGTGGCCCTGAAGCTGGTGGTTGCTCTGCCCACCCCGTCCCACCCAGGCCCACTCCTCAGCATCTGTGTTCTTCAGCAACTAATACCATGCCTGTGTCTCTCCTCAGTGACCCACCTTTGGGCTTTGTTCACAGGTGCAGAAAGCTGGAAGTGATGCTCCAGGGAGTTTATGTCTCCCCATCTTGACCCACACCAATACCTGAGGCTCATTGCTTTGATTCAAGTCCGGACAAGCTCTAAGGTTCAGCTCACACTGGCAGTCACACTGCAGTTGCAAGCAAGAATAGGGCTTGAATCACACCCCTACTTGATTTCTCCGTCTCCCTCCTCCTTCCTACTTCTCCCAGGAGCACCATAGAAAATTCCTGGTACACTTATATTGCTTTTGGGGAGCCCAGTCTTACCCAGGCCCAGAGTCAGAGGGGACAGTGAGCAGGGGCCATGCCTCTACTCTGTGGTTCATACACACTTATGTGCTGGGGCTGCTCTCTAGACAAATGTTTGATAAATAGGACCTAACCTGAAGCCAAGAATGCTCTGGAATAGAAGGTGTGGATCTTGGTGCCTGGGGCCTCTAGAGGACGGAGGCCATTCTGGACCAGGTTGGCCAGGGATGGTGCCCGGGAGGTCGGGAGATTGGAGGGGCTGGGTCTGAAGGCTGTGTGGGTTTGGTACCAGGTGGAAGCCACTTGAATGATCTCCTTTCTACTGACTGCAGGAGCTCCTGGGAGTCTGTGAACGGTGGTGATGCAGAAAAGCAAAGCGTGTGTATCTGTTTTAGTCCTACCTCAGATCTGCTGAAGACACCTTGAGCCTGAAGTGAAATCACAGTGGCTCTCAGGAAGAAGGGTGACTGTCTGGTGTGCAGTTGTGCTGCCACGGCAAAGGGAACTTTAAAACATAGAACTGCCATGTAGAGAAGCTCAGGAAATATCCATGGTGAGGATCCAGGTTAACAAAAATACCTTCTACTGACCTGCTCTCAGACAGATCAAAGAAAAAGCTTCTTCTGGAAATGACCAAATCCATTTTCTTACAGGTCTGTCATCTCTTTTGGTCATAGAATCAAAAAAAAATGGAAGACGAGAAAAGGCAGTGAAGACTGACAGCCTGTTGGTTGCTATTCCAGTCGTGTCTGCTCCATACGTGCCCTCCATCTCATCCCACCCAGTCAGTATATTTTCACCAGGCAGTGTTGCAGAAATGTCTGTGGACTCCAGTTCTATTGCAGTCAGGCAGCATTTACAGGTTTGACTTTCAACTGACCATGGCAGGAAGTCTAGAGGCAATTATAGCCAACACCTGCTCTATGTGCGTGCCGGGCAGGCGGTGGCTGATTCCTTGCCTCCAATCCATGATGTGTTTCCTATCAGCTCAGAATAATAACAGCGACACCTCTGCTTCTTCTCTGTCTGGAGGAGCTCAAGGCACTTTACTCTGAAAACCCTCAAATTACTGGCATTTCTTTTAGTGAAGATATCAAATTAATGACTGAAAAAAATGTAGAAGATGGTTATTGGTGATGTTAAAAGACAAGTTTAACCCACTTCCACACAACATGTCTTACAAGTGTAAAGTATTTGAGTAGAGAAAACTATGAATCTAAAATTGAACAAGATGTGAATTTAGACAGACAGCGTTTGTGGTCACAGATGTGCTGAGATGAAGACTGGAGGAAGGGCACAATTTCTGTAGCAGTGACTTCCACCCAGGGTGTGTCTTGCTATTGTGTGAAATGATTTTTGACACTGGACAAATCTCTACTTCCACTTACAATGTTTTGCCAGCTAGCTGAGGCATTCTGGGAGGGTGAGGAGCCTGGGCTTGGGCTGACCTCAGGAAATCCTGTGTAAAGGGCTTTTGCACACTCAGAAGCAGGCCAGGTTCACCGCTGTTATGTGCAATAATCACTCCTGGCTCTTGCTTCTGAGCCTTGGCAAACCTGAGTCCTAAGAGGCCAATGAAAAGGAAAACACATTAAGGAGCCAGGGCGCTTCTTGGATATCAGCCTGAATAGTTCTGTTTCATCTGGAACCCAATTTTACTCTCCTGCTGTTTTACACGGAACTAAAAAGAGCTTTACAGAGGACCAGATTGACTGCAGGTCCCTAGGCAGTCAGGGGCCAGGCAAGGCATAGGAGGGTGTCAGGCCTGTGAGCTCAAACTAGGCCATCATATCCCCTGTGACCTGCACGTACACATCCAGATGGCTGGTTCCTGCCTTAACTGATGGCATTCCACCACAAAAGAAATGAAAATGGCCTGTTCCTGCCTTAACTGATGACATTGTCTTGTGAAATTCCTTCTCCTGGCTCATCCTGGCTCAAGAGCTCCCCTACTGAGCACGTTGTGACCCCCACTCCTGCCTGCCAGAGAACAACCCCCCTTTGACTGTAATTTTCCTTTACCTACCCAAATCCTATAAAATGGCCCCACCCCTATCTCCCTTCACTAACTCTCTTTTCGGACTCAGCCTGCCTGCACCCAGGTGAAATAAACAGCCTTGTTGCTCTCACAAAGCCTGTTTGGTGGTCTCTTCACAGGGACTCGCATGAAATTTGGTGCTGTGGCTCGGATCGGGGGACCTCCCTGGGGAGATCAATCCCCTGTCCTCCTGCTCTTTGCTCCATGAGAAAGATCCACCTACGACCTCAGGTCCTCAGACCAAGCAGCCCAAGAAACATCTCACCAATTTCAAATCTGGAAAGCAGCCTCTTTTTACTCTCTTCTCCAACCTCCCTCAATATCCCTCAACCTCTTTCTCCTTTCAATCTTGGTGCCACACTTCAATCTCTCCCTTCTCTTAATTTCAATTCCTTTCATTTTCTGGTAGAGACAAAGGAGACACATTTTATCTGTGGACCCAAAACTCCGGCGCCGGTCACAGCCTGGGAAGGCAGCCTTCCCTTGGTGTTAATCATTGCAGGGATGCCTCTCTGATTATTCACCAACGTTTCAGAGGTGTCGGACCACGCAGGGACGCCTGCCTTGGTCCTTCACCCTTAGCGGCAAGTCCCGCTTTTCTGGGGGAGGGGCAAGAACCCCAACCCCTTCTCTCCATGTCTCTACCTCTTCTCTGCTTTTCTGGGGGAGGGGCAAGAACCCCTCAACCCCTTCTCCTTCACCCTTAATGGCAAGTCCCGCTTTTCTGGGGGAGGGGCAAGAACCCCTCAACCCCTTGTCCTTCACCGTTAGCAGCAAGTCCCGCTTTTCTGGGGGAGAGGCAAGAACCCCTTATTTCCACAGCCTGACCTCTTATCTCTGTGCCCTGATCCCTTATTTCTGTGCCCTGACCTCTTATCTCTGCACCCCAACCCCTTATTTCTGCACCCCCACCTCTTTCCCACTTTTCTGGAGGGTAAGAACCCCCGAACCCCTTCCCTCCATGTCTCTACTCTCTCTTTTCTCTAGCCTTGCTTCCTTCACTATGGGCAACCTTCCACCCTCCATTCCTCCTTCTTCTCCCTTAGCCTGTGTTCTCAAGAACTTAAAACCTCTTCAACTCACACCTGACCTAAAACCTAAATGCCTTATTTTCTTCTGCAATGCCGCTTCATCCCAATACAAACTTGGCAGTAGTTCCAAATAGCCGGAAAACAGCACTTTCAATTTTTCCATCCTACAAGATCTAAATAATTCTTGTTGTAAAATAGGCAAACAGTCTGAGGTGCCTGACGTCCAGGCATTCTTTTACACATCGGTCCCTCCCTAGTCTCTGTTCCCAATGCAACTCGTCCCAAATCTTCCTTCTTTCCCTCCCACCTGTCCCCTCAGTCCCAACCCCAAGTGTCGCTGAGTCTTTCTAATCTTCCTTTTCTACAGACCCATCTGACCTCTCCCCTCCTCTCCAGGCTGAGCTAGGTCCCAATTCCTCCTCAGCTTCCGCTCCTCCACCCTATAATCCTTTTATCACCTCCCCTCCTCACACCCAGTCCGGCTTACAGTTTCGTTCCTTGACTAGCCCTCCCCTACCTTCCCAGCAATTTACTCTTAAAAAGGTGGATGGAGCTAAAAGCATAGTCAAGGTTAATGCTCCTTTTTCTTTATCCCAAATCAGACAGCGTTTAGGCTCTTTTTCATCAAATATAAAAATCCAGCCCAGTTCATGGCTCGTTTGGCAGCAACCCTGAGACGCTTTACAGCCCTAGACCCTAAAAGGTCAAAAGGCCATCTTATTCTCAATATACATTTTATTACCCAATCTGCTCCTGACATTAAATAAAACTCCAAAAATTAAATTCCAGTCCTCAAACCCCACAACAGGACTTAATTAACCTTGCCTTCAAGGTGTACAATAATAGAGTAGAGGCAGCCAAGTAGCAACATATTTCTGAGTTGCAATTCCTTGCCTCCACCATGAGACAAACCCCAGCCACATCTCCAGCACACAAGAATTTCCAAACGCCTAAACCGCAGTGGCCAGGCATTCCTCCAGAACCACCTCCCCCAGAAGCTTGCTGCAAGTGCGAGAAATCTGGCCACCA
The DNA here is from genome assembly GCF_028858775.2 of Pan troglodytes. NCBI lineage: Eukaryota > Metazoa > Chordata > Mammalia > Primates > Hominidae > Pan > Pan troglodytes. Next base: position 31,534,763 of record NC_072418.2, on the reverse strand, counting down.
GGCCAAGGAATGCCCGCAGCCCGGGATTCCTCCTAAGCCATGTCCCATCTGTGCGGGACCCCACTGGAAATCGGACTGTTCAACTCACCTGGCAGCCACTCCCAGAGCCCCTGGAACTCTGGCCCAAGGCTGTCTGACTGACTTCTTCCCAGATCTTCTCGGCTTAGCGGCTGAAGACTGACATGCCCGATCGCCTCAGAAGCCCCATAGACCATCATGGATGCCGAGTTTAGGTAACTCTCACAGTGGAGGGTAAGTCCGTCCCCTTCTTAATCAATATGGAGGCTACCCACTCCACGTTACCTTCTTTTCAAGGGCCTGTTTCCCTTGTCTCTGTAACTGTTGTGGGTATTGACCGCCAGGCTTCTAAACCTCTTACAACTCCCCAACTCTGGTGCCAACTTAGACAGTACTCTTTTAAGCACTCCTTTTTAGTTATCACCACCTGCCCAGTTCCCTTATTAGGCCCAGACACTTTAAATTATCTGCTTCCCTGACTATTCCTAGGCTACAGCCACACCTCATTGCCGCCCTTCTTCCCAATCCAAAGCCTCTTTTGCGTCTTCCTCTTGTATCCCCCCACCTTAACTCACAAGTATAGGATACCTCTACTCCCTCCTTGGCGACCGATCATGCACCCCTTACCATCTCATTAAAACCTAATCACCCTTATCTCCCTTTGCTGAAAGCCTATAAATTCTCCTTACAATTCCCCTATTTTACCTGTCCAAAAACCAGACAAGCCTTACAAGTTAGTTCAGGATCTGCGCCTTGTCAACCAAGTTGTTTTGCCTATCCACCCTTTGGTGCCAAACCCGTATACTCCCATATCCTCAATACCTTCCTCTACAGTCCATTATTCTGTTCTGGATCTCAAACATGCTTTCTTTACTATTCCTTTGCACCCTTCATACCCAGCCTCTCTTTGCTTTCACTTGGACTGACCCTGACACCCATTAGGCTCAGCAAATTACCTAGGCTGTACTGCCGCAAGACTTCACAGACAGCCCCCATTACTTCAGTCAAGCCCAAATTTCATCCTCATCTGTTACCTATCTTGGCATAATTCTCATAAAAACACATGACATGCTCTCCCTGCTGATCATGTCATCCCTACTATCTTCTGTCTAGTCAAACTCCTATTCACCGTTCTCAACTACTCATACATGCCCTGCTCCTGTTTACACTGCCGGTTTACACTGTTTCTCCAAGCCATCACAGCTGATATTTCCTGGTGCTATCCCCAAACTGCCACTCTTAACTCTTGAAGTAAATAAATAATCTTTGCTGGCAGGACTATGCTGAATCTCCTTAGGCACTCTCTAATTAGATGTCCTGGGTCCTCCCAATTCTTAGACTTTTAATACTTGTTTTTCTCCTTCTCTTATTCCGTTTAGTTTTTCAATTCATACAAAACTGTATCCAGGCCATCACCAATAATTCTAAATGACAAATGTTTCTTCTAACAGTCCCACAATATCACCCCTTACCACAAAATCTTCCTTCAGCTTAATCTCTCCCACTCTAGGTTCCCACGCCGCCCCTAATCCCGCTCAAAGCAGCCCTGAGAAACATCGCCCATTATCTCTCCATACCATCCCCCAAAATTTTCGCCACCCCAACACTTTACCACTATTTCATTTTATTTTTCTTATTAATATAAGAAGACACGACCTGACAGAAGGGAGAAGCGGCACACAGAGGCTCATGTCTGGGAGGGTAACGCATGTTTCTGAGGCTGGCTCAGCTGTGCAGTGGTGCTGTTAAGAGCCAGGGCTGGGAGGCACCATTGTGGTTTCCCATTGGCCGGGAATCACATGACTCTTGGACCGGGAATTTATGTTCCACGTGTCCCTGACTCTCAAAGTAAAAGTCGGGCTAAAAGTCTTTAAAAATAAAGGAGAAACTTGGTTTGCAAATCCACTCTCTGATTCAGGCATTTCAAAGGAATTCCTGCCCAGACATTTCAATACTCAAAGCACGGCAGGGAAAGTGAGAGATGCCATCTTCCTCCTTGGCCTCTTTTTCTAGCTTGGATTTCCAAGGGGCCACCCTGAGCAATGCCATCTAGGTCAAGTTTAAAGATGGGCTAGTTCTGAGGAGAAGTGCTGTGCTTCCTTTCTTTGTAGGAAGGCTCGGCTTCTTACTCTGTGACAAAACACGGGGCACCAGGAGCCCTGAGCCTGCATTTTTTCCTGTGGCCTTTGCTTTTCTCTGGAGATGCACTTCTCACTGCACTCACTGTGGGCACTGAACTGTGAGTTCAGCTCAGTTCCTGAGACTGTTTTCCTTGCTAGCAAGAAACATCTCCACATTTCCTTAGAACCCTTCTGTGTCCTGGGGTCTCATTTTCCATTTTTCCAGCCTCAGTTCTCCTACTTGTGATGGCTGGCAAACGCTGATGCCTATGGGGCCGGCAGGTTCCTAACTGAGGATAGTGAAGGGTAGCAGGGAGTGGTGGGAACCGGGCCACCTGGTGAGTGAACACACTGCCTAAATGGGATCAGTCTGTTTCAATGCTGCCATTCAGGACTGTAGGCCAGTCTTGCAAGAAATCTATAGTTTTATGGAAAATCATTCAATTACCCATGAAATGAATTCAAGGGCACCTGTAATGAATTCCAGTGGCTCACACCTGTAATCTCAGGAGTTCAAGACCAGCCTAGGCAACATAGGAAGACCCAGGGTGGTCTTGAACTCCTGACGGGAAGCAATCCTCCCTCCTCAGCTTTCCAAAGGGCTTTTGTTGGTAATAAAACCATATATATATAGATATATTAGCTGGGTGTTGTGCAGTGCCCCTGTGGTCCCGGCTACTTGGCAGGCTGAGGTGGGATTATGGCTTAGAGCCAGGGAGGTTGAGGTTGCAGTGAGCTGTAATTGCACCATTGCACTACAGACTGGGCAACTGAGTGAGACCCCATCTTTAGGGAAAATATTTAACATCACGACAAAGGCACAGTTAGCCAAAGTACACATTTGTCAGATGCTCAGTTTTTAATTTCTGCTTTGCAAATTGGAGCAATTGGAGGGTGTTTTTAAAAGGCAGGACATGATCCAAATGGCCATGGACAAGACGAGCTATCAGTAGGGGGACTGCCTATGAAGCAGCCTCTGCATCATTCCAGGGACGAGATGGTGAGGGCCAAAAAATAATGACAAAGAAGACCTGGATTTTAGAAATATTTCTGAAATAGATTTCTTAGTCCTGTCAAAGATGAACAAAGCTGAACGCTAAAGTGGTAAGGACAGATTTTAGTCAGTAACAACTATTGCAGCTGGGAAAAGAGCCCAGCAGAAATTGAACTTAACTTTGATTTGTGGAGGTCACTGGGCATTTTAAAGTGAGAATGGGCCAGGCTCAGTGCCTCACACTTGTAATCACAGCACTTTGGGAGTGAAGTGGGAGGATTGCTTGAAGCCAGGAGGTAAAGACCACCCTGGGCAACAGAACAAGACCTTGTTTCAACAAAAAATTTTAAAAAATAGCTGTGCGTGGTGGCACCCACCTGCAGTCCCAGTTACTTGGGAGGCTGAGGTGGGTGTATTGCCTGAGCCCAGGAATTCAAGGCTATAGTGAGTTATGACTGCACCATTGCACTCCAACCTGAGCAACAGAGCAAGACTCTGTCTGAAAAAAGGATAACATGAGAGAATGATGGGTTAGGGAGGGAAGGAGCAGGGGCTTGGCAGAGTTAGGGAAGTGAAACACTACAAAAGCAGGAAGTGGGGTGGTCCATGTGAAACCCACCTGGGTTTACTAATGGGTTCCTGTTGAAGTTAGACTCCCACCCCCACAGAGGCTGGGAGGCAGAGACCCTGTCTTCAGGTGTTGGCTGAAAGAAATGGTAACTTATTTTAGCAGCCTTGAGCTTTCTCATGCAGGCACATGAAGAGGACTAGTGTCATCTTAGGGAACGTGGCCTCGCACCATTGGAAACAATGTGAGTGTTTGTTCAAGTCTCTATAGGTCAAGGCTGAAGCCCACCTGGAAAGGTCTCAGAGGAACCTGGAGGAAGTGTGGCCATGGCGGGGTGGAGGGGGAGGATCCTGACAGTCCTTAGAAAACTACTGAGTTTTTTGGTGGGAAAGAGCAACAGGTTGGGAATGACCCTGACGTGCAGTCCTGTCCTGACCGTTGGCTCATGCTTTCTCCCAGGGCCCTGACCCTTGCCTGTGGTCAGGCCTGCTGCCCCCTCCCACACGCTGGTTCCCATAGCCTTACTGGTTCCTATCATGCATTGCTGCTGTCACTCTGGAAGCAGCCACCAGCTCATGCACTTCTTTTAAAGGGAAGAAAATGGCTCTCTGCAACCGAGAGCAAGTAGTTTCAGGATGATGGATCTGTGATACCATGGAAAGCAAATCTGTTATCTTCCATGGTGCACAAAACATGCTGTCACAGTGACGACTCATAATAACCCTTAGGTTTCCTAAATTGCTTTACTGCTGCTTTTTAAATTAAGACCCATTAACTTGTCATGTATTGATAAAGGCATGACCCTGAAATAGGTGGATAAATTAGGACTCCCATTCATTCTGTGCTTTTATATGAACGTGTTAATTATTTTTGTCATTAGGAAGAGTGATGGAAGGATGGAGAAGCACAAAACACATTTTGACAATGTGCTGGCGTTTGCAGCTGGAAACTTGGCGCATGTCAGATCCCATCCTTCACCCTTTCACAGTTAGCACCAAGCGGCCAACCTAGAATTTCTTGTGCTAATAGTTCCCATCACAGAGGCTACTAGATGGCACAGAGGACCTACTATTTTGCGTTAGCAGTTGCATACTGGTATTTATAGGAAAACAGATCTGGTGTTCAAATGGAGCTTTGTTTAAATGCACAGTTGGCTCACACACTAATTTTCTACATAAAATAATTATTGGGCTAGGTGCAATGGCAATGTAGCCAGGGGTCTGAGCCTTCACGTGATGATGAATGCAAGTGTAGACAACATCATACTGGAACCCGGCTGGAAGCACCCTTTTCTTCACCAGCTGGCACCCAGGGTCCCTCCCCATGTGATGCCCTCCAGGAACCCTGGGGAGGGCAGTGTCTACACATTTAATCGTGACTGCCCTGGGGTCCCCTCTCACGGCTTCCCTCTCTCGTCTGTCTTTGGTGTGTGGTGGTGAGGGCCGGGATTTCTCTCTGGTTTAAGCGCCTCGTGAGGGATGTGGACATTCGGTGCCCTGAGGCTCAGAGGATGGGGAGGCAGGGTCTTGCCTGTCCCAGTGAGGAAGGCATGGCCTGGAGGCTTTCCCAGAAGTGGGGGTCCTGAGGAGAAGGAGCCATGTGTCCCTCCTCAAAACCCAACACCAAGTAGAACTCCACACTAAGCAGATTTATCTGTAACTGTTTTATTTGTGGCATGAATTAGTTCTGTTTGGAAGTTGAGGACCTTGATGTATAAAATCTCCCAGCTCTGCTGTGAAGGCCTTTGTGGATTTCCTGAGTCCTGCATGTGTCTGAGAGAGGGAGGGAGAGGGGGTGCCTGTTTCTGCCCTGGAGAACGTGGTTGTGGGTGTACGTGTGTCTGTGTGTCTGAGCAAGGGTGGCTGCTCTATGAACCCACGCTGGGTGTGTGTGACTGTGCTGCATGTGTGAGTCTGTGTGAGGGTGTGTGGCTCTGCATGTTGGAGAGTGGGTGTGTCTGTGTGTGTGGGAATGTTTGTGGTGCTGTGCGAGTGTCTCCAGGTGGGAGTATGAGGATGGGTGTCCTTGTTTGCTGGAGAGCACTGGTGGAGGGTGTGTGTTTAAACTCCAGCTGGAATCACAGCCCCTGCTGCCAGGCAGTGTCCCGGAGCTGCCCAGCCTGTGGGACAGATGCCGAGAGCAGTGAGTAGTGCATAAACCAACAGTAGCTGAGTTCCGGCCTCCATGAGGCTTGGGGATGGGATGGAAAACTGAGCCTTCAGCTCAGAGGATACCAGGATTTTAGTGCTTTTTTAGGAATATAAAGGCATGGAGGACAGGGAACTCAGAGAAGGGTAATCCCTTAGGGTCCCCTCACGTCCACTGTGGGACTCTATAGCCTCGGCTTCACCATCCCAGCCCTTCTATTGCTTAGGGGCCTCCTTGATTTGTTCATTAGATCTCCAGGCACCTGGTGAGAGGCTCTTGGCCCTGGGGTGTCAATTCTGGCTTAAAGTCAAACTCAGCCCTACATTTCCCATCCCTTTCAGGCTCTGGTGCTCTGACTCACTGATGACAGCAGGCGGGAAGCATCTTTGAGCCTGCCCTCCTCCCCTCTTACCCTCCCCACCTCCTTCCTTCCCCAACTCCTCCCCTCCCACCCTCTACCCTCCCCACTGCCCCCTTCCACTCTCCTCCCCTCCTCCCCTTCTACCCTCCACCCCTCCCACCCTCCTGTCCTTAGGCCCCTCAGCTGGACTGGAGGTGGGGCCTTGGGGGCTCTTCAGGGTCTTCCCTACACTGCCTCCTCACCGGAGGCGAGAGGCTCTGCTTGACTGCCTCCCACACTGGCCCCATTCCTTGCTTCCCTTTTGGTCAATCACTGTGGTGGTGGGGGGTGGGGGGTGGGAGGTGGGGGGTGAGGGGTGTGAGTGTAGAGGAGGGCCTGGGAGGGGGATTTAGGAGTTTGTCAGAGGTGGAAAGATAACCTCATGGTATTAGCTTGCTAGGGCTGTAATAACAAAGTGTCACAAACTAAACGGCTTCAACATGAGAAATCTATCATCTTGTGGCCTGACAACCAGAAGTCAAAAATCAAGGTGTTGGGAGGGCCGTGGCCAATCTGAACTCTGCAGGGAATGCTTCCTGGCCTCCTCCTGGCTTCTTCCAGTTTGCGGGGAATCTGTGCTGTTCCTTGGCTGGCAGCTGCAGGGCTCCAGTTTCTGCCATCTTTATCCCATGGCTGTCCTTCCTGTGCCTCCAACTTCACGTGGCCATCTTCTTCTTTTTGTTTGTTTGTTTTTGAGACAGAGTCTTGCTCTGTTGCCTAGGCTAGGGTGCAGTGGCACGATCTCAGCTCACTGCAACTTCTGCCTCCTCTCAAGTGATTCTCCCACCTCAGCCTCCCTGGTCACTGGACCTACAGGTGCATGCCACTATGCCCAGCTAATGTTTGTATTTTTGGTAGGGACAGGGTCTCACCATATTGCCTAGGCTAGTCTTGAACTCCTGAGCTTAAGCAATCTGCCTGCCTCGGCTTCCCTAAGTGCTGGGATTACAGACATGAGCCCCCATGCCCGGCACAAGGTCATCTTCTTATAAGAACCCCAGTCATTTTGGATTAGGGCCCACCTTATTCTAGTCTGACCTCATCCTAACTAGTTACATCTACAATGACCCTGTTCCCAACCAAAGGTGCACTCTGCGGTCCTAGGAGCTGAAATCTCTACCGCAGGCAGATGTCCTTATACTGTGCTTTGCTGTATTGGGTTTCACAGGTACTGTGTTTTTTACAAGTTATGGCAACCCCGCATTGAGCAAGTCTTATCGGTGCCATTTCTCCAAAAGCATATGCTTACTTTCTTCCTCTGTGTCAGAATTTTAGCAGTATTTTTTCGTTAAGGTAAGTACACTTTTTAGGCCTAATGGCATTGCACATTTAATAGACTACGGTATAGTGTAAACATGACTTTTCTATGAACTGGGAAACCAAAAAGTTTGCGTGACTCACTCTATTTTGATGGTCTGGAACTAAACTCGCAATATCACTGAGGTATGCACATATCTTTTGGGGAGCACACAATTCAGCCTGTAATCATCTCACAGTCATCCCGTTATTTACCCAGGATCCATGTTTTCAGATAAATCACCAACCCCTCTCGCGTTTCCAGTTCTTTCTCTCACCCTGTTTATTACCACAATTAATCACCAGCAGCACAACCTCACCTTCGCCGACCTCTCCACAGGAAAGAAAATAAAATATTGAGGAGCAGCAAAGGAGTGAGACTGTGTATTCATGGCAGCAGTCCAAGTCTGCTTGGATTATCTGCACCCCCAAGAGGCAGTGTAAGAGCTGATTTTAAGGAGGTGATGAGAAAACAACAACAACAAAACAACTAAAAATCACTCGAGATTTTTAAAAAAGCTATTCTGCCCTTTTATGCCAGGGAAAGCTTAGATTCCAAACTTTTATTTCCGTTTCAGGAGCCGAGCTGTCTAATTTTTAAAGGTGCTGCTAATCAGCTTTCTTACATTTCATTTCTTGTCATCCCCACTAGATTAATGGTTCCTGCTTCTGACGCTGGAAGCCGCAATGTGCTCCTTTAAATTCTTAGTGATGAAGTATTTGCATTTCTTTCTTTTTCTGAGGAAGTTTAGGTGCGCATATAAAATATAGAATTTCAGTTTCCCAGTATTGGCACTACGGTACGGGTGTGTGTGTGTGTTGTAGTAGGATGTGTGTGTAGACCACCATCAGAGATCCCACCTGAGAGGGCCTCAGAGACCAAGAATTCAGGGCATCCCCATCTGCAAATCAGAATCTGCATTTTAACAAGATCCCCAGTGACTCACATATGTGTAAAGCTTAAGAAGCTCCACTCTAAGCAACTTAAAATCCTTAAAAGAGAAGTCTTAAAGTATCTCTGAGTAAAAGAGGGGTAAAATTTGCAACTCAGGAAGTTGTCTATAATGTGCTATTTCAACAATTGATTTCTATTTATTCTTTCTGTAAAAGAAAAAATATGCCTGGGGTCTGTAGTCAGACAGCCTGGCCACACCATTCAGTAGCTGTGCAGCTTTGGGGAAAGGGCTCAGTGTCTGTGAGCTTCAGTTTTTCATGTGTAAAACAGGTGCAGTAATAGCTCCCATCACTGGGTTATTGAGAATTAAAAAAAAAAATGCATGTAAAATGGCTGAGCAGAGTGCCTGGCAAAGACTAAGCACTCAGTCAATGTTAGCTATTAAGCCTGTCTTGCAATTATTTTTCTCATGGGATTCTTTTCCTCAAGCCTGGTGTGTGTGTGTGTGTGCGTGTGCATGTGTGTATGTGTGTGAATGAATGTTACTCTCAGCTTGCTCTCTCTTCCTTGGTCTCCAGATCTAAAAGCTGGGAGCTAACTTTCCAAAGTCACTAAGGAATCTGGGCCACCCAGGGTTGGTCTTTGTCTTCCAAAGGTTGAGTCTGGAATTCCAGGAAGTCATCTGTTTCCATGGAGAGGAAGGGGTGTTGCTGGCAGCCGGAAGACGTAGGTTCTAGTCTTGCCGGATCCCAGACGCTAGGTTCCAGTACTCAAGTACCCAATGCGCAGTTAGCCAAACACTGACGCACCAGCGCTTAGGAGGAGAGAAAGGCTTATTTGATTCAACCAAAGTGTGAGATTGGGAGAAGCAAACTCCAATCTGACTTGTCTTTGAACACAACTGGGGCTTTGATGCGTAAGGGAGGTATGCAGGAGGTGAGATTCCTGGTGACCGAAGCTGTTCGTGTCCCTCAGTCAGTCAAACTTCCAGATACCATCAAGGAGGTCTGCATGACCTAGGGATCATTGTTCTTCTAAAGAAAATCAAAGATTACTCTTGCGACCAGCACCCAGGAGTCCAGATATGCAGTTAATCAATTATGAGTGACTGCCCTCTATTAAAATGAGCACGTGCAAGTAATCTGTGGAGGGAGAGAAGGACAAAGAGTAAGGAAGATAAGTAAAATAAACAATTTTTATGATACAGATCTGCTCCTAGTCTTAGCACCACCATTCTGGTCTTAGCCTCAGAAAGAAAGAGAAAACTTCTCTTGACCCTAGTTGCTTCTGCCCAGTTCCTGGGATTCACTGTGATGGGATAGCCTGGGTCACATGCCCTCCCCTTCAGTATGCAGATGGCCAGGCTCCTTTTTGGAATGTGGGCTGGAGCCCTTCTAAAGAGCATGGTGGAGGGAAGTAGAGAGACAGCTACTAAGAAATTCCTCCCTTCAGGGAGAAAGGCGAATGGATACGGGGTGGTGCAAAATCCACAAAGGAGCTCCAGGGGACATGGCAGGATCCCTCTGCTATGACTGTGCTGCATAAGAGTCTGAGCCCACGCCAACCTAGAGTGTGAGTGCCCCATCCTACCACGTCTAGTGTGCTTTCTTTTCTTTCCTTTTTATCTCTCTCTTTCTCTTTCTTTCTGTCTCTCTCTTTTTCTATCTTTCCCCCTCTCTCTCTCTTTGGTGCTCTCTCTCTTTCTCTTTCTCTCTTTCTTTCAACAGGGTCTTATTCTGTTGCCAAGGCTGAAGTGCAGTGCTGCAGTTATAGCTCACTGCAGCCTTGCACTCCTGGGCTCAAGTAATTCTCTTGTTTCAGCCTTCTGAGTAGCTAGGACTATAGGTGCATGCCACCTGTAGCATGCCTGGCTAATATTTTTAATTTTTTGTAGAGATGGGGGTCTTGCAACATGGCCCAGGCTGGTCTCAAACTCCTGGCCTCAAGCTATCCTCCTGCCTCAGACTCCCAAAGTGCTAGTATTAAAGGCAAAAGCCACCATGCCTAGCTAGCTTGTTTTCTTTTGAATGGCCTGGGAACCTGGTTCTCTGTATTTGAGCCACAATTGAGGCGGGAGAATAGGGGCTGTAGACAGGGAACCTAAGGCCGATTTATGCTGACTTTTTAGAACTAAATCAAATGATTCTGGAACAGAAAAGGGGACATTAGGTTAAAAACTAAGGAAATTGGAAAAAAGTATAGACTTCAGTTAATAATAATATATCAATATAGGTTTACTAATTGTAACAAATGTGCCATTTTAACATAAGATATTAACAGTAGGAGATACTGGGTGTGGAGTATGTGGGAACTCTTCACTAGTTCTGTAATTTTCTGTAAATCTAAAATTGATCTAAAAATAAAGCTTATTAAAAAGCAAAAAATATATGTATCAAAAGGAAAACCCCAACTTTCCACACCTAAGTAACAAAAGAACCAGAGGTTACTCCCTTTTCACCTCCCCTCCTCCCCCACCACAACGCGGACTTACTTTCTTCATGGCACATGGAAAATTAAAAGTACCTCTGACTGGTTGCTTTCCACAACCAACCAGACGTTTGCATAGAGTCTAATCTTTGTAACTTCACTTCAGCTTCTTGGTTGCCTTCTACAACCAATCATATGTTTACATAGAACGTGACCTTTGTAACTTCAGCCTCTGATTGGTTGTTTTCCACAACCAATCACACTAATGGCAGACTACTACTTTATTTGCATGGGGTGTACACCAAGTAGACAAAGAAAAACCTCTAGAGGGTATTTGGACCCCAGAAGATCCTGTAACGAAGGCCACTGAGCCGCTGCTTAGACCCGCTCCCACCCTGTGGAGTGTGCTTTCATTTTCAATAGATCTCTGCTTTTGTTGCCTCATTATTTCCTCGCTTTGCTGTGCGTTTTGTCCAATTCTTTGTTCAAAATGCCAAGAACCTGGCAGTCAAGACCCTCCACCGGTAACTCACTGAGGAGGCATCCTCTGTATGACATGTGACAACCAGAGATGATTCCCTTATCAATCCATGGTAGGAGGTGAGGGGACATGTTGATCCCCATTCCTGTTTCACAGGAGCCCCCATAAGGTGGCTGGAGAACCCTGATGTCTTCCTCAGTCCTCCTGCCTGATTCATCTGCCCCAGGTCAAACACAGAAACTTCTGTCCTGGTGACAGAAGAACTTTGTAGAAACTTCATGGAAAAGGTTGGGCTGAACTCAGAATAAAGATGTGGCTGGAGGGACAGGAGCTATAACTGCTCCGTAGACCCCACGCCCACCATGGGCCTCTCTGTCACATGGTGGGGCCCCTGCCGCAGCAGTGATCACACCAGCCCTGGAAATGCTGCTTTTGGAGGAAGGTTTCCATTGAGATCAGCGTCAGGAGTGGAAAGCTTCCAAGGTAGCCGGGGGCTGCTGGTGGAATTTCACCCACAGAAGAGTGTCATTTGGCTGCACAAACTGAGAGAGAGCTCAAGTGCCCTTTGGTGGGGCTGCATCCTCCATGGAAGGCATTCAGTGTTGCAGACCTTTATGTTCCCTGCTTCCTGCATTTATAGACAAGGAAATGAAGGTCCACAGAGGGTCAGGTCACACAGGCAGCTGGGGAGGGTGTGGGAATGGGACCGGGTCCTCAGGCTCTGAGTCCAGTCCTCTTTCCTCCACCTCCAGGCTGCGAGGTTGTGCTCACACGGCTGCCACATCACAGCCCCTGTAGCGATGCCTACAGCTCAGTAGAGAGGGGGTAGTGACAACAGGTGCAAAGGAAATGACACAGTGGGATTGTAAGGGCCTTGGTTAAGAGGGACGAGGCTGTGGCTGGCACCGGGAGCCTGAAACCCCTCTCCACTTGGCCACTTGCACAAGACTGGTCCAGCCACAGCCTCAGGCTCTGTCCTCACATCTTCCATGATTTAATCTGTGGCCTTTGTGGCTTACAGGGTGCATTAGGGAGCACGGAGTAATTTATGTGTTCATGAAACATGGGTTCTGCTCATCCCTGGAGGGCTCCAAAGGTGGCAGGAAGATGGATGACTGGCTTAGAGACCCACAAAGCTCTGCAGAATCTCACCTCTGCTCTTGTGAGCTATTCTCAGCAACTAGCAGGGACTCTCAGCAGCTGCTCCACCTGGAATCCATGCTGCCCCAGCCTGGGCTGATTCGGGTGCAGCAACACAGGGATCAGAGGATATGGGGCCCTCAAGTGCAGAAAGAGGCCTCGGGTTCTTTAGAGAAGCAGTTCAGACAGTCAGGGCCCCGAGCAAAACCATCCCGGCCTCCCGGTGCTGCCCGCCTCTCCCTCTTGGCTGCCAGAAGGAGACAAGGTGAGTGAAACTGCCCACCCCCCCTCATTTTACTTCATCAGTTTCCCCTTTGGGTATCATTACTGCATCAATCTCAGTCAGTCAGACAAAGCCACCACCTTGTGGAGATCCTAGTTTGTCTTGTTCACTTCTTATCTGACTCCTATATGTCACCACTGCCTGGTGGCTGGGCGTGGTGGCTCACACCTGTAATCCCAGCACTTTTGGAGGCTGAGGTAAGAGGATTACTTGAGGCCAGGAGGTCAAGACCAGCCTGGGCAACATAGCCAAACCTCATATCTTTTTAAAAAAATTTTTTTTTTATAAGTTTAAACTAGCCAGGCATGGTTGTACACACCTGTAATTCCAGCTACTCAGGAGGCTAAGGCAGGAGGATCGCTTGAGCACAGGAGGTTGAGGCTGCATTGAGCTATGATTGCACTATTGCACCCTAGCCTGGGCAACAGAGTGATACCCTGTCTCTAAAAAAATTAAAATATAAAAAATATAAAACTATCTGGCATTCAGTAGATGCTTATGTTACACCCACGCTCCAGAGAAGAAACATTTTTTTTCCGAGGGTAGATTCTGACTGAGCCTAGGACTGTGTGTCAGGTGTTCTCACGGTATGCATGCTTCATAAAATGATTTCCTTCCAGGATTCTAAAGGCCATTTCCAAATGGAGAAGCTGCCAGAACAAGCACTGCTGCCCTTGGAGGCCATTGACATTGTGAGGTCGCTGGGACTGAAAGGAGGTTGACCAGAAGTTCTGTTTGGCAATGCAAAGCCAGGAGGAAAAGTTAATGGAGTTTGTCCCCCGGGTCCCAAGAAAGCTGACCCAGGACAATGAAGCTAGAATTTGTGTTCTAGGAGGTGCTGCTTCTTCCAGGAATGTCTACTCAAAGCACACACTGTGAGCTGCTGCATGTCTCTTGAGCTAGTTCACTGCAGTTTTCATGATGAAAGTGATCTGTTTCAGTAAACTTTCTGGTATTTGAGAGCATGGGAAAAATATTTGCTGTGATTTCCCAATTCCCCATTTTTTTCTGATTCTTTGTTGCAGTTTCCACAACTTTGTTATCAGGCTGTGACAGAGGTTTGTGAACTGATGAAAGCTCCAGAGCCTCCCAGGCCCTCTGGGTCTGATGCCTGCACTCCACAATCAGGCCACAAGCTCAGGGCGCCCGCCACCAACCCACGCTGGGCTTCAGGGGCAGGCAGCACTTGAATGGGGTTTGGTTATTGTCTTTCTTTATTTTCTCTTATTTTAAGCCTTAAAAAAAAAAGATAAGGTCTTGCTCTGTTGCCCAGGCTGGAGAGAAATGGTGTGATCATAGCTCACTGCAGCTTCGAATTCCTGGGTTCAACTGATCCTCCCACCTAAGCCTCCCAAGTAGCCAGGACTGCAAGTATGCACCACCACACCCAGTTAATTAAATTTGTGTGTGTGTGTGTGTGTAGAGGTGGGTTCTTGCTTTGTTGCCCAGGCTGGTCTTGAACTCTTGAGTTCAGACAATCCTGCCACCTCAACCTCACAAAGTGCTGGAATTACAGGCGTGAGCCACTGCACTCAGCCTCCTTAAGCCACTTGCTTAAGTGGCTTTATTGCAAAACAATATCAGAGTAACAAAGAAATATAAGGTCAAACTTTCCCTGTTCCCATCTAGTCCAATAAGCATTGCTGCTCTTGCCAGGGATTCTCGCCCATCTCCATGTGCCAGTGCAATCCATACTGGTTGTTCTCCTTGGCTGCCCCACATCTGAGTCTCTGCCTTGTCTGGGTTCTCCCCCACTTTATGAAGAGATGAGTCAGTGCCTGCTTTTTTCTGCCTCTCTTGTCACTAGGGCACAGCCATGTGCATGGGCCCTGTCACTCAGAAGCCCCCATCCACCAACAACATGGCTCTGGGGGTCTCCTCTCTCTGGAAGAATTGGCAGTTTTAGCAAGAAAGGTTTTCAGAGGCAGCAATGATGGTGCAGATGTCCAGGGCCAGTGGCAGGTCAAACCGTTCTCTGTGTCATTTGGGGCAGTGTTTATGCTGTCCTTAATTTTGGTTCCCTAAGCCTCCGAACATGTACTTGAATTTCCGAATATTCTCAATTAAATTGTTTTTCTGTTGAAATTGGCCTGGTTGCTTTCAACTATGACAAACCTAGCTATATAATTATTATTTTGTAGTGTTGGGATTGATAGAACTTTATGTTCTACACATTAGCAGAATACCATGTGTGTTTTTCCATTTGACATAATCTTTTATCTTTCCATTGATAAGTATTATTACTATTTAGTGATATATTATTTGAGTTCTCCTACCCCTTTTGGGTAGCCCATGTTAACAGTAATACCCAGCTGCTACACTGAGAGCCTCTGAGACTTACTGGCTTCAGGGGAGACAGCACATTATCAGCTGTGGTGGCCATGGCCGAGACTCCTTTTGCCTGAGGAAAGCAGAGGAAAATGTAGGAGGGACTTTGTCTTGTATCTTAGACACCAGCACAGCCACAGGGCGGTAGAGCACCAAGGGGGCTTTTGGAATCTTTGATTCTGGGATGTGGCTCTTGGAAGGCATTTCTGGACTTGCCCTGGGCCAGGGGGAGCCCGCTGTCTTAAAGGGTGAGTCCCAGGCCAGGCAGCATTTGCCACAGTTGACTGAAGAGCCCTGGGGGCCTTCAAGGGACATAGAAGGTAATCTGGAAGTACTCCGCATAGGCCTGTGGGGTGGTGGCCATGGGGCAAGGCTGCCCTGCCTCTGGAAAGGGTAGGAGAGAGTGAGAAGGACTGCATCCTGTTGTCCGAGTGCCAGCTCAGCCACAGTACAATAGAACACCAGCTAGGCTCCCAGCCAGCACTTCTGGACCAGCCTGGAAACTGGGGGTAACTCATCGCCCTGAAGGGAAGGACAAAGGCCTGGCTGGCTTTGCCCTCTGCTGATTGTTGAGCCCTGGGCGGGGAGCGGTTACAGCAGGCCTTGGGTGAGACTCAGAGCTGCACTGGCTTCAGGTCTGACTCAGCACAGTCATAGTGATGGTGGCCACAGGGGTGCTTATGGCACTCTATCCCAACTTTAGGTGGCTCAGAACAGACACACTCCATTTCTTTGGGAGAAAGTAAGAAAGAGAACAAGAGTCTCTCTGATAATCCAGAGAGTTCTCCCAGATCTTGTCCAAGATCATCAAGGCAATACCACTGAGTCTGCAAGAACTGCAGTGTTACTGGGCTTGGGGTGCCCCCTAAAACAGATATAACTTAGATCACAACACCCATGGCCTTTTAAATATGTGAAAAGCCTTCCCAAGAAGGATGGGTACAAACAAGCCCAGATAGCAAAGGCTGCAATAAATACCTAACTCTTCAATTCCAGACACAAATGGACACCTACAAGTATCAAGACATTCCAGGAAAAAAATGACCTCACCAAATGAACTAAATAAAGCACCAGGGACCCATCCTGAAGAAACAGATACGTGACCTTTTAGACAGAGAATACAAAATAGCCACTCTGAGGAAACTCAAAGAAATTCAAGATAACACAGAGAAGGAATTCAGAATTCTATCAGATAAATTTAACAAAGAGATTGAAATCATTCAAAATGATCAAACAGATACTGTGGAGATAAAAAATGGAATTGGCATACTAAAGAATGCATCAGAGTCTTAATAATAGAATTAATCAAGTAGAAGAAAGAATTAGTGAGCTTGAAGACAGGCTATTTCAAAATACACAGTTAGAGGACTCAAAAGAAAATAGAATAAAAAATAATGAAGCATGTCAAAGAATCTAGAAAACAGCCTCAAAAGGACAAATCTAAGAGTTATTGGCCTTAAAGGGGAGACAAAGAAAGAGATAAGGGTAGAATGTTTATTCAAAGGGATAATAACGGAGACTTTTCAAAACCCGGATAATAATATCAATATCCAAGTACAAGAAAACAGAACACCAAGCAGATTAAATCCAAAGAAGACTGCCTCAAGGCATTTAATAATCAAATTCTAAAGATCAAGGGTAAACAAAGGATCCTAAAAGTAACAAGGGAGAAGAAACAAATAACATACAATGGAGCTCCAGTATGTCTTGCAGTGGACTTTTCAGTGGAAACCTTACAGTCCAGGAGAGAGTGGCACAACACATTTAAAGTGCTGAAAGAAGAAACTTTTACCCTAGAATAGTATATCCAGCAAAAATATTCTTCTAACATGAAGAAAAAATAAAGACTTTCCCAGGCAAACAAAAGCTGAGGGATTTTATCAGCACTAGACCTGTCTTATGAGAAATGCCAAAGGGAGTACTTCAATCAGAAAGAAAAGGATGTTAGTAAGTAATCATGCGAAAGTACAAAATTCGTGGGTAATAGTAAGCACACAGAAAAACACAGAATTTTATAACCCTGTAACTGTGATGTGTAAACTACTATTATTCTAAGTAGAAAAACTAAATGATGAACCAATCAAAAATAATAACTATAACAATTTTTCAAGCCATAGACAGTACTATAAGATAGAAACAACAAAAAGTTTAAAATCAGGACAAAGTTAAGACGTAGAGTTTTTATTAGTTTCCTTTTTGCTTCTTTGTTTCTTTGTTTATGCAAACAATATTAAGTTGTTATCAGCGTAAAGTAACAGGTCATAAAGGGCCCAGTCATGGTGGCTCACGCTTGTAATCCCAGCACTTTTGAGAGTCCAAGGTGGGTGGATCACTTGAGGTCAGAAGTTCGAGACCAGCCTGGGCAATATGGCAAAACCCCATCGCTACTAAAAATACAAAAGTTACCCAGGTATGGTGGCACATGCCTGTAATCCCAGCTACTCAGGAGGCTGAGGCAGGAGAACCCAGAATGTGGAGGTTGAAGTAAGCCAAGATCACACCACTGTACTCCAGCTTGGATGACAGAGCGAGACTCTGTTTCAGAAGGAAAAAAAAAAAAGTCATAAGATAGTATTTGCAAGCCTCATGGTGACCTCAAACCATAAAAACATACAATGAATACACAAAAAGTAAAAAGCTAGAAACTAAATCATATTACTAGAGAAAATCACTTTCACTAAAGGAAGGAAAGAAAGAAGGCAGAGAACATCACAGAACAACTAGAAAACAAGTAACACAATGGCGGGAGTAAGTTCTTACTTATCAATATTAACATTGATTGTAAATAAGAACACCAAAAAAATGAAAGATTACATCAAGTTAAAAAGTTAAAAAGCTTCTGCACAGCAAAGGAAACAGTCAATAAAGTGGCAACCCCGCAGAGTGGGCAAAAAATATTTGCAAACTACCCATGTGACAAGGGATTAATAACCAGAATATATAAGGAGCTCAAACAACTCTAGAGGAAAACAAATCTAATAATCTGATCAAAAATAGGCAAGATATTTGAATAGACCTTTCTCAAAAAAGACACACAAATGGCAAACAGTCATATTAAAAAGGTGCTCAACATCATTGATCATCAGAGCAATGAAAATAAAAACTACAATGAAATGTCATCTCATCCCTGTTAAAATGCATTGTATCCAAAAGACAGGCAAAAACAAATGCTGGTGAAATGTGGAGAAAAGGGAACCCTCATACACTGTTGGTGGGAATGTAAGTTAGCCCAACCACTATGAATAGTGGTTTGAAGGTTCCTCAAAAAACTAAATATGGAGCTACCATATGGTTCAGCAATCCCACTGCTGGGTATAGACCCAAAAGAAAGGAAATCAGTATATTGAAGAGATGTCTGCACTCCCGTGTTTGTTTCAGCACTGTTCACAGTAGCAAAGATTTTGAAACAACCCAAGTGTCCCTCAACAGATGAATAGATAAACAAAATGTGGTGCTTTTACACAATGGAGTACGTTCAGCCATAAAAGTGAATGAGATCCTGTTCTTTACAACAACGTGGGTGGAAATGAAGATCATTATATTAAGTGAAATAAGCCAGACACAGAAAGACAAACATTACATCTTCTCACGTATTTATGGGATCTGAAGATCAAAATAATTGAACTCCATGGACATAGAGAGTAGAAGAATGGTTACCATAGGCCGGGATTACTAGTGGGACAGGTGGGGCGGGGGGCAGGTTAGGACAGTTAATAGGTACAAAAATAATAGGAAGAATGAATAAGACCTATTATTTGTTAGCATAAAATGATACTTGTAATCAATTACAACTTAATTATACGTTTTAAAATAACTCAAAGAATATAATTGGATTCTTTGTAACACAAAGAATAAATGTTTGAGGGGATAGATACCCTATTCAGCATGATGTGTTATTATGCATTGCAGGCCTGTATCAAAGCATTTCAAGTACGCTATAGATATATACACCTACTATGTACTCACAAAAATTAACAAATTAAAAAATTAAAGAAAACAGAGTGAGAATGGGATGGTGAGCAGGTGGTATAAGGTATATGATATTGGTGTTCAGACTGTTATCCAAAGCTCTAAGAATAGGCCAGGAGAGGTGGCTCATACCTGTAATCCCAGCACTTTGGGAGGCTGAGGCGGGTAGATCATGCGGTGAGGAGTTCAAGACCAGCCTGGCCAAGATGGTAAAACCCCGTCTCTAGTAAAAATACAAAAATTAACCAGGCATGGTGGCAGGCACCTGTAATCCCAGCTACTTAGGAGGCTGAGGCAGAGAATTGCTTGAACCCAGGAGGCAGAGGTTGCAGTGAGCCGAGATCATGCCACTGCACTCTAGCCTGGACAACAGAGCGAGACTCTGTCTCAAAAAAAAAAGACAAAAAACAAAAACAAAAACAAAAACAACCCAACCCCCCCCTTCCCCCACCCTCAAAACCCTAAGAATAAAGTTCAGTCATTTTTTTTGCAAATACTACTTGGGACCAACATAGTGCCTGCTACACATGAGGCATTTGATTAATCTGTGTTAAGTGAATAAAAGAATCTAGCTAAAGTCATTATAGCTAACATCATCATACCTAATGTTGATTCTAAGAAGACTAATATTATATATTGAAATCTACAGTAATCAGAGGTGTTAGTAGGAAATAATATTATTAACATAATCCAGGAGCATGAATTTAATTCTCCCACTAATATACTCTTCAATCAATAGAGTGGGTCCTCTTTATGGCTGTGTCCCTACTGTATGGAATGCTTGAAATAAAAGGCAGTAGTTTAAGGAGTCTGGCTCTGCAGCTCTCCTCTTTAAATATAGACAGTTTATCTGCCATGGTGGGGGTCTTCTGGAAGTTCTCTCGCCTACAAAGCAGGCAGTCATCATTTTAATATTTATTCATCACCATTTAGATGGCAGGATTTATGTTAAGAAATTGGGTGAACAAAACAGATGTGGTCTTTGCCTTGCAGAGTTTACAATCTGATGGGGGAGATGGGAATTAAAAAGCCAAATCCTTAACATGAGATACGACTCTAACTGTTTCAAGGACTAAGAAGAGAGAAAGAAAGAAGAGGCCAATTTTTGATCGAGGGATGAGGGAAGACCTCTCTGAATATGTTGCTTTTAGGGAGACTGTCCCTGACATTTGAATCAGAATGAATGAATGGTTTTGACCATGTTGACTGTGTTATAAAGAAATCATCCCAAAGATGCTTTGCATCTAGTAAAACGCTCAATACATATTAGCAATGACTGTGATACACACTTTTACGGTCATCTTCTCATGGCCTTGTCAACATGCTGTAGGCCCATGAGTAGACTTACTGGGTATTGCTTTCCCAAGGTACAGATTTATAAATGAATTGGCTGAGACTTGAACGTAATTTTCCTTATGGCTACATCGGTGCTTATTTCTCCAAAGCTATTTTGGAATGGAGCATGCAGTTATTGGGGTCTATGCATTATCTTCATGAGCATGTAAATTGCTTGGGGGAACTCTTCCCACAGCTCTGTTAAAGCAGTCAAGCCCTTGTGCCAAGCTCGGGGGCGCTTCATGTGCCCCTTGCTAAATTCAAGGACAGTTGGGCCATTCAGGAAGCACATGCAGTTGGGTGTGACATGCCTCTTTCTTCTCCCCTCTGACTCTGTCATTTCTTAAAGACTCTCATGAAACTAATGACAGGATGAGGCAAGAAATCACATTACACTTTATAAGGGGCTAATTAGGTAAATATGTTCAAAAGTGTTCCCCGTGGTGCTGTTTCACGGTTGCGCTGTTGGTAATCAGCACTTGCCTTCAGAATGTCAGGATATGAAAAGCAGAGTGGCTTGCCTTGCTGGGTTCTGCTGCGCAGATGAAATGAGTGAAGTGGAGTCTTGGGAATGTGCTCCTCTAGCCGAGTGCGAGTCCTTTGAAGGGATACTTTCGTCTGGTAGTATATATACTTTGGTCCTGGCTGATCCTTTGAGCATTCAAGCAGATGTACAAGCTCTTCAAGAGATCCCTCCAGCCTCCAGTATAGAGTTTCCTTGGCTTACATAAGATGTTTATGGGCTGGTGCTAGGGGGTGGTGGGGAGTCCAGGTGAAATGCTTTTGGAGGTTGAGGTGGGCTTCTCAGCTGACTCTGAATTAGCACATCCATCCATGAACAGCAGGCCCCTAGACAGATATTGGTCATGCTGAGATTTAAAGTCGGGAGATGCACTTTTCCCAAAAAGAAAAACCTGTGGCACCATTTGCCTTCAGTGTGCTTCAGGCTGAAAACCTAAACAGCCATGCCATCAGTTCTGGGTGAGCAGACTATACCAGGGGAAGAACGGAAATGAGAGTGAGGAAGTTCCTGGAGCACATCTGGGTTGAGGACACACAGGGAGAATGATCAGAACCATCCCTGGCTCATCTTTGGGGCCTGTTAGTGTTCCTTCCCTGCAAACAACAGTGTCTGAATAATCTATGTTAAAAGGGATTTATGGGACATATAATGTGGGCTGAAGAAGTGGGTTTGGGAAGCTCAAGATGCCCAAGGATGGGAAATCTTCGTCCCCTCCATGTGGCTGGCAACATGTGGCCACTGCTGCCACGGCAGAGGACAACTCGAGTGATTCTGGATTCTAAGTACTCAAAGTCCTGGAGGAACCATCTGGGTGGGGGGCTTGGGCCACAGACCCATTCCCAAAGAGTAAGGAGCTGTCCCCTTTTACTCTCTTCAGTGAGAGACAAGATGCTGGGGAGGTTTGCCTCAAGGACATGACATGAAAAGAGTAGGTCACCAAACGAAATCCAGCTGCTTTTAGAAGGGGAAATGAACACTAGGCAGCCAGAAAGTGACAAAGGACAAGTATGCCTGGGTGGGGGCAAAGTCTTGGGCCTCAGGGACCCTGGCACTGAGTGGGAACCTGGTCTGTGCTCGGATGTCCTGCTGAAACTCAGCCAGCTCTCTGCTCAGCCAGGCACTCCTGTGCTGTCCAATAGAGTGGCCGCTACCCACATGTGCTGATTTAAATGTAAACAAATTAAAAGTGTATAGAATTAAATGTCCAGTTCCTCAGTTGCGCCTGCCACATTCAAGTGCTCAGGAATCTTACATGGCTAGTGGCTGCCACATGGGCTGATATGGATAAAAAGTATTTCTGTCATTTTAAAGTGTTTTATGAGATAGCTATAGAGGTTCAATAGCCAACCAGGCCTTTCTCCTTATCTCCGTCTTATAGGACATCAATTCCAAGGCCGTTTTACCCTATGTTTGTGTATGGAAAGAGATTGGGCATCAGATGTGGAAATGAGAAATTATGTTTACATATTTTGCCTTTTTCTTTTTTTTTTGGTGGGTGATATGACAACATGGGTAAATGCAGAAATCACAATATAATATATGCTGTGATTATAATTAAAATAAGACAGATTAACTGTGAACAGGGAATGAGATAGAAGATGTACAAAAAGAAAAGGATGCATTGACTGGGTTTGTATGAGAGTGGAGGTTTTCTTTTCATTTGATTTTTACTATTGCTAATAAAATGATTGGGTCTCAAATATGCTTTTGCTTAAAGAAGAGTTGGTTATTTGGGCATAAATGAGATTTTTAGTGTCTTTTGTAGATAACAATGATCCTTCATCTCATTTTTTAGGGACATAGTTGAAAAGATTTCCATGAGCTCATTTGCTCCTGAAATACTCTTGTATAATTCAGTACAGGGCCGAGATTTTAATACTAAGGCCCTTTCTAGAACTAAATAAGATACACATTTTTAAAAATGACTTTCAATTCAAATGCAAGGAAACTGAGGCTGAGGATGGCCAAATGACCTGCTCTCTGAAGTCAGTCACACAACTAGTGAGGAGTGAGGCTGGAATGGGAACTTCCCACTTCTGGCTTCTAATTTGGTGCTTAATCCTGTTGTTGTCCGCTATAATGTCCTGCTCTTCATTACGGTAGATTCTCTCTGTGTGTTCAGGTTTTCTGTGCCCCCATCTTAACGTGTTGGGTTGCTGAATAGCATCACACTATGGAGCTGAGCTATGGAGGTGATAGGCGTAATGCAAGCTGACCCCAGAGTGTCAGAGCTGTCAGTTTAAGTGCAGGACTGACAGGGCAGGATCACAGGTGCTTGGTCTGGAAGGAAGGAGCCTTGAGGGTGGAGAGGAACTGGGCCTGCTGGACAGAGCCTTTCTTTACCTCGGCCTGTCTGATGGGGCTGATACCTCTTGCTGGAAACTCTTACAAGGTTGTTGTAGGGTAAAAATGGATAATGCCAGGTAAGCCCTTCAGCAAAGCTGAAAGTGCAAGGTACAAACACAAAGCATGATTTTTTTAAGGAACACTGGGGGAGGAGGGGAAAGTATTCCTGCGAACTTATGCCCCATTCGTGGAAATAAAATACAAAATAGTCTTCTGGGGATGGTGACTGAGAAATGGCACTGTGTGGATACCAGCTTCATTTGCTGATTTGTTCAACATAACATGCAGCTGGTAACCTCAGCCCATGTCTTGACGGTATGTGGCTGGAAGGCAAGGGGACTGCTGCATGCAGGCTGCACACAGGAAGATGTGTGAGCGTGCAAACACACACACATGCACACACACATGTACACACACAAACAGTGGGCTCACTTGTTAGGCTAGCAGCACTAGAAAAGGTCTTTTAAAAGGGAATCCATTTAAAATGGAACAATATTTCATAATAAGTTTAATAAAAAAGATTTGATTAAACACTTGTGGGAGGGAGGGCCTCAGGAAGAATAGCTAATAGATGCTGGGCTTAATACCTAGGGATGGGGTGATCTGTGTAGCAAACCACCATAGCACACATTTGCCTATGTAACAAACCTGCACGTCCTGCACATGTGTCCCTGAACTTCAAATATAAGTTGAAAAAAAACACTTGTTTATTTTATCTTATGTTTAAAACAATCTTTGTTTTAGTTGCAATCATGTACTACAGAACAAATCAATTTTTCTGAAAGTCTTATTAACAACCACCTAACTCGTAACTACAGTCCTAGGAGGATCTCCTCAGCCAAACGTTTGAAGACTTTTCCATTTTTTCCAAGAGCTTCTGCAGGCCTCTTTTGCTTCTGAAGCTTGCCTGTGGTCAAATCATCACTTTGTGGTTTTTTTCTTCTGCACTAACTACCCTAACTCTGCGTTATCCTCATTTGTCAGTGATTTGCGTGGGATTCAAGGCATTTCCCTTGTCACTTTCACTGACTTTGCAAATCTTATAGAAGGTGCAAGATTTTTCCAATTTCATTTGGCAACTGATTTGCATTCATTTGCACTGTATCGGCAGGCAGCTGCCACATTTTATAATCCAGGAAGTTATACAAGAAGTGTATAACTTCTTCCTGATGGAGCTGCTCTGGGGTGGGGTGTGAGCTTCTTTTTTTTTTGCTTTTTTTTTGAGACGGAGTCTCGCTCTGTCGCCCAGGCTGGCGTGCAGTGGCGCGATCTCTGTTCACTGCGAGCTCCGCCTTCCGGGTTCACGCCATTCTCCTGAGCAGCTGGGGTGTGAGCTTCTAAGTGGGGACAGGAGATCAAGTAGGGCCAGTCTTAAAAAAGGGCAGATTATTAAAGAATAGATTATTTGTTTCCATCTGGAATCATGTAACCACATCGATGCAGACAACACTCAGGAACATGTGCCTTCTGTGCTTAGCCCCCGATGCCCCCGATGGGAGGGCATTGCCAAGCACATCGTCAGGGTTATTGTCAGGATCAGCAAGCTCCTGAGTGTGACTGAAAATAATCTCATTTCTCTTCTGTGATTTTGGACAAATCCCTTTTTTTTCCTCTGGCCTCCTGTGTAATGTTTTAACTTCAGTCCTGCTCTGGCATCTCAATACTCCAGCATCTCTCTATAAAACCTTGTGGGCTGCCAGCTTTGACCCAGACCACAGTAACTTGATCCCAGGTTAGGGATGTGGGCCAAAGAGGAACACTGCCATGATGAAAATAACCTTCGGGCCTGCAGTCCGTGGCCATATGTCACCATATGTGGCAGGGGACGTGGGAGAACATATGGGAGCTGTGACATGGCCATTCTGGGTATTTGCTTCTACAAAGAGCCAAGGAGATGATCAGAAACACTTCATCTGGTATAGTCTGAATTGACTGCAAGTAATTCAGAAAACTTCACTGGGAGGGGCTGGGGAATTCAGTGAGTAGACATTGGACTTGTTTTCTGTGGTGGTGGTGAAATATTTGCAACAGAAATGTATCATTTGAACCATTTTTTCCTGTTTAAGTGTACACTTCTATGGCATTAAGTATACTCACATTGTCGTACAACCACCAGTATTACCCATCTATGGAACCTTTTCATCATCCCAATTGGAAGTCCATGCCATTAAACAATAGCTCCTTATTTCCTTTGCCCCCAGCCCCTGGCAACCACCCCACTACTTTCTGTGTTTTTTATTAGACTATTTAGGTAGGTCATGTGAATGCAATGATACAGTATTTTACCGTGTCTGACATTTCACTTAGTATAATGTTTTCCAGGCTCATCCATTTTGTAGCATGTGTCAAAATTTCATTCCTGTTTTAGGTGAATAATATTCTGTCGTATTCGTGTACCACATTCTGATTATCCATTCTTCCATCAATTTGGGCTGTTTCCACCTTTTGCCTGCATTGAATAATGCTGCTGTAAATGCCAGTGTGCAAACACAGGTTTGAGTCTCTGCTTTCAGTTCTCTTGAGTTGGGCTTGGTTTTGTCAAGCTTAAATCCTAAACTATGTCTGGCTTCTTTCATTTGAAAATGCCTTTTAAAAAATTAAATGTAGGGTGACATTAATCTGATCCTTTTCTTTAAAAAAGATTTTTTAGAGTCAGAAAATTAGAGGTCATTAAAGACTTGAGAGTTTGGAAAAACTACCTTCATATATCTTGAGGAATAAGAAAGAAACTCAGTGTTCTGAGGCTTTAGAGGGAAGAAGAAACAAGGCTTTTAGGAGCCAGTTTTCAGTTCAAGATAAGGTGGAGCTTTTTAGGAAGGAGTGTTACCCTACAAGGCCTTAACTGGTGGCGTCATGAGGAGCCTGTCACAGCCTGCGTGGGGTGGGAGCTTCCAAGTCCAGAGATTGTTATCCCCTCTCCCTCCTTTATCTCTCCCTTTCCAGAAATACTTCCTGCTCACAACAGTCCATTTTGTACTTGATTACATATTCTGCTCTGTGGTGCCCCAATTACTCAAGGTGTGTGAATCTTGACTCCCCAGTATTTGCAGGGCTTATATTACATGCCTTCATTGTAAACCCTGTGAGCCCCGTCAATTTATGGAAATGTCACATTGAAGATAAACTGGAAACATTATCTGAGAAAGATAGAGAGATAGAATGAGAGGAAAAAAGAGAGAAATAGGGAGATATTAAAATATAGCTGTATCTATCATCTATTGAGAGAGACAGAGAGAGAGATAGAGAGAACAGAGATAGAGATACAGATACAGATACAGATAGTTTTAGGTTAAACTGAAGGTGAAATTCTAACCTAATGCTCTTTTAAAAAAATGAAACTAGTCCTGTTTCCTCTCTTTCTTCTTCTGGTTACCTCTGTCCTACCCATCTTCTTTTATTTCCCCATTTTTAGAGAAGAAGAGCTGGTAATTATTCACCTGTGATATTGGGGAATTGTTATTAGTCCAAGTGGCTGCTCGCTAATCCTTTAGGGAGTGCTTGTGTTAGGGGAGATTGTGCATATAAGGCTCTCTAAATGATGTGGAGAACTCCCCCATGTACCCTGTTAGCAAGGAGAGGGCTCGTTTTGGAGGGTTGCCAGTGAAGCATTTCAAAGGTAATTGGCAAATGATGTCTTAGAAATAATGCAAAAAATGCACCAAGTTTTCCTAGCCTGAGATGGAAACAGTCCGCTCTCTGCAAGGCAGCCCAGTGGTTTGCAGTAATCACCTATAGAAAAATTGTATTTTCAAGCCCCCAATTAATTTCTTACCCACTGGAGATGATAAAAGGACTGTCAGCCAGGAAATAAAAATAGCCTAGTGGAGTGCCTGTGTGTGTGTGTGTGTGTGTGTGTGTGTGTGTGTGTGTGTGTTTTAACAGAAGATTCATGCTGTTGCTTTTGCTGGTTTCAAAACAACACAAAGACCTGGCTGTGGGCCAGGGATTATGGGCAGGAGTGTGGCAGTGGCAATAATAATAAGGAAGGAACGGGCGGCTCGTTTGTACGTTTGATCTATGGACTGATCGGGAGCGTAATTAACAGGTTCCGTTCAGGCTGTCTGTGGGAGCTGCGCAGAGGCAGGAGATGGATGACCGTGGTTAGTGACTGCGAAGATGCTAATGCCCCTCAGGCTACGCCGGAGGGCGCCGCGTCCCTCGGGAAGCAGAAGGTCTTGGCCTCCGCTCTCTGTTTTCTGGCCTCTCTGTTTTTCTCTGGTCTGTCGGCACAGTCCAAGAAACTTCCCTCACATTCTCTGCCTTATTTTAAGTTCTCTCGCAAAGCACACCCTGAAACAATAATTTGGGTGGAGGTAGCCTCCGGAGAAGTACGATGAGTGAGTGGGACAGTGAGACATGGAGGAAAGAAAGACAAAAAAGGGTGTGTTCGTCACCAGGTGACCGCTGCTGGGCAACAGGGGCTCGGTCTTCCTGGGCGCGCTGATTCCACTGAAGGAGGTGAGGCCCAGGGCAGGCTGGGGTGCAGCTGGAGAGCAGGGCGAAGAGGATCTTTCAAGAGGAGGACGGGCAAGAGATGGCAAAGCGGGGCTAAGGGTGTGCGGGGGCTGCTTCTAGTTCCTCCCAGAGGCCCCACAGCTCCTTTGCCCACCATTTCTATGAAGCATCTCTTTCATCATGCATATCCCACTTTTCACTAACTTAAGTGAATGAGAAGAACAGAAATACGACATGAACAAACACTCTTTATGTTTATAATGTCATTTTAATTCCCTATGAGAGGAAGTGTTTAATACGACGCCTATCATACACCCGGCCCTCGACAAGTGGCAGCCACTATTATTTATGATGACTACTTAATCCCTGGTCCTATCTGACCTTGTCTCTCACCTTATCCCTGAAACTGACTGGAAATAAAAACATTTTTATTTCCTGACAGCCAGGAAATGAAAATAGTTTTCTTGGGACTGTCTCAAACACCCGAAACTCAATAAAAATGAATTTCTCATCTAAGATACCTGCGTATCTGGCATGAACAATCACCACATATCCAGTATTCATGTCAGAGGCAAAGAGCATCCCTAATTCTTTCTCCTGTCCCACAACCATGAAAAGAAAATAAAATCTCGGGACCCCAATGCACCCTGCCAAAAGGAAAAATTAGCTGAAAGCCGAGTCATGCAAGAAGCTGCCTTTTCTTTTCTTCCTAAGCAGAGAGCTACAGATAAAAGGCTAACTATTAATATCTCTACTCTGCGTTCACCTTGTCTGTGTAAAGTGCTGATTTACTGAGTGCAGGAAGGATGCATGATTGACTATTTCCCCACCTGTTCCTTTTCCCTTGCAACATGTGGATTCAGTAATGTGACCATGCCCTCCCTCTTTTCCCTCCAACCCACTTTCCCTTTTAAAATATTGAAGCCCTCAAAGTCAACTCTGGAGAAGGGCACAGACTACAGGCTGTTTCTGGGATCCCGTAGTCCTTTCTTCCAGGCATGTTCTTAACCTTGACAAAAAAAATCTTTTGATTTGATTGAGACCTGCCTCAGATACTTGTTGGTTTCCACAGCCAATCAATAAACATGCTTGGTAAATTCACCCTCACCAGTGTTTCCCAAGGCCATCTGTTTCATTTCCCCCACTATCCTGGGCCACACGTTATCATTTCCCACAAATACATCAACAATGTCTAACAAGACTCCCAACCACCTGCCATGCCCCTTTCGATCTGGTGGTTTTTCAAGCTTTCTGTTGAGACAGTAGTTAGTATCCTTTGCTCAAATAAAATCGTATGTGAAACTCCAATATATGAGGCCCACAAAAGTGAAGCTGCTCTGGTTTAAGAAAATGGGGAGCAGAGGCGACTAGAGCCCTCCCATCCAGCCTCCCCATGTACACCCCGGTCTTGTCCAACCCATAGCCCGGAATATGACACATGAACACAGAGGTGAGGAAGAGAGGCAGTGAACCATGGAGACATCCGGGGGGAGAGCATTCCAGGAAGAGGCAGTGGCCAGAGCACAGGGCCCAAGGAGCAGCTGGAGGCCAGTGTGGTGGAGCCAGCCAGGCAGGAGAGAGCCCAGGGAGAGCCCCGGGAGAGCCCGCAGAGAGACACGTGGGTCATGTTGGCCACTGGTTGGGTGGGGTTTTGGCTTTTGCTCCAGAGAGGCAGGGGCCTTTGGAGGTTGTGAGCACAACAGTGACCTGGGGGATCCTTGTGGTGGATGATAGACTGCGGGGAGGTAAATGTGGGAAGAGGATATCCATGAGGAAGCTGATGCAATAATTCAGTTAAGAGATGATGGTGGCTTGGAGCAGGGTCATGGCAGGGAAGTGGCGAGAGGAGCTCAGATTCTGTGTGCATTCTGGAAGCAGGAGCAACAGTGTTTGTTAAAGGATTGAATGTGGCTGTGAGGGAAAGACGCGTGTTTAGAACAGCGCTTTTTTCCTTTTGGCCTACATACCTGGAAGGAGGAATTCCCATCAGCTAGGAAGTAACAGCTGTGGGTAGAGCAGGTTTTAGGGACATGCTGGTAACTTCATCACAGGTGCATTTTCCGTGATATTTTATCGACATTATCTCTGATTTTTTCATTTTGCATAAAAATTTGATAATCGATTATCTAGTTCCAACAATCAGATAAATGGAGAAAGTAATCACTTTACAGAAAAGTTTAGACTCAGGATTGATTATAATAGTAAAATTGGAAACCATCATAGCATATGTAAAATGTAAATCAGCTTAACATAAAATTTCGGAAACATACTTATTACAGAAAGGTCAGCCAGAGAATGTGACAATGAGGCCAAGTGACACAAGGTGAGAACTGGGCCTTTACAGCAACAGCATACAATGCCCTTGGGTGGCATCTCATGAGCCCTTCTCCTCGGGACCTTTCTGCCCCATGCTCAGCGTGGTGATGTGTGCCGGCCAGTGCAGCAAGGAGCCCTCTTCAGGGGCTCGGTGGGGGGAGGCTCACATGGCCTGGATGGCCGGCAGTGGGACATGGGTACTTAGGAAATACCAAACCTACAAATATTCATGTTTTCAAGCAACCATGTAATAGTTGTATTATATTTATAGCATCACACAGCCAGTGCCTAACACATAAGCACAGCAGGTGCTCCACACGTGAGAATGAAGACATGCTGTGAAGGGTGCAGGCAGAGAGAATTCTCAGCCCATGCTGATCTCATTTGCCTTCCATCCTCGGCCACAGCCCTGAGTGGTCTTTATATAGAAGCACCCACCACACCAGACCTGAGTGGTCTTTAGATAGAACCACGCATCACACTGTTTCATGCTCCTGCTCAGCTGGGGTCATTATGTATCTTTCTTTGGTTGTCTTTGCAACTGTACCTGTTACTTTCAGCAGTAAGTCACATGAAACCTAACTTCCTCAACCTTGCTCAAAGGAGGGCCACATGACGCTGTGCAACAGCTCCCGTGTCTCCAAGGACCCAGGGTCTTTTTACAGTTCCGTTCTTCCATTCTTAACCAGGTCAGATTTCATTTTTAAGTTGATCATCTCATGTTTGCAGGGTGGCAGATGAGACTGGTGCCCTGGGTTTTTTCCATTTCCCAGGATAGAAGTCAAGAAAGACGTGGCAATAAAGGAGAGTTTATTACCTTGTGCATTGGGGAGCCAGCGTGAGACAGGAAAAAAGAGCGGTGGCCCCCAAGAAGACTGTGTAGTTCAGCCTCATAGGGTCTTTTATAGGGAAGGGTTATGTCAGGGTGTGTCTAGGAGTTTGTCCAGTGCTTGCACAGTGGCTCAACACGTTTCTTTATGCATTGCATGTAGTATTAGCATTTTAAATCTCCACCCTGGGCATGAATTTTAGCATCATGATGAGGAAAGAGTAACTTTAGGCTGGAGCTTAAGTCTGACTGCACACGTGGTACTTGAGGAAAGCCCTTAGCCCCCTGATAGAAATTTGCTGTCAATAGGTTCCCGGGTCTTTTGTACTGATTGCCTGAGGGTTAGATGAGCCAGAGTTTGAGTGAAGGGCTTTTATCCTTTAACATCAGTCCATGTCAAAATAGGAAATCAGCCAGCCGGCCTGTCTCAGCTGCACTTTCAGCAGGTGCATGCTTACTCCATGCAGAAGAAGGGAGAAGACAAAAGAAAACGGGAAGCACACGCATTTTGTTGTTGTTGTTATTGTTGTTGTCAGAAAAGAAAATTTTCCCAGAAAGCTAGAAGCAGACTTCCTTTTAGGTCTCTTTAATGTCTAGGTCATATGACCAGCTTTCTTGAAAAGGTGGCTGGGAAAATAATTATTTTTTAGCACATCCTATTGCTGCTCCTAGCAAAACTGGGATTCTATTGGCAAGTGAAACATGGGAATGTGTGTTGTGTGGGTAACACATAGATTTGTTATACCAACTACACCATAAAACCCATGGCTGCTGGGTCCATGAGCTGGACTTTGTCTCTGTTGAGGACCTCTGAGTGCCATAGAAGAGAACTAAGCAATGACTGACTGCTTGATTCCAGCGGGAGTGGTTACCGGGAGCCAGGGATTTTGTCCAAGGTGACAAATCCAGAGAGGTTGGTCCCTTTGATCTCTGATAGTTTCACTAAGAACCAGACCTTCAGCTTGAGATGAAATCACTGTGCTTCTGCCAAAGAGTGCTTCATGGCTGGTTAAAGGGCTCCTTTTAGCTGCCAGGACTCATCATCAAGCTATCCTTGACAAATTTTAATTTTAGTAAAAGTAATTGGCCTAATATGAATCAGACTGATGGCCAGCTTTCAGAACAGCCTCTAATAGTTCATAATGTCCATACCACCCAGGGGACTCAAGATAACATCGCCAAAGATAATTATTACAGAATGTAGGAGCTGATCGCGAGGAGTAATTAAATGTCTTGTTCATGTATATTCCCTGCTTTGAGAAAAGAGATAAGGAGCTCCCAAGAGAGGTTATAGGTTTCTGGGAAAAGTAACTTTCCTTAGCAGCTTAGGATGACTTCAGGATTTTAACCTAATTCAACAAGTTTCTACTCAGCCCAGGGATAAGCCCCATGAACAAGAGAGGTGTAAATATCCAAACAGCAGGGGGAGAAACTTACAGATTAATTAGAAGAAAAAGACTAACATGAGAAATCTACCTTACTAAAAGCACAGCTTTGGAGAGAGATGGGCCTGAACTCAGATTCTAATCCCGACGCTATTTTTGAGGACTTAGGCAACTTTTTTAACCCCTTGCAGTGGGTTCCCTAATCTAGAAATTGAAGGCAATAATAGTTATCTTCACAGATATTTAAACTGTATTAACTAAGAGTTAATATGAAATAATGAAGGCAGAGTACATATCCCAGAGCTTGGCAAGCGTAAATGAACCTTGGCAGAGCATGTTGGTGGGTGGGCTGGGGCTCAGGCTGCCAAGGTTGCCCTTGCTGCCCCTCCTCCCACCTATGGTATCTGCTGCACGCATTGAATGCAGGGGGGATTTTGTTTCATAACTGGGAGGCTGGGAGGAGACGTTGGTGCTTTGGAACAGGCTGACAAGGATAAACAAGGAGCAGCATCTCACATGCCCTGTCCAGCCCTTGGCCCTGGTGTGAATCCCATGGTATAGGGGTGGGGACCAGAAGCCAGCCAAAGCTTTTATGAGTTGGGCCCCCAAGCCACTCTGCTGGTATTTGCAGGCCATGAGAGAGTGGCATGGGCCGGGGACAGGATTCTTCCATCCTGTGCCACCTCCAGCACATCTGGGAGCTTTAGGATGTTCGGAGGCGGTGCACCTCGCACAGGCATTGATGGGGGTGACTGGCCATGGCAGGCAGAATCAGGCCCACACTGCTTGGTGATGGAGCTGGACCAGGTCTGTGGCTCACGAGACTGTCTTTGCAGGACTCAGAAACAATGGGAGGGGATATTGGGAGGCCTATGCTCCTCTCTCAGCAGGTGGCTTGAACTGAAGTCTAATTGGACCTCTATTCCTATCCACAGCCTGGAGCAGATAGATGGCATTGGGATTGTACCTCACGCCAACCACAATGTGATTCAGCCTCAGAATGAGAGAGTTGTAGCTTTTGAATGAGAAAGCAAGTGTACAAGTTACCACCGCAGCATCCGGCACATAGCAGTTGCTCAACAAATACCATCAGCCTTAAGGGTCATGTTTCCAATTTCAGGGGGGGTAAAGAATATTATGTCTTAGAAAACTCAGGAAAATGTCTATTCATTTATCTGTTCATTCAACAATAATTTATTGAGTGCCTACACATACTTTATATGTGTGTGTGTGTGCATGTGCATACAAATATACAGAACATCCAAATCCTGGTCAGGAGGAGGCATGGGTGAACAGAGTGAGCCCTGCATCTGGAATTATGGATCCCAATGGAAGAGGCCTGCATGTGCATCAGCAGGTGCAGCCCAGGCAAAGGCTGCTAAAGCTGCAACAAGGAAGAACCAAGCAGAGTGAGAGCATGGGAGAGGTATGCATGGCTTTCTGGGGAGAAGGCCATTGAGTTGGGTCTGGAGTAGCTCCACTTCCACAAGTGGAGATTGGGAAGGCAACCACCCTAATTAGAGGAGAGAGCAGGAAAATACAGGGAAATTTCAAGAGACCAAAAATAATTTGTTTTACATGCGGTACATATCCAACATGGAATACTACACAGCCATAAAAAAGAATAGAATTGTGTCTTTTGCAGCAACATGGATGCAGCTGGAAGCCATTCTCCTCAGCAAATTAACACAGGAACGAATACCAAATACCACATGCTCTCACTTAAAAGTGGGAGCTAAACACTGACTACACATGGACACAAAGATAACAAAAATAGAAACTGGGGACTACAAGAAGGAGAAGACTACAAGGGGCAAGGGTTGAAAAACCACCTGTTGGGTACCATGCTCACTGTTTGGGTGGTAGGTTCAATAGAAGCCCAAACCTCGGCATCACACAATATCCCCATGTAACAACCTGCGCATGTACCCCCGATTCTAAAATAGTTGAAAATTTTTTAAAGGTTGAAAAATTAAGGATAAATAAATAATTCATGAAAATTTTTTAAAAATTTATTTTGGGCCAGATGCGGCGGCTCATGCCTGCAATCCCAGCATTTTGGGAGGCCGAGGTGAGCAGATCACTTGAGGACAGAAATTCAAGACCAGCCTGGCCACCATGGCAAAACCCCATCTCCACTAAAAATACAAAAATTAGCCAGGCATGGTGGTGGGCACCTGTAGTCCCAGCTACTTGGGAGGTTGAGGCAGGAGAATAGATTGAACCCGGGAGGCGGAGGTTGCAGTGAGCCAAGATGGCTCCACTGTACTCCAGTCTGAGCAACAGAGAGAGACTCAGCCTCAAAAACAAAAAAATTGTTTTGATAACATCCTTGTTGATAGGAGGGGAGAGGAGGGATGCTGTGAGCCAGGCAGGCTGAGGTTCATGTACAGAAGTCCCGGATGCCTTTCTAGGAAAAGCAGGGACTCTGGAGGTGGGCGTGCATGGTGGCAGGCGGCCTGCTTTGGGGGATCACATCCTGCAGGGCTCCTGGGCTTGACAAGAACACAGGCCTCAAGGAGAGGCATGGTAATTCGCCTTTGGAAAGGACTTGGACGGAAGCCTCTAACTCTGTTCTGGTATGAACTGTAGGAATTATGCGTGCCCTGGCTCTGAGACTGGTGGCTTCTCCATGTCTTTGAGGAGCAAGGTCTCACGTTTCCTTGTTTGTTCTGTTGTTTCCTTCATTATCTCCTGATGACCTTCTGCTGCTGTGAAAATATGACTGGCTGGGGATAGGAGGGTCCAGCAGTCACACTGGATGCCAGAGTCTGCCCACCCTGGCTTCGTCCGCTCCCTGACCCCCAGATAATGTTTTATGAGGCGTCTGAGACACAGACGTCAGGCAAATATGTACTGGAATTGGAAGCCCAGATTTGCTGCTGCCTGAGCAGTTCATGAATCACATGACTGCCTCCTCTCCATCAAGATTTTCTTTCAAATCGAGTGTACGACCACTGTCCAAAAGGGAGTGTCTCAATGCAGAACAATGTAATGGGGGTGGTGGAAAATCAGATCAGCCAAGGCCTGTGCCCTGCGGCCCTGTGGCCACAATTTTCCTCTACCCATTCAGAGCACTAAGAGCCACCCCGTTAGCCTGCCTCTCCCTCATCTTCACGTGGACCAAAGCAGGCGTCATAAAGTGAGTTACGAACCACTAATATGGTTTGTAAATTTATTGTTTTCTCCTTGCTCTTAACTCGGAATTGTCAGGTTCTCCTCCTTTTCCTTCAGGGCCCCATTTTCCTTTGACAGCTCTTCCAGGCCAAGACTTAGAGAGCCCTGGAGGTGGAGGTGCCACCTTGAAACATGGGATAGTTCATGCCCACTCCTTGGCTGAGCAATGGCCAGGGAGAGCGCTCTTGTCACAAGGCATGGTGGGCTAGGGAGGAAAAGGAAACTCAGAAGTGGTGCCAGAACCCTCTTGCAGAGCCTGCCAGGCGCTTTTCACAAACACATCCTCACAAACAGCCACAGATGGCCTCTTTCACGGAGCATGCCCAGATAGTCCCCGGGTGACTAATTCCTGCCTTAGCTGTTAAAGCTGATTTCCCCACCATCAGTGAGGAACCTCTCCGCTTCAGTTACCTCTTCCCAGCGCCAATAAAGTGCACATGGCAGCTCTGAGCTCCGGCACGCGCTCTCATGGGGTTGCTCCAATTTCCATCCACAGTGATTTTGCTACGCCAAAATATTTTACTTCCGATTAACCTGAAACAGTTTTTAAGTCTCTCTTTGCATTGAGAGATGCAAGGAAGTCAATGGATGGGTAGGTGGGCAGTTTTGGGCAACAAATAGAATCTTGGGTGGGGACTTGAGCTAAGTCTTTAAAGCCCTGTCCTAAGATTTCAGTTGTTTCTCATTCAGTCTCTCCTCTTAACTAAAATTTAAGTATCACTTTACAGACAAAATATATTTAAAAGATAATGTCTGTGCCTCACTCATCCCTCCCTGGGTCTTATCACTGTAGTGTACACTTCCAGCTACCCCGGGGTCTTTTTCTTGCACGTTGGAAATTCTGATAAACAAGATAATCTTCCCTGCCTCCATGGACAGCCCATGATGGGAGGCTGCCTTGAGTCAGTACAAATGTCCCAGCCCCTCTGTCCTCATGGGAGCTAACTCCAAAGAGTGTGCTCTATGCCCAGAAGTGATGCAGGGCAGGTGAGCCCCAAATTGGAGCTTATCCTGGGAGAATTCTTGGCTTCTCCCAGCAAAGAATTTGAGGGCGAGCCGGTGGTGTTGGACAGCAACTTTTCTTGAAGCGGCTGTGTGCAGCAGCAGGGGGACTGCTCCTCGAAGAGCGGAGCCACCCCACAGGCTGTGTGCCTGGAGGAGCAGCTCAGGACAGTTCTGCAGCCACGTTTATCCCACCTGTAATTATATGCAAATTAAAGGACATCTCTATGCAGACATCTCTAGGATGAGGGTGGTAACTTCAGGGTCATCAGATCATTGCCATGGAAAGGGACTGTAACGTCCCAGTGTTGCCATGGCAACAGTAAACTGACGCGACTCACTAGTGGGTGTGTCTTATGGAAAGCTACATCTGCGCAGTTCCTGTTTCAGACAGTCCTCAGTTTGTTCTGGCGTCCTAGTCCCACTTCTGGAGTCAGGTTGCACCTCCTACCTCAGAAGGATCAAGCTCCAGTTGCCCACATTGGTAATTAGCTTGATAATCCATCCTTTACTGTTACCTCCTACAATCCTCTTATTCATTATGATGACTATTTTTTGAGAGAGGGTCTAGCTGTCACCCAGGCTGGAGTGCAGTGGCATGACCGTAGCTCACTGTGGCCTTGATCTTTCCAGGCTCAAGTGATCCACCCACTTCAGCCTCTCAAGCAGCTGGGACTACAGCTGCATGCCACCGCACAGGGCTATTTTTTTTTTAATTTTCTGTCCAGATGGAATCTCACTATGTTGCCCAGGCTTGTCTCCAACTCCTGGGCTTAAGTGATCTGCCACTTCAGCCTCTCAAAGTGCTGGGAGTACAGGCCTGAGCCATCACACCCAGCCTTTCTATTCACTTTTTTTTTTTTTAAGAGACAGGGTCTCACTCTGTTTCCCAGGCTGGAGTTCAGTGGCACAATCATAGCTCTTGGCACAAACTCTTGTGCTCAAGCAGTCCTTCCACCTCAACCTCCCATGTAGCTGGGACTACAGGTGTGCACCACCACCTGGCTAATTTTTTTAGAATTTTTTTTTTTTGTAGAGATGGGGTCTTGCTATGTTGTCCAGGATGGTCTCGAATTCTTGGCTCAAGCGATCCTCCCACCTCAGCCTCCCAAAGCTTTGGGATTACAGGCATGAGCCACTGCACCTGGCCCCATCTCACTCTTCTATTCCCCTACCTGTGTTTTCTGGGATCACCTTCCAGATACTTTTTTTTTTCTGAGACAGAGTCTTGCTCTGTTGCTCAGGCTGGGGTACAGTGGTGCGATCTCGGCTCACTGCAACCTCTGCCTCCTGGGTTCTGAGATTACAGGCGCCTGCCACCACACCCAGCTAATCTTTGTATTTTTAGTAGAGGCAGGATTTCACCATTTTGGTAAGGCTCGTCTTGAACTCCTGACCTCAAGCAATCCACCTGCCTTGGCCTCCCGAAGTGCTGGGATTACAGGTGTGAGCCATTGCGCCTGGCCCCAGATACATTTTTTATTCATGAATTTTTGTTTCAGGATCTGTTTCTTAGAGAATGAGAGAGAAAAATGGCATCAGGAGACATGGAACCTCCAGGCTGGGTCTTGCTCTGGTGAGAAAGCACAGGACCGGGGTGGATTTCTGAAATCCAGGCAGTGCTCCGCACCAGGCGTGTAACAGACAGGTCTCCATGGAAAATAGTTCAAATGTTGGGCTTAAGGTTCAGCAAATTACATACAAAGTCTTCTTAAGGCCCCTTATGGAATTTGCTTTATGAGACGGGAAGATCTTTGCTCTGAAGGAATGAACTGTGTGACTCCAGTCACCTTGCTGAGGGGATGTACTCCTCATGATTTATGGGACCTGATCTGTTTTTCATGGCATCAGGGCAGAGGAGTCATAAGGGGAAGCCCTGTGTGCTGACAGACCAAGCAGACCCACTGGGTGAGGCTCAGCCAAGTGCTTAACTTTAACCACTGATTAAATTTCCTTCTGTCACCTGCTCGTTGAGGCTCTGCTCTGTGCATTGCACTGTGTGGATCATAGAGGAGAAAAGGGAGATGAGACAAAGGACCAGCCCTGCAAGGGCTTATCATTTTCTGGAGTCTGAGAAAATTCTGGGAGCAAAATGCTTAACTGGAAGTCAGAAAACTTGAGACCTTGTACCTTGTCTTTTGCTGCATGATTTTCAGAAAGTTACTCCCCCTCTCTGAGTCATAAATTTCCATATGAAAAATGAGGTGAGAGGATAGATGAACTCTAATTTCTCTCCCAACTCTGATTTCCTAGTCTTATATTTTGAAGGAACATTTAACTTTGTTCCTGAAGTTTTGGTAATTTGAGTCTGTAAGATAAATGTAATGCACAGATTACCAGGGGAAAAAGGTGTAAACGTTTTATTAGCATTCATATGGGCTCGGGAGTCATACAAAATATAAAGACTCAAACAAATGTCAAGATGGTTGATGCTTTTAGCCCTCTTGAATATACAGAAAATAGGGGCTTGGATCATGGCAAAAAGGATACGGGAGAGAGAGAAGAGGAGAAGAGGTCTGGTTAGCAGAGGCAGTCTTGGTACACAGCTGGAGCCTCTCAGGTGGCAGCCCTCAAAGGGGGTGGGTGGCAGCTTCTGGTAAATGTTTCTCTGCAAGACCTTTAAAGGTGTCAGCCTCTCAGTTAATCTTTCCTGGACCTTGACAAGGAGGACTTCAGAGAAAGCCTTTCACATCTGTTGTTTACTTCCCTTTATTTCCTCTGCAGGTGCAAATCTGCCCCACAAAAGACAGCTTTGCAGGGCTCCTTGTGTTTGCAGGCCCTCTGAACAGCCAGCTCAGAATATGCCTAAGACACGTATTTTGGGGTGAAGAATTTTGGTTTTGTGATATCACATAATTCAAACTTAAAATAATTTAAACTTAAAGTTATTGGAATTTTATCTTATTCTGAGCCTTGTGAGGAACATGGCTATGCAGCAGAGTCACGTGGAATGCAGCTGCGGCTTCCGCATTTTTCTGCTTGTAAATAATTATAACTCAACAGTGTCAAGACCCCCTTAGGTCACTAACCCCCTTCCTGGAGTGGAGTCATCTTCCTTGGAATGGAACAATGTGTAACTGATCAGTTTGCTCCAGCTCTGCCCTGGTATCCTGTGGAAAGTGTCCTGATCTCACCGATGTTTCTGTCTCTGCCTTTAGAAGTGAAACAAACACCAGCTCTCCCTATTTATTTGGGGTCAGCATCTCCCAGATGGGCATCCTCAAGCTGTCTGCCCAAATAAACTCCACCCTTAATCATATCTTCTGAACTTCATTCTTTAAGGTTGGCAGTTGCCTTTAATCTCTTAGCAACATTTTGTATATTCTGGATTCTAGAGATGAGGCCTCAACATAAAGTTTAAAAGGTAGTAAAAAAAGCTTTTATATTTGTATTCTATGACACAGTCACTGAGGTAACATATTTAAGGTTTATATGATTTTAAATATAGGTACCCTAATATTAAATATTATCATCATTCACAGATAAGTTGATCAAAATCTGTTGATGTGTATTTAGATTTTTCTAATTGTTTTACTATTACTTCACTGCAATAAACATCCAATTGGATATATATTTAATTAATTAGTTAAGTAATTTGTTTATTTTAGAGATGGGGTCTTGCTGTGTTGCCCAGCTTGATTCACACTCCTGGGCTCAAGCAATCCTCCAACCTCAGCCTCCTCTGAGGAGCTGGGGCTATGGGTGCTCACCACCATGCCTGGCCTTTTTTTTTTTTTTTTTTTTTTTTTTTGAGACATAATCTCACTCTGTAGCCCAGGCTGGAGTGCAGTGGCGCAATCTCGGCTCACTGCAGCCTCCACCCCCCCGGGTTCAAGTGATTCTCCTGCCTCAGCCTCCCGAATAGCTGGGATTACAAGTGGGTGCCACCAGGCCGGGCTAATTTTTGTCGTTTTCGTAGAGATGAGGTTTCACCATGTTGGCCAGGCTGGTCTCCAACTACTGACCTCAAGTGATCTGCCCACCTCGGCTTCCCAAAGTGCTGAGATTACAGGCACCCACCATCAAGCCCAGCTAATTTTTGTATTTTTAGTAGAGATGGGGTTTCGCCTTATTAGCCAGGCTGGTCTCAAACTCCTGACCCCAGGT
The DNA here is from genome assembly GCF_028858775.2 of Pan troglodytes. Lineage (NCBI taxonomy): Eukaryota > Metazoa > Chordata > Mammalia > Primates > Hominidae > Pan > Pan troglodytes. The sequence goes on along the minus strand of NC_072418.2, from coordinate 31,494,221 downwards.
GATCTGCCCACCTCGGCCTCCCAAAGTGCTGGGATTACAGGCGTGAGCCACCGTGGCTGGCCAGCCTGGCATATTTTTGCACTTGGTGTTTCTACGGGGTAAAATAGCTATAGATGGGAATGCTAGGCCAAAGGATAAACTTTATAATGTTAACAGATCCAGCCAAATTGCTGTTCAGGGATGCCTTTAGTGAGAAAGAAACAAAAAAACAAAACAAAACAAAAAACCTTTTTATGTGAGAAATACGTGAGCCCCTTTAAATGTTTAGACCCAGAGAGGAATTTAAAATGCAACAGCTATCACCCCTGGAGCTAAGTAATTATCTCTTGAAGCCACTTCCTCTGTGGGCTCTAAACTAACTGACACCCCATAGCCATAAAATGCCCTAGGAGGACATCTTAACTCATACCCTATAGGTCAACAATGTACAGTCAATCTCTAATTAATGTTATCTCTCTAAACCAGTGAGAACTCCTGTCAAACAACTTTGTACCAGCCCACCCCCTGTTCCCCTTGACTTCAAAAACCTTGTGAAAGAGGCTGACCAAACACTCCCCAAGGCACCTGGGAAGTGTGTCCTGGGCAGGTGTCCTCACTTTGGCTCAAGTAAATTCTTTAAATGCTATTTTGGGGCCGGGTGCTGTGACCCACGCCCATAATCCCAGCACTCTGGGGGGCCAAGGTGTGTGAATCACCTGAGGTAAGGGACTTGAGACCAGCCTGGCCAACCTGGTGAAACCCCATCTCTACTAAAAATACAAAAATCAGCCTGGTGTGGTGGCAGGTGCCTGTAATCCCAGCTACTGGGGAGGCTGAGGCAGGAGAATCACTTGAACCCAGGAGGCGGAGGTTGCAGTGAGCCAAGATCACGCCATTGCACCCCAGCCTAGGCGACAAGAGTGAAATTCCATCTCAAATAAATAAATATTATTTTGCACCCCAGCTTCTTCCTTTCAGGTTGACTTTAGTTACCATATCTTTGTTTACAGTGACAGATTTAAAGAAGGTAAAACATAATCTGATATATGAAACATAGCATTGGATTGTGTTTTTAATTTTATTATCTTCCAATGTGCGTGCCATTCACCATAATTTTTGGTTTTGGCTATTTTATTCTCTCTTCTGTTAATGCCTTTTGTTTTTGATTTGCAAACACATTTGTGTAGTAAGGCTTCTATGCGTCTGTAAATATTTTACAGCTCTCTCTTTTTTTAATTTTGATTTTTGCTCTTCAGAAATTTAAAATTTATAACATGATCAAATTTGTCAGCATTTTTCTTCCTCATTTTTAGTTTTGATGTGAAAACTAATGTCTTTTTTTCTCAGACAATAAATACACTCCCTTATGTTTTTTTCTAGTGCTTTTATGGTTTCTTTTTTGTATTTAAATCTTTCATCATTTAGAAAGTTTATTTTGGAAAAAATAAATAATTCCAGCAGATTTTTTTTGAAATGTATCAACTTTTGAAGTTTACATTTTATTATCACATCATGCCACTTCTTGGCTCAAAACTCTCTCATGGCTTTATCTCAATTAAAGTGAAAGCCACCTGGCACAATGGCTCATGCTTGTAATTCCAGCACTTTGGGAGGCTGAGTGGGGAGGATTGCCTGAGCTCAGGAGTTGGAGACCACCCTGGGCAACATGGTGAAACCCTGTCTCTACTACAATACAAAAAATTAGCTGAGTGTGGTGGCTCACACCTGTAGTTCCAGCTACTGGGGAGGCTGAGGCCTGAGAATTGCTGGAGTCCAGGAGGTGGAGATTGCAGTGAGCTGAGATCGCACCACTGCACTCTGGCTTGGGATACAGGGTGAGACTCTGTCTTAAAAAAATAGTAATAATAAAGTGAAAGCCAATATCCCTGTCATGGCCTGCAAGCTCCTGCCTATCTGGCCCCCATTCTTCTGTTCCCCTTACTCCCTCTAGCCACCTGGCCTCCTTGACATTCCTCAAACACACCAGGCATACTGCCACCCTACCTAAGACCTTAGCACTGCCTTGGATTCTTTCCCCCCAGTTATTGACATAACTTGTTAGCTCATCACCTCCACTGGGTCTTTGCTCACACATCATCCTCTCATTGGAGCCTTCTCCAACCACCTTATTTGAAATTTCAACCCTCCCTTCTTTCAGCTCCTCAGACTCCTCAGTCCTCTTTCCTGCGGTATCATTCCCCATCACAGCTGCCACCATCTGACATTTTATGCATTCCAATTATTTATGTGTTTATTGTCTGTCACCCTCCGTTAAAATACAGGCTCCAAGAAGGCAGGAATTTTGTTTTTTTTACTGCTATATCTTTAGTTCCATGTTAGAATAGGACCTGGCACAGAGAATATATTTAATACATATGTGTCATATCTTTATGGTGGCTGTAAATTAATCATATAACTTTTATGAATTCCATTATTTGGTTATATCCTTATTTATTTAACTGGCTTATTTATTTATTTTTAAATTGACAGACAATAATTGTATTTTTTATGTGGTACAATGTGATGTTTGGATACATTGTGTAAAGATTAAAACAAGCTAATCAACATATCCATCACCTCAACAACTTATCATATTTCCTGTAGAGAGAATGTCACAAATCTATTCTTTCTGCAATTTTAAAATATACATGATTGGCCAGGCACAGTGGCTCACGCTTGTAATCCCAGCACCTTGGGAGGACGAGGCAGGCAGATCCTTTGAGCTCAGGAGTTCAAGACCGGCATGGGCAACATGGTGAAACCCACTCTGTACAAAAAATAAAAAAATTAAGTTGGTAGAGCATGTGCCTGTAGCCCCAACTACTTGTGAGGGCTCAAGTGGAAGGATCACTTGAGCCTGGGAGGTTGAGGCTACAGTGAGCCATGTTTATGCCACTGCACTTCAGCCTGGGTGACAAAGTGAGACCATGTCTCAAAAAATATATATCTGTATATATACATTAGTCTTAACTGTGGTCATTGTGCAGTGCAATAGATGACAAACACTTATTCCTGAAGTGTAACTGAAACTTCGTACCCTTTGATCGACATCTCCCCTTTCCCCTTCCTTCTCCCTTCTCCCAGCCTTGGTAACCACGTTTCTACCTGCTGTTTCTATGAGATTGACTTTCTTTGATTCAACATATGAGTGCAGTAATACAGTATTTGTCTTTCTGTGCTTGGCTTACTTCACTTATGTCCTCCTTCTGTATAACAAAGAAACAATCTACAGAGTGAAGAGACAATACATGAGTTGGAAGAAAATATTTTTCAATTATACATCTGATAAGGGGCTATTGTCAAAAATATGTAAGAAATTCAAATAACTCAATAGCAAGAAAACACATAAGCTGCTGAAAGAATGGACGAATGAAATGAACAGGCATTTCTCAAGAGAAAGCACACAAATAGCCAACAAATGTATGAAAAAATGCTCAACTTCTCTAACCATCACATAATGAAAATGAAAACCTCAGTGAGAGATTTACAACTTGTGCTGTAACCTCAACACCTGTTAGAATGGCTATCATTTAGGTGATGAAAAGTAAGTGCTGGCCAGGAAGTGGAGATAAAGAAACACTGACATACCATTGGTGGGAATGTCAATTAGTACGGCCATTTTGGACAATAGTATGAAGTTTCCTCAAAAAATTAATAATATAATTGAGCCAGCAATCCACTGTGTTCGTCCGTTTCGCATTGGTATAAAGAAATACCCGAGGCTCATGGCTCGGCAGGCTGTGCAAGCAGGGCACCAGCATCTGCTTCTGCTCAGAACCTCAGGAAGCTTTCAATCATGGCAGAGGGAAAGGGGAGCTGGGTGTCACATGGTGGGAGATGGAGCAGCGGGGGAGGCGCCACACTCTTTTACACAACCAGGTCATGTGAACTCATAGAGCGAGAACTCATGCATTACTGTGGGGAGGGCCCCAAGCTGTTCATGATGGATTCGCCCCAAACATCTCCCACCAGCCCCCACCTCCAACATTGGGGATCACATTTCAACATGAGATTTGGAGAAGACAAATATCCAAACTGTATCTCCCACTCCTGAGTACATATCCAAATGAATTGAAATGGATATGCCTGAGAGATATCTGCACTGCCTTTTTCATTTCAACATTATTCAAAATAGCCAATGTATGGAATCAACCTAAGCGTCCAACAGTGGATGAATGTATAAACAAAATGTGGCATATACACACAATGGAATACTATACAGCCTTAAAAAGAAGGAAATTATGTCATTTGTGATGATGCAGATGAACCTAGGGAGATACATATCAGGTTTTCTAAATTACTAACCTGATGGCCCAACTGTATTAACAACAATGCAGTTTTCCTCAGTGAATTGAAATGCCGCTTATACTATATACTAAATGACCAGCTCTGATTGCCTATTTCTGCACTCCATATTTTGCCAGTTTGACTATAATGTGTCTGGGTTTGGCCCATTTTGAATTTATTCTATTAGGAGTTTTCTGAATTTCACAGTGCTTAATGATTTCCACCAAATATGGGAGGTTTTTGACCATTCTTTTTGCAAAGCTATTTTAGCTTCTTTCTCTTGTCTCCTCTCCTCCTGTGACTCTTATGTTTATTTGGTTTGCACGATGGTGCCCTACAGGTCTCTGAAGCTCTGTTCATGTTTCATAATTCTTTTTTCTCTTTCTTGACTGAACAATCTCAATTAATGCATCTTCAAGTTTTCTGATTCTTTTTTTAAACTAAAATCTGCTGTTTGATCTCCATTGATTTTTTTAAAAAATATTGTTTCTTTCACCTCCAGAGTTTCCATTAGTGTTTTAAGTATTGTATATCTCTTTATTAATATTCTCCATTTGGTGTTCATTGTTTTCATACTTTACATACTTGTAAAAGCCGATTACAGTCTTTCTAGTAAAGACAACATCTGGGGTCCCTCAAACAGTTTCTGATGACTGTGTGCATGTGTGTGTATGCATGTGTGCATGCATGTGTGCGTGTGTGTGTGTGTATCATACTTTCTTGTTTCTTAGCATCTTTCAGAAGTTTTTGTTAAAAATTGGACGTTTAAAATAATATAACTTGAAAGCTTTGGAAACGAGTCACTCCCTCTCCCTAGGATCTGTTGTTGCTATTTGCTGTTTAGTGACTTTTCTGGACTAACTTTGTGAGGTCCTTGTTTCCTGTAAAATACAGTGAAACCATTGACATCTATGCTTGGTTGGCTCAGTGGTCAGCAAATGATTGAACAAATCCCTTGGATGTCTTGAACCAGTGAGCCTTCCACACCTTGCCGAGGGCTCTCTCTCTCTCTCTGTGTGTGTCCAGTGAGCCTTCTACACCTCACCGACAGCTTTCTCTCTGTGTTTGGGTGTGATGACTCCAGTGAGCCTTCCACACCTTGCCAAGAGCTTTCTCTGTTTTGGGATGTGATGACTCCAGTGGGCCTTGTATACCTCGCTGAGGGCTCTCACTGTCTGTGTCGGGGTGGGATGCCTCCAGTGAGCCTTCTGCACCTTGCCAAAGGTGCTCTCCCTCTATGTTGGGGTGTCGTGCCTCTAGTGAGCCTTCTACACCTTGCCGAGGCCTCTCTCTCTGTCTTTCTGTGTCAGGGTGTGATGTCTCCAGTGAGTGTTCTACACTTTGCCAAGGGCTCGCTCTCCTCTGTGATGGGGTGTGATGCCTCCAATGAGCCTTATACACCTCACCGAGGGCTCTCTCTGTCTCTGTGTTGGGGTGTGATATCTCCAGTGAGCCTTCTTCACCTTGCTGAGGGCTCTCTCTCTCTCTGTGTTGGGATCTGATGCTTCCGGTGAGTCTTCTACACCTCACCGAGGGCTCTCTGTCTCTGTGTTGGGGTGTGATGCCTCCAGTAAGCCTTCTACACCTCACCAAGGGCTCTCTCTCCTCTGTGTTGGGTATGATATCTCCAGTGAGTCTTCTACACCTCGCCGAGTGCTCTCTCTCCTCTGTGTTGGGTGTGATGTCTCCAGTGAATCTTCTACACCTTTCTGAGGGCTCTCTCTGTGTCAGGGTTTGATGCCTCCAGCACTCTGGCAGTTTAGAGCTCAGCTTCAGCCTTTGCTGCCTGTTAGTGCAGGAACTTGAGGTCCGCCAGAAGTGAGAGATTGGGGCTTCTCAGGTCTTTTCCTGGGTGGGCCAGAGCCTTGCTCATGCCCACGACCTGCGAGGTCACAGGAATATCTCAGAGTGTTTGAAGTCCCCTGTAAACATCTCTTTTTCAAGATCTTCCTGTTACGTTTTCCGGACAGTCTCTTATATCTGCAACTGCTATCACTTTCTCAGGCAGCTGTGAGGTTAAACAACTGTCACTTACCATTTTCCACACACACCCTGGCTGAAGACTTTCCCTGAGGAGTTTCTGGATCAGGTGAGATGATAACAAGACCTGTGCATGGGGCTTTTCCAAGGTGCTGCCCAACAGATGAAATAGGGTCAGTTCTCTGGGGTTGGGGCTTTTTGCTGCTCCCTAAACTGGGACTCTCCAGTTGCTACAAGACTGCTGGTTTTGGGAACAAACATGGTTGTGGGGTTTCTGGTTTTGAAGGCTGCTGCAGGCCAGGGAGGGGTGATATGGGACAAGTCAGAACCACAAAGCTCACCGACCTACCAAGACTCACCTGCTGTTCTTGAATAAACACGGCTCACATTTTTGCAGGTCTTCAGATAATTTTTAGAGTTCTGGAAGAGTTATTTTGGTATTTTTTCCCAGTGTTCTCATTGCTTTTAAGATGGAATTGAGTTTTAGAGGTCTTTGAGATTTTGGATGTGTCACTCTGTATTCTATTTTTAAATTTAAAAAATTCTGTTATCTCTGTATAAATTATTTTAGTTTACAGTGTATTATATATAATAATAATAGAATCATCCTGCCATTTATCTTCTTATCAATAATATATTTTTGAATGTAGTTTTTGACTATTATTGTTCATTTGTTTTTCAAAGTTAATTTTGGAATACTGCCTTCATATTCTGAAAATAAATCTTTTGATATTTGATTGAGACCCTTAAAAGGATGGATTCATATGGGAAGAATTACAGTCTCTGGGGTTTTGATTAAATATTCAGTTTCAGGAACAGTAGTATGGCTCTCCATTTATTCAAGTCTTCTTTTCTGCTCTTTAGTACTATTTTTTGCTTATTTTACAAATGTCCCACATACTTATTTATGAGTTTATTTCAGTTATAAATGGGCTACTACTTGGTTATGTCTTCAGTAGTCTAAAGCCATTTTTCAGAATTCATTTAGTTCTTCAGGGACCATATTAGTGAGTTAAATGAATATATAATAGGGACCATTACCCTTGCATTCCTAAGACCTTTAAGGGTGGCACTAATCCCACCTCCCCACCTACCCTTAGAATATGGTATTGTTTCAGACTCATTATTTTGGCCAGTGATGCGGCTTCCACGTGGTCTTCCCCATTATCGCCTCTCCTCCAAATGCCAAGAACCCAATATGGGGACCGACTCAGGGGCTGCCTGCACTCTGGGGTAGGCAGTCTCGGAGGAGACCTCCACAGCACTCTCAGCATCTGGGACAGAAAGCTTCCTGCTAAGTAAGGGGTCTTGGTGGTGTATCTTTCTGTTTATTGCATAATTTGATCTCATTTATTTAAAATGTTTATGCATGTACCTGCATATAAAAATAAGTACACATACATTTCCAAAAACTTACAATAAAATACTATAACCAAATATCTTCAAAATGCATTCAGAACTCTTTTTCCTAAGCTTAGAAATATAGCCTTGAAGTGTGCTTTGAAACTCATGTTCCTCTCTCTTTCCCACCAGACACTCCCTTGTCCCATGCATGCTTATCTAACTGCATGGTTACTTAACACTCCCAGAGGCTCATCTTAAACCAGGCATGGGCCCCTGTTGTGAAATCCTCCCACTTAGGGGGAGTCATGAATAATGAGTTCACCACCACTAGGCTGCAGTCAAGATAATGACGACAAGACCTCCAGACGCCCAAGACAGCCCTCAGAACGAGACATGCAGGCCCTTACCCAGCACGACCCCCACGTGTTTCTCATACTAAGTTTCCCTTCTTACACCCTGCACCCAGCCTGCAATTGAAGATGGTTTCTTCATGACTTGAGCCCTGACATCTCCCCAGCTGCTGGCTGGGGAGTAAAGTTACTTCCCTCTCCCCATACCTCACCTCTTGTATTCAGCATGACAGGTGGTGAGCAGCTTGGCCTGAGTTTACTGCAACATCATGTTCTAAAACCTATCAGTTGAGGGGGGATTATTTTGTCTATGAAACTATCTCTGTCTCTATCTTATTTTGGGTTCCTGCAGAAGCAGACTCTGATTCAAGGACTTGTGATTCTATCTTCTTGTAGACAAATTCAGGAAGCACAAGTGAGGGAGTGGGGAAATGAGACAGGGACGGAGAAAGCTGATAAGGGTTGTGCATATGAGTGGGTCACTGGGAATCCACCTGGCTGGAGGCCCTTTAAGAAACTCCATGGAACACACCCAGAATTGTCTCACCAGAAGGTGGGGAGGTGGAGGCATTTATTCACTGACTCCCACCTCTGTTGGTTGAGGGTTTTCCTTGGTACCCTGCCCCTGAAATTCTGGCATATGTCCCCACTTAGTGGAGCAAATACTGGTGGTGCTGGAGAAAGTTCAGCAGAGAAGCAGACAGGTGCAAATACTTGAGGCAGGAGGCTGTCACCAAGCTGGGAACCAGCTATTACATCTTCACATGACCTCAGGCGAACTGAGGAGATTGGTCCCATCAACAGTGTCTGCTATAACCATATAAATGATTCTAAAAAGTCACAGGTCTCCAAATGTATTTGGAATGGAAAAGTGATTTACCTAATTTTCCCCAAGCCAGTCTGGTATGGTGGCAGGGATAATCCGTATTGGCAAGGGTCAATTTCAGATCTAATGTTTCAGCATGGTTCAGAAACGTCTGACAGCACATCTCTAGTTCCTACTAGCCACGTGTCATTGTGAGACTGCCTTTTAATGCACGGATTCCCCATTCCATGTTGTTATGATTGAACATAATTAGGGAAGCCTTCTTGATGAGAATGCTCTTAAATGAAAAGAAAGTCTGATCTATGGCAAATACATTCTCTCTGGTGATTTAATGTGACAGACAGAATAAACTGACCTAAAAACTTAGAAAACTTTTAAAAAAATTCTAATTTCCAAATTCAAATTGGCTATAGTGAGTTAATCAGGGAGTAGAGAGAGAGAGAGAGAGAGAGAGAGAGAGAGAGAGCATGGTTTGTTTCCCCACCGTAGCCTAGTTTCAATACCGTGGCTTTAGGTATGCTTGTTTTAAACACTGTCCTTGATGTCTGGAAGCTCACATGGACACTTGTACATGTGGGTGTCCAGCTCAGTGCCATGCCACCTGTGGAAAAGGGCAGCAGGCCCACAGGAAGCGTCATGAGGTGTGGGCATCTTTGTAACATGACCGGGCAGCTGGGCAGAGACCCTAATTATTCCCAATCATTTGCACCTCCCATTTCTCACCTAGTATATTTCAGTCCACCCCATGAACCTTGGGTTGTCCTCATTCTAGGGTCTCTTCTGCAATCTTTGTCAATCCACAAGAGGATACAGACTAAGGCTGATTGAGAGGCAGAGAGGAGACACAATAAGTGTTTTCTGAATGGGATTGTTTTTTGAATTTGCCCTAAGCGAGGAGCATCTACTGGAATGAATGCTAACGCTACATTCAGAGTATGGGGCCCCAGTAAATAAGGACTCCCACAAGGTCCTGGGGCTCTGCAAGGTCTTTCCTAGTCATGCTGCCTTCTTGACTGGGGGAGGCACGGCAAGGATTCGTGGGCAGAGCTCATGACTTAGCCACCCTCTCTCGACAGAGCAAGGACACCTGCTCCATATGTTTGCTTTCATTATTAATAACATGTTCACATATCGGATGAATATTATACCAAATTAGCCTAATTATGTATGGCAGCTCATTTTCGGAGTAATAGGCAAGTATTCAGAGGCTTTAAAACATTGTGGAGAACACTCAAATTACAGTTGTGAGGCTTTGTTTGGGGTGTGGGAAAGGAAGGGAGGTGGCAAGTCTGGTGGGCTTCTAGGGGGAATCGCCTCATAGAGGAAGGAGCTAATGTCTTTATATTCAGGAAGCTCACTGGAGCATTCCTGAATAGATACCATGCCCTTCAGCAAAAACTTGCCCACAGGGTCCTTTTCCAGATGAACTTCCCATTGCCTCCTTCTAAACCCTCTTTATGCCACCTCTGAGTGACTGCCTGAGCCACGTGCTTTTCACATAGGTTCTCTTTAGCTGCCACCTCTAGACAATTGCTCCTGGCCACCAGGAGCACTGCTGACTCTGGGACCACATCTCACTAACACAAAACACCGTGTGCTCAGCTCACAGTGTCTGCCTACTTTCCCACTGTTCTCTGTCTCTGAGGCTCCAGCCCCATCTCAGCATCATCTTTTCCCACCTGGAAAACTCCAGTACTGTCCTAATTCTGTCTCTGCTACCACTTGTGTGGTACTACTCTTTTTTTTTTTTTTTAAATAGGATCTCTGTCCCCCAAGCTAGAGTGCAGAAGGGAGATCAGCGCTCACTGCAGCCTTGACCTCCTGGGCTCAAGTGATCCTCCAGCCTCAGGCTCTTGAGTGGCTGAGACCACAGGCTCATGTCACTGTGCCCAGCCTCCCTCTACTCTTTGTTTCCAAGCAGCTACTAGATCCCCAGTGAATCTCATCACAAACACATTTGTGGCATCTGAGGGGGAACAGTCTTCACTGTGCAGGACTTTACTATCCATTGAAGGGTGTTTAGCATCGTTGGACATCCCCAGTGCTGATAGTGTGCTCAAAGCATTGTGACAGCCACAAACGTCCCTACAGTTTTGTCATGTCTTCTGGGAGTGGCCGGACTGCCTCTGTTGAGATCTGTTGCTAACAGAATATTTTTACGGGCAAAAATATATATCTCATCCTTGGTTAAAATCCTTCAATAATTAAAAATAATCCCTAAAATGGAAGTTTCTGTGACTTTGCATTTTTCTCAGGATAAACTGCACTTGTGGCCGTGCCCCTCAGGCCTGGCTCTGCCTTTCCACTGACTGTGTTCCAGCCATGCTGACCTTGCTTCCAAGCCCAGCTCAGGCCCAGGCCTCCTAAGGCCTTTCCCCCACAGGCTGTTTTCCCACCTGAGTGTCCATCCTGCCTCCTCCCGCACCCTCCTCTCCACGCAGAGGCTTCTCCTCTCTGCAGGCCGCAGCACGGCGAACACCTTCTCTGCAGCCCTCCCTGGTCCCGATGACTATAGAAGAGGCCCCCCACCCTGGTTTCTTTTACCACTTCCTCCCATTTTACCTCGACTGAGCTTTCTTGATTTGCAATCCCAGGTATATTGATTTGCACACTGGTTTATTATTTGTCTTCTGTTGCTGGCCCCATAAGGGCAGATAGAGCATCTGTTCTGCTCATGGGTCTGTGCCTTGCTGAGACCTGAAGACAGCTGGTGGCTGAACGCTTACAGACCCACATGTATTTCAGGGGGCCGGCTGTAAAGGAGTGCCTTTATAGTGCCTTTAAAGGGAGCCCCAAAGCATCTCTACCCTAGTCAATGCAAACAAACGGTGCTCTGTGTGTCTAGGTACCAAAGGGCCTGAGACAGTCCCCCAAAGTAGAGACAGGAGGAAGCAGGCAAAAGTTTTCTGCACTTGAGGCCAGTTTGGAAGTGGCCAGGAGAAGGCTCCTGGATCTGAAGGAGACATGGATGTCAGAATGACTGTGGACCTGACGCCTCCCTGATACCAAGACCCAGATGAGGAGTTGCCCTGTCCCCCACCGCCACATGGGCTATCTGAGATCCCCCATCCAGAAGAAGAAGGTGGGGGAGGAGGAAACACTTTTAATCCTGAAACTTCTGCATTTACCCGGAAGAAAATGAGTTTATCTGGAGGTAACTATATGACACTTTTGCGTTGGACAAAAATGTGAACTGTAAAAAATTGAGTTCAGTTACAGAAAGTTACATTTTTGCACACTGAGTATTGTGATGAAAACTTTAGCCCATGTAGTGATGATGTTAATAATAATTATCCTGATTTACACTCTATAGTAACTTTACATAATGGTGTCTGATCCTTACAATGACACCCTGAGGCTGCTGAAGAGCTGGACTCCGAATACAGCTGTTCTGTCTGGAAGTTTGTCTCTTTGTTGCTGGGCTCTGTGCTGCATCCTGGAGTGTTCAGGGAAGAGTCAACATTTAGATCAAGAAACATGAAGCCTGTCTTCGAATCCTGGGTTGATGGCCTGCCTGTCTAACTTACATGTTGTCCATAAAAAGTGGTGGAGATCTGAGATCTGGGAGATCTGAGATTTCCCAGACACCCGTGGGCCACCAGAAGCTCAAGATCTCCCAGCACTCCTCCTTGGCATCCCTCAGCCTAGCCCCAGGAATAAGGCTCACAGTGGTTGATGGGTTTCCAGCAGTCCTTCTGCAGCAAGCCTTCAGACTTAGAGATGCCTTCTTCTGGAACTATTTTCCTCAGCTGGCTGTGGCCTGAAGCCATAGTGCAAACACCCTTCTCCTGGACTCAGGGACTTGAGTTTGGTAGCCAAACTCAACGAGCCAAACTCGTTAGGCTGCTAGTCCTATCACCAAATCTTACAAGCTATTGTCAAGGCTCCCTCAAATTTGAGGTTGAATGATGAAATTAATGATGCCATTAATGGTAATATCACCAATAGCAACATTTATTGAATATGTATTACATGCCAGGCACTATGCTAAGCCCTTTCCTAGACTTGCTCATTTAGCTTTTGCAATAATGTGATGTAGGAGCTACCATTATTGTCTTCATTTCACTGATAGTGAATTTAAGACTCAAAGACATTGTTTAAAAATAACATCCACAGTTGTGTAGCTGCACCTTGGTCTGTCTGGTCTACAGTGGGCTTCTCAATCAACATGCCACACCTTCCAGCCATAGTCGTGGTCATTGTGGCTGCCCCTATATGCCAGTACTGTGCAAAATGCTTAATGACTAAGGTTGGTTCTAAAGTTACATGGAGGGTGTGACAGTAGAAATACATAGGTAACTCCAAATCACTGCTAAAAGGAAAAAGAAAGAAAAAGGAAAACCAGAATCAGTTGTTGGCGGGTGAGTTGGGCCTCATCAGTGTGAGCGTCAGAGGTGGCAAAGGGATCACAGGGGCCTGGGATGCCCTCACTTTTGTAGCTGGGCTTGGACACAGGCTGCTAAGGCTCTTCTGCCATCCCTGTGAGCAGAGCAGATGCCACATGTTCACCCGGCTCTGTGATGAGGCTCCTGTTGTTCCTGACGAATCCACTGCTAGCGTAATCCAGAACTGACAACTTTATTTCCAAAACCTACAATTACTTCGCCTGGTAGGAGTTGGTGCCATAGTTTATAGATGGAGATGTAAAGTGCAGAACCTTAAGTGAGATGCCTGAGGAAGGACAACATCGTCTAAGCAGTGGCGCTAGGGTTTAAACCCGGACCTGTCCCATTCTGATAACATGACATCTCCATTTCTCTGCAGATCCATCACTATCAGTCTTTGAAACTTTCCTTTTTAATTTTATTTATTTAGTACAGCAATAAGACAGATTTCAGGGGCTTGGGAGAAACCGTTTTGCCATCCTAACACACACATACACACACCCACACACATACATATACACACGCATGTCTTCTGTGTAAAAATCTGTTAAGAATTATATGAATAATATGTTCAGAGATTCTCCTCTTATTTCAAAATTTCTCCCGCATAGGGATGAGGGTGGCTAAAGTGTCGCTGGCGTGACAATGGCACAGTTTGTAACAATGTTCTGCAAATCTTCTGATCATCAGAATTATCTAGGGAGCTCTTAAAAACAGCGTGGGCTGGGTCCCACCCCATAGTTTTGGCAGCAGTGGGGTAGAGAAGGAATCTGTTTTTAACAAACCATATCCCTCCACAGGTTTGGTAGCCATTGATTTAAAAGACAGCGCTCTGGCCTGGGAGCTCAGGGTCTTGGGCTCCTGTCAGGGCTCTGTCAGTGACTTGCTTCATGACTTTGGTAAGTACCCTCCTCTGTGCTGGACTTTGTTTCTCCGACTATAAAATGAAGGGAATTGGAATAAATTAGGAATCTCAAACTGGATTCCTGTAGGATCATATGTGTTTCAATTCATGACTTGTGCCCAGAGATGATATTAAAGATAATTCCAAAGAATGGTGCAGGCAGGGCTAAAGGAGGGGAAAAGGAGAAGGTGATGGGTAAAAGGAACAAAGTTTCAGGTACGCAAGATGAGTAAGTTCTGGGGATTTACCTAAGAGCACAATGCCTGTATCTAACGATACTGTGTTTTATGTTTATAATTTGCTAAGAGGGTGTATGTTATGTTAAATGTTCTTACCACCTCTCCCCCAACAATTAACACTAATAATAATAAAGGGGGTGGGAGGAATCTTTGGGAGGTGATGGATGTGTTTGTGGCCTTGATGGTGGTGATGGTTTCACAGGTGTATACATATCCAACCAACTTATTGAGATGTATACATTAAATATGCACAGCTTTTTACATGTCAACCACATCTCCATAAAGTTTTTTTTAAAGAGAAAAAGAAGGCTGGGTGCGGTTGCTCATGCCTGTAGTCCCAGCACTTTGGGAGGCCAAGGCAGGCAGATCAGGTCAGGTCAGGATTTCGAGACCAGCCTGGCCAACATGGTGAAACCCTGTCTCTACTAAAAATACAAAAATTAGCTGGTGTGGTGGTGGGTACCTGTAATCCCAGCTACTTGGGAGGCTGAGGCAGGAGAATCGCTTGAATCTAGGATGCAGAGGTTGCAGTGAGCCGAGATCACACCACTGCACTACAGCCTGGGCAACAGAGCAAGACTCCATCTTAAAAAAAAAAAAAAAAAAAAGGAAAAGAAAAGAAAGAAAAGAAAAGAAAAAAGAGGCTGGGAGCAGTGCCTCACGCCTGTAATCCCAGAACTTTGAGAGGCCGAGGCAGGTGGAACACAAGGTCAGGAGTTCAAAACCAGCCTGACCAATATGGTGAAACCCTGTGTACTAAAAATACAGAAATTAGCTGGGTGTGGTGGTGGGTGCCTGTAGTCCCAGCTACTGAGGAGGCTGAGGTGGAGGTTGCGGTGAGCCGAGATCTCGTCACTGCACTCCAGCCCGGGTGACAGAGTGAGACTCTGTCAAAAACAAAAAACAAAAACAAAAAAAACAAAAAACAGAAGAGTAGTGCAGGCACTGACTAAGCGACGCTGGCCATGGTGCTGAAACAGGATTCTTTTTTTTTTTTTAAATTAACGTGGAGAGATTTTTATATTTATTAATTTTTCTTTTTTCTTTCTTTTTAAATTTCAACTTTTATTTTAAATGTGGTGGGGTACATGTGCAGGTGTGTTACATGGTTATACTGTGTGATGCTGAGGTTTGGGGTATGACTGATCTCATCACCCAGATAGTAAGCATAGTACTCAATAAAAAGTTTTTCAAAGCATGTATCACTCCTGTCCCCCCTGAAGTAGCCCCCAGTGTCTATTGTTTTCATCTTTATGTCTATGTGCACCTAATGTTTAGTATCCACATATAAGGGAGAGTATGTGGTATTTGGTTTTTGTTCCTGCATTAATTTACTGAGGATAATGGCCTTCAGCTCCATCCATGTTGCTGCAGAGGACATGATTTTATTCTTTTTTATGGCTGTGTAGTATTCCATAGCATGCATATATACATATGGGATATATCTAGCTGGGATATATATATATAAAATATATATATAGCTGGGATATATATGTAATATGTATATTATATATATATTATATACATAATATATATATATTTATATCACATTTTCTTTAGTCAGTCTACCATTGATGGGCACCTGGGTTGATTCCGTGTCTTTGCTATTGTTAATGGTGTTGCAATACACATAATAGTACAGGTGTCTTTTTGGTAGAATGATTTATGGTAGTTCTATTTTAACTCTTTGAAAAATCTCCATACTCTTTTCCATAGAGACTGTACTAATTTAAATTGCCATCAATAATGTATAAGCATTTTCTTTTCTCCACAATCTCATCAATATTTATTTTTTGACTTTTAATAGCCATTTTAACTGGTGTGAAATGGTATCTAATTATGGTTCTGATTTGCATTTCTGTGATGATTAGTAATGATGTGCTTTTTTTAAATATGCTTGTTGGCTGCTTGTATGTCTTCTCTTGAGAAGTGTCTGTTCATGTTCTTTTCCCACTTTTTAATGGATTTTCCTCTTGCTTGTTGATTTATGAAACAGGATTCTTGAGGTGATCCTTTGGTTAGTTGTTTGCCCTTTAGTTGCTGAATGATGGAGCAGTCTGACAGGTTCTTGGGCAGACCACAGGTGCCAGGATGGTGGGGAGGTTATTTAGGGGGTTTAGGATAATGACTATTTACCTATTTATTTATCATGAGGGGGGATCTCACTCTGTTGCCCGGACTAGAATGGGGTGGCACCGTCACGGCTCACTGCAGACTTGAACTCCTGGGCTCCTGCAATCCTCCCACCTCAGCCTCCTGACTAGCTGGGACTACAGGCATGCATCACCATGCCTGGCTAATTTTTTATTTATATTTTTGTAAAGACGGGACCTTGTTATGTTGCACAGTCTGGTCTCAAACTTACAGGCTCAAGTGATCCTCCTGCCTTGGCCTCCCAAAGTGCTGAAATTACAGGCATGAGCCACTGCACCTGGCCTGTTTACCAATTTAAGTGGAATGATTTTAATATTTAACAATCCTGACAGCTGAGCTGGTGAGTACCAACTGACTACCAATCTTGCCTGAATAGTAATTTTATTATTATTATTTGGTTTTATTACTTTTAAAATACTAATTACTTGTTAATATTGAAGAACGGGAGAATTTTTACTCATAAACCCGGATATATAGCTTCTCATGAAAAAGTCTGGCCACACTGGATCTGAACTTCTGCCTTGTAACTGAAGAGCAGTTATTCATTTGGACTTAGCAGGTCCTGGCCAGGTGACTGTAGTCATTTCAATCTGTGATTCCTGGGCTAATGTGATTCTTTTGATCTTGAAGCACGAAGTCTTTGGATTCTTTTGCTTTTCAAGCTTATTCCTGAATGAGGTGAAATGGGCCAGCAGGTGGGAACTATGCTGGAAAACTGGGCCCTGTGAAGAGTCAGTGACTTTAAGGTGAGATTTGAAGCCTATTAAAGCTGATGGAACCTCTTTAAGCTACAAATGACCCCTCGTCAGGAGCTGGGTGAGGCCGGCCTTCGGTGCAGGCTAATCCCAAGCATGTTTCACTGAAACCTCTGAGTCACTGGCACTAGGAGGTGGTGTGCCGGCCTAACTCGTACTTTTTCCAGAGGTGACATGCCTGTCCTTCATGCCACTAACTATATCTACAGCTTCTCGCTTATCTTGCTTTTAGCCTCAATTACAGGAATGGCTTGTCAATTTGACTTTAATTCTGGATTACCTCCTTGAGACGGTAAGTATCTGTCAGCAGAGGCTCTCACACTAAAGATCAAATCCCCTCTGCCTCTGGAGTTCTGACCTTTTGCCTGACAGCCTTTCCCCAAAGACCTGGATTCCCAACCCTGTTCTCATTTTCACTAATGAAAAACAGGAATCCCTAAACCTGATTTTTTCCAAGAATCAGAGATGAATTGTTGACTCTGCTCAGTGAAGGGTTGATCGTGTGTTACACACTGAATAACAGCAGCAGCAACAGCAGCAATAATAAATATTTCCTCCATTTTTCCTCAATTATTTCTGAGGTCCTATTACCATATGCTGTGGTAGGCTTTGGATGATGGTGAATAAGTCATACACAGTGATTTTGAGACTTAAAGTCTTATGAAAAAGCCTATATTAGGCTGGGATGCCTCAGAAGCAGATCCTGAGGCAAGGATTCCAGTGCAAGTAGTTTACTTTGTAGGTTCAGGTGACACTGGTAGAGATGTGGTGTAGTGACACAGAAAAGAGAAGGTAGTCAATAAAGGGGGTGCTATTAAGCCAGATGCCACAGTGAACTACTGAAGCTTAAACCCATGGGAAGCTAAAAATATGTAAAAACACATACTTCAGAATCATTCCTCCCAAAGGGTAAGAGATTGGGGTGTTTATGCATCAACTCCAGAGAATAACTGGTCGACTGCTGCTGCCACAGGCTGTTAATTCTTTAGCATTTATAGCCTGCAAGACAATCGCCTTCCGGGATTCCAATAAAAGGTCTCAGAACCAGAGACACAGAAACTGGTTGAACCCCCTAAAATGAGAGGCTGTAGGGGAGGCACTAACAACATCTGCCATAGGGACCAACATTCATCAAAGATTAACCCAGAAAAACCTATAAAATGACAACCGTGATAAGATTTCTAAGGAGAGATGCATTTAGTAGGGAGATTTTACCTGGTCATATTTATTTGAATAAAAGCTGTCCATATGTAGTTTATCAGATATTTCAAAACTCCATGAGATTCGGTGACTTGCCAGTCAGAGGCAGAGCCAGGACTTGAACCCAGGGTCCCAAGGTGGAACCCCTGCTTAGTCTATCATCCTACTTTTTCCAGAAATGAAATCATCTATTCTTGACTACATACAGAGTAAAACAGCAGGCAGCTGTGGCCAGAGAGAATTAAAGAACAATGTTGCTGCACCCTGAGGGAAGCCTTTCTTTAACTGCATAAACAGGCAGCTATCTCTGTATTCCTGTAATTGTATATATTTTTTGGTAGCTCTGCATATTCCAAGAGGTGAAGAAGAGCCAAACTACCTCCAAGGGAGAGGAAATCTTTTTTTTTTTTTTGGCCTCTCTGCCTTTTCATTAACACCTAGAGCAAATTCCCAGCCTTCCAATGTCTAGGAAGTTAATAGAAGTATCTGGCCCCACTTCCAAGCATTGCTGATTTTTATTTCATGAGCTGGACACAATTTTCATGACTGATTATGTGCTGAGCTCCAATGTTGCTATTACATAACCATCTGCAACAAAAATATTCAGTAACAATGTGTCCAAAAAATTATAGTGCCAGAGAATTAGGACCAAATGGAATGTTATGTTTCATAGTTAAAATAAATCCCTTTCTCGACATGGCCATCTCAGGAGGGCTAAAATCTGGTTTTGAATGCTTCCTAAGACTGGATGGTTTAATGGACATAAAGGAGAAGTTTCTGGATTTTTTCCTGGATAAACAATGAGCAGCTAAGTTAATTAGAGGTTTGAACCCCTGGGAAGAACAGCTCGAAGAGAACCAAGGTCATTTATGCCTGCTTGTCTATGCACAGATGAACAGATCCCAGCTAAGCTGTGCTGGTGCTGTGCTGCTTGTTTTAAAATCAGAGGCAAGCTCATGTTTCGGAGTGTCCACATTTTCTCTAGGACTCACTTAACATATTTACCCAGGGTGGTGCTGAGGTCTTTGAAATTAGATCAAATGCTCTTAATTTGCAATGACTATGTTTGGAAATAGGAAATTATGACTCATCTTTGAAGAAGTTGAATCCTTCATTTAGGTGCATGACTTTTTAACAGTTGAGTGTTAAAAACACCAACTGTTTTTCCTGTGCTCTTATCCCACTCACAACAATCAACACAGAAGATTTCTACGACCAAATATGTGAAGGTTCCCTCACCATACATAGCACGCAAGCAGTCAGTTTGCAGTAGACACCAGCTGGGTATCCTCCGATTCAATTCAGTTCTGACACAGCCTAGCTGAAGAGAGCATCAGGTTCTACAGGGTGAGGAGGGCTCTGTACCACAAGACAGCCCCTGCCTCCAAAGCCAGGTACAAGCCCCAGGTTATTTTGCCTGTGCTTCTGACAGCCCAGCTATAAGTCAGGGTTTTTGTGGATCCCTCTTTGGGTTTGATTAGTTTGCTAGAGTGACTCACAGAAGTCAGGGAAACACTCGTTTATCAGCTTATTTTAAAGAATATTACAGAAGATGCAGCTAAACAGATTCATATGGGATACATGGGGGAAGGGGCACAGAGCTCCCATTCCCTCCCTAGTGCACCACCCTCTAAGAACCTTCACATGTTCAACTCTCTGGAAGCTCTCTGAACTTAGTCTTTTTGGTTTTTTATGGATGCTTCATTACAGTGGCATGATTGATGAAATTATAGGTGATCAACTTATTCTTCAGCCTCTCTCTCCTCCCTGGAGGTTGGGAGTGGGGCTGAAAATCCCAAACTGTCTAGTCGTGCCTCTGTCTTTCCATTGACCACACCCATCCTGAAGCTACCTAGGGCTGCCAGCTATCAGCCAATTCATTGGTATACAAGAGACATCACTTTGGAAATATTAAGGACTTAGGGGTCATATGCTAGGAAACAGGGTTGAAGATTTTTCTTAGTCTGATTGTGTTGCCATAAGGGAATACCTGAGGATGGGTAATTTATAAAGAAAAGAGGTTTATTTGGTTCATGATTCTGCAGGCTGTACAAGCATGGTGCCAGCATCTGCTTCTATGAGGGCCTCAGATGAAAACAGTGGAAGATGGAGGGGAGGTAGTGTGTGGAGTGATCACATGGTGAGAGAAGGAAGTAAGAGGGCTAGCAGGAGGGGCCAGCTCTTGTCAACAACCAGTGCTCTTGGGAATGAAGAGTGAGGACCCATTTACTCCTGCAAGAAGGGCATCAAGCCATTCATGAGGAATCCAGCTCCACAGCCCAAACCCTCCCACCAGGCCTCACCTCCAACACTGGGGATCAAATTTTAACTTGAGACTTGGTGGGGCAAAACAAACCATAAACAAGACATATCAAAGACCAACTCTGCATATTTTATAATGTCACAACAGTGCATGCCATGAGCCTGAGGAGAACTGAGTTTCAGAGAAACTGAGTTTAGAGATTCTCTCATTTCACCCTCATCTCAAAAAGGAAAATAAGTCATTGTGTGAAAAAGACACCTGCAGTTGTATGTTTACCACTGCACAATTTACAACCACAAAGATACAGAACCAAACTAAGTGCCCATCAACTGATGAGTGGGTCAAGAACACATGGCACATATACACCATGGAATACTGTTCAGCCATTAAATATAACAAAATAATGTCTTTTGTAGCAACTTGGGTGAAGCTGGAGGCCATTATTTTAAGTAAATTTACTCTGGAATAAAAATAACAAATACCACATTTTTCACTTATATGAAGGAACTAAGCTGTGGGTATGCAAAGGCAAACAGAGAGGTATAATGAACATTAGAGACTCAGAAAAGAGGGATCATGGGAGGAGGATGAGGGATGAAAAATTACCTATTGGGTACAATGTACACTATTTGGGTGATGGGTGCAGTATGCTATAAGCTCAGACTTCACTGCTATATAATTCATCCACGTGACAAAAAAACCACTTGTACCTCTAAAGCTATTGAAATAAATAAATAAATAATAGAACCAAATAAAAATTTGTGAAAGATAGCTTTCACATAGAATCTTGCATCTTTGAGCCTCGACATGGTCAGCTGTCACTGAACAGAGGCTGCTCAGGTAGGCGAATGGGTGGCCCCCAGGCAGCCCTGTGCCCACCACCGACTCCCGCTCCTGGTCCCTGAGGCTGAGTGTCATTTGCCATTTTTCACGGTACCTGTGTTTCTGCTCTCTCATTCCTGATCCCTTCACTCAATCACATTTCCTTCTTGGCTTTGTGTGCTTTTGGATTTTCAATCTCCTAAATATATGGTCTTCTTTAAGGTTCCATCTGTCTTTAAAATTCTGCCATTCTGTCTCAAAAGTTCATGCAGCAGGCCTCTTACAGACATGGAGTGTCTGACGTGATGATTTCAGTGCCATGTTTCTTGAGGGAATGGCGCTTCCTGATGGTGCTTCATCGAAAGCCACCTGCTTCTCTTATTTGGGTGACTAACTTGAAGCATGGAATGGAAAGTGATGAACTGGACAGGTGCATCATTTGGTTTTTATTCCTCTAAAGCAAACAGCTCTAACTCACCCTGGCTTTGGCTGAAGTTGAAATCTATTGGTCACATGATGACTGAAAAGACTAGAGTTAGGTGAACTCTTGATCCAGGGGCTCTCATGAAGGCACTGGGCTCAAGTTCTCTTCATTCAGTGGCTATTATCTTCCCTTTTGGCTCTAAGAACAAACTCCACTTGTTAGATGACTGCCAGTGGCTCAAATCCCTCATTGTTTCCAGTTTAAGCCTGGTGGAAAAGAGAGTATGCTTTTCTTCTCAAAGGGCCCACTAAAGTCTCATTGTCTCTCTCTGACTCCGAACGTGCCATGTCTGTTCTTTAACCAATTTCCATGTCCATGGGAATGGGACTTACTGGCTGGTCAGTCCTGTGTCCCATGCCCTCTCCTGCAGTCAAGGGTAGAGTCAGTCCCACCAGACATTCATGGACTGGGAGTGGGAAGGGGTGATTTCCTACAAGAGAACAGGGAAAAATTATCCAAAGAACAGAGAATGGATGCAGTGTATCAAAAATCATATATGTCCATCCATCACATTTGGGTTTCTTTTGCCTGAAACAAGTTATCAGAAGGCCCTGAGTGCATAGAAACCATTGTTCTTAAGAGTAAGGACATCCAACCCTGTAATCCCAGCACTTTGGGGGTCCAAGGCCTGTGGATCACCTGAGGTCAGGAGTTCGAGAGCAGCCTGACCAACATGGTGAAACCCTGTCTCTACTAAAAATACAAGAATTATCTGGGCGTGGTGGTGCATGTCTGTAATCACAGCTACTCAGGAGGCTGAGGCAGGAAAATCACTTGAACCTGGGAGGCAGAGGTTTCAATGAGCCGAGATCATGCCACTGCACTCTAGCCTGGGCAACAGAGTGAGATTCCATCTCAAAAAAAAAAAAAAAAAAAAAAAAAAAAAAAAGAAGGCATCATCATGCCTGAATCACTAGCAGTGAAATTGAAATAAATTATTCATAAAATATATTTTTTCGTCAAATATCTAAAATTACTACAACAACCTCTCAATTTAGTAAACAGTTTTTTTAAAGCAGCATCAAATGCGTGGTTTGATATTAGAAAGACCAAGAGGTATTCTGAATATTTCATCTTCCAGCAGGTTGTCTGACAAGTATCGGGAGCCGTGGAGTGGTCTTCCTCTGGAGAAGTTCCACGTGTGTGATAGTGATGATGATGGCAGCATGGCCTTTGGGAAAGCACTCAATACATTAGTTAGTGGCATACACTCCATGCATTCACTGCTCAGTGCTTCAGATGCACACATACCTTTATTCATTCACTCATTCATTTAATAGTTTTTGAATATCTAACTTCTGTCAGGATTTACAGCAACTTTTTCTGTGAAGGGTGGGTAGTAAATATCTTAGACTTTGTGGGCTACACACTGACTCTATCACATAATCTTCATTTCCTCACCAACTGTTTAAAAATGTAAAAACCATTCTTAGCTTTGGGGCCACACAAAAACAGGCAGAGAGCTAGATTTGGTGTGCAGGTATTATTTGCTGAACACCTCTAGAATGCAGGTGATATGAATTATTGATTGAGTAAAAAAGATGAAGATCTCTGCCCTTATGAAATTTTAATTCTAGTGTTCATTAAATTCTCAGAAAAATCCTATTATAGTTATCATTTAGCTCTCTTTCAGAGATAAGGAAAGAGAGTAGCGGCTCAAGGTCACAGAATTGGTAAGAAGAAAAGCTGGGCCGTGAACCCAGATCTGACTCCCAAGCTTACACTCGTGAGTTTTGTGTTTTGCTCCATCACTGGCTGCACCATTCTCCAGGATGGCCTCAAGTCAATTAATTCAGCAAAGATACTAGAGAGTCTACGTGTGGGAGGCACTTCTATATGTAAAGGAGGGTGAGGAAGGTGGTGTTCCAGGAACACAGACTGAAAGGTCCAAGGAAAGCCAGAAGCCAGGAATAGAAGGCATTTGAATAAAAATGACAAATGCTTTCAAGAGACCAGGTGAAGCGGGGATTGAAATCTTGCCACTGGTCTAGGAGTGGTAACTCATGCCTGTAATCCCAACGCTTTGGAAGGCTCACTTGAGCTCACGAGTTCCAGACCAGCCTGGGAAACATGGAAAGACACCTTCTGTACAACAGATAAAAAATCAGCCGAGCATGGTGGCTCATGCCTGTAGTCTCAGCTACTCAGGAGACTGAGATGGGAGAATTGCTTGAGATGAGGAGGTTGAGGCTGCAGTAAGCCATGATCACACACTCCAGCCTGGTGGACAGAGCAAGACTCTGTCAAAAAAAAATAATGAAAGAAAGAAAGAGAGAAAGAGAAGAAAGAAGAAAGAGAAGAAAGAGAGAAAGAAAGAGAGAGAGAAAGAAAGAGAAAGAAAGAAAGAAAGAAGAAAGAAAGAAAGAAAAAGAAAGAAAGAAAGAAAGAAAGAAAGAAAGAAAGAAAGAAAGAAAGAAAGAAAGAGAAGGTCATAGGAGTTAGAAACATGGTCTTCTTGTGCCCATGATAAGAGCTCTTTGGATGGAGACATGAGGATGAAGCCAATTCAGGGTGGATTCAGGAGAGAATGGGAGTGGGAGGAGGTAGAGGTGGGTAGGTAGACAACTCAAATATTTTTGAAGACTGGCTGTGAAGAGGAGGGAAAAGATAGAACAGACTCTGAAGGAGTGTGTGAGGTAGACAGTTTCTTCTTTTAAAGGTAGAAGATACTGAAGTATTTTGCAGGTTAACAGAATATATACAAAGATGAAGGGGATGGTGAAGATACAGGAGGGGCAGAGAACAAGAGAGTCAGTGGGGTCCTTCATGAGGATGAAGGGGTTGAGGTGCACAGCTCAAGCAGAGCAGTGGGCCTTTCGCACAGATGGGGAAGGACCTTCCTCAATTGTACGAGGACAGAAAGAGAGGAGGCAGTGATGCTGCAAGGTTGATAGACTTGGTAGATGGATGACAAGGGTCTCTATTTAGTGGCTTCTGAGGATTGCATCTTTCTCAAGTGCAGTATTATGTCCCTGAGCCAATGGGTCCAGAAACATGGAAGTTCAGCCTGCATAGGGTAAGAGAGGGAGACTGAGCTGAACACGTGCAAATTGCCAACTTCTTTTATTTTCTGCTTTTATTCTTTGCTGAAAATCTTTTTCATGAGTTTGGCAGACTAAAGAAGCTTGCTCTTAGAAAAGAAAGAAGCATGGTGTTCAAAGCACAGCATTCTCATGTCACAGAACTGAATAGGCTGACAGCACTTGGGTGGTTTACATTCTGAATTAGGATCTGTGAGCCAAGTGTCTAACATCCAAGGTCTCAGCAAAAGAATTCCTACTGCATGATTTCCTTGAGTCAAATTTACAAAAATCTTTAAAGAAATTTATCTAAAGCAAGTACCGAATCTAAAACCCAAGGACATCCAGTCTGCATTGAACCATCCATCTATGCTGCTCACAGCTCAATGTGTCTGTCTCTGCCACACAGATCACTTCAGTGGCAGGTGAAAAATAAAATATCCCTGCTGAATTCAAATGTGACTCCTACTAATGTTAGGGCTGGTTTTTCTTCTTAGAGATTCAACCACTGAAGTTTAGTTCTTTATATTTTTCATATCACCTAACCTGATCTCTAATTCTGTTGGATGATTGAAATGGAAAAAAAATTTGCCACGCATGGTGGCTCATTCCTGTAATCTCAGTAGTTTGGGAGGTCAAAGCAGCAGGATTTCTTGGGGCCAGGACTTCAAGACCAGCCTGGGTAACATAGCCAGACCCCGTCTCTACAAAAAATTTAAAAAATAAAAATTACTCTGGTATGGTAACATGTACCTGTACCCCCAACTACTCTGGAGGCTGAGGCAGGAGGATTTCTTGAGTCCAGAAATTCCAGGCTGCAGTGAGCTGTGATCGTGCCACTGTACTGCAGCTTGAGTAACAGAGCAAGACCCCGTCCCTGAAAAATAAAAAATTAGAAAATTAAGATAAGTTTGTGTTCACAATCTGCTTTTTTTTTTTTTTTTTTTTTTTGCTTTACAGTAAGAAATGCAAAATACAAAGAACAAAACTCCCAGGAATTAAAGAAACAGGAGCTTTATCTATGTGAATTATGGAGTCCTGGGGTTGGAGAGGACCTCAGGTTCGTGGCTGAACCTCTTCTTGATGTAAGAATCCCTCCTTCATCAGCCTCCACATAAGGCCAGTCAGGCCGGGCCCGACTCTATCAGTGATGAGGTGCTCACACCACTGTGATACGTCTTTCTCTTCTTAAAGGATTCTTCATGTAGAGTGACTTTAGTTTTCCCTTTACTTGCTCATCTTTCACTGCTGAGTTTTGTGGAATGTTTGAAACTTCCTTAAATAGAACTTATCCTCTTATGTTGGAAAATGGTTATTTTGCCATTCATGTGCTATCCCCAGCAGCTGGGGTCATGGGCTGTGAATTATTTGGTACTGGGTTTGAGTTGCGTCCCACTCTTGCTGCGGCATGACTTTAGGAAAGTCATTTCTTTTCTCAGAGCCTCAGCTTCAAATCTATAAGACGAGATCGTTCCACTGCCTGCCTTGCAGGACTGTTGTATGGAATGAGTTGTGCAATGAACACAAAGGTTAAAATACAGTGCTCTGAAGTGTTCTACCCTACCTCCCATAATAAATCAGTTTCTCTTTCTGTCACCTTGGGCAATCTGCTTCATCCTTTAGTACATCTGCTTCCTTGTGTACAAAATACTCACCCCTATGGTGGGGTTGTAAAGTTCAATGTAAACTGCTTAGAGCCATGCCTGGCACATTGTAAATTCTCAATAGACATGTAATACTGATTTTTAGTTGATCACTTAACTAAATTAATTAATAATTAATAATTATTAATATTTTGCTGTTCTTTATAGGATTCTGGTGACTACTTTATCTTCAACCAGACCTTCAGCAGGTATAATATATTCTTGTTATAATTAACAATTGCACCTAGAAAATTAATTAGCAACCATCCATAATGAATAGCTGGTTTTCCCCTAGTTAATAGAAGAAATTATTGTGATTTTCAGTCGGGCCTTCATTGACAGTTTCACCAGAATTCTCCTTAGCAAAGATTTATAGACAACCTTGAAATGAAAAAACTAAAGGAGGACTGTTGGTTTGGTTTTGTAGACGGGAATAAAAGGATGTGGCTTTGTTTCCAGAGCTCCTGAAAGGAGGAGTGTGGCCAAAGAAGCTGCTACCATCTTGCACATTAATGACATCCAGGATTTTGGTCTATGTGTGAATTAGTGGAGGGATACCCAGGAACATTTGTTTCCAACACGCTGTTCCTTTTTTATTCCCCCATCATTAATTTGGTTGGTTGGTTGTTGTTTTGTTTTTTTGAGACAGAGTCACACTCTGTCACCCAGGCTGGACTGCAGTGGCACGATCTCAGCTCACTGTAAACTTTTCCTCCCAAGTTCAATCGATTTTCCTGCCTCAGCCTCCTGAGTAGCTGGGACTACAGATGTGCACCACCACATCTGGCTAATATTTGTATTTTTAGTAGAGATGGGGCTTCACCATGTTTACAGGCTGGCCTGGAACTCCTGGCCTCATGTGGTCTGCCTGCCTCAGCCTCCCAAAGCACTGGGGTTACAAGTATGAGTCGCCACGCCTGGCCTACCATCATTAATATGAATAAGACCAGGATTTGCTAGGACTGATCTGTTCGCTCAAGATAATTCTACCTGTTTTCGCAGAAGGCTTTTCTGAAAAGCCTTGCCATCTTTTGGCTTTGTCATAAAATAAAGTTTCAGAGTTATGTCTCATGAACATTCATGGGAGGCTACAACAAACAGATGTCATTGAACAATAAAACTAAAACACAGTTAACTGATTCCCGTCATACACCTGCATTTTTTTAGTGAGACCAGACTTCATATCCCAAAATCAATTCATCCTGAGAGACCTTTCTGGATCTCGGAAGGCAAATGGCCCTTGATTTTGCAACTCCGATCCTCTGAGCCTATCCTGTTTACTCTTATTGGTCAGAGACATCTGCAACCGAAAGCTGTCATACAAGTCCTTTGCATTTCAGGTACTTTCACATTCTTGACAACTTAAAATTTGGCTTGAGCACCAGCTCCATAACGTGGTTGTCATAGTCAATGTGTCATATCCAAAGGAAGGACAGAAGGATTTATACAATCTCAATACATTGCAACCGGAGAAAAATTTTTCTGGGCTGATCTATATCTTTTCTGACTAGATAATTACCGAATGATGGATACTACTGCTATGATCTTCTTTTCATATTTGGACCAGATGGGCCGCCCATCACCTCATCCATCCTTCCATTTGTCCATCTATTCATCTATCCATCCATCTATCCATCCATTTATCCATCCATCCGTCTGTCCATCTGTCTGTCCATCCATCCATCCATCCATCCATCCATCCATCCATCCATCCATCCATCTATCCATTCATTCATCCATGGCTTTGTACAACCAGATTAACAAGTGAGTAGAATTCATTTTAATATATACATTTAAACAAATAGTTCTCTTGTTCCAAATCAGACCTGGAAAGATAACAACTTATTTGACAATTCTGCTTCAGTGTTTCACAAGCACCACAAAGTGAATATTTACAAAACAAGATGCATAAAATTTCTTTCCAAAAATTTATTTCTCCTTGAGTGTTTACATTTCAGCAAGTAGCATAATCATCCTCCTACTTGCTCAAACCAGAACCTGAGAATCATTCTTGACTTCTACCACCTTCTAACTCCAGTGTCCAAATCCTTTTGATTCATTTATCATTTGTTCACTTCTCTCTTTCTACTATTGCTACCCTCATACAGGCCATCAGCATCTCATGCATGAGTTATTTTAATAGCTCTTATGGTTTGCAGCATTTTAGATGGCTCACTTTGATCCCTGTCTCCTGGAATTCATGCCCACATGACATATTCTCCCCCTTGAGTTTGGTTTGGGTGTGGTGACTTGTTCCTGACGAACAGAATACGGCAAAAGTGACAAGATGCAACTTCTGAAGCTAGACTATGAAAGACCATGACTTCCATCTTGCTCACCAACTCTCCCTCTGGCTCCTCTCCTTGTTTAATCTGAGGTCATAGGCAGCTGTGCTGTCAGCTCCCATATGGCCTCTGATCAGCAGTCAGTGAGATACTGAGGCCTTTAGCCCAACAGCTGCAAACTGCCATGATTGAATTTAGAAGCAAATCCTTTTCCAGTGGAGCCTTGAGGTGACTGCAGTCCTGCCTGACACTTGGCAGCCTTGAGGGTGACTGAGCTGGGGAGGATCCAGGAAATTTGCCCCCAGATTCCTGACCCGTAGAAGCCGTGAGACAGACAATAAATGCTGCTGTTCTAAGGCACTACGTTTTGGAATAATTCCTCACATGGCAATAACAACTAATACAGCACCCTAACTAGACTTTCCACACTCACACCTGCTGTCCCTCACACTGTAGCCAAAGGGATGTGATTAACATGTAAATCTGATTATTGCTGAAACTCCTTCCATGGCTCCTCATCGCCTTCAGGATATACCCCAAAGTCTTCAACATTTGGTCAAAGATCTTTGTTGACTGCCCTGCAGGCTCAGTTCCCCGATTTCTCTTCTTGGTTTCGTTCTCCATCAGTCTTCGGCAGTTTCTCCTGGCCTCGTGGTCATTCTCATCTCTAGGCCATCACACTTGCTCTTTCTCCTGCTGGAAGCTTCCTTTCATTTTTCTCTTTACCTGGCTACCTTGGAGCCATCCGTTATGTTTTAGACTAATCCAAGGAAGCCTTCCTTTCCTGACCCGTCCTATAGACAAGGTGAAGAGCTGCTCTCTCACTTCCACAGCACCCTGTGATTTCTCTATTGCAATGCTGTTCACTCGTGGTTGTGAAGATTTCTTTACTTGCCTCTTGCAGTAAAGAAAAAGCTCAACTTGCAGGTTTGTGACATCAGGAACGATGTCAGCTTTGCTCCTTGCTTTACCTGAGCACCTCACAGAGGCCTGGAACATAGTGGGAGCTCACTGTGCATCTGTTGAAGGGAGAAACGGAAGGTTAGTTCCTTCACAAGGGGCAATTTGACTGTTTAAACATTTTGTGGGTACCTCCAGCTGTACTTGCCCTGCACTCATGGAAACCTTGACCTTTAAGTTTCTATTGGCCAGGTCTGACTGTGACTTCATCCCTTCAACCACAGTAATTGTGGTTTATAAGTAAGGGAGTAATAGAAGAAAGGATGACTATTTTGGATAGAAAAAAAATGTTGCCCCTTCCCTGTGAAATATTGAAACTTGTTTTAGGGAGAATGACAGAGCATGGCTCACAGCTGGTCTTGCCTCTCTGCACATTCTGCTACCAGCAAGAAAGGGCTCCTTGTTTCTACAGTGCTCTATGCCCACCGTGCAGAGAATGCTGAGACAAGTCCAGCCAGAGATGCAGTGTTGGTCAGTGCTTTGCTTTGCCGAGGGCTTTTGGTTTCATGAGAAATTGGTCTCAGTTATGGCTTGTGTGGCAGAATTGGAGTATATGAAATCATATCAGTTATGAAATTTAATATTCCAGCAAAACTCTACTAGCAAGGTAGAGTTCGCCAACACTGACAGACCAGAGTGAATAATTTCCACAACATGTGACACTTAGTGAAGATTGCTAGGGACATTGCGATTTGAGATTTTATATGGGGTATGAATATTTTATGTACTTACATAAGTCAGTGCGATTAGGATACAAGCAAATCCAAAATGGTGTGTTTTCAGGCTGAACCAGGAGACTGCTTATGTGGGAGGCAGCTACGCCCTATATTATGCCCTGATTATTTTCCAAATTCAAGTGACCCTCATTGTGCAGATGTGTTGGAGCTGCCACTTGGCCCTGTCTCCAACATAAGAGAGTGTGTGAAACACATTGATGAGACTGCACAGTGCTATTGTGTTGGAGATGTGTTGCAACGATTGTACAGGGTGTTAGGAAAAGACTGTCACCACTGACCAGGTTATAAAGGAAACTAACAAGCTGGCCTCTGACATAGTATACAATTTTTTGTATTGAAATGAATTTCATCAAAAGCATTGCCTTGATTATTTTTCCCTCAAATAGAGGTTTCTCCCATGCTCTGATTCTCCCTAGCACTGATTTTTAGGGTTCACCCAGACTGAGTTTGTAGAAGCACAAATATTCCAATTTCCTTGGTGCAGGGCAAAAGATTAAAAGCTGAAATTTTGTATCTGTAATCAGAGAATACAGGTGTGGATCAACTTTCACTTTTTGGGTAAAATATAGATGTGTAGGCCTTGTGTTTAGAAAATATAGCTGGTCTCAATGTAATGTAAAATAATTTTCTGTTACATGGAGAACCTGCATTTGCCTATGCAGATATAATTTAAGTAATAATTTTTACAGCTTTCATTCCATCTATTAGTTTATTCATCTATTATTTATTGGATGTTTACTAAATGCTAACGTAGCCCATAGCAGTTAAGTGAATGTATCAGTCAGCCTAGGCTAAGTTATGCTATAGGCACAAATAACTTCCACCATTTCATCATTGTAAGCTCACATGTATCATGGATTGATGTGGCTCTGTTCAATTCATTTCAGGACCACTACAGAAGGAGCAACCTTTATCTAGTACATGCATGGCTTCATGTGCCATGACAGACCACGTGATGGCTCTCAAAATTTTGTTCAGACGTGGCTGCTCACATTCCATTGGTTAAAGCAAATCATGCCACCATGCTAGCTGTCAGTGAAGTAAGATGTATAAGCCTCCTATGATGACTCCCCCTCTTTCATAGTAAAAACAGTGAATTTTTTGAACAAATAATATGATCCACATTCACATAAACAACAGGAGAGTTTGAATGAGGAATTCTCAATGATAGAATGATTGGTTTTGATGATTAATTTGGCTTATTTCACAGGGAGACATCATGACATGGGAAGAACTTAAGTAAATCTACCAAGAAATGAATTTTATCAAAAGCATTGCCTTGATTATTTTTTCCTCAAATAAAGGTTTCTCCCATGCTCTGATTCTCCCTAGCACTGATTTTTAGAATTCACCCAGACTGAGTTTGTAGAAGCACAAATATTCCAATTTCCTTGGTGCAGGGCAAAAGATAAAAAGCTGAAAATTTGAAAAAAAATTTTTTTCTGGAATGTGCAATTTAGATGCTGAGTTTGTTATTCTACTGGGATGGTATCTTTTGATTCTGTGCAAACTTTTCCTGCTTGCAAGCAATTCACCCCTTAAAGAAGTAAAGTCATGAATCCTCACACTATCAAATTTAATTAAAGTTGTTCCCCTCTTGCTGATTTTCAGTGTAAAGCTAGCAAAGTTTATTACTCATCCTATAGAAAAAGTGATGACAGTGCATGTATTTTTATGGCATAAATGGGATTTTATTTATTGTTTATGCAAAACAAAGTAGCCGGTATAATTAGACAGTCATTTGTAACTTCCAACATAAACATTTTAGGAACAGTAGTATCAAAAGTGAGTGCTAATTAGAGAGCTGTTAGAGAAAATATAAGTGGTAACAGATTGACAAACTATACCAAACAGCAGGCTATTTATAACTCCATGCTGTTTTAAATTCTCTTTTGTTTAACAGTCTTTGTACTACTTATAAGAGGGGAGAGCTTCACGACTTGATTTGCAGTTTAATGTCCATAAATAACAAAGCATTGCAGACATGCTGCAGTGCTGGCTAGCTGTGATAATTAAAGAGTACTATTAACTGGATGACTTTCTAACTGTGTCATTTGAGATTCTAATATCTTTTATGTCTCATCTTTACAAAGAAAGTGATAAATCCAAGCATTATTTAATTATGTTTTTAACAATAGAGGGTACTTTAATCAGCAACCTTTCAGGAGCCCTTGTGATATAGTCATTTATTCAAATGATGAAAAAAGTCAAGAAATCATCTGCAGGAGTGAGATGGTGCATCCCAGGCATTTATATGGGCTGCTGTGGAGTGAGTGGACCCTCAACCTCTAGTTTTATTTGCAAAGCTATTGTTTAAAATAGTGACAGGAGGCTGAGGCATGATTCGCTGCCTGGTTTATAGCCTTCTCCTGAGTCTCTCTGTAAAAAAGGAAGAAAAAACAAATGGTCCTTACTGCAAAAGGTGGTGAATGACAATGTGTAAGAGTTCATCTCATCTCCCACGTCATCTTCCAAGGAAACAACCATCAGAGTCCTGACAACCACTAATATGCCTTCTGGTTCAACGGGTTTGCATATTTTGGATATTTCATATATATGGAATTGTAAATATGTGGCTTTTTAATATCTGGCTTCTTTCAGTGAGGCTTATTTGTGTTGTAATATACATGAGAATTTAATTCCTTGCTTATTTTAAACATTGTATAATGCTTAAATAATATTCCATTGTATAGATACACCACATTTTGTTTACCGATTCCTCAGTTCATGGACATTTGGGTGATTTCCACATTTAGTATAATCTGAATAATGCTGCTATGAATGAGCATTCATGTACAAGTTATTGTGTGATCATACGTTTTTAGTTCCCTTTGGTGTACACCTAAGAGTGGAATTGTTCGGTCAGATGGTAATTCCATGTTCCACTTTGTGAAGAACTGCCAAGCCGTTCACAGCAGCTGCAGCATTTTACATTCCCACCAGCAGTGTATGAAGGCTCCAGTTTCTTCACATCCTTCCCAGCAATTGTTCCCCCTCCCCTCCCCTCCCCTAGCCTCCCCTTGCCTCCTTTCCCCCACCCCGCCTTTCCTTTCCTTTCCTTTCTTTTCTGGATTAGAGCCAACCTAGTGGGTGGAAAGTGGCGTCTTGTGGTTTTGATATGCATTTTCCTCATGCCTCATGGTGTTAAGTGAGGCATCTCTTCATGTGCTTATTGGCCACATGTGTATTTTCTTTGGAGAAATATCTATTCAAGTTTGTTGGCCATTTAAAAATTGGGTTGTTTTGTTGTTGTCATTGAGTTGTAAGAGCTCTTTATTCTGTGTACCAATTCCTTATCAGACACATGATTTGTAAATATTTTGCTTAATTCTGTAGGTTTTCATTTCACTTTATTGATATTATTTTTCAATGTACAAAAATCTTTAATTTTTAACATGCCAGATTTATCTGCTTTGCTTTTGTTGTTGTATTTTTGGTATCATGCCTAAAAATTTATCACTAAATTCAAGGTCATGAAAATGTACTCCTATATTTTATTCTAGGGGTTTCAAAGTTTTAGCTTATATTTAGATCTTTGATCTATTTTGAATTAATTTTTAAACATACATTTCTGTGAGGTAAAATAACAATTTTATTCTTTACTCTACATGCTTTTTAATTATTATAGCCTTAAGGTAAGTTCTGAAATTGGAATGTATGAGTCCTCCAATTTTTTTCTTCTTTTGCAAGATTATTTTGATTATTTGGGCTTACTGTCAGTTTCATATACATTTAAGAATCAGCTTGTCTATTTCTGCAAACAAAAGTTGAAATTTTGATAGAAATTGCATTGATAGACTCGAGTAGTATTGCCATCTTGACAATAGCTCTTTCAATCTGTGAAGAAGGGATGTCTTTCCAGTTTTAAAGGATTTTCTTTGATTATTTTAATAATGTTTTGAATGTTTTCAGTGTATAAATCTCACAGTTTCTTGGTTAAATTTATTTCTAGTATTTTACCCTTTTGGATGCTATCATAATGAATGGAATTGTCTTCTTACCTTAAATTTTGGCTTATTCATTGCAAGTGTGTAGAAATAAGCTGGATTTTGGATGTTGATGTTGCAACTTGGGTGCTTTGCTGAGTTTATTGGCTCTAATAGTTTTCATATGGAGTCTCTAGAATTTTCTACATACAAAATTATATCATCGGTTAACATAGATACTTTACTTCCTCCTTTCCAATTTGAATGCTGTTCTTTTTTTTTTTTTATTTCCTTCTTGCCTTGGCTAGAACTTATAGCACAATGCTGAATAGAAGTGGCAAGAACACATAGCTTTGTCTTATTCCTGATCACAGAATCTTTTACAGTCTTTTACCATTAAGTATGATGTTAGCTGTGAGTTTCTCATAGATTCCCTTTACATGGTTGAGGAAGTTTCTTTTTGTTTCTGGCTTGTGAAAGATTTCATAATGAAGGAGACTGACTTTCATCAAACATTTTTTCTGCATCACTATGGATTTAGTTGCTCTCCCCCTCATGCCCACAATGTATAGTCTGAAGCTCTAACCCTCAATGCAACCATATTTGGAGGTAGAGCGTTTAAGAGAGTAAGTTAGGTTAAATGAGGTCATAAGAATGGGGCCCTACTCCAATAGGATTTGTGTCTTTATAAAAAGCAGAGAAGACACCGGAAGTGCACATGCTCTGAGGAAAGGCCACATGAGGATTCAGTGAGAAAGTGGCAAATGCAGGCCAGGAAGAAAGGCCTCACCAGAAACCAACTCTGCCAGCCCTGTCATCCTGGGACTTCCAGCCTCTAGAGTTGTGGGAAACATGTTTCTGCTGCTTAAGCCACCCAGGCTGTGGTGCTCTGTTACAGCAGTGCAAGCAGACTAATGCATACATCCATTGAGATGATCATGTGTTTTTCCTTCCTCCTATTGGTGCGTTACATTGTTTGATTTTAGTACATCAAACCACTCACCCTTGCATTCCTGGGATAAATCCCACTTGGTCATGGTATATAATCTTTTAATATGCTGCTGGATTTTGTTTGCTACATTAAAAACAAACTACTTTATTATTACTGACATACAAAAAGCCACACACATTTAATGTATGCAAGTTTTTTTTTGATCAGTATATACCCATGAAACTATTGATAAAATCAGTGGCCATAAATATACACATCACCTCCAAAAGATATCTCCCTCTCTCTTTCTTTATTCATTTTTGGTAATAAGAACACTGAAATTGAAATCTAAACTCTTAGCAAACTTTTAGCTATATA
The DNA here is from genome assembly GCF_028858775.2 of Pan troglodytes. Taxonomy (NCBI): domain Eukaryota; kingdom Metazoa; phylum Chordata; class Mammalia; order Primates; family Hominidae; genus Pan; species Pan troglodytes. The sequence goes on along the minus strand of NC_072418.2, from coordinate 31,458,369 downwards.
ATACAGATTTTTTTTTTTTTTTTTTTGAGACAGAGTCTAGCTCTGTCCCAGGCTGGAGTGCAGTGGTGGGATCTTGGCTCACTGCAATCTCTGCCTCCCAGGTTCAAGCTATTCTCCTGCCTCAGCCTCCCGAGTAGCTGGGATTACAGGCGTGTGCCACCACACCTGGCTACTTTTTGTATTTTTAGTAGAGACGGGGTTTCACCGTGTTGGCCAGGCTGGTCTTGAGCTCCTGACCTCATGATCCGTCCACCTCAGCCTCCTAAAGTGTTGGGATTACAGGTGTGAGCCACCGTGCCCGGCCCAGAATTTTTAACCTATAGGTACGATGCTGTGCAATAGAAATCCAAGACTTACTCATGATGCATAACTGCAACTTCGTATCCTTTGACCAACACTTCCCCATTTCCCCTCCACCCCAACCTGGCAACCATAATTCTACTCTCTACTTCTGTGAGCTTGGCTATTTTAGATTACTTATATAAGTGGGATCATGTAGTGTTTGTCCTTTTTTGCCTGGCTTATTTCAAATAGCATAATGTGCTTCAGGTTTGCCCATGTATTACCAATGGCAAGATTTCTTTATTTGTTAAGACTGAATAATATTTCATTGAATGTAAATACCACATTTTTTCTTTATTCATTCTTCCATTGATGAAAATTTACATTGTTTTCATGTCTCAGCTATTGTGAAGAGTGCTGCAAAGAACCTATAAGTGCTAATATATCTTCAAGATTCTGATCAATGCCTTAGTATATGTACCTAGATATGGGATTGCTGGATCATATGGTAGTTCTATTAGCAATTTTTTTTTTTTTGTGGAAACTCCATATCATTTTCCCTTGTGTCTGTGCCAATTTACATTTCTACCAACAGTGCACAAAGGTTCCTTTTTTCTCGATATCCTCATCAACACTTATCTTTTTTTTGTTTTTTCAAAGTAGGGCTAACTCATAGGCAATGTGCCTGGGGTTAACCAATACTTGTCTTTTTGATAATAGTCATTTAAACAGGTGTGTGGTGACGTATCATTGTGGTTTTGATTTACATTTCCTTGATGATTAGTGATGTGGGTTATCTTTTCACATATCGGCTGCCATTTGTATGTCTTTTTTGAAGAAATGTTGATTGAAGTCTATCTTAATTCATTTGGGCTGCTATAACAAAATATTTGAGACTGGGCAACTTATAAACATCAGAAATTTATTTCCTACAGTTCTAGAGCAGCAGTCCCCAAACCTTTTTGGCACCAGGGACTGGTTTCGTGGAAGACAATTTTTCCACAGACTAGGGAGGGGAAGGTTTTGGGATAATTCAAGTGCATTACATTTATAGTGCACTCTATTTCTGTTATTATTACATAGTCACCATAATGTAGAATCAGTGGGAGCCTTGAGCTTATTTTCCTGCAACTAGATGGTCCCATCTAGAGGTGATGGGAGACAGTGACAGGTCATCAGGCATTAGATTCTCATAAGGAGCGTGCAACCTAAATCCCGCACATGCACACTTCATGATAGGGTTCAAACTCCTATGAGAATCTAATGCTGCCATTGATCTGACAGGAGGCAGAGCTCAGCTTTGCTCAATTGCCCTCCACTCACCTCCTGCTTTGTGACCAGTACTGGTCTATGGCCTGGAGCTTGGGGACCCTTGTTCTAGAGGATGGGAAGTCCAAGACCAAGGTACCAGAAGAATTTGTTGTCTCCTAAGGGTCTTCTTCCTCATACATGGTGCTTTTTCCCTGTGTTTTTACATGATGGAAGGGACAAACAAACTCCCCCCATTTTTCTTGCAGGAATATTGGCTTCTAATTTTCTTTTTTTTGTAGTGTCCTTGTCTGGCATTGCTATCAAGGTAATGCTGGCCTCATTAAAAGTATACGTAAGTGTTCCCACCTCCCCAGTGTTTTGGAAAAGTTTGAGAAAGATTGGTGTTAATTATTCTTTAAGTGTTTGGTAGAATTCTGCAGTGAAGTCATCTGGTCCTGGGCTTTTCTGTGCTGGAAACGTATTAATTACTGATTTATCTTTTACTTACTGTTGGTCTGTTCTGATTTTTTTTTTCATGATTCAGTCTTGATTACTTTTATGTTTCTGGGAATTTATCCATTGTTTTAGGTTATCCAATTTGTTGACATATAATTATTCATAGCAGCCTGTTTTGATCCTTTGTATTTCTGTCATATCAGTTTTATATATTTATATAAATTTATATTATATATTATATATTTATAAAATATAAATATATTTATATAACATGTAAAATATAAATATATTATATATAAATATAAATATATATTTTATATAAAATAAATTATATATATTTATATTTATATTATATATGCTTATATTTATTTATAATTTTGTCTTTTTTTTCTCAGTCTAGCTAAAGTTTTGTCAATTGTGTTTATCTTTTCAAAAACCGATCTCTTACTTTCATTGGCCTGTTATTTTTCTAGTCTTCATTTCCTTTATTTCTGCTTTGACTTTTATTATTTCTTTCCTTTGGCTTACCTTGGGCTTAGCTTTTCTTTGTTCTCTAATTCCTTGAGGTATAACGTTAGGTTGTTAATTTGAAATGTATCTTCTTTCTTCAAGTGGGTGTTAGTCACCGTAAACTTCCCTCTAAGTGCTGTTGCTGTGTCCCTTGTATATTTTGGCATGTTGTGTTTCCATTTTCACTTATCTCAAGATATTTTTTGCATTTTCTTTTAATTTCTCCTTTGACTCACTGATTTTCAGAAGTATGTTACTTAATTTCCACAGATTTGTAAATTTTCCAGTTTTTCTTCTGTTATTGTGTTCTGGTTTCATACCATTACTTCAGAAAAGATACTTAGTGTGAATTCAGACTTATTAAATTTGGTAAGGTTTGTTTTGTGGCCTAACATATGATCTGTCCTGGAGAATGTTCCATGTGTGCTCAACAAGAATGTATTCTGCTACTGTTGGGTGGGAAGTTCTGAGTATGTCTGTTAGGTATATTTGATCTATAGTGTTGTTGAAGTTCTTTATTGATTTTCTGTCTGGATGATCTATCCATTGTTGAGAGTGGGATATTGAGTTCTCCTTTGATTATTGTATTGTTTTCTATTCCTACTTTCAGTTCTGTTAATATTTGATTTATTGATTTAGGTGCTCCAATGTTGAGTGCTTAAATATTTACAGTTGTTATATCCTGTTGATGAACTGACCATGCTATCATTATATAATGATCTTCTAGGTCTGTTGTGACCGTTTTTGAGTTAAAGTCTATTTTGTCTTATATAACCACCTCTGCTCTTTTAAAATTTCTACTTGCATAGTATGTTTTATCATCCCTTTGCTTTCAGCCTGTATGTATCCTTAATGATAAATTGTGTCTCCTGTAGAGAGCATATAGTTGGATCTTGTTAGTTTATCCATTCAGCCACTCTATGTCATTTAATTGGAGAATTTAATGCATTTAATTTAAAGATAATTATTGATAGGTAAGGACTTACTGTTGCCATTTTTAAAATTGTTTTCTGACTGTTTTGTAGTTTCTTTCATAGTTTTTTGCTGTCTTTGTCGTTTGATGACATTGTCCCTTATGGTTTTGATTCCTTTGTCTTTTGTGTATCTAGTACAGTATCTTCTTTGGATTACAATAACGCTTACATAAAACATCTTATAGTTGTAACAGTCTATTTTAAGTTAATAATTTAACCTCAGTTGCATACAAAGCTCTATGTTTTTACTAGTCTCCATTATATTTTATGTTGTTGATGTTACAATTTACATCATTTTATATTGTGTGTCTGTTATCAGAATATTGTGGCTACAGTTATTTTAAATATTTTTGTCTTTTAAGAAAATAATTAAAGGTGAATTTCATGCTTCTATTTCAGTACTATTCTTATTTTTACCATAAATTTACATTTACCAGTAAACTTTATACTTTCATATGTTTTCAAGTTACTAATTTGTGTCCTTTTGTTTCAGCTTGAAAACTCTAGACTTTCTTGAAAGGTACATCTAGTGGTCATAAACTCTCAATATCACATTTGTTTGTCTAGGAAAGTCTACCTTTCTTTCATTTCTGAAGGATAATTTTGCCAGATAAAGTATTTGTGGTTGGCAATTTTTCCTTCAGTGTTTGAATATATCATCCCACTCTTTCTTGGGTTTACTGCTCAGAGACATACAGAACTACCCTGGCACCCAGGGCCTGTGGCAGTGGCATATTTTCTGTGGAACTGGGAACAGTGTCTGATGCATAGGTGCGTGAAGATTGTCCATGGAGTCTTTGTCTCCAAAGCATGCCATGGTGACTCAGCACTGGTGAACCAAGATGTAGCAGTGTCACAGGCCCTGGGGTGACAGGGCTTAGTGGTGGTCTGGGACTGAGGGGTAGGGCACAGCAGTAGTGCAGCCGAGTGGATGGCAGGTTGCAGTCACAACTCTGACCCGTGGGCATGGGATGCAGAGAAGCTGCAGCAAGGTCCTAGTGATGGCTAGTCAGAGCTGTGACTCATGACCCAGGGGGCTTCATAATGGTAGTTCAAAGTTATGATTCAGTTTCCAGGGGATGGGGTAGAGCAGCAGTAGCATGGACCAGTGATGGCAGACAGCAGCCGAGAGACAGGCCCCAGAGTGAGGTGCAGGGCAGCACAACTTGGTCACATATGGTGAGGCGCTGTGGTGTTTTCATTCCAGATCATTGGGTGTGGTAATGACTTGGGGGTGGTGATTCAACACAGTAGTAGCTGGGGGTGGGGATTCAACACAGTAACAGCTCCAGGCCCAGGGAAGAGACACAGAAGTGGCTCCATCTTTGGAAGGAGCACTGCAGTGTGCAGTGTACATTCCAGGCAGCTATGTCAGCTGGGCTCGCCATTTGTGATGACTGTGGGATTCTTTTTCTTTTTCTTTTCTTTTTTGAGACAGAGTCTCACTCTGTGGCCCAGGCTGGAGTGCAGTGGTGCGATCTTGGCTCACTACGACCTCTGCCAACCGGGTTCAAGCGATTCTCCTGCCTCGGCCTCCCGAGCAGCTGGGATTACAGGCACCTGCCACTGTGCCTGGCTAATTTTTGTAGTTTTAGTAGAGACTGTGTTTCACCATCTTGTCCAGGCTGGTCTTGACCTCCTGACCTCATGATCCACCCGCCTTGGCCTCCTAAAGTGCTGGGATTACAGGCGTGAGCCATTGTGCCTGGCCAACTGTGGGATTCTTGACAGCAAAAGTTTAGTCATTGTGATCTTCAGTTCCAAAGTATTTTTTTGTTTCTGTCTCTTGTTGAAATTAGAATTTTTTTCATGTATTGTTTGTGTGACTTTGTTTAGTTGTCTGTTATTCTTGTAGCTTACCAAGCTTCTAAAATGTGATAATTTTGAAACTTTTCTAGCAGTTCATATGTCTTCATTTCTTTAGGTTTGGTTACTCTTGCTCTATTTTGTTGCTTTGGTGGTGTCATGTTTCCCTGATTATTTGTGATTGTTGTGGCCTTGCATTGGTATCTGCACATTTCAAAAAGTCACCTCTTCCAGTGTTTACAGACTGGCTTCAGCAGGAAAAGTTCTTCACTAATCAGCCTGTCCAGAGTTCTGGATAGGACAGTTGGTGTGGTCCATGGTTGGGCTTGCTGATGGAGTCCTTGAGCAGTCTGCCCTAGTGCCTGGGTCAGCATGTGAGCAGTAATGGTGCCTCGGTTTTTAGGTGTTGGTCTGTGTTCTCAGTATTTGACCTAGTGCTAGAGTACACTGGGATGGGCCTGGCTACTGGGTCTGCAGGATTGAGTCTGGATCCTGAATCTGTGGCAGTGGGCTTGGTGCCTGGGACTATAGAAGCAGGCCTTAAAGCCTGGGTCTGTAGGTACTAGCCTGGTGTCTGGGACTGTTGGGGTGGGGCAGCCTGAAGCCTGGGTCTGCTGGGGTTGGCCTGGAGCTTGGGTCTGTGGGGACTGGCCTGGAATTCGGGTGGGCCTGGATCCTGAGTCTGCAGGGTAGACCTAGGGCCTGGGTCTTCAGGAGCCAGCTCAGCATGGGAATCTATTGGAGTGGTCCTGGATCCAGGGTCTCTGGGTCCCAGCCTGGTGCCAGAGTCAGTGCGGGTGAGTCTGGAGCCTTGATCTGAGAAGGTGCACTTGGAACCTGGGTCTATGGGGCTGGCCTGGGTCCAGGGACAATGGTGGCCTCGTGCTGGGGTGGATCTGGGACCTGAGTCCATAATGACAGGCTTGGAGACTGGATCTGTGAGGGCTGGCCTGGTGCAGGGTTCACAGGGCATGGTAGAGCCTGGCTTTGCAGGGTTTGGTTTGGTGCTAGGATGGGCTTGGAGGTTGGTTCTCCTGGGGCCGGCCTGTAGCCTAGTTCCACGGAAGCTGACCTGGTCCCAGGGTCCACTGGGCAGGCCTGATGTGGAGGCAGCTGACCTGGTCCTAGGGTCTACTGGGCGGGCCTGATGTGGAGGTGAAGTCAGATGCTCACTTCTTTCCCATTTGGATGGCGTCCATCTCTGTGTTGTGCTATGCAGGCTTTGGGGAGGGTTGACACAAGTGATATGAACCTATCCTTCTCACCTTCTTCAAGCATCTTTTCTTTTGTCTTTGCTTCACCCAGGTGCTATAATCTTTACACTTGAATTCCTTCATTTTTGTGAAGTTATTTTCTCATTCGCATGGTTGTTTAAATTTACATTTCTGTGAGATGGAGTGCTTGGAACTCCTATTTCACCATTTTTGCTAATGTAACTTGGTTTATCATCCCTATCTTCTCAATTTTTCTGTAAATCTAAAATTGTTTTAAAAACGAAAGTTCATTAAAAAATGAAAAAGGATAATGGAGAAAATGGGAAAATAGATTCACCTTCTAGTCTTGGCTCTGTCACTTCCTGTTTCTCTGAGCTTCTCTAAGATTCATTTTCCCCTTCTGTGAAATAGAAGTAGCTGTAGAAAGTACTTAATGCAGTTGCTGTAATACTTTACAGAGGCAATGCATAGGATATAAACCATAGAGTGCCTGACCTATGCCATATATATTTAAACGGTGAGTAAATTCAAATAACATCACTCTTCACCTTTAGTGTGTATTTTTTTTTAGCAAGAACATTCTTTAACCTAATTCCTGTAAAGTTATAAAATTCATAAAATGTCACATTGAATTGTCTCAATTATGTTTTTTAAATCACCTTTTTTTTCTATTCCAGGATCTAGTCCAGGATCATATATGACATTTAGTTCTCATGTTTCTTTAGTTTACTTTAATCTGGAGCAATTTTTCAGCCTTTCTTTGAGTTTTATTAATTGATATTTAAAGGGAATAGTTTACAATTCAGGCATAATAATTGTACAACTGGTATTTTTGAGGAGTCCAGACCAATCTTTCTGTGGAATGTCCCTTAATTGGGGTTTGTCTGACTATTTACTTAAACCCATTTTTAAAAAGTAGCTTTAATTTTTATCCAAGATGTTTCTGCACAATGTTTAGAGTCAAATAGTTCTACAAGGCTTGTTTTTAAATAAGAAATTCACCAGACATCTCATTTTTACTCCTGTTACACAGAGGCAAGACCTGGTAACTCTTTTCATGGAATCTTTGAGTGTTTAACTCCCTATCTCTAAATAAAATGCTTATATTAATTTCTCAGACTTAGTATTATCTATTTAATTCTCACTATCAAAGATGATAATTCAGCTGTCTTCTACATGTTTCCTTTCTATCACTGTATCTTTGCATATGTCTTATTTTCCATTCTGTCGCTTCTAATTTTTGGTTCGTCGCCATTCAGTGTTTACATTAAATGACGATTAAGCATGGTGCACAGCTAAACTATGTGGCATCTTGATTATTTTTCTTTTGGTACATAACTCATTAATATTCTAGAATTAATACTACTTTTTAACATTTTTTAAGCTATAATTTGGTTATAACCAAATTATCCCCCAACTCACTTTTAGCTGTATAGTCTCCTCTTGGTATGTTTAACATAGTGGAGAGTCTATCCATTCCATCTTTATGAGGCATCTCTTCCTGAGCCCTCCATCTGCTTTCCTCTGGATGAGCTGCCTCTCCTGCCAGTGCACTCTTGGAGTGGATCTGACACCTCGGGGATTTCCTCCGCTTCCCCTTTGTGTTGCATATTCTGTTTTTTGTTTGTTTGTTTTGAGATGGAGTTTCGCTCTTGTCGCTCAGGCTGGAGTGGGATGGCACAATCTCGGTTCACTGCAACCTCCGCCTCCCAGGTTCTCCTGCCTCTGCCTCCTGAGTAGCTAGGATTACAGGTGCCCACCACCACACCTGGCTAGTTTTTGTATTTTTAGTAGAAACAGGGTTTCACCATGTTGGCCAGGCTGATCTCAAACTCCTGACCTCAGGTGATGTACCTGCCTCAGCCTCCCAAAGTGCTGGGATTACTGGTGTGAGCCACCACACCAGGCCTGCATCTTCTATTTACAAAGGCTTCCATTTTTCTCAATTAACTTCATTTTATCAGAGCATGAGAATGAGTCCATCAAATGTAAAAATTTTGAGAACTTGCATGAATTAAAATAGCTTTATTCTATGTTTTAATAATAATTTAGCTAAGCATAGAATTCTAGGTTAAAAATAGTTTACCCTTGGCCAGGCGCAGTGGCCCATGACTGTAATCCCAGCACTTTGGAAGGCCAAGGTGGGCGGATCACTTGAGGTCAGGAGTTTGAGACCAGCCTAGCCAACATAGTGAAACCCTGTCTCTACTAAAAATACAAAAATTAGCCAGGCGTAGTGACGGGTACCTGTAATCCCAGCTGCTTGGGAGGCGGAGGCAGGATAATCACTTGAACCCGGTAGGTGGAGGTTGGAGTGAGCCGAGATGGCGCCACTGCACTCCAGCCTGGGCAACAGAGTGAGATTCCATTTCAAAAAAAAAAAAAAAAAGTAATAACTTACCTTCCATGTTTTGAAGGCATTTCTCCAATGTCTTCCTCTTCAGTGTGGCTTTGAGAAGGTCTTTACTATTCTGAGACTTGATCTTTGTATATGACTTTTATTGTTTTACTCCCTTTCTGGAAAAATTTTTGATCTTTTGCCTCAGTGTTCTGAAATTTCATAATGATGTGCATTCATGTGGGCTACTTTTATCTGCCGTGCTGGGCTGTTGGTAGCACCTTTTCAAATTAGAATCTTGAGTCCTTTAGATCTAAGATTTGCTTGATTCTACTTATGACTTTCACTGTATTATCTGTTCTTCCTTTGAGGATTCTTATTATCTGGTCTGTTGAATTTTTTTCTCTTTTCTTCCCATCTCTTTATGTTCTATTTCCTGGACAATTTCCCCAAGTTTCTCCTTTATTCTATCTTTTGAGTTTTTTCCCCTGCAGTCATATTTTCTCTTTCTGAAGATACCTCTTTTGCTCTCTAAGGGTTTCTCTTCTCTTGATCTGTTTGTGTTTAATTATAATTTTTTGGAAGTTTCCTCTCCTTTCGTACTATTTTATCTCAGTTGCCTTTTTCTGTTTTGGTCTTTTTCATGAATATTAGAAGTATTCTCTCAAAAGTCTGGTGAGCTTTGGCTGTCTGTTTATGTTTAATAGTTGGGGGACCAAAATGGTGATAGAGAGCTCTAAACCTATGTGTAGGTATACTTTCTGCGCTTAGACTTTAGTGAACAGCAGTGGCTTCCATTAAAGGCTGGGTCATTTTGGTTGGGCATCTCTATGTCTATATCTTAAGGTCTTTCTCTTTGGATGGTTGGATTTCCCAGAAAAGCTGTTTGGATGTTCTGACTGAGGGTATTATTGTAGTGGCCAATTTTCTGGGGTGGGGTGAAAAAAGAATGCTAAGGTCTTCCATATTTAGAATGCTAACTTTTATATTCCTTCTGCTTTCATTATGAAAATCCATCTTGAAACTGTGTGTGCAGACCCATGTGCACGTGTGCACGCTCGTCTCTTCGAGAGAATGCCAGAGTCTCAGTCTTGTCTTCTGTGTCCTGCTTCTGAGCAAAGTTCTGCTGAGCAAAATTCTGCTGACTCCTTGGCAATAAGAATACTATTCTTTGTAGAATCGGAGCTAAAAATAGCTTTCCTAACAGTGATGTGCTTATTCTCTTAGCACCCGCACACCTATCCTTCTCCAGTCTCTGCCTGTTCTGTGCCCTGGAGGCTGACTCTAGTGGACATTATTACCTGAGAGTCCCCTTCTTTCTGGCTTCTAGTTAGATTTGACCAGTGGAAGCTACTAGCAAAGTATCAAAGGGTGTGAGAGAGAAAGGACCAGTATAATTACCCAGCCTCCTCCTTGAGCAGTGCATATCTCTGGCAGCAGCTGTGCCCCCCATATCTACAGCATCTTCTAGGCAGTCCCTCCTCTATGTCCCTTGCCCTCAGGTAACACCAATTCCTCCCCTTGGCCTCTGAAGTCCTTGGGCTGGAAACAGCTCCCAGCTGTTTCTAGTCTCTGGGTACCTCAATGTTCCTTATTTGTTCTCTCCACTGTCTCCACATCTCTGTAAGTAGTGATTTATTTATTAGGAATATTTGGGATAAATGATTTCCTGCTGGGACTCTGACCTATGTAGCCAGAAAGAACAATAGGATCCAAGATATTTCCTATTGCCATCACCCGCATTTCTCACCCCCAAGCTTTCATAGCTCATGGGACTTACTATTTGTAGCAGACACCGAGCTTGGCATGAAGGAACCACACTTTAACCCTGAGTCAGACATAGGAATGAGCTTTCCAAATGTCTGGAGTTCTAGATAACTTAGATTTAATCCCTACTGTTTTAAACATGTTATACAAATTCTCTCTAAAACTTCTGCAGTAAACACTTTCTGTTTTGAGGATCTGTTGGTCATCACTAGCAAAATTGATGGATTTGTTTTGCTGTGTAAATTTAAACAAAAAGGAGACTGGGCTTAATAGAAATGTGGGTCAAAATAGTCCTGAGCACTTCTTCAAGAGATGAAATCCCTGATTTCAGCTTTGGTTTTATGCGACTCGCTCTTCATTTAAGTCAGAGTAAGAGGCATTTTTCAGAGGGCTTTCTTTGGTTGAGAGACCTCACTTCTCTGAAGTCTCCCTAGTTCTGCTGTGTCTGGCGAGCTTAATTCCCCCTGAGGAAGACAGGAGTCTGGGAGGCTGGAGAGGGTGAGGGCTACAGAAAGCTTCCATCCCCTTTGCCTGCAGGAAGATGGCCTGGATGATGGATGCAATTTCAAGATAATTCGAGACAGCTCTGGTGAAGGACACAGATTCTCATTGCACCTGCAAGCGTTTTGGTAGTCACGCTTCTCTTCGTCCTGGGTGCCCCTTGTCTCTTGGCTTTTAAGGCTGGAGTGCCTCTATCCTCCCACTGCTTCTTGGTATGACGAATCAGCTCCTAGCATCAAACATAAGCTGAGGTCAGGGATTTCATCTGAAAAAGAGATTCCCAAGGGTATTTAGGCCCCGTCCCACTCTCCTGAGCTTCTTCATTTAACTTGCATACTATCCCCAGCAGCTCCTTCCACTTCCTGTGCTTACACCCACCTCTGTTTCTGCAGGGTGTCCTTACATTTTATCCGTTCCCCATCCTCTCTGTTCAGCCAAACTCTTCCCATCTGCCCACACCCCTCCATTCCCACCTCTTTCAGAAAGCCTTCCACCATCCTTCCAGCCCCATCTTTTCTGACACTTTGACTTGTCCTTGGATGCCAGTGCTACTGTATTATTATTTTTTATCTTATATGGACTTTTTCATTTTTTTGCTGAACTACAAACTGTCAGCAGGTGAAGAGCATGCATTGTCACACAGCCTGTGGCACTGCACCAGGCATGTAGGTTGGTGCATATTTGTGGACTAGTTAGCTGACTTACTGGTTTGTGTGCTATCTGTTCCATTTTCCTAAAAATTTTAAGTAGGTATGTGAAAATCAGTGCTTCAATCTCTTAGACTGTGTTTGGTGTAAAGTATTTGAAACAGTGTGAACCGTACCTTGGTGTAAATGTCAAGCGGACACTTGTTTATGCCTTTCCTCTTTTCTGGGCTCGCCTATTCATATGGCAAAAACCAAGTATTTGGATAATTTTTGAACAGAAATTATTGAAGTGAAAATAAAACGGTGATGAGAAACATAAATAAAGCTGTTCAGATGCTTGCAAGCAAAAGGAAGAGTGATTGGCGGGTCAGGGAGGAAAAGCAGAGCCCATGTCTGGAGTGAGGCGGCTCCGGGGAAGGATGGGCAGCCGCGCTCTGGGAGTCATTGGGCTCTAACAGGCTTGCTGCCAAACTCCTTCTGTTTGCCCCACACTATGGAGGCCATTCTGAGCATCTTGACTCATTTCAAATTTCAGGAAGCAACTGCTGAGTGCGGATGAATACACTGGCCCTGATGGGGAAAGTTCTTGGAGGAGCTTCTTCACAGAGCTGTGAATGCCTATGTTTCTCACTCAAGTCCGTTTACTCAAAGACATTGTAACCATAAAGAATTATCTCCTGTATTTCGTTCTACAGAAGGATACGCTTCTAGTATATTTCAGTTGATCAAACCTACAAGAGAGAAATGTGTCCTAAAAGCTTAATTAAATATGAAATTGGGTGAGAATCTGCCCTCTTGTTCTCTTAGTTCAATTCCAGAAAAATAAGGAATAGAATAGCAGTGTTCAACTGAAAGTGAGTGGGTTGGAACCAAACATAATTTAACACTGATCATAGTGATCACTTAACCACAGACTACCTTTAATGAGGACAAAATACTTTCACACCAGTTGTACAATTTGTTTCTGCTGGTAACCCTCACAGCAGGGCAGATATTGGAAATATTTTTATTGTACTTATTTTTTTAAATAAAATCAATATATTTGCATACCAGAAAGTTTATAAAATAGAGAAAAGGAGAAAATAAAGCAATAACCCATTATATCCATGTAGTCTTTTTCATTTTTATTTATTGTAGAGACAAGATCTCACCATGTTGCCCAGGCTGGTCTCAAACTCAAGGGATCCTCCTGCCTCGGCTTCCAAAAGTGCTAAAATTACAGGCATCAGTCACCACACCCAGTCTGTGTTGTCTTTTAAATGTGTATCCCTTTCTTATTATATAGCTACAATCAATTTGAACCTTGGTTTCTTCACTTAATATTGATTGTATCCTAAGCATTTGCCTATGTTTTCCTATATTCTCCATAGTCTAACTTTCAATGGATTTATCACATTTTACTCCACATTTCATTCATTTTTCAATATTTGTCATTCTAAATAATATTAAGAGGGACATTTTAGTATACATAGGTTCTGGTGTTTAAGATTTCCCCCAAAGACTGAATTCCTGGAACTGTAATTATTAGATCAAAAGCTATGAATATTTCTAGTGGCTTTTGATTTTTTTTTTTGGAGATGGAATCTCGCTCTGTCGCCCAGGCTGGAGTGCAGTGGCACAATCTGGGCTCACTGTAAGCTCTGCCTCCCGGGTTCACGCCATTCTCCTGCCTCAGCCTCCTGAGTAGCTGGGACTACAGGCGCCCACCACCATGCCCCGCTATTTTTTTTTTGTTTGTTTTTAGTAGAGACGGGTTTTCACCATGTTAGCCAGGATGGTCTCGATCTTCTGAACTCACGATCTGCCCGCCTCGGCCTCCCAAAGTGATGGGATTACAGGCGTGAGCCACCGCGCCCGGCTGGCTTTTAATTTTTATTTTTAAATTGTTCTTCAAAGAGGCTGAGTAAGCAGCACACATGCTGCTTCACATGAACCAATTCTCCACGTGCTGGCTAGAAATCAGAAATGAGATGTTTAAGTTACTAATTTAATAGTGATAAATAAATATTTGTTGGTATTCTCATTTGAAGTCTTCTCAATGTAAAATTATCTTTCCATGTCTGCTTTCTAGCCGCATTTGACAGGACAGACATTCTGTGCTCACTGGACAGAAAAGGACACAGGTTCAGAGACGTGGAGTGGCTTGCCTGTGGCAGCACAGCAGAGTGTTGAAACCAGGTCCTTGGGCTTCCAACTCTCAGTCCAGACCCCGTCTATTTGATGACTGGCTCCAGCCCTGCCACTCTGTCCTCGTGCGGAAGTTATCTCCTTTCTTCAAGCCTCACTCTCTCCATCTGCAAAACAAAGTGCTTGGACTGCAGTCAGTGTTTTTCATTTTTAATATAATTAAATTGAAGGAAATTTTCTTCAAACGAATGTTGTGCTGAAACCCAGTATAGAAAACCGTGAATGCAAAACACCTCTGAGTTGATTGGCAAGAGGACTGGAGGCCCCGGTCACCTCCTTTTCTCTTTCAAAATCTCCATTCTTTTTTTTTTTTCTGCAAAATCTCCATTCTTACTGTGTCTCCTTGAAATACTTAGATATCACCTAGTCCAAGCGGTTTCCAGGCAGCACTTCCATCATCTTATCCAACTTTGATATTCCATCAGTTATCACAACTCAAACTTTCCAGGATATATTTTAAACTGACTTTCGTGTCTCTTTGCTAGCTTGCTCTCAAGCAGTTGGTATCTGGGAACTCCAGATTCTGATGATATGGTGAAAAGAAAACTTGGCACAGAGCCAGGACACCCAAGTTCTCTACCTATAACATGGGGGTCTTTCTGTTGTTGGTGTCCCCATTTAATATAGAAATAATCACCTCTGGCTCTCCTGTCTTGTAGAGTTGTGAGGATCACACGTGTTAAGCTCTGTACGCTGTCTTTTCCCCTTTCCAGGCACATGGCAGGTTAACTTCCCTGCCCTTTTGGAGTTGGACTTGGCCGTGTGATTTGCTAGCCAACGATGCGCCTGTGGAGATGATGTGTGTCATTTCCGGGGGGAAGTTTTAAGAACTCGTGCTTGATTCACTATGTTCTTTCTCCTCCTGGAGCAACTGTAGAGGCACATCTCAAAACTCACTTCCAGTCAGCATGGGTTTAAGAGTGGTCAGTATTAGCAGAGATCCTGGCATAACCAAACCATCCTGGAGAGTAATCAAAAACTAAAGCTTTGCTGTGTTGAGCCCTGAGATATTAGGGTTGTTTGTTATTACAGCAAAACCTAGCCTATCCTGACTAGTCTAGTGTGTGTGAGGGTAATTAACATTGACATCCACATTATTGATTAAACTTCTAGAGTTTTTGAAGCACATAGAGCTTCCAAAACCTAGAAAAAATGATTATCTGAAGACTGCTTTTGAACTGGAAAGTTCAAAACACATTTAACAATTAGCCTAACATTTGTAAAACCTTTTGTTTTGCAGATTTAAAGCCAAGAATGTTAGTGAAACATAGTGTTGGTCAGATATTCGGCTTTTCTCTCCCTCCCCAAATGCTGAATCTTCAGGAGCTTGAAGAATGACTGTGATTTTTTTTTTTCTACAGAGATTCAAGTTGTCTAAACTAATCTCTTACTAATCCTCTTATTCGTCCAGCGAGTTCATGAAATCAGTGAATTAAGCATTGCAGAGCATATACAGTTATGAGAACAGTATGTTGGGGAAGGGAGCTGGTTTGCAAAAAGATTTCACCTGTGCTTTACTGACACAGTAGCCATAATACAAAAGCAGTGCTTTAAGTAGTGTTACTGATAGGAAATAAATTTATCCTGACCTTATAAAGCTTGAAGGTGATGTTTTGTAGAAGTTACAAAGGTGAACATAGCCTGGTACAGGCAGCTCTGCAGTGGAGCTGGTTTTTTGACCTACACCAAGGGATCCTGCACAACTCATAGCACTTTCTTGGCCCCAGGTTCCCCATCTGTAAAATAAGGGCTCAAGTTCCTGACTTGCTGCTTCAAGGGTGAAATGAGATGATGTATAGAAGATTACTATAAAAACAAAAAAAGGATAATTTTGTAATGAGTTGGTATTAGCTGAAGTCTCTATTCAATTTGTTTGGAAGTCTGTTACTCAGATGCTTTAAGCAGCAAGTGTCAGGAAGCCCCTTCCAATAGTCTATAATACATTTAAAACTGTCTATAAAAACATTTAATCCAACAACTCTTCATGGTAAAAACCCTCAACAGACAAGTATCGAAGGAACATATCTAGCAATAATAAGAGCCATCTATGACAAACCCACAGCCAACATCATACTGAATGGTCAAAAGCGGAAACTATTCCCTTTGAGAACTGGAACAAGAAAAGGATGTCCACTCTCACCACTCCTATCAACATAGTACTGGAAGTCCTAGCCAGAGCAATCAGTTAAGAAAAAGAAATAAAAGACATCCAAAAAAGAAAAAGAAAAATTCAAACTATCTCTCTTCACTGACAATATGATTCTACACCCAGAAAATCCTAAAGACTCCTAGAGCTGATAAACAATTTAGCAAAGTTCAAAATACAAAATCAAGTTTTGAAAATCAGTAGCATTTCAATACAACAACAACGTCCAGACTGAGTCAAGTCCAGAACACAATCCCACTTACAATAGCCACAAAGAAAATGAAATACCTAAGAATACAGCTAACCAAGGAGGTGAAAGATATCTTCAAGGAGAACCACAAAACACTGCTGAAAGAAATCAGGGATGACACAAATAAATGGAAGAACATGCTATGCTAACGGACTGGAAGAATCAATATCATAAAAATGGTCACACTGCCCAATTTACAGATTCAATGCTATTTCTATCAAACTACCAGTGTCATTTGTATTAGGCTATTCTTGCATCACTATAAAGAATACCTGAGACTGGATAATTTGTAAAGAAAGGAGGTTTAATTGGCTCATGGATCTGTAGGCTATAAAACTGTGGCACTGGCATCTGCTTGGCTTCTGGGGAGGCCTCAGGGAGTTTTTGGTCATGGCAGAATGTAAAGTGGGAGCTTGTGTGACAAATGGTGAAAGCAGGAGCAAGAGAGAGAGTGGGAGAGGAGATGCCACACTTTACAGCAACCAGATTTCACGAGAACTCACTTGCTATCTGAGTACAGCACCAAGCCATGAGAGATCTGCCCCCATGACCAAAACATCTCCCACCAGGCCCTACCTTCAACATGGGGGATTAAAATTCAAACTATATCATTATTCTTCACAGAATTAGAGAAACTATTATAAAATTAATATGGAAGCAAAAAGAAGCCCAAATAACATAAACAATCCTAAGCAAAAAGAATAAACCCAGAGGCATTGCACTACCTGACTTTAAATTCTACTATAAAGCTACAGTAATCAAAACAGCATGGCACTGGTACAAAAATAGACACATAAAATAATGGAACGAAAAAGAAAACTTGGAAATTAAGCTGCACACCTACAACCATCTGATTTTTGGCAAGGCCAACAAAAACAAGCAATGGGGGAAAGGACTCCTTATTCAATAAATGGTGCTAAGATAACTGACTAGCCATATGCAGAAGATTGAAGCTGGACTCCTACCTTTCACCATATAAAAAGTTAACTCAAAATAGATCAAACATTTAAATTCAAGACCTACAATTATGAAAATCCTAACAGAAAACCTAGAAATTACTCTTCCTGACATAGGCCTTGGCAAAATTTTTTTGGCTAAGTCCCCAAAAGCAATTGCAACAAAAACAAGAATTGACAACTTGGACCTAATGAAACTAAAAAGCGTCTGCACAGCAAAAGAAACTATCAATAATGTAAACAGACAACTTACAGAGTGGAAGGAGATATTTGCAAACAAGGCACCCCTATCCAGAATCTATATGGAAATGAAATCAATAAGCATATAACAAATAAACCCCTTAAGAAATGGGCAAAGGACATGAACAGATGCTCCTCAAAAGAAGACATGAAGGCAGACAACAAATGTATGAAAAAATAGTTGGCATCACTAGTAATCAGAGAAATGCAAATCAAAACCACAGTTTGTTACCATCTCACACTAGTCAGTATGGCTATTACTAAAAGTCAAAAAACTGCCGGGTGTGGTGGCTCATGTGTGTAATCCCAGCACCTTGGGAGGCCAAGGTGGGCAGATCACGAGGTCAAGAGATCGAGACCATCCTGGCCAACATGGTGAAACCCCTGTCTCTACTAAAAATACAAACATTAGCTGGGCATGGTGGTGCATGCCTGTAGTCCCAGCTATTCGGGAGGCTGAGGCAGGAGAATCGCTTGAATCTGGGAAGCGGAGGTTGCAGTGAGCCAAGATCATGCCACTGTACTCCAGCCTGGTGAGAGAGCGAGACTCTGTCAAAAAAATTGAAAAAAATGAAAAGTCAAAAAACAACAAATGCTGATGAGCCTTTGGAGAAAAGGGAACACTTACGCACTTTTGGCAGGAATATAAATTAGTGTAGCTACTGTGGAAAGTTTTCTGGAGATTTCTCAAAACACTTAAAACAGACCTACCATTTTACCCAGCAATCCCATTGCTGGGTATATACCCAAAGGAAAATAAATCATTCTACCAAAAAGACACATGCCTTGGTGGGTTCACTGCTGCACTATTCACAATAGCAAAGACAAGGAATCCACCCAAGGGCCCATCAATGGTAGACTGGGTAAAGAAAATGTGGTATATATGTATACACCATGGAATACTATACAGCCATAAAAAAGAATAAAATCATGCCCTTTGCAGCAACATGGATTCAGCTAGAGGCCATAATCCTAAGCAAAATAACAGAGAAACAGAAAACCCAAACACTGCATGTTTTCACTTGTAAGTGGGAGCTAAACATTGAACACGTTTGGACATAAACATGGCAACAATGGACACTGGGGACTACTTGGGGGGAAGGAAGGGAGGAGAATATGGGTTGGAAGGCTACCTATTGGGTACTATGTTCACTACCCGCGCGATGGGATCCATACCCAAACCTCAGCATCATGCAATATTCCCTGCACATGTACCCCCTGTATCTGAAACAAAAATTGAAATTGAAAAGAAAAATAAAGTATGAAAGAGAATCTGATTGCCAACTTAACTAAAAACTCCAGGAAGTCTGATGCTACTTTGGTTCTTTCTCTCTCCTGTGCTTCCTGCATTCTGGCTTTATTCACAGGCTGCCTCTGTCCATGTGGTGACCTCTGCAAGCTCCAGGTCACAGAATAAGGAATGTTTCTCTATACTAAAGCCCTGGCATTGAGTTCAGCTGGCTTGTATTGGGTAATGTATGTATTTCTGGACTTTCTGGACATGTAAGGAGAGGAGACCCCACCACATGGGTGAGAAGGGGAGATGTGGATCCCAAAAAGAAAATCAAAGTGCCCTAATCAGGCTGAATGACCAAAACAAGCAGATGACCTCCACAGCAGGTGAGAGCATCCTTCTACCTTTCTTTTTGAGTCCTGAGCTTTGAAGAGGCCAATTGCCACCCCCAGCAGCCTGGCATTGGAGCCTGACAGGTCGCACTGTTAACATTTCAGCCACAGTCTCTGTTATAGCCAGGGCTCAAGGGTCTTCAGGAAGCCTCAGGGACCTTCCCTCCACAGATGCAGCCACACAGCTGGAACTATGAGACATGATGAGAAGGCAGAAAAGGGCACCTTCTTTGTTGTTGAACTGTAAGAATGCATTTTATGTTTAATTTTAGATTCAGGAGGTACATGTGCATGTGCATGTTTGTTACATGGGTATATTGCATATTGGTGGGGATTGGGCTTCTATTGTATCCATCACCCAAATATTGAGCTTTGTATCCAATAGATAATCTTTCAACCCTCAACTCCCTCCCTTCCTCCCGCCTTTTGGAGTCGCTAGTGTTTACTATTTTCATCTTTATGTCCATGGGTACACAATGTTTAGCTCCCACTTATAAGTGAGAACGTGCGGCATTTGGTTTTCTGTCCCTGTGTTAGTTTGCTTAGGATAATGGCCTCCAGCTTCATCCATGTTGCTGCAAAGGGCATGGCTTCATTCTTTTTATGGCTGCATAATATTCTATGGTGTATATGTACCACATGAAGAAAGAATTTTTTTAAAGATACTATTCATTCCGTAGTTTCCTGCAGTGTACATTGGAAACTATCCCAAGAAGAATTCACGTAGACCCAGTAACTGTTATTCAGGAGACAGAAATGTCTTCCCATGACACCTCTCCCACATCCCCCCGCCCACCAGGGAAGGAGTCAGGGGAGAATTTATCCAGGCAGGCTTTGCACGCCTGGCACTGACTGAGGTGCTGTGGAGGATGTTGGAGGCGGGGTGTGCAATGGGCCTTGCCCTGGGAGATTCTAGTGTTATTGGAGATGAAATTGAAACACAGGAAATGGATAGAGACCATCAGGAAGATGTTAGACGTCATTAGGTATGTGATTTGCAAAGAGTGCTGTGTACTTGAGAAAGGAGGAAGCAATGGTTACTGGAGGTGCAAAGGAAGGCCCCACAGGGGATGGATGGAGAGATGGTTAAAAATCAATTGCATTCACCATGGGCTGTGCCCTCACTGTGTGCCATGCAACTACTGACCACTTTGCATCTTCCGTGCGTGCTCTCTCTCTCTCCTGTAGCTGTAAGAGGTGGTGCTAATGAGACCATTTTGCAAATGCACAGTCAGCTCAGAGAGGTTAAAGCCACCCAGATTGTCATGGCAGAGCCAAAGCCCAGTGACCTCGTCTACTGCTTCATCCTCAGCTACTCCTGTGACAACTTGTGTCATAATCAACATCGTGATCCTGGCTTTTGGCTAGGATGTGCCAGGAAGAGCACTTCAAATGATTGGTTTAGCCACAGGCTTGAAAGTTGTTTTAAAGTAACATTTTTTAGCCATTGAATGTCTTTTATATTAAAATAATTTTTATATTAAAAAATAATTAACTTTTAGGGCTTCAAAATAAATAGAATTATGTAGTTATTATAAATGTTACACAGAAAACTTTCCATGAAAACTGGGAATTTCTGTTCAAGTATATTACAGATTTTGTTTTTTCTTCAAATTTATAACTGTGAAATTAGGGTGTTTGGGAGAATCAAGACATTATCTTTCACTGACCTGGAAAACCCAGTAACCTAGCATCCTCCCAGGCTAGAAGATGCCAGATTACTGAATTTTTATGGTATATTTCATTCTTAAAGATTGAAATGGCATACAGTTGTTCTTAATACTTAGTTTATGAAAACTCTAGTAGTTGCAAAAGCTCTATTTACTTAAAACACCATTTTCACTTATTGATCACAGATAAAAGTGAAATCTCAATAAAAATCTTTAAAAACAGGGCCTATTATCCTATAACAAGACAGTCAGATATAAGGAAATGACAGAATTAAGTCAGTGGCTTAACAATGTCTTCAAGGATGCAGGCTCAGGACGGGTGCTGTGGCTAATGCCTATAATCCCAGCACTTTGGGAGGCTGAGGCAAGAGGATTCCCTGAGACCAGTAGTTCAGACCAGCCTGGGCAACATAGGGAAACTTCATCTCTACAAAAAAATAGAATAATTACCCTGGCATGGTGGGAAGTGCCTGTGGTCCCAGCTACTCAGGAACAGAACCCAGGCACCCCTGACCCCTTGCGTGTGGAATGTGGGCTTCTGAGACGAGCTCATGCTTTGGACTCTGGACAGGAGCCAAGAGAAATGGAGCACCTGACTGGCTTTTTACACTGTGGAAGTAGCAATACCCTTTAACCTGCCTGTTTCACTAAAGCCTCGTCTATCCAGAACTGCCTGGAGGATGTCCTTAAAGGCCCTCTTGATTGTCTACTTGTAGTCTCGGGCTGCCCATCTCATCAGAGTCATGGTAACTTGTGAGCAAAGAGTTATGGCAGCACCTCAGTTCTCCATGAAGCCTGTCCACCTGGCCTGCAGGGACAGAGGAGCATGAGCACCCTGCTTTCTTATCTCATCCTTGGGTCAAAGGTAATGTTTCTATGTGTTCAAGAAATGCAAGAGGAGTTCTGCCTATTTTTTTTAATAGCTGAACTTAATTTCTTTTACGAGGCCCCATTCTTAGGGGTTATGGAAATTGCAGCTGATGAGGGTTTTTGCAGTTTCAAAGAGGTTGCATCTAGTTCTGAGGGGTTTCTATGGTGTGGGGGAACAGGTCCTCCGCATCATCCTTGTCTATTTGGTAACTTCTGAGCATGTATTTGACCTGGGTTTCCCCTGAAAGCAGACCTGAGGTAAGAACTTGTGTGCAGGTGGTTTATTTGGGAGCTGACTCCAGGAAATGAGTCACTGGGAAGGTTCAGAACATGGTGGGTTATTGAGTTGGTCATGCTAGAGACAGCTGGAGTTCAGTCCAACCAGGATGCTCTGAGGAATATGGCGAAGGCCTCTTGGAGTTGTTTATGTGAGGTCAATGTTCCCAGCTGCTCTCTTTCCCGTTGGTGGAAGCTTGTCTAGAGGATGGGACATCTCCCCGGCACTTCTCTGCTGCTCCTGTGTTCCTGTGGCTGAGTTCCCCCCGCCTGCCTGTCTCCGCCCCTGCTGGCAGTGTTGGAGAAGCTGCGGTGCAGAAAAGGAAAAAGCTCAGTGTGCACTTAGGCAGGATACTGTCAGTCTGATGAGGATCAAAACCACTGCAAATTCAGGAGTGCAGCCGAGGTGTGAGGCGGGCACACAGGTGTCCTCTCCAGGATATGAGACATGTGTGACCTGTCTGGTCATCTGTTTGGAAGCCCTGTGCCAAGCCCCTGCCATCTGGGGTAGATGGGGAAACATATCCCTCCACCATGGGTTGGAGGCCGCCCTGCTTCTGAGCCTCTGTGTGTTTGGAGTTTTTGTGCTCATGAGCGCTCCATGAGGCTGCCTGGCATGGTCAGCCTAGACGTCCCATGCAGCTTGATGTTTTTTCCAGTTTCCTGGCCCCTGCCTGGCTCCCACTAGAGAGGCCAAGCCAGGTCAATCTGCTCTTAGAGACCCCCAAACTCTCTGCAGTTTCTGCTTTTCTCCCTACTTGGCTCAGAACAGGGGGTGGGGAAGTGGTGGCAGAGTACAAGCATCACTTTGTCAGAAAGTCTGAAGGTCCTGGCATCCTGGCTTTCTTTCTCCAAAATCAAGGAATCTTTTCTAGTTCTGAGAATGAAACACTGTTGTTTCTGATTACCATTATTCTATGCTTTGAGTTCTTTGGGGCTTAAACTTTAAGACTTAGAATGAAGAAATCACTCCTGCCTTAGGCTGGCTTCCTCCTAGGAGCAGACTCTGAGAAGGTTTATTTGGGAGGTGGTTCTGGGAAGTGCTGGTAGAGAAGTAGGGAAGGGCAGAGAAAGCAGCCAGCAAAATGTGTGTCATCAAACCAGTAATCACTGTGAGTGGCTGCTTAATCCTGCTGGGGAGTTCTGAGAGCTGGCATAGAAAGCAAGCCTCCTGCAGCCATGAAAAAGAACAAAATCATTTCCTGTCCAGTGACATGGGTGCAGCTGCAGGCCATTATCCTAACAGAATTAAGGCAGAAACAGAAAACCAAATACTGCATGTTCTCACTTATAAGTGGGAGGTGAGCATTGGGTACACAGGGACACAAAGAGCAGAACAATAGACACTGGGGAGGAAGGAAGGGAGGTAAGGGCTGGAAAACTACCTATTGAGTGCTAGGCCCACTACTTGGACAATGGGATCACTAGAAGCCCAAACTGCATCATCATGCAGTATACCCATGTAATACATCTGTACATGTACCCCTTGAATCTAAAACTTGAAACAAATTTAGAACATTGCTCTATAAAAAGGGGGAATACAAGCCCCTAAGTTATTTCACCTGACAGGTGAGGGAGCTGGGGTATTTATCTACCAGTTTGCATTAGTTATTGGATGACAGCTGCTCATAGAAGTTATTTCTCTGGCACATTGGCCTCCCTTGGGTCTGGGAGGAGAAAGCTCTAAGGTAAAGGAATGCAGACATGGCAGCTGGATGTTGCACAGGGATGCCCAGAAGTGGCAAGGACTGAAGGGGCATGGATGCAGCATCAGTAGGGCCTACTTCAGCTCCCTTGCTTTTTCTTATTCTTCTATCCCTTCTCCCACGCAGTTAACAAGAAATGGCCTGATGGTTGGAAAGGAAGAAAGGAATGAGATGCAATGAAATTCTGGGGGAAAAACTCTCAGTATGTCAAAATAGCATCCCAGTAATTTTCCTTATTGGGAAGGCTAATGGTGTCTTCCATGTGCAGGAGGACTGTGGGTTCATTTGTCTGATTTAAGGATCCAGAAAAATTTTCAAGGATGAAGTATTCATGCTGCCTGAAGGACCTGGAATTTGTCAGCCAGCACGTGGGTAGGTGTGGTTTCAGTTACACATTAACTGTGCAAGTTTAAGAAGATGGCTCAGCACTGTGGTTAAGGACTAGACCCCAGGGTCAGTCAGGCCTTAGTGCAAGCTCTGGCTTAGCTTCTAACTTGCTTTGTAAGTTTTGGCCTTACAAAGGCCTAGTTTCTCCTTCTCTAATATGAAAATAATAAAGTACCTTCATCGGCCAGGTGCGGTGGCTGATGCCTGTAATCCCAGCACTTTGGGAGGCCGAGGTGAGCAGATCACCTGAGGTCAGGTGTTCCAGACCAGCCTGGCTAACATGGTGAAACCTTGTCTCTACTAAAAATACAGAAATTAGTCGGGCATGGTGGCGGGCACCTGTAATCCCAGCTACTTGGGAGGCTGAGGTGGGAGAATCGCTTGAACCTGGGAGGCGGAGGTTGCAAGTGAGCCGAAATTGTGCCATTGCACTCCAGCCTGGGCGATAAGAGCAAATCTCCATCTAAAAAAAGTAAAAAATAAAGTACCTTCCTCACAGAGTGGTTTGATAATCAAACGAGAGAGTGCATTTGGATAATGTATTAACACAGCGTCAGGTCCAGGGCATCAATATTGGACTTGTTAAGGCCCGGTTTTCAGCTGGCATGTGTTGGAGGTTTATGGCCAATGTCACTTCTGACTGTTGTTATTATATTACACCCCTCCCCGGTGGCGGTTGCAAGATTCCTGACACAGGAGGCCCATCACCCTAGACCTGCCAGCATTCATTTGGCCTTGCCTCCATTTTTCACTCTGTATTTACATTTGTGGTAGCTGCCCCTGGTAATCGGCCTGCCGCTTGGATCTGCACAGAGGGAAATGTCTGTCCTTTCCCCTGAGCACTGTCTGGGTTAGGAATGACCCCTGAGAGGAAGACTGTGCCTGATATCACCTCCCTGGCAGTTGGAGGGAGTCAATCCCCTGCCTCTCGTGGGCTGGCTGCCTCTACTGGGCCTTGTCACTCATTGTCATTCCCACTGATGAAGTTGCTGGCTCATGGGAGCATTGCTTGCTTGAGAGACTGAGGAAAGGGGCTGAATTTTACTCAACTTTGACACGTTGGAGTGTGAGAATTTACATGTTATTAGTAACAAGTCACTGCACCGAGCTACCATGGTAATACTCCCCCTTCTTTTCCTGGCCACTCTGCTCCTATCCCAGGACCTCATCAAGATCCCCTGTTAGGTAACACTGGCCCAGCAGAGGTCCCTAGACCCTGCCCCAGCACCTTGGCCAGCATCCATTCCTTAGGCCATTGGGGCCCACGCCTAGCTGTTAAGTATTTTGAACATCTCTCCTGGGTATATGGTAGATGCTCAGGAAGAAACTGCTGAATTAAATGTTCTATAGATGGTGGTCAACAAGGGTGATGTTTCTGATTAAAGAATACTCCCTGCTAGTCTCCTCTGGGAATATCCTTTTCTCTTTTATCTCTGCAAGTCCAAATCCTATTTTTTTATGACTCAGGTCAAACAATAGAAAGTAAGAGCTGGATGGAATCAACTTTAATTCAACTTCCACGACTAAATAATAAGGAAATGAGTCCTGAGGCCAGGAAGTGATTCACCCAAAGTGCCAGAACTCCATAAAGCCTTCGAGAATTTTCTCACCAGCTGTGTAACCATGGGTGCCTGGAAATATTCCCCTTCCCAGCTGAATCCTTGAAGTTCCAGTTTATTAGGGGCCAAGAGAAAAACTCCACTTCTGAAGGTGTGTTAGTCCGTTTTCACACTGCTGAAATAGACATACCCAAGACTGGACAATTTACAAAAGATAGAGGTTTGATTGGACTTATAGTTCCATGTGGCTGGGGAAGCCTCACAATCAGGGTGGAAGGCAAGGAAGAGCAAGTTATGTCTTACATGTATGGCATCAGGAAAAGAGAGAGCTTGTGCAGAAAAGTTCCCATTTTTAAAACCATCAGATCTAGTGAGACTTATTCACTATCATGAGAACAGCATGGGAAAGACTTGCCCCCATGATTCAATTACCTTTCACCTGGTCCCTCCCACAACACCTGGAAATTCAAGATGAGATTTGGATGGGAACACAACCAAGCTGTATCATTTCACCCCAGCCCCTCCCAAATCTCATGTCCTCACATTTCAAAACGAATCATGGCTTCCCCATAGTCCCTCAAAGCCTTTACTCATTTCAGCATTAACTCGAAAGTCCACAGTCCAAATTGTCATCTGAGAAAAGGTAAGTCTTTTCCGACTATGAGCCTGTAAAATCAAAAGCAAGTTAGTTACTTCCTAGATACAATGTGGGTACAGGGATTAGGTAAATACAGCCATTCCAAATGGGAAAAAGTGGCCAAAACAAAGGGGACACAGGCCTCATGCAAGTCCAAAATCCACTGGGGCAGTTAAGTCTTACAGCTCCAGAATGATCTCCTTTGACTCCATGTCTCACATCCAGGTCATGCTGATGCAAGAGGTGGGCTCACATGGCCTTGAGCAGCTCTGCCTCTGTGGCTTTGCAGGGTACAGCCTCCCTCCCAACTGCTTTCACAGGCTGGTGTTGAGTGTCTTTGGCTTTTCCAGGCCCACAGTGTAAGCTGTCAGTGGATCTACCATTCTGGGTTCTGGAGGACAGTGGCCCTCTTTTCACAGCTCCAGTAGGAAGTGCTCCAGTTAAAACACTGTGTGGTGACTCTGACCCCATATTTTCCTTCCACACTGCCCTGGCAGAGGTTCTATATGAGGGACCCACCCCTGCAGCAAACTTCTGACTGGACATCCAGGCGTTTCCGTACATCCTCTGAAATCTAGGCAGAGGTTCCCAAACCCCAATTCTTGACAGTTACCAAGGCTTGAGGCTTGCACCCTCTGAAGCCATGGCCCAGGCTCTTCATTGGCCCGTTTCAGTCATGGCTGGAGTGGTGAGGACACAAACACCAAGTCCCTATGCTTCATACAGCATAGGAACCCTGGGCCCATCCCATGAAACCACTGTTTCCTCCTAGGCCTTCAGGCCTGTGATGGGCGGGGCTGATGTGAAGACCTCTGACATGCCCTGGAGACATTTTCCCTATTGTCTTGGGGATTGACATTCAGCTCCTCCTTATGCAAATTTCTGCAGATGGCTTGAATTTCTCCTCAGAAAAAAAGATTTTCTTTTATATTGCATTGTCAGGCTGCAAATTTTCCAAACTTTAATGCTTTGTGTCCCTTTTGAAACTGAATGCCTTTAACAGCACCCAAGTCACCTCTTGAATTCTTTGCTGCTTAGAAATTTCTTCTGCCAGATACCCTAAATCATCTCTCTCAAGTTCAAAGTTCCAAAAATCTCTAGGGCAGGTGCAAAATGCTGCCAGTCTCTTTGCTAAAACATAGCAAGAGTCATTTTTGCTTCAGTTCCCCAAAAGTTCCTCATCTCCATCTGAGACCACTTCAACTTTGAACTTATTGTTCATATCATTATCAGCGTTTTTGTCAAACCCATTGAACGAGTCTCTTGGAAGTTCTAAACTTTCCCACATCTTCCTGTCTTCTAAATCCTCCAAACTGTTATAACCTCTGCCTGTTACCCAGTTCCAAAGTCACTTCCACATTTTCGGGTATCTTCTCAGCAGTGCTCCACTGCACTGGTGCCTATTTACTGTTCTAATAAACATTAGTCTGTCTAATGCTCATTAGTCTGTTTTCATGCTGCTGATAAAGACATACTTGAGACTGGGAAATTTACAAACGAAAGAGGTTTAATTAGACTTACAGTTCCACATGGCTGGGGAAGCCTCAACAATCATGGTGGAAGGCAAGGAGGAGCAAGTAACGTCTTACGCAGGCAAAGAGAGAGCTTGCACAAAAAAACTCTCATTTTTAAAACCATCAGATCTCATGACACTTATTCACTATCATGAAGACAGCACAGGAAAGACTTGCCCCCATTATTCAATTACCTCCCACCGGGTCCCTCCCACAACACCTGGGAATTCAAGATGAGATTTAGGTGGGGACACAGCTATATCGGAAGGTTTGCAAAGAAAAAAATCAACCCACAAAAGTCAGACTAATTGGAGAAAAGGCATATAAATGTGTTAATGTGCACACAGGGAGAAAAACACAGAGTAAGGACTCCTACCTCCCAAAGGGGTTCAGAAGCTTACATGCCATCTTGAGGCTACAGAAAAAAATGGGACTTGCCATCAACTGTGGATTGGATAAAGAAATCTACATTTGTGGATTTATATGTTGTACATATATACCGTAGAATACTACACAGCCATAAAAAAGACTAAAGTCATGTTCTTTGCAGCAACATGGATGCAGCTGGAGGCCATTATCCTAAGCCTATTAATGCAGGAACAGAAAACCAAATACTGCATATTCTCACTTATAAGTGGGAGCTGAACATCAGGCACTCATTGACATAAAGATGGGAACAACAGACACTGGGGACTTTACAAGGGGGAGGAAGGGAAGTGGGGCAAGGGTTGAAACACTATATATTGGGAACTATGCTCACTACCTGGGTGATGGGTTCAATCATGCTACATCCCCTGAATCTAAAATAAAAATTGAAATTAAATAAAAATAATTGGGGCTTGGATTGTGGCAAAACAAATTATGGTGGTAAAACAGGTGATGGGAGGGGGAGAAGATGAGGCCTGGCTAGCATAGGTAGGCTTGTTAAGTAGATAAAACCTCACAGGTGGCTGCCCTCAGAGAGGGTAGGTGGTAGATGTCTTTTTTAGACCTTAAAAGGTGTCATGATCTCAGTGAATCTTTCCTAGATCCAGACAAGGACAAGGGGAGGCCTCAGAGAAAACCTCGCAGTATCAGTGCAGCTTCCCTACAGATGCAAATCTCCCCCCACAGAAGACAGCTTTGCAGGGAGACTTCTGTTTGCCAGATCTCTGAACAGCCATCTCAAATTATTTCAAAAATATATTTTGGGGTAAAATATTTGGTTTCCCTAACTGCTTACAATAGTGTGGCTAGATCCTGAAGAATTTACGTAGATTGTAGCATCTCTAAGTGGCAGGTTCTGCCATCACCTGTACTGTAGAAGTGAGGAAGCTGAAGCTCAGGGAGTTTAAGTCACTGGCCAAGTGCACGAAGCAAGTAGTTGGTGAAGCTCTTACTTGCTGTGCTTTGAATCTTCTTTTTCAGTTATACTCTTCCTTATGCCACACCTCCTTCAGACCTGGAGGGGAGGGCATCATCTCAGCGTGCCTCCCGCCCAGGCACAGTGGAGGGAAGCATTAGTAAGGGCTTAGCAAGTGTTTAATGAGTAAAAGAATGAATGCTAAGAACGGCTGAACTGTGATATGAAGGTGGGATGTATTCACAGTTCATATTTACTTGGGTTGGTGGGGCAGGGTACGCAGATGTTATAATTCTGGATGAAAATCGAAAAGCAATTCGTGAGTGCTTACAGAGAAGCCAGCATGGCCGTCACTAGATAAAAGGGTACTTTTCCAGCCTGGAGATATAAATATCATCTTTGCAGGTTTGCATGGCTTTCCCCAAGTCTTTTTTGAAAACTCTGCATGACAGAAATTCTAAATGAGTTTCCTCTCAGTTACCAGATACTTTGGAAGGGAGCTCTTGCCCAGATTTGCCATGCAATTCGCTGCCGGAAAACTCCATCATCCTTACCTGTCTCAGAGGGCAAGTTTTCCCATCTAATTATCTGAAGCAGCAGCTGGGGATCTAAGTAAAAGCTGGAGGGTTTCCACACAATTGCTATAGACTAGCTGCCTGTCTTTTAAGACAGTGGCCTGACAATTTGAGGAGACACTGCAGAGTTCCTTAGCAATGTCGCCTCGACTGTGACCTACCAAAGCTATTTATATGTGGATAAAAATGCAATCCAAACTCAACAGTAGCTTAATTTTAGTTCTCCTGGAGTGAAAATGCCCCTATAAGTTGCCAGTTCTGGCAACTTTGCCTGCAGGTTTTGATTTTATTTAAATGAATGCCCATCGTTGACAAGATATATTGATAAGCCCACATCTTCAAGATCAACCCACAGATGTAAAACATGATCAGCTACTGCAGAGAGGCCTTTGATTCCAGGAAATTGTCATGTTCCGTAGGCAAAGGTTCACTCTTTTTCTGTTGCTGGAGATCCTCTGTATTTGAACACAAGTGCTCCTCAGTTACACAGGGAAGACTCACTTAGAGATTTCCTGGGTCCATAGCAGCTTTATGAGGACAGAGGGATTTTAAAGGAAGGTACAGTCTGCCTGCAATACCTGGAGTAATTCTGCACCTTTGAGGGATATTTAAAGCCAGATTAACTGATTCTCGGTTCACTCTAAATAAGAGTTGATAATATGAACTCCCTTTGCATTTGAAGTCACTGAATCTTAAAAATAAAAAAGGGAAGTAAGATGTTGGTCCCGAAGTTGCTAATGGAGACAATGTCACTTGGGCCTCCTGGTAAAACACTGGCCTTTGCTTCTCTCCTCTTTCCTTCCTCCCGTTTATCCATTCATGCAAGCAGCACGTGTTGCATTGGAGGCTCTACTCCGGCCACTGTTCCCAATGGTGGGACATGGCAGTGAGGAAGGCAGGTAAGACTCTACTCTCATCAAATTTCAACGTAGGGCGTGAGGGTGTGGGAAAGGCAGGAAATATGCAAGTAAATAGATGAATAAAGAAAGTATTTTCAATGCGAAAAGGGCTATGAAGAACAATGAAACTTGTGTCTTGTAGAGAGTGATGTGTGGAGTGCAGTGGCTCCTTTAGATGCAGTGAGTAGAGTTTTCAGAGGAGGTGACCTCTCAGCCAGTACCCGGGTGAAGAGGACGCCGCCTATCAGAGGGGCTGAGGAAGGGGAGCTGCACATAGAGGACAAGTCAGGCAGCCCTGACCTGAGGCTGCGCACTGCCTCCTGGGAAAAGGTTAAAAAATGACCTGAGAAAGTCCTGAGTTGAAAATGTGGCGCTTGTCTGTGCCTCCAGGACAAAGAGGGGAACCAAGGGAATGCAGATGATTCTCCTCCAAGCGCTTCCACCAGAATTTCACTCTTGGAAAAAACGCTTTTTCAGGTATTGGTCATTTTCCTGCTTGGCCACTTGATGGCACTGTTGCCCGTATAATTTTGCTAGGTCCCTGTTGAGGATGGTGTTGGAAATAATGACATTGTGTCTTCCTGAGACAGACTTTTTTTTTTTTTTTTTTTTTTTTTTGCCATGTTAAGAAACAATTTGCTACTGCTGAAATTCTTTTCCACCAGGAAGGGCTGCTTTCACCCAAAACCTAGAAGAGGGTGGCTATTTCTGTAGACATAGGTCTAAAAAAAGTCTTTATGGATTTTGGAACCCCAAGAACCACCAAATTCTCAGTCTCGATAAAACTGCCCAGTGACTCACCTCACCCTTGTAAACCAAAAGGTATCTGAGGCAAGTCTCAATCAATTTAGAGGTTTATTTTGCCAAGGTTAAAATAACCTTGGCACAGCCTCGGGACATCCTGACGACATGTGCTTGGTTTAATACATTTTAGGGAGACATAAGACATCAATCAATAGCTGTAAGATGTACATTAGTTCATCCCAGAAAGGTGGGACAACTTGAAGGCAGTGGAGTTGGGGAGGCTTCAAGGTTATAGGTGAATTCAGAGATGTTTCTATTGGCAATTGGTTGAAAGAGTTAAGATCTAGAATCAACAGAAGGGAGTGTCCAAGTTCAGATAAGGGGCTGTGGAGACCAAGATTCTTATTGTGCAGATGAAGCCTCCAGGTAGCAGACTTCAGAAAGAATAGATTGTAAATGTTTCTTATCTGACTTTTAAAAAGTGCCAGACTCTTAGTTAATTCTCTCCTGGATCAGAGAAAAGATCTGGAAGGAAAAGGGGATTCTCTATAGAATGTAGATTTTTCCCACAGGAGACAGCTTTGCAGGGCCATTTTAAAATGTGTAAAGAAATCTATTTTAGGGTAAAATATTTTGATTTCTTTCAGGGCCTGATACCTTTCATGTGATGCTACACTACATTCAGGCTGGAATTTGGTGTCTTATTGCTACAAAAAGTCTTAAGATCTCTGTTTTAATGTTGATGCTGGTCAGTTGTGCCTGAATTCCAATAGGGGGAACGTATGGTGAAGAGTATCCGGCCCTTGCCTCCTTGTCATGGCCTGAACTCGTTTTTCAGGTAAACTCTGGAATGAATGCTCTTGGCCAAGAGGAAGGGTCCATTCAGATGGTTGGGGAGCTTAGAATTTTAGTTTTAGTTTACATCCCTGAGGCAGAGTGGGATTTCTAGGGAGTGAGAGATGCTAAAAAAAAATGTTCATCTGGGAAAGCCGGCATAACAGCCACACAATTAGCAAGACACTCCCTCAATAAACCTTGGGAACTGGTTGCTGTGAGGAATGGAGGAAATTCCATCCCCTGATGAGAAGCTTATCAAGTCACTTAATACTCTGCATAACACTGTGCCATTTTGCATTGGAAAGGCTTGGATCCTGCAGAGAGGACGAGTGATGGAGTGGATACACACGGCTGCTAGTGCAAACCTGTAAGCCAAGGTGAGTCCCATTTTCAAACTCGAGTCCCATTCTCCTGGAGACCAACCTTCCTCTGTGGCCCACACTGCACCCTACAGACACTGTCAACATTTCCTTCTGTTTGGGTGTAACTTTTGCGTTCCTACAGCTCTAAAACCAGCATTGTTGGCACAGCCTGCTGTTTCTTGAAAAGCAGCTTAACCTCTTTACCCTGCCTTATCAAAATAGGTTCCTAGTGGCCACTGAAGCTGTCAGAGGCATTTGAACCAGAGCAACTCCATTTTCAATAGAGGCTGGGTAAAATAAGGCTGAGACCTATTGGGCTGCATTCTTAGGAGGTTAGGAGTTCTAAGTCAGAGGATGAGATAGGAGGTTGGCACAAGATACAGGTTATAAAAACCTTGCGATAAAGGTGGGACACAGTGGCTCACACCCGTAATCCCAGCACTTTGGGAGGCCGAGGTGGGTGGATCACGAGGTGAGGAGTTCAAGACCAGCCTGGCCAAGATGGTGAAACTCTATCTCTACTAAAAATACAAAACAAAAAAAAAGTAGCTGGGCATGGTGGCAGGTGCCTGTAATCCAAACTACTTGGGAGGCTGAGGCAGAGAATTGCTTGAACCCAGGAGGCAGAGGTTGTAGTGAGCTGAGATCATGCCACTGCACTCCAGCCTGGGCGACAGAGCAAGACTGTCTCAAAAACACAAAACAAAACAAAACAAAACAAAACAAAACAAAAACTTGCTGATAAAACAGGTTGTAGTAAAGAAGCTGGCTAAAACCCGCCAAAAGATGGTGATGGAATTGACCTCTGGTCATCCTCATGGCTTATTATATGCTCATTATAATATTTTAGCATGCTAGAAGACACTCCCACCATTGCCATGACAGTTTACAAATGCCATTGCCATGTTAAGAAGTTACCCTATATGGTCTAAAAAGGGAAAGAATCCTCAGTTCAGGGAGTTTCCCACTCGTTTCCTGGAAAGCTCATGAAAAATCCACCCCTTGGTTAGCATATAATCAAGAAGTAACAATAAGTATCATTAGCAGCTGAAGCGGCTCTCTGCCTTTAGAGTGGCCATTTTTTATTCCTTCACTTTCTCTAATAAACCTGCTTTCACTTTATGAACTCACCCCAAATTGTTTCTTGTGTGAGATCTAAGAACCCTGTCTTGGGGTCTGGATCGGGACCCCTTTTTGGTAACAAAGTCTCTACTTATTTAGCTTAGTAGCCAGCTAATAATTGGACAGAGGTTTCTTTAAATTCCTGGAATGAAATATCTCTCTGTCTTTGCAGATGGGTTTTCTGCGTGTGTTGGGGCACATGGTCAGCGCTCTGCCAGGAAATTGGCAACTCTGCCTCAACTTTCCTTCCTGCTCCTGCAGGGCCTCAACTTCAGTCAGTGGTGAGTGCTTAGGGCCTTCTCCAGTTCCTGGACATGTGCAAAGCCCTGCTGGACAGATTCTCAGGGTCTTCTATATTCCCAGGAATGTGACAAAGCTTTTCAGGGTCCTTATGGACATCTCATTCCTCAGCTTTTCCTTTAAGCTTTTCATTAGTCTATTGTTTGCCCCAAATGCTATCCATTACCTCGGGCAGCTGTACCGTTGAAACACTAGTAAATGCTACAGACAAACGCTCTTCCCTCCCCCAAGGCTTTTAGTACTGGGCCACTAATAAAGACAAGGTCTTTCAGGGAAGCACTAGACAGGTCAAATAATGACTCTCTTTGGGAATGAGATCTATTCTATTCCTTTCAGTATAGGGAGTGCAGGTGATTTCCAAGGCTGCTGCTGAGCTGGAGCAAGAGGATGAGACTAGGGCAAGTCAAAATGCTACAAAGCCCTCGGTTCTTACTGGGATTCAGCTGCTTTTCTTACATAAACACTCCCTGGGGTGTTGCAAGCAGTTGGTGAATTTTCAGAGTTCTGAAAAAGTTGTTTCTGGCCATTTTTGCCAGTTTTTTTTATGGCTTTTATGGAGGAGTGAACTTTCAGAGGTTCTGTACCCTGCTGCCTTCCTGATGCTTGTCTGCTCCTTTCCTTTTGGAGCTGGGATGAACCTGTCTAGCCGTGTTGGAGCCACATCTGCATAGCACCAGACAGCCCATCAGTTTATGTCAATGAGACTGAGGTAACACTGCTGTAAGCTACGAGATACAGCTGTCTGTATTATTATCCCCTAAAGTGCAGAGAACTCTCCAAAAACAGTTGATTTTTACCTCACAGTCGATTACTAAGAAAAAATACAACCTCAAATTAAACTCCAAGTGGGAGAATGCTGCAATGTTAAAATTGTCATAAATTCTCAATTCGGTACAGACATGTCACTCCAGTCCGATATTGTCATTGGCCCATTCACTCAGTCTCTGTTGAACAGCTGGTATCAATTGAACCTGGTGGCCTGGAAGAGGCAGAGCTGAATAAGATGTAGTCACCTCCTAAAGGAGGTGAAGGAGACAGCCAGACCCAGCAGCTCATGGCTCAAGGGCTCCGAGGAAGGGGTGTGCAATGGCCCCAACAGACCTCCTGAATAAGGTGGCATTTGGGTTCAATGGGTTTGGGCAAAAGTATTTATCCTCATAAATATTCTTGACTTAAAGATCTTTTAAATTTTTTATTTCTATTTTGTAAAATTTCAATAGCTTTGGGGGTACAAGTTGTTTTTGATTACACAGATGAATTGTACAGTGGTGAAGACGGAGATTTTAGTGCGCCCGTCACCTAAGTAGTGTACATTGTACTCAATAAGTAGTTTATTTTCTCTCACCTTCCTCACACCCTCCTGCTTTTGAATCTCCACAGTTCATTATATTACTCTGTATGTCTTTGCGTACCCATAGCTTAGCTCCCACTTATAAGTGAGAATGTTCAATATTTGGTTTTCCATTCCTGACTTACTTCACTTAGCATAATGGCCTCCAGCTCCATCTAAGTTGTTGCAAAATACATTATTTTGTTCCTTTTTATGGCTGAGTAGTATTTCATGATTGTGTGTTGGCCTATCAGTTGATGGGCACTTAGGTTGATTCTATGTCTTTGCAATTGTGAATTGTGCTGTAATAAACATATGCATGCAAGTGTTTTTTTTATTTAGTGACTGTTTTTGGGAAGTAGATACCCAGTAGTGGAATTTCTGGATAGAATGGTAGATCTACTTTTAGTTCTTTGACAAATATCCACACCTTTTTCCACAGAGGTTGTGCTAATTTACAATCCCACCAGCTGCGTATAAGTGTTCCATTTTCACTACATCCACACCAACATCTATTGCATTTTGACTTTTAAAAAATAGCCGTTCTGACTAGGATAAAGTGGTGCCTCATTGTGGTTCTAATTTGTATTTCCCTGATTAGTGATGTTGAGCATTTTTTCATCTGTCTGGTGGCTTTCCGTGTGTCTTATTTTGAGAAATGTGTATTCATTCAACTCAAGGATTTTATCCTTGCTTTTGCTTCTTCCTGGAATGTTCTTACTTCACTTACCTGGGTCTCTCCTCTCATTCAGGTCTCAATGCCAAGGTCTTCCCTGAGGACCTGATCTAGTTTCTCTTTCCCTATTGAGATGGAGCAGGAGCCCCCTTTATTAGGGGCCTGCAGACCCCAAACATGGAAATCAAGGAGAATCATGATTGCCTTCAAGGGAAGTTCCAGGCACCTAGCTAGCTCCAGAAGTCAATAAGTAACTTATTAAAAAAGAAGGCAATAGTAGCCTAAAGGACACCTGAGGAAATTAGAGTCCTAGGGATGTTTGTTTTTCCTAAAGAATCCAAGGAGAACATCTTAACCTGTACTTCTGAGTTGTCTTTCAGAAACTCAGACCCCCACTGGGGACCCACACTGAAGGGATCAGCCAACATGCAGACCTCAGGTAAGTGGGAAGTGAAGACTGAACTTTAACCACCATCTTTTGTTATAAATTTCTTCCTGGGGGTCTTGGAGAAAGTCACTCACCCTAGCCAGCTGACATTCTTTTCCTGCCTGGGAAGGTAGCTATGCCTGTAATTCTAGCACTTTGGGAGGCCAAGGTGGGAGGATTGTTTGAGGCCAGGAGCTTGAGATCAGCTGGGCAACATAGTGACATTCCATCTCACTATTTAAAAAAAAAAATTAAAAAATTGGTTAGGCACTGGGGTGCACACCTGTAGTCTCAGCTGCTCAAGAGGCTGAGGCAGGAGGCTGCAGTGAACTATGGTCATGCCACTGTACTCCAACCTGGATGACAGAGTGAGACACTATCTCAAAAAAAGGACATTTTTTCTACTTACCCCAGATTTTTAAATAAAGCTGCTCTTTTATCACCAGTTGCAAATTGCAAAGTTTTTGAATTTGCTTATAACCTGTAAGTCCCCACTTCAAGATATCACACCCTTTTAGGTCTAAACCAATGTGTAACCTCCAGGTATTGATTGATGATTTTGCCTGTGGCTTCTGTTTTCCTGTAATTTACCCCTGCCTTTAAAAATCCTTGCCTGCAAGCCATTGGGAAGGTCAGGATCTGAGCAATAGCTGCCTGGTCCTCTTTGCTTGGCAACTGCAATAAAAGCTTTTCTTTCTATTGCTGAAAAACCTCCTTGTGGGTATCTGGTTTTACTGCACCAAGCTAGTAGTCCCCAGTTGGGTTCTAAAACATTATTACCCTCCCTCCCACTGCCTTTTAATTATCTTCCCAGGACTAGTGGTTATCTGAAAATATCTTAGTTACTTACATCTTTATTGTATGTCTCTTATTCCCTGGCTCCCACTTGAATACAAACCCCTTAAGACCAGGCACCTCATCTGTCTTACTTAAGCCTCTACCCCAGGACTCAGATCAGTCCTGCACATGGTTGGTCCTCAATAAATGTCTGTTGAGTGAATAAATAAACTGATAGAAGACACATGTGGGAGACTGACTCCCCATTGCTTTGCTCTCTGCCCCAATGGTACCACATTCCCCATGCCCTCCCTACCTTCTGCTCCCACTGTGCCTGCTTATTCTGTGACTGAGCTTGGCTTGACTGACCTGAACCAACAGGGCAGTTTTTTCCTCTCAGGAGCACACTGCAGAGCAACACTCTGCTTGCAAAGGAAGTGAGCAAATGAAGGGCTTGTTCTCTTTTATCTGGCTGGAGCAAGTTTGTAGAAGCACTTCCTTCTAGCACCCAGATGGTCATTGCCTAGTCCTGGAGGTGAGGAGAGGGCCCAGTGAGCCCTGAACAGAAATGTTCTCAGCTCCTCTTCTCTGGGGGATCTGGATGTGGGCCAGCTGTTACCCAAAAATAACCAGAATCTGTCTACCTGGTGAGAGACAAACGACTCTCCACGAGAAGGCAGAGAAGGCAGGTGTTGATTAACAGGAGTTTTATTACTTGGCACATGTAAGGAGGACATGGGCATATTCTCCAAAGCAGTGTGGGAAAGGGAAGGGAGGGTTTTATGGGGTGATGGAGGGGGAGAGGGTGCGCCATTGCATGGAGAGGAGGGGTCCCAGTGGTGCAGATGCAGTGAGTCCCTGCCAGCACATGGGTCGCGTGTTATGGTGATGAAGCTGTGGCTCCTCCTGGGATTGACACTTCAGCATGGTCATGAGGAAAGCTCACTATAAATTACCAGGCTCGGTCAGGAGCTGGTTTTAACCAAGGAGATGACCACATTCCACACAGAGCTTAAGAGAAACAGGCTGCAGGGCAGGAGGCTGTGCGCCAGGCTGAGGGCTCACGTTGACTAAATTCCTATGATCTGGGGAGACCATCCTGTTTGCTTACACAGCCCCTCGAAGCAGAGTTCTAGAGCAAAAAGCCAACCACTCATTTTTCTATTTTCAAAATGTCAATGTAGTGTTACTATTATTTTTATTTACATTAACCAAATAATAGAAGAGCTGCCAGATTGTGAATGGTTAGAAAAGGGGTGCCCTAGAAGGCACATGAGTGAAACAATACGAACACACACAGGAAGCATTATCAAAATCGCACAGGTTCCCCAGAAATATGTGCAATCATTGTAGATCAATGAAGACATTAAAAATATGCATGGGGAAGGTGTACTATTTTTTTAACCTACCTGGCTAAAAATGAGCACCAGATTGATTCCTGAGTGTAGACATACATCTCTTATAGACAGACCAGGCAGAGCAGAGCAATGCCAAATTCTTACCACAAAAGCAACATTTCCTGGCCGGTTATAGTGGCTCCTGCCTGTAATCCCAGCACTGTGGGAGGCTGAGGTGGGCAGATCACTTAAGGTCAGGAGTATGAGACCAGCCTGGCCAACATGGTGAAACCCCATCTCTACTAAAATATAAAAAAGAATAGCCAGGCATGGTGGCTGATGCCTGTAATGCCAGCTACTTGGGAGGCTGAGGGAGGAGAATCACTTGACCCCAGGAGGCGGAGGTTACAGTGAACCGAGATCACGCCACTGCACTCCAGCCTGGGCGACAGAGTGAGACTCCCTCTAAAAAAAAAAAAAAAAAAAAAAAAAAAAAGAAAAAAGAAAAGAAAAAAAACAACATTTCCCAACTAGTCAGTGGGATCTGCGTGTGTTTCTGTGGGGTGTGTGTGTTTCTGTGGGGTGTGTGTGTCTTTCTCTGTGCATGTGTTTCTGTGGTATGTGTGTTTCTGTGTGTGTGGGGGGGTTGCATGTGCATGGTCATGCATGTTTGTGTGTATGTAATAGCTATAATACCTCATAAGTCATGGTTCCACCTACATCCCCCATGGTTCCACTCTCCCTTGTTATTACTTGATACGCTCAGCGTGTTCCAAGACACAGGCCCCACCCCTGAAGGTGAATGTGTGGAGATAACCAGTTACCACAGGGCTCACTAGAAGGGGTCCGGGTGAGTGAAGTGACCCTGGGAAGGGCTCCAGGCTGGCGAGGGCTGCCATGCGTCTCAGTCTGAGAGATGAAACCTGCTTGCAGGAAGAGGGAAATTGCAAAGCCAGAGAGAGAGGCTTCTGGGAAACACCAGCCCTCAGGAAGCCGCTTTCTAAGGGACAGCATGTGGAGGCAGTGCTTGGAGGAAGTTGGGGGCATCCTGCAAAGGCAAGACGTGAGACGTGGCTGTGGATGGAGCGGACAGTGACACAGCTGCCAGCAGTAGTGAAGGCTGCAATGCGGCCTGTGCGGTCAGGTGTGGTGAGTGTATTATTAATGTGTAAACAAAGGTGAAACCATGGAGGAAATTCATCTTAATTTCACAAAAGCTCTCTCCTCTCCTCACAGCACATAGGCAGTTGACAGAACCCGGGAAGTACCAGCTATTGAAATGAACTCAAATTGCCTTATCTAAAGACTGTGAAAAAAGAAATGTTCGGGTACAAAGCTTACTGCCAAGGAGTGCTCTGCCACCTCTGCTTGACAGGGACAGAAGGGATCTTGTTGGCAACACATTCCCAGGGTTGGAAGGGCCCCTGCGGAGCTGCATGGCACAGGCAGAACAGATGCTGAGATCACTCATGTGGATGAGAGACCTGGCTGCCCACTCACACCACCTGGCGAGCTTGAAATCAGCATCTAAAACGCCCCAGGAGAACTGGGCACTGGCTCTGACAAGTTAAGAAGGCAAAAGTCTGCTGCTCTGGGGTGACGGGTGTAATTGGAGTGAGTGTTGTGAACAAACAGAGATAACAAATTTTTCAAACATTTTTTACCATAGTCAGATTTAATCTCCTATCTCTAAGTCTATGATCTTTCTTCTTCCCTCTAAAATGTGTTATTTCATGGGGAGTTTTCTGAGATACAGGCCAAGGGTAAATTCTGGTACAGCTCATCCACTCTGCCTCTCCACTGCTCTAGGAGCAAGCAGGATTTGGTAGAGGTTGGGGATGAATCCCAGAGCTCAGCCCTGAGATTCTGCACCCTGCAGACACATCCTGGGGAGGTCACCACCCTGACCCTCTCTCTGGGTGGAGCAGACAGGCCAAGGAGACAATGGTTCCAAAGGCGTTAGGACACAGCAGCCATGGGGGACTAGGCCTAGGAGTTCAGCAGTGGGGACAGGGAAGGGCCATGAGTCTTTTGCTTTGGGAAATAGGTCTGAGACTTTTGGTGATGGGCACAGGCAGCCTATGCAATCTTGTGCTGGAAGAGGTGCTTCTAATCACAAAAAGGGCAATAAGATAGTTGCTTTTTGCCTGGGGAGGACAGGTGACAAGGTGAAGGTCACATGCAAGGTCGTGGCATTTTCCCATATGTGGGGATGCTGAATGCCAACATCTCCATTTCCCACCTTTCTACATCCAGATAAATAATGAAGCATTTTCTGTATGGAGGGCAGAGCCTGGTCTATGCAGCTGTTTCTATCAGGCATGGAGACTTGCAGGCCCCTGGCTGATCTTCTCCACCCAGCCAGTTGTTCCTGGATTCAGTCAGGGCAGGCCTAGACTCCCCTTTCTGCTGGGTTGTGAGAACTGCAGTCTTTAGCATGAGTCTTTGCAGGAGCAAAGGCATGGGCCAAGGGTTTAATATTATCACTTAAAACCAGGGGTGAAACTGGGTTGGGGCTAAGTCAGAATGAACAAAAAAGGAGCTACTCTTAAGACTTGCAGAGAAATATGTGACAGTGACTCATTTTAAACTAGAACCCAATGTGGTAATGAGCTCACATTTGAGCATTCGACAGTGCCTATACATTCTCCAATGCAGGTGTCATTAAGGGAGATGTGTCTGGCAGCAGCAAGAGTAGTTTTAATTGAGAAGTGGTTTCACACAGATAGATAGGGATGGAAATGGATATATCTACCTACATTTAGATATATAGACATCTATGCATAGATCTGGATCTATATCCATGTATCGACACAGATTCTGTACTATTCACTCCTTTCTTCCTTCGCTTCACAGTCATGGTTGAGTCTAAAAGATATTAAGACCATCAGTTGAAAAGTAAAGCTCATTTTAAACTAGTTATTCAAATTTATGTACTCCGTGTACCTACAGTCAGAGTATTTTTTAAGTTCTGATTTTACTCAGCAACTCAAAGGGAGCCTCTTCTTTCCTTCTTGTTTGTCTTTCTTCACCCCTTAAGTACAGGACCTTCATTGGTCCCACTGGAAATGACCCTGACCTCAGCCTTGGTTTGTGACTGACTGAAATTCCTGTGGCCTTCTCAAAGCTGAGGTCTTCCATTTGCACTGATTCATGGATACTCATGGCATTGTGAGACTTTCGCGAATCTGCCAGGATACATCATGTTATCGGGTGCAGGTTTGTGTAAAGATCTGACCCCTGAACACATCTTTTGTGAACTAACAG
Source organism: Pan troglodytes (assembly GCF_028858775.2). Lineage (NCBI taxonomy): Eukaryota > Metazoa > Chordata > Mammalia > Primates > Hominidae > Pan > Pan troglodytes. The sequence goes on along the minus strand of NC_072418.2, from coordinate 31,416,604 downwards.
AGAAACAGATGCTAGTGGATGTGTGTGTGTCATCCACACCTAGGGAGACAACAGGGCTTCCAAACCCCTAGAGCCGATCCCTGGCAGGGCTCAAACTGCAGGGAAGATGCTGTGGGGGTCTGTGGTTACTTCTGTGCTGAAGACCTTCTTCTTCAGTGGTGCCTCTTCATTTGCAATTGTAATTATTTCTCTGGAAACTAGGAACCTTGGTTTTTGTGACGTGATAAAACTAATTAGCCACGACAAATCCTGTCTGTGCTTAGTTTGCTCAGGACTACACAGTGTATATTAGTTTGCCTCTTGGTAGGAGCCTCTTTGCTGTGGCCTGACAGTGCTGCAGTCCCCCGGGGCTGCTTCAACCCCCACCAGAAAGGAAAATGAGAGAAACAATGCATTCGAGGCACCCATTAATTACACACAGAGCTGTGCGCCAGCCAAAGGGCTTTGTCGGGCTTGCACCTTGAAGCCAATAGCAGAATTCTAGGTGCTGCAATTGGGAATAAGGAGCTGTGCTCGACATACATGACCATTGGGTACAGTCTAGGGCAAGGAGGAATAATTCAAGGCCACGCCAAAACCCAGGAGGAAGAACATGGCCACACAACCCATCTGCTTTGACCAGTCTTGCCTTCACTCGAGGACATTGGAAAGAAACCACCTGCACGGGTGTAAACTCCTGGGTGCTTTTGCCTAAGGCAGTTCCCAGGGGCAAGAGAAATGCAACAAGAATAAAGGTGACTCATAAAATGGAGCCTGCCATGTAAATTCGAAGCAGAAACTGTATTTTAATTAGACTTGGTTGCTGCTTTCACCCGATTTCCAAGTATTAAATTTTCTCTTTCATTTCCTGCGTGAGTAATCCTGGCCCTGATTAATTGAAAACACTAGGTCCTTGCTACTCCCACACATTCCCCATGGAGGGGACTGTGCTTCCGTGACAAATGGTCATGGAATGTGCTCCGTTATCATTCCTTGGCATAGCAAATAAAGAGGGGAAATCATTTATTCCCAGCATTGGCAAGCAGCCTTCGGGGACCGCACTGGCCAGCTCTGACACCCACTGAATGATGGTGGCGGCACTGATTTGCGTTACCCGCAGACAGAACCTGTGCCCTGTCACTCCATTAGCCAAGTCAGAAACATCAAACTTTTACGGAATCCATTCCAGCTGAAACAACAGTCTCCTTTATCATTGTAGTAAGTGTTGGGAATTATTTTTCCTCCAGAAAATTAATATCTTCAATGAGCCAAGTGGATAATTCAGAATTTTTTTTGATGCCAAAATGGTTACATTTTTACCCTGAAGAGAAAGAGTGGAAGTGGGGACCCTGTTGGTTTCTTGGGGAACTAGAAACGAGGCTCTCCCAGTGTGTGCCAACATGCTTGGCACTTTCGGGATGCTATGGGTCAGGCACCAGGTAATGCTGCTAGACAACTTTTACTTCCAAAAAATGTCTGTCCTTGAAGTTCAATCTCATAAAAATGAGCCAATTATTTTTGTCTTTTCTTAAGCTTTTTTTAAAAATAAAAATGACTATATCTTGAAGGTCCATTTTCCAAGTTTATATAGTTCTCTTTGTTGCTTGACATTAAAGTGAATCCTTTAATTACTTTCTTCTGATCTTATTCAAATGGTCAAAGTTGGGGTGAGATGTACACAGGCTGCTGTGGTTATGTGATTAGTTCTGTGCGACTACCTTCTGGGCAGGCTCCTGAAGGGGTGGTTACCTGATTACTCCACTTAGTGCTGGACAAATAGGTCAAAATGTTAGCTTTTGGCCTCTTTCATGTAATTTAGAATGCAAAAACATCTCTATGGGGTTGTAAATTTTTTTTTACTTCATTTATTGTTAAATAAAATGATAGACTATTTTCTTCTTCATTGGGAGCAAATGTTTAAAAGGTCTTTTTGCTTCTGTTTTTCCACATAATGCAGATAAACACACCCAGGGACAGAGGATGGCTGCTCAGGAATTTCTGCGTAAGATGAGTCCTACTGAACAAGAACAGCTCTCCAAAGAAGTGACCGGCTATGAGTGATGGTGTAGATGCACTGGCTTTCCGAGGGGAGTGGGGGAGTGACTTGGGTGCTGACAGCAGCCATCACACAAGGTTTCCTGAAGATTGACAGTCAGCGCTGACATTGTCATCTTTGCAAGCCCCAAGATTAGATCTGCTAAGTCAGTGTCTGCAAGATCTGCCTTGATGAGGCTTCTTGGCACTGAATATTTGTTGTTTGTTGTGTGGGGCCTCCTGGCCTCCAAGTCCCTCTCTGCCGCGATATGACATCTTCCTTACGAGGAATCATTTGGTCACCCTTGAGGACCATTCTGGTGGGGCTATTAATCAGGGTGCACAGCCCTCCCCTGGCCAATGAGCAGGCTTCGAGTAGAAGCTCAGCCAATCAGATTCCTCTGCAGAGATGTTGGACTACTCTGGTGCTTGTCCGTTTTTGATCCTGGATTTTCAGCTTTCATTTTTGGGAGCTCCGCCATGTTCTTCCAGTAGATTTTTATTTTCCTACTTAAATTGGCCAGAGTTAGTTTCTATTCTTTATAACTTTATAATCCTGACTGAATTAGTGTCTTTCATTTCTATGATTACTGAGACTTCTTTGTACTGTGACCATAAAGTAATTTGGCTGATTTTAATAGAAACTCCCCAGGAACTTAATATCCAAAATTGTCCTTGATAACACTTCTGTGCATCCAAAGGCCTCAATTTCCCTACTCCATTCTCTTGCCACATAAGACAGTATTTCTTTTACTGTTTAAGTCACATGGGTTGGGTTTTCTGTAATGTGTAGTCCAGAGTTTTCCAGCCAGCATATGATCTTTGTTCACAAAAATTTTTGCATTGAATTTGGGAAGTACCATGATTGTCTACAAGCCATTTTTTTTGGCTCTTCCTCAGGGAGATAAATATGCATCTTTTGAGAGGGGATAATATTGGGAAGTATTCAAAATGTGTTCAAAGAGCATTCAAACTGGATAATACAATGTTTAATCTAACAGATAAATCAACTCTAAAATAACCTTTTGGTTTCTTCGTGAGGTTAAAAAGCAGGTCTGGAAACTATGTTAAAAGAAGAGGTCCAAGAATATTATGCACAAAGGCCATATCGCTGGAAAAAAGTGCACAGATTTTCAAGGTGGCATTCTTGAAAGACGGCATTCTTGAAAGACAACATTCATTTGTTATCTACTGTTGTATATATTTGTTAAAAACTAAACACATTAATAGACTCTGTATATACACCCTTTATTATATGTCATGTTCCTTCATTTATGCAAAAACCTAAGTTATTATGGGGCCTTTGAGGCTATAACTGATATTTATGTCAACAGTCCATATCAGGTCATTTGAAGGTCATGTCTCATAGATATGTAGCATGGCTAGAAATTTTGGATCCTCATGCACCAGTTTTTATTTATTTATTTATTTATCACTCTGAATGACTTTATTTTTATTTTTGTTTATTTATTTATATTTATTGTACTTTAAGTTCTAGGGTACATGTGCACAACGTGCAGGTTTGTTACATATGTATACATGTGCCATGTTGGTGTACTGCACCCATTAACTTGTTATTTACATTAGGTATATCTCCTAATGCTATCCCTCCCCCCTCCCCCCACCCCACAACAGGCCCCAGTGTGTGATGTTCCCCTTCCTGTGTCCATGTGTTCTCATTGTTCAATTCCCACCTATGAGTGAGAATATGCGGTGTTTGGTTTTTTGTCCTTGTGATAGTTTGCTGAGAATGATGGTTTCCAACTTCATCCATGTCCCTACAAAGGACATGAACTCATCCTTTTTTATGGCTGCATAGAATTCCATGGTGTATATGTGCCACATTTTCTTAATCCAGTCTGTCATTGATGGACATTTGGGTTGGTTCCAAGTCTTTGCTATTGTGAATAGTACTGCAATAAACATAAAGTGCCTTATGCACCAATTTTAATTCCTAGTGGAATAGTAATGGAAGGCATTAGGCTTTGAATAGGTGTTTGGTGACAGAGCAGAAATTCTAACTTTATTAGGTGACTTTGGCAACCCTTAAAGGCTCATTTCTCTCGTCTATAAAATAAGATAGTAATTTTAGTCAGAGAACTGGGTACAAAACGTATAGAAAGCATTGGAAGGGTGGCTTTCCCCTGGTAGGCACTCAATAAATATCAGTTCTTATTACAGATAACCCAGCTCCTTACAAGGCAGAGGATGTCTGGGAAGTGTCTGTCCTTACAGAGAGAGCAGAATGGACAGTTGGCAGGGCCACCACATTCGCTCTGTCACCAACTCCCATTACCATTTGTGTTCATTATAAGGAGGCCAAAGGTCATCAATTACTTCAATAATGGATATTTCTTATAATTTCAAAGAATTGAATGCAGTTGTTTGTGATGTTCTTTGCAGTCATGGATGCCTCAGAATCTGAGAACTCTTGTATTAGGATCCCTCATGAATTCCTGGGCTCCTTTGAAAGCTAATGAATCAGAATTCTGCATAGTGGGACTGAGGAATCTGCATTTATTAAACTTTCCTCATTATTCTTCTGCATAGTAAGGTTCATGGACTACCAGCTTAAGAACCTGTGTTTGTAAGATGCAGGCAACCACATCAGCTAAGAGCATTTAGTTCAGCACAGAGACTTTTGTGTCTTAGGTCTTGCACCCAAATGTTTTACTAGAGAATTTACTAGATCCTTGACCTTGCCCTATATACTTCACATGTGTTATTTCAGTGAAATTCCATAAACACCTCTGTGGGATACTGTAGATATCTCTCTTGTACTAACAAGGAGACATGGACTCAGAAAGGTCCATGGGAAAGCAGCCTGCTCCAAAGCTAAATGGTGCTACATTATGTGGCCTCTGTGCTGATTCACTATAACACAGTTTCTTAGTGTTCTGATGAGCTTCAGAATGTTCCAAACCAACAGTGAAGATGGTCTTGCTTAGTCTCAGGCTTTTGGAGGCGGCAGAGGAGGAGAGACAGTAAACTTTTGGGTGTTAGGTCTTGCACCCAAATGTTTTGCACTTAACTTACACAGACAGTATCACATGATGTTAAGAACACAGACTTCCTGGGTTCAAATCCAGGGTCTGCCACCTACGAGCTGTATGACCATGGGTAAGTTACAGAAATTTGCAGGGCCTCATTTCCCCATATGTAAAATGATACTAATAGTACCTATCCCATAGGGTTGTTATGAGAATTTAATGAATTAATACCTATCAAGTGTTAAAAACAGTATTTGGTATGCAATATGGGAGTGTTTGTCAAAGAAATAAAATAAATTCCACTAAGTCTCAATAACTCCAGCTGCAACTGGAGAGTATGATCCAGAAACATGATTGGCTTTTCCTCCAGACTCCTAATCGAGGAGGCAACTCCTGCTTAGATCCTGGTTGGTGCAACACTAGTTGGCCATCTATAGCATTCCTTCTACCCCGGGCATGGAGCCCCCGGTATCCCAGGCTGATGTGAGCACACAGAGGCTAATGTCAGGAGTGGAGGCACACTTCCTCAGTGCATCTGGCTGTAATACACATCAGCGCAAGACAGGAATGAAGAGGGCCAGAGACATCTAAGGCTGATATCCAAGGAACTTCTAAAGCAGAGGACAGGCTCAGAATGGTGAATGCAGAGCATCTTATCAAAGTTTCAGGAGTGGCTTCATGTTCCTGCACTTCTGATTCTGAGTAGCTTTTGGTAAGCTCCTGAGGCAGTGTGGAAGGCAGATATTGTCAGCTGCTCACAGATGGTGCGCTGGGCCCTGCAGAGATGATGTGAGTGGAGGGAACTTTGTCCTCGGGCTAAAAAGCCACTGAAATCCTCAATAGGGTAGAGACCCATATGTATAAGCTCAAGTACACATATATGTGCAGCAGCTGAGTGCCGTTGGTGTTCCATGGGTGCTGGGGTGGGGGCTCCAGTCACACCTCTCACAGCAACCACATTGCCATTTCCACGTGCAGTCTATGAACCTGCTTTGGATGAGTCAGAGGGAGAGAGCCTGGCCTTTCTTGGATTTTGTCTTGGGATTGTTCCAGTCACTGTTTTAAAGTGACTGGATCTTTTACTTCTTTCTTGATCCCCTTTCTCACTATTTACAGCACAAATGTCCGTTGAAACTTAAGCTCATTTCATGTTATAGAAAAGGTTTTGCATTATTTTTTTCTCCTATGTATAGAGACACTAAGGATTGGGACTTTCTTCATGCATTCATTCACTCTTTCAGGTAGAAACACATTTGAACCATCATTATTTGTTCTTTCGTTGACCCTCTGCTCTGTCTTGTCCCGGGTGCCATGGAGAGAGTCTGGACTCAGTTCTTGCCCTCAAAGAGATGGCCTAGTGTGGGGGGAACCAGCATGAGTGACTAGTGACAGCATTCACGACTGAACATGATGATGGCCATTAGAGGGCAGATGATGGACCAAGATGGTACAAAGGGAGGAGAGATCTGAGTGATCTCCTTGGAAGAGGTGCCGCTAGAGCTAGGCCTGGAAGGGTGAGCTATATTTGTACAGGGGAGGCAAGGACGCTGTCTAGAAAGTTGTGAAGATGAAGAAAATAACATGTGAGAAAGGGCTTTGTGAATATCAAGGCGATATCTACATTTTCATTATTATTTCCATCATAAGTATCATTTCAGGAGGAGGCTACAGCTTGGACCAAGGCCCTGAAGCTGGGGAAGAGGAGCTCAGGGATGGGAGCAGTGAGCACAGATTGGCTGAGCACAGGCACGGGAAAGTCATGGGAGGAGGATGTGGACAGGGTGGGTCTGTGGGGCTGGGCCCCAAGGGCCAGGTGGAGGCACCTGGACTTGGTCCTGCAGCTGGCAGGAGGCCAGGAAAGTTTTCTGAACAGGCATGGCCTATGCTAAACTGTGCTTCTGGAAAATGAGTTTGGTGGCCTGGGCAGGATGAGGCTGGAGGCTGGAAGAACTGTGGAGAATGTGGGGCAAGTGTCCAGGGGGGAGAGAGTGACAGCCTGGACTTAACAGCAACAAATGTTAGAGAGACCTCCTGGAAGGGAAGGTGACAGGAGCTGGTAACTGGTTATGGGGGCTGTTCTTGGTTCTGGGGGATTCATGAACAGGCCTGGATCCATGGATTCAGCACTCTCTGGAGCAGGGGGAGCCATCAAACATTAAGTGTTTGCACTTTCCTACATGTGGGATTCCTCTCTCCCCATCCCCTGCACAGCAGTCTTCTCATTGATTTTTTAATATGCCCAGCTCATTCCACCCCAGAACAGTTAGCTGCACTTTTTCTTCCTTCTTCTCCTGCCCTGCTTTCCCTTCCCTTCCCTTCCCTTCGTTTCCCTTCCCTTCCCTCCCCTCCCCTCCCCTCCCCTCCCCTTCCCTTCCCAGTCTCACTCTTTCATCCAGGCTGAAATGCAGTGATGCAATCATAATTCACTGCAGCTTCAGCCTCTGGGCTTAAGCAATCCTGATGCCTCAGCCTCTCAAGTAGCTGGGACTACAGTCACGCACCACCACATACAGCTAATTTTTTAATTTGTTATTTTTTTGTAGAGATAGGAACTGGCTATGCTGCCCAGGCTGGTCTTGATATCCTGGGCCCAGGCGATTCTCCAATCTTGGCACTCTCAAAGTGCTAGGATTCCAGGCCTGAGCCATGGGACCCGACCTCTCTCTAGCTTTCATGGCTGGCTCCTCATCCTTCAGGTCTCCCCTCCAGAATGGCCAGTTCAGAGGGAGGTTCCTGGTCACCCCATCCAAACTCACATCCCCCGTCCACTGTTCTACCCTATTCCTCATTAACCTGTTCAATTTTCTTCAGAGCTTTTATTACTATGTAAAATATATTTTTTTGTTGACCTTATTTCCATCTTCTCCTAGCTTTTGAACTCCATGTGAGGCTGGGCACAGTGGCTCACACCTGTAATCCCAGCACTTTGGGAGGCCAAGGCAGGAGGATAGGTTGAGCCCAGAAGTTTGAGACCAGCCTGGGAAACATGGTGAGACTCCATCTCTACAAAAAATAAAAACAAAAATTAGCCATTAGCTGGGCATGGTGGCATGGGCCTGTAGTCCCAGCTACTCAGGAGGCTGAGGCAGGAGAATCACCTGAGCCTGGAAAGTTGAGGCTGCAGTAAGCCACGATCTAACCTGTCTCAAAAAAAAAAAAAAAAAAAAAAGCAAAACAAAAGACAAAAACTCCACATGAGTGGATCCCCATGGCACATATAATAGTACTTGACAGAGTTCAGTATATATTGTCTAAAATAATGAAGACATGCTCATATTTCCTTTACGGGATTTTCAACAGCAAAATTAACAATCCTAGACACTGGTTCAGGAGGAGAGCTATCACTTCTAAGCAAAAGCCACCCCCTAGGCTTTTTCTTTTTTCTTTTTTGTGAGACAAAGTTTTGCTCTTGTTGTCCAGGCTGGATTGTAATGGCATGGTCTCGGCTCATTGCAACCTCCACATCCCAGATTCAAGCGATTGTCCTGCCTCAGCCTCCCAAGTAGCTGGGATTACAGGCATGTGCCACCATGCCTGGATAATTTTTGTGTTTTTAGTGTAGACGGGGTTTCACCATGTTGGTCAGGCTGCTCTAGAACTCCTGACCTCGAGTGATCCACCCACCTCGGCCTCCTAAAGTGCTGGGATTGTAGTTATGAGCCACCACGCCCAGCTACAGAAGCCCTTTATTTAAATATATATATATATTTTATTCTAGATTCAGGAATATATGTGCTTGTTTGTTACAAGTTTGTTACCATTATGTAATGGTAGGAATTGGGCTTCTAGTGAACTGATCACCCAAATAGTGAACATTGTACCCAATAGGTAATTTTTCAACCCTCCCTCCCCAACTTTTGGGTCCCCCATGTCTATTGTTTTTGTCTTTATGTCTATGTGTGCCCATTGTTTAGCTCCCACTAAGCGGGGAGCTCCGTTTAGTTCTGTGAGACCATGCAGTATTTGGTTTTCTGTTTCTGAGTTAGTTCACTAAGGATAATGGCCTCCAGCTCCACCTAGCTTGCTGCAAAAGATAGGATTTTATAATTTTTTATGACTGTGTAGTATTCCATGGTGTATATTTACCACATTTTGTTTATTCAGCCAATCATTGCAGGGCACTCGGGTTGGTTTCATGACTTTGCTATTGTGAATAGTGCTGCAAAAAAACATACAAGTGCAGGCGTCTTTTTATAAAATGATTTCTTTTCTGAGTAGATAACTAGCAGCAAGATTGAGCAAAAGTGCTTAACCACGAGTCTTTTATGAACATCAGCAAAGAGGCCCACGTTGTGGTGACTGCAGCAGGGGCCTGAACCTTGCTTCAAGCTGCACCCTGTCACAATTGCCACAGAGTCCTCATTGGTTCCATATACAGCCCGTAAGTGCAGTTTGGGATGTTGACAGCAGCACATGACCTTGATGTCTAGACCCTGACCTGAAGACCCCCTCAGTTTACTTGGGTACACTTCACAGCCTGTGCAAAACTGAAGATGTGTCCTTCAGAAGAGTTTCTGGGCACATATCAGTCAGTATAAAGTTGGTGATTGGGTGGACTTTCATCAGCAGGGAGGCCTGGGATTGGCCATATTCATTGCCACATTGGTTGGTAAGAGTAAGCATGGAAGACTCAGTTTAAGATTGCAAAGAACAGAGGGTTATTAGGGGAGAAAGACATCCCTCTAATGGTTGGAGAAGTATTCCTTGAATACTTCTTTTTTCCCTTGAAAAGCAGGGCTATGCTATTAATTACAAATTCATGGTGAGTGTAACATCTGGATGTGTATAGTGGCAGGGCCATGCCATTGGGTGTGTGTCTATATGGATATCTGTGCTGAGCTTTAGAAACAAGTCTTGGGGAATGCTGGTGAGAAGGTGAGGCTGAGTGAGGGAGAGAAAGAGGAGTTGCGGATGACTCACCAAGGGGTATGTTCTAAAATCTCAAAGGAAAGCTGTGTGCTGCTGTGTCCCTACTCCCAGGGGGAGGATTATCTCATGTCCCTGCAGTCTCCCAATGCACAATCCTGTCTAAGAATGCCCTTCACATTGTGGACTCTATGGCTACCAGTCACATCTACAAAAGAACTCTTGCATCTATCCATTTCATATGATGGCGAGGAGTGTCTATGTGAGATTTTAATTCTCTTTTGTATAAAATAATGAAAACTACATCACAGTAATATTGAGAAAACTAAGTAAAAAATGAGTACAGAAAGTGCGTAGCACAAATACGGTACAGGGAAAGCGCTCAATCAATATTTCCTCCTATTAATGTTTCATTGGGGAAGAAAACTCACTGCTAGAGAAAAAGAGCTTAAAACTCAAAGAATGAGCTAATTCTCCAGCTCTATGATTCTGTGATGTTAAAGTACAACATATGTCAGTAAAAAAATTTCAGTCTGTTCAAAAACAGATTTTCATGTTTGGGTCCTGGAATCAATTTGTGAAACAACTCTATTGAGATGACACATCAGATGTATCCGTCCCTCTGTACTACACCAGGCTAGCTTCCACCTCGTATTTCCTTTTCTTTCCTTTTTTTTTCTTTTTTCTTTTTGGCAGAGTCTCACTCTGTCACCCAGGCTGGAGTGCAGTTGGTGTGATCATAGCTCACTGCAGCTTCAGCCTCCAGGGCTCACGTGATTCTCCTGCCTCAGCCTCCTGAGTAGCTGGGACTGCAGGTGTGCAACACCATGCCCAACTAATTTGTCTACTAAAAATTATTTTTAGTAGAGACAGCATTTAGCTATGTTGCCCAGGCTGGTCTCAAACTCCTGGCCTAAAGCTATCTTTCTGTCTTGATCTCCCAATCCTGTGTCTTGGATTCCAGGCTTGAGCCACCACATCCTACCTCTACCTTCTGTTTCAATCCAGGGATAGACCCATTATCTTGAGTCTGAAAGGACTTACCTTAGGCTGAGTTTTCCCTTAGAAACAACCCTGAGACAAAGATTTTAGCACAAGTGTTTATTCAGGAGATGAACCCAGAAAGTGCAGTTGAGAAGGGCGAAGAGGCAGAGGGAGGAGAGAGAAGACATTGCGTATTAAAGAGCCAATCATTGCTGTAGACAGCGGGGCTCAGGCAGAACTCCAGAGGACCCTGTGGAGCCCAGGCCACAGAGCTGTGCCTTCTGAGGGAAGGAGTCTGCTGCACTCAACCTTCAGTCCTTCCCATCATTGGCTGAAGGTCGTTCTTAAGGCATCAGCTCCTCAGCGCTTCCTGCCCGCGCTTAGTGGGAACCCTGATGTTTCTTAGGAAGCTCTCCAGGGACAGTCTCAGGCCCTCACAGCAGGAAGCCATCAGCACACATTGAACACTTAAGGGAAACAGGCAGGGCACGAAGACAGCCTCTGGAGAACTCAGCATTTTCTGTGGTTCAGGTTGCATCCTGTGGATCAGGAGCCACATTCACAAGTCTGTTTCATCAGCACAGGATCTGAAATGGAATGTCCAAAGGCCATGTTGGAACAGCGATGTCAGCAGCAGGAAAGAATAAGAATGACCTGGACTGCCATCCCTCTGGTAAAGCACCTCCTGTGAGCCTAACCCTACATAATAAGGAAGAAAGAGCTTGGGGCTGACTCTCATTAGACCCTTTGAGTTGTGCATACATCCTGTGCCAACCACACATCCAGGTGGGTAGAAACCCCAATTGGCCAGGTCTACGTGTCGTGTTCAAGTCTGAAATTACTGGCAGGATCACCCTCTGCCTTCACTTTTACCCAGAAAACTGAGAGTAGAGAGGCATAATTTCCCCCCCAAAAAAACTGAGGTATGGCTGCTAGGAGAGGGAAAATTGAGGCTTAGGAGGCAAAAGCTATTGATACCCACTTATCTGGTAGATGCATATGTGCCATCATTTTTATTTTATGTCTTTTTTAATAATTTCAGCTTTTATTTTAGATTTGAGGGTATAGGTGCAGGTTTGTTACATGGGTAACTTGCCTGATGCTGAGGTTTGGGGTACAACTGATCCCATCACTCAGGTAGTGAACATCATACCCAATAGGTAGTTTTCGACCTTTGCCTCCTCCCTCCCCCTTGTAGTAGCCCCCAGTGTTTATTGTTCTCATCTTTATGTCCATGTGTTCCCAATCTTTAGCTCCTACTTATAAGTAAGAACATGTGGTATTTGGTTTTCTTTTCCTGTGTGAGTTTGCTTAGGATAATGGCCTCCAGCTGCATCCATGTTGCTGCAAAGGTTGTGGCCTTGCTCTCTTTTATGGCTGAATAGTATTCCATGGTGTAGATGTACCACATTTTGTTTATCCAGTCCACTGATGGACACCTAGGTTGACTCCATGTCTTTGACATACACCATCACTTTCAGAGAGGGGCTTTTTGCAGATGCAGAAACCAGAGCTTAGGGAAGTTAAGAGATGCGCCTAAAGCCTCACAGTTAGTGAAAAACACAGCTAGAGTTGGAATAGGACACTTGGCCTTCAGAGCTTTTGCTGCAACAATGAACCTTACAGTCTCCTAAACATGGCCTGGACAGAATCCAAGGTGCAAAACGACTTAAAGGAGACAGTCAATGAAAGCATCAGCATTTCCATGGGGTCCAAGTATGTGTAGTTTGGTTGGTCCAATGATAACATTCTCCTAGACTGACTTATTTAGAGATTGGCTCAGCCAAAAGCTTGAGAACATTCACTTCTGAGTTACCTCTTTGGATAGAGCTTTGAGTGTGGATATTCCATGGGCCGGGTTATCCCGTGTAACCAAGGGTTCACTTTCTCTGGCACGGCATCAAACCGTGCAGGGTTCAGATGGTGGCTGTGCTTCTAGGCCACCCTGAAGTGAAGGCTGTGTGTCTGTGGTTTTGTGTAGGCTTCTTAATTAGCTGCAGCTTTCAAACCTGCCTCCCTGACAATAGGAATAATGCACAATAAATGTGACTGCAAAGAAAGCTCCAAGAGTCAGAACAGTTTGGTGCAGGAGGCTCAGTTTTCTCCCTACCACCTGTTTAGACTGGGCTGAAGGGGAGTGAGTCCAGTAAATGTATAAATCATTGAAACATGATGATACGGCCTCTAAGACTCCCTTACTTAAAGGATCCAGCTCTTCCAGACAGAAAGACAAGCAACAGCAGATGAAACAGTGAGGTGACCGTGCTGGATTTTACTCCAATCCCACAAATGGTTATAAAACATGACTTGCTAGAAGTCCCTCTAATTTGTAGCAGGTTGAAAATGAAACCCAGCAGAGGCAGCGGAGAAAAATCTAATGCAGCTGGCACCTGTTATATTAAGACCCAGAACTACTGTGATTGGCAACAGTGGCGCTGGAGATCCAACTGCTGGAGTTGCAAATGGAAGAGGTTTTTGCCTGGAATGGACCAGGTTCCCAGGAGGTAATGAGACAATCTGTTTTGTGGGTCATTACAGGCTCTGAAACAGTCTCTCTGTCTTGCAGCTGTGGCAGAACATTTCACAGTCAGAAGTGCTTTATGGTTGTCCAAATTTTCACCTGCCACCACTTGGCATGCCAGTGGAATTTTGGCAACTGCTAAAACAAGAGGCTGTCTTTCTTCTCTGAGGAAGACAAGAGCCTCAGAACACTGCGTCCCTTTGTCAGAGGCGTCTTGACTCTGGAGTTCCAAAGTGAATCCCCTGAGAACATGCGGAGTTCACCTTTCCCTGGATGTTTACTGCTGTTTCTGGGCTGAGAGCAAGACAGAAGCCAGAGGCAGTGGGTACTCTTGTCAGCAAGGGCTGCCCTGCATCTGTGCCTTCCAGTAAGCTTGAGACGAGTTTGGAGATGGCTGTAGATAAGTTCATGGAAAGAAGTTCTCTGTGCTTCGTCCTCTTGACAGCAAAGGCCTTGGCTTATCTGGCCCCTCCCTGCATGCCATGGCTTTTCAAAATGTGCCATGGTGAAGAGGACTCCTGATCACCTGTGACTCGAGCCTGTCACCAGCTGGCTTCATCACAAAGAGAACTTACCCCTTCCATGCCTGGAAAGTCCTAGGGCTGGGCGTGGGGTCAGCTCACAATGTCCCCCCAACCCCACACCCATGAGCTGGAAACAGATGAGGGGGTGCCACACAGGAAAGCCCCCGGGAGAGGAACGGATGCTGCTCAGGCAGGAGCAGGTGCTCCGAGCTCCTCCTGCTGGGTTGGGCTCCTCCAACCCCCAGGTCCACTCTCCTGGGACTGAGCACATGGCCTCCGGAGGCCCCTGCTTGCTCTCCTTCCTGTCTCCCCTGAAAGGCAAAGCTTTTTCTGCCAGCACTTAGCATTTGTAGACTTTACAGCTTGCCACACATTTTGTGCTAAGTAAAATTATTTGTTGATTTATTTATTTATCTACATTTCAATAGCTCTGGGGGTTCCAGTGGTTTTGGCTACATGGATGAATAGTATAGTGGTGGAGTGTGGCATTTTAGTGCACCCATCACCACAATAGTGTAATTGCACCCCAGAGGTGACTTTTTATCCCTTTCCCCCTCCCAACCTTCCCCCTTCTGAGTCTCCAGTGTCCATCACACCCCTGTACATGACTTTGCATACCCAGAGCTTGGCTCACACTTATAAGTGAGAAAGTGAGGTATTTGGTTTTCTGTTCTTGAGTTTCTTTACTTAGGATAATGGCCCCCAGCACCACCCAAGTTGCTGTGAAAGACACTATTTCCTTCTCTTTTATTCACCACACATTTAACTTATTTTGTTCAATCCTCAAAACCATCCTGTGAGATTAGTGGTATTGCTCCCATTTTACAGAAGAGAAAAAGGAGGCCCTGATGATTCAATGACTTTTTTGCTTTATATTTTAGTTTGCCCCTAACGTGAGAGATGAAGGAAGCTGAAATGTCACCAACTCAGGGTGAACTATTCAAACCTGTTTAAAAACAAGCTAGGAAAATCTGTCCAGAATACTTCCCCTTAAATCCCGCAGCCTCCCCCTCTCATCCCTGGGTTCCCTAGCAGGGGGCCAATGGTACAATGACTATCCAAGCCCTGCATTATTCCCTAGACCCTTTCTTCAGGAAATCCAGCAGGCAGAAAGGAGCCCAGACAGGCAAGTCTCCTGAGCACCTGCAGGCATTGCACCAAGCAGCCCTGGTGCTGCAGGAGGGGTGCACCCAGCAGCCTCCCACACCCGGGACAGGCACGCCTGTGGTGCAAGCAGCAGCCTCCCACACCCGGGACGGGCACGCCTGTGGTGCACACAGCAGCCTCCCACGCCCAGGACAGGCACTCCTGCCATGCACCCAGCCACCTCCCGCGCCCGGGACAGGCACTCCTGCTCACCTCCGGAGGAAGTGTTTTCAGGAGGAGGCTGCAGAGCTGCACCATGAGTACGGCACACATCCCCAGAAGGGGCTGGGGTGCTTTCTGTCCAGTCTCTGGGGAAGGACAAAGAGGATCCTTCTAGCAAGCAGGCTCTGGGCCCCTGCTCTGTGCCATGGCTTGTGTGCACTCTGAGTGGGATTCGGGGCTGAGAGAAAACATCTGCTCCCCTTACTCTTGGTGTGTTTGCAGTCAGCTCACAAATCTTCCAGAGATGCAGCAGATTCTGCATAAATAAAACTGAGGGATGGGACAGATATGCACCTGTAGAGCACATAGGAAGCTAGGCAGAGAAGCCCAGCACACAACATGTCTGTGACAAAAGTTCAATTAAGAGAGAGAGAGGGTACAATTTAAACAGCACTGACAATTGTGCCCATGATGTGCTGCATGTGTCTGCCCCAGAGAGGACAGAGCAGAAATCACTATCACTGTTTTTTAGCTCAGATTGGTCCCGGAACCTCCAGACCTAAGCATCTCACATCACTGATTGTGACTTCAGTCATTGAAGACACTGGTTTTCCTTATACCGTGGCCCTGCAGTACAAGCCAACTGAGTGAGCAGGTCTACCCTAATGCTGGAGGGAAGGTTGGTTGAATGGAGTCACTATGAGCAAGTGTGTTTATCTCCAGCATGGCATCTAAGAGAGTTTCAAGAATCATCTTGACCATCCACGGCCTTGCTTTTTGTGTCAACTTTAGAACCCAACTATAAGGGGAATCCAGGAGGCCTCTCATTTACCATCACAGCATCTGGGAGGCCATCCTCTATGGATCCTTCCCAACCCCTTCCACCCCCTGATGTGCCAGCAACACGTGGAGCTGGTTGGTGCATTTTGCAGGTTTGCTCTCCGTCAGTCCCCACCTCCAGCATGGGATGAGCTACCCTAGAGACAAATACCATGTTGTTAATGTCCAGAAAATGATACATATTTGCTGGATTTAATTTGACTGTGAGTTTTGAGCCCTGAGTGCATAGGAATTTTAAGAAGTGGTCAGCCCTGTGGCTGGATAGTCAGGAAAGGGTTCCTGGAAGAGGAGGCATGAGCTGTACCTTCAGGAGTGGGCAGAGCTGAGGTTGGTGGGGATGTCGGGGGAAGGCTGGGCTCCTGCCCTTCCCTGTGTTCTCTGCTCTGTGCCTTGAGGCTCAGCAAGTCTAGGGTCACTGCCTATTGGTTCTCCCAACACTGATTCCAGGACTTCTCTCAGCCCTCCCTGGACCCTCAAATTAAATTGTTTTAGTAGCCTTGACTACAGATGCTGGTGTTAACCAGCCTGGAGAACTGACCCACTCTCAATTGCATTAAGCTATGATGACAAGGCCAGGCTTGGTTGCTCACACCTGTAATTCCAGCACTTTGGGAGGCCAAGGAAGGAGGATCATTTGAAGCCAGGAGTTTCAGAACAGCCTGGGCAACATAGCAAGACTCCATCTCTAAAAAATAAAAATTGGCACATGCCTGTAGTTCCAGTTTCTTGGGAGCTGAGGTGGGAGGATCACTTGAGCCCTGGAAGTTGAGGCTGCAGTGAGCTATGATCATGCTGCTGCACTCCAGTCTGGGTGACAGCGTGAGACCCTGTCTCTAGAAATAGAAAGCTGTGATGACAAACGAATGAAGCCTAGCAATTCTGCAGGTGGATGAGAAATTCTCACTGGGTGGCAGAGAAATATGCAGGCTTCCCCGTGTCCACCTACTTCTGAAAACAGTGCAGATTCATTCCAGTCTCAATCAAAAGGCCTCCCCTCTGCCATCCAGGCTGCCTGCCAGGGCAATGGGGAGGGGGGAGGGCCCAGAGATGGGAGACCAGCCGAGTGGTGCACCCCTCACTGCACGGATTATGTGCAGCAGTGTCTATAATGAAGAGAGGTGGCAGGAATGCATGAGGTTTTAAAACACTGAAATGAAGAACGTGCTTGGGCGAGCTGAACTTGTGCACATTGTCAGCCTGCTTTCTGTACAGCGTTGCTCAGCTGCCACTGCTCAGGGGCGTATGGAAGCCCAACTTGGCGGAGGTGGCTCACAGTCCTGAGTGCAGCCCTGTGGAGTCAGCCGTGTGGAGGCAGCCTGCAGACATAGGCTCAGGCCATCTTCCTGCTCACATTTGCCCGCCAGTTTGTTTGTTTTGTTTATTTTTCCCTTCATTTTTTGAGCATTTACTAGATACTGGGTCCTGTACAAGTGTATCTCTAATTATGTGAGGATTTTGCCACATTGAGTGTTTTTATTCAAATGTATATTTGTTTGAATTCATTTAGCTATTTGGGTGTCTTTAATTAATTTATTTTAAACTTTTACCTTGAAATCAAGGGGTACCTGTGCAGTTTTGTTACAAAGGTATATTACATGGTGTTGAGGTTTGGAGTGTGATTGAACCCATCACCCAGGTAGTGAGCACAGTACCCAATAGGTAGTTTTTCGGCTCTTACCGCCACCCTTCACCTTCTTGTATTCCCCAGTGTCTGTTGTTCCCAACTTTATGTCCATGAGTACCCAATATTCAGCTGCCACTTAATACGTGAGAACGTGAGGCATTTGGTTTTCCATTTCTGCATGAGTTCACTTAGGATAATGACTTCCAGCTGCAATCATGTTGCTGGAATCATGACATGATTTCATTCCTTCTATGGCTGCATAGTATTCCATGGTGTATATGTTCCACATTTGCTTTATCCAGTCCATCATTGGTGAGCACCTGGGTTGACTCCATGTTTCTGCTATTGTGAACAGTGCTGCAATGAACATAAGGGTGCATAGGTCTTTCTTGTAGAATTTCTTTTCCTTTGGATCCATACCCAGGAATGAAATTGCTGGGTTGAATGGTAGTTTAACTCTTAGAACAGCCAGTTTCTTTTTTGCTCTTTCTTGGCTTCCATCCCGATCAGATTCACGTCCTCAATCCTCTCTTGTCTGCTCTTCTGGATGAGTGTAACATGCAAACACAGAGGGCCAACTTGTACACCCCCCACCACCTCCATGCACAGGCTTAGCTGGCAGAGTAGTAGAGTGAGAGGATCCCTGCCTGTCATGGAATAGCTACTCCATACTGTGGGTGAGTATTTCCGGTGTCACATTTTACTCATCCTGCTGAAGTTCATTAAGGTTTCGCAATCCTGTGGTCAACTGGAAAAAAATTTTTTTGGTAATAAAAGTCAGTGGGAGGTGAGGAACAGGACAGGGACTGAGAAATAAGAGATCATCCATCTGATCACATTTACTGGCTGTGTGACCTTGAGCAAATCATCAAGCCTCTCTCAGCCGAGAGGCTGAGGTTATTCCTCTTATAAGGAATAACATTCCTTATAAGAGAAATGGAGATGCTGGAACTAGAAGTCCTCAACATCTCCTCTGGACCTAATTTTGGCTAGTTTCTAGCTAGGTCACCTACGCACCATCTGTCCCATCACAGTTTTACCATTTGGTACTCTCTGGAGCATTGCCATGGCCTAGACCTGTGATTAAATTGGTGCACCATTCTTTAAACTGATTAGCAATCTTTGTCAAAGAAATAAGTCAATGGAGAAAATTTTATTGGTTAAATAAGATACAATTGAAGGGCATGCGACCAGAGAAGTTTTTAGCTTGGCTCACATATAGCTTTACAAGTTCAGCTGGTTAAAAGAAGATTAAATTATATGTAGGCTTATTGATTTAACCAACTGTAACAAACTATAGCAGACTTACTAAAAGGACAGTCTCTTCAATAAATGTTGCTGGGAAAACCAGATATCTGTTTGCAGAAACATGAAACTAGACCCCATCTCTTGCCATATACAAAAATCAAATCAAAATGGATTAAAGACTTAACTCTAAGACCTAAAACTATGAAACCACTAAAAGAAAACATTGAAGAAACTCACCAGGACATTAGCCTGGGCTAATACCTGAGCAATACCCTAGAAGCACAGGCAACTAAAGCAAGATGGACAAATGGGACCACATCAAGATAAAAAGCTTCTGCACAGAAAAAAATAAACAAAGTGAAGAGACAACCCACACAGTAGGAGAAAATATTTACAAACTACTCATTGACAAGGGAAAAATAACCAGAATATAAAAGGAGCTCTAACAACTCTATAGAAAAAAAAAATCCTAATAACCCAATATAAGATCTGAATAGACATTTCTCAAAAGAAGATATACAAGTGACACACAGGTATATGAAAAGGTGTTCAACATCACTGATCATCAGAGAAATGCAAATTCAAACTACATTGAGATATCATCTCACTCCAGCTAAAATGACTTTTATCCGAAAGGCAGGCAATAACAAAAGCTGGCGAGGATGTGGAGAAGAGGGAACATTTGTACATTGTTGGTGGGAATGTAGATTAGTACAACCACTATGGAGAGTAGTTTGGAGGCTTCTCAAAAAACTGAAAATTGAGCTACCATATGATTAAGCAATCCTACCGCTGGGTATATACCTGAAAGGAAGGAAATCAGGCTATTGAAGAGATGTCTGCACTCCCATGTTTATTGCAGCACTATTCACAATAGCCAAGATTTAGAAGCAACCTAAGTGTCCATCAACAGATGAATGGATAAAGAAAATGTACTTATACACAATGGAGTACTATGCAGCCATAAAAAATAATGAGATCCTGTCATTTGCAACAACATGAATGGAACTGGAGGCCATTATGTTAACTAAAATAAGCCAGGCACAGAAAGAAAAACTTTATATATTGTCACTTACTTGTTGGAGTTAAAAATTAAAACAATTGAACTCATGGGGATAGAGAATGGAAGAATGGTTACCAGAGGCTGGGAAGGGTAATGGGGAGGAGAGCAGAGGGGAAAGTGGAGATGTTAATGAATACAAAAATATCATTAGAAGGAATACATAAGATCTAGTATCTGATAGCACAACAGGGTGACTACAGTCAATGATTATTTATTATACATTTAAAAATAACTAAAAGAGTATAATTAGAATATTTATAACACAAAACAATGATAAATGCTTGAGGGGATGAGTACCCCATTTACCCTGATGTGATTATTACACATTTCATGCTTGTGTCAAAATATCTCACATACCCCATAAGCATATACACCTACTATGTACCCATAAAAATTAAAAACAAAATGAATCAGACTTTCTGAGAGTCAGTTAAAGATAAAAGCCTTGTCTGGCCGGGCGTCCATCCACAGGCACAGAGGGAAATGACTCGTGCTGTTCCCAGGTTGGGTGTGTGTGTCCTCCTCCCCGGCCTCTCTAACTGCAGCATCTGATTGCTTCCTAGTGGCAGCTCTTTGTGGACTCGCGAAAAATTGGCTGAAAAGGGAGGACTGTGACCCAAAGATGCCCAGCTCCCTGGAATAGGGCACGTTACAGTGGACTGAGGAGCTACAGTGAGCTGTGCTAAGAGTGTGCCTGGGAAGAGAAACCAAGGACGTGAGATTCAAAAACAGGCTTTGCCTAAGACTGCATAAAGCTGCAAGCTCTCCAGCCCTTCCCTGGCCAGTTCCCTGTGACCTCCTAGGCTGAAGAAACCAAGACCAATGGCAGCTTCCAACCAGCTTGGCATAAGCGGTTGGCAAGGCAGAGCACCCCTATCTGTGCCCAGCTGCAGGTCTTGAAGTCTCTCAGTCATCAGCTCACCTAGGACATCCAGTTCATCAGCCAGTCTTGTGGGTTAACTCGTATTCTGATTCTCTTTACTGTTCCCTCTGGTTTTAAAAAACAGCTTTACTGAGATATAATTCACATAGCATACAATTCACTCATTAGCGTGTACAGTTAAATGGTTTTTGGTATTATTAGTTTTTAAAAATGTGCTTAAGTATTATGTTATTTTTTTAAGGTTCATCTGCGTTGTAGCTTTTATTACAACTTCATTCCTCGTGTTTCTTAAATTTTTTTGTTTGTTTTAGAAACAGGGCTTTACTATATTGCCCAGGCTGGGGTGCAGTGGTGCAATCAGTCATAGCTCTGCAGCCTCAAACTGCTGGGCTCAAGCGATCATTCCACCTCAGCCTCCTCAGTAGCTGGGACTACAGGTTTCTGCCTCTACAACCTGCTCACTTTTATTTTTATTTTTGTTTTGATAGAAATGGGGTTCTCACTATGTTGCCCAGGCTGGTCTCAAACTCCTGGCCTCAAGCAATCTTCCTACCTTAGTCTCCCAACGTGCTGGGATTACAGGCCTCTGACTTCTCTTTTAATCACAGTTTCTGCCACTCCATTCCGGGCCAGCATGGTCTCTCCTCTGGGTGGCAGATGCTGTCAGGGCCTCGTCCCATGCCCTGACTTGCCCCTGCCAGCCCCTGTGTCTCTTTGTCAGAGCCTCTCTGCCCACACAAATCAGGCCAGGAGTGCTGGGCTGGTGTGATAACTCTCAAATGCCCTCAGCCCTGGGGCAAGACAGATCTGAGACATGTGTTCTCCACTGCGGTCCTTAGGGCCCAGCGGGATCAAACTCCAGCTGCCGACAGTGGGAACCTGCTTGCGGACACCCTGGGCTGGCTGCCCTCCCTTCCGGATCTCATTTCCCTTTGCCCCTACCAGTCTTCCGGCAACACTTCCTAAACAAACTACTTATACTGGACCAGCGTCTGCTTCTAGGAACCCGGACAATGACAGCCTCCCATCCAGACCCTCTGCTTTCACTCCCATCTGCCTAAAATACACACTCCACAGCAGCTGGAGTGGCCGGTTAAAATGCAAATCAGAGAATGTAGCTCTCCTGCTGAAATCTGCTCAACACCCTCCCAGGCCCTGAGAGTAAAATCCAAACACCTTACTGAGGCAGGTAAGGAATGCAGGTAAGGTATGGGACCCTCCACACTTGTCACATTCCTGCCCCCCGCCCCCATGCCTGGCTGTCGCGAGGTCTTTGCAACTTGTGCTCTGACCGTTTATTTTATCATAACTGGGACCAGAAGAGATAGAGACTAAGCAGCCAGTCATGACCACTGACCCATTAGAAAGGACGCCAGTTGTGAACAGCATGGACATCTGTGACGCTGCCATCCGCACATGTCAGCCTGGCTGAAGCCGTTATTTTACTCAGGCCTCAGATTAGGTGTTTCCTCCTGAGCTAGGCCTTCCCTGGCTGGTCAATCTATTATAAATTGCCCTCCCCGGGCATGGTGGTGCATGCCTGTAGTTTCAGCTCCTTGAGAGGCTGAGGTGGGCAGATCGCTTAAGCCCAGGAGTTCGAGGTTGCAGTAAGCTATGATTGCACCACAGCACTCTAGCCTGGGTGACAGAGTGAGACTCTGTCTCTAAAAAATTAAATTAAATTAAATTTAAAAAATGACCCCCTATAAACCTCTCTTTCTCATCATATCACTCTGCTTCTATATCTTCATAGCACTTGCCACTATCCGCAATTATGTTGAATTTTTTAATTTGTTGTTTTTTGCCTACATCATGTCTCTCCAAGTAGAACACAAGCTCCATGAGCTCAGAGGCCTTTCTGTTTTGTTCACTGCTGGATCCCCAGTATCTGACTCAGGCTGGTCACCTACTGTGGCAGTTGTTCAAAAAATACTCATTGAACGACTAACTGAATGGATGAGTGTCATGGTTTCCAAAATCAAGAACCCCATGGCCTTAGCAAGTGGCAGCCCCTTCCAGAGCCTAGGTACTATCACAGAGGGGCAAAGACCGTGCTGCGGCTGCCTGGAGAAGACTTACAGGCCCACGTGCTGGGCAAAGGTGACAGGAAGAGAAAGTGTTGGCCCATGCTACAGGTGACTCTGAGAGGTAGACAGTGAGAATGTGTGTGACCAGGGTCCTGATGACCTCTGAGAGTTAGGATGGATGGAGAAGAAAGTCAGGTTGCAAAGGCTTAGGGAGAAAGGAGTGTGAAGGAAATAGATATAACCAGGAGATTGAGGCATGTTGCAGTGGGAGCTGGTGGTGATGGCTGAGGGAAGAGACTTGTTTTGGGGCTGCAGAAAGAGACTAGGGAGAAGCAGAGACTGAAGGTGCAAGAGACTAGAGACTGAGTGACTGAGGCCTGAGTAGAGGAGTAAAGACAGGACCAGGGCTTCAAGAGGTAGGATTTGCTTGGAACCAGAAAAAAAAGACACTTTTTCCTTGAATATAGGAGGAAAGGAACAGAAGTTGAAGGGAGAATCAGAATATTTGAGCAGACAAGAGGAGGGAATGTGACCTCAGGGTCCTTGGAGTTAAAGGCAGGAGGGGTGGGGGGTCTTCCAGAAGGGGCTGTTCTGTAAGCCATCCCCCAGTGAGAAGCAGCAGTGCAGCAGATTTCAGCGCTCCCCTGGGAGTGGGGAGGCTGAGACTCTCTCCTCTTTTATCTGAAACACCAACCACTTTATTTATTTGCACCACTGGAAACTGAACTGCTCAGCAGGGCCTCTTTGTGAGGTATCTACAGGGGAGCAGAGGACAGGCTGAGCAGCATTTCAAGAAACGCTTGGGTGGAGGGAGTGGGGCAGGGAAGTAGGGGACTGGAGGGGCAGGTTGGGCTGGCACAGATTCTCTGATGACTGGCAGGGAGGGAGGGGGCAGAGAGCAGCTAGTGTCTTCCTCCACTGCAGCAGCAGTTTCTGGAGGCAGGGGCTGCTAGGCAGGCTGTCCAGGCTCCTTTGGGAATGTGTACATGGGGACTATAAAATGTTTGGGGCAGAACCTCCTAGGGGCAGATGGAGGTGCAGGCTCCCTGTGATGGAATCCCTCCCTGCCTTTATCTCCAAAGCCACAGTGGGGTGATGGTGGGGCTGTTCCAGGCTCACAGGGCCCAGGGCAGGCTGTGGCTCAGGGAGGCCCTTTTGGTTCCCTGGGCTATATGGTGCCATTACCTGCACGTGGCTATTGGCACCTGAAATGTGGCTAGACTGGGATGAGCTGTGGCAAGTACACACCTGATTTCAAAAGTTTAGTGCCAAAGAATGTAAAATATCTGTTTCATATTTTTTAATATGGCTTACACATTGAAATACTAATATTATGGACATATTGGGATAGATAAGATACATGACTGCAATTAATTTTTTTGAGTTAATTTTTTTAAACTAGAAAATCTAAAGCTATGTATGTGGCTTGCATTATATTTAATTGGACAGCACTGCTCTAGGGAGAATGACATCTAGGAACCCAGTGGTCGTGATGACCTAAAATAATCAAAAGGATCTGAATCTAATTTAAAGAAAGTTTATTCAAGCGCAAAGTTGAGGACAGGCCCACCCAGGACATCACGTATACAGACAAAGCCTAAAAAAGTTTAACAGAATTTAAACATCTTTCTATGAGAGGCTTACTGCATAGTCATAGTGATCTGATTAGACGAGGTGGTCTTTTTCTTTCAGAAAACGTATATTTAACCTTCCACACTGAGGCTGTAACTGTGCTGAGGTCTTGGACACCAACTGGTCTGAGTTGGGTACAAGACTTTATGGTAATCATTTAATCTATATAATTTAATATATAACATTTGCTCTATGATCATTTAATCTATAATAACCCATGATTAGTCATTTACAGAACAACAACAAGGAAGAGTTAAACTCTCATCTAAGAAGAAAAACTGCAAATATGCCACATGACTCATTCCCCAGGGCTTGCCTTCCTCCTCGGCATAATACATTCAGAGGGTCCTAAGTTTTATTTTCTTTTACAGTTGGAGCCCCCTGGGTGAAGTTGAGGAAGGAAGACCTGCCCACAGCCCCAGTTCCCTGGAAGTCTGTGAATAGCAAGAAATGGGGCAGGCTGGGCTGTGCTTGCTGTCATCTCTGGGTGGGGGGAGATGGAGGCCTGGGCAGGAGTCCTAAGAATGCTGGGTGTCCATGGCTGCCTAGTCGCTGGGGTCTCTCCAGCAGAGGACGGTGTGGCTGTGCACCTTGTCCAATGCCAGGAAGCCAGCAGCCAGGGGTGGAACTTGGTATTCTGCAGGGATGTTGTGACTGACACAGTAATTACGGGTTTTTGCATTGTTTATGCCTCTCTGGGAGCAGAGCCAAATGCTATGAGCCGGTGGCTGCAAGGCACTCAGTAGATTTCATGACAGAGTATCATTGTATTTACTCTTTCAGGCCTCCCGGACTATTGGCGCCTCATGAAGCTTTAACACTATTTGCTGTTCTCATAATTAAATCACTGACTAAATAAAAAAAAAAAAACAGTAAAAGAAATACCAAATCATTCTAAACAGTGATCCAACATGGCTTGGGTGCATTCACATAAAAGCAACTTTCTGTCATTTTACATTTTTTTCTGCTCTGATCTGGGTTATGTGGGTGCTTTGATGCTGGGCTGGAATCAGGCAGCTGTGTCCTGCCCTGTCCGCCTGGCCTGCAGCTGAGGGCTGGAGCCCCCTGCACTGCCCCTCCCCACCCCCTGCAGACCCCAGGAGGAGGGAGGGAGCAAACTTTGCCAGTACCCAGGGTGGAAAAACTCTCTCTGCTGTAAACTAAAAATAAAATCCTAAGCCTCATCAACTAAACAGATATGCCTTGTGGTGAAGGGGACCCAGAGAAACTGAGTTCCTGCCATGACAGGATGGACGGTCAGACATGCCTGTTTATACCCCTCTCCTTTCTGGTTCAGACACAGCAAGTGACCAGCGTTCATGTTAAAATAGAGATCGTAAGACTGGCAGAATGGACTTCTGTGGCAATAGATACCAAATTATAACCTGGACCTAAGATCCTGCCCCACACTCCCACACTTAAAGGAGAAACTGTGCTCTGTCACAGGTGTTTCTTTTCAAAACTCCAGCAGCTGAGCAAGCACTGGCCTGGAGATAAGCAATGTTAAAACAGTTACGAGTTACCCAGCTCACAGACGCGGGCTAACTGACCCCTGTCCCACCAGCCATAACTGCAGCCTGTACTAGATAAGAGGCTGATTTCAGTAACTTTCTCCCGATCAGAGACTGCTGACCATGGACTAGTTCTGGCTGGTTTTCGGAAGTTCTACAGTCATGTGCCTTGTGTTCTGAAAAGGCCTTTGGATGGGCTAATACAGTTAAATGTTGTCTCATCCCCAAAGTAAATATGCATCATGTATAGTCACATGCATATATCAGGACCACCTTCATGAATATTCATGGATTCTCCTGCAATCTGTTGAATATGTATGTTTGGCCAACCTGCTCAGCATAGAGCTCCTGTCCCAAACCCCTTCTCTTTCAGAGTGCCTGCCTCTGGTCTTGGCCAAAGGCTATGCTTCCCAGCCTGCGGACAGTCACCTTGTAGGCTGTACCCTTTTATAAGAAAGCCTCCTTTTCTAATTTATACATCTTGTGATTTTTAAGTTAACACTGCTCAACTCTGAGCTGTTGGGAGAATAGGAGGTACCCTTGTCTATTCTCAGCCCACAAACATTTTTCCTCCTCTAGATGCATTTGCTCAGAACTGGATCAAAATTGTGTGTGTGTATGTGTGTGTGTGTGTATTTGTGTGTGGTATGTGTGCACACATGCATGTAGATATTTTCCTCTTCAGTTTCACAAAGTACACACGTATACTGAAATAAACTCCTTCTGGATCTGCTGAGTGTGAAATTGATGAGACTCCAGCCTGTCTCACTCTCACTTTCCCCCAGGAGTGCCTGCTCTGCGGGTGCCTGGGCTGAAGCAGGATGGGCTCTGGGTGACTCCTCTACTGGGGAGGTGGGTAGGGGAAAGCTGGCCAGGCTTGCTGCGTGCTGGGGTCCAGGCAGGCAGAGCTCCCCTGGGAAGTTTCCTTCAGGCAGGAAAACTCACCCTGTGGGGCCTTCACCTCCTTTTAGCCTAAAACATGTGGATATTAAATTTTCATTTATTTTTATTTGTGGAGTACATGTGTAATTATGTGCATAGACTTCATAGTGGTCAAGTCAGGGCTTTTAGGGTATCTGTTACCTGAATAACATACATTGTACCCATTAACTGATTTTTCATCATCCTTACCCCTCCCACCTGGCACCCTTCCCAGTCCCCTTCTCTCTCATTCCATTCTCTATGTCCACATGAACACATTTATCATCCACTTATGAGTGAGAACATGCGATATTTGTCTTTCTGTGAAATGATTTTAACATGGAAGCAATGTCTTTTGTTTTACCGTTAAGGCTAGGACATTATTGCAGATTCCCCCAGTGTCTTAAATTTACACCACAGAGTAAATGACCCATTAGAACCTCTCCTGAAAAACCCTTTGATTGTAGTAGAAGCAATGATGATGATGATAATGATGATGACGATGATGGCGATGATGATGATGATGATGACGATGATGATGATTATGATCATCGCAAATGCTTCCATAGCTCTAGCTGTGTGCTGGGCGCTGTTCTAAGTGTGTAAATAAAAGTGGTGTATATAAGAGTTAATTCACAAAATACACTAATGCCTTGTGGTCATTAAAGCCCAGAGAGGTCAGTAGCAGTTCCAAGACTTGAATTTGCATATGTCTTTAACCTCTATACAATGCAAGGCATAAATCCGCCTGATAGCTAGAATCAGGCTTGGGGTTGTCGGTGGGGGGGAGTTTCCCAACAAACTCTTCAGATCCTCAGTGTTGGTGGAAGTTGGATTCTGTGGAAATGGTGGCGGAAGCAGCAGGAGATGGGATGATGTGGCTGCTTATTTCCTGGCAATATTTAGGCCAGAATTAGCAGTAATTTTTTCTTCAATTAGCAAATATTGGACACTTAGAAAACTGATTGAGAAAATCATGTGTTAAAATCAAATATTTTAATCCAGCTCTTTTAACAGATTACATGGCAAAGATAATTAGGCTGATGGGAACAGGAGTATAGTGTTTAATTAATGCATTAATTTTGAAAGGGAAATTCGATTGTTAAAGAAAATACAATAAAGGATTGAAACATGAAATTAGCATAAGAGCATTACCCATTTCTTCAAGCAGCTTACTGGGCATGATCTTTTTCCTGCTGTTTCCCAGGGGAGGTTAAGTAGGAAAGTAGGGTCATTTGTGTCTTGCTGGAGAAGGAAACTCTGCCATCCTGTTTGTAGGGGTGGAGGTGGAGACATTAAAAAGACCCAGCCTTTATAGCGTGCCCCCAAATGCGAACCCACATGAACCATCTGGCAGGTTCCTAGGTGCTAAGTGCACTTCCTGGTCTTTCATGTCACTAGAAGAGACATGGGGCTCGACTTACAGAGATGACAACACACTTGCTTAAAGCCTGAAGGGTATCACTGCCCCTGCCTGCAGCAAAACGTCAGCCCTGGCCCAGTTCCTCTCTCATCACCACTCCTGCCCCTTTCTTTTTCTTTTTAATTGACACGTAATCATTGTACACAATTATGGGGTTAAATATTATGTTTCAGTGCATACATATGTTGTGCAATGATCAAATCTAATGAGATATCTGGAGCGATATTACTAGAAGAAGGAGAAGGAGGACGGGGAAAAGGAGGAGGTTGTTTTGGGATACAAAATCAATGTACACAAATTCATATGAAACACAAAAAGAGCCCTCATAGCCAAAGCAAGACTAAGTAAAAACAACACATCTGGAGGGATCACATTACCTGATTTCAAACTATACTACAAGGCTATAGTGACCAAAACAGCATGGCATTGGTATAAAAACAGCCACACGGACCAATGGAACAGAATAGAGAACCCAGAAATAAAGCCAAATACTTACAGCCAACTGATGTTCAATAAAGCAAACAAAAACAAAGTGGGGAAAAGATGCCCTATTCAACAAGTGGAGCTGCGATAATAGGTAAGCCACATGTAGAAGAATAAAACTGGATCCTCAGCTCTCACCTTATACAAAAATCAACTCAAGATGGATCAAAGACTTAAACCTAAGGTGTGGAACCATAAAAATTCTAGAAGATAGCATCAGATAATCTCTCCTAAACATTGGCTTATAACCAAGAACCCAAAAGCAAAGGCAACATAAACAAAAATAGATAAATGGGACCTAATCAAACCAAAAAGCTTCTGCACAGCAAAACAAATAATCAGCAGAGTAAATGGACAACCCACAGAGGGGGAGAAAATATTTGCAAACTATGCTTTTGACAAAGGACTAATATCCAGAATCTACAAGGTACTCAAACAGATCAGCAAGAAAAAGACAAATAATCCCATCAAAAAGTGAACAAAGGAAATAAATAAACCATTCTCAAAAGAATACATGGAAACAGCCAACAAATATATAGAAGATGCTCAACATCACTAATTATCAGGGAAATGTAAATTAACATCACAATGAGATACCCTTTACTCCAGCTAGAATGGCCATAATTAAAAAATCAAAAACAATAAATAGTGTCAAAGATGTGGTGAATAGAGAAGGCTTTTACACTGCCGGTGGGAATTTATACTAATACAACCACTTGTTCTAGCCCATTACCTTTCATCCTCCACCCTCTTCTTCCCTTCCACCCTCCAACCTTTTCTTCCCCATTCACCCCTCACCTCCTCCATTTTTCTAGCCTCTTCTTCCCCTCCAACCTCCTTCCCCTCCACCATCCTTCCCTTCCACCCTCCTTCCCTTCCACCTCTTTCCCCTCCACCCTTCTTCCCCTCCACTATCCTTCCCCTCCTTTCTCTCCACCACCCTTCCCTTCCACCCTCCTTCCCCTCCAGCTCCTTCCCCTGCACCCTTCTTCTCCTCTACCTTTCTTCCTCCCTTCTCTTCCATCCTCTTTCCCCTCCATCCTCCTTCCCCTCCACCCTCCTTCTCCTTCTTCCCTTCTACCCATCTTCCACTCCTTCCCTTCCACACTCCTTCTCCTTCACCCTCCTTCCCCTCCACCCTCCATCCTCTCCGCCCTCCTTCCCCTCCACCCACCTTTCTCTCCACCCACCTTCTTCTCCTTCCTCTCCACCCTCCTTCCTATCTACCCTCCTTCCTATCCACCCTCCTTCCCATCCACTACCCTTCCCTTCCACCCTCCTTCCCCTCCACCCTCCTTCCCTCCACCCTCCTTCTCTCCACCCTCCTTCCCCTCCACCTTCCTTTCTCTCCACCCTCCTTCCTCTCCATTCCCCTTCCCCTCCACCCGCCTTCCCCTCCACACTCCTTCCCTTCCACCCTCCTTTCCTTCCACCCTCCTTCCCCTCTACCTTTCTTCTTCTACACCCTCCTTCCCCTTCACCCTCCTTCCTCTCCACACTCCTTTCCCCTTTTTCCTCTAGCCTCTTCCCTTTCCACTCTTTTTCCCCTCCACCCTCTTTTCCCTCTCCCTTCCTTCCCCCTCACCCTTTTTTCCTTCATCCACATTTCCCTCTACTCTCCTTCCCCTATACCCTCCTTCTCCCTTCACCCTTCTTCTCCTCTTTCTTCTTCACCCCCTCCACCTCCTCTTTCCCCTTTATGCTCCTTTTCTTCCTTCCCCTCCACCCTCCTTTTCCCCCCCTCTCTTTCCCTTCCACCCTCCTTCCCTTCTTTTCTCTTTCTCCTCTATTCCTTCTTCTCCTCCACCTTTCCCCACTCCTTTTCCTCCTCCTCCTTCTTCTCCTCCAAGATGGGAAGAAGAAGTGTGGGGAGAAGATGGTGGGGAAATGATTTTGGGCAGATTGGGAGAAGACTTTGGGAAGAAGGAGTTTGGGGAGAAGATGGTGGGGAGAATGATGGAGATTTTTTTTTTTTTTTTTTAAAAAAAAGAAACTAAAAGTAGAACTTCCTTCTTATCCAGTGATCTCACCACCGTGAGTAACAGAAGTTATTAAAAAGAAGCATTAAAAAGATAGCTGCATACACATGTTTATAGCAGCATAATTAACAATTTCAAAAATATGGAATGGTGGTGAGAGAGGGTTGAAGGAAGATTTTGGGGAGATGAAATGGGGAGACGATTCTGGGGAGAAGATGTGCAAAACACAGTGGAGAGAAGACTTTTGGGAGTGGAACTGTGGGTATGAGGGGGGAGAAGATGGTGGGGTAAGAAGTTGGGGAGAAGGCAGTTGGGAAGAAGGCGGTGGGGAAGAGGATGATCAGAAAAAGAGGGTGGGGTGGGAAGAAGAAGGTTGGGGATGGGGTGGAGAAGAAGGTTTAGAAAGGGAATGGGGAAGAAGATGGTTGGGGAAGAAGAGAGTGGGAGAAGAAGACAAGACGGTGGGGGAAGAAAATAGGGAGGAGAGGGAGTTGGAGAAGTAAGGTGAGGAGTGAAAGTGGGGATAAAACATTGGGGAGAAAGAGTGAGGAGGAGGTAGGGAAGAGATGGTGGGGCGAGCAGGTGGAAAGAGGTGGTGGGGAGAAGGTGATCAGGGAGAAGAGGTTCAGGGAGAAAGAGGACCTGGAAGAAGATGGTGGGGTGGAGATGTAAAGAGAACATTCTAGAGAGGAAACTCTGGAAAGACGATGTTGGACACAACACAGTGGGGAGAAGACTCTGGGGAGACGGAGTGTGGGAAGAAGATTGTAGGGTGAAGGAGTGGGTAGAAGGAGGTTGGGAGAATGTGGTCAGGGAGAAAAGGGTCAGAAAGAGGGTCGTGTGGGGAGACGGAGTGGGAAAGAAGATGTTGGGGTGAGTGGGGAGAAGACACTGAAGAGAAGCTTCTGGAGAAAAGATTCTGGGGAGAGAAAGATATTGGGTGGAACACAGTGGGAAAAATACGGTGGAGGTGGAGAGGGGGCAGTCTGGAAGAAGAGGGTGGGGTGGGAAAAGGAAATGGCAAAGAAGAAGATGAAGAAAAAATGGTGAAGAAGAAGAAGAGAGTAGGGTGGGAAATGGAAATGGGGAAGATGAAGGTGGGGAGAAGACAATGGGGAGGAGATGTTGGGCAGCACTCAGTGGGGAGAAGAGTTTAGGGAGAGGGCTTGTGGGGAGGAAGACAGTGGGGGTGAGGGGTTAAGGACAAACAGTTGGGAAAAAGGTGGTCTGGGAAAAGGTAGCCCAGAAGGAAAATAATGGTGGGTTGAGGGAGTGGGGATAAAAATCTGGGTGGAATGAGTGGGGAAGATGGTGCAAAAGGGGACAGTGGGAAGAAGAGGATGGTGGAGGGGGAGGTGGGGAGAAGATGGTGGCGGTGGGATGGGAAGAAGATGGTGGGGTTGAAGAAGATAGTATGGGAGAAAATTTTGAAAGATGTTGAGCAGAACTTATTGGAGAGAAGACTTTGGGGAGAAGGATGGAGAGAATGTGGAGAGGGAGTGTCAGGGTAGACAGTGGCGTGAGGGGGTTAGGAGAAAGTGGTTCAGGAGAAGATGGCTTGGGAGAAGGGGATGGGTCGGGAAGAGAGGGTGGGGATAAAACACTGTATGGGGAAGATGGTGGAGGGGGAGCTGGAGATGAAACTCTGGGGAGAAAATGTTGGGAAGAACACAGTGCGGGGAAGACTGTGGTGAGGGGTTGGGAAGGAGTCAACAAGGGAGATGATTGGGAAGAAGAGGGTCAGGAGAAAGACCGTGGAGAAGAAGACATCTTGGGGGAGAAAACACTGGGGGAAAAATTCTGGGGAGAAGGTGGTCGCGGAGAAGGGGGTGAGGATGATGGTGGGAAGAGAGAATGGGGAGAAAATGGCAGGGAAGAAGGCAGTTAGACAGAAAATGGTGAAGAGGGGCAGGGGAATCAGAAAGAAGATGGTCTGAAAAAGAGGGGGTGGGAAAAAGAGTGTCAGGAGGAAGACCTTGGGGAGAAGTTGTTGGGTAGAACACAGTTATAAGAAGACTTTGGGCAGAGGGAGTGTGGGGAGAGGGAGTGAGGGGAGGAGACACGAGAGGGAGTGTGGGAGAAGACGGTGGGGTGGGGGAGAAGACAGCCAGGAAGAGGGCCGGGGAAGAAGAAGAAAGAAGGGGAAGAGAAGAGGGAAGAAGGGGGTCTGGGAAGAAGATGGAACAAGAGGGGGAAGAAAA
Organism: Pan troglodytes; assembly: GCF_028858775.2. Classification (NCBI taxonomy): domain Eukaryota; kingdom Metazoa; phylum Chordata; class Mammalia; order Primates; family Hominidae; genus Pan; species Pan troglodytes. The sequence goes on along the minus strand of NC_072418.2, from coordinate 31,383,563 downwards.
GGGAAAAAAAGGAAAGAGAGGGAAAAAGAGGGTAAGGGAAGAAGGTAAAAAAGGGAGTTAGGGAGAAAGGGGAAGAAGGTCAAGGATGAAGGGAGAGAAGGGGAAGAAGAGGGTAAAGAAAAAAGAAAAAGAAGGTGGGAGAAGAAGGGAGAGGAGAAGAGTCAGGGAAGAAGGGGAAGAAAAGGGTAGAAGAAGAAAGGGGTCAACGAAGAAGGGAAAGAGGGTTGGAGAAGAAGAGAAGAGGGTCAGGGAAGAAAAAAGTGAAAGAAGAGGGCCAGGGAAGGGGAAGAAGAGCATCAGGAATGAAGAGGGAGAAGAGGGTGGGGGAATAAAAAAGAAGAGGGTGGGGGCTAAGGGAGATGGAAGGTGAAGGAGAGTGTGGGGAAGGAAGGCTGTAGGGAAGAAGGTGTTAAGCAGAACACAGTGGGAAGAAGGCTTTGGGGAGAGAGAGTAGGAGTAGAGGGGGAGTTAGGGAAGAACAGTGGGAAGAAGACAGTGGAGAATAAGAGTGGGACTAGAGAACAAGATGGTGGGGAGAAAATGCTCAACAAATCAAGTATAGTGGAAATGTGTCTCACCACAGAAAGGCCGTATATGACAAGCCCTCAGTAAACAGTATTATGTACACTGAAAAGTTGAAAGCTTTTTGCCTAAAATCAAGATCAAAACAACCATACTCACTCTCATCACTTATTTTAAACATGGTAGTGGAATTCTTAGCCAACATAATTGGGCAAAACAAGAAATAAAAAACATCTGAAACTTATGAAAATATATAAGTGAATTTATCTCTAATTGCTGATGACATGCTCTTACATATGAAAAAAACCTAAATGCTTCTTCACAAAAAACCGTGGGAACAGATGCACACGTTCAGTGAAGTTGCAGGGTACAAAATCAACTTACAAAAATCAGTAGTGTTTCTACGTTGGTAATGTTTCTATATGCCAATAAAGTAATCTGAAGAAATATTTAAAAATCCAATGTAGAATATTATAAAAATTTAAATATTTAGGTGTAAATGTAATCTAAATGGTAAAAGTCCTTTATACTAAAAACTATAAAACACCAACGAAAGGAATTTCAAAAACAGAAATAAATAAAAAGACATTGCATGTTTGTGAATTGGAAGAATTAATATTGTGAAAATGTACATAATACCATTAAGAGATTTAATGCAATCACTATCAAAAGTCCAATGCCGTTTCTTTTTTACAGAACTGAAAAAATAATGCTTAAATTTGTATGGAACCACAAAAGACCCCAAATAACCAAATGAATCTTCAGCAAAAGTAGCAAAGCTGGAAATATTGATTTCAATACAAATTTTAAAAGAATTGTAATCAAAACAGTTTAGTACAGCATATAAAAGGACACATTGGTCAATTGCACTGGATGGAAAACCTGGACATAAATCTGCACATTTACAGCCAACTTATTTTTTGCAAAGCTACACAGTATGGAAAAAAGACAGTCTCTTAAATAAGTGTTGTTGGGATAACTGGATATCCATATGAAAAGTAAAATTTGACCCTTACACCACATAAAGATACCATCTCCAAATAAAGATGAATATAATAGTCGAACTGTAAAACTGATAGAAGAAAGCATAGGGCTAAAGCTCCATGACATTGCTCTGAGCAATACTGTTTTTGATATGACCTTGATAGCATAGTCAACAAAAGCAAAAATGGACACATTTGTTGTTAGTCTCCATGCTTTGGATTTCTGGTCATTACTCAGCTGGTAATTGCTTTCTGGCACTTCACAGTTACAAGTAGCAGCCAAGACGTAGATCCACCTTCTTGCCTGCAGAATGTGAAAATCATTTTCTGTTGTCAATAACATTCAGGACATAGGCATAGGCATAGGTAAACACTTAATGAATAAAAGCAATTGCAACAAAAGCCAAAATTGACAAATGGGATCTAATTAAACTAAAGAGCTTTTGCTGAGCTATGCTCAGTGGCTGACGCCTGTAATCCCAGCACTTTGGGAGGCTGAGGCGGGCGAATCACGAGGTCAGGAGATCAAGACCATCCTGGCTAACACCGTGAAACCCCGTCTCTACTAAAAAATAGAAAGAAAATTAGCCGGGCGTGGTGGTTGGCGCCTGTAGTCCCAGCTACTCGGGAGGCTGAGGCAGGAGAATGGCGTGAACCCGGGAGACAGAGCTTGCAGTGAGCCGAGATCGCGCCACTGCACTCCAGCCTGGGTGACAGAGCGCAACTTATCTCAAAAAAAAAAAAAAAAAAAAAAAAAAGGACAAGAAAATATCCTCAGAGTGAACAGGCAACCTAGAGAATGGGAGAAAATTTTTGCCAACTACCCATCTGACAAAAGTCTAATATCCAGAATCTACAAGGAACTTAAATTTACAAGAATAAAACAACCTCATCGAAAAGTGGGTGAAGAATATGGACAGACACTTCCCGAAAGAAGACATTTTATGCGGCCAACAAACATATGAAAAAAAGCTCATCATCACTCGTCATTAGAGAAATGCAAGTCAAAATCACAATGAGATATCATCTCATGCTAGTTAGAATGCCGAGCATTAAAAAGTCTGGAAACAAGAGAAGCTGGTAAGGATGTGGAGGAATAGGAATGCTTTTACACTGTTGGTGGGAGTGTAAATTAGTTCAACCATTATGGAAGACAGTGTGGCAATTCCTCAAGGATCTAGAACCAGAAATACCATTTGACCCAGCAATCCCATTACTGGCTATATACCCAAAGGATTATCAATCATTCTACTATAAAGACACGTGAACATGTATGTTTATTGTAGCACTATTTACAATAGCAAAGACTTGGAATTAACCAAAATCCCCATCAATGATAGACTGGAGAAAGAAAATGTGGCACATATACACCATGGAATACTATGCAGCCATAAAAGTGAATGAGTTCATGTCCTTTGCAGGGACATGGATGAAGCTGGAAACCATGATCCTTAGCAAACTAACACAGGAACAGAAAACCAAACGCCACATATTCTCACTCATAAGAAAGAGTTGAACAATGAGAACACATAAACACAGGGAGGGGGATCTCACACACCGGGGCCTGTCGGGGGGTGAGGGGCAAGGGGAGGGAGAGCATTAGGACAAATACCTAACGCATGCGGGGCTTAAAACCTAGATGACGGGTTGATAGGTGCAGCAAACCACCACAGCACGTTTATACCTATATAACAAACCTGCGTATTCAGCACATATATCCCAGAACTTAAAGTAAAATAAAAATTAAAAAAAATCACATTACTGAGTATCACGAGTAATCAGTCTCATCAAAAAAATCTGTAAGTGTTAGTATGATATCAAGCTCGTGAAGGCAGATACAAATTTTCCAAGATTTTATTTTTTGCTTGAAAGCGTGAGTTTAATCATCGGCAGAGAATGCCGTGAGTTGTTTTACTTGGAGGGACAGGCTCTTTTCATTGATGTTTTGAAAAAACCTATGACATATACCCAAGTATGAATAACCGTATTTTGTCAGTTGATCTTTCAAGTAATAAAATTATTATTTTTAATGCTCCATTAAGGACATTTTTAAGTGAGCAAAAAAAAAAAAAAAAAAAAAAGAAAGAAAGAAAAAGAAAAGAAAACCATTGCCTGTTGTATCTTCTGCCTGGTCCTGTCTGGCATCCTTGGTGTCTATGACAGAAATGTATGAACCAGCCACATGCACATAGACTTTGCTTATGGACAGCAACACAGTTGGAAATGTATCAATCACCATTAAACAGGGATATACATTTTATGTCTGCTTCTCAGATATCTAGATCACATTAAGATGGATTCTTGGATGTTGGGGCTTTTCATGTATAAATTGATAACACACCTCTCCCCTTTTAGTTCTAAACCAATTTAGAAATAAAACCAAGAGGTCAGATCAATATTCAAAGATGTTATTCCTGTTAAAAGCTCATTTAGAAAATAGGGCTTTTTGCCTTGACAAAAAAGACTTTTCTTATGTTTTCTCTTTGTCTTGATTTTGGAACCTGAACAAAAGAAATGTTCATCTACAGAACATTTACCCAGCCAATGCAGGAAGGGTCTTCACCTGCCCTACACTTCTCTGCAGAGTCCAGAGGAGAAAAGGAGACTAGATATACTCATTGATGACCTATTAACCTTACTGACAAAAACATGGACCAATGGATGTGAAGTTTCCCTTACACCAAATAAGTTACACCTTGTCTTAGCTCTGGGAATAAACCAGTTCATGATGAAGAGTTAGCACTGTTTTTACTTAATACTTGTGAGAAGATTAAAGTTCTTGTCAACGAGTAGATAGTAATGTGATGAGGGGCTAAGCGAGTTTCTCTCAGCATCAACTTCTTTTGATTTATGTAGTTCATGCTGAAGAGTCCCCCTAGAATAATTGACTTTCGAAAAGATGATTTCCCTCACAATGGCTTTATACTGAGTGTTTTTGGTTTTGTATTAAATAACTAATGTTGATTTGTGGTTTTTATTGTGTACATTGAATAATTGGTGAATCTCAGTATGAAAGGAAGATGATAGTTCTCTTTCCTCCTATTTCCAGAGCCAACTGCTGAGGTGATCTGACTTTCCTCATTTGTGATATGAGTGTCCTCAACAACTTTCACAATTCTGTGTATGGTCATTTGAGATATATATCAGAGTGTCACCTGGAAGCATAGTATAACAAGGAAATATGTATTTGTCAAATAAAGATGTAAAAAAAATCAAAAATAAAAAATTGAATGAGAAAGGCAGGGACTAGATTATAGTTTGGCCATCTGGAACAAACATTGCAGGTTTCATCAAATATTTGCCATCTTTGTAGTAGAATATTTTGACATTTAAGTTCTAAATTATTTCTTTATTTATAAGTAACCCTGACAATTAATGAGATGATAGTTGTTAGTAACTTAGACCATCTGATGGTTTACTACATCCTTTCAAGGCATGTAAGCCAGCGCTCCTGAGCAAAGCAGCAACGTGCCTGGTTTTCCCAACTGTGGAAAACTTCATGAAAGCAATGCATGCATGATATAAAGGAGGTTACCTCAGCAAGGTAAAGTTTAATCTTCCCCATATCTTGTTCCAGGAGAGAATGTAGGTTATAGCAATATAGTGGATGTGAGTGGGGTGGGAATTTTGGGGGAATAAGAAAAATGCATTTTTTCCTTTTGGGTGAGGAAGTAAATTATGAAAAAAGATGGACATGAAGAAATATTGTGGTGCTACTGGCAAATTCTTGAGAAAAAAGTGGTTTACGAAACAAAAGTTCAAAATACAGAAACAAAGGACATTAAGAGTTAGAACAAAGTTTATGAGAAAACAGTAATAAACATACATTTTGTTCAGAATATATAAAGCATTCTTACAACTCAACAACAAAAACCCAATCAATTAAAATATGCTCAAAGGATCTGACTACATATTTTATAAAATAAGATTGACAAATGGCCATTAACCACGTGAAAAAATGCTCAACATCATTCATCATTAGAGAAAGGCAAGTCAAAGCTACAATGAGATAGCACTTCACATCACTAGGATACATACAATCAAAAAGGTTAAAAATAAATATTGGAAGGTATCTGAAAAAATGGGAGCCCTTCTATATTGCTGGTGATAATGTAAAATTGTGCAGCTGATTTGGGAAACAACTTGATGGTCCCCAGTCCCTCAAGATTAAATGCAGTTATCATGTGACCCAGAAATTCCACTCCCTAGTATTTTCTCAAGAGAAACACATGCCTATGTGCACATTCGTAGCAGCATTATTCATAATAGTTAAAACCTAGAAACAATCCACATGTCTATTATCTGATACATTAAATACGATATTTATGAGGTAGAATATTACCTGGGAATAAAAAGAAATAATGTAATGATACTTGATACAACATAAATGAACCTTGAAAACATTATACTAAGTGAAATAGACATGCAGACAAAAAAATGTATGATTCCAATTAAATGAGGTACCTGGAATAGGTAAAGTTACAGAGAAAGAGATTAGAATAGAGGGTTCCATGGGCTGGGGTAGAATTTACAGGAAGTTAATATCTAATGGGTACAGAGTTTCTGTTTGGGATAATAAAAGCGTTCTAGAAATGGATAGTAGTAACTGTTGCATTACATTGTAAATGCACTTGATGAAACTAAACTGTGCACTTAAAAATTGTTAAAATGTTAAAGTTTATGTCATATATATTTTAGAATGTTAAAAAGAATTGATAAAACTTGGAAAATTTCTAGCAGAATATAAGATTTAAAGTTAAACTCAAATTTAAACATTTTTTAAAAATTTATTATTATTATACTTTAAGTTTCAGGGTACACATGCACAATGTGCAGGTTAGTTACATATGTATACATGTGCGATGCTGGTGCGCTGCACCCACTAACTCGTCATCTACCCTTAGGTATATCTCCCAGTGCTATCCCTCCCCCCTCCCCCCACTCCACAACAGTCCCCAGAGTGTGATGTTCCCCTTCCTGTGTCCATGTGTTCTCATTGTTCAATTCCCACCTATGAGTGAGAATATGCGGTGTTTGGTTTTTTGTTCTTGCGATAGTTTACTGAGAATGATGATTTCCAATTTCATCCATGTCCTTACAAAGGACGTGAACTCATTATTTTTTATGGCTGCATAGTATTCCATGGTGTATATGTGCCACATTTTCTTAATCCAGTCTATCATTGTTGGACATATGGGTTGGTTCCAAGTCTTTGCTATTGTGAATAGTGATGCAATAAACATACATGTGCATGTGTCTTTATAGCAGCATGATTTATAGTCCTTTGGGTATATACCCAGTAATGGGATGGCTGGGTCAAATGGTATTTCTAGTTCTAGATCCCTGAGGAATCGCCACACTGACTTCCACAATGGTTGAGCTAGTTTACAGTCCCACCAACAGTGTAAAAGTGTTCCTATTCGTCCACATCCTCTCCAGCACCTCTTGTTTCCTGACTTTTTAGTGATTGCCATTCTAACTGGTGTGAGATGGTATCTCATTGTGGTTTTGATTTGCATTTCTCTGATGGCCAGTGATGGTGAGCATTTTTTCATGTGTTTTTTGGCTGCATAAATGTCTTCTTTTGAGAAGTGTCTGTTCATGTCCTTCGCCCACTTTTTGATGGGGTTGTTTGTTTTTTTCTTGTAAATTTGTTTGAGTTCATTGTAGATTCTGGATATTAGCCCTTTGTCAGATGAGTAGGTTGTGAAAATTTTCTCCCATTTTGTAGGTTGCCTGGTCACTCTGATGGTAGTTTCTTTTGATGTGCAGAAGCTCTTCAGTTTAATTAGATCCCATTTGTCAATTTTGGCTTTGGTTGCCATTGCTTTTGGTGTTTTAGATATGAAGTCCTTGCCCATGCCTATGTCCTGAATGGTAATGCCTAGGTTTTCTTCTAGGGTTTTTATGGTTTCAGGTCTAATGTTTAAGTCTTCAATCCATCTTGAATTGATTTTTGTATAAGGTATAAGGAAGGGATCTAGTTTCAGCTTTCTACATATGGCTAGCCAGTTTTCCCAGCACCATTTATTAAATAGGGAATCCTTTCCCCATTGCTTGTTTTTCTCAGGTTTGTCAAAGATCAGATAGTTGTAGATATGCAGTGTTATTTCTGAGGGCTCTGTTCTTTTCCATTGATCTATATCTCTGTTTTGGTACCAGTACCATGCTGTTTTGGTTACTGTAGCTTGTATTATAGTTTGAAGTCAGGTAGTGTGATGCCTCCAGCTTTGTTCTTTTGGCTTAGGATTGACTTGGCGATGCAGGCTCTTTTTTGGTTCCATATGAACTTTAAAGTAGTTTTTTCCAATTCTGTGAAGAAAGGCATTGGTAGCTTGATGGGGATGGCATTGAATCTGTAAATTATCTTGGGCAGTATGGCCATTTTCATGATATTGATTCCTCCTACCCTTGAGCATGGAATGTTCTTCCATTTGTTTATATCCTCTTTTATTTCCTTGAGCAGTGGTTTGTAGTTCTCCTTGAAGAGGTCCTTCACGTCCCTTGTAAGTTGGATTCCTAGGTATTTTATTCTCTTTGAAGCAATTGTGAACGGGAGTTCACTCATGATTTGGTTCTCTGTTTGTCTGTTGTTGGTGTATAAGAATGCCTGTGATTTTAGTACATTGATTTTGTATCCTGAGACTTTGCTGAAGTTGCTTATCAGCTTAAGGAGATTTTGGAGTGAAACAATGGGGTTTTCTAGATATACAATCATGTCATCTGCAAACAGGGACAATTTGACTTCCTCATTTCCTAACTGAATACTCTTTATTTCCTTCTCCTGCCTAATTGCCCTGGCCAGAACTTCCAACACTACGTTGAATAGGAGTGGTGAGAGAGGGCATCCCTGTCTTGTGCCAGTTTTCAAAGGGAATGCTTCCAGTTTTTGCCCATTCAATATGATATTGGCTGTGGGTTTGTCACAGATAGCTCTTATTATTTTGAGATATGTCCCATCAATACCTAATTTATTCAGAGTTTTTAGCATGAAGGGTTGTTGAATTTTGTCAAAGGCCTTTTCTGCATCTATTGAGAGTTTTTAGCATGAAGCGTTGTTGAATTTTGTCAAAGGCCTTTTCTGCATCTATTGAGATAATCATGTGGTTTTTGTCTTTGGTTCTGTTTATATGCTGGATTACATTTATTGATTTGCGTATATTGGTCCAGCCTTGCATCCCAGGGATGAAGCCCACTTGATCATGGTGGATAAGCTTTTTGATGTGCTGCTGGATTGGGTTTGCCAGTATTTTATTGAGGATTTTTGCATCAATGTTCATCAAGGATATTGGTCTAAAATTCTATTTTTGGTTGTGTCTCTGCCCGGCTTTGGTATCAGGATGATGCTGTCCTCATAAAATGAGTTAGGGAGGATTCCCTCTTTTTCTATTGATTGGAATAGTTTCAGAAGGAATGGTACCAGTTCCTCCTTGTACCTCTGGTAGAATTCGGCTGTGCATCCATCTAGTCCTGGACTCTTTTTGGTTGGTAAGCTATTGATTATTGCCACAATTTCAGCTCCTGTTATTGGTCTATTCAGAGATTCAACTTCTTCCTGGTTTAGTCTTGGGAGAGTGTATGTGTCGAGGAATTTATCCATTTCTTCTAAATTTTCTAGTTTATTTGTGTAGAGCTGTTTGTAGTATTCTCTGATGGTAGTTTGTATTTCTGTGGGATCGGTGGTGATATCCCCTTTATCATTTTTTATTGCATCTATTTGATTCTTCTCTCTTTTTTTCTTTATTAGTCTTGCTAGTGGTCTATCAATTTTGTTGATCCTTTCAAAAAACCAGCTCCTGGATTCATTAATTTTTTGTAGGGTTTTTTGTGTCTCTATTTCCTTCAGTTCTGCTCTGATTTTAGTTATTTCTTGCCTTCTGCTAGCTTTTGAATGTGTTTGCTCTTGCTTTTGTAGTTCTTTTAATTGTGATGTTAGGGTGTCAATTTTGGATTGTTCCTGCTTTCTCTTGTGGGCATTTAGTGCTGTAAATTTCCCTCTGCACACTGCTTTGAATGCGTCCCAGAGATTCTGGTATGTTGTGTCTTTGTTCTCGTTGGTTTCAAAGAATATCTTTATTTCTGCCTTCATTTCGTTATGTACCCAGTAGTCATTCAGGAGCAGGTTGTTCAGTTTCCATGTAGTTGAGTGGTTTTGAGTGAGATTCTTAATCCTGAGTTCTAGTTTGATTGCACTGTGGTCTGAGAGATAGTTTGTTATAATTTCTGTTCTTTTATATTTGCTGAGGACAGCTTTACTTCCAAGTATGTGGTCAATTTTGGAATAGGTGTGGTGCTGAAAAAAATATATATTCTGTTGATTTGGGGTGGAGAGTTCTGTAGATGTCTATTAGGTCCACTTGGTGCAGAGCTGAGTTCAATTCCCGGGTATCCTTGTTGACTTTCTGTCTCGTTGATCTGTCTAATGTTGACAGTGGGGTGTTAAAATCTCCCATTATTAATGTGAGGGAGTCTAAGTCTCTTTGTAGGTCACTCAGTACTTGCTTTATGAATCTGGGTGCTCCTGTGTTGGGTGCATATATATTTAGGATAGTTAGCTCTTCTTTTTGAATTGATCCCTTTACCATTAAGTAATGGCCTTCTTTGTCTCGTTTGATCTTTGTTGGTTTAAAGTCTGTTTTATCCGAGACTAGGATTGCAACCCCTGCCTTTTTTTGTTTTCCATTTGCTTGGTAGATCTTCCTCCATCCTTTTATTTTGAGCCTATGTGTGTCTCTGCACATGAGATGGGTTTCCTGAATACAGCACACTGATGGATCTTGACTCTTTATCCAATTTGCCAGTCTGTGTCTTTTAATTGGAGCATTTAGTCCATTTACATTTAAAGTTAATAGTGTTATGTGTGAATTTGATCCTGTCATTATGATGTTAGCTGGTTATTTTGCTCATTAGTTGATGCAGTTTCTTCCTAGTCTCGATTGTCTTTACATTTTGGCATGATTTTGCAGCAGCTGGTATCGGTTGTTCCTTTCCATGTTAAGCGCTTCCTTCAGGAGCTCTTTTAGGGCAGGCCTGGTGGTGACAAAATCTCTCAGCATTTGCTTGTCTGTAAAGGATTTTATTTCTCCTTCACTTACGAAGCTTAGTTTGGCTGGATATGAAATTCTGGGTTGAAAATTCTTTTCTTTAAGAATGTTGAATATTGGCCCCCACTCTCTTCTGGCTTGTAGAGTTTCTGCCGAGAGATCTGCTGTTAGTCTGACGGGCTTCCCTTTGTGGGTAACCCGACCTTTCTCTCTGGCTGCCCTTAACATTTTTTCCTTCATTTGCAATTTGGTGAATCTGACAATTATGTGTCTTGGAGTTGCTCTTCTCGAGGAGTATCTTTGTGGCATTCTCTGTATTTCCTGAATCTGAATGTTGGCCTGCCTTGCTAGATTGGGGAAGTTCTCCTGGATGTTATCCTGCAGGGTGTTTTCCAACTTGGTTCCATTCTCCCCGTCACTTTCAGGTACACCAATCAGACGTAGATTTGGTCTTTTCACATAGTCCCATATTTCTTGGAGGCTTTGCTCATTTCTTTTTATTCTTTTTTCTCTAAACTTCCCTTCTTGCTTCATTTCATTCACTTCATCTTCCATCGCTGATACCCTTTCTTCCAGTTGATCACATCGGCTCCTGAGGCTTCTGCATTCTTCACGTAGTTCTCGAGCCTTGGTTTTCAGCTCCATCCACTCCTTTAAGAACTTCTCTGTATTAGTTATTCTAGTTGTACATTCTTCTAAACTTTTTTCAAAGTTTTCGGCTTCTTTGCTTTTTGTTTGAGTTTCCTCCCGTAGCTCGGAGTAATTTGATCATCTGAAGCCTTCTTCTCTCAGCTCATCAAAGTCATTCTCCATCCAGCTGTGTTCCGTTGCTGGTGAGGAACTGTGTTCCTTTGGAGCAGGAGAGGTGCTCTGCTTTTTAGAGTTTCCAGTTTTTCTGCTCTGTTTTTTCCCCATCTTTGTGGTTTTATCTACTTTTGGTCTTTGATGATGGTGATGTACAGATGGGTTTTTGGTGTGGATGTCCTTTCTGTTTGTTAGTTTTCCTTCTAACAGACAGGACCCTCAGCTGCAGGTCTATTGGAGTACCCAGACTTGTGAGGTGTCAGTCTGCCCCTGCTGGGGGTGCCTCCCAGTTAGGCTGCTCAGGGGTCAGGGGTCAGGGACCCACTTGAGGAGGCAGTCTGCCCGTTCCCAGATCTCCAGCTGCATGCTAGGAGAACCACTGCTCTCTCCATAGCTGTCAGACAGGGACATTTAATTCTGCAGAGGTTACTGCTGTCTTCTTGTTTGTCTGTGCCCTACCCCCAGAGGTGGAGCCTACAGAGGCAGGCAGGCCTCCTTGAGCTGTGGTGGGCTCCACCCAGTTCAAGCTTCCTGGCTGCTTTGTTTACCTAAGCAAGCCTGGGCAATGGCGGGCACCCCTCCCCCAGCCTGGCTGCTGCCTTGCAGTTTGATCTCAGACTGCTGTGCTAGCAATCAGTGAGACTCTGTGGGTGTAGGACCCTCCAAGCCAGGTGCGGGATATAATCTCCTGGTGCGCCCTTTTTTAAGCTCATCGGAAAAGTGCAGTGTTCAGGTGCTAGTGACCCGATTTTCCAGGTGCCCTCCGTCACCCTTTTCTTTGGCTAGGAAAGGGAACTCCCTGACCCCTTGTCTTTCCCGAGTGAGGCAATGCCTCGCCCTGCTTCGACTCACACATGGCGCGCTCACCCACTGACCTGCGCCCACTGTCTGGCACTCCCTAGTGAGATGAACCCGGTACCTCAGATGGAAATGCAGAAATCCCAGCTCACACTGGGAGCTGTAGACCAGAGCTGTTCCTATTCGGCCATCTTGGCTCCTCCTCCAAATTTAAACATTTTTAAGGAAATAAACAATGCATTTAAACAGTTATTTTAATAAGTTGAATATTTAACCCTCTTTCAAAATCAATTAATGTTTTCACTATATTAATAAAATGAAAGGAAAAGCATACACTTATGTGTAGTATATGCAGAAAGAGCATTTGACAAAATTTAATATCCATTCTTATTAAAAAATAATCTCAGCAAATAAAGGATACATAAGATTTTTCTCAACATTTCAAAGGGCGTCTTTAAAATACCTACAACTAACATCCTATATAATGATGAAAGACTGAATGCTTTCTCTCACAGTCAAGAAGACAGGGATATCAGGTCTTACCACTTCTATTCAACATTGTCCTGGAAGGTCTACCTATAGCAAAAAAAAATAAAAATAAAAAATAAATAAATAAATAAATAAAGAGAAGAGAAAGAAGGAAGGAAAAAAAGAAAGGGGGAAATAAAATGCATCTAAATAGAAAAGAAGTAAGTAAAAATGTTTTTATTCACAGATATAATCATTTATGTAGAAATCCCAATTAAATCCTTTAAAAGCCTACTACTGAAGATACTAAGTTAGTTTTGCAATGTTGTAGGATATAAGATAAATATGCACAAATCAATGGTATTTTTGTATGTTAGAAATAATTAGGAATAAATTTTTAAATATAATACTATTTACAATAGAATTAAAAATGTAAAATACTTAGGGATAAATCGAACAAATTATTTGAAAGATCTTTACACTGAAATCTAAAAAAATTCCTGAGCACATGTACATATGCTAGGAGAAAAGAAATGAAACTATACTATTATACTTTTCCTATACCATGTATGATGTTGTATAATATTACTTGAAGGTGGACTTTGATAAGTTAAAATTATGTAAATTCTAAAACAAATACTAAGAAAGCAAAAATAAAAATAAAAAAGAGTTATACCTAATATGCCATAACAGAAATGTAAAACTAAATCATTAAGAAAAGTTACTTGACTAATCTTTAAGACAGCAGAAAAGAAAAGGGGAATAAAGAACAGCTGGGGCTAATAGTAATCAAACAGCATGATGACAGGTAAGCCTAACTATGTCAATAATTACATCACACATGACACTGGTCTAAGAACCTCAGTTAAAATATAGACTGTCAGACTCCATTAAAACAAAACAAAACAAAACAGGACCCAACCAGATGCTGCCAATAAGAAATGCACTTTAAATTTGAAGACACAAATTGGATAAAAGGTTGAAAAAAGAGAATGCTAACACTTAGAAGAAGGCTGAGCAGGTGTGGCTGCCTTAATACCAAATCATATTTCATAGCAAAAAATATTCCCATCAATAAACAAGATCATGTCACAATGACAAAGCATTCAATTAATCAAGAAGACATAATCCAAAATGTTTATGCCCCTAGTAACATAACAGCTTCAAAATATATGAGACATAAATGTCTACAACTACAGAAAGACAATTTTAAAGTAACCTGAGGTTTTAATACCCTGTAGTCAATAAGTGACTGAACAAGGAGACAGAAAATCAACAAGAATAGAATAGTCTTGAGCAACACTGTGCTTTTCAAGTACCTGTGGAACACTTACCAAGATAGATCATATTCTAGGCCGTACAATTACTCTCAAAAAAAAGGATTTAAGTCAAAAGGATAAGTCATACAAAGTATGTGCCCTGACAAGCATATCAATCAAATCAGAAATCAGTAACAAAAATAGCTCTAGGAAATACTCAAATATTTGGAAACTAAGTAATACATACCCAAATACCCATCCTGAGTCAAAGAGGTAAGGGAAAATAAATTAGAAAATATTTTGCACTAAGTAAAAATGAAAACATAATATATCAAAACTTGTGGAATACAGCTACAACTATACTTAAATACAAATCTTTAGCACTGAATGTCTATATTAGAAGAGTCTCAAACAAATAACTTTCACTTCGACTTTAAGAAACCAGTAAAAAGGAGATAAAACTAAACTTTAAGCATGCAGACAAAAATAAATAAATATCTCTGGTGATCTGAATGTTGTATCCTTTCAAAATTTATATACTAAAACCAAATCACAGAGCTGATGTTATTAGAGGTGGGGCTTTTTGGAAGTGATTAGGTAATGGAGGCCAAGTTCTTATGAATAAATTAATGCCCTTACATGTGAGACCCCAGAAAGCCCCTTCACCCCTTTTGCCTTTTGAGGACACAGGAAAAAATAATGCATCTATGAACCATGAACTAGTCCCTCATCAGACATCAAATCTAACAGCACCTTGATCTTGGACTTTGCAACTTCCAGAACCATAAGAAATCAATTCATTTTGTTAATAAGCTACTCAGGCTATGATTTTTTTAAAATAATGAGCCTAAAGGACCAAATCATCAAAGATGAAATTAATAGAGAAGAAAAACAGTAGAGGAAGTCAACACTACACACTTTGAGGAGATCAATAAAAGCAATAAACCTTTGTCTAGCTAGGTTACTCAGGAAAAAAAGAAGATACAAATTAGTAACTTAGAATTGAGTAATGTGACATTATTACAGATTCTACAGATACTATAAAAAAGGTAATATTGTTAAATTTATGTGAATAAACATGACAAGTTAGATAAAATTGAAAAATTCCTTGAAAAAGGTTAAATTACCAAACATAAATCAAGAATAGATAACCTACATTCCCCCATATCCATAAAATAAAATAAAATAACAGTTGAAAACCTTTCTACAGATAAAATTTCAGGCCCAATCAGCTAGGCTGGTGAATCCTTCCAAACATTGTAGGAAAAAATAATAAAATTCTACACAAACTTTGCCCTTCAAAATAAAAAGGAGTATATTCAAACTTCTATAATGCTAGCATCACCACGAACCAAAAGCAGACAAAGATATTTTAAACAAAAAAAATTCTCATAAGCATAGATATAAAAATTCAATCAATTTGTGAAGCAACGAAGCTAATCTTCCAGTAGGTGAAGGAATAACATGTGCTACAGCCATACAATGGAATATTAGTGCTAAAAATAAATGAGCTCTCAAGCCATAAAAATACATGAAGGAAACTTAAATGAAATAAGACAATTTTATCATAAAGAATGCCAGATTTTGTCAAATGCTTTTTCTGCATCTATTGAGATGGTTATATATATATATTTTAAAAAATTCTGTTGATGTAATGTATCACATTTATTGACATACATAAGTGTTTGTATGTTTATTGTAAGTTTTAATAATCTATGTATGATAGTTTAACATGTAGGTCATCATTTTCATGTTCAATTACATTAGAATTTTAAATCTTTCAGCTTTTGATACAGTTGAGGATCCTCCAGCCTTGGCTGACTAAACTATTCTATTTCCAGAGAAAGTAACTATTGCTAACATTCTTTCACAGGGAAATAAGCTTACAAGTTTTACCTTCCTTCATCTTCAATTATTTTACTTAAACTGCTGTCATCATTCACTTGTAGCAGACCACCAGTGAGTAAGTTGGCCTTCTCAAACATTTGTTTAATCCCGGGGTCTTTTGAGGTACAGTTTTTATTTTCATGTTTCTCTACATCATTCACATGCAAAGAAGTATCAGTATTCTTAAAAAAAAATCCATTAAAAAGCCAATCTTTTAAAAATAACTCTATGACAAAGAATTTTAAAAACTTTTTTTGTAAAATTCAAAATGTTCCCAATTTCAATTAATTTACTATTCTAAAACCTGTTATGAACTATATATATATATATATATATATATATATATATATATATGTAGTTCCAACGATATACAAGAAAATGAATATTATCTGCTTTAAAAACAGGTAAATATACAATTATGATACTATGTGATACGTAAGAGTTAGGATGCCAAAAAAAAAAAGTGTGAGAAAACCATTCTACATAGAGAATAGAATGTGAGCACAAAGGTTAGGCACGAGGCATCTAGGAGTTTCCTAGGAACTCAAAAAACTGTAAAACACATGAAAGCAAATACTGCAAGACGAATGCTACCCTAAACTTGAATACCACGCTCAAAGGCTGGAGCTCACTGCCCACAAGCAAGGACTCACAGGCGTGAGAGTCCTAATTGGATTTTTGTTATGTTTTTTGTTTCGTTTTAAAATATAATAATGTTTTATTTAAATCAAGTTCTTAAAAATAAGCTAAAACATATAACCTGAAAGGAAAAAATGAAATATACAGTGTGGGGAGAACTTTAAAAATATTTATATGTCATTATGTGTAGTTCAAAAATAGCACTATTCTGATTACTTATGATTATTTGAAAATAAAGTAATTTTGAAGCCTTTGTACAGTTTTAGCCCTGTATCTGATCCTAATATAAAAATGTAGATTTTTGGAAAAAAATTGTAATTATATTTTTATAGAATAAACACATGCATAATTGTATCACTATTATATAACCTACATTAATTTGCAAAGAGACTAAAACTTTCTACTGGAGATTATGATGTTAGGAGTTCAGCCTCAGCCCCTAAAACACACACACACACACACACACACGCACACACACACATAAAACTAATAATTATTTATCAAAAAATAACTATATAGGTAACTCTCTCAGTTGAGAATAAGTGTCTTAAAGAAGGTGAGGGGGGAATCTTTTTGAGAGCGGTTATTAAACAATTCCTCTTTAATCCAAACTTCAAAAATACATCTACATTTCTGGAATATAAAAAGTTTTTGTTTTGAACCTAGTTGATGGAAGGCAACTTTGAAACAGAAAACATCTGATGAAAGTTGCCTCAAACTTAGGGAAAGTCTGATCTGTAGCCCCAATAACAAGCAGCCACACAGAAGTCGTTTTAAATCCAGACACATAATCAGTGACCACTAGACTCTCCCTAACCAATCAATGTCAGTGCTTGCATCTGAAAGATAGCCAGTCAGAGACAAACTTACCTTAATCAGCATGCCTGGGAATGCCAACCATTCCATAGTAGTCTCCCTCAGATAATTACGCTGCACCAGGCAGGTGGCATCCACCCACTGACGCCTGTGAGAGCTGGCCAAGTTTTAACTCCACTCTTCCCCCAAATCTGTATAACATCAGCAGCTGCTTAATCAGAAGAGACTGTGCCTGACAAGAATAGCTTTCTTACTATGAAAAGCAAGAAATTCAAACTGTGTCTTTTTATATCAGATATTGAAGGCTCATAATCTTTTGAAAACAAATTTTACATTTATTGCATTCATCACCCTTATATTTTATTATTTCTAATAAAATACAAATGAAGTTTGCAACTCCTTCGACTCATTTTACCATAATTAAAACTATCATAACAACCAGTAAAAGAAAAAATATTAACTGCAATATTGGACTTTCCTTCCTAAATGGAAGAATATAAATATAGAGAAAATAGAGTATTAAAAATAACTAAAACCCTCAAATGAGCATAATGCCAAGTAAAATTGTCAGAATTAGCCCATGTCATACTGTTCCTTAAGTGAGAATTTATGTTTAAAATAATACACCAGGGTAAACTCTATTCACTTATTTAATAAATACGTATTGAGTTGCACTAAGGATATGGTAATGAACAGACAAAATCCTGATCATGAGAATGAAGTGAACATACAATAACAATAAACAGCATAAACAAAATGTATATGTTAAAGGAGAAAAATTAAAGCAGGAAAATGAAATGTGTGTTGGAGGAGAGAGATGGTGGAAATATTAGAATGGCCAGATATGGCCTTGCTGAGAAAGTGACTTTCCATCGAAGAACTGAAGAAATGGAGGGAGCGATCTGCGGGAAAAGCTCTCCATACAGAGTGAGCTGCCAGGTACAAAGGGAAACATGCTGAGCATGCTTTAAAGTTTCCAAGAAGCTCAGTGTGGCTGGATTAGAGCAAAAGGAACGGAACAGTAGACGTTTAAGTCAAAGAGAAAACAGGTTAGAGCATGTGCTGCCTTTTGGGTATTAGAAAGAAATTTGAAATGGGAATCGATGGAGTTGAACAACAAGAACACATGGACAGAGGACAGGGAACATCACACACCGGGGCCTGTCAGGGGGTGGGTCACTGGGGGAGGAATAGCATTAGGAGAAATACCTAATGTAAATGATGAGTTGATGGGTGCAGCAAACCAACATGGCACATGTACACCTATGTAACAAACCTGCACGCTGTGCACCTGTACCTTAGAACTTAAAGTATAATAATAATAATAATAAAAGGTTTTGAGCAGAGGAATGACACAATCTGGCATGTTTTAATAGGACCCTCTTTTAAGAATAAATGGGAAGAGGATTAAAAATAAAGAAACAAGACCAATTAGCAGTCTAGTCACTCACCACTCATGTAGGTAACAGATGGTTGTGGCTGGGACCTGGAAGACCTGACTGGCTTCTGGTTGTATTTTGAAGGTAGACCTAACTAGATTGGCTGATGAATTAGGTGTGAGGTGTCAGAGAGAGAGAAGTCAAGGATGACCTGAAGGCTTTTGGCAGAGCTGCTGGGAGAGTTACCATGAATGCAAGAAGACTACATGAGCAGTAGGTATAAAAAAAAACATTGGCCAGGTGCGGTGGCTCACACCTGTAATTCCAGGACTTTGGGAGGCTGAGGCAGGCAGATCACGAGGTCAGGAGACTAAGACCATCCTGGCTAACATGGTGAAACCCTGTCTGTACTTAAAAATACAAAAATTAGTTGGGCGTGGTGGCGGGAATCTGTAGTCCCAGCTACTCTGGAGGCTGAGACAGAAGAATGGCGTGAACCGAGAAGCGGAGCTTGCAGTGAGCCAAGATCACGCCACTGCACTCCAGCTTGGGTGACAGGGTGAGACTCCGTCTCAAAAACAAACAAACAAAAAACAAACAAAACAAACAAAAAACACACAAAAAAACGAACACACAAAACAAACAAAAAACAATCAAACAAACAAAAAACAAAAACAAACAAAAAACAAACACAAACAAAACAAACAACAAACAAAAACAAAAAACAAACAAAAACAAAAAACAAAAAACAAAAACAAAACAAACAAACACACAAACAAAAAGAAAACAAAAAACATCAGCAGCCCAATTTTGGACCTGATAACATTGCAATACCCAGCAGCTAAGTAAAAAGAGATATCAAGTAGGCAGTTTGATATAGATGTCTGGAACTCAAGAAAGAAACCTGGACTGGAAATATACGTTGGGAAGTCATTAGCATGTACAAGGTGCTGAAAGTCATGAGAAAGATCCTGGCCTGGGTCCTGCAACACTTCAATGTGTGACAGGTTGGGGACAAGGAGAAGCAAGCAAAATAGATGATGGTACATGGATGGGATAGCAGGAGGAAAAACCAGGAGACCCTGAGAGCCAAGTGAAGAAAGTATTATGGAGGAGAGGGTTTTCAGCTGGGTCACACATTGCTGACAGGTTAAATAAAATGAGATCTAAGTAATTGTGTCTACCTTTATTAGAGTGAAAATCAGTGGCAAGCTTGAGAACAACAATTTTGGAGGAGAAGTAGGGATGAAAATTATAGGAGTGAGATCTATTATTTAATAGTACAACAGGGTGACTATAGTCAGTGATAATCTAATTGTACATTTAAAAATAACAGACTATAATTGGATTCCTTGTAACACACACACAAAAACAAATGATTGAGGGGATAGATACCCCATTCTCCATGATGTAATTATTTTGCTTTGCATGTCTGTGTCAAAACATTTCTTGTGCTCCATAAGTATATGCACCTAAATGTACCCACAAAATGTTTTTTACAATTTTTTAAAATAAATGAAAAGGAAATATGAGTTTGTGAGTATAGACAGTTTGATTTCAAAGACATCATACATACGTGGCATGATTGTGAGTGATTTAATTTTCTTCTTGTTCAGCTGTATTTTTCATTTCTTTTATGATGATTCATTATATAGATTTTTTTTTTTTTGAGATGGAGTCTCGCTCTGTCACCCAGGCTGGAGTGCAATGGTGCGATCTTGACTCACTGCAACCTCCACCTCATAGGTTCAAGCAATTCTCCTGGCCTCAGCCTCCTGAGTAGCTGGGATTACAGGTGCCTGCCACCATGCCTGGCCAATTGTTTGTTTTTAATAGAGACGGGGTTTTGCCATGTTGACCGAGCTGGTCTTGAACTCCTGACCTCAGGTGATCCACCTGCCTTGGCCGCTCAAAGTGCTGGGATTACAGGCATGAGCCACCTTGCCTGGCCAATTATATAGGTTTTTAAAACTGTATACATATGGCATTTTTTTAAAATAGTGAGACCAAGATATTAAATAATAAATTCATAAAATGATAGAACTAAAAGACCCCTTGAACATTTCTAAATTACATAAGTTGATTATAATTTTGCTCATGCTTATATAATAAAACAAAACCACAGAAAAAATAAAAATTTCAAGGGCTTTTTTTTGCTTTCTGCTGGTACCATGCTGTTTTGGTGACTATAACCTTGTAGTATAGTTTGACGTAGGGTAATGTGATGCTACCAGATTTGTTCTTTTTGCTGAGTCTTGCTATGGCTATGTGCCTATCATCCTCAGAGCCTAAGGGAGAAGGGGACAGCAGTGGATAGAAACTTGGAAGAAGAAAGATGTAGGGAGGATCTCCTTGAATAGGAGCAGGGCCCCTAATGAGGGATGCATCAGCCTCGGTGAAGGAGTCAAGGGCTCCTACAGGACCACAGTTTCCTTCTTAGCGGTGTTCTTTGGCTGCAGAAGCAGAAGGCTGGGAGCCTACAGCACATCAGAGCAGGGAGGAGAGGAGGGAGAGCTCTTGAGGAGCCCATGGAAGATGTTCCAGGCCACATGTAAACCTGAAAAAGAGGCAGGGGAACAATGGCCCCGAGTGTGATGTGCATTGCACAGACAAGGCAAAAACAGTGAAGTAAAATCACAAAAAAAGTGTGTGGATCTGATTTATGAACAGTTAGCATGAAACATTCTCAAATATTTCATTGCGCTGTCTGGTTAAGTGAAAAAAAATATTGTACAAATGTTCAGATGTATGTCTCTTTCCATAAAAACTTGTAAGGTGAAATGCATTAGCCATGGTTTCACCATGGAGGAAGAATATGGCATGTGAATTAACTGTCTTTTCCTTATAACCAGTCAAGTATGCTGAGATTTGCAGTCTAAAACATAGAAAGTAAAATGATTTATTGTCCTTTGGTATATACCTAGTAATGAGATTGCTGGGTCAAATGGTATTTCTGTTTTATACTCTTTGAGAAATCTCCAAATTGTTTTTCGCAGGGACTGAAATAATTTACATTTTTACCAACAATGCATAAGCAATCCTTTTGCTCCACAGCCTTGCTGGCTTCTGTTATTGTATGACTTTTTAATAATAGACCTCTGATTGGTATGAGATGGTATCTCATTGTGGTTTTGATTTGCATTTATCTGATGATTAGTGATGTTGAGCATTTTTAAATGTTTCTTGGCCACTTGCATGTCTTCTTTTTGAGAAATATCTGTTCATGTCCTTTGCCTACTTTTTACTGGGGTTATTTGGTTTTTGCTTGTGGAGTTAAGTTCCTGATAGAGCCTGGATATTAGACTGTTGTTGGATGCATAGTTTGTAATAAATCTGCATATGTAAGCCCTAAATCTAAAATAGAAGTTGAAATTATTTAAAAAAATAGAGAGTAAATATTGATAATGTAATGCTCAATACTTACTGAATACTTCTTATGTGCCATAAGCACTTTCTTACTCAATCCTCTCACAACTCAAGGAGGTAGTTACTTTGATTTGTCCCTATTTGCAAGTGAATTGTCTCAGCACAGTTATGACACTTGACCAACATCAGTGGCAGATTGGGGTCTGACAGCAACCTGTATGACCTGGGACTTGAGTTGGTGGCCTCTGTGTAGCCCCACCTTGGGCCTGGCCTTTCTAGCTCTGTGGCCAGAGGGCTCTGGCTCAGCCATCTCACAAGTTTTACAAAAGCCGGTAGTGAATCACTCTTCTCTCTCATGATCAAGCACCTTCAGAAAGCACCAAGGGCGGGCTCCACGGAAGGAAATAACTTTAAAGTTCATAAAGCATCATTACGTTGCGATTGCGGTGCATTATATGAGGCCACGTTCTGACACTGTGTCCGATCATTACTCCAGAGGAAAGGGCCCTCCGTAGTGTTGAATTTTCTGAGAGAGACTGTCTCTCCCCATTATCTCCAATAAACTGGGTCTATTCCATAGAGCAGTTAAATTAACAGTACCTGATGACACTCTGAGGCTTTCAATGAAATAAAAATGATTACAAACTAAGTGGAGCTGCCTGTACCCTTACGGGGAATCTATATACACAGTTGACTGGGTTGTTACATTTATGCCTGTTAGAATGTATGCATGCATCATGGCAGGAATGAATACAGGAAGAGAAAATACCAGGGAATGAAACGGGTTGAGATGCAGATGAACAGTGAGCACGGATGTGGGGTCCTGCATTCTTTTTGCTCCCACCCACGGCCCAGAGCCCTCTCCTCCCTCCCACCTATTCCCAGGAACGCTGCTGAAACATTGTCCTTTTGACAGTTAAATGAAGCCTGGCTTATTGGCAGCACCATCCACAGAATTAAGTGGAGAGCTGAAAGGTGGAGGTAAGAAGCTTGCCATCTGGATTTCCTCCAAGGAGGGTTTGATTCTTATTCTCCTGTCAGATGGACAAGTTTACTTTGAAATGTCTGGGAACTGTAAGCATTTTGCTGTTCACTGCTGAAGGCACCAAAACATTGGCGAGCATCCCAAGAGACAGCAGGATGGAACGAAGAACACTTCTGACCAGGAACAGAGGGCTGTGGAGTCCAGCCACACCCCTGCTCCAGGAGCTTGTGACCAGGGCCAGCCACTCACTGTCATACCTCAATTTCCTTGTCTGAGAAATGGAGATGTTCGAAGCTGCCCTGCTCTCCCATTGCACAGGCTGCTCTGCTGACCAAGTGAGGTAATGGGAGAGAAACTGCTTTGAAAAGTACAGAGTGAAACACAAGCCTTCATCCCTACTATTTAACCCTAACTTCAGAGTTATTTTGACCAAGAGGAGTGGAGGAGTGAGGGAGCAGAGCCTGGGTTCTTTCCTGCCTGCCTGCCTTCTCCTGAAATGCCCTGGCTGAGACACCAGGCTCTCCAAGCCTCAGATCCTTCATCAGTAACAGCAGCTATTGGATATCAGTGAGCCTGTTCCAAACAGACTGTTTTCAGAATTTAATACCAATAGTAAGAGCTGACTTCAGCTGGGAGCAGTGGCTCACGCCTGTAATGCCAGCACTTTGGGAGGCCGAGGTGGGGGAGGTCAGGAGATCGAGATCATCCTGGCTAACACGGTGAAACCCCGTCTCTACTAAAAATACAAAAAATTAGCCAGGCATGGTGGCGGGCGCCTGTAGTCCCAGCTACTCGGAAGGCTGAGGCAGGAGAATGGCGTGAACCCGGGAGGTGGAGCTTGCAGTGAGCCGAGATTGCGCCACTGCACTCCAGCCTGGGCGACAGAGTGAGACTCCTTCTCAAAAAAAAAAAAAAAAAAAGCTGACTTCTATTAATATACTTGCTATATGCAAGATTGAAAAGTGTAAATAAACACTCTGTTTTGTCCTATTATGGCTTCTGGCTTTCATGCCATGCCTTTCCCTACACCAACATAAATGATTACAAAATATTTAAAAAACAGTTTCTTCTATTACTTATATGGTTTTTGTGCATTTAGTTCATTAAGCCATCCAGAGAATATTTTTGTTCATGGTGTTGGGTATATAATCTAATTGATCTAATTTAACTTTTCCAAAGTGGATAGAATATTGTCATGTGAATTTACTCTTTCTTTCCACCAATTCCAAATGTCATGTTTGTCACACTCTAAATTCCACACAGGTCTGTTTCTGGATTCCTAATTGTATTCAACTGATCTCTTTTATTGATTTCAATGTCAATGCTATGCCATTGAAATGACCATAACTGTAATACATTGGACAGGGTATTTGTCATTATTGTTTTTTCTCTGTGGAATGCTGCCATGTTTTCTTTTTCCAGAGAAACCATAGCATTTGTCTCCTTCCTGGAACATGCACCGATGTCTCACATGCCATGAGCTGTCATTGTTCATAAAGTTGGCTTGGGTCCTGGCATCTGTAAGCTCACAATAGGATCTTCTTCCTTACGTGTTTCCACAAAGGAATAAACGCGGCTCCATAACTGCTTATTGGATGGAAAATGCTCTCTGTGACAGCAGGGAGCTCGTGCCTCTTCTAAAAAGGAGATTGCATTTCTGGTGACATTGGCTGCCCTGTGCTGGATTTTTACTGACTGCCTCTTTAGAATCCAGCTCTCTTCATGGTGCCACACTGCCTGCCTGCTCTTGTCTCTCAGGGTAGAAGTCGTGGACCTAGATTCCAATCCTGCTGATGCCAGCCACAATTTTGGGAACCTAAACAATTCCCTGCACCTTGCTGTACACCTTGGTTTCCCCATCTGCCTGCTGTTTCTGGCTTCGGGTAATACAAAATAGCCGAGCGTTGGGCTGTTAACAGGTGCCTGTGGTTTCCATTTACTTCATTCTTTAGTTAAGAGGTATTTAAAGGCTTAAAATAGAGTCTGAACTTTCTCATCCTGAGTTGCTTAAAAAACAAAACACAAACAATCCAAACCTTTTCGTTAAAAAACAAAATGCAGGCTGAGCATGGTGGCTCATGCCTGTAATCCCAGCATTTTGGGAGGCCGAGGCGGGCGGATCACCTAAGGTCGGGAGTTGGAGACCAGCCTGACCAACATGGAGAAACCCCGTCTCTACTAAAAATACAAAGTTAGCTGGGTGTGGTGGCGCATGCCTGTAATCCCAGCTACTCGGGAGGCTGAGGCAGAAGAATCGCTTGAACTTGGGAGGTGGAGGTTGTGGTTAGCTGAGATCATGCCATTGCACCCTAGCCTGGGCAACAAAAGCAAAACTCTGTCTCACAACAAACAAACAAACCAACCCCCCAAAAACACAAAATCCACAAATGCTTATCGGGCTTGCCTTCAGATGCTCTGAGTGCACAGATGTCTTCACTGTACAATGAGGTTGGAAAGTGAATCCTCTGTGGGGAGTTTCCAGGTGGCTGGTGCTATGGAGTGGGCTCATCAGGCTGCACTGGCTGTGGGCCTGTCCCTGCTAACCCCTGCTTGGAAATGGGGAGGCCCTTGGACATTTGCTTTCAAGAGCTGAGAACCAGTCCCTGTAAAGAGTAAGGCTTCTTTGCTTTACCTCAATTACATATTTCTATAAGAAGTTTCTTTCACCAGGAGAACCTTGAGCTCAAGGCAAGTGTGGACCATTGGGTTGGTCATGTGGTTCTAAATTTCAGGTCTTGGAAGGTAAGTAGTGCAAGGAGGGGTAGAAGCATAGTCCCCCAAAAGTAGCAATTTTTTTCTCTCTTTTTTTCCATTAAGACCTAAAAATCTGCTACTCAATTTGCCTAACGGTGAAATTTCTGAGATTGAAGTCACTGGATAATGACATTCCAGAATATGTTCTTTTATCTTCATTATTTATTTATTTATTTGAGACGGAGTCTCGCTCTGTCGCCAAGGCTGGAGTGCAATGGTGACCATCTCGGCTCACTGCAACCTCTGCCTCCCAGGTTCAAGCGATTCTCCTGCTTCAGCCTCCCAAGTAGCTGGGATTACAGACATCTGTCACCACATCTGGGTAATTTTTGTACTTTTAGTAGAGATGGGGTTTCACCACATTGGTCAGGCTGGTCTTGAACTCCTGCCCTCAGGTGATCCACCCGCCTCAGCATCCCAAAGTGTTAGGATTACAGGCGTGAGCCACCATGCCCGGCCTTATCTGCATTGTTATCCTCTTGCTTGATAACTTTTTAAATTGTTAAATTTATTATTTGTCCCTATGAAAGCAAGCAACATTTAAATTGTTACAATTGACTATGTAAGAGTGTGTCTGATAAAATATAGTCTCAAAAATTATGCGCATTTATAAACCTTTCATCAAACAATAGTGTTCAAGAAAATAATTTCTCTGTATTCCTCTCCTCTTTTTCTTCCTTTCTTCTCCTTTTTTTTCTCCCTGTCTCCTACACCTTTGGCTGCAGACTTCAGGAGCAAATTTCCATTGATAGAGAAAACAAATTTCATTACTGAATGTGATCCTATTTTCTAAGGACCCAGAAAAGATGTAAATGAAATGACAAGTCTGAACATCTTTTGTAGGAGAGTAAAAGTTAGATTTGGTCAAGTATTTAAGTAAATTGGTTAAGTAAATCTATACCTTTTGCATAGCAGGTTAAAGCAAATGAAAACTAAAGGAGATGTTTTCAGACAGAGCTGGAAAAAAGCAGTTTTTGGAAACTGAGAAGCAGTTCTGGGAAGCCCGATGCATGTGGCTTTATTGATGATGATGATAGAGAATTTGCTGAGACCCTGAAACTATGGTGACTTGAGGATGTTAAGATACATTTAAAATTTATCATTTAAGCACCTACGATGTTGAACATTTTTACAAATGCATAAAGGATATGGCTCCCTGTACCTAAGAGGAGGGTTAGACACCTCTATAAATGCACTCTACCAGGGGGGTATCTAGTGATATGTCCGTCATCCATGCAGGGGCTATTACTGTCTGTCTGGGTACCAGAAGTAGCCTCTGGAGAAAAGGAGAACTCTTGGGATGGGGAGGAAGTATGCTGAAGACATCTTTAGACTTGGAGCATCTCCTGGGTTGGGGTGGAGCTAGTGTAAAAGAAGGATGGGCAGATGGGTGTTAGTTTCTTGGCCCAGGGGTGCACAGGCTCCTCCATTCCAGGGCACTCTGATGAGGAAGATTTTACTCTCTCTGTTTGAAGCTGGTAAAACCAAAATTCTGGAAATTTGCCGAGTCTTTCAAAGGCTGCCTGTGATAATTTTATGTGTCAACCTGACTGGATCTGGGGATGCCTAGATGTCTGGTTAAACATTATTTTTGGTGTGTCTGTGGGGGGTTGGAGTTGGTGGACTCAGTGAAGTACATTTATTTTTCTGCTTCACTGTTGAGCTGGGATGTCTTATCTCATCTTGCCCTGTGCTCAGACATTACACCATCGGCCCCCCTGGTTCTCAGGTCTTCAAACCTGGACTGAATGACACCCCAGATTTCCTGGCTCCCCAGCTTGTGACAGCATGTCATGGGACTTCCCAGTCTCCATGATCTTGTGAGCCAATTAATGTGTGTGTGTGTGTGTGGTCAGATGTTAATTCTCATCTTACACTTGTGTGTAAGTGAGTGTGTGTGTTTGTGTGTGTGCGTATTGGTTTTGCTTCTCTGGGAAACCCTAACACATCCTCAAAAGCAGCTGTTCCATGGTGCATGGCAGCCTTTATGGAGATTGGACCAGCTTCAAGGAGCCAGGACTGACACTCACAGGGGCTCAGGGGCCTTTCCTCATTGGCCCCTCCCTGCAGGTTGCTTCTTTGTGCATTTTACACTTGTAACTTAGAGTGTTTGTGCACCCATGACTCTTGTGATTAAAGTTAGAAGCTTTTGTGAAGGGCTGGGGACACAGTAGAAGAGTGCCTTTGGATAATAAAAGAAAAATAGGCTGCCTACTTAACATGTGCTGTGCAATGTGCAAAGCAACTTACACACATTACCTTCTTTAATCCTCACAACAGCTCTATAAGGCAGATTCTACCATCTCCATTTTCTCAGAAAGGGCACTCTATGGTTTGCACCAGGTTCATGGAGTCTTTCTCACTGTTTGGGGATGGCTGAATGGCTGTTTCCTGCATTTTAATACTTGAAGTTATACAAGGAAACAGAGAAAAGGTAGGAAGTGACAGAGAGGACTTTACCCAGAAGAATCCTTTTGATTTCAGGTGACAGAAAATCTGACCTAAGTTGGTAAAACGGTACAGAGAATTCGTTGGCTCCTGTAATTGAAAAATACAGGGCTTGTCTCACTTCAGGTATGGCTTGATCCAGCTTCAAACACTATACCCAGGATTTACTTTCGTTATCTATTTCTTGACTCACCTTCAGGAATATTTGCTCATTTCTTTGGCAGGCTCTTAGTTCAGTCTCAAGGTGGCTATTGGTACTTCAGGGGCTACAGCCTTCCTTGTGCACATACAGCAGAAGAGAGAGGGTTACTATTTTCAATTGTTGAAAAGAAGTTTTCAGCTGGATTTTTACTGGCCTGAGATATCAGTGGAAATGCTCATCCACGAACCAATCTCTGTGACCAAGAAGGTGGAATATGCTATTCGGTGAAAGCCAATCAGAGCCCACCCCTGGGGCTGGGGCATGGAGTTAGTCCCTTTCCATTAACTTAGTGTGAAAGTGAGGGACGGCTGGTTACCCAGAAAATTGCTGAGCCACTGTTTTACCAAAAGAAGGGTGGAAGGATAATGGGCAGCCAAAACGACTGATGTCAACTGTAGGCATAGAGGATGAGCTCCCTGTTGGTTCCACCAACTGCTGGTCAGGTCTTTAGGTCTCGATTGAATCATAGATTTTTTGTTGTTGTTGTTAGAGAATGGACCTACCTTCTTTTTCCCCTCAAGCGGTTGGCAAGTTTGGTCCTCCCCTGGCTGTGATGGTGAAGAGATTAAATTGATACATCACATGACTTCGAATTATGTTTTGCAATTCCCATATGTGCTGTTTTATTTGTTCCTCTTCGCCAACCTTTGAAGTGGGAAAGACTGAGATTATCACCTCCATTTTTCAAATAAGGACATAATCTCAGAAAGTTAATGATGAGGTTCAGGTCATGCTTGTCATTTGCCCAGCTACTCAACACATTCGGCTATTATTCTACAAAAATATTTTGAGGGCCAGTCATGTTGGTAGAGCTGTTGGCAAGACACCACGTTATGCCCTGGGCAGCCACGTTTGGCTTATCCAGGTCTGGGCACCCAGCTTTGAAAAGGTCACATTGGTCATAGGGATGATGTTCAGAGAAAAGTGGCCCAGGGCAGAGGAGACCTGCCTTTCATGGCAGAAGGAGAGTGTCTGAAATAGAGGAGAAAAGACCATGAGGTGCCATGACTGCTGTCTTCTCATACTGGAAGGCCTATCACATGGAAGAGGGAATCATTCTGAGCCAGAGGAGTGGCTGTCAGCTAAGAATATAGGAGAACTCCCAGCAATGAGGTCTGCTTACCAACAGGACAGTCTGTCTTTACTCAAGCAAGAAATAAATGATGACAGAAAAGAGATGCCTTCATTTGGTAAAAGAGGCTGGATTTAATTTAATGAAATTATTTCACTGAGTCCCTCACACGTAAGAATTCCAAGGACTCTGCCCTGAAGCAACTTACAGCCTAGCCAGGGGATGAGGAAGGTGCACAGACACACTAATATGGGAAAAAGGTGCAATGCAGTCAGATCGTGCAGAGGTGGCAACAGGACTTTTGTCTGCCTGGGTTTGACTCTTTACTTTCTGCCTGCTTTGATTGGTTGTGCCTCAGAGTCCTCATTTGTAAAGTAAGACCATAGTGCCAACAACCACATGGGCATTCAGCACAGGGGTCTGCACAAGGAAAGTGCTCATTAAATCCTAGTGATTACTGTTGCTAGAAAAGAGAGAGTCCATGGGGTGTGCCAGGCTCAGGGTTTCTGACCCTACAAAGGCCGGCAGGGAGCTGAGGAGGTGGGGAGAAAGCAGGAAAGGCTTCAGTAGCGAAGCCCTGGAAACAGGTTTTCCTCACAGTCCACCATGCTTCCAATTTCAGGACTGATGCTGATTGTTTTGCAGACTCGTCCATCCCAAACAAATTCCTGTAAACCCAAGTTAATCTGAACAGCACGTGGAGAGCTTCTGGGGCTTCAGCTGCTAGGTGGGGCGAAGTGCTGAGATGCTTGGGTGATAATGGATCCATCTCTCAGAAGGACTTTTCTGGAGGAGACCAAGGAAAGATGGGCTGGGGATGGGGCACAGGTGGCTGCCTCTCCCTGGTAGCACTCTGCTCTGATGCAGCGTTTGCTAAGGTGCCTGGTGTGGGAGGCGTGCTGAGATGAGGATTTCCACTGCAATCTAACTTTAGGTTTTCCCCTGGCTTTAGGCTTTCTCCCCTACTTATTTACCTATGCTCTGTGATTTGTCTCTCGCCACTGCAGAATACTTATTAATAAAAATCCTGACAGTTCCTGTAATCAAGAGTTAAATTCTTTCAGCTCTGAGAGCAAAAGCACCTTTGGATTTTTTTTCCTTTGGGCTCCTGAAGTAGTTTCCAGAAACCTGGGTCTGTTCCAGGACAGCAGACCCTGGTGGGTGTTGACATCATGATATTTAAAAAAGTGAATAACATCTATTTAATTGTCTTAACAATTTTATGAGATAAGTACTATTATGAGGAAACTTAGGCACAGAGAGATAAAGAAACTTGTTAGAGGTCACACCGTAATGACCGAAGCTGGGTGTGGACCCAGTGGCCTTGTCCAGGTCATTCCACTGTGACAGATGCTGTCGTGTGTCTCACCTGTACCTCCTGCCTGAGGGCTTTCTCTGGCCACTACAGTGCTTGGGCCATGTGCAGCCTGGACAGAGGTTCTGGGGAGTCATGGCCCTGGAGCACCCCTCAGCTAGTGATGGACAGGAGGTGGTGGACTGATACCCAGCTCTCTTGGACTCCTGGGCTGGAGAATTTTAAGGCATCTTTCTGTGTCACCTCCCAGAGGTCCCCAGTGGGACTGAGCCACTTTCTGCAGTAACAACCTGATCACTGGCATACTTTCCCCCTTCCACTCCTCCATTTCCCTTCTTCCCTACAGGTACTTTCTGGGGTCTCCTTTCAGGAAAATGATTTGCACAAAGGTCGTTGTCTCAGAGTCTGCTTCTGGGGAAACCCAGCCTAAGACATAGACTGGGCCAGTCTTTTCTATGTCTGGCTTATA
Organism: Pan troglodytes; assembly: GCF_028858775.2. Taxonomy (NCBI): domain Eukaryota; kingdom Metazoa; phylum Chordata; class Mammalia; order Primates; family Hominidae; genus Pan; species Pan troglodytes. The sequence continues at coordinate 31,352,353 of NC_072418.2, read as the reverse complement.
TAGTTTTAATATTTCATGTTTAAATTAGCCGATTCTCTTTAAATTCTAAGCAGGTGATCTTAGAATTGTCTATGGTAAATCTTAAAAATGGCCACAAATTATGTAGCTTGTTGTTGGCCATAAGATATCAGCCGAAAATGACACAAGCAGAGACTTGAGAAGCACTTGTCATTGCAGCTCACTCTCTTGCTGCTGTTAGAACCCTGAGGTCACTGCGTGAATGAGCCTGAGCTCGTCTATTGAGGACAAGAGGCCACAAGGAGGGGAACTGGCCTCCAGCCTGCCAACTGTCTGTGTGAGGCCATCCTAAACCATCCAGCTGTTATGGACCCACTGCCAATGAGATTGTCCCGCAGAGATCAGCCAACGTAATCTGGACCAGAACCATCCAGCTGACCACAGAGTCATGAGAAATAACAAAGGCGTGTTGCTTTTAAGCCAGTAAGTTTGAGGCCACTTTGTTAGGCAGCAAAAGCTGACGTATAAGTCAGCTGACATCTCACATGTCTCAAACCAGGACATCTCAGGTGATACAGGAACAAGAAGACCCCACGGAGTGAGTGTGCCACTTGTTTTATCCACAGGCCTGCCTGTCCTTAGCTCAGCCAAGAGGATTCCTGGGCTCCTGGGAGGTGCACAGGCTACCAACATCAGGAAGAAAAGTGCATTCAGATTTTGTTTATAACATGCATTAGCTTCATGTCAGAGCATAAATAATTCCTTCCAAATATTGAAGCACAAAATCCAGGAGAGTGTAACCTATGCAGAGAAGACTTGTATATAAAATCTGGCTTCCCCTAGAGCATTTCATATATCCAGAGAGTTAATTGTTCCACTGAGGTTTCTTTTGATTTTATTATATCTGAAAACAGCTGGGAAGAGCAAAGAAGTTGGCTGGGTCTCAAGCCAAGTAGAAAGGTGTGTAGGCCTGTCAGCGTGATGAGGGAGGCAGGCCCTTCCTTCATCCTTCTTGGGTGATCTGCCCAGTGACAACTCACTCCCAGAGAGAATAAGTGCTCCATAAATGTGCCTGTTTGGTTAACACAGTCATGAAAAGGGTGGATGGGGTTGACTTTGTAGATGCATTTTTACTCAGGGCTAAGAAATTTTGGAAATGGAGTAAATGCCTCCATTCCTGGCACGAATACAAGTGCATTTCCAGAAATTCTGGGTCGCATACTGGGCACAGCTGAGAGAAGCAGAACACAGCTGCCCCGTTAGGGGGGAAATGGGGTCACTTTGCCCCCTGTGCTTGCTTCTGCCATGTCAGGGTGCTAGGTCCGTTCACTAGCACACAGCCCCTGAGAGCAAAGAGTTTCACTTGCGCCTCAAAGGGAACAATCTAATTCCATTTGTAAATGATGGCCGACAACAAGTTATCATTGGAAACTTGTCACTAAGCGTGGTTGTTCATGTGGTCTTTGTGTTGATATAACCAATTACCAATTCACACCACCAATACCCAGTTTGATGTCTCACTTCTCGTTACTAATTTCTTCCATAGATTTAGCCTGTGTTCATTCAGGAACAGCAGTAGCCGGCCTGTGTTAGGTGATGAGGTTTGATTCATACTTCCAGGACTGTGAATCTTCTCCATATGTGGACTATTTACACTGAGTAATTCAATGTAAGCACAACACCTGCGTTTCTAATGCCGCCATATTGGTGAGACAGGTCCCAACTTACAGTCTGTCCATCATTACTATACCCATGCTGTGGTGTCTACTGCAGCAGTCAGATTCCCTTTATCAGGTACTGTCTGCCTGAATAATTGCTGTGGATTTGTTTTAACATGCTTTCTGGAGAAGCTACACATTCTTATTCTGTGCAGACATTCTATATATGTCTTGGCTGATTGGTTTTAGATTAGCCATTTAATGAAAATAAAATGTATTTGGAGAGCTTGGAAGCCACTGTCAGTTTATCAGGAGCTCTGCAGACAGAAAAATGAAATTATTTTGTGGGTTCCTCCTCCTTAATGGGAATGTCATGCTACAGGCAGCTCCTTGGGATAATGAAAAAAGCTGGATGTAAAAATGTAAACATGCAATTAGGGAGGCCTAGCTGTTTGGTGTGTTTATCTACTGCGTAATTCTCCAAACTAATTAATTTTATGCTAAAATGCATGAAATCTAGATAATTCAGGCCTGATTTGATTACCCATCTCTTATAAAAGAAAACACCTTGTATCAAATTTTTCTCTGCTGGCAAGCAGGTTGCTCCTGGGTGCTGGGGTATTTTAGTGTTTGGTCTCAAACTAAATTGATGGGGGAGTAAGGGCTGCAATGCTAGCAAAGTGTTTGTGCAAATCTCTTTGCGTATTATTCTACTCCAATGTAGAATGAATGCACTGAGGCCTCTTGAATGGTCAGAGAAGTCTTGTAAATCATAAGTATGTGAGAAATAAAGGTGAGCTGTCTATTCTAGCATTTCCCCTTCTGTATTCCAAACTGCTGGTTCCAGGAGAGATGGGCAGGGAGGGTGGCTCCTCCATGCATCTTATGCCCAGTTCTTGGAGAGGTGGTCTTTGCATGTGAGCCCAACTTTATTTGAGTGTTGGCGGTCTCTGAATTTTAGGATTAATGACATTAAATGTTTTGTTTTGTTTTGCTGAGACAGAGTTTCTCTCTGTTGCCCAGGCTGGAGCGCAGTGGCACAATCACAGTTCACTGCAGCCTTAAACTCCTGTGCTCAAGATACCTCCCACTTCAGCCTTTCCAGTGGCTTGGATACAGGCATGCACCACCATGCCTGTCTAATTTATTATTATTATTATTATTATTAGCTGTAGAGATGGGGTTTTACTGTCTCTACAATATTATTATTGTAGAGATGGGGTCTTACTATGTTGCCCAGGCTGATCTTGAACCCTAGGCTCAAGGGATCTTCCTGCTTTGGCCCCTCAAAGTGCTGGGATTACAGGCATGAGCCACCTTGCCCAGCCCTAAATAATATACTTAATCTCAAATCCCTGCCTAATTGATACTTAAAAGTCTTCCATTTGCAATTCTATTTTTTTTAGTTGATTGCCTCATTCTAGGGTATGAATGGGTAACACGAACCTCTTTGATCCCACGTAGCTCCCCGTCACTCCTGCTCTAGGTCCTACTCTGACATTTATTGAATTTTTGAAGTTTCTTAGTTATTTTCCAGCTGTTCCAGAGTTAGGAGCTTGGAGATAGAGGTTTGCCATGAAAAATTACCATAAAGTCAGTACATATTTCTCCATGGGGAAGCCGAGCCAGAGAGGCTTGATTCATGCAAGTTCATGTTTCACCTTTGTCATAATTGTTCTAATGACATGGTAACAAGAAGCAGATGGCCTTCCTTACAGGAACCTCCAGAAACCAGATGGTGTGAGCATCTAAGACAGGCAGGGACTTGGTGGTGAGGGGAGCAGTAAATGAGGGGAGAGCCACAGGCTCTGACCTGTACTAGGTTTCAAGGTTTATCAAACTGAGCTGCACACCTGGGGTGTCCATTTAGACAGAGATGAACATCGCACCATCTGGTCAGTGGGGTCCCTCTGAAAATGATACCTCCCAGGATGGAGGCAGAGACCTTCCTTTCAGCCTCATTCCTATGGTCTCTTGTGTCACACTGAGCAACACATCTGTTTGCTACTTCCTGGAAGAGTGTAAGAGAATTCATGGTCATTATGAAAGGTGTGGATGCCAGAAGTTATCTAGATATTTCAGACATTCAGATATTCATGTTTAAATATATTTGTAGCCAAAAAATGTTGGACAGTTTAAATAGCAAGATGCATGAAATAGTTGTGATAAAATAATTTGTACAGTGACATTTAAGCTTTGCACACAAGCAATATTCATTAAATATCAAATCGAACCTCTAATGTTGAATTTCTCTGAATTACGTCCTGGCCTGTTTCTCTCATCTCTTCTTCTCCATTCTTTTACCAGTCTCTCTCATTCATCCCTGAGGCTTCAATACCTGCTGACACAGCTAGGCTCTGCCACACAGCTAGGCTGGATGCCTCATCTGAGAGACAAAAGTAAAACATATGTTTGATAAAGGGTTAATATCCAAAATATGTTGGAAACACATACAACTCAATAGCAACCTACCAACCAAACAAATCTGATTTAAAAATGGGCAAATGACCTCAACAGACATTTTTCTAAGGAAGACATACAAGTGGCCAACAAGTACAAGAAAAGGTACCCAATATCATTGATCATCAGGGAAAAGCAAATCAAAAACCATAATGAAATATCACCTCACCCCTGGTGAGTTGGCTGTTACCAAAAAGACAAAAGATAAGAAAGATGTGGGGCAAGCACGTGGAGAAAAGGGGACGCTTGCACACAGATCATGGGAATGTACATTTGTACAGCTATTATGGAAAACAGTATGGAAGGTCCTAAAAAATAGAACTACCATATGATCTGCAATCCCACTTCTGGGTATACATCCAAAAGAAAAAAATCAAAGATATATCTGCACTCCCATGGCTATTGCAGCATCATTCACTATGGCCACGTTATGGAATCAACAACCTAAGTGTCTAGTAATGGGTGAATGGATATAGGGAATGTGGTATTTATATACGATGGAATATTATTCAGCCACACAAGAAGGAAATCCTGCCATGTGTGATAACACGGATGAACCCCAAAAAGACTGCTAAGTGAAGTAAACCATTTAGTTACTTTTTTGTGGAGAAACACTTAAGATCTCTCTTAAATCTCAAGTAGACCATGCAATATTATTAACTATAGTCACCATTATTCTCATAACTGATGGTTTATGCCATTTGACCAACTTCTCCCTATTTTCCCCACCCTTCAGTCCCTGGCAACCACTGTCTGCTCTTTGTTTCTGTGAGTTTGACTTCTTGAAATTCCATCATATAAGTGAGATCAAGCAGTATTTTTCTTTTTGTATCTGGCTTATTCACAGATCAGGAAGCTGACTTAGAGATACAATGTGACTTAAGTAAGGCCAAGTGGCTCTTGAGGGGTGGAAATCGAATCTGGTCCTCAGGTCTGTACACTTACCCACTGCTCCATGCTGTCTGCCATGACTTCTAGTGCCTCTTTCTCTTCCTGGAATTCTCTAAGCATCCAGCCTGGCCCTTCTGTCTCCTTTGTACCTGCTCATCCCATTACTCAAAGGTCAAGATCACGGGATGCATCTGTGAGCATCTGTGAAGTTCTGGGAATTTCCATGTGCTTGAGGGATCCAGTGGCTGTTATCATCTGTGGTGCCTGAGAACTGGGAAGAAAAGACAGAAATGAAATGAGTGATGTCACCAAATGCTTGCTTAATGTCTGCCCATGTTCACAGCTCAGGATGAGGACTTTTAGTTGACTAACAGCTTCGATTTCCAGAATAAAATATCTAGTGATTGTTTGAACTGAGAAATCCTCATTATGTGAAATGCCAATTCGAAGCCCCAGCGTGTTACCTTCTCCTGGACAGTAATGCTTCTGAACAGAAAGGGCATCTTACTCAAAGTGAGCATGCAATTAGTCTTGACAAAAGAATTGAAAATGAAATCCTAATTTGTGCTGTGTTTATTGATCTGCACTGCTGTCTTTGCTGCAGCCTTGGAGCTTGTCTCCATCAGCACCTCCTTCCCAGGGACAGCTCTTTTTATGTTGAACGTGGTCAGGCCTAATTGGAGTCTTGCTGTTGGTCTCCCAGAGCTTCAGGAATCTCAGTTCAGCCTCAGTTGGAACAAGGGAGTTGGGTTACCCCAACAGTACTTTGGAAAATGAATCATGGTGGTTGCTGATATTTTCGTTGGCATTTTTTCAGAAAGAGCCAGTGCCATGGCACTAGGAAGGGCCCCTGCTGAATAGCAAAGGAGGAGGCAGTCCTTGTAGAGAGACCAGACGGTAGGACAAAGTTAGGGTTTGCTTTATGGTTTCCCCTTCCCTCTGTTTCTAGAACTCACACAGAGTGTTTGGACCCCTGAAAGTGATTATTCTTTTGCTTGGGATGATCTTCCCAGCATGTGCATAACTGACTGTGTCTCATCATTCAGGTCTCTGCGCAAGTGTTGCATCCTCAAAGAGGGCTTCTCTGGCAGTCCTATATAAAGTGTCTCTACTTTCCTGGGCATTCTTGTTCATACTTTCTCATTTTATTTATTCGTGTAATTTGTTATTCTGTAAAATTACCTCATTTATTTTATGTCTCTCCAGCTAGAATATATGTTCCATGAGGTCAGAGACTCGGTTTTGTTTTCTGCTGTCTGCTGAGCATAACGGGTGCTCTATAGGTGATTTTTTAGTGAACGATTAAGTGAGCGAATTAATGAAATCCATTATAGAGGCAGCTAATCAGGTGGGCCTTCCCTCTGTTTTAGCTGGCAGATTTTAAGAGTGAAACCCAGAATATCTCTTCCAGAAAAGCCAAAGATGAAGCAAGGTTTGAATAAAGTCAAGAGGGATAGAGCTTGGTGGTGAATAAAAGGAGACTTTTACTGCTTCTCTCAACTTCAGCTGAAAATCTTTCCTGAGGCAACATTGTCAAGCCCATTACTTGGGTTATTTCACAAGTCATCAAAGGGTCTGCCATCGATCTGGGTTGTTGGGAGACTAAACAAATGCAATTCCCTAATTGGCTTCTAGATGGAAACTGCATTCAGCCCTGAGCTGAGAGCGATTTATCTTGTATGCAGGACAGTGGTGCAGAGAGGAGGAGTAATGGGCCAGCATCGGAAAGGGATAGATTGAGTTTAGGTGTTTAGAAATAACTGTTTTGTCAGATAAATCAGGCAGTGGGGCGATCTGATTAACGATCACAGAATAATCATTTGGTGCTTTAAAAGAAGCTAGAAATACTGAGAGAAGAGAGAATAAGAAATTGAGGGACAAGACGAGAAAAAGTTTTCTCATTCTGCATTGTTCCCACCATCCACTTGGGGCCACCTGCAAGTAAAAGAGAAGCTGTGTTCACACACAGATGAGTTTAAAAGGGTGTGAAATCTCACTTGAAACTAGCATTAAGATGCATCTTATGCTTGAAAAAATTTTGAATTAAGGTATAATGCATGCAGTAAACTTTGTAAAGTGCACTAATTTTAAATGTACAGCTCAATTAATTTTTACGTCTAAAATCATCAACCAGACAAGACATAAAGCATTTCCAGCTCCCCAGAAGAGTTCCTTTTGCCTCTTCCCAGTTAACATCTCCCAGAAGTAGCCACTGTCCTGAATTATACCCTCATACATTATGTAGTCCTTTGAACCTGGCTTACTGTGTTCAGCTGTGAGAACAATGTCTGTGTGATTTATCCATGTTATTATGTTTATTAGCAGTTTATTATTTTTAATTTCTGTGTAATATTCCATTGTATAAATATACGAAATTTATTCTCTTGCTGATGAACATTTGGATTGTTTCCAATTTTTGACTATTATAAATATATTTAAAATAAATGTTTCCAATAAATGTTGGAAATATGCTTGGATATTTTCTTGACTCTTTGTGGGTGGCCAGGAGGGTTGAGGATTGGAACTTGGAACCAAAGTCTCTAAAATAAAGTTCGAATCAATCATACCCTCTGGTTCCCAGCAGCCCTCCATATAGCAGAAATTATAATCTCTGGACATTGCACACAGTTAAACAATTTATCTAACCCAGGCAGCCAAAATGTATTCCACTGCAATGATGACAATTCATTCCTCCTTATACATGATGGGTCACAGGCAAGAATGACACCGTAATAGCCAACATTTATTAAACACACATTATGTCCCAAGCCTGTGCAAAACTCCACCTGGGCTACCTCACTCATTCTTATTTACAGATTACAACATAGGCAGTATTTTTATCTCTTTTTAAAGATGAGAGGCTGTAGAAAAGATCATTCAAATGCAAAGTACTAAAATAATATAAAAACTTAAATCCTTTAATAATGATAGACTCAAAAACAGTAATAATTTAAAATAGATGGAGTGGACAGGGTGTGTTAGGACAGGGTTAGCCATCAAGGAGTCTGTCCCCGGATAAGATAGGCCTTGGGCAAACAGCTCTATGGCGGGTGTTCCAGTGTAGCTTCCTCTTTGTAGACTGACTAGCTATATAGGGGAGTAGTTCGCAGGCTCAGGGATGTCTGCACATGCATGAGTTGGGTGCTTCACGAAAATGCCAGTTCCTTGGTTACGCCCTAAGGTGACTGAACCAGAATTTTGGAAGATGGCTCTCAGGCATCTTGTTTTTAACATGCACCCCAGATGATGCTGATGGGTAGCCAGGGTGGATGTCTCTAGTGCCCCCTCTAGCGGTGACTTTTGAAGAAAGTCTTTGCCATTGTTGTCTCATCTGTCCAACGTGTGGGTGATTGACTGGGCCTTTGAATGCATTGACCAGATGACTTGATGTCACAAAGCCTTAATCACTAACTTTATATAAATCTACTTTCACAAATAATATAGCCGTTCAATTCTTTCTGTGATGGCTGCTTTTATTTCCACAAAAATCAAGACAACAACACATCTAATTAGACTCACAGAATGCTTAAGAGTTTGGGTCATGTGTTTTGGCTTTTGAAATTTATCTTTTTAATTTTCAGTGATAGAGATAGGGTGACAGGAGCATACTTTTTTTTAGAGCCTAATTTTTGACTTTCTAAGTTCAAGACTCATTATGACTCAGTTTTTCAGGGATCAGTAATGATACAGTGCTTACATTTCATAGAATGCCCATATTGGAGATGAAAATATATGCTCCTTTCCTTGCTGCTGTTCTATTTGGAGGGTATTTTATGAAAGTGTCAGGCTGATGAGTAACATATCCTTATCCATATTCAAATTTTCCAGGAAGTTATCTACAAATGGCTTCCAGTAATTTAAAGTAACTTAATGTACTGTAAGCAAAACTCCTTTTCTCATTTGTTTTCTAAAGTGAGAGAAGTATCACCTAAATATTTCATTAATAGGAATCTTACAAAGCTTCCCTGTATCTCAAGAAAGACCAAGGGCTACTGAAGGATCTTGCCCTTGGTCCAAGGGATTTCAGGGGATGCATCTGTCTTTCAGGTGTATCATAAAGGTCAGGAGGTGTGTCTGGAGGTGTTGCAGGGAATGGTCCTCAGCTACTCCAAGCTTCCTTAGCTCCAGTCTGGGGAGCTGGAAAGGCGTCAATCTTGTGCAAGGTGAGTGGAGATGCTCATGGAAACAGTGGAGGAGCTGGTGCTTGAGTGGAAGAGAAAACGGAACAGCCTGCATTTGGGTCGTGGTCCCAGCACATACTGACTGCACACCCTTGGGCAAGTTATCTAACCTTTTTGTGCATGCACTGATCTGTAAAATGTGCATGATGATGATACAGCATCAGCCTCCACAGGGTTGCTGTGTGCACTCCACGGGAATCTGTATTAAGCTCAGTGTCAGACAGCAGTCACTTTTCTTATTGTATCTGGGGCTGCAGACCCTGTGTCTCTTTCCCAGTGGACCTTATAAGTGCTCAGCTGTGATGTTTTTACAATGTACAAATAAGTTGCTGATTTGTTCAGTTTTTGTTTACACTTTGACTTTTATTTATTTATTTATTTATTATTTTTAGAGACAGTGTTTTTCTCTGTTGCCCAGACTGAAGTGCAGTTGCACAATCACAAGTCATTGCAGCCTTGAACTACTGAGCTCAAGCAATTCTCCTATCTCAGTCTCCCAAGTAGTCATGACTGTAGGCATGTGCCATCATGCCAGAACAATTTTTCAATTTATTTTCTTTTTTTTTGTAGAAACAGGGTTTTGCTTGTTGCTTAGGCTTGGATGGTCTTCATAATAAAAACTCCTGGAGCAGGAAGTTTGGAGTGGTTGTTTCATGGAGTGTCGATAACCTGAGTTGTATGATTTAGATGGATGGATAAGAGTAGGGGCTTGATGGAATAAAGCCTCTCCAGCCAAACTACTCATCCCTCCACCTTGCCTGTGGGACCCATATTTCACCATTGTGATGTGCGGGAGTGTGTGGCAGCAGGTAGCAGTTGTCTTGATGAAGCCCAGAGCTACCTGGCAGAATCCTGGGAGAATAAGATACATGTGTTCTATGGGGAAACTGTGCAGAGACATGGGTGCCATGGAGCTGGGTGTAGCCAGGAATGGCAGCCAGGTCTGCGGAGACATGTCACTGCCGCAGTCCCTCCAGCCCACACGTTTCAGGTTGCAGGTGCCTGCTAGCCATGTGACTACAAAGGAGGGGCCTCCAGCGTGTCCTTCCAACACTCCTCAGACCTGAAGGATTATTTTTCCTCTCGGCCAATCTTCCCCTTTAGGGGGTCCTAAATCTCTTTTACATTTCAGCTTAGCCAAAACTCTCCAGCATTTAAATACAATTTGAATCTGAATGTCTTGGGACTGGGTCTGTGCTACAGTTACCTCCATTCCTGCTGCCTGTCACTCCCAGCTTCACTTTTCCCCTCCTGCTGACCCCTCTTGGCACTTAACTGGGTTGCCTTTGGGAAGATATGAGTTTTTCCAGGAAACCTTCCCTGCTGCCCCCAAGAATCCAGCGTTTCTTTGGACTTCTGCAGCCTCCTGCGTTTTCCATCAGTGCTTTGCACATCAGTGTTTCTTTAAACCATTTATTAGGAAATAGTTACAGATCAGAGCAGTTGCAAAACAAGTGCAGAGAGTTATACCCATCTCCCAGCCTCCACCTATGGCAATATTTTATATAACTGTAGCGCATTATGAAAATCAGGAACTTGGCATTGGCACAATGTGCTTAACTACTAGACTACGATGGACAAATAAGTTGCTGATTTGTTCAGTTTTTGTTTACACTTTGGAATTTGTTTTTAATTTTAGAGACAGGGTCTTGCTCTGTGGCCCAGACTGGAGTGCAGTTGCACAATCACAACTCATTGCTGCCTCAAACTCCTGGACTCAAACAATTGACCTGGTCTACTCAGATTTCACCAGTTTTTACATGGACTCATTTTTTTTTGTGTGTGCGCATGTTTTTGTGCACAGTTCTAGGAAATTTTGTCACCTGTATGGAGATTTGTATAGACATCACCACAATCAAGATACAGAACTGTTCCCACACCATAAGGAACCTCCTCCCCATACTGTCTGTGTCTTAATTTCCTCTTCACCTGTCTGACTTCTCCAGCAGGTGGTCAGCCTGCTCAGAGCAGGGTTCTGCTCACTGCTGAACTTTTTAGGACACAGAGTAAGTGCTCAGAAAATAGGAGTTGAAGAATGAGGGAATGAATCTGGAAGTCTTTCCAGAATGACCTGCACATGCCAAGCCCTGTGCTGCGGGGGCTTCAGGGAGAGTGAGATGTGGTTTCCTGCCCTCTGGTGGTGGCTGAGGTCCTGGGCCTCTTGCAAGGAGGGGACTGCAGTTCGAAGCCTGGGACTTCCAGCAGCAAACAGGTGGGCCCAAGCCATTTTCTGCTTCTCATGTTTGGTTTTAGACAACCCATTTAGGCATCTTGTATGGGACACGGTTGGGGTGCCTGAGATCTTCACTTCTGCCTCACAAGCCTGACTACACTCAGAGCCTGGCACCGGCCCCAGGAAAGTCCAAAGTCATTTCTACCACTAGGATAAAAAGTTGGTGACAAAAAGACACTAGCTGAGGCGCTTCTCAAGCAATTGTGTGGGGTCCTTTTAAAAGATTAATGTGTGCTCACTATTTTCCCAGCCAAACTGTTCGGAGTGGAGAAGCCCCTCTCTTTTCACCACCATCTCCTGCTCCACCTATTCAAGGTGTCTTTGGATTTTTATCCTGCCTGGGTACATAGAGGACTTTAAAAAACAGACCCAGGAGGAAAATTGCTTTTTAAGGCTTTTGTTTTGCTCTTGCTTGTTATTTTCTCCCTGTTTACTTGTTTGCAAATTTGCACAGTTATTGGAAGAAACTTTCTGAGCACAAATCATGTAGGCAAGATTAATTTTGTTCCCCAGTCAAATCTATTTCTGTGACAAAAACATTTTAGCTTAGGTTTAAAAGTGTCTGGTGAATAAAATTAATTGCATCAACTAAAGAAAATGCATTCTGTCCAATGCATATAGATATTCTGTCAACAAGACAAATGGACTCAGTAGTAGAAGTATCTCTGTGGGTGAAATGCGTAATAATGTAATTACTTTGCCAACAAAATGCTAACTTGCTTTAATCATTCTGTTCACAGTATAATGTAAAGTGATTTAGTGAGTAAAATGAATCCACTACAAATTGTTTTATGGTCATAATGCAGCCCTTTGGTGGACTGTAAATTGATGATAATAATTTTATGGGCAAATGATTTTTCAATTAAAATGTCTTTTTACAGACAGAATGGGAGTGTTACAAATGGCTCCCAATACCCTGTGCCAAGTCACAGGCAGAAAGGGCTGTCACCTACATTAACCAAGCCTCAATTGGAAAGACTCAAAAGCTCAAAAGGTGATTTATTTTCATCAAATTTGTAATTTCCTTCCCTCCCACTTGAGAAGTATTTTCTTCCTGCCTTTACTGACCCAATAACAAAAATTAAATCTAGCGACCAACCCACCAGTCACCAGCAGCCATGTTTCCTTCCTGTGCCTTAATTGACTATGGCTGTATTGTTCATTAATAAGCTCTTAAACCAGGGCAATTGTTTCTGCTTTCTAGTATGGGCCCCATTATCTCTAGTGCAATAATTACTGCACCCATGAAAATGAAAAATTATTATAGTATAGTGGTTTTGAATTTGAAGGCTATGTTGAAGGAAATAATATTTTTTTCTGGGCTAATTGTCATAATTTCTTTTCAGAAATGTGCAATTTCTGACCGGTTATAACTTTGCTGTTTCAACATCATAGGTGCTTGGAAACAGCCCCTTCCACAGTGAGTTTGCCTCGGTAGGGAGAAGAGCTGTGCCCTTAAGCAGCCCCATTTGCTCTGCCTCAGGCTGGTCACATGAGTGAAGGGTCCTGGGTGCTCCTCTCTGCCCTTGTCCCACCCAGCAAGGTTGGAAACTTGGTCACCACCATCTTTTCCTCCTTAAGCAAGGCAGCTTCATTGCTTTCGTTGTTGAGAGTTCCACGTTCTTTCCAATTTCCTTTTCTGGAGGCCACACCCACTGGAAATGAAGCAGACATCATTGAAGGCTGCACAGAGAAGGGGAGGTCATGTCAGAGATGGTAGGTGGTTAGTTACGTCAAAGGTGGCAGAATGGTGAGTGAGGGCAGAGACTAAGTCACTAGAGCTACGCTGGGAAGAAGCTGGCTCTGCTTCTTCCTGGCTGTGTAATCTTGAGCCATTCACTCTGCTATTCGTTTTTCTTTTTTTCCTTTTGAGACAGAGTCTCACTCTGTTGCCTAGGCTGGAGTGCAGTGGTATGATCTCAGCTCACTGCAACCTCTGCCTCCCGGATTCAAGCAATTCTCCTCCCTCAGCCTCCCGAGTAGCTGGGATTATAGGTGCCCACCACCATACCCGGCTAATTTTTTTTTTTTTTTTGTATTTTTAGTAGAGACGGGATTTCACCGTGTTGGACAGGCTGGTCTCGAATTCCTGTCCTCTGGTGATCCACCTGCCTCGGCCTCCCAAAGTGCTAGGATTATAGGTGTGAACCCCCACCCCTGGCCCATTCACTCTGCCATTCTGAGACTGCCTTTCTGCATTTACAGAGTAGGGATAAATAGTACCTACTTCTAGATTATGGAGAAGATTGAATGAGGTGATGTCTAGAAAGCACTCACATACAGCTGTACACAGTAAGCAATGGCTGTTACTGTCACTGCAGTCACTACCACTCAGCCAGGCCCTGGGAATTATTCGATGGGGAAATAAGAAAAGATATATAAGGCATAGCCCTCCTCTCAGGAAGCGTGATCTAAATGTGGACTTACTGATACAGTGGATTGAAAGATTCAGATGTTCTTTGTCCTCTTCTGTTTTACCTTGAATCTCAACTTCCTGTGTTTTTGGAACTCACTGGAGTTTCTGACTGCACTCACAGCTCTTGAATTTCCTTCTTCTTTTCTTCCAGGGCAGTCAGAGCCCCTCAAGAGTGGCTGCCCACCCTCACAGCACTGTTCATACCCATGGGAAGAATGCCAGGGGATGGCTCGAGGTATCGCCACTTTGGGCTCCTGAAGCTTGAGTTGAGTTTTACTTTCAGCTAATTGGTGAACATCCCCCTTTCTCCATTCTGGTTCACAGTTGGTCAAATTCAAGATCAGAGGCAGGGCCGCTTCCTGCCCAGGGGGCTCCTTCTGAAGCCAGCTCGTCAGCCTCCGTCTAAAGCCAGCTCGTCAGCCTCCGTCTAAAGCCTTCCTTTGCACAACACAGCTGGGCCCCTGGAGCTGGATGGGGTACGCGGCAGGCATGCCTGTCTTCTCGTAAAAGCACATGATGTGTGAGAGGGAGCTACTCTTCTCCTTTCAGTTCAATGAGCCAGGCTTTGTGTCTCTCTGGCTGCCATGATTAGTTCCAGCAAGGGGACATGACCGGTGTGTTCACTGCCAGATGGTGGCTTGCTGTGCTGGCTGAACATGAACCACCCATGGGTGGGACTACTCTGTACACCCAGTGCCTAGCACAGGACTGGGCAGGGGCTTGGGCAGGTACTGCATCCACCCGCAAACAGGCCCATTTGACAGAAACTTAAAAAAAGGTAAGCAGAGAGGAGCATTACTGTCTTCTCTTCAGACACTTCTCTGCCCTGTGGTGGCTCCCTAGGATCTGCCCCATCACCCCTTTCATTAGTTTAGGTGATCAGACCTGCAGTCACCTCCATAAACAGTGGGTTCACGTGGGAGACCAGGAGGTAGCCAGGGAGCTGAGCAGACTCAGGGAAAGCTATTACAAGCATGCTTATATTTACTCCTCACAACAGCCCTAGGAGGTAGGGCTCGAGGTTACCAGCCAGAGGTTATGCAGTTAGTGAGCATCAGAGCCCAGGCTCAGACTGACTTCAAAGGCTTTGTTCTCTCTCCCACTATGCAGCTCTTAATGAGATAGGTTAAAATGGAAACCAGCCACCCACCCACTTACTTCTTCTTCAATCACTGCACACTTCTCAGGCAACTGTTACTCACCAGGGAAGATGGGTATAAAGAGGAGCAGGACACAGTCACAGCACTGAGAAGCTCAAAGGTGGCAGGAAGAGGGAAGCATCCTAGAGAAATGAGTAACTTTAGTGTGGAATATCTTTTGAAACCTGCTTCTCATAAGGAAGTTGGTTTTTAAAAAACTAAATTGAAGAAAGCAAATAGTTATACTTCTTCAAAAATCATATTATAAAATGTGGTCACCACCTGCTAATTTCTATTCAGCTGATCTGAAACGATTGCATTTTAGCAAACACTTAACTGTGTCAAACACCTAGACGTTCCTGAAAACAGGCTTTTAGAGAATTGGAGAATCACAGTGATGGCACAAGCCTTCGTGAGCCTCTAGCCATCAGGGCGTCCTCTCAGTGGGTTCCGGTCAGGTGGATCCATTAAAAGATGGGAGAGGAGACCAATGGGACCTGGTCAGGTCAGCTGAGCTGGCTCCTCCTCTGTTCACTTTTGGGTCACTTTGGGGGAAATGTCCTATTTGAAACCGTGCTCTTAGGAAGTCATGAAATTTTTAAAAAATGCTTTATTGACACATAATTGACCTTGACTTTTTTGTTTGAGAATGAGGAGATGGAGATTTTCATACACACACACACACACACACACACACACACTCTTATGATAGTTGCAATTTTCTGAAATCAGATGATTTTTCCTGAAGATTATTTTGGCCTTTTCCGATTTACTGGATACATTTCAACAACAACAACAAAAAAGTTCACACGTAGAGGAACAGGAAGATATTTGTTAGTTAAGCTGAGAAAGAGTAGCAAATAGGTTAAAGAAACCTGAAGTCCTGTTTCTGAGGTCATTTCAAGTTCCGCTCAGCTCAGTGGAGAATGCTCTACAGTGCAGCTCCGAACTGCTATGAAGCCGGGCACAGGAATGCGGCTGTCAATACCCAGATGAACTTGTGTGCATGACTCAAACTGAAAAGTTAACCAGCCTCACAGAGCCTATTAAAAAGCCAATCAGCAGGACAAGAGAGGCAGCCAGAGCCTGGTACAAAGAAGAATTTCAGTGCAGCATGACCCAGTTCTACAGCAAAAGTGCCTCTTTGCCTTGAATCGGTGTTTTTTGAAAAGTCAGTGAATGACTTGGGGAAAACATTGTGGAAAATTAGTGCCTCATTGGATGGTTTCTCTGCTTTTGCCCCAACTCTCCAATCTGCCTTGGTCAGGACGAGGCTCAGGAACCAGAACGGCGATTTCTTTATGATACCTTCTGTAGACTGGTGTCAAAGCTCAGACACGATTCTGGTTTTATTTGTTTGTTTATTTCCTGCTGATAAGGGGAGGATCGGTAATTTCAAGTCCAAGTTTCCCTTTGTTTCCTATTTTGGATGATGTGTTAAATATGTGTAATTAATTCTGTTGTTTGAATCTCATGATGAAATAACCTTGATATAGAAGATTTCCCTTTTATAGTACTTTATTTTCCTTCCTCATTTATTTGTTCCAACTAATTTATTCATCTAGTTCAGTTTTCTTCATGCACTCCATTAGTAAAGACTTTTCAGCCTGTCTTCCCAGTAGATCAATATTTATTTATTTGTAAATTATAAATATGTACTACTACTATCTTTATCTAATTTTTAAAGGCACAATTGGTACTTAGGGCCTATCATTATTAATGACAACAGATACAAAATCACTTGAGTGTTTTGTTCATTTTTGCTGACCTTTTTGGACCAGTTATCTAATAAGATAATCATGGTTTTTAACCTCATAATGTGGCTAAAAAGGAGCTCAAACTGGGAGATGGAGTTCTATCACCCCGTTTTGCTGTTGCTCCATTGTGCTCGTATCATCAGTAAAGAGATGAAGCAGGAACACTTTCTGAGGAGCCTGCCAGCCCCACCACCCCAAGCATGGGAATAAATAAAAATCCTATGTTCCTTCAAGGAAAATTCAAGGCGCCCAGTGATCCATGAGAAGTAAATAAACAACTTGATAAGCAAGAAGGTAATAAATAGGAGCTTAAAACAATAGCCAAGGAAGTTAGAATCAGGAGATGTTTGGTTTCTATAGAAACTAAAGATAACATCTTATATGATCCTGAGTTGTGTTTCAAAAACTCTACTCCCTACTGAGGACGCCCGCCAAATAGATCCACAGGGATTAGACCTTGGAGAGAGGAAAACTGAGGACTGAGCTCTAGCCGCCTTTCTCTCTTCTAAATTTCTTCCTGGAGTAAGTTATGGCCATGGGCCAGACTTAACATTTTTTTCCCTGACCTCAACATTTTAAACAAAGCTTCTCTTCCTTAACCAATTGCAGATAAGAAAATCTTTGAATCTACGTAAGACCTGTAAGCCCTCACTTCAAGATATCTTTCAGTCCAAATAAATGTATTAACTCCAGTATTTATTTATAATTTTTGCCTACAACTTATGCTTTCCTGAAATTTAAAAACCCATTTAAAGTCCTGTTTCTGAGAAGTCATTTCAAGTTCCACTCAGCTTATGCCTTTAAAAACCCATGCTTGTGAGCCATTGGGGAGGCCAGGTGTTAAGCGTGAGCTGCCTGATTTTTTTTTTTGTTTGGTGCCCTGCAAATAAATGACCTCCTTTCTCCCGCTGCAAAGCCTCAGTGTGGATGTTTGGCTTTACTGTGCAAACCTCAGTTCAGCTCAGAAACAATATTATCTCCAGTCTGCAGCTTTCTCTGTAGGAATCTTCATAAGCCTCCTGTCCATTGGTGAATGTTGGTTTGGTTAAAACGAGATGTCACCATCCATAAGTCCACTAACCAAGCCAAAAACCACACTTGCTTCTGATTGATGAAACTCCTCTCTCTCTCAAGGGACCTCATGAACCACATGGGACATGTGTTCATCTGATAAAATATCTGAGAGCGAGATCCAGAGACAATCATGTATTAACACGCTTTTCTTGTTCAATGTTTTTGTCCTGTGCCCAGTGGATGGTCCTGTGCATCCCTGGAGGTGCATGTAATTCCTTTGGAGAAAATGTCTGACTCAGCCCCTTCTTGGATCTGAGGACCCTGCACACACACCACATGGGAGAGGCTTAGGGACCACATGTTGGTCAAGGGAGTTCTGAGATTAGCAGGGAGTGGGCCATGAGGTTACAAAATTCCTGACATGAGCATGGCTTCAGAAAAGAACTTATGACATGTGAAAGTGTCAAAAAAAACCTTCACCTGCGTCACAATTTTGACTCCATATTTTTAGGTATTCTATCCCCTGCCATGTGAGCTAAACCTTCTTTCTTCTGCCTGATGCTCTGGTCTTTGACTTGGTTTTGACTTTGTTGGTACTGTACCCCACACACGGTAAGCTCCCATATATGTTCAACAATAGCATTTAATGTCAAGCAGTATTGATGGATGTCTTTAAGTTCAACAATAAAAGGCTTAGTTGTGTTTTGTTTTTCTTTAAAATCTTGTGCCTCTTCAATCTTAGCAGCTTTTTTCTTCTGTCTGTTGCATGGATGCGTGCTATGTTCTAAGTCATCCTGCAACTATCTTTGCCACCCACTAGGACATCTGTAAGTGACCTGAAACAGGTCTAAGTTCCTCATATCACCCAAGAAAATGCTGGGCATAGAGTAGGTACTAAAACAAAACTTTATATCAGAAGATAGAAACTGGCCGCACACAGGAAAATTCAGCCCTGAGATGCATATCCCTGCAGATGTTAACATGGTTTTTGTTAGTTGCTAACATTTATAAGTTACATATGTTGCATAAAGAGCCAGATTCCTAGCTTTCTGGAGAAAGAGAAGACCTGGGAAAGTTCGCCTGCACTCCTGCATGGAAACTGTCAGCTGGAGCTGACCTGTCACTGCCCTTCTCGACAGTTCAGACACTCACCAGGTTGTCCCCTCCTACACCACTCCCTGTTGATCCCTGACATGAAAATGGAGCATCAGATGCTCATTAACCATTGTTCCTGTGCTTTGGGTTTGATAGAAGAGAGATAGGATAATTGACTCTTCACTGACCCTGTAGCAGATGCTCTTGGTGCCCTACATGTTTGCTCCATGCTCCCCTCTCATGCCCAAGGCAACTTGTTAATGGCCATGGCCACACCGGGGCAGGCCAGAAGTGCTGGGAAGTTAATGCTACCCAGAGCAGCCAACAAACAATGACAGACAGAAGTTGGTGGGTAAAAATAAGAGTCCTCACCGCCTTGCCCCCAGGTAAAGTAACTGCAGCAAGCTCCATTCTTTCTCCCATAGAGCCCCCGGCTTCCAGAGAGCAGGTGGAGCCTGACTGCCTATAGTGCTTGGGAGCACGCTCTTCATTGCCTCCCTTGCCCTCTTGTCCTGTCTGACTTCTCTCCACCAGAGGATCACTTCTCAGAGAAATGACTTGTTACCAAACCCTTGTCTCAGATTTTTGTGTTTAGGAAACCCAAACTAACACTCTTGTTTCTATCAGAAGTGAAGGAAAGATTGTGAGAAACACATGTTTCAGGAAAATTAGAATGAAACCATGCCTTTCTTAGCTTAATGGACATGTGGAAATAGACTTTACTTTCACAAGTATCTGTTGAGAGACTATCCCAAGACCACTTCATCTACTCACATTACATTTCTATAGGCATCTAAGTTGGAGAGTCCTGCTTCAATAGACTAAATACAGAGCAAAAATATTGAAATTACTTCTCACCGTTCTTACGTTTTTTAAAAGCTTTCTGAGCTTTAAGAAAGCTTCTGAGATTGAAATAAAAGCTGCAATATGAGATACAATTAGAACCTCTTTTTACTTTCCTAGAACTCACACCAAGGCCAGTTCCCTGCAGCCTCTAAACAAATACAAACTAAGAATTGAAATAGTCCGTATGCGGTCACTAGAGTTTCAGCACATGGGGTGCTTCTTGGTGTCTGCTTTGCCTAAGCATGTCATGGTAGATGCACAAGCCTTTAAAATAACAAGATTTTCTCATTTTATGAGCAATGAGTTTGATGGTGAAGCCCTTTGAAGCCCTCCCTGGCAGGCTGCTGGGTCTGAGAGAAGGCATTCATAAGGCCTGGGCCGGTAGGTTTGATGAGCTGTACAGAGAAGAAAAAAAATGAACATACAATTGTAACTCTGCACTTTACACTGTATCTTCCTCCAGGCAATTGAGTTATTTGGAACCAGCTAGGGGTCAGTGTCTGTGATGGAGAGGTGCAGTCTTGAGGTGGGGGGAGGAGGGCTGGCCTCAGACTTACATTGATGATCCTAATTTTTAAACTAGAATTCCAGCCACTTTCTTGTGACTCAGAGATTTTCCTTTTTTTTTTCTTTTTCTACTGCTGCTTGCCTTGCTCTTTTTTCTTTAATGTGTCAGGTGTCACATTAGGCATCTGAGTGACCAGGTGTACATCTGGTGACTCCTAAGGATAATTGGTACTTTAGGCGAGGCATGCACTCCCTGGTTCACCTCCATGCTCTCTGCTCTGTGTTGTCTTCTTGAATTGGCACCTGCTGATCCCCGTAAGCTCCTGAGTCATGGGCACATGTCTATGCTTATGTGGAGACTCTTTCTAGAGTGTTCACCCTCTTCCCAGAAGAGACAGTGAGGCCAGCCCAAAGGGCGCTGGCCTTGAAAGGCCTCCTGCTGCATTGCTTGCTGGGGTGACCTTTAGAAAGACGCTGAAACTCTCAATTCCTCAGTCTCTTCAGTTGAAAAATGGGAAGAGTCATCCCTTAGATCACGTAGGGATCAAATGATCTAAGGGATCAAATGAGATGACAAATTTAAAAGTGTTGTGAAGTGCTATGTGTCAGGTGACTGATTAGTTGTGATAATATTAAAAGCTGCAGGCTGGGCACGGTGGCTCACGCCTGTAATCCCAGCACTTTGGGAGGCCAAAGCAGGCAGATCACCTGAGGTCAGGAGTTCAAGACCAGCCTGGCCAACATGGTGAAACCCCGTCTCTACAAAAATAAAAAATTAGCTGGTCATGATGGTGGGTGCCTGTAATCCCAGCTACTTGGGAGGCTGTGGCAGGAGAATTGCTTTAACCTGGGAGGCGGAGTTTGCATTGAGCTGAGATCACGCCATTGCACTCCAGCCTTGGTGACAGAGTGAGACTCCATCTAAAAAAAGTAAAAATAAAAATAGTGAAGAAAATTTAAATTATTGTCTTAATTTAAGTTTTCATCTGCCTTCAACGAAAAAAGCTTTTTCTTTTCTCATTTTAGCTCTAAGAATGGAGAGAAGGTAGAGAAAAAGTGAAAATATAAAAGGTCATTAAGGAACTTGTGTTTCTTGGCAGCAACAGCAGAGTGGAGATTTGTACCTTTGCCATTAAGAGGAAGAAAACATCATGAAGCTCCAGGGGGCTAAGTAGAAGCTCCTCTCTGAGCTGGGGTGGGCTTCTGCCATTGCCTTGTGTTTAAAGCATTCTGGTTCACTGGCAGCTTGTTGGGCCAATAAGTCCTCATTACCAGGCAACCTATTAGTCAGGCAAATAAAAGACAATGTGTACAATCTTAGGACCTGTGTAAAATTTCATACAGCCTAGAAAAAACTTGACTCTAGGCGCTTGAGAAAGTTAGCATTACAAGGAATGGATGCCATGGACTCATTTGTTTCATCCATTAAAATAAGTGATATGAAATTGCCAGTTTTGCAGATCAGCCCTCAATGTGGGCAGGCACTGTCTGGTCAGCTGAGACCTGGATAGGATGAAAAAGCAGAGTAAAAGCCATTCTCTCTCTCTGTCTCTCTCTCTCTCTCTCTCTCGGAGCTGGGACATCCTTCTTCTCCTGTCCTTGACAGTCTGTGTTCACTAGTCTTTGGACTCTGAGACTTGCACCAGTGGCCCCAGATTCTCAGGCTTTCAGCCTGGGACTGAGTGACACTCAATGGACTGAGTCAACAATGGCTGAATATTGTTGATTTTATGTGGTTCCACCTAATATTAAAAAACAGCAACAACAACAAAACTGAAGTAAATAACTAAAGGCTGCCTTTGCCATGTTGGTGTAGGGTGACCTGGGAAGAAGCATGACTTAATCAGACCTCAGCTCTGCCCTCCAGATGCTCACAGAAATCACCAAGCTCAAGCCGGCCACAAAAGATCCATGACCAAACTGCAGCACACGTGGCCTTAGGGAGGTGAACCTCATCTGGGGCACCTGGTGGGCCGGCTGGAGGGAGAGGCTGTGGATGGAGCCAGGAAGAAGAGGGGCATGTGGTATAGGGCCGGGTGATGGTGGCGATGGGTCTCCTATAAGTCCTGTTCTTTTTGTTTTGTTTTTTTTAAATTTTTAAACTTTTATTTTAACTTCAGGGGTACAAGTGCAGGTTTGTTGGATAGGTAAACTTGGGTCGTGGGGTTTTTTTGTGCAGATTATTTCATCACCCAGGTATTAAGCCTAGTGCCCATTAGGTATTTTTCCTGATCCTCTCCCTCCTGCCCCCTGCAACTCTTCCGATAGGCCCCAGTGTGCATTGTTCCCCTCTGTGTGTCCATGTGTTCTCATTTAGCTCCCACTTATGAGTGAAAACATACAGTATTTGGTTTCTGTTCCTGTGTTCTTTACTCCTAAATATGTGCAGTCATTTCTGGTGTCAGCCTTGGCAAGGCCCAAGTCCACAGCCTCGGGAACATCTGCAAGAAAAGAGAAGCAGGTTTAGGTCACTATCTGAATGCTAGGTCTTGTGTGGGAGAACATCGGTGTGTTTGTCAATGTATGGATATTAATATTAAAGTAAAAATTGAGGTGGAATAGAGCGACCCAGAAGGAAGTGCAGACTCACCAAGAAATAAGTGAGTCCCTGTGTTGTTGATGGAGGGCACTATATACTGTATATAGCATAAACCAACTTTTTGTTTTGTCCCCTTTCCTTTCAAGGTTAATCTTTAAAAGCCAGCAGCATAGAAGAGAACTATGATTTGTTTTTCTCGTACACTCTGAGATGTGGCTGCGACTTAAGTTTTTCATTTTGATGATAACTAAAAATGACTCGTGTTCATTTCCATCTCAGCAGCCGGGGATCACTTTGATAGTATCTTCAATTTTTTTGGTACCATTTCCCACTGGGGGTTGTTACCAGAACTCTAGCAAGAATGGTAATTTGCTATAGCATGTGAAAATGTCTATAAATCCTTAAGGCTTGTCATATTAGGAAGAATTTAACTGCATGATATGGGCAAAAAGTTGTAGAATCAATGATAAGAATAAATAAGGAACAGCAGGTGGTTCAAATTGATATTGACATTGCACAATGCAATCTATCTCTACCCTATATCTGCCCTCACCCTGGAGGGATGCCGAGGCTCACTGACATTGCATCAAGGAAGAAAGGTTGAAGAGTATCAGTTTTGAATATGCTATATATTAGTTTCTTTTGTGCATGTGTGTTGGGAATGGCTGTCCCCAAAGCTGTAATTCATATTTTAGCATCAGGTCTCTTAAAAATGTAGAGATTGTGTTTGTCTGAAAACAGATGGGATTTCAGACAAAGCTAGGCTATCATTGATAATGTGCTTCCTGTCAGTCAAAAGGTGGGAATTCTAGGCAGACTGATTATTTTTCTGATATATATATATATAAAATGTCCAGTCAGAAAGAAAAAATGTTGGTGCAGAGAACCTGAGGAAAGATGCACTTGATAGTTCTAAAAAGGAATATGTAATTCTAGTTCTTTAAGACCCTCTAAAATAAAAGCCCTGCCCATGTCTGCATGGGAGAATGTTGATTAGGAATCCCTGGCCCCTGGGGCTGGCTGTGACACACAGCTGAACGGCACAAATCCAGCTTGCTTCAGGATGGTCCTGCTGGCTCTTTTGCCTTTATATGTTTAATTGAGGAGTAACCTGCCAAAAGAGCAAAGATTTAGCTTGGCCACTGGGAGCTAGAAAATGTTTTCATTTCTCTAGCGCCTCTCAGTCCTGATCTCCTTTGTTATCTGTTCAATTTTAAAGCAGACCATTCATCTACTGGGAGCTAAAAACAAACCTGTCTGTCACATTTGATAACAGTTTGAAATTAGTGGCCGAATTGTATTTGGAATTAAATGGTCTTGTGAATGATCAGACTGCACAAGCAGCTCTTTCATGAAAAGCAAGGAACTTTCTGTTGGATGTAGGAGCAGAGCTGAGCCAATGCATCGTGGACTCGGGCATGGCTACTTGATGAGATAATCATTTTCTATTTATGTCTTATATTTCTTTCCTGCTGCAGTTTGTCGGTTCCTGCCTATTTTACAGGCTCCGGCTCTTGGAGACTTTGAGTAAAGGGGCTGCATTCTCCATAGACCCACTTCCTGAAAGTGATGTGGTACAGAGGTCTTAAAGACCCCACCCTGCCACAATAAAGTCCTAGGAGAAGAGCAAATAGCAATACGAATAAACTAATACAAAAAAAAGTATTCTAGAAGCACAGATCATTCAGATTCTTCTTACATTGAGTTTTGTAGGAAAAATATGTGATTTTTTAAAAAATTAACTTTTCTACTGCATGTTTACCAGAAAATCTGCAGATAACTACTTGATGCCAAGACTCATTAAAATGTTAGTGCAGTTAATGGAGGAGATTATAAAATCATCGGAGACATGGTTCATAAGCACTGGGCAGCCAAACCTGCGGTCAGAGCTCCCTGGGTATTGGAGGAAAAAATGTTATCTTGGGTTTGTGTATGTGTGTTTGTCTGTGTGTGAAGAGGGGAGGAATCACAGATACTTTTTGAAGATCTGGGAGACCTGTCCAGCGCAGTCTCTGAGCAGAGTTTCAGACCTGCTTAGAAACATATAGTGCCTGTATCTGCCTCCATGTTTATGACACACTGGATTGGATCAGTTATTCTTGAGATGAATATTCCAGCCTTGTTCTCAGAAATTAAAATTAATGCTTAAAACATATGAAAAATGCTCATGATCACTAATCATCTGAGAAATGCAAATCGAAACTACAGTGAGACACCAACTCACACCAATCAGAATGGTTTTTGTTAGAGAAAAGCAGACACTTATGCACCATGAGTGGGAATGTAAATTAGTCCAGCCACAGTGGAAGGCAGTTTGGAGATTTCTCAAAGAACTAAAAGTTGAACTATCATTCGACCCAGCAACCTCATTACTGGGCATATAACCACAGTAGAATAAATCATTCAACCAAAAGGACACATGCACCCATATCTTCATCACAGCACTAGTCACAATAGCAAATGCATGGACCCAACCCAGATGCCTATCGCTGGTGGATTAAAGAAAATGTGGTACATACACACCATGAGATATGATGCAGCCATAAATAAGAACAAAATCATGACCTTTGCAGCAACGTGAATATAATTAGAGGCCATAATCTTAAGTGAATTAATGCAGGAACAGAAAGTCAAATACTGCATGCTCTCAATTATAAGTGGGAGCTAAACACTGCGGACACATGGATATACAGATGGCAACAGTAGACACTGGGGACTATGAAAGGGGAGAAGGAGGGATGGAGGGAGAAGGGCTGGAAAACTTCCTGTTGGGTACCATGCTCACTACCTGGGTGAAGGGTTCCATCATACCTCAAATATCAGCATTATGCAATATATTAACACTTCTGTAACAATTATGCACATGTACTCCCTGATTCTAAAATAAAAGTTGAAAAAAAAGAAAAAGCAAAAAATGAAATTAATATTTAAGGAAAACTGCTAGAAATTTTCAAAATTTGATAATAGCCCTGGTGAGGAAAGGAGAGCTGGCTGGTGCAAAGACGAAGTGAATTTAAGGAGATGGGGAGGAGTCAGACACCTCCCCCAGGACACTGAGCCAGAGTGTCACTGCCTATGCCCTCCACCATGACCTCAGGCCCAGCCCAGTGCCCGCCACAGGGCATGATTCAGTGCACAAAGAAATACAAAGAGAACAGTCATTGAGAAACCATCTTCCTGAATGGTTGTAACCAATGTTATAACAACAATGATAACATTATTATTATAATTATTTCACATTACTAGGAAGCAGCTCTGGGCCAGGTCTTGAGCTGAGTACCTCACATGCATTATCTGGTTTAATCTTCACGCATACGCCAAATCTTAAAAGTAAGTGGGGGCCATTTTCTTCTCCACGATGAAACAAAAGCTTAAAAAGGATGAGTCACTCACCCGAGGTCACACGGCTGACCCACAAGGAACCAGGAGTCCAGAGTCCATGATCCTAGCCATGATGCTCTACTGCCATGCCTTGAAGTTCCTGCTGGCATTGTCCATGCTCAATGATTTTCACTTCTGTGAGATGTAGGCTGCGTGGGCGCAGGAACCACGTCTGGCGCCAACAGTGCTGTGTCCCCAGAGTCTGGCACAGTGCTTGGTACATAGCACAGGTGCATTAATGAGTATTGAGTGGATGTTGGAGGGATGCAGAAGCCCTGGTACACACTGGGAGGCCCAAGTGGCCATGGCTGTGCTGCAGGACTCTGCCCCTCCCTCTGCCTTAGCTCAGGGACAGGTCTCCCCCTACAGTAGCCACTGTTGGTACCCCACCCAGGAGCCTTTTATCTGGCCAGTGCAACCACTTCTCGCCTGCTGTGGGTGTCAGCTGAAAATGGCTCACACCTGCACCTTTTTAGGAGAATAGTTATCTGCTGTTGATGTCTGAGGGTTAGGCACTGCCCCTCTTTTCTCCCCTTATAAGGATGGACCTTGCTCATGTCTGTGGTGAAATTCACGCTCCAGAGAACCCATAGAATCGGGTGGAAAAGAGACTTCTGCTGATGGCACGTGGCTGCTTCTCCTTCCCTCATTTTCTAGCAAACTCACCTGAGAGCATCTCTCAAATGATTACTTATACAAGAATCCCTGTCTCAGGCTTGTTGTTAGAAAACGTGACCTGGGATACTCCAGAATGTAAACCTTGAAAAGGAGATTCTTGTGTATCTCCTTTCACCTCTGTATCATACTCCTGGAATACTCTAGCATCTTTCTGGACTTTTTGCTGAGGCCAAACAGGACAGTTATTGTTGCCTGTTATTAAAATGAGCTCAACACACACAAATCCCAATCTTCGTGTATTTATTAGTGAAGAGGAAGAAAAATAGCCTGAAACTCGGAAACTGTAAGGAGTTTCTCTGATACCCCAATGCCTTCAGAATGTGGGTATCTTGGTCTAGGATGGTGACCAGGATCTGATAACAGTACTGTCAAAGAGCTCAAAATGCACCCCTGCTACAGGCTGGGACTCCTGTGTGTCACATTGAAGAAGCTGTATTATCTGAAAACAGCACCCAAAGGAGTCCCTATTCAGTTCTCAGGAAAGAGACATGCAGCTGCTGCTGCAGTTTTTGTTTTTACTGACAAGGGTTCAATGGCAGACTCCTGTTCAAATTTATCAAGATCTGAAATGATTTTGAGGTAGTTAAGAGGGCCTTTTGGCTGAACTGACAAACACAGAGAGTCCAGAACAAGAGAGGAGAAAGCCCCACCTTGCCTGATGCTGCTTGCCTGCAGAGGGGTGGTGGAGCCAGTTAGGGAGGCATCTGTTAAACATGTGACTGGCAGTCTAGGTGGGAAATGGCCAGGGGGAAAGTGCCTGGAAATCAGGTCACCTGGAGGACTGAGGATGCTGAGCCTGAGAAAAGAGGCATAGTGGGGACTGGCTGAGGAAGGCTTGGTGCTTCTGGAAGGCTGCCATGTGGCTTCGGATGGAGAATTCACAGTGGGCGGAAGCTGTGCCCCAATTCA
Organism: Pan troglodytes; assembly: GCF_028858775.2. NCBI lineage: Eukaryota > Metazoa > Chordata > Mammalia > Primates > Hominidae > Pan > Pan troglodytes. The sequence goes on along the minus strand of NC_072418.2, from coordinate 31,324,691 downwards.
TCTCAGCATCAGGAAGTCTTTCCACCAAAGTCACTCATGAATTTGAAGGCTGTTCTGGTGGCTTCCCAGCACAGAGCTGTTCGAGCTGAGTCTTGAGGGCTATTTGCCTGCGCTGAGGAATGGGGCACTGTGTGCTGTGCACAGGTCTCTATGAGGTGGCCTCTGGGTTCCTTTTGACTCTTTAAGACTCAGATTCTCTACATTGGGGTTGAACAGGGACATACCTTGTAGAGATGATCTGGTTACATAAATTTATTTGTGGGGAAATTCTTGGGGAGAATGTGTGGATAAAACCAAGACAAGATTCAGTCCATGGCATTTATAAGATTTTTCAGCCTCAGCCCTCCAGCATGGGCAGTGAGGCTGTCACTGGGGCAGCTGGACACGTATCCTAAGCCCCTACAGCAGCCTGTCTCCTCGAGAGCTGTGCTGTGGTTCCAGAGGGTTCCAAGGAAGCGTGGCTTGGAAAATGCCATAGCGCAGCTTCTAGATGTGCTGGCTCTGCTGCTCATGAGTCTTCTGACTTTGGGAAAGCCCTTGAAGTCTCTGTTTCCTGTGAAGATGACAATTTCTGCTGTGTCTATGGATGAGACATAAGAGGAAATGGGAAGAAGCCCAGACAGGACTTCACATTTGCGGCTCAGCAGTGTCAGATCTACAGCCTGCTTCCCAACAGAAACCCTACAGCATTTGCTGTGGAAGGTGCCGAGTTCCTTGCAAGACCTGGTGAGGCTGCTGGGAAGATGGGAAACCGGGTCAGTAATGCTGGGGCCCAGGTAGGACAGAATCAGTGCTGGGCCCAGGAACCTGGAAGCCACTTAGAAGTGATAACTGAGGCCCTGTGAGTGGATGACCCCTGAGGGGAAAGCATGCAGGGAAGTGGAACGAAAAGTCAGGCTGCAGGAGATTTACAGGGTTGATCAGAGGAGCCCAAAAGGGGCAGTCGAAGCTGGAGTGTCTGGAGGAGGGAAGAAGGAAAGCTGCCAAGGTGTGGATTCATACAGGCTTCTGATGACCAGCATTAGATGTCAGGGATCATGGCAGGTGAGGAATGAGAAGGAACACTGGGCCAGTGGCGGGGAAGCCACCAGTGAGGAGGCAGGGCAGGACTCCCTTGGTGCCACCTAACTCAAATTAGCAGTCATAAATGGTAACTATTGGCTCTTAAAATCAAAGGAAGGATTGACTTAGAAATCCACAAAGAATGCCAGAAATGCAGCTATCCTTAGAATGGCTAGGACCAGGAGCTCAAACAGCACCCAGGCTATTGGCCTTTCATTCTCTTTCATTCTCACTTCTCTCTGCTTATTGGCCTCATTCTGTTTTTTTGAGATGGAGTCTCGCTCCTGTCATGCAGGCTGGATTGCAGTGGCATGATCTCGGCTCACTGTAACCTCTACTGCCTGGATTCAAGCAATTCCTCAGCCTCCCAAGTAGCTAAGATTACAAGTGTGCGCCACCACACCTAATAAATTTTTGTATTTTTAGTAGAGACGGGGTTTTGCCATGTTGGTCATGCTGGTCTCAAATTCCTGACCTCAGGTGATCCACCCACCTCGGCCTCCCAAAGTGCTAGGATTACAGGTGTGAGCCACTGTGCCTGGCCTGGCCTCATTCTTACAGTGATTATTTCTTACAAAGGAGAAAGACCTGGCCACCTGTAGGTCCTCATCATCTTAATTAAAGAGACACTGGACATACAACTGGACAGTGGCCAGACCACATAGAAAGATGAAACTTTGACCCACAACCTCCATCAAACCCACCCAGGAAACTGGCCCACTTATATACAATAAACAGGCCAGGATGCCAGTCTGATATGTCAGACATATAGAAAGTCAGATGGCTCTTCTCTAGCGAAAATCGGGGAAGCTCAACAATAAATTCTAAAACAATCAACCCCAAATGGTCAAGACTTGATTTATAATTGACAGATTTCCTAGTGTTTGTCCCTGCTTCCAAATTAAGGCCAATCAGATAAATCCAAATATGCACCCCTAACCTACTGCCTAGGACCCCCTCTTCTAGGTAGCAGGCCTGCAGCTTCCTTGTGCCAACAACCTTCAATCAGGGCGCACATGAAACCTTCCCTTGTTTCTACTAAAATGCTTTCCCACTCCTCTGTCTGATCCTGAGTGATGCTAAAATGTGAATGATGGTGGTTGGTTCCATTGAAAGCTCTGAATACCTAGGCTTTCCTAGTTCTCATTTTGTTGATCTTTGTTTATTTCCACACTTCATGCCTCAGCTTCAGTTAGAAATCCTCATGACAGCATTGTGATTGATCTGCCTCGTGCTCCGTCCCTGGACCAAGCACTCCTGCCATTGTGGGTACGCATATTTAGATTAGCTCAGGATAGATGCCACCCCTCAGAAAGATGTGACAGCTCCCATTCTGATTAAATGCATAGATAGGGAAGGAGTGATGCTCCTAAGAGGAAAGGAAGGCTCTGTATCTCCATAGCTGAGACAAGTCGAGATGGCTGGTGCTGAGGAGACCAAAGAGCTAAAGTTCTCTAGAGAGAATTAGAAGGTGCACCTGTTTAGAAGGGCACTCAGAGTGTGCATCTCATGTGAAGATGGAGTGTGGAAAGGGGAAGGGATGGAGAGACTGGGGCTGGAAGAGATGGCTGCAGACATCCCAGAGCTGAAATTGAGGCAGGGTCAGAAGGAAGGATGACAGCCGAAATCACCCTGGGGTGGAAGCAGATGATGAGCTGTGGACAGAAAGAAGCTCCAGATCAAAGCAACAGCTTGGTATTTTCCACCAAGCCATTTTCCTGAACCTTCTTGCCCTTTTCAACTCTCCTATTCTTCCTCCTGATCTCTCTTTCTGCATAAAGAACAAACTGAGTGACAGAGGCTGAGTGTTGAAAAGGGCATGTGACGCGGAGTTCTCGGACCTTTGCTTTCTGTGCTTCCTCCCCACAAGCCCCAGATGCTGCACCATGACTCCTCCCACAGCATCCGCTCCCAGCCACTGCCTCTCCCCAGAAGGAGGTCTTGGTGCTCAGCGACTTCTCTGACAATGCGAAGCCGACTCCTCTGGGTGATGACACCCATTCTGCTTTATTTATTCACCATTGCACTGGTGTGGCACGGTGAGAAGGGAAGAGAAACTTAAAACAGGAGCAGAAGATGCTTCTCTTTTCTGCTTTCTCTCTTGAGAATACTGCGGGAGTGGCCAAGCCAGAGGACCCTGCTCCTGTTAGGGAAGCTGCTGTGGTGTGGCAGGCTGTCAGCTTCTTCCGGGTGATCTCCACCAGCATTAGCTGCAGGGATGCAATGACATCTGGGAGAGCTGGTGGCTGATAAGCCATCAGCCCAATTCCCTCAGCCCCTCTTCTAGTGCCTGGGAGTCAGGCAGAGTTAAAAAGGCAGATCTAGGTTTCCCATGGTAAGACTTGGATGTCTCCTCCAGGGAAGTAACTGACAGTTCCAGAAATGGCAGAGATGCAGAAGAAAACCTAGGAGAACAGGTGCTAAGGCAGGTTGGTGCCATGAAGAGTTCCGAAGCCCATGGCCAAAGCTCTCCAGAGGTGATTCCTGTAGAATCCACCATCTCTGCCAGTGAGGGTGATGGTAGTTCAGGGGCTTCTGCCTGTTCTGAGTTCCTAATCAAAGGCCAGGAGAAGCCTTCCAGGGATCTCCTCTGACCAGGAGAAGCCTTCCGGGGATCTCCTCTGAGTGGCCACTTCACCCTGACAGGGGGTCTGTGCCATGGCTGGTCCTCCTCTGGCCAATGTAGTGACTGGTGTGTGGTGGGTTCAGGTGTACTTTTTGGGGCAGATGTTGACAATAGCCCCAAATTAAACTGGGATGGACAAATAGGGTGGCCATGGAAAGAACAGTAGTATTCTAAAATGAAAATTTATGAAAATTAAACTTTGGGAAACAAATAAGTGTGAAAATCTGTCTCCAACTAAATTTGGATTCTGTTAGCACCATTCATCCAGTTGTGAATCTGGGGCTTTTGCCTTGGTTCCTAACATTCTAAGCACCACCATGGATTTAAGCATTGTGAGAGAGGGTGAGCATGAGCTGGAAGCCTCCCTCTGCCGTGGGTGTCTGGTTTCCTGGGAGAGGAGGGGAGGAGCCTGCATGGCCATCCCTGCATCTTTTGTGGCTCTGCTTTCTGAGCCTGGCAGGTCCTGATAAGAGCCACAGCCTCTCCTGGGCTCCACCTCAGCTGTGCCACTCCTGCTGACGAAGAGCCCTAGGTGACAACCCACCTTCCAGGGTGGATCCAGGAGTTCTATCCCCTCCTTCCAAAGTCTGCTGGTAGCCTCCTGAGAAGAGGAGTCTCCTTTCCCATGCTCGCTCCTCTGAGGTACCAGCTTTCACAGAAAAGGAGAGGAGAAGTCCGGGTTTTGTGCTTTGTTTCCTGAAAGCTTTTTTTGTGGGATTTGTGTCAAAGCATGGCTGCTTGTGCCTCAGCCCCCCAAAAAATCCCTGTGGAAACAATGCCCTCATCTTTCTCCTGCAGAGAAGCTCTCTGCACTTGTCCCTGTGGGGATATTGCTCTCTGCATCTCTCTGCCTCTGCCTCCACTGTCCTCAGGGATCTGAATGGAAAATGTCCTGCTCCAGGCCTTCTTCATTCTGTGATATCAACATATGCAAATGGACACCTGAAGAAGCCACCAGGCCGCCAATTTATTAGACAGAACCAGAGTCTACAAACCACTTCAGGTACTATTGGAACCCTTGCAATAAAGACACAGCAAGACATGCAAAACATCCTAAACAGATCACAATTTTTCTTTTTTGAGAGACAAGGTCCTGCCCTGTTGACACAGCTCATTGCAGCCTTGAACCCCGGGAACCAAGTGATCCTCCCACCTCAGCCTCCCAAGTAGCTGGGACTACAAGTGCCTACCACAAAACCTGGCTGATTTTTATTTTTATTTTATTTATTTTTTTGTAGAGATGGGGATCTTTCTATGTTGCCCAGGCTGGTCTCAAATTCTGGCCTCAAGTGATCCTCCCACCTTGGCCTCTCAAACTGCTGGGATTACAGGCATGAGCCAATGCACTGGGCCTGAAATACATTTTGATGCCATCTCTGACATAAGAGAGGAAAGCCTCTCTCTGCCATGGGTGTCTGGTTTCTCCTTTATGTTTTTTTCCTCTGTCCCCTGAACCTCTAGAACCACATGTTTGGAACTTTCTTCAGGCAGATATTGTGCATTGTCTTAATTCATAATTTTATAAATCCACTTGATAAATTGTAAGCACCATGGAGCTTACACACAATGCATTTAAGTGCTTGGTACACATATCAAGGTATCCAATACTTCTGTGTGTATGTATGTCTGTATACATATATATACACACATACATGCATTTTTTATATATATGTGTATATATATATGTGTGTGTGTGTGTGTGTGTGTGTATATATATATATACACACACATACATATATATATATATGCTCCATAATTTCATAAACCCTGCTGTCATCTTTGGCACTCAGCAGATAATAATTTCTGTTGAAAGAGTTGAGTGATTTCTTTTCTGTGCACGGGCTTCTCATCACTCCCTGCATCTTGAAGCACAAAGGATTCTTTTGACACCTGGGGAGAGGAGTGTCTCTGCATCAGACACTGCACCTGCAGAAAAATTCCCATGCTAAGGAAGATTTGGGGAGCTCAGAATAGAAAGTTTCATTAGTTCCATTCTGTGCGTAATGACAGCTTCTTCTCAAGGCTGAGGCAAGCACTCATTCTCCAGGTGAGGACAGCAATTTACCTGTAGCTCTGTGGGTGGCTTGGGAATTGACTGCTCCCCAATGTCTGCCTTGTCCCATTGGGTAGCCTCAGCTTCTGCTCACCTGTGCCCCCAACTGGGCCTATGGGCCAAATAACTCTTTAAGACAAAGAACTGGGAAATTTGAAACTCAATGATTCAGTACTCTCCTTGGAAATTCAGTAGCGTCAGAACCAGGGGGCACCAGATAACCATTTTCCAACAACACAACAACACTGCTTTTTTTGTTTGTTTGTTTTTACCAGAAGAAAGCGGCTGCTAATGGATGCTGGGCTGACAGCAACATATGATTTTCAAGCTGGCCACACAGACTTTCTTGGCTGCTCCCAAGGGAAAATCTGATTTGTTTATTCTGAGTGAAAATCAGTATGATTGCAGTTTCTGCTGCTTGGTTCAGGACATCTTCATCAGTGCAGGCCTGTTTTGATAACCTACAGATGGATGGCAGCCCCAAAACGAACATGGCATGCCACCCTGTTCTTGTGTCTACTGATTGGAAGCATCTATCAAAATACGTCTTTGGAGCTGAATTTCTCCCTGATTGAGTATTTTGAGGCAGCATATCAGGGAGCTTCTATGTGTTGAAAGGTTTCTTTTCACACAGATGAATGTGTGTTAGGTAACTCATCATCTCTCAGAGTTCTGCTTTAATTGCAATTAATGTTAAAAATATTTTTAGTTCCTGCGCGCTGGGTTCTGTTGCTCTTTCTGTCATGAGTATTTTCACACAGGCTGTGTAAATCCTCAAAGATTTTATTGGAAAGTTCTCACTTCCTATTGGAATTTTAGAATAACTATATAGTGTAATGAAGAAAGTGCCACTGACCATTATTTTTTCTTGGGAGGCTGCTGGATGCATTTGGAAGACGAACTTTGATAAGCTTCTAAAAGTAGAGGACTGGGGTCCTAGAGGGCCTGGATGTGGGCAGGTGTGTTTTGCATGACCCAAGGGGAATAATTCAGGTTTTTGTTGTTGTTGTTGTTGTCTGATCATGTGACTGAGCTCTAGCCAATGAAATGAGACAGAAGTGATGAGTACCTCTTCAAGGACTTTCATAATAAACTTCCACGCTCGCCTTCACATTCCCTCTCTTCTCCTTCTCTGCTAGTTGAATAAAAACGAGCCAGATAAAAATCTCTGAGACCCTAGCAGATGGCAGAGCCACAGGATGGCAGAAAATGTGGTCCTTGAGTCACCGTGTGGGAGGCACTCAATCACTTCTGTCTCATTCCGTTGGATAGAACTCAGTCACATAACCACAGCCCACAGCAAGGGAGTTTGGGAAACTGGATCATGAGTCACTATGTGAAAGGCTGCCCCATAATCGTACTCACTGAATAAAAAATGACTTTGGATTGTGTAAATTCACTGAGATTTTAGGATTTTTTTTTTTAAACAGCAGTCAAAATACTTCGGCTAAAATACTGCTAACGACATGTTTGCCCAAATGGAAACTTTCTCTTTTTAATTTGTAAAATAAAATAGGACAAAATAAATCTTAAAAGCTAAAAATATTTTTTCTCTACAATTTAGTGTGATTTAATGCTGGGTCTATTAGCCTCTAACACCATATTTCATGCACACTCTGGAAAATATCAGAGCAGGTCATCATGTGCCAATCTTTGAAACTAGGACTTTATCTGTCTTAATCACTCATCTCTCTGTTCTCAAGTGTTTCTCCTACCCAAAATTTGCCAGAAGGCTCTTATACATGCTCATTATTAATAATGGCTAGCTAGTACAGCAATTGTTTTTCACCCATAATATGGGTGTATCATTTTCTGTTGGGTTGGAGTGAAAAAAGCACGTCAAAAACTACAGTAGTGAGACATATTAAATGCTATAGTCAGCTACCACTTCCCCTCAAATGTGCATGCTTCTGGTTCAGACAGGGCCCCACCTTGTGCTAAACCAAAGCTTCAGCGTCTATGGGTCAGTTTTGAAGGATGCCAAGTAGAGCAGTGACATGATTTGATTTGTGATTTAAAAAGAAAATTCAGGGCCAGGTGCAGTGGCTCATGCCTGTAATTTTAGCATTTGGGGAGGCTGAGGTGAGAGGATCACTTGAAGCCAGGAGTTCAAGACCAGCCTGAGCAATATAGTAAGACTCCATCTCTACAAAAAATAAAAATAAAAATAAAATAAAATGAAATAAAAATGTTGATTACAGCAAGATAGATGATTTGGAGGAGATAGGGACTGGAGTCTGGGTTTAGAGCAGAGCTAAATCACATCTTTATTTGTTTTTTGCTGTTGAGAATCAAGTATAAATTAAGTTGTGAAAATGGGTGACTCATATATCTCATATGCTAGAGATGAGTTATTTTAATTTGAACCATAGTGACCATTCAAGCTATACTCTTCCATCACAGGTAAAGAGGTAGACATTCATGGATCATGAAAGGAATGTTGGAGATTAATTGGAACTACCGCAGTGTGGCACTGATGCTATAAACTCATTTTCAAATTGTACTTAATTAACATTTGCTTACAAGATCTCCTTTCTCTGCTGAACACCATGAATTTAAACTGTGTTTTTCTCTCTCCTTGTCCATGTCCTTGGCTAGTGTGGAGGCTCCTGTCCAACTTCTTTTCCACTTTATTCCTTTTATAGACCCAGAGATAAATGAATGAGCATTATAATTAACATCTCACTGCGTAGACCCTTGAGGTTCTTTGCAGTCCCACACCCCACTTCTTTTTATTTCCAGGGCAGGAACTTGTCCTGAAAGCCGGCCCACATTTCATGGGGTGACATGGAGTTCTACCCCACCTCTTCCAGGAAGCCTGAAAGTCTCTGGTCCGAACTGACCTCTCTTCTTCAAATTCCTGTAGCACCCACAGAACAGAATGAATCATTTTCCATCTTGTGCTGTGTGTGTCTGATGTATATATCTGTGTCTTTTATTTTACTTCAAAAAATGACCCCCGGAAAGACACATCCTTGTGCCACCCCCAACTGTTTAATCTGGCCCCTGTGTGCCACATGGAAGGGCGCAGTGACTCAGGAAAGCAGCAAGGCTACTAAACATTGTTGACAAAGAAGCCCACTCCACTGTCCAAGGCAGGGAAGGCTTCACACATTGTCTCTTTTTCAAACAATGAATTCAAACCAGAAACAGTAAACAGGCATCCACATGTAGGCCAAAATGTTTTGTTTGAATTTAACAAGTTCAAATATTTGAAGATTTTATATAAAAATCTAGATTGGATTAAGAAAATCTGGCACATATACACCATGGAATACTATGCAGCCATAAAAAGGATGAATTCATGTCCTTTGCAGGGACATGGATGAAGCTAAAAACCATCATTCTGAACAAACTACCACAAGGACAGAAAACCAAACACATGTTCTCACTTATAGGTGGGAATTGAACAATGAGAACACTTGGACACAGGGTGGGGAACGTCACACACCGGGGCCTGTTGTAGTGTGGAGGGGGAGGAATAGCATTAGGAGAAATACCTAATGTAAATGACGAGTTAATGGGTACAGCAAATCAACATGGCACATGTATACCTATGTAACAAACCTGCACGTTGTGCACATGTACCCTAGAACTTAAAGTATAATAAAAAAAAATTCAGACCCTCACATAGAGGGAAATCTCTTTTTATGGCCTTATAAAGAAGTAAGACTAATGGAGGGAATACTTTCACCAATTAAAAAAAAAAAACCTAGATTCCTGTCCTTTCCCAGAAAGTCATATGATCTGACAAACCTAGTTCAACTTACACACAGCAGCTGTGCAGTGGGGTGAAATAACAGCTGTTCCTCTACATGATGGAGGAGGGCATGAGCCCTGCCAGTTTCCACTCTGCCCACTGCACACAGTGACTGGGTTAACTGGCTGGACTCGGTCATTAAAAGTCATTTGACTTTGCAGTCCCAGAGCCTGTGCTGTCTCTGAGATTTCAAGTTTTCTCTTTGGATGTGTATCTTAACGTTTGCTGTGTGTGTGTGTGTGTGTGTGTGTGTGTGTTTAAAAATTCACCTGTTGGATAATTGTAAGATAGAGTGTATTTGAACCTCACACTACTTTAAAGGTGATTGGATTTGGGGCATCTCTGCATGTAACCTGGGGATTACAGTGGACTCACAACCACAGACTTCCTACTGCATTATTCTAGATGGACTGACTCCCACTTGGGGAAATGTACTACTTCGGAGAGGAAGAGAAATTCACAGAGTGGATAAAAGGTGGGGTGCCCCCAAGCTCATGGCTATACATCCTCCTGAGACCAGAACCAGCATGCGCTTTCTCAGAGAGCTTAAGGCAGGGGAGTGAGGTCACAAACCAGGGGATCACCCTCCCTGCCCCAGAGTTTTAGCTACTTGAACACTTTAATTTAGACAAAGGAAAAGTCATATTTAAAATACAGTTTTAAAAATCCCTCCCCCATTTTTCCAGATGTTCCAATTTCCATCAGTGACTCCAATACTTCAGTACAATCTCTAATAGCTCCTGGGCTTGCATGGCAGTGCTGAGGACATGCACCCATCACTAGTCACCAGTGCCCTTGCGGTGGGGTGACTCCAGGAGCTTACAGTATCAACTGGCAGTATTCTTTTTTTTTCTATTTTTCATATTGTTTTTATTTTCCAAATTGTTGTCATTCTACTCAACCCTACCCTCAAAACTTTCTTTTGCACTGTAATTTCAGTAATTCTATTTTTAATTTCAGTAATTACATGTTTAATCTCCCTTGTTGGCTGATTTCTTATTTTAAAAAGCATTCTGTTTTTTTAAGGAGCTGACCTCTCTTCCACAGTTCTTGGGACCAACTTTCTTCTTTCTACATCAGTAAATACTTCTCCCTCTTCTTGGTGTTCCAGAAATATTGGTTGAAATATCTTGTTTCTGAATTGTCCCTCCTTTCTTTCTATTTTTAAAATTCATTTTTTCTCTCTTTAGGGGAAGAGGTGGGGAGACAGAGAGACAGAGGGGGGAGGAATGAATGTGTTTACTCTGCTCAAAAACCTTCAGTAGCAGATTTAATTAATGGAATGTTGATGAATGAATGGGTCCCTTCGGGAGCCATGTCTTTTTCTCCTTCCATGGGGAGACAGCTCTTGGTTTTCATCTGTTTTTGAAGGGGGATTATGACCCAGGGCAGTGTCAGCTAGCTGTACCCCAAAGCCTGTGCCTCCTTCTGTGGTGTGAAGCTGGCTGGCCAGGAATACGTTTCCCTTTACCTCCAGATGTGACCATGTGAAAAGTTTTTTGGCAGTGCTGCATGAGCAGAGTAATGATGTAGGTGGACAGGTGAGCCCCAGAATTGAGGCTTAGCCTGGTAGTGTTCTTGGCTTTGCCCAGGAAAAAACTCAAGGGCGAGCCAGTGGTGTGAGATGGCAATTTTTCATTGAACAGTACTGTTCCTTGTGGGTCAGGGATAATTCATAGGCAGTGCGCCCAGAGTCCACATAGTGTGAGCTCTTGGCAATGATATTTACACTTTCTTATGTCCACTTTAATTCCATGCAAATTGAGGGGTGGGTTATTTAGAACTTTCTAGGAAATGGGTGGTAATTTCCAGGTCGCTGCCATAGAAAGGGGCAGTAGCTTCCTGGTTATCACCATGCATTTGTAAACTGTCATGGCAGTGGTGGGAGTGCCTTGTGCTCTCGTGCTAATGCACAGTGAGGGCAGCCAGGGGTCCCTTTCCTTGCCATCTGCTGGTCTCTGCTGGTTTCTTCACTTCATCTCACTGGGACTGAGAAACAAGTGCTGATGTCCTACCTCAGTAAGATGGGTCACATCCCGACTGCTTTTAGGGAGCAGGCGCGCCCCCTACACTGTATCTTTCTCTTTTGGCTGATTGACTGCAGAAGCCTCTGAGGCCTTAGGGGTGGTACAGCCACAGATGGAAGGAAACGGTCACTGAACCTCCACATGAGGAATGCGGCTTGCTCACCCACAACAGCCACAGTAGCACCCTGCTAGAAGCGAGCTCCTGTTGTGGTAAGCCACGGACATTTCCGGGTTTTTTTGTTAAACAGCTAGCAGTGCCCTAAGTAAAATAGCCTTGCAAAAAGATGAGCACCACTGTCCCAAGGCATCTTTGGGGTGTAGCAATGCTCAAGAAACCCTCAAACCACAATGACAACGCAGGTGTCAGGGTCCCAAGACTGGGATCATTTGTCTTTTCTTGAAAATATCTCTATTGTTCAGTTTTCAGGGGACTTTACATGCCAGCTGGTAGCAAATGCTTCTGCTGTTTTACAAGGTGGTAGTTTTCTCTTCTTGGCATGGTGAACGTGCCCTAAAGGCCTGATGTCAGGCTCCATCCTCCAAGTTAAAATAGTGAGTTCTTAACTTTGTGTAATGATTTCTAGTTTTCAAAGTGCTTACAAAGCATTAGTTCATCCACAAAAACCAAAAGGAGAAAAAGAAATCGGAAGTCTATTTGCAGGGATAAAGTCAGTGCGAGAGGAATTAGAGGGACTTCAAAATTTCACGGGATCAGGCTCCACCATGTAGGCACATCCCACCCCTCTCCCCCTGGGACAGACCTGGGGAAGGGCCCAAAGAGTGCCTCAGGGCTGCTCCCACCCCCACCTTTGACATGGTCTTTAGGTTTGTTAATGGCTCTGTCCCTTAGGCTCCAGCTGAGCTCATGGCTTCTCTTGCTCGGGCTCTAAAGGACATCATCTTGTCCTTTAGATGTCCTTGACTCCATCCAACCTCAATCTATTATGCCTTAGTTTTGTAATTTAGCTCTCAGAGTTTCAAGGGTGCCTTGTTGGCACCTCTATGTAACAGCTGCATTGCCATCTTACAGATGTGAGGATGGAAGCAAAGAGAGAGGGAAGCCTTCACTCAAGGTCACCCAGTGAGTAAAAGGCAGAGGGAGAACAAGGGCGATTTAGAAAACAATGCTGCTGGGCCCCTGAATCTGTGTTCCTCATCTCCCAGAGGCTCACTGTTGGGTGAAGAGACAGGTACATGAGGACATAACTAGGTGTCCTGGCTGAGCCTGACTAAGGGGGATGGGGGCATGGGAGTCTTGGGGCTCTTTTCACTTCCTCTGTCTGTAAATACTCCGTTAACATGGAAACTCGATGTCAGGGATGGACGTTCAGTTTGGGGCAGGCATATTGAGAGAGGCCCAGTGGAAGCCAAGCCAAGAACCCAGGAAGCAGAGGCCCTGGGAAAGAAGCACCCTAGGAAGAGGGCCTGGGAGAAAAAGTTGGATTCAGTACCAGGAGTGAGGCTCCAAGCCCCTCCTGACTTGCCCTGCTGCAGCATGTGTGCCCCTCTGGGGGAGAAAGCGGGACATGTTCTAAGCAGAGGGAGTAATCCTGTGGGATCCATCCTGTTACCGGGCCTCTTGAAGTGAGGCTAACACAGGTGGGGGCATCATTTTCCTACCCATACCACAGTGAGGGAATGAACAGCTGTCCTGAATACGATGGTGGCATCAATGGTGTCATGGTTTGGGGGTGGCTGAAGCCTCCCTAGGGTGAGTGGTTTGAAGGTGAATTAGAGCAACACAGCAGCAATGCACTGAGAAGTGGAAGGGACGGACCTGCGAGGGCAGTAAGACCCAAAACAGCTCCCAAGTTATTCTGATGCACACTTCTGATTCAGACCGTGGAGGAACCTTGAAGAGAGGAGGCTGGGCTCCCATATTTCCATGGGGGTGTCTATCAGGCTGTAGAAAAAGACAGGCTACAGCCTGTGATACATCATCAGTACTTGCAGACACAAGGCCTGGCAGCTCTAAGCTACTCAAAGTCCTGATGACATGTACTTATCAAAAGAGCTCTAGCAAGGAGAAGAGGTGATACTTATCAAGTGCATGGGAAGCTGGGGTGCCTAAGCTCCTAGGCCAGGCCTTTCCTTCTCAGGAGCCTCCTCCTGGAGATAGGATACTGAGGAACCTAGCTCCTTCCAGGATGCAGCCCCATCTATGCACTCGAGAGTCTACATCTCTGAAACTGGGTGTTGGAAGTTCTCCAGGTTTTTGATGTTTTGTGAATTTTTCTCTTTCTCTATCCTTCTTTCCTTCCTTCCTTCCTTCCTTCCTTCCTTCCTTCCTTCCTTCCTTCCTTCCTTCCTTTATCTGAGAGAATTTTTCACTCTGCTGCCTAGGCTGGAGTTCAGTGACATGATCATAGTTCACTGCAGCCTCAAACTTCTGGGCTCAAGCAATCCTCCTGCCTCAGCTTCCTGAGTACTTGGGACAATGGGCATGCATCACTACACTCTGCTAATCTGTGTATTTTTCGTGGAGACAGGATCTTGACATGTTGCCAAGGCTGGTCTCAAACTCCTGGGCTCAAGTGATCCTCCCACCTTGGCCTACTGAAGTGCTCCAATTACAGGCATGAGCCACTGCACCCTGCCTGTGAGTTTTTCATTTGTTTTCTTTGTTCTGGTACATTCAATTTCATAACTTAGAGAAGACTTACTCCTCCCTAAACTCTTAGCAAATGCACCTGGATTCCTCATTTTTGCTGTCTGTTGCTGCTTTGCCCCATGTCTCTGGTTATTCCTGAATTTTACTAAAAATCCACTCAGAAGCTCTTTAGTTTAATTAGATCCCATTTGTCAATTTTGGCTTTTGTTACCATTGCTTTTGGTGTTTTAGTCATGAAGTCCTAGCCCGTGCCTATGTCCTGAATGGTATTGCCTAGGTTTTCTTCTAGGGTTTTTATGGTTTTAGGTCTAACATTTAAGTCTTTAATCCATCTTGAATTAATTTTTGTATAAGGTGTAAGGAAGGGATCCAGTTTCAGCTTTCTACATATGGCTAACCAGTTTTCCAAGCACCATTTATTAAATAGGGAATCCCTTCCCCATTTCTTGTTTTTGTCAGGTTTGTCAAAGATCAGATAGCTGTAGACGTGTGGTATTATTTCTGAGGGCTCTGTTCTGTTCCATTCATCTATATCTCTGTTTTGGTACAAGTACCATGCTGCTTTGGTTACTGGAGCCTTGTAGTATACTTTGAAGTCAGGTAGCATGATGCCTCCAGCTTTGTGCTTTTGGCTTAGGATTGTCTTGGCAATGCGGGCTCTTTTTTGGTTCCATATGAACTTTAAAGTAGTTTTTTCCAATTCTGTGAAGAAAGTCATTGGTAGCTTGATGGGGATGGCATTGAATCTAGAAATTACCTTGGGCAGTATGGCCATTTTCATGATATTGATTCTTCCTATCCATGGGCATGGAATGTTCTTCCATTTGTTTGTATCCTCTTTTATTTCGTTGAGCAGTGGTTTGTAGTTCTCCTTGAAGAGGTCCTTCACATCCCTTGTAAGTTGGATTCCTAGGTATTTTATTCCTTTGAAGCAATTGTGAATGGGAGTTCATTCATGATTTGGCTCTCTGTTTGTCTGTTATTAGTGTATAGGAATGCTTGTGATTTTTGTACATTGATTTTGTATCCTGAGACTTTGCTGAAGTTGCCTATCAGCTTAAGGAGATTTTGGGCTGAGACAATGGGGTTTTCTAGATATACAATCATGTCATCTGAAAAGAGGGACAATTTGACTTCCTCTTTTCAAAATAAGCTACCATCAGGGTGAACAGGCAACCTATAGAATGGGAGAAAATTTTTACAATTTACCCGTCTGACAAAGGGCTAATATCCAGAATCTACAAAGAACTTAAACAAATGTACAAGAAAACGTCAAACAACCCCATCAAAAAGTGGGTGAAGGATATGAACAGACACTTCTCAAAAGAAGACATTTATGCAGCCAACAGACACATGAAAAAATGCTCATCATCACTGGCCATCAGGGAAATGCAAATCAAACCACAATGAGATAGCATTTCACACCAGTTAGAATGGTGATCATTAAAAAGTCAGGAAACAACAGGGCTACAGAGGATGTGGAGAAATAGGGAAACTTTTACCCAGTTGGTGGGACTGTAAAGTAGTTCAACCATTGTGGAAGACAGTGTGGCGATTCCTCAAGGATCTAGAAGTAGAAATATCATTTGATCCAGCCATCCCATTACTGGGTATATACCCAAAGGTTTATAAATCATGCAGCTATAAAGACACATGCACACATATGTTTACTGCGGCACTATTCACAATAGCAAAGACTTGGAACCAACCAAAATATCCGTCAATGATAGACTAGATTAAGAAAATGTGGCACATATACACCATGGAATACTACGCAGCCATAAAAAAGGATGAGTTCATGTCCTTTGTAGGGACATGGATGAAGCTGGAAACCATCATTCTGAGCAAACTATCGCAAGGACAGAAAACCAAACACTGCATATTCTCACTCATAGGTGGGAATTGAACAATGAGAACACTTGGACACAGGGCAGGGAACATTACACACCGGGCCCTGTCATAGGGTGGGTGGGGGCTGGGGGAGGGATAGCATTAGGAGATATACCTAATGTAAATGACGAGTTAATGGGTGCATCACACTAACATGGCACATGTATACATATGTAACAAACCTCCATGTTGTGCACTTGTACCCTAGAACTTATAAGTATAATAAAAACAACTTATAGGTACAATAAAAAATCCACTCAGAAAACATTTTGTAAGTTTTTTAATGCTTTTTGGAGGATTTCAGGCTATGAGGGATGGTAACTTTGCACACTGCACAGCTGCCTACCATAAATATCTTCTCTTTTCTTTCTTAACCTGCTTTCCTTCACCTTTTTCTCCCACCCCTCTTCAGAGCAAAGCTGTTCTCCTCTTTGGTGCAGAGCTCATTTCCACTGTTCCTCTCCCTCAGCATTAAGGCTGTACAGCTCCCACCCTCAGCATCTGAAGGTATTTCCAACAAATGCCACCCTTCCTTCCCCTTCCTAAGAGAGATGTTTGGGGAAGAATATTCCTTCCTCTTCTGGTTTCTAGTTTATTTCTCCCAAGTAGCTTCTTTCCCTCTTACATCAGAGCTTTCACCAGCAGACATCGACTCATTGACTTATCTTTCAGGGTGCATCCTGGAGAGGTTAAAAACAAACAAAAACAGACTCAGGATTTCCACCCATGATTTTCTTTCTGTTGTTTTAAGAACCATAGCTATTATTTCTGTTGTTCTAAGAACCACAGCAGTTATTCTGGGGCCACCTCCCATCATTAAAAATCTACTCTTTTGTTTTGTTTTGTTTTTTGTTTTGAGACAGAGTCTTGCTTTGTCACCCAGGCTGGAGTACAATGGCACAATCTCGGCTCATTGCAACCTCCGCCTCCTGGGTTCAAGGGATTCTCCTGCCTCAGCCTCCTGAGTAGCTGGGATTATGGGTGCACGCCACCATGCCTGACTAATTTTTTTTTTTTTTTTTTTGTCTTTTTAGTTGAGATGGGGTTTCACCATGTTGGTCATGCTGGTCTCGAACTCCTGACCTTGTGATCTGTCCGCCTCGGCCTCCCAAAGTGCTAGGATTACAGGTGTGAGCCACTGCACCCGACCTAAAAATGTACTTTAAAAAATATATTTTATTTTGGATTCTGTACATGGGCAGATTTATTACATGGGTATTTTGAACACTAGTGGGAATTGGGCTTCTAGTGTATGCATTACCCAAATAGTAAACATTTCACCTAATGGGTAATTTTTCAACCATCACCTCCTCACCTTCACTGCTTTTCGAGTCCCCAGTGTATATTATTTTCACCCTAGTATCTCTGTGTGCCCATAGTTTAGCTCCCACTTATAGGTGAGAACATGTGGTATTGGGCTTTCTGTTTCTGAGTTACTTCACTTAGGATAATGGCCACCAGCTGCACTCATGTTGCTGCAAAGAACATGGTTTTATTCATTTTTATGGCTGCATAGTATTCCACAGTGAATCTATAGCACATTTTATTTATCCAATCATGTATTGGTTTACACTTATGGTGGTCCATGACTTTGCTATTGTGAATAATGCTGTGATGAACATCTGAGTGCAGGTGTCTTTTTAATACAATGATATATTTTCCTTTGGGTAGATACCCAGTAGTGAGATTGCTGGGTCACATGGTAGTTCTATTTTCAGCTCTCTGAGACATCTCTATACTGTTTTCCATACAGGTTGAACTAACTTACGTACCTACCAACATGGTATGAGCCTTTCCCTTTCTCTGTATTCATGACAAATCTGTTGTTTTTTTATTTTTTATTTTTTTGAGTTTTATTTTAAGTTCAGGGGTACATGTGCATGTTTGTTGGATAGATAAACTTGTGTCATGAAGGTTTGTTGTACAGATTATTTCATCACCCAGATATTAAGCCTAGTACCCATTAGTTATTCTTCCTGATCCTCTCCCTCCTCCAACCCTCTACCCTCCATTAGGCCCCAGTGTGTGTTGTTCACCTCTATGTGTCCATATGTTCTCATCATTTAGCTTCTACTTAACAGTGAGAACATGCAGTGTTTGATTTTCTGTTCCTGTGTTAGCTTGCTAAGGATAATGGCTTCCAGCTCCATTCATGTCCCTGCAAATGACATGATCTTGTTCTTTTTATGGCTGCATAGTATTCCATGGCGTGTATGTACCACATTTTTTTTTATCCAGTCTACCATTTATGGGCATTTAGTTGATTCCATGTAATAATGGATATTCTGATTGGTGTAAAATGTTATCTCACCATGGTTTTAGTTTGCATTTCTCTGATGACGTGATGTTGAACTTTTAAAAATGAGTTTGTTGGCTGCTTGCATGAAAATCTGCTCTTTGCTGGCATTCTGGTCATCCCCCTAAGCTTCCAGAGAGAAAATAATGGCTGGGTATAAAAAGGAAGGTATGGCCAGACATGGTGGCTCACACCTGTAATCCCAGCAGTTTAGGAGGTTGAGGTGGGCAGATCACCTGAGGCCAGAAGTCCAAGAACAGCCTGGCCAACATGGTGAAACCCTGTCTCTACTAAAGATACAAAAATTAGCCAGGTGTAGTTGCGGGTGCCTGTAATCCCAACTACTTGGGATGCGGAGGCAGGAGAATCACTTGAAACCAGGAGGTGGAGGTTGCAGTGAGCCTAGATTGAGCCATTGCACTCCAGCCTGGGCGACAGAGTGAGACACCATCTAAAAAAATAAGGAAGGTGTGAGGCACTGACTCATTGAATGATCTCCTATGATTAATGAGGGAAACTCTGGGACAGTATTCAACAAGTGGCTGAAAACATGGAACAAACAGGTGTTTTGAGATCTTGGGGAAAGGAGGTACCAACAGTCCTGGTGCCTAGAACAGCGCCTGGCATAGAGCTGGGACTCAGCGATGAGATGGATAAAGGCCTTCCTGAGTGGATAAGGCTTGAAAGTTGGTGGAGATTTGAATGGGGAAGGGGAGGAGCAAGTTGAAAGGGCAGTACAGGTCCAAGTTTGGAGCTGGTGAGGAATGCTGTCATTTTGGTGTCTGAGTGGGCCTCTGGCCTGACTAGCCCACAGGAAGCAACAAGTGGGCCAAAGCAGGGGCCCGAAAGGCTGGGTTTTTGGAAGTGGAGAATCAAGCAAGCATTACGGGCAAGGGTGTTGTACATGCAGTGGTGTTTTATGGAGATTGATAGGGTTTAGTGTGTTGGGTATTCCCAGGGGGAGAGAGAGATGGATGATGAGAGAGACAGGCTTGGAACCAAGGTGCTGTATGGCGTATCCCAGGCCAGGGACTGCCAGGCGTGAGGCTTCCCCTCCTCAGCCCCATATGCAACCCTGGCACGTGTTCCCTTGGACTTCTCAATCCTAGCACAGACACTAATCAAGTGAGGACTAGAGTTTCTGAAAGATAAACTTCATGGGTTATCTTTCATGGGATCTGCACTTTCTTTAAGAGGAGAGAATGCTTCCATGTCCTCCTTCAATTCTCCTGCTTCTGGCTTTGAACTTGAGCTGCTCCTTTCTCTAATAGAACCCAGGAAAAGGAACACTTTGATTTTTCATAGCAGGAGGGGCAGGTCCAGCCTGATTTATTTATTTACTTTTTCACATGAGGGGTGTGCTTTTTTGCCTTGTTTTGAAATCAACAAAAATGCACAACAAACCCAAGCCTTGGAGATAGTGATAGTCTCCTGGTTGTGTTGCCAAGCTCTGGCATTCTGCTTAAGGGAGGCTGTCATCAGAGTACAGTGTAGGTGGCTACTACTAGAAAAGAGTGCCAAAATTTCTCAGATGTCTATGTGTCAGGGTGGGAATTAGCTGCTCACCCAGAGGCTTCAGTGGGGAGGGGACTGCCACTGTCCACCTGGCATCCTCTGCAAGCAGGAACTGCTTCCAGCAGTGTACCTGGCTCTGATTGGTTTCTGATGGAGACAAAAGCCTGAAGTCTCATAATTCCCTATGCAAGATCGTGGAAACTTGCAAGGTCAGGATTTCATGGCAGAGGGTGGGCCAGACGCACTTCCCCTGCCTCCAGCCTCCGCATGCATCCTTGCTTCTTTTCTCTCTTCCTTTCCCTCCCTCTCCACTTTCTTCTTAATCTGTTTCTCTTTTCTTTATTATCACCGTTCCTCCTTTCTTATTTAAAATCACTTAAGGAAGCCAGGCATGGTGGCTCAGGCTTGTAATCCCCACATTTTTGGAGGCCAAGGCAGGAGGACTGCTTGAGGCCAGGAGTTTGAGACTAGCCTGGGCAACACAGGGAGACCCAATCTCTAAAAAAAGAAAAAAAAATTAAAAATTAAAATAATTAGCCAGGTTTGGTTAATTTTTTAATTAACCTGTGGTCCCAGCTACTCAGGAGGCTGAGGTGGGAGGATCACTTTAGCCTAAGTACACTCCAGCCTGGGTGACAGAGCAAGACCCAGTCTCTTAAATAAATAAATAAATAAATAATAAAATCACTTAAAGGGATATTACACAAAATTGAGGCATGCAAATAATGTTTGGACAATTCAAACATTTACCCTGATTCGTTTGATGATATTTCCTATCTTCAGAATTTCCTCTTGGGTAAGGCATATATGAATGTGCTTTTTTAATCAGAGAAAAAAATTCTAAATCTGCAAGTCTAGCCCAAGCTTACAACTGAGAATCATGCTAAAGACCTCCCTCATTATGGGCAGGCCATACTCCAAAGTCCCGGGGCCCTTTTTCCAGGAGACGGAGACAGGTGGAGGTGTCCCGGGCTGGGCTAGATCACCAAGAGAGACGTAGCCAGAGCCTACATGTGCTGTCTTCAGGTTGGCCTGGCTTCCTGAGACAGGTGAAGGAGAGAGACAGATAATTACGCTGGAGCTGTGGTGGTGTCACACAAGTAGCTCAAGGCTGTTGGGACTGGCCAATGCCACACATGTTCATGGGTCAACCTCTTCGGAGAATATGCGTGCATGTTTCACACTTGCTTTTGCTTTGCCTCTACTTGCAGGAGAGTTCAGGATCATCAAGAAGCTGGCAGCTTGCTCTGCCAATGCAATGTTGGCAGCAGGGGGTGGGTAACTGACTGTACTTTGTGTTCTTGCCAGCCCCTCCCATCTCTTCCCCAGTCAATCATTTGAGGGACCCATAGCTCGCAGCTTCCTTATATGACACCATGCTTGCTGCAGAACATAAAGAAATAGGAGGCAGCGTCTCCTTGCCAACACCGGACAGAACAGATAAAGTCACACCATAATGCGCTCAACTGCAATTTCTGAACTCTGTGCACTTACTGGCTGCTTTCCCCTGGTATTTAACATTTTAGGCCTAGGCTTGTCTTCAAGGTAGGGCCTGAGGACCATCTACATTCCAGTCGGCAGGTATGTTTATTAAAAATGGAGATTTCTGGCCGGGCACGGTGGCTCATGCCTGTAATCCCAGCACTTTGGGAGGCTGAGGCAGGGGGATTACGAGGCCAAGAGATCGAGACATCCTGACCAATATGGTGAAACCTAGTCTCTACTAAAAATACAAAAACTTAGCTGGGCATGGTGGTGTGCACCTGTAATCCCAGCTACTCGGGAAGCTGAGGCAGGAGAATCGCTTGAACCTGGGAGGCAGAAATTGCATTGAGCCAAGATTGCGCCACTGCACTCCAGCCTGGTGACAAAGTGAGACTCTGTTAAAAAAAAAAAAAAAATGGAGATTTTGGGCGACTTCATGGTTTTCCGAAGTGATTGTTGTGAATGGGGCTTGGAAGCCCTGGGAAGCATTTGTGTGCACATTCACATTGAAGCAGCACTGCTTCCTGACAAGTAAGAAGGGGACCTGCCCGGCACTGTCTTCCCTGGCATTGTTTTCCAGGGCTCAGCACAGTGCCTGCTGCACACTCAGTCATTCGTAACCATTCCACGATGACGAACATGCAGCAGGTAATTCCCTCTGTGGTGTTCATGGGCGCTTTCTCTCTACTTCTCTTATTGCCATTCCCTATCCCAGGGCTCTACAGCCCCTTCTTTCTTGCCTCGAGGAGGAATGGAGGGCAGAGCACAGCATAGTTGGCAAGGCAGCCTGTCCTGGTTGCTGTCTCTGAAGCCCCTCGGGGAGGTACGCCAGGGAGGAGATTGGAGAGGGACGTCACGGAGGAACACAGAGAGTGGGAAGGATTTTGCAGGACTCAAATTAGATTCCTTCCTGATGGAAGGTTGGGGGAGGCTTGTGGATTTCAGGATCAGAGACTTGCAATGTGTCTGTTTCCTGAGATTTATAAACCTGAAGTTCAGCTGCAGAAGGGCCAGCCTGGAGGGGCCGTGTACCTGGGATGGACACTTCCGTGGAGCTCACCGAGTTCCAGGTGCTGTCCTAAGTGCTTTGCGCATATTACCTCATTCAATCCTCAACATCCCCATGAGGCAGTTACTGTTCTTATCTTCTTTATACAGATGGGGAAACTGAGGCTCACAAAAGTCAACAGCTCACCCAAGGTGACCCAGCTAATAATTTGCAGAGGCAGAATTAAGGTCTAGGTCATCTGATTCTATGGTTCATGCCTTAACTAGGACCTTTGTGCCACTTGGGTGAGGTTGGATTTGGTTTTCAAAGAATGGGCAGTTCTGAGAATGACAGAAGCTAGAGGAATGTGGGCTCAGAGTTGAAATTATGGTAACTTGAAAACAAAACAGAAATGTGACAATTTGGACATACCATGGCTTCGGGCTGGGATTTGCCAGGTAGGAAGGGGCAGACAGGTGCAAGGAGACTTCATGGTGAGTGCAGAGATTCGTGCTGGCCACAAGTCAATGAATGGCAGTTGCTTAACCCTAACTTACGATGATCTCCTGATGGGAACCAGTTTATTCCTCTCTGGATGCCCTGATGCCCGTGCCCAGATGAGTTAGCATGCTTCCCTCTGATCGTGGCTGGGAAGCAAGGGCTTTCCCAAGACTGGGCACTCGATTCCTCATCCCCAGGAGAGTGGGACGTAAGTGCCTGAGGCTGTTTTCCAAGAAGCAGGCCCTGAGACAAGGATGTGAACACAAGCGTTTGCAGGAACTATGGCAGTGAGATGGGCGTGGTGGGGGGTGGGGGTGGTGCCACAGACAATATGAGCAGATTATCTGTCATCGTGGGCAGCAGGGGTTCAGCGTTAGCATGGGACCTTTAGTAAGGGACATGGGTGTCACGTGACAGTTGTTCCACTGAGGGCTGAGAATGCTGGTTGTGTGTCTTCTGACTTCTGCTTGTCTCTGTCTTTGCCTGAGGGCTGCTGGGGAGGGGAGTAGCATTAGTGCCCTCCTGTATCCAGCCTGACCCCATCCCTGTGCAGAGAGAGCACCAGGTGGGGCAGTGTGGACAACTGCAGGATGCCTGTAGGTGATTAACGCAGAGAGGATGGGGCGGGGGCTGTCTCCGCTACAGTCTCCCGGAGCCTTAAGTAGAGCTGTCCTGGGCCTCTGCCCACTGCCGCCCTTTCCCCATGATGCATAGCTGGCCATTCCTTGAGGCTCCCAAGGATTTGGGATTAGAATGCTGTGTGTTAGAATGTGTGTTAGAATGCTGGCCGGCAGACCGCATCTGCTCCATATCTGTGCATGTCTGTCAGGAGCCATTTCTGAATGTGCTGCTTAGTGGTTGGTTTTGGGCTCCTGTTTTGCACCGAGAAACCTTCTGCAAGTCGCTTTTTCTGACACATTAATTAACAGCTTGTAGGAAGATACAAGTTTGCTGACAAAATGACACATTTAAACTGTGACACAGTTAATCAATAGTTTGATGTGGGATCTAGCACAGTAAACAGCCTTTCTGCAGCCCTCACTGGGGCTGATGTGGGGATGCTGTGTGGTGGCCTGTCCTCCTGCCGGGGCTATCCTCCTGGGACCCCCATTCTGTGTCTCCCTAATGCCTCTTGAAGGTGGCCCTGATTGTTTTTGCCTGATTTGCATAGTCCTCATAGTTAAACCATTTTTTTAAAAAAATCTATTTCCCTCTTACACAAAGATGACTCCTACTTTTGCTCACCAATCTCCTCTGGATGTTTCTTTTCCTTTCCCACCACTGTTCACCGATTCCTCTCTGCAAACCATCCTTGTCCTCAAATCAGATCCAGTTTCACCTCCTCCTGTTGCAGCACACGCTTGGAGGGGGAGAAAGAATGAGGAGGAGTGGGGAGGAAGAGAGAGAATGTGTGAGTGTGTTTCTATCAGGGTGGGCAAAGTGCATTTGACCCGCAGGCCTGCCTTTGTGAGTGGCATTGTGTTAGAAGCAGCTACACTCATGGTTTACTGGGTGCATACAGCTGCTTTCTCACTACAAAGGCCAAGTTGAGTGTCTGTGACAGAGATAGTCTGGTCTGCAAAGACTAAGATATCTGCTAGCTGGTTATTTACAAACAGCGCTGCCTATCCCTGGTTTATATTAATATATTCCTCAACTTGCTCAGAAAAAGCTTAGGCAGCTGAACAAGGACTTACAACATGTAGACATTTAATTGTGCCCCTTCATACCCCCTTTACTCTGCTCCACTCTGTTAAGGCCCCAGGAAGCTGACCTGGGCAGGCAGCGTTTCCTTGATCCAGGTTTGCGTTTGACCCATGAGAGGACAGAGGAGATCAGAGGGAAGGAGGGGAGTTGGTTTTTTTCTGGATTATTTGGGCTGGCTGTCTCTCTTGGCCAAAGGCCAAGGCTCCCATCAAAGGCCCTCTCCTCTACTGTGTGACTGGCCCTGGGATGTTGCACTATTCTTTTGGATTTCCTACACTCTGCCCACACTTTTACACATGATATCTTCATTAAGATATCATGTATAAAATAGCAATATTATTCTCTCCTCAAGTTGTCCAATTTAAGTGAGCCATCTCTTTACTGCAAGGACTCTGATTGACACAATAATAAATTAAAGCTTTTTATAGTTTCTTTACTTAAAAACATTTATTTTAGATTCAGGAGGTGCATGCGTAGGTTTGTTACATAAATACATTGTGTGTTACTAAGGTTTGGGCTTCTATTGAACCCATCACACAAATAGCATAGTACTTAGAACATAGTACCCAATAGTTAGTTTTCAACCTTCCCCCTTCTCCCTCCCCACCTAGTAGTCCCCAGTGTCTGTTGTTCTCATCTTTACATCCATGTATACTCAATGCTTAACTCCCATTTACAAGTCGAAGCATGGTGTATTTGACTTTCTGTTTCTGCATTAATTCACTTAGGAGAATGGCCTCCAGTTGCATACATGTTGCTGCAAAGGACAGGATTTCATCCTTTTTTCATGTCTGTAGTAGTCTGTGGTACATATGTACCACGCTGACCTCTGCAAAGAATTTATGACTAAGTCCTCAAAAGTAAACACAACAAAAACAAGAATTGACAATCGGGACCTAATTAAACTAAAGAGTTTCTGTACAGTAAGAGAAACTATCAACAGGGTAAACAGGCAACCTACAGAATGGGAGAAAATACTCAAAAATGATGCATCCAACAAAAGACTAATATCTAGAATCTGTAAGGAACTTAAAAAAAGTAACAAGAAAAAAACCAAACAATCCTGTAGAAAAATGGGCAAAGGACATGAACAGATATTTCTCAAAAGAAGACATAATAGGAATGGTCAACAAACATATGAAAAAATGCCTCACATCACTAATCATCAAAGAAATGCAATCAAAGCCCCATGTAATTTCTAGCCAAAGGAGAGGGCCTTGTGTAATTTGTGGCTGTAATAGATGTGTGCACTCCGCAGTGCACCAGCTCAGGCACCTGGTGACTTGCTGCTCACTGAAGTCTCTGACCAGCACGATGGGGATCACCTGGAGCTTGTTACAAGTGCAGAGTCACAGAGCCTAGCCCAGCTGAATCAGAGTCTGAATTAAATGCAAGCTCCAGGTTCCTTGGCACAAATTCCACTTGTTCCCTTTCTTTTCTCCAACCAAGTGCAGAAGCTCCTCTTCTCCATCTCTTGTCATACATTTTTTGATCTTAAAGTTATCCTGGGGAAGGAGACGGGATATTGGAGGGTTTCCTTGAAGGCAACCAGATGGAGCAGTGCTAGTAGCAGACATGGGGAAGCAGGTGAGGGCCGAGAGGTCTTCAGGCAAGAACTGTGCTGCAGGGCACCTTCTCACACCCTCCCAACAGTCTGCTTCCCAGGCAGCCTCCACCCACGCTGCCCCTCTACACAAAGCCCTCTTCTCTCACCACAGCCCCTCAGGCCTACTCAGGAAGTGCCTTTACAGCCCAGAACTTAAATGGAAGAAAGCCCAGGCCTCTCTTCTCTGATGGCTGGGAAGACCAGAAAGACACAAACAAAACCAAAAATGTACAGTCATGCCTGTTTGCTGACTTTTAGGGAGGACAGGAGATCTTTGCAGTCTCTCCAGGGGAAGTCTTTCCCCTGGAAAGCTACCTTTTAATGCCAAGTGGCTCCCAGGGCAGCAAGGGGGAATCAGGATGGTTGGTTTCTCCATCGGAACAGGCTTTATGCCATGCCCTGAAGATCCCTCTCCAATCTTCTTCCCCTCCACTAGGAATTGGTGGGTTTCTTCGTTCTACTTTCTTGCCCAAATAAATGTTTTCTGAGTTTTCTTGGTCAACAATTACCTCATACTACTGCTTCTGTTTCTTTTGAAAGCATTTGCTGAGCATCTGCTATGAACTGAGTCTTCTGAGGGGTGGTGTAGAGACAGAGAGATGGCAGGCAGTTTCTGATTCCAGGAGGGTGTGGGGCTCACAGGAGTGACAGCCACGGCACAGCTGAAACCAGCAGGCTAGGGGACTTGAAGAGGCTGTTGGTGTCCTGCGTGGATCCCCTCGGTGCTTCCTGTATGTGTTCCTGGTATATTTCTGTGAGTGTCTGTCACTCTCCAAGACCTGAAGGCTTTCTCCTGCATCATAAGCAGGATAAGTTGAGAGTTCAGGACACTGACACCCTGGGGAGTACCCTCAGTGATAACCAGTAGGAGTGATAGGGAAACACCTCGGATCCTTCTCCCTACTGTGGGACTGTCCTGTGTCACATCATTTCCCAAAGGTCCCCCTGAGGGTATGGGGCCACAGCTGCCTGAGGCCACACCATCCCTGAATGTGCCCTGTGTCGGCTGCCTTCCCGTCCTGTCTCATACCCGACTCGTCTACAAATGCTGCCTGAGATTGTCTTTCCAATATTCCCCTTGCTCTCAAGGGACACATTATCTCAGGGTCTGCTTCTGAGGAGCTCAGACTAAGACAACAGAGTGTAAAACCAGAAAATCTGAGACAGATCTCAGTTAATTTAGAAAGTTTCTTTTGCCAAGGTTGAGGACGCATCCGTGACACAGCCTCAGGAAGTCCTAAGGACATGTGCCTAAGGTGATCGGGGCATAGCTTAGTTTTATACATTTTAGGGAGACATGAGACATCAATCAATATATGTAAAAAGTACATTGCTTCAGCCTGGAAAGGTGGCACACTTGAAGCAAAGGCAGGAAGACGTGAAGCGGGGAGGGGGCTTTCAGGTCACAGATAGGTGAGACAAATGGTTGCATTCTTTTGAGTTTCTGATTAGCCTTTCCAAAAGCAGACAAATCAGATACGCATCTAGCTCAGGGGAGCAGAGGGGTGACTTTGAGTAGAATGGGAGGCAGGTTGGCCCTAAGCAGTTCCCAGCCTGACTTTTTCCTTAAGCTTAGTGATTTGGGGGCCTCAAGATTTATTTTCCTTTCTCAAGAGACATTAGTGGTGCGTGTGGGTGGGAGACAGAAGCAAAGCTTGTTGGAGTCTGGAAGGCAGGTGAAGGCAGGAGAACATTCTTCAGAAGTGACATTATTGCAAACATTTTTAAGAATTCCTGTTCATAAAGCCATTGTTAAGACTGTGATGAAAGAATGTTTAAGGAATTGATATGAAAGTAAAACAGATATTGGGGAAAAATAGGCTAAAAGAGGCAGCTTTTCTCTGTGCTCATACCCCAGCATCTATCCACAGAGGGAGATTCCCCCTTTGCCCCCAAAGGCCTCTTCGCTAGCCTCCACACCTGACTTAGCTACTCCCCTTGGGAGGAGTCCTCAAGAGCCTGTCTTAGCAACATGGTAGACGTGCAAAGTTTTGCTCAAAGATGAGATTTGTGGGTGAGGAGGAAATTGAAAGTGATTGCATTTTACTGATTTTACTGGTTGACCTAGTGAGAAAAACAGCTGGTGGATGTGCTGTTGGTATAAACCAAAAACTATCTAAGACAGATCTCAATCAATTTAGAGTTTTTTTTTTCCTAGGTTAAGATCCATGGTTTGTGATACAGTCTCAGGAGGTCCTGGGAACCGATTGATTGGGTTACAGTTTGGTTTTATGAATTTTAGGAAGACAGATGTAGGCAAAAACATAAATCAATACATGGAAAGTATACATTGGTTTGACCCAGAAAGACAGGATGTCTTGAAGCCAGGGGATTCTAGGTCATAGATGGATTCAAAGATTTTTTTTTTTGATTGGCAATAGGTTGAAAGGGTTAACCTATGCCTGAAAAGCTTGAAGTCAGCCTTAATACTCAAAGGAATGTAAATTGTCCTACCATAAAGACACATGCATTGTATGTTCATCACAGCACTGCTCACAGTAGTAAAGACATAGAATCAACCCAGAAGCCCATCAGTAGTGACTGGACATATACATTATGAAATACTATACAGTCATAAAAAAAGAACAAGATCATGTCTTTTGCAGCAACATGAATAGAACTGGAGGCCATTATCTTAAGTGAATTAATAGAGAAACAGAAAACCATATATCACATGTTCTCACTTAAAAGTGGGAGCTAAACATTAAGTACACATGAACACAAAGAAGGAAACAAGTAACACTGGAGCCTATTTGAGGGTCGAGGGTGGGAGGAGGGTGAGGATTGAAAAATTTCCTATCTGGTATGATGCTGATAACCTGGGTGACAAAATTTTCTATACACCAAACCCCTGCAACATGAAATTTACCCAGTAACAAACTGGCACATGTACCCTTTGAGCCTAAAATAAAAGTTAGAAAGAAAAAACAAAAATAAAAAATGCTTGAATTTAGATAAAGGAGGTTGTGGAAGCCAAAGTACCTACAATGTAAATGAAGCCTCCAGGTAGCAGGCTTCAGAGACGGTAGATGGTAAAAGATGTCAGGCTGGGCGTGGTGGCTCATGCTTGTAATCCCAGCACTTTGGGAGGCGGAGATGGGTGGATCACTTGAGGCCAGGAGTTCGAGACCAGCCTGTCCAACATGGTGAAATCTGTCTCTACTAAAAATACAAAAATTAGCCAGTTGTGGTGGTGGGCACCTTTAATTCCAGCTACTTGGAAGGAGAATGGCTTGAACTCGGGAGGTGGAAGTTGCAGTGTGCTGAGATAGTGCCACCGCACTCCAGCCTGGGCAACAGAGTGAGACTCCATCTCAAGAAAAAAAATAATAAATAAAGGATGTCAGACTTTCTGGAAAAGACTTAGTAAGGGAAGGAGATTCTCTACAGAATACAAATTTCCCCCACAAAAGAAATCTTTGCAGGGTCATTTCAAAATATGTTAAAGAAACATATTTAGAGAGAAAACACTTTGATTTTCTTCAAAGCAGTATCTGCTGTTTTGAAATGCTCTACTTGAGTCAGGTTGGAATTTGGTGCCTTATTGCTACAAACGGTCTATCTTGTCAGTCTTATGATTTCTGTTCTAATGTTAATGCTGGCCAGTTTTACCTAAACTCCAAAGGAAGTCATGTGTGACCGTTCCTTCCCACTATGGCCTGAACTAGTTTTTTGGGTTTCTTTGGGATTTCCTTAGCCAAGAGGGAGTCCATTCAGTCAGTTGGGGGGCTTAGAATTGTAGTTGTGGTTTTCACTGGTCATGTATCAGGGGTAGGGAGAAAAGCCAACCCTGAGGATCCTGCCTCAGCAACTATAAACTTTGTTTTCTAGGACAGAATCATAGACTCTTAGAATCAAGAAACACAGCTTGCCTACCTTATTATTTTAGCACTGAGGATTACAGGCTAGGCTTGGAAAGACATGCAGGGGTTGACCATAAATAAAGGCAGCAGGTTTTGTGTTTGTAACCATTTCAAAAATGCCATCAAGAGTCCCCTGTGGCCAGCATTCTCGGTAATCCACTTAGTCCTTCAGAGAAGGACCACATCTGCTGCAGGACCGTGTCTGCTGCATTCTCACTGTCTGATGATTTTGGTGGCTCTGGAGAGGGCTGCCTCTCTCGACCCAGCCCAGCTGTCCCACTAACTGCAGCTGACAATTCCCAGAGGCAGGCTGATGGAGGTGTGTGCAAGGGATCCAAGAGGGCCCAGAGAGAGTGACTGAAAACAAGGGAAATGCAGATTTGTCACAGCTGTTGGCATCTGAGAAGAGAACCTTATGGCTTTGGTTGGAGAATATGTATTTTCCAGTTTGATTGAGCTCAGTTTTCTAGGGTTGTAGCCTCCAGTTCTGTTTCATTCTGATATGTTGCTGCCTCATACCCAGAGAGGAGAAAACAAGCCTGGAGAAAATCATGTTTGTCTTTTACTAGTCTTACAGCTTCACTAAAAGATAGCAATGCTGAGGTCACGGGGGGAGCGGCACTGTAATGGAGTCTCTACCATGCCTGACCCGTGGCTACTCCAGTCTCAAAGCATATCTGTTGGGTTTTGAATGCAATGTTGAGAGCTGGTGTGAAATGACACATTTGTCCTAAAATGGGTTGAAAACTATGCATGTTGGTTGGAGGAGGAAGATGGTACTTGCAAGACCAGAAATGTGGTGATTTTTAATGTAATTAAACAGTTTTAGTAGGAATGGCAGCTTGATCCAGCCACTGTTATCCATTTGAACTGGGTCCATCTCTGACCCAGGCTGAGAAATGGTCTGGCAGAACTCCCTGAGGCGGGCACACCTTGTAACATGCACCCTGGTACCTTTGTCCACCTCACCTCAGCCCTCTTCCAGTGAGAGCTGGGGCCATGGCAGACAGTTCCACCCAGGCTCAGGGTCTCCTCTGACAGTCACCAACCTGAAGCTTGTGGTATTTGCCTCTATTTCCAACTCAGCATTTCTCTGATGCTACAGCCCGAAAGTGGGGTTTCAGGAACTATTGCCTCAAGGTGCAGTCCTCAGCAATGAGGGAAAGAAACTGGAAAAAAAGCCCACACTGCCTGTCCTGAGGTGATAATTCTGGGAGCCATTCTCCATGCCTCTCAAGAGGCCCCGGCAGAACCGAGCTGCTTTTGCTCACAGCAGTGACTTGAACAGTGCATCCTTATATTGGTCTATCTTTATTCTTTTGATTACTCTCTCAACTCCCACACTCCTGCTTCCTGAGATCACCTCCCAAACAAAATGTCCATTCCTACTTTCTTTTCTCAGGCGTTGCTTTTGGTGTAATTCCTCATGGCTGAATATTTAATTTTAAACACCTCTGGCAACCAGACTTTCTCTGAATTGAGGGAGTTGACTGTCCCATTTGCCATTCAGAGATACAGCTATCTCTCACTCTGTTTTCATAGTCCCAAAAGAGGTTTTATTTTTTACAGGGCAACGGGTACCAAAGAATTCTGAGAACCTAATCAACTAGCATTTGCCAGGTTTTTGCTAAGTAGTTTGGGGACTACAAAGAAACTTCCATATTACAATACATAAGAAGTAAATGTAATATAAATATAAGACACAAAAATTAGTCAAAAGATGGACATACATGGTATTGGAGTATTGGGGAACCTGCCCTGATAATCACGTAGGTTCTTTTCTGTTTTTCCTAAGCACCGGCCGGCTTGAGAAATAAAGGGACAGAGTACGAAAGAGGGAAATTTTAAAGCTGGGCATCCGGGGGAGACATCACACATTGGTCGGATCCGTGATGCCCCACAAGCCACAAAAACCAGCAAGTTTTTATTAGGGATTTTCAAAAGGGGAGGGAGTGTGCGAATAGGTGTGGGTGACAGACATCAAGTACTTAACAGGGTAATAGAATATCACAAGGCAATTGGAGGCAGGGTGGGATCACAGGACCACAGTACCAAGGTGAAATTAAAATTGCTAATGAAGTTTCGGGCACCATTGTCGTTGATAACATCTTACCAGGAGACAGGGTTTTGAGATCAACTGGTCTGACCAAAATTTATTAGGCAGGAATTTCCTCTTCCTAATAAGCCTGGGAGCACTATGGGAGACTGGAGTTTATTTCATCTCTACAGCCTCGACCATAAGAGACAGGCACACCTGGGGGGACTGTTTATAAGCCTATACCTCCAGGCGCATATTCTCTTTCTCAGAGATGTTCCATGATGAGAAAAAGAATTCAGCGATATTTCTCCCATTTGCTTTTGAAAGAAGAGAAATATGGCTCTGTTCCACCCAGCTCACTGGCGGTCAGAGTTTAAGGTTATCTCTCTTAATCCCTGAACAATTGCTGTTATACTGTTCTTTTTTCAAGGTACCCACATTTCATATTGTTTAAACACACATGCTGTACAATTTGTGCAGTTAATGCAATTATTACAGGGTCCTGAGGTGATATACATCCTCCTCAGCTGACAGGATTAAGAGATTAAAGTAAAGACAGGCATAGGAAATCACAAGAGTATTGATTGGGGAAGTGATAAGTATCCATGAAATCTTCACAATTTATGTTTAGAGATTGCAGTAAAGACAGGCATAAGAAATTACAAAAGTATTAATTTGGGGAACTAATAAGTGTCCATAAAATCTTCACAATCCACGTTCTTCTGCCATGGCTTCAGCTGGTCCCTCCGTTTGGGGTCCCTGACTTCCCACAACATTGACGAAGAGCTGTGGTCCTGCTTGTCTGGCATTTGCTCTCCCTTCTGCTGGTGAAAGTCCTGCAGTTTCCCTTTGTAGAGCCCACCCTGGTCCATGCTTTATTTTGTGGCTAGCTTGGCTGGTTCCACTCCTGTCTCTTGAGGGAATGGCTTGATTCAAGGATGGCCACTTGGTTTATTCCACCCTCCAGGTCACAGTGCTTATTAATTCAGGGATGTCCATGTGGCTCAGATTGGTCCAATAATATTTAGAGCTGGGATTTTTGTTGGCCGTTTTGAATAGCACAGTTATTTTTTAGCTGGAGTCACTGAACTGGTAGAAATTGAACTTTGAAGCTGTTGGTGACATTTTTGCCACCACGATGTGAGTCTATTAAATCCGAAGGCAGCTTAAGGAGAAGCCTGGCAGAGACTGAATCCTGATGGTACTGTGAGAGCACCAGGATCCATTTTCATGAGCTCATAGCTTCAGTTTGCTGTCTGAAGTTGAGTTCGGTAGATTTCTAGCACTTGTAACTGAAAGAATCTGGACTAAAAAATTATTTTGATACAAGGTGATAACAGCTGAGCCCAAACTGGGATTCAAAGCTTTATCATGTCTTTTAAATTGAGGGGTTGGTAATCCTACTTCTTTCCCAGGTGTCAATTTGCATGAGTTGATAGGGAGGGAAAGGGGCCCACAAGGATGATGTTCCAGCATGGGCTCCAGTGGTCAGAAATGTGCTAATCTGTGCTAACTGATGGTGAGAACAATTTGATATCTATTCTCTCTCTAAGCAATACTAAAATAAGGACTCAGCTGGGGGCTTTGGGAGACCAGGGCCACAGCCTAGATGGTTTGGACTCTGATAACAAGGTCCACACAGATGGAGAAATATCTATTTTCCATGTTTGCCTGAAACACAGCATTATTCTGGTAGAGAAGGACTAAAAGGAGCCCAGGAATTTTTGTGGGACATTGGGAAGCAGAGCTCTGGGCAAGGAAGCATGTTCTCATGAAGGCTGAGATGAGCTCCTCAGGTAGCTGCTGGGAGGTTGCATTCAGCCTGGAAACTGGACTGAGAATGTGTGCATCCCAGAACCTTCCAGACATAATAGGCAGACCTGCGGCAGAGAGGCTGAGGAGGGGTGTTGGTGACACAGTGGACTATCACAGTGGGTGACAGTCCATTTTTATGTAAGCTTGCATAAAATGTTTCAGAGAGAAATCATTCATCTCTTTTCCTCTCCAAGTTGTGAACGAATTGAGATATACACATAAGACTGAGAAATATTCAAGGTATCACTTTATTGTTGCTGAAGTTGGTTCGTAGAACATGCTTGGATTTGAGTCTTGCTTATTTTCCACCCAGATACAGGCAGAGCAGCTGGACTGCAGTAGGTCTTTGCTCCTCAATAAACGAAGGAAAGAACATGAATGTGACTTCAGGGCATGCTGGGTTGAAAAGCTCCCAGATGCAGGCTAAGCTGTGATGTGAAGGAATTAGTTAGTGAGTAGAGAAAAGTCCAGAAGATTACTTATGAAAACTTTTGAGAGGTCAAAAGTTTCTATTGCATGGCTCTTGGCAAGAATGTGGCAGAGGAAGAAAATAGCTCTCTTGACAGTGTGTGCTATGAGTTAGCAAAATTTGGGCATTAACATTAATTTGGCCTAATCTGGATGTTTTACTAGTTATTGAGCTGTTATCTCCCAGCTGCAAACCATGTCTTATACTTTGCTTCATGATGCTGTGATTGGAACCTGCAAACCACATTCCTCTTCTGCCATGGGTCTCTCTGTTAGTTCTGCTAATAGAGGATGCTGGATGGAGACTGGAGAGCTGGGCGAGGAAGACAGGACTTGTTTTTTTGTTTTTTCTTGTTCTGCTCACATCACCCAATAATACTTCTTCACCCCAGTGACGGAAGTTGGTTGCTGTGTTCCTGTTTCCAGGTTTTTCTGCAGTGCCAGAACCAGCCTCATCACATTCCCTTGGAGACACTAACACCAGCCTCCTCCTCATGAGGCTGGCTCCCAGCTTGGTGATCTCTCCTCCAAGCTGCAGGCTCTTAGTAAGCACAACTTCCTCCCTCTGCTCCCAGCCTGGGAGTGAAGAGTTTCTCCCTGAAGTTGCTGTCTTCGTGTGCCCTTGCTCTTCCCTCTTGGCTTTTTGTTCAGTCTCCTAGGCCTGTTTAACCAGCTCCCTATGTCAGATTCCTTCTGTTTACAGGACTAGTGTGGTTTCTTTTTTCTTGAGTGAATCTGGCTGATGATGCACAAGCTCAGGGGGCCTGGGACATTCAGTTTACCTGACATGTCCTGTCTGTGATCCTGCCACTGTGAGCCCCAGTTTCAGTAAAATGAGGATATTGGAGGAAAAATGTGTAATGTTGCTTTAAATACTGGCATTTGAGGTCAAATATGTCAAATAAGAGTGACAAAAAATGAAGGTGATCAGTTAAGGTTGTGAGGGTTATATAAAAATTCATATAGGGCAACAGAGAAAATGCCATGGTGAAGGCCTGAATCCTGTAAAGTTGCAGGCAAGGTGAAAAGTTAACCAGCCAGTGTTTCTAAGCTTGCCTTTCTAAATTGCTTACTGCTCAGAAGCCATAGCCCCAAGAGGGTTATGATTTGGGTATATCTCTCTCAAACTTGGCTGCAGGCTTTTCTGATTCATGCAGTGACTCAGCAGGTTAGCAGCAGGAGGTGAGTGCTGTAGAGTTTGCTTTTTCTCTCATCTCTTACCATTCCCCTTCTTTTAGTGTTCTCCATAGCTATGAGTTCCCAAGCCCTTGAAAGTGTGTCTCTCCTCCTGTCTGGTGAAAGGGACTTTAATGGCACACCCCCAAAAGTTTGATATCTGCCCCTATAGTAAGGGGGTCACTGGGAAGTGTAGAGAACAAAACATGCCTGGATAGCTGCTTTAGTGGGGGGAGAAGAGGTGCTGCTGCATGAGGGACATGTGTTCTTCCAGACATTGTTGAGGTGGAAAAAACATGAATGTTTCCTATGGATGAGGATCAGACTTGTCAGATAAATACCACTGTTGATGAGAAAAGACAAACTCTATAAAATATTTGAGGAGGTTTTTACTGAGCCAAATATAAGTGACCATTGCCCAGGATACAGCGTTAAGCTGTTCTGAGAACATGTGGCCAAGGTGATTGGGTTACACCTTGGTTTACTACGTTACAGGGAGACAGAAGTTACAAGCAAAGGCATGAATCAATCCATGTGATATATACATTGGTTCAACCAGGAAGGTGGGACATCTTGTAGCAGGGTGTGGTGGGGAGTGGTTTACAGGTGGATTCAAATATTTTCTAACTGACAATTGGTTGAAAAAGTTAAGCTTTGCCTAGAGAGTTGAAGTTAGCTAAAATAAATGCTTGAGTTAAGGGGAAGATAAAAGCAAGGCTCTTGTTATGTAGATAAAGCCTCTAACTAGCAGACTTCAGAGAAAATAGATGGTAAGTGTTTCTTTTTTTAATGAACCTTAAAACCTGTCAAACTCTTAGTTGCATCTCCTCCTGGATCAGGAAAAGACACATAAAGGGAAGGAGATTCTCTACAGAATGCAAATTTTTCCACAAGTGACAACTTTGCAGGGCCATTTCAAAATACATCAAATACATATGTTTCAGGATAAAATGCTTTGATTTCTTTTAGGACCTGTTATCTGTCATGTGATGCTATACCAGAGCCAGTTGAAACTTGCTGTCCTATTGCTACAAAGAGTCTGTTTTGTCAGTGTTAAGATTTCTGTTTTAATGTTAATGCTGGTCAGTTGGAACTAAACTCCAAAGAGAGGTGGTACAATGAGGCATGTCTGACTTCCCTTCTCAACAAGGCCTTTCCTAGTTTTTCAGGCTTTTTTGGAATCCCCTTGGCCAAGAGAGGGTCTGTACAGTCAGTAAGGCGGGCTTAGAATGTTATTTTTGTTTCACACTTTTTTTTATCATTATCTCTTGTCTTCTCATCTCCTTCTTTGACTCAGGTAGAGCTTGAAAATTTAATAAGCAATTTGCAGAGAAAGAAGAAACACTAGAAAATGAAATGGAGAAAGAACATATTCTTCACCTTTTTTGACTCCCTTTGACCCATCCTTGCAAGTAGCTAGTATGCAATTTTAGGCTTTGCTATGGAAGGGAAAAAATATTTAGTGCTAAGTAACTTTGGAGCTTTGATTATTACTTGGGACTGGGCAGTTTTACCTAATGAAATTTGACTTAGTTTTTTATTTATTTATTTATTTATTTATTTTTTATTATACTTTAAGTTTTAGGGTACATGGGCACAATGTGCAGGTTAGTTACATATGTATACATGTGCCATGCTGGTGCGCTGCACCCATTAACTAGTCATCTAGCATTAGGTATATCTCCCATTGATATCCCTCCCCCATCCCCACCCCACAACAGTCCACAGAGTGTGATGTTCCCCTTCCTGTGTCCATGTGTTCTCATTGTTCAATTCCCAGCTATGATTGAGAATATGCGGTGTTTGGTTTTTAGTTTTACAATAGTTTACTGAGAATGATGAATTCCAATTTCATCCATGTCCCTACAAAGGACATGAACTCATCATTTTTTATGGCTGCATAGTATTCCATGGTGTATATGTGCCACATTTTCTTAATCCAGTCTATCATTGTTGGACATTTGGGTTGGTTCCAAGTCTTTGCTATTGTGAATAATGCCGCAATAAACATATGTGTGCATGTGTCTTTATAGCAGCATGATTTATAGTCCTTTGGGTATATACCCAGTAATAGGATGGCTGGGTCAAATGGTATTTCTAGTTCTAGATCCCTGAGGAATCGCCACACTGACTTCCACAATGGTTGAACTAGTTTACCGTCCCACCAACAGTGTAAAAGTGTTCCTATTTCTCCACATCCTCTGCAGCACCTGTTGTTTCCTGACTTTTTAATGATCGCCATTCTAACTGGTGTGAGATGGTATCTCATTGTGGTTTTGATTTGTATTTCTCTGATGGCCAGTGATGGTGAGCATTTTTTCATGTGTTTTTTGGCTGCATAAATGTCTTCTTTTGAGAAGGGTCTGTTCATGTCCTTCACCCACTTTTTGATGGGGTTGTTTGTTTTTTTCTTGTAAATTTGTTTGAGTTCATTGTAGATTCTGGATATTAGCCCTTTGTCAGATGAGTAGGTTGCGAAAATTTTCTCCCGTTTTGTAGGTTGCCTGTTCACTCTGATGGTAGTTTCTTTTGCTGTGCAGAAGCTCTTTAGTTTAATTAGATCTTATTTGTCAATTTTGGCTTTTGTTGCCATTGCTTTTGGTGTTTTAGACATGAAGTCCTTGCCCACGCCTATGTCCTGAATGGTAATGCCTAGGTTTTCTTCCAGGGTTTTTATGGTTTTAGGTCTAACGTTTAAGTCTTTAATCCATCTTGAATTGATTTTTGTATAAGGTGTAAGAAAGGGATCCAGTTTCAGCTTTCTACATATGGCTAGCCAGTTTTCCCAGCACCATTTATTAAATAGGAAATCCTTTCCCCATTGCTTGTTTTTCTCAGGTTTGTCAAAGATCAGATAGTTGTAGATATGCAGCATTATTTCTGAGGGCTCTGTTCTGTTCCATTGATCTATATCTCTATTTTGGTACCAGTACCATGCTGTTTTGGTTACTGTAGCCTTGCAGTAGAGTTTGAAGTCAGGTAGCCTGATGCCTCCAGCTTTGCTCTTTTGACTTAGGATTGACTTGGCGATATGTGCTCTTTTTTGGTTCCATATGAACTTTAAAGTAGTTTTTTCCAATTCTGTGAAGAAAGTAATTGGTAGCTTGATGGGGATGGCATTGAATCTGTAAATTACCTTTGGCAGTATGGCCATTTTCACGATATTGATTCTTCCTACCCATGAGCAGGGAATGTTCTTCCATTTGTTTGTATCCTCTTTTATTTCCTTGAGCATTGGTTTGTAGTTCTCCTTGAAGAGGTCTTTCACATCCCTTGTAAGTTGGATTCCTAGGTATTTTATTCTCTTTGAAGCGATTGTGAATGGGAGTTCACTCATGATTTGGCTCTCTGTTTGTCTGTTGTTGGTGTATAAGAATGCCTGTGATTTTTGTACATTGATTTTGTATCCTGAGACTTTGCTGAAGTTGCTTATCAGCTTAAGGAGATTTTGGGCTGAGACAATGGGGTTTTCTAGATATACAATCATGTCGTCTGCAAACAAGGACAATTTGACTTCCTCTTTTCCTAATTGAATACCTTTTATTTCCTTCTCCTGCCTAATTGCCCTGGCCAGAACTTCCAACACTATGTTGAATAGGAGTGGTGAGACAGGGCATCCCTGTCTTGTGCCAGTTTTCAAAGAGAATACTTCCAGTTTTTGCCCATTCAGTATGATATTGGCTGTGGGTTTATCATAGATAGCTCTTATTATTTTGAGATACGTCCCATCAATGCCTAATTTATTGAGAGTTTTTAGCATGAAGGGTTGTTGGATTTTGTCAAAGGCCTTTTCTGCATCTATTGAGATAATCATGTGGTTTTTGTCTTTGGTTCTGTTTATATGCTGGATTACATTTATTGATTTGTGTATATTGAACCAGCCTTGCATCCCAGGGGTGAAGCCCACTTGATCATGGTGGATAAGCTTTTTGATGTGCTACTGGATTGGGTTTGCCAGTATTTTATTGAGGATTTTTGCATCAGTGTTCATCAAGGATATTGGTCTAAAATTCTCTTTTTTGGTTGTGTCTCTGCCCGGCTTTGGTATCAGGATGATGCTGGCCCCATAAAATGAGTTAGGGAGGATTCCCTCTTTTCCTATTGATTGAAATAGTTTCAGAAGGAATGGTACCAATTCCTCCTTGTACCTCTGGTAGAATTCGGCTGTGAATCCATCTGGTCCTGGACTCTTTTTAGTTGGTAAGCTACTGATTATTGCCACAACTTCAGCTCCTGTTATTGGTCTATTCAGAGATTCAACTTCTTCCTGGTTTAGTCTTGGGAGAGTGTATGTGTCGAGGAATTTATCCATTTCTTCTAGATTTTCTAGTTTATTTGCATAGAGTTGTTTGTAGTATTCTCTGATGGTAGTGTGTATTTCTGTGGGATCGGTGGTGATATCCCCTTTATCATTTTTTATTACGTCTATTTGATTCTTCTCTCTCTTTTTCTTTATTAGTCTTACTAGTGGTCTATCAATTTTGTTGATCCTTTCAAAAAACCAGCTCCTGGATTCGTTAATTTTTTGAAGGGTTTTTTGTGTCTCTATTTCCTTCAGTTCTGCTCTGATTTTAGTTATTTCTTGCCTTCTACTAGCCTTTGAATGTGTTTGCTCTTGCTTTTGTAGTTCTTTTAATTGTGATGTTAGGGTGTCAATTTTGGATCTTTCCTGCTTTCTCTTGTGGGCATTTAGTGGTATAAATTTCCCTCTACACAATGCTTTGAATGCGTCCCAGAGATTCTGGTACGTTGTGTCTTTGTTCTCGTTGGTTTCAAAGAACATCTTTATTTCTGCCTTCATTTCATTATGTACCCAGTAGTCATTCAGGAGCAGGTTGTTCAGTTTCCATGTAGTTGAGTGGTTTTGAGTGAGATTCTTAATCCTGAGTTCCAGTTTGATTGCACTGTGGTCTGAGAGATAGTTTGTTATAACTTCTGTTCTTTTACATTTGCTGAGGAGAGCTTTACTTCCAAGTATGTGGTTGATTTTGGAATAGGTGTGGTGTGGTGCTGAAAAAAATGTATATTCTGTTGATTTGGGGTGGAGAGTTCTGTAGATGTCTATTAGGTCTGCTTGGTGCAGAGCTGAGTTCAATTCCTGGGTATCCTTGTTGTCTTTCTGTCTTGTTGATCTGTCTAATGTTGACAGTGGTTGTAGTTCTCCTTGAAGTCTCCCATTATTAATCTGTGGGAGTCTAAGTCTCTTTGTAGGTCACTCAGGACTTGCTTTATGAATCTGGGTGCTCCTGTATTGGCTGCATATATATTTAGGATAGTTAGCTCTTCTTGTTGAATTGATCCCTTTACCATTAAGTAATGGCCTTTGTTTCTTTTGATCTTTGTTGGTTTAAAGTCTGTTTTATCCGAGACTAGGATTGCAACCCCTGCCTTTTTTTGTTTTCCATTTGCTTGGTAGATCTTCCTCCATCCCTTTATTTTGAGCCTATGTGTGTCTCTGCACATGAGATGGGTTTCCTGAGTACAGCACACTGAGGGGTCTTGACTCTTTATCCAATTTCCCAGTCTGTGTCTTTTAATTGGAGCATTTAGTCCATTTACATTTAAAGTTAATATTGTTATGTGTGAATTAGATCCTGTCATTATGATGTTAACTGGTTATTTTGCTTGTTAGTTGATGCAGTTTCTTCCTAGTCTCGATGGTCTTTACATTTTGGCATGATTTTGCAGTGGCTGGTACTGGTTGTTCCTTTCTGTGTTTAGTGCTTCCTTCAGGAGCTCTTTTAGGGCAGGCCTGGTGGTGACAAAATCTCTCAGCATTTGCTTGTCTGTAAAGTATTTTATTTCTCCTTCACTTATGAAGCTTAGTTTGGCTGGATATGAAATTCTGGGTTGAAAATTCTTTTCTTTAAGAATGTTGAATATTGGCCCCCACTCTCTTCTGGCTTGTAGAGTTTCTGCTGAGAGATCTGCTGTTAGTCTGATGGGCTTCCCTTTGAGGGTAACCCAACCCAACCTTTCTCTCTGGCTGCCCTTAACATTTTTTCCTTCATTTGCAATTTGGTGAATCTGACAATTATGTGTCTTGGAGTTGCTCTTCTCCAGGAGTATCTTTGTGGCATTCTCTGTATTTCCTGAATGTGAATGTTGGCCTGCCTTGCTAGATTGGGGAAGTTCTCCTGGATAATATCCTGCAGAGTGTTTTCCAACTTGGTTCCATTCTCCCCGTCACTTTCAGGTACACCGGTCAGACGTAGATTTGGTCTTTTCACATAGTCCCATATTTTTTGGAGGCTTTGCTTGTTTCTTTTTATTCTTTTTTCTCTAAACTTCCCTTCTTGTTTCATTTCATTCATTTCATCTTCCATCGCTGATACCTTTTCTTCCAGTTGATCGCATCGGCTCCTGAGGCTTCTGCATTCTTCACGTAGTTCTCGAGCCTTAGTTTTCAGCTCCATCAGCTCCTTTAAGCACTTCTCTGTATTGATTATTCTAGTTGTTCATTCTTCTAAATTTTTTTCAAAGTTATCAACTTCTTTGCCTTTGGTTTGAATTTCCTCCCGTAGCTCAGAGTAATTTGATCATCTGAAGCCTTCTTCTCCCAGCTCGTCAAAGTCATTCTCCGTCCAGCTTTGTTCTGTTGCTGGTGAGGAACTGCGTTCCTTTGGAGGAGGAGAGGCGCTCTGCTTTTTAGAGTTTCCAGTTTTTCTGCTCTGTTTTTTCCCCATCTTTGTGGTCTTATCTACTTTCCGTCTTTGATGACGGTGATGTACAGATGGGTTATTGGTGTGGATATCCTTTCTGTTTGTTAGTTTTCCTTCTAACAGACAAGACCCTCAGCTGCAGGTCTGTTGGAGTACCTGGCCGTGTGAGGTGTCAGTCTGCCCCTGCTGGGGCGTGCCTCCCAGTTAGGCTGCTCGGGGGTCAGGGGTCAGGGACCCACTTGAGGAGGCAGTCTGCCCGTTCTCAGATCTCCAGCTGTGTGCTGGGAGAATCACTGCTCTCTTCACAGCTGTCAGACAGGGACATTTAAGTCTGCAGAGGTTACTGCTGTGTTTTTGTTTGCCTGTGCCCTGCTCCCAGAGGTGGAGCCTACAGAGGCAGGCAGGCCTCCTTGAGCTGTGGTGGGCTCCACC
This sequence comes from Pan troglodytes, assembly GCF_028858775.2. Classification (NCBI taxonomy): domain Eukaryota; kingdom Metazoa; phylum Chordata; class Mammalia; order Primates; family Hominidae; genus Pan; species Pan troglodytes. The sequence goes on along the minus strand of NC_072418.2, from coordinate 31,282,110 downwards.
CAGTTTGAGCTTCTCGGCTGCTTTGTTTACCTAATCAAGCCTGGGAAATGGCAGGCGCCCCTCCCCCAGATCACTGCCGCCTTGCAGTTTGATCTCAGACTGCTGTGCTAGCAATCAGCGAGACTCCGTGGTCATAGGACCCTCTGAGCCATGTGCGGGATATAATCTCCTGGTGTGCCATTTTTTAAGCCGGTCGGAAAAGCTCAGTATTCAGGTGGGAGTGACCCGATTTTCCAGGTGCCCTCTGTCACCACTTTCTTTGCCTAGGAAAGGGAACTCCCTGACCCCTTGCGCTTCCCAAGTGAGGCAATCCCTCACCCTGCTTTGGCTTGTGCACGGTGCATGCACCCACTGACCTGTGCCCACTGTCTGGCACTCCCTAGTGAGATGAACCCGGTACCTCAGATGGAAATGCAGAAATCACCCATCTTCTGTGTCACTCACACTGGGACCTGTAGACTGGAGCTGTTCCTATTTGGCCATCTTGGCTCCTCCCTCCAAATTTGACTTAGTTTTTAACTCAAACTGCCCATAGTTTTTTTGTTTTTTGTTTTCCCCTAAGAATGAACAGAAAAGTCACTGCCTAGGGTTTTATGTGGAAGCAGGAAAGTATCTTCACTGATTATAAATAAATGAACTATATAAGTCTGGGACCAGCAGGCAGGAAGTGGTTAACACATGCACACTAGGTAATTGAAGAGGGTTTAAGGAAAGAACTATTTACAAAAGCGTGAGTAGGCTTAAATAAAATTAACAAGAGATGGCATAGAACCCCTGAGCTAGCAACAGTGAGGAACACTGCTGTCCTGAGGCCTAAGGGGCAGGGGAAAGGGTGGTTACAATGTACAGCCTGGTGGATTCTTCTTGCCCACTGCCCAGAGAAAAACAATACACTGAGACAGTAGGTGTTACAGCAGGGAAAGAGTTTAATAATTGCAAGAGAGCCAAGCAAGGAGGACAGGAGAAATCTCTCAAATCTACCTTCCTGAGAACTTAGAGGCTGGGATTATTAAGGTAGTTTGGTGGGCAGGGGTCTAGGGAATTAGAGCTGCTGATTGGCTAGGGATGAACTCATAGGGGTGTAGAGTATTGATTGTCTTGCACTAATCCAGTTTCTGGGTCGGGCTGGGGTGTCAGCCTGTTGAATCAATTTCTTGGAATGGGCCCTTGGTCCAGTCAGTGCCATTTGGTACAGTGGTTGACAAGTCTGAAAAATATTTCGAAGAACAGTCATAGGTTTTACAATAATGATCGTTGACTACAGTAAGAAATTCTTCTTCAAAGGTTTAGCTTGTTTAAGTTTTCTTGTCCTTTGTTCCCTGATTTCAAGGCCAGACTTCCTTACTCTCTATATTCCCCCAGCCCTGGTAAACAATATTCCTGCCAGTCCTTATCTATAGAGCCCACATTCCACATCTGCTACCCACTCTGTGAATTACCCCTCCCAGTGCAATGACTTCTCCCACTGAAACTGATCTTCTTGTCTTCCCACTGCTGGTGTAACTACATTTCTGCATTTTTCAAGTTAACCAACCAGGTTCAGCTTCGACTGTGTGGTACAACTCTAGCCAATGGAGGCAGACACAGTAACAGTGACAAGCAGTGTTAAGAGATAATAAAAACCCCTGCTCTGTTTTGTTCTTTGTGCTCTTGCCATTGCTCCACATGGGAGAAGCACCCTTCTGCAGAAGAAAATTTGCCTTGCTGAGAGATCCTTTGTCTCAGTGCTGGTTCTTCTTTGTGGCACTAAGCATTTGTTTTCAACAATGATGCTATCTATAAGAGCAATTAGGAGAAGTTATAGCCCTTGTGACCACTGGCTACATGGCTTCTGGGCAGTAAGCAATTATGGGATGAGCTTAGAAACAATGGCTGGTTAACTTTTAACTATGCCTGCCACTTTTACTCTATGGTCCTATGTTAATTGTTACATAGGTGGTTTCAGCCAAATACCTGATAACATTAACTGAGCACTAACAAATCAAAATGGCTTGTGGAGTTGGTTTTGGAAAATGCTTTCAAATTAAATTTCACCAGAGTTAGAATAATTTTGACCAAAGCATTTTTACTTATAAACATGGGGTCAAAGTGTTCTTTTGTTGAATCCAGTAGATCAAAGTCTTGCAATGCCCAAGATAAATGAAAAAGAGAAAAGAACTCAACCCATTTTCCAGACACCACATTCACTGGTATAAAACGTATGGTTGGCTGGCCATAGCAGCCAGGTACCCACCAATGTTCAGGTCTCTGATAGAGTACATAGAACTTAGGCAGAACAGATTTTAGGATCAGGCTTCTAAGCCTAGAATTTTTACACCCAAAATATTTTTATTAATGCCAGGCACTGTTCCATGCACCTAATATAGCAAAGAATAAAATAATGTTCCTTCCCTCCTAGAACTTACATTACAGTTGGTGTGGATGGGTGGTGTAGACAATCACCCTATTATGAGTTGGGTGGTGAAAAGAGAGAAAAAGAAAACAGTATTGGAGATAGAAAATAATGGGGGTGCTATTCAGATGATATGGGTCAGGAAGGCCTCTCACATAGAGTTACATTGAAGCAAACACCTGGATGAAGGTGGGGAGTGCATTAGTCTGTTTTCACACTGTTATAAGGAACTACCTGAGACAGTAATTCATGAAGAGAAAAAGTCTAATTGACTCACTGTTCTACATGGCTAAGGAGGCCTCAGGAAACTTACAATCATGGAGGAAGGTGAAGGGGAAGCAAAGACCTTCCTCTCATGGTGGCAAGAGAGAAAGAGTAAGTGGGGAACTGCCAAACACTTTTAAACCATCAGATCTTGTTAGAACTCCCTCATTATCACAAGAACAGCATGGGGGAAATGGCCCCCATGATCCAATCACCTTCTACCAGGTCCCTCCCTCAACATGTGAGGATTACAATTCAAAATGAGATCTGGGTGGGAACACAGAGCCAACCCATATGAGGGAGTAAGCTGTGGGGCTCTCTGAAAAAAGAGAGTTTCCACAGAGGGAACAACAGGAGCAAAAGCCCCACTGCCTGAGCTTACCTGGAGTATGGAAACCACAGGGAAGCCAGCAGGGCTAGCTATAGGACATGGGGTGAAAACGGGGCCTCAGGGGTGTGGGGTGAGGGCCAATCATGCGGCACATTGTGGACATTAGAGGGCCTTGGTCTGTGCCAGGTTTCCCTGCTAACTCCTCCTGAGCTCCTCCTTCACCCTAAGTTTCCTTGTTTGTGCAGAGGGAATAATCGTCTCGAACCTGCCTTTGTCACAGAGTGGCTGGGAAGTTTGGGGGTCCCAGACCCAGCCTCAGCCTTCACTCCTAGTCTTTGAAATGACTTTGGAAAGAAATTCGGGAAAACTGAAAATAATTTCTTTTCTGCTTTTCTCTTCCAATGGCTGTTCTCTGGTCCATGTTCCCTCTCCCTTGCTCAGAAGATGTGCAATTGGCTGGCCAGAGAGGCCCCCTGGATGCCAGCCCAGCCTGAAGAACAATGCCTGTCTCCTCCCATCTCTACCTGCTTCTGTTTTCCAAGGACATTTTAAACAAACAAACAAACAAACACACACACACACACATTATATAACTATAAAATTATCTATTACATATAATTGAATTATGTGATTACAGTTATGAATAAATATAAATTATAGTTATGAAAAATATAAATTAATTTTTAATGTATTTATGTATATAACTTTGTGTATATATAATAAAGAACAACATATGGAGTGTTCACCATATCAGGTACCGTGTGACTGCTTTGAGACATTTCTTTATTGAATTCTAACAAAAACAATCAGTGAGGCAGAAGTTACAGTAATTTTGATTTGATAGGTAAAAATATTACATCTCAGGGAAGCCGAGAAACTCATCTCAGTCCCTGAACCAGACGCAGGGGCTCTGATGCAGACCCACTGGGCGTGCCTACCTCTGAACTGCCTTTTTGGGGAGTCTCGGCTCTACCTCGGGTCCTGCACTGCAACCTGGGAATATGCTTGTGCATGTCAGTAAACCTACTGATATTATTACCACTCTTGTGATGCTGTGGTCAAGACCAAAGCTAGGCAAGGTTGAATTCAAGGCAGTGCTGCTCTATAACAAATTCATAAACTTGAGCATGACCTGTGGTTTCTACCAAGCTTGATTTATATTTAAGTTTTGTTTGGCTAATTGGCTCCAAAAAAAAAAAACCTTGTGATTTATCTTTTTTTATTGCTACACATTTTTCCATAGCATGGTATAAAGATGCCATCAAGTACATTTTCAGAATGGTAATACATTTATGAATGGTGGAATTTTGATGGTATAATTGAGGCTGAACTAAAATAATATGGATCAAGGGAGAAATTTGGAGAAGAATATTCAGAAATGGAAATTTCTGTGCAGCTGAGCATTAATGGCATCTAATGTTCAACAAGTTAAATGCCGGCTCTTCAAGGGTACTTTACATGTCTCTAGAACGCTGGAAATATCTGTGTGCTACTGGTCCTTTCTCCAATGGCTAACTAGACATTTGCTCATTCTGACCTTGAATATTGTTCATGAAAATGCAATTGAAAAGTACATTTAGAGATGATTCTTGAAAGCTTTTCATAAGGGCCATTTAAAGGAATAAAAGTGATTTTATGAATTCTCAATTTCACACTCTCAGCTAAATGGAGAGCAAAATTCAGAGATAGCCCTCAGGAGTGGAGAAAGCAAAGTGTGCCCTTCATGGCTCCCCTCTCTCCCATTGTCCTGACCCCTGTCCTGGGGGTTCCCTCATGCACTGCTCTGGCTGTCTTCCCCTTCACTCCCTTCAAAAACATACTGCCCTCTGCCCCATCTCTGCTAGGGCCATTTCTAGCATGTTCCTAAGATTATGCTAGTTATTAGCTCTCTTTTCACACAGAATTTAGAATCTATTAATTATGTATCTATTTTGAGTCCCACAGTACTCCAGCCATGGTTTGAAGGACAGAAGTAAAAGTATCTGGAATGATTGGGAAGAGAGGGAATGAGACAAAAGGGTGGTCATCTGCTGACTATGAAGTTACCCAGTGTATTAGTGCATTTTGTGTTGCTAAACAAATACTTGAGACTGGGTAATTTATAAAGAAAGGAGGTTTATTTGGCTCATGGTTCTGCAAACTGTACAATAATCATGGCACCAGCATCTGCTCAGCTTCTGGTGAGGGTGCAGGAAGCTTTTACTCATGGCAGAAGGTGGAGGAGGAACAGGCATGTCACATGGTGAGAGAGGCAGCAAGAGAGCTGGAGGAGGTGCCAGGCTCCTCTAAGAAATCAGCTGTTTCATGAACACATAGAGTGAGAACTCACTCATTACTTTAGGGAGGGCACCAAGCCACTCATGAAAGATCCAGGCCCCACCTCCAACATTGGAGGTCACATTTCAACCAGAGATTTAGAGCAAACCCATATCCATGCTACAACAACCAGACTTTGGACTTCTGGAGCCATGAGGCATTATCACAGCCTGATGAGAGAGAGAGACGAGAGTTCCTCCCATGAAAAGTAGGTGTTCTGCCATGAAAAGTAGGTGTCAGGGAGGAGACTCATACTTGGCCTGGTTGGAGCAGTTGGGCCCGGATGCTAGATGCTGAGGCGTGGGGAGCTCGCACTGGTCATGGTGGCTGGGGTGAGCTGTCTCTGGCAATGTGGATGCAGGCACTGGAGAAGATCCTGAGGCGTGTCTGGGCTCTGCTTCCGCTGGCCATTGGCAACCTAAGCACATGTCATTAAACCCTGAGACCCCGAGCCAACACAGGGGCTTAGACATGTGGGGCAGCCCGGCAGAAACTTGCTGTCAGCAGGGACAGCTGACGTGGGTAGAATGAGGACGTGGAGCCAACAACGTCTATTCTGAAGCACACGGGAGGTCACACAGGGAGGATGACTCAGAGCAAGTGGAGCACATCTGCAGTTGAATGGATGAAGGGAATGCAGGGCATAGAAACAGTCGAATATTATCCAGCCAAGATAGAATGAAACTCTGTCATTTGCAACAACATAGATGGAATTGGGGGATATTCTGTTAAATAAAATAAGCCAGAAACAGAAAGGAAAATATCATAGGTTCTCACCATTTGAAGGAGCTGAGGAAAAAATTGCACTTATGAAGACAGAGAGTGAAATGATGGTTGCCAGAGGCTGGGAGGTGGGGGAAGGATAAAGAGGGGAAGGTTAGGCCGGGCGCGATGACTCGTGCATGTAATCACAGCACTTTGGGAGATGAGGTGGGAGGATCATTTGAGACCAGCCTGACCAACATGGTGAAACCATATCTTTACTAAAAATAGTAAAAATTAGCTGGGCGTGGTGGTGAACACCTGTAATCTCAGCTACCCAGGAGGATGAGGTAGGAGAATCGCTTGAACCTGGGAGGCAGAGTTTGCAGTGAGCCGAGATCATGACACTGCACTCCAGCCTGGGCGACAGAGTGAGACTGTCTCAAAAACAAACAAACAAAAAACAACAAAAAAGGGAAGGTTAATGGATTCAAAAATACAGTTAAAGAGAATGTACAAGATTCAATATTCAGTAGCACAACAGGGTGACTATAGTTAGCAATAATTTATCGCATATTTTAAAATAACTAGAACAGTGGAATTGGAGTGTTCCTAACACAAAGAAATGATAAAGGCTTGAGGTGGTGTTTGCTCCGATTGCTCTAAGTTGATCATTACACAATGTGTGCCTGTATCAAAACATCACGTGTACTTTATAAACATATGCTACTATTATGTACCCATAATAATTAAAAATAAATTTAATAAAGATTACACTGATCCTCTCAAAAACAAAAGAAGAAAAAGAAGAAGTAGAATGCAGAATGCAAGAGAGAGGAATGAAGTCATAATTTTCAGCACAGGGATGAATGGGGACTCATGGCGTCTACTGACTTCTAAATTAGTCTATTGACTTTTAAATTAGTGCCGTTTTATTTTATAGTCACAGAGGATACCACATTTTCATTTTTTACCACATTTTCTTTATCCCATTCAACACTGGTGGACACCCAACTTGATTCCATGTCTTTGTTATTGTGAATAGTGCTGCAATGAACATATGAGTGTATGTGTCTTTTTGGTAGAATAATTTAGTTTCCTTCGGGTAGATACCCAGTAATGGGATTGCTGGGTCCAATGGTTGTTCCATTTTTACTTCTTCGAGGAATCTCCAAACTGCTTTCCACAGTGACTGAACTAATTTACGTCCCCACAATGGTATATAAGTGTTCCCTTTTCTCTGCAGCTTCACCAGCATCTGTTGTTTTTTTGACTTTTTAATAATAGCCATTCTGACTGAACATCAACATTTATAAAGACTGGCACATCAGAGGCTCAGCCAGGCTCCAAATGTAATTTCTGGCATCAAAAAAGAAGTACTGATGGAAATAATCTGTAGTGTGAATGATCAGTATCCACATCTGATGCATGTTATTAGAGCCTTGTATCCCTCCCCACGTGAAGGCCTTCAAGAATCCACACTGTGGTCTCCTCTTTCCTGGCCGATTTCCTCCATTTACTGTTGCACTTCAAGGGTTAATAGCTGCAGATGGGAGAAGCTGAAATACTTACAGCTTATCCCACTGTATACCTACAAGGTTTGTCCTGGGATTATAGGAACCCTTGCCCTCAGCCTTAGTGACTAAGGCAGGGCCTCCATGGCTTTCCAGGTTGTGCATGTCAGCCGCACACAGACCCATGTCTGCAGGGGCGGGGTCATCTACTTATAGAGCAGGTGCAAGTTTCAGAGCCAAGACATAGGCAGGTGTTCATCCAGAGCTCTAGAGCCTGCTCCCTGGTGACCCCGAGCTATACAAGGCTGACTGATGTGTAGGGCTGGCCAGATTACTGGTATGATAGGGGATTTGCACAGAAATGACAGTGGGGGTTGCTGATATTGGCAGAGTACCTCCTGGGCAATGGGAGGAGGGAGGCTGCCTCTTCCAGCCAGGGAAGGGGAGGGAAGGACGGGACCAACTGTACTTTCAGGAAAACAGGGTGGAGGTTTCATTAAGAGCAGAAGAGAAATCACCAACTCCCTCACCAGATAATGGTTTTGACATTTGTTTTGAATTTGCCCAACTGACTTGCCCTTGTGACTGAAGCCAAGAATCACAGACTCTTGCAAGTGAGCAGAACTAGCAAAGCAAATCACAAAAAATTTGTTTAGCATTTCCTCTGTGATTCCCCCTGATCCCGACAACTCTCCTGGAGTACTCCCCATACACTGCAGGAGGCTTATCTCCTTGTAAAGTAGCCCCTAGAGGGAAGCTGTGCTTTTTAGGAAACACTTCCTATGCTGGGCTGAGACCCTGCTCTAGAGCCAGATTTACTCTCTGAAATGGTGTAATGTTTCAGCACAGAGGCTTAGCCAGAGAGCTGTGACACAGGAGGCTTTGAAGAGGGCAGCAGGGGAGGGGGCTGCTCTCTTCCTTGTTTCAGACTCTGGGATTTAACCCATAAAATCACTCCCTAAAGCTCATTTTGGTTTTGGTTCATGGCAACAGATTTCCCAGATGAGGAATGAGCTCTAAACCATTGGCTTTTCTCTAATTATATATCAGAGGTCTGTCCTCCATGGGCTTCTCTAAATCTCCTGTGTTTTCTGCACTGAGGAATCCTCTGGTTGCAGATGCTAGGTGCAGCAGAGTGGCATTCCTGTGACTTAGAGCTGTTGCAGTCAGATTCCACGGTGGGGAATGGTGGTGCTGGACCCCTAGGGACTTGAGCGCAGTCACCATGCCCTCTCATCTCTACTCCTCTCTGCATCTCGACTTCGTTGTTTTAAGTTGTTCATTTTTGCTTTCATGGAGGAAAACATGGTTGCCACCCTTACCTTGCAAGAATCTCTTTCCATGGCTTTATTTTCAAAAGTTCCAGGGAAAAACCTTAATAGACATGGCTTAAGTTACGTGTTCACTGCAAAGCAATTGCCTTTAGCCAGGCAGTGTGATCCTGCTGTTGCGATTTGTATCATTATGGTTTCCTGTTTTTGTTTTTTTTTTTTACAAACAGGAAACCATAATGATATAAATCACATAACTCTTAAGAGGGTAAGAGGGTCTTACCCTCTTAAGAGTGACCATAAGCCAAGAGAGCCATCTGTAGGAGCACTCTGACCAGGGGGATGTTGGGTCTGGGTGTGTCTGTCAGATGAGACACACTGAGGAGGTGAAACCAAAATTCCTGAAACAGAAGGAATTCATTACTTATAAGTCACAGAATGGTTAGAGGTGTTGCTGAGAGGACAGCAGGAGGTCTGGAGGAGGCAGGAAGCTCAGACAGCAGGGAAGAGAGAGGCCTGAGGCCTGTGAGACTCTGCCTTCGTTAAATTCCTGGGAGTTTTTCAGACTCTCCTGCAGGGAAGCTGCAGGTTGGCTCCTTTAAAGAAATCATGCATGAAGGGGAGCTCATTTCCATGACTCTGGTGTTGATCATTGGTTTTCTCATGGTCAGTAGCTGTGGGTGTGTTGGATTTTGGGTCAGTGGGATGAGGAAAAAGTGGGCTATGCTGCAAACAACCCCATGGGTAGGGGAAGTTTTAATTAGGCCCAAAGTGACACATGGTACAACCGGGTTTCAAATAACTTTTATTAGGACTAAAAATGGATACCAAGACAGCAACTACATTAAACAAATGAATGACACCCGCTCTGCCTTGAGCCTCCTTATTGTAGCTGGGAAGGAACAGTTCTCCAGAAAAGTAGAGGCGCTTCACTCTGGACCCAGCAAATAGCATATGCCTGCTGCAAAACCCCGAAGGGGCAATCACTGGGAGGCTCCAATGTCTACTTCATAAAATTCCTTCAGCTTCTCATGCTGCAACTGTCTACGAAAAGGGAGCCGTAAGGAAAACAGTCTCAAAGACTGTGGATGTGCCAACAACCTCTAATTACTGCAAAAAAGGACACAGTCCCTCCACAAATGCCAGTCACTCCTTACTTCATCTAAATACAGCATGCTTAGTAGAACTAAGCTCTGTAAATCACATCTAGGAATCAGAAAAGAAACCTAGGAAAATAGGCATCGCTAAACCAGTGAATTGGAGCTTATACTTTTTCTATGACTAATAATGCTTATTTTATATGATGCTTAAGAAGCTAGATAATTCTTCAGCACATGTGAATATGCTGGGCTCTGTGTTAGGCACCAGGTGCAGAGAGGACAATAAAATGGACCTGGAATTTTAGTTTAGTGGAGGAGACTGGGTAGTAAGGCATCAATGTTCATAGATAATCATAAGCATTGTGGTGCTTTGGGGAGGTAAAACTGTTATCTGCCTCCCAAACACATACAAATAAAGATAGGGACCAGGTGCAGTGGTTAAAGCCTGTAATCTCATCACTTTAGGTGGCCAAAGTGGGAGGATCACTTGAGGCCAGGAATTTAAGACCAGCCTGGGCAACACGGTGAAACCCCGTCTCTATAAAAAAAAAAAAAAAAAAAAAAAGAAAAATTAGCTAGGCCTGGTGGTACGTTCCCTCTGTAGTTCCAGCTCCTCGGGAGACTGAAGCTGAAAGATCACTTGAGGCCAGGAGTTCAAGGTTGCAGTGAGCCAAAATTGTGCCGCTACACTACAGCCTGAGTGACATAATGAGATCTTGTCCCTTAAAAACAAAACAAAACAAATAGAGTTTGTTTGATTTGGATAGACTGAAGGATTAAGAAGTGAGTTGATAACATGGGAGGAGGCAGAAGAGCTATGAAAACAGGCACAATAACTAAAATAAAATACAACAATTGGAGCCCTGTGGTGCTGGAGCAAAGAGTCTAGGCATCTTAAATACCCGGAGAATTTGACCATGGCTCCTCGGATGCAGCTTTCTTCAGGGCTAGACTAGAAGTCAGGGTGCTAAGATTCAAATCATAGATTTACCACCTCAAACCATGGTCCCTCCACCTCTCTGGGTCTCAATTTACCCATCTAAAAAATGCATGGAATAGACTATCTAATGTCTGATATTCTTTGATTGTGACTGCATTCATAATGATGACCTTGTGTTCAAGGTTAAACTATGTTCAGCTTACTCTGTGTAGGAAGGAAATGTATAATCAATTTGAGAAAGGCTCTTATCCAAAAAGAATTGATTATACGTTTGCTAACCTACCGGTGTGGAATAAGACAGCATACATAATAAGCACATGTTTATTGAATGCTGGGCACTGAATGGGGTAAGGAATTAACAGTCCAGGGGAGGGTCAGGTGGGTTAAAAGGGACATTCCTGATCTCTTTTAGCTCTTACACTTTGTCAGTTTTTAGAGAAACATTCTATTTTTTTCATAGACTTCTAATAATGCTGTTTTTTCTTGTATGAAATTTAATCTCCAAGATTCAGTCCAAATCTCACCACATTTAATATGTTTAACTGCAATATATTGGTGTCCTTTCTAGGGCACAGGCCAGAGGCAGGGGCTGGGGAACAGAAGGCAGTGAAGTCACGCTTGTGCTCTCAGGGCTGTTCTCGTCTCTAAGTGATCAGTGCTTCATTCGTATTGACTGCCCCCTTCCAACACTCTATACTGTCTTCCTGTTCCATGTATTAGTGCTTGATTACATACTCTCTTGATTTTATAATATCTAATACAAATTATAATATATAATTATATAATATATTATATATAATATTACATTATATATCATAAGTCAATTTTTTTCCTCCAAAAAAACTATAACATCAACAAGGTCTGCTTTAATTTTTAAAAACATGTTCCCTAGAGCTTGCTGGTTGTGGAGTAGAAATGCAGTGAACACTGGAGAATGGTCTGTGGGATCAGAACCATCGGACTCTGCTCCTACCTACCTTGTGGCGAGACCCCTGCAAGCTCAATGTCTTTGTCACTCAGGCAAGAGCCAGCTTTGTCTCTGAGTATGTCTACACCTTTTAGAAACTTCCTCTTTGTTCTGGATGAAGCCACTTCTGGGTTGTTTCTAGGGAGCCCCACAGGCTCCTCAGGGGTCAGCCAATGAGTCAGAGCCATGGTTGTCCATCTCAAACAAGCAGTGACCCTTCCCTGATCAAACACCCTTAGTGCCAGCTTAGTGACTGGTGTGTAGGCTCCTCAGAGTTCTCATTTTCCTAAGACTCTAAAGCCCTTTTAGCTACACCTAAGTGACCTTAGTCATCATTTTCTGAGTTCTCAAGCAATCAAAAGAACAGGAGCTCTAACTAATTGTTGCCTTGAGATCCACTCCACCTCTCTCTCCAGTCTTCTTCCAGGACCACCAACCATGCAGGGATTCTACTATTGTCTGTGGCTTTCAGCTGTCTTTGAATTAGAAATAGAATGAAGACAACAAATGATATGAAGAGAGTGGTTTGTCCATTTGAGGGCATTCCTGGACTGTGTTCCTTTCCACAGGGAGGGAGAAGATCCCATAGCAGCTTTACAGTCCCTTACTGATTTATGCTCTGGAAGATAAGACATGCTTTGCAAGATTCAGCTGACGCAGACCTGCTGTGGTGAGTGAGATATGCCAGCTCTCTGATTTAAATGCAACTTGATGCTGTACAGCCCAGGGTACAATTCCAGTATCCACCAAGAGATAACAAAACACGGAGGTACATATGTGCAGGTGCAGAAAGCCCACAGAGGCTGAACTCACTGGGTATTAACCATAGCTGCAAAAGGTGTAGAGGAGGCCTTGTTGTGATTTTGAAGGTGAGCATGAGGCTGAGCCCCCTGGAGTTGGAGAAATGGTTCAAATCTGTGCTGAGCAGAGCAAAGAAAACACATCTATTACCCCTTATGGGACATGCGATACCTAGTTCATAAAAACTTATGAAAAAAACATGTCTTAAGTTCAAATAACTCATCTCATTGTACAACAAAATGGTTTTCTGTGTCTTATCCTTCAAAGACGACTGAGTTTGCTGCAGTGAGTCTGGTGCATGCATATTCACTGGAGGAAAATTTACTAACAAATAAATTTTGTTATTTCTTATTGTTCATTCCTACAGAAGCCAACTGTTTCTTAAGAGCAAAAACACACAAAATAGTCAAATCAGTTATAAATTTTTCTTTGTTAATATTCATGACATACTGGTTAAAATATGAGTTTCAAGTTGTTGTCATTCCCCCAAATGTTCAAGTAGTTAATCCCCCAGTGTGTTGAGATGATAAATAGTCACAGTCAGCAAAGGCTGCAGTACTGATTTTGTCAATGGGCTCAGCTTTCTCTCTGGACAAGCTGTGATGCTCTTCTAGTTTGTTATCTGGAAATAGTAAATGAGAGAAAGGTTTTCATGCACAGACAGCTCCCAAGCTCCCGTTTCTGCTACAAGTTTGGCTCATTCAGGGTAAACGGTCAACAATGCTTCATATTTCATTTATGGGAAATAGATAACATAAAAAGTTCGGGTTGCTTTCCTCAGATACTTTGTTACATTTATCTTTATTTTTTTTCAATCATATTACTTTCTTTGTCTTGCTGGAAAGAAGTGCAAAATACCTAAGGAAACCTCCTTTTGGCCTCCATTAACCCCAGCTAGCACCTACCAAATCAGCAAAATCAGAAATATGATTTAAATAAATTATGCTTAAAGAAAAAACGTTCTTTTTAATTCCTTACTTTTCAAGGTTTACACAAACAATGAGAACAAAAAGAATCAGTAAATGGTATACAAATGTCATTATAATTTTACTTATTCTATTTTTTTATCAAGAGGAAACTATGTGTTCCATGAAAATTTTTAATAATTATTCTTAAGATTTTATCAAATGGAAAAGACCATTCTAAAATTCATATGAAATCAAAAAAGATCCAAATGAACAAAGAAATCTTGGGCAAAAAGAACAAGCCAGAGGCTTCACATTACCTGATTTCAAAATATACTACATACCTATAGTAATCTAAACAGCATGGTAATGGCATTAAAAACAGACACATAAACCAGTGAGACTGAATAAACAGCTGAGAAATAAAGCCATACATTTACTGTCAATTGATTTTGACAAAGGTGTCAGAAACACACAATGTAGAAAGGACAGTCTCTTAAATAAATGATGTTAGCAAAACTGGATATCTATATGTAGAAGAACGAAATTAAACTCTTATTTCACACCATACATAAAAATTAACTAAAATAGATTAAAGACTTAAAAGTAAGACCTGAAACTGTAAAACTACTTGAAGAAAACATAGGAAAAAGCTTCTTGACATTGGCCTGGGCAATGGTATTTTGGCTATGAACCAAAAAGCACAGACAACAATAAAAAACATAGACAAATTTGATTAAATCACACTAAAAATCTTCTGCATAACCAATAAAAAATCAATATAGTGAAGAGACAACCTGCAGAATGGAAGAAAAATATTTACAAACCATACAACTGATAAGTGGCTAATATCCAAAATATATAAGACCTGAAACACCTCAATAGTAAGAACATAACCAGATTAAAAATGAGAAGAGCCTATGAATAGACATTTCTCAAAAGAAGACATACACTTGGCCAAGAGGTATATTTAAAAATGTTCAATGTCACTAATCATCAGAGAATGCAAATTAAACCCACAATGAGATATCACCCCCTACCTGTTAGAAGAGCTATTATCAAAAAGAGGGAAAGTAACAAGTGTTAACAAGGATGTGTGAAAGGGACCCCTTGCACACTGTTGGTGAGCATGTAAATTGGTGCAGCCATTACGGAAAACAGTGTGGAGGTTTCTCGAAAGTTAAAATAGAACCATGGTATGATGCAGCAATCTCACTAATGGGTGTACATTCAAAGAAAATGAAATCAGTATGTTGAAGACATATCTGCATTCTCATATTTATCGAAGCATTATTCACAACAGTCAAAATGTGAAATCAACCCAAGTGTCTATCAGTGGATGAATAGATAAAGAAAATGTGATATACATGCAGACACACAAGGGCTCTTCAATAAGCTCATGGAAAATGATTACTATGAAAAAACAACCATGTATGGATTTCAAAATATTTTTTGCAACAAAATAAACTCATACCTAATATGTGTGAACAACATCTAGCAGAAGAATAAGGCATGAGTTTGAAAAGAGCCCCTATCTGAGCAACATGAAGTCTGTTAAAATTGAAGCAAAAAAATTACATTTATGGTTAAGTTTGGGTCAAAGAAGAATGAAACCATAGGTGATTCACAAAAAGTTCATGGGGACAATGCCCCCCCAAAATTAGTACTTTTCAAATGGATACCTTGTTTTAAGAAGGGATGAGACATGTTGAAGATAAAGTATGCAACAGCAGACTATCCACATCAATTTTCATAAGTAAGCAATAATAAAAAAAACCATATTGTTTATGCCATGATTGAAGAGAACCAACAATTAACAGCACAAACAATAGCCAGTGCCATAGAGATCTCATTCGGTTCAGCCTACACAATTCTCTCTGAAAAGTTAAAGCTGAGCTGCCTCTTGGGTTCATGTGATTCTCCTGCCTCAGCCTCCCAAGTAGCTGGGATTACAGGCACCCACAACCACACACAGCTAACTCTTGTATTTTTAGTAGAGACAGGATTTCACCATGTTGGCCAGGCTGGTCTCAAACTCCTGACCTTGTGATCTGCCCACTTTGGTCTCCCAAAGTGGAATTACTGCCGTGAGCCACCACACCCAGTGAGTTGAGCAAACTTTCTACTTGGTATGTGCTAAAATTGTTGTGCCCAGGTCAGCTGCAGACAAGAGCAGAGTTTTCAATGAAACATATAAACAAGGGGGATAAAAATTCTGAAGCATTTTTTCAAAGTATTGTACCCGGAGATGAAACGTGTCTTAATGAGTATGATCCTGAAGACAAAGCACATTCAAAGCAATGGCTACCGAGAGGTGGAAGTGGTCCAGTCCAAACAGAATCAGACAGCCAAGATGCAAGTGTCATGGCAACAGTTTCCTGGTATCCTCAAGGCATTTTGCTTGTTGAGTTGCTGGAGGGCTAAAGAGCAATAATATCTGCTTGTTATGAGAGTGTTTCAAAAAAGTTAACCAAAGCTTTAGCAGAAAAATGCCAAAGAAAACTTCACCAGAATCCTTCTCCACCACAACAATGCTCCTGCTCATTTCTCTCATTGGCAAGAACACTGTGGGGTGAGTTTTGATGGAAAATCATTACACATCCATCTGAAAGTGCTGATTTGGCTCCTTCTGACTTCTGTTTGCTTCTTAATGTTAAAAAGATCTGTAAAGAGAACCCACTTATTTTCTGTCAATAATGTGAAAAAGACTGCACTGACATGATTAAATTTCCAGGACCTTCAGTTCTTTAGAAATTGACTTAATGGCTGATGTCATCAATTACAAAAGTTAATTGAACTTGATGGAGCTTACATTGAGAAACAAAGTTTATATTTTTAATTTTTATCCTTTAATTTAATTTTTCACTAATTTTTTGAAGTTCCTCTGTGTGTGTGTGTGTGTGTGTGTGTGTGTGTGTAGGCGTGTGTCTGAAATACTATTCAGTCTTTAAAAAGAGCCTTAAAAAGAAGAAAATTTTGGACAACATGGATAAATTTTGACTACACTATGTTTAGAGAAATAAGCCAGGCACAGAAAGACAAGTACCACATGATCTAACTTATATGTGGAATCTAAAATAGTTGAACTCATAGAAGTAGAGAATAGAATGGTGATTTGGGGCTAGAGTTGGTAGGCATGTATGGGGAGTAGGTTGGAGAGATGTTGATCAAAGGATACAAAATTTTAGTTAGACCGGAGGAATAAGATAAAGAGATCTATCATACAACATGGTGATTTTAGTTAATAAAAACTTACTATATTCTTGAAAATTGCTAAGAAATAGATTTTAAGTGCTCTCACAACAGAAGGAATGATCAGTATGTGAGGTAATGTATATGTTAATTAGCTTGATTTAGCCATTTCATAATGTATACATACTTCAAAACAACATATTGCAGATGATATGTACTTCTTTTTAAATTTCAAATAAAATAACAAGCCCTATTCCATGTTAAAAATATAAATAAAACTTCTATTTGCTTCTTTAAAGAACATTAATCATGCATACTTGATGATGGAGTCTAAAATTAATAAGTATTTTCATCTTCAACTTAAATGGTTAAAAAATTTAGAAAACTTTATCTCTGGCCTATTCCCACCATATTTTACGTTATTGTTCACCAGCGTTTCAGTTCTAGCTAACTTGTTAAAAGCTAATAATATTTCATTATTACCACATAATACATGTGTGTTTGTATGTATCTACATATGTATGTAGGTATATATAAACAATATGTAGTATACATATGCAATATTATATCTTATATACATTCTGTTATATGCAATGCACTCTTTATTGCTTTTAATATTTTTCTCTTTGTTTCCAATATTTGGCAGTTTTCCTATGATGTGTTAGACACATGCACACACACACACAACACATACACACACAACATACACACGCATTTACATTTGTCCATCTACTTGCCAATTTTTTTTTATATTTGTCCCTTGCACTTATTTTTTTCTTTTAGGTTTTATTTCCTATTACTTGAAGGAAATAGTCTGACAGTTCATTCTTTGAGACCCTGCACATAAATAAAAACTCCTAATTTGTTTTAATCTGAAAAGTATTTTGTCCTTACATATGAATCATACTTTAGCTGGGTATAGAATTCCAGGTTAACAATGATTTTTTTCTCACAGTTTGAAGATGTTATACCCTTATATTTTAGCCTTGGTTTTTGTTCCTGAGAAATTTCACTGGTTTCTTTTTGGGGAGAGATTGTCAACTAATGACCAATGGAAGTTGATAGATAAATAAATCAACCTGGCTAGGTATGGTTTCTCACCCCTGTAATCCCAATGCTTTGGGAGGCAGGAGGATTGCCTGAGGGAAGTAGTTCAAGACCAGCCTGGGAAACATAGAGAGACCTTGTCTCTACAAACAAGTACAAACATTAGCAGGGTATGGTGTTGCATACCTGTAGTTATAGTTATTTAGAAAGCTGAGGTGGAAGAATTCCTAGAACCCAGGAGTTTGAGGTTTCAGTGAACTTTGATCACACCATTTCACTCCAGGCTGGGTGACAAAGTGATACCCTATCTCAAAAATAAATAAATATGAATAAATAATAACTAAACCCTCTTGGGGCAATGGTCTACACTGTCTCCCAGAGTTGGCTTGGAAATTTTATTTGCTTATAATTTTTCCTTGCTTAATAATGTACCTTTTATTTGCTTCCTTCCCTTCTATATCTCACTATTCTGTTCCTTCCCTTCATCTTCTCCCAGTTGAATTATTTGTACTCACAGCCTCGTCTCAAGATCTGACGGTTGGGGAGCCCAAGCTAAAATGCGTATAGGTAGCATCACCTAGCTCCATTTCCCTCTTGCTTCCAGGTGAATTTAGACAGGATAATTCATGAACAGATTAGAGAGTGGAGGGAGAGAGGGATTTTGCACACTATAATATCTGTCAGGGCTTTATCTCTTTATGACTGCAGCTCTGTGGCTCTATTAATTACCAAACTTGAGTAACATTGTTTCTTCTACCTTGGCTTGAAACCTGAGTTATAGGTCTTAACAACTGTTGCTAGTCTCACGGTTCCTCAATGTGCCTTGTTTTTCCCTCTGTCAGTTATCAATTTATTGCCTCTCAGCCCAAACGTGCAGTTCTGTAGCACTGAACATAAAACGTGCAAACAATTCTCCTTTGCCAGCTCGTTCAGTATGAAACTTTATTAATAGAGAGCATTAAAGAACACTTCATGGCCATAGCGAAGGGAAAGGCCTCTTTTTGTTCCTGCATGCATATTTTTGACACAGTGAATCGGAATGTAGGAAGCATGAAGACATTCTCTTCAGCAGTCTTCTAGGGACCAGCTTTGGCCCACCCACAGCCTCTAGCAAGTTTTTCTACAAGCCACTGGGCTCTTAGTTTGGACCAGCACTTTCTGAAAAGTTTTTCTGTCACCTGGTGGGCTGTCCTATGGACCAGCTTCAGCTCACTCCCTCTGGTGCAGGCTGCATGTGATGGTGGCCAGGATCTCTTCAAAAATATCTGAATCTCAGCTTCGAGAGGCTGGATTATTCTGCTAAGGCTGCTCTGACAAAATGACATAGACTGCAGGGCTTCAACAAAAGAAATTTATTTTCTAATGTTTCTAGAAACTGGAAATCCAAGCTCTCAATGCCTGAAGTGTGAGTATCCAGTGAGGGCTCTCCCTTGGGGTCACAGACGGCTGCCTTCTCTCTGTGCTCACTTGGCCTTTTCTCAGTGCAGGTGCATGGTGGGAGGATGAGTGCCAGTGCATCTTCTTACAAGGACACTAATCCCATCAGATCAGGGCCCCACTCTCATGCCCTTAATTTACCTTAATTACCTCCATAATGGCCTTGTCTCCAAATATAGTCATATTGGGGGTTGAAGCTTCAATATATGAATTTTGGGGGACACAATTCAGTCTATATCACAGGCTGTCTTTAAGCTGCCTCTTTGTTCACTTTCTCTCAGGCAACAGGTGGCAGCTGCTTTCTGCATTTTCTTTTAGAACCCTTGAGACTTATTTTACTTCTTTGTGAAGAAAGTCACTCTTTCTAGTTAACAATTCTTTGTATCAGCTTCCCCTGCTTCAGTTACTCATGTAGTTTCTTTCTCTGACTGGACCTTGTCTGGCACCCCCACCTTTGTAAGTAGCCTCTTTGTTAAATTCCTTCAATTCCAACTGAGTGGACTCTCTATACCTTTTGGGGATCTTGGCTGATATAAATTATTTTACCAAATCTGGCTGATCACCAGGACACTCTAATAGTAAGGTCACAGTTTATCCAAAATTATTATTTTGTTCCCTCTGATGATTGGTTCCAAATCCCCCATCTCCTGTTTTGCATCAGCACCCTCTACATAGCCCATCTCCCTTCCTACACTCCAAGGAGCTCCATCCTTTGAGGTCTAATCACTCAATTCCATCCTTTTTACTTTGAGTTTACCCCTAACCTTGCCCCACAAGACTGCATGAGGCCCATTAAGAAAACCGTTGACTTACCACAACATTATGTGTGCGTCTTTTACAAGAGGAGAAATAATCAACGCAGAGACAGAAGTCTTTAATGGTGGAATTTATGGTGGGCTGGTAAAAAGTGTCTTGGGGAGAGTCCTTTTTGAAACTACTTTGGTTCTGCTTTTTCTTTCAGGTGTCCAAGCGAAAGTTAATGGAAGTGTAGGTCTACATGGGCAGAGGATCAATAATTAAATTTAAGCCCCCTACACCTATGTTTTGCTTGTTTTTTTTTTATTAGAACAGTTGGCAGATTCTTATCAGTGAAATTGATATTTGATTAGGTTATTACCCAAGGCCACAGAGAGAGTGAGTGGCAAGAGGAGTGGTGGTTTTCCAGGCTTCTGATTCTGCCTAGTCCCCTAGTTCATGCTGAAGGATGTAATTTTAGGGACAAGAGAAAGTTCAACTGAGGAATTTTGTTTTTAGTGCAGTGGTTGTTTATTCTAATTAGAAATTTGCTTCCCAACAATTTTCTCTGCATATTTAAATTCAGCTTTAAAATGTATTTCTTTCTTTTTATACTAAAAATTCCATTAGATTGTTAAAAATTACACGTTTTATGAGAAAACTTCTATTTATTTGGGAAAAATAGAAATATCATATAGAGTGATGCAGAGAACAGAAAAAGATCGGACAGTTCTTATGCAAAAATAAGTGAAAAAGTTGAGAGAGTATTTTATATAATTTTTATGTTTTTTCTCTACTAATATTGTTGACAAGTATTTTTCCATGTAATAAAAAATGTTAGCACAATTTTAGTGACAGGATCGATGTAATTAAAAATGTTACAGACGAATTACCCCCATAAGCTTAGCTCTAGGGGTGACTAAGGCAAGGCTTTTGGGTGGGAAAATTAGACAATCTATTTTCAATTAAAAAATCATTTGGGGCTGTTGTGATTTAACCTCTTTGGCCAAGCTCTCTGTTTGGGAGAGAAGTGAGGTCAGCATCTTTTCCTGGCATTGAGAGACCAGGGAATTTTCTGGCCAACATCCATGGGAGAAATCTGACTGTCATACCAGCAAATCTGAAAAGAAGAGGAGGAAAAATTGTGCTGGTACTGAAAGGATGATGGTAGAAAGATAACTAAGAAGCTCGTGTTTGCTTCCAAGGGACCTCACTCCCCTCTTGCCCAGAATAACAGCAGATGAGCATTTCCCACGCTGCCTCCACGGTACTGGGAGGAACAAGCGGGGAAGCCAGGCCTCCCAGCTTGGAAGATACGGCTCTCTGAGTTCCTTTTCCAAGTGTTCTTTATTCTCCAGGCATTGATTCTGTTTAACATTTTGCACATCTTAAGGTTGCAAACAGAAGGAAATAAATGTGGAAATGCTTTTAACAGTGTTATCCACAGAAACTATCCTTTTCTTGTCATCTGAGCAGTTCTATTACTACTGCTTCTTCAGAGACTGTAATTTCTGTTGATGTCTGTCTATTCTTGACATTTTTGTCTTATTAATGGATCTACTTCTCTTGTTTACTCCCCCTCGGCCTGAAAGTTGATAGACAGATGCATGCATTCCACTTGAAGTCTTTGCGGCCTTCTTGCATCCCCCTTGCTCTAAGCAATAGTTCATATATAAGAACTGTCACCAAAGTAATATGGTCCTGCTTGTTGTGGTGTGTGAGGTGCCTGGAGGCCTCTTCTGCTCACAGTCCCATGCAGTAAACATGAGTGGAATTTTAAGAAGGACATAAATTACTTTTCTAAGTTATATTTTAAAGTGGATAGAGTGAAAAAGAGAACTCCTGTTTCCCAGAGTTATAGCCTGACCCAAAGCCTGTGGATTTGTGTGATAACCTCTGAAATGTAATAACCCCTGACACTTGCTTTTTAAAAGAGAAAATTCACATTCTCCTTTTCTCCCCACCTTCAGGAAATATATATGTATTGGTTTTGCTATGAAATTACAAGTGGAAAAGAAGTTTTAGATTGACAGATTAACTCTTGGGAAAATTTTTAAAAAGCAACTCTTAAAATAGTCTTTCTGGCAAGCTGAGAATATAGCCTACTTATAAGGCCAGTGAGGAATATTTTTAAAAATAATTTCAGCCTTTATTTTAGATTCAGGGGGTACATGTGCAGATTTGTTACATAGGTATACTGCGTGATGCTAAGGTTTGGGGTATGATGGATCCCATCACCCAGGTAGTGAGCACAGTGCCCAAAAGGGAGTTTCTCAACCCTTTCCCCCAACCTTGTATTCCCCAGTTTCTATTGTTGTCATTTTTATGTCCGTGAGTACCCAGTGTTTAGCTCTCACTTATAAGTGAGAACGTGTGGTATTTGGTGTTCTGTTTACTCGTTAATTTGCTTAGGATAATGGCCTCTGGCTGCATCCATGTTGCTGCACAGAACATGATTTAATTCTGTTTTATGGCTGCCCAGTATTCCATGGTGTACATGGAATTATTATCCAGCTTACCACTGATGTGTGCTTAGGTTGATTCCATGTCTTTGCTATTGTGAATAGTGCTGTGATGAACACACGAGCATGTGTCTTTTTGGTACAACAGCTTCTTTTCTTTTGGATATCTGACCAGCAATGGGATTGCTGGTTCAAACGGCCGTTCTAAGTTCTTTGAGAAATCACTGAGGAGTAATTTGGATTTTATTGTTACTACCTTTAATTTGCATTTATTTAATGATGAGTCATGTTGATAGTATTTTCTATGTTCATTGGCCATTGGTTTATTTTCTATAGCACTGTGAATTTTTTTCTTATATAATTTAGTGCTTTTAAAATCATTTTATTAAAAGTGTTTAATTGCTAATCTATGATTAGAAAAAAAAAAGCCCTGAAAACTAAGTGAAAATTGAGGATCTAGAGTGAAAAATTAAGTCTTTATTCCATTTCTGTTCTCCAGATCTCCAGTTTTGCCTCCTTCCTGGTGACCACTGTTATCCATTTCTTGTCTTTATAGTGTCTTAGAGATATTAGGCTTCCAAGTCTTCCCTTTTACTCCTTCATCTGGCTTTGTGGAGACAGAAGCCAGAAATGCTCAGTAAATTTGGCTGGGCTATGATGGCTTTGGCTACCATGGCCACAGCTGGAAAACTTGAAACGTTGGCAATTTAGCACAGTTTTTACTTTGTGCCCACATTCCTTCCTTGTAGCTCCGTGGTGTCTGCCATCAGGGGTGCTAGCTTGACCTCACCAGTTTGGTAGGGAGGTTGCAGTTTTCACCCTTACTTGAATTTTGGGCTTTTCTTCAATAGCTTGTTCTCTTTGTATTATCGAGGCCTTCTTGAGAAAATCCCCTACATGGGCTCAGGGCCCCAGACTCTATAGAAGGAATTTCCTTCTCATTTGAAGTGAAGGGAAAATGACAGGTGTAAGAAGGGTGCTGGGAAAAGTGTAGCAGCATGCTGATATAAGGGCTGTAGAAAATTTCCTACAGGGGGAAGTTGTCAATTAGCCATATCTCTAGGAAGACTTATGTCTGCAATCACATTCATGATTTTGTTATAAGCTCTGTGCTGCAGTCACCCAGCATGCTTCCAAGCTTTTATGAAAGTGTGGTGCTTTTGGGGAATGAAGGAAAAGGATCAGTCCTCAGGGTGAGAGAAGCATGTCAGTGTGGAGGGTGGGGGCTATGGAGATCAAGGCTGTGTTAGTCAGCTCAGACTGTCATAACAGAATACCACAGGCTGGGAGGCTTACGTGACAGAAATTTATTTTCTCACAATTCTGAAGACTGGAAGTCTCAGATCTTGGTGCCAGCAGGGTTAGAGTCTGGTAAGGGCTCTCACTCTGGATGGCAGGCAGCAGCCTCCTCAGAGTCCTCACACGGCCTTTTTTCTGTGTGTTCGTGCAGACAAAGGGATCCACTTTCTAAGGTCATTAGGATTCCACTTTTATGACCTTAATTTAACCTTAATTACTTCTGTAAAATCCGTCTCTAAGTACAGTCACATTAGGGGTTAGGGCTTCAACAAATTTTAGGGTGCACCACTCGGCCCATTAAAGAAGGTGGCGGCACAGGTGCAAGACGTAGCCTGCACTTTCTCGGGGAGAGATAAGAAATATCCCTCTCTTTCCCCAAATTTACCAGAAGCTGTCTTTATGATGGGAGGGACAAAATCTTTGGTTTTGTTAAACAAGGTGCATCACTGAATGTTTTTTGTTGTATTCCTGCATCAGAGTTAACTTTCCAGCTTTCAATCCTAGGTGATGCCTGCTAGCATTCAGGACAGGGCTCACAGAGGCAGGCGTGGCACTCACTCCTCAAACTTTCACTAAAATGAGAATCTTCTTCATCAGATGACACAACATGTATAACTCAAAACAGTCACCAAAACCACGCAGCTACTAAACAATCGCTGACCCACAATGCTTCAAGAGCAGCTAATGGAGTTATTCTTAGCAAAAGGGGTCACTTGTGCGAAGTGGAATCTTCCTTCTTAAATATCAAAGTGGCACCCAACCTGAAGGGACGATTTCACTGCAGAGATCCAGACCTGCCCCCAGCGTCAGCCACCAGAGCTGCAGGGCCTCTGTGGAAACGCAGTTAGCGCCATTCCCGGGTGATGAATTTGTTCCACTGTGTTTTCAGAGCCAGCCTCTTCCTGAGTAGAAAAATGATAGATTCTGCTCCATCCAGGAACACGTTAGCCTATGACTTTCCTTTCAGAACAATCAGCACAATGCATTCAAAAGAACAATTGTTTGATTATGGTTGCGATTTGTAAAATATCAGCTTGGGGAAGGGAAGGCTGAGAAGAGGCTTAGCTCAGCTCATTGAAGTTTCTGAATAATGAATCTGTGCTCCATCTGCACCCAGGGGGCACTAGGATACCATGATGAAGTTCACAGGGTTGGGAATCAAACCCACCTGAGCTAAGACCCTGGCTCTGCCTCTTGCCAGCTGCAGGGCTGTGGCTGTTCAGTTCCTGGGTTCCTCCATCTGTGAGGTGGGGACAATTATGTTATAAGGTTATCGTCTAAGACAATGCTTGTGACTGTCTTAGCACAGTGTTTGATACTTACTAAATGCTCCGGAAAATGTCTACTCTAAGTGGGATGTCAAATAATTGTCCAAAATTCATCAACTTCGAGATGGAAAGGGCACTATTAGTATTTACTCTGGGTCACAGGCATAAACCTGGACTTTCCCAGGCAAATGGTCATGTGTCGTCCTGCTAGCCACGGGACGAAGCTGCCTGGTATAGCTTCTGTTTCTAACTCGATGGCCACTCTGGTGTAGTGGAAGATTTCCTCCCCATAACAGACGAATTTGCCTTGAAATTGGAGAAAAGACACCAAAGTTGTAGCTAGGATCATGTTATAGATTGAATTTTGTTTTCCAAAAAAGGTCTGTTGGAATTCTAACTACCAGTACCTCAGAATGTGACATTATCTGGGACTGGGGTTGTTGCAGATGGGAGTAGCTAAGATGAGGTGATTCTGGAATAGAATGGATCCTTAATCCAATAGAACTGGTGTTTTTATAAGAAAAAGACAATTCAGACAGAGGCACTGAGAGAAAACGGAGGCAGAGTTTGGCTCGATACTGCCACAACTATCACAAGCCAAAGAGCAGCTGAGCTACTAGAGGTGAGAAGAGGCAAGGACAGGAATCCTTCTGGAGGTTGGGAAAGGAGCACGGCTCTGTTAACGTGTTGAATTTGGGCTTTTAGCATGCAGAAAAGCAAGGCAATGAGCTTCTGTTGTTTTAAGCCAACCAGTTTGTGGAGCTTTATTAAGGCAGCCCCAGGAAACTAGCACAGATCACAACGTTGACTAGCTCTGTGGTGCTGAACAGACTGTCCTCCTTGCTGAGCCTCAGTTTTTTGCCTTTAAAATAAGAACAGAGGCTGGGCACGGTGGCTCACGCCTGTAATCCCAGCACTTTGGGAGCCTGAGGTGGGCGGATCACCTGAGGTCAGGAGTTGGAGACCAGTCTGACCAACATGATGAAACCCCGTCTCTGCTAAAAATACAAAAATTAGCCAGGCATGGTGCTGGGCACCTGTAATCCCAGCTACTCGGGAGGCTGAGGCAGGAGAACTGCTTGAACTTGGGAGGTAGAGGTTGCAGTGAGCCAAGATGGTGCCACTGCACTCCAGCCTGGGCAGCAGAGTAAGACTCTGTCACACACACACACACATGCACACACACACACACACACAAAAGGAACAAAAGACTCACAGGTAGTGGTGAGGATTCAACATTGTGAGGTAGGTGGAAGCGTTCTCTCAGCACATTTCTGCCCAAGGGACAAAGAGAGAGGCGCGTCACCTGTCGCGTCTTTCCACAGTTTAAAGACTCTTTGCTGCCTAACAGACAGTGGATGCAGTCAGCAAAACATATTATTAGTAAAAGACAAAAAAGGTTATTCTAGTTATTTGAACTGAAGGATTGGCTAAACCAAGTGGCCAGTTAGACAGGAGGGTGCTGAAGACCTTGGTGAGCACCTCTGTGAGCCTCACCCCCATAGGGTGTTAACAGGAACAGGGGGGATCCTGGTCAAAGTGTGGGGCTCTGAGGACATTTGTCAGAGGACTAAGGAAAGGGCAGGTAGGCAGATTCCTGAGGGAGCTCATAAGCCCTTAGCCATAGTGCTGGTCTCCCTGGCTGCAAGCCTGGGGACATTTGCAGATTTAAAACAGCCACTGATAGGAGCGATTTGGGAATTTCTGCTTACCCATCCCCGCTTGGCAGTGCTGAGACACAGGGATCTTTATCCAAGCCAGGCTCTGCTTGGAATCAGGACTGAGAACAGTTACGAAGGCCACATTTCAGAACCTGATGTTCTCAGAATCCACAGGCAATCTTGGAAAAAGTAAACGTAAGAAGGAAAAGTAAATAGATAATTGAAAGAATAAATAAAAAGCTGTCTGAATTGTGGCCTGGAGTTTCAGTCTGTTAGGAAGGCAGAGAGGACTGAGGGTGAAGGTGACATGGAGCGGCAGCGTACACTTGGGAGTTCCAATGAGGTTTCCCTCGGAGGGAGCATAGTTTAGTGTTCACTAAAGCAACAAATCCGAACACCACTGAGAGCTGGTGTGGATTATATTAATAACAAAACACACCCCAATTGTATGTAGGCCCTTGCACAAACTCCTCCTCTGCGATTTGCTTCCCTTCCTAAGAAAGTTGAGCAGTTAGGATGGCCATGTGCCCCAGGGCCCTCTGTCCTTCAGCTCAGTGGCTGCAGTCTCAGCAGGATTCAGGGCCTGCCCTCAGGAGATGAGACACCAGCTTCCATGGTGCTCTTTCTCAACTTCTTCTCCAGATAGAAGCCAGAGTAGTCTCTCTAACATGTGAATCCGATCACGTCTGTCCCCACTGAGAATCCTCCGTAGGTCTGTCCTCAGAGAGACTGCGGTGTCCTCATGGCGCCTCTGCCTGAATGGCGGGGCTCCTGCCTGCCTTGATGACATCAGCTCCTGCCCTTCTCACTTTCTGATTCAGTTCCACCCACATTGTCCTTTTTATTCTTTGACATTCCAGAACTGACTCCAAGAAAATCACTTTATGGTCTATCTTCTATAATTCTCTTCTGGATACTTATATGGCTTTTGCTTTCTTTCTGGACAGGCCTTCTCTGGCCTCAGTGCACAAATAGGCAACTCCTCTCACTCTGTCTACAAAGGGGTTATCACTGCCTGATGTTAAGTTAGATGATGACACCTTCACAGAGTGCTGATCCCCCTACAGTGCCAGTTCTCGGAGAGCAGACATTTTGTCTCATTTCCCATGACCCCCAGGCACCTAGGACAGTGCAGGCATCGGTGGGAACCTCAGTAAATGTCCACTGAATACATAGATGAGTAAATGGATGCATGAATCAGGTATTGAGATGCAGAATTATAGCTTGAAATTGCTATCACCTTTTGTCACAAATCCGTGTTCCACAAAGCCTTAGGGCTTCATGTGCTGGCAGCTGTGTGACTCTGGACAAATTCTCATTCATTCACTCATTTATGGATTGCTCAACAGATGAGGATCATGCACCGGTGAAGGCCTGGCACCATGCAAGATGCCTGGGGCATGCTGCTGAGCAGACAAACCTGGTGCTGCTTTTCGTAAAACTCATATTCTACCAGTAGTATGGTCAGTCAATTTAAAAGGCAAACAAATTTTTTAAAAAAAGGAAATACTAGGTAGTGATATAGGCTATTTATAAAACAAAAAAAGGAAATGGAAAAGAGAGCAGCTGAGGTAGGTGAAATATACTTCACCCAGATGCCTGGGAAAGTTTTTTCTGAGCAGGAACACTTGGACTGAAATCTTAATGAAGAAGCTGGCCTGGTGAAGAAATCCAGGCAGAGACAGAAGCAAGTGCAAAGGCCCTGAGGCAAGAACAGACTTTGAGTGTTTGAGGAAAAGAGAACAGACCTTTATGGCAGGAGCACAGGAGATGAGCAGCAGGAGATTACCTTGGCGAGCAGGTGGGTGCCAGGACTTACAGAAGCTTTAGAGTCTTCCTCTGTGAAATGGGCCCAGGAGATGAGCGGCAGAGACAGCCTCCGTGAGCATGCAGGTGCCAGGACTTATGGGAACCTTAGTGTCCTAGTCTGTGAAACGGACACAGGAGCACCTATCCTATAGGGTTGTCCAAGGGATCATGTAGGATAATGCACGCAGTGCATACAGCACATGGCTGAATACAGTGTAAACAGAAGCTGAAATCATCATTCTAGCACTGAAGCTTTGCCAGAAAGGGCACACAGACTTCAATGTTTGTAATAACTTTACTGTCTGGTCTGAGTAAGGCAGGACCTCTTGGCCACTGAGAGACAGAGATGGCCTGGAGCCCAGATGCGTGCCCTCCACCTGAGCGCTTGCTGCCTGCTCTCCCATCCGCCTGTCTGCCTACAAGTTTCCATAATGTCCATTCATTTTCAAATGGGTACACATGGGGAATCAGGCAAGAGCCACTGGGCATGAATGTTTCTGCTTGTTACAATCAGTTTTGGGGCCATTATGTAGCTGGAGGAGTTTTAAAAATCAAATTCTCATGTATCGGTAAAAGAGGAAAGAAGACCATAAAATATGAAAAGTCCTCTCATCTTACCATGGTGAGACTGGGAGCAAAACCCCAGGGCCTGACATGGCTCTGGAGTAAGTGGTTCGAAATTTGTCATCTCCGAGAGGGACTCCAGCCTCCCTTAGTTCTCCCTATGGTGAACTTTCCACTCAGGCTGACAGGTTCAAATGAAAAGGGAGGTGGCATTGGGAAGGTTTCTGGGTATGCTGGGCTGAATAGCACCCAGCTCCCCACTCTGTCTTCCAAGGAGCCACCTGCTTTGGCCTCTGCCTGAGTTTCTAGTCTCACCTCCCGGTGCCCGGCTGTGCTGGCTTCCATCCTGCCCCTGAACACTCCAAGTCGGTTCCCTTCCTATAGCTCTTACATCCAATTTTACCTTTGCATGGCTGGCTTCTTTTAATTATCTGTGATTTATCCCTGACTCAGCAAGGCCTCCCTCGACGAGGCTAAATACAACATCCCTTCCTTCATTCCCCACTTGATTTTTTTCTCTAATGCTTATCACTGCTCTAAATTATTTTCTTTTTTATTAGCTGTTTCCCCTCAGTAAAATTTCATACGATATTAGGGAAGTGACTTTATCTGATTTGCTCCCTATGACACTTTAACATGTAGAACAGTGCCTGACATTTAATAGAAGTTTGTTGAATGAATAAATAATGTGAGAGAAGCTAACATTGAACTTGAACTTGCATAGGAAAAAGTAAGAAAGTATTGGAGGAATACTGGGGTATCTCATATAATTGCGGAAAAGGTCAAGCATTTGAGGCATAGAAAATATAGAGAGATGGCTGGGCCTCTGTTATCAGGGACTTGAATGCTCCTGGGACTCTCTCCATCTCTCTCCTCTGCTTCTCTTTGTGTGGGCATCATTCTACCTCACGGTGGATCCCCTCCCCACACAGCAAGAAATATAGCTGTGGAGGCTCCCACATTTTAGTTTGTGACTAAAGAGGGAATCAATCTTTTATTAAATTCTCTTGTAAAATATCTCAGCCAAGAACTCTGATTGGTCTGTTTCAGCACCAAGGAACTCTGGTGGAGGGGGATGATGGAGATGGCTCATGGAAGAATGTGGTAGCTCCTAGTGTCACTGTACCCATACCCATGAGTGGGAATGGAGTGAGGGGTAATTTCCAAAATAAAGAAGTGTTGGGAAGATGTCCACCAGACTGGGCCTTGAAATGCATATACATGGGAACGTTTGAATAACTAGGAATAAAGATGGGAAGGAGAAAATATTTATCATAGGAAAAGCAAGCAGGGAAAGAGGCTAGAGTTAGGAAAACTGATTGGGAAACCTCTGCAATCCTCCAGATGTGAGGTGATGCATGCACGTGTGCCTTAGCCTGGGTTTCTCTGAAAGAGACAGGTGTTCTATATTACTGACAAGCATTGTACCAGGACACAGGACAACATCTGACATTTAATCCAGGTTTGTTGAAGGAATGAATGATGTGACGGTAGGGTGCGGCAGTGGGAGGAGAGTCAGTGAGTGCATGTGCCATTGAGCTGCTGCTGCCCTGTGTCAAGCACACAGCTTAGTATCAGGGCATTCTCTCCCATGAGGCACATAACTAACTGCTTCCAGGACAGTGCATCCGAGGGGATGCATCCGAGGGGATGCAGAAAAGGAGTTTATGTTCTGGAGGATTTTTCCTTGACGAAAATTGGTCCCATGGAGCAGCAACTCCTCATACATCCAGACTGCACAGGGACAGGCACATAGAGGGTCTGTGCATCTCCTGCCTTATCAGCAGGGAAACCTCTAAGCATGAGGCAGGGCATTGTCAGGCTGCAGCCCCGAGGACCAGGGAGGGGGCAAGGGTCTGAACGGATACATAAAATGTGTCTGCTGCAGCGCCAAGATGGAAGGGAGAACAGTTGAGGGAGAAGAGAGGAAGGATCTAGGAGATGTGTGAAGGTTGGATGGAGCTTGCAAACTGATTGGATGTGGGGAAGAAAGTGAACTAAGAAGCTAAGATGGTGCAAGGTTTCTCCATGCTGGGTTGCCCAGGGTCTTAGGGTCAATCCCCTTTTTACTGTTTTCCTAAATTCTGATTTATCTGCACAGGTTTTTGACCAAAAGACTTGATTTCTGGATCTCCAAACTTCACATTTCTCACCCACTTGGCAAATTCTGTCCTCACTGGCAAGTAACTAAGAGCTGAGATCTGGCTTGAAGTAAATAAAGCCAGGACACAATGAACCATTGGGGTAGAAAAAGCACAGCTGCCTAAAAGGTAGATCAGCACCAAGGCCATATTTTAAAAACACCAGGGGTTGCTTCTGTCCATGTCCCAACCATAAGCGGCAGCGGCAGCAGGTGGCAGAGGGCTCTGGTGGGCAGAGCGTGGCCTGTCTGTTGATGGGCTCTCTGTCATGACCCGAGCCTCTGTCCAGGCACGTCAGGAAAATTCAAGGACATAAGGGTAGTCTGTTTCTTATCTCTTCCAGGGAATAGAATGGGTATTATATCATGGGCAAAACAGCAGGTGGGCAAGAGTGAAAGGAAGCCCAAGATGGAGTGGGGATTGGGCCACATTCTGCAATGAGTGGGTGGTGTCTTACACATCACACTCATCTCCCCTCTCCTGCAGTTGACATCACTGCCAATAGTAAACCACAACCAAATAATAAAAACCTGTTTTCTTAAAAACCGTAGTGAGTTTGTTTGCAGCGGCAGGAAATTGCATGGAGCTGGCATCTCTTAGGGTTTTAACTTCTAGAGTACAGTACAAAAAATATTATCATAGGAACTGAAAGACTATTGCTTTTGTCTAACCAAATACCTTGATAAATTGCTGGCGGGAGAAGGTAGGACCATGGGGACATTTGTTAGTGAGAAGCAAGGCTTCAAATCAGAAAACAAACTGGCAGGCATCAGAAATAAGCAAAGGATGGATTGGGGAAGAGTAGAAAAGGGAAGAAGAAAGAGGATGAGAGAGGAAGGATGGCTGAGCACATGGCCAGGTGATTAAGACCAGGAGTGTTTAACTGCCAGTTTTAGAGTTTGCTTTGTGTGTTTCACTGCAGTGGAACCCGTTTGTCTTCTCAAACCTCCAGTCCTAATGATGACGGTGATAAAGCTGTTATTAACTGAGCTCTTACTAAGTGCCAAATACTGTACAAAATGCTTTACATACATTATCTCATTTAATCCTTCCAGCAGCATAGGAGTTGAGTATTACTATTATCTCCATTTTAACTATGAGGCAATGGAGGCTTGGAAAGATAATATGACCTACCCAAGATCACAAAGTTATAACACGCTAGAATCAACCTTCAAGCCCATGCAGTCTGATTCTAGAACTTGCTCTTAACCACTTACTTGCTCTGCTAATATGCTACACACAGATGCCATCTCTCTCTCTCTGTCTCTCTCGTGTATGTGTATGTGTGTGTGAAGCTACAGAAACTGCCTCAAGATGCAGGAGAGAGGAAGCAGGAAGTTGAAGACTTAGGTGGCCACAAGATGGAAGTTCCCCATGCGTTTGTGGGAATGTGAGGCCAGGATTGGCCTTCCCCAGGGGACGGTATAAGGATTATCCTTTCTAAATTTTAGAGGTCAGGGAGACCTTAGCTGATAACTGGTTTACTTTTCTAGACTAGCAATTCTCAATTTTGCATCTTGATAAGGAGGTGCTATTGTGAACAATTATGAGGACTGCAGTGAGGATTCCTCCAGGAAATTTATTAATAATGAAGTAGTAGTGTTTGTAAATGATTTTTTGTTCTTGTGTAAATGAAAGCAGATTTAAGGTCATGCATGGTGGCTCATGCCTGTAATCCTGGCACTCTGGGAGGCTGAGGTGGGCAGATCACCTGAGGTCAGGAGTTCAAGACCAGCCTGGCCAACATGACAAAACCCCGTCTCTACTAAAAACACACACACACACACGCACACACACACACACACAATATCTGGGCGTGGTGGTGCATTCCTGTGATCTTAGCTACTTGAGAGGCTGAGGCAGGAGAATCATTTGAACCTAGCAGGCAGAGGTTGCGGTGAGCCATGATTGCGCCACTACACTCCAGCCTGGGCTACAGAGTGAGACTCCATCTAAAAAAATAAAAGTAAAAAAAAGAAAACAGATTTAAGTTGTTCCCTAGAGCAACATGGCTTTCATCCATATGTATTCTGATTCACTTCCAGGAATAGGGGAGAAAGGCTGCAGCTATGTCACACATTACACATAACTCTACTCTGTCTTGCCCATGTTGTTGTCCATGGTCCACATTAAGCATGGAGACATTTTCCATCAAGAGATATCTTGGCACAAAAGCAGTTTAAGAATAACTCGACTGGGCAACTGCTTTATAACTAGAAGACTTTCCTCTCTCCTGGATTTTTGCAACACCTATAGCCCTTTGGAGAAAAAATGACATTAGGCATTTGCATGGGGGTTTTCTATATCATCATTCTGCATTGCTATAAATTTTGGCTTCCAGAAGATGTTTAATTGCTACCACATATAAAAGTGCAAACTGTGTAATTTTCCCACTGTGGAAATGATGAATGGTGGTGGGGTAGAGGTGGCTCCGACTTTAATTGGTGAAGAAGTTGGAACTTGTCATATACACAGGCAAGCAGAAATTTGTTTATTCTCCTGACAATTTTGCAGATATTCAGAAGCGAGTCCACAGCCAACAAAGAAGCAACTCATTCTCCTAAACCAGCATCACTTCCTTATCTAGATTAAGATGCATGATGGAAGAAGACCTGCTGGTGCCCCCTACAATAAGCTGGATTACCCCCAGCTTTGCTCACCATGTCCTTACCTAGGGCTTATTTGCATTTCAGAGAAAAGAGAGGGTGGGAGCAGCCAATGCTCATCCAATTCCAAACTGCTCTAGCTGCTGAGTTGCCAGCATGTCAACCGCAAGTCCCTTCTTGCTATGTGAGCTTTGAGCCCAAGGGCAGCCATGGTTGAGATGTGGGCTGAAATAATCAATGGGGACTGTTTTTGTACAAGTTTATTTGGGAGCCTCAGTGGTCACTCAGTTGATGAAATGGTATTTTTAGGGGAAGCTTTTAAGCCAGTGTTGGCCAAACATTTTTAATCTGGGAGATTTAATATAGCCCCACCAACAACAGAGGTAGCATTAGTGGTAGAGTTCTTATTCTTTTTTTCCTTCCCTTCCCTTCCTCCCCTCCCTCCCTCCCCTCCTTCCCCTCCCTCCCTTCCTTCCTTCTTTCCTTCCTTCCTTCCTCTCCTTTCCCCTTCCCTCCCTCCTGCCTTCTCTCCCTTCCTCTTTTTTCCTCCTCTTCCTTCCTCTCTTTCCCTCTTTCCCCCTTCTTTCCTTCCCTCCCTTTCGTCTCTCCCTCTCTCCTTCCTTCTCTCCCTCTCCCTTTCTTCTCTCTCTCTCCTTTCTTCTCTCCTTCTCTCCTTTTTTCTCTCTCTCCCGTTCTCCCTCCCTCTCTCCTTCCTTCTCTCCCTCTCTCCTTCCTTCTCTCCCTCTCTCCTTCCTTCTCTCCCTTTCTCCTTCCTTCTCTCTCTCTTTCTTCCTCTCTCTCTTCCTTCTCTCCTTCCTCTCTCTTTCTTCCTCTCTCTCTTCCTTCTCTCCTTCCTCTCTCTCTTCCTTTTCTCCTTTCCTTCTCTCTCTTCCTTCTCTCCTTTCTTCCTCTCTCTCTCCATTTCTCCCTCCCTCTCTCCTTCCTTCTCTCCCTCTCTCCTTCGTTCTCTCTCTCTTTCCTTTCTTCCATCTTTTCACTATTTCTTTTTCCCCTCCTTTTATCCATTTACTCTATGAGCATATATATATATTCTTTGTTTCTGCTTTCTGGCATAGAACTCCTAAAACCCTTAGAATTCACTGAATAATAGGAGTAACTTTTGTTATTCATAACAAACCCCTTTCAACCATACCTGCATTAGTGCTAGTGAGGTGGCTCTTTGAGAGTCATTTCCTGGGAGTGTCTGGATAGCAGCTGGTCCCCAGAAAGACTAAGCTTTGATTAGGCTTGACTGAACATTCAGCTCTGCCTGCTGAGCTACTGGGAGGAGAGAAGGGCTGCAGTTAGAGTTCGATTACTGATGGGCAATGACATAATCAATCATGCCTACATAATACAATTCCCTAAAAACCTCCAAAGGATGAGCTTCCAGATTGGTGAACATGCCAAAGTGCTGGGAGGGTGGTGTGCCCAGAGAGGATACGGAAGCTGTGCCTCCACCCTCCACACCCTGTCCTAAGTGTCTCTTCCGTTGAGCTGTTTCTGAGTTGGAAATGTTTTCCTGAGTTCTGTGAGCCCTTCCATCAAATAATTCTACCTGAGAAGGGGGTCATGGAGCCCCTCCATTTATAGCTGCTCCGTCAGAAGTGCAGGTAGCCTGAGTCTTGGGCCTCAAGTGGGGTTTGTCCTGTGGGAGAAAATCTCTTAATGTGTGAGATGAGATGCTGACTCTATGCAGAGAGTGTCAGAATTGAATTGCATTATAGGACACCCAGCTAGTGCTAGAGAATCAGTATTTATCCAACAACTAGTGTGTCCCTAGTGCTATTAAAGCTGAGAATAACTCATAAAAACATCAATTTAATAAATATTTACTGTAGCAATCCCAAAGGGACTTTTTCATAATCATATTCAAATATTAGTTTATTCTTCATTTACCCTGAATTAGAAATAAAGTCAGGGAGCTTTTATTTGTTAGACCATTAAGAGAGTCGCTAGTGACCAAATATGACACTAAGAAAAAAATTTTGGTGAACTATATTGTGAGTAACATTACAGAACTGCCAGATAGCTTTACCTACTATGCACTTAAAACTAAGTCAACATAGACAACTAACTCAGCAGTAAACAAGCATTTACCAAAACAGAGAGCAAAGGAGAAAGAAACAAAGGCAAGCCCAGGCGAGAAGAGTAGGATGGGTGGATAGGCCAAGGGTGTCTCCTGTGTGCTCCTCTTCCTTGTTTAAGAATTTCTAGAGAAAAACCCTTGACATGTCCCCCTCTTAACACTCAAGACACAGCAGCACTATTCACAGTAGCTGAAAAGTGAAAACAAAACGAAGATCCAACTGATGAACAATAGAGAGAATGTAGCATATTCATACAATGAAATATTATATGGAAGTAAAAAAGACGAAGTACTGATACATGCTACCACATGGATAAATCTTGAAAATATGCCAAGTGAAAGCCAGCAGACCCAAATGGCACACATTGTATAGTACTGTATGTTAGAAATGTCTGTGTAAACCAAAAAGTACCTGAGGCAGGTCTCAATCAATTCAGAAGTTTATTTTACTAAGGTTAAGGACGCACACCCGAGAGACAGGTCTGCACCTTTCTCCAAAGATGACTTTGAGGGATTTACTATTTAATGGGAAAAGTGTCTGGAGGAGAAAGAAAGAGGGCATGGTCACATTACTCAATCCATATGTTACAAGGGAAAAGAAGCAGTTGGGGAATAGTCAATTAGATATTCAGCTCACACTCAGTAAATCGTCTCTTTACACAAGATAAGGTGAACACAGAGTCGCTACCTGTTGAGATTTGTAGCCTTTCATCTGTAGCTCTCCACTTAGGAACAAAAGGAGAGGCAGCTTCTTGCATGACTCAGCTTTCGGCTTCATGTTTTTTTTTTTTCTTTTGACAGAGTGAATTGGGGTCCCAAGTTTTTATTAATCCTTTTGCATTTATAGAAGGCAAATCCATAGATACAGAAAGTAGATTAGTGTTTCTCAGGGGGTAGGGAAAGGAAAAAACGGCTGAAGGAATGCTAATGGCTAGAAAGTTTCTAACTGGGGTGATGAAAAACTTGTAAAATTAAATAGTTGTGGTGGTTGCACAACTTTGTGACTATGTTAGAATACACTGAATTGTGACCAGGTGCGGTGGCTCATGCCTGTAGTCCTGGCAATTTGGGAGACCGAGGCAAGAATATCACTTTGAGCTCAGGAGTTTGAGAACAGCCTGGGCAACATGGCGAAACCCCATCTCTACAAAACGTACAAAAAATTAGCAGGTCATGGTGGTGTGCATTGGTAGTCCCAGCTACTCAGGAAGCTGATGTTGGAGGATCGCTTCAGTTCTGGAAACGAAGGTTGCAGTGAACGGAGACTGTACAGCTTTACTCCAGCCTGGGTGACAGAGTGAGACCTTGTCTCAAAAACAAACAAACAAACAAACAAACAAACAGAAAACCCCACTGAATTGTACACTTCAAAAGTATGAATTTTATGATATGTGAAATATATCTCAATATAATAATTATTTAATTAAAAATTGAGAATGAAAATATGAATAAAACTAAATTTCTATTTCTGTTTGATTGAGAGCAACCTCCAAAGTGTTGCTGAAGAATAGAAGAGGTGCCGGTGTGTCTATGTGAGCACCAGAGGAGCCTCACGGTCGAGGAACTATTTGAAATAAATCAAAATCTGCATAGGAGATTTTCCAGGGAGAGCAGAGAACACTCAGGGCACAAAGAGTCACTTGTACCAGAGCACAGGGGTCACTCTGGGGAAGTCACCTGTGGCTGGAACATGGCTGGGAGTCACAGGAGTAGAAGACGCTGGGCCCAGTGGAGGCCTCACTATGGAGGGACCTCGCATGCTGTAGTCACCAGGTTAGACTCACCCTGAGGTGGAAGAGACAAGTTAACAGCCACACTGGACACCATGCCGGGCTTCTCTACCTTATGCCTTTTCCATCTACCTTTTATTCCGTCTGTTGCTACAGCAATTGTCCTCTTGCAGGTGTAAACAGCCAGCACTCTGGTTTGCCTGCGCCATGTAGATCTTTTTCTCCTTCTTCTAGTGCTTCTCTGATACCGTGAAGTGTCTGTGAGAGCCATCCTGAAAGCTTGCATATGTGACCTGAAATTGTGAGGGAATTTGCAGCCCCATGGGGGCCACACTTGACCAACGGGAGGCTCGAGACAATGGATGAATACTCCTCCTGTCCTCTGGCTGGAATGATTTGCAGTGTATCCTAAATGGCTCCTCAGAGGATCATGGCAGAGTTCTGAACCAGTTGCCCATATTGGTGGCACCATATTGGCTGACCATCCTTTTCTGCCTTGCCCTTCCTAGTGCCCCATTCCTGTTCCCTGGGATCATAGTCCATTTTTTATGGATGCCTGTAGGCAGCTGTCTCACACTCTGCTTTCATAGGGGTGGTTGCAGGGTTGGGGCGTGGGGGCTCAGGGTAAGCATGAGGTTCCTGCAATAGTCCAAACCAGAGTAGTGAGATTTGATCTGCTTGGAGAGAAAAGCATTGGTAGTCATGGTGATTACAGGTGTTTGAAGTCAATGCTAAAGCAGAACAACGTTCACCAAGAATGATTCTGGAGGAGGAAAGTGAGGCTTCTTTCGTTTTCCTGGGAGTGAATGATGTACTCTTGTAGGCCTTGCAGCTCTATTTGAATTGCCTGTTCTGTGCCCAGATGAAGAATAACTAGTCACAGTCTCAGCTCTTGAGCCTGCAGCCTCCTGGGGGGCACTCAGGTGAACAGACAACTTGAACAGGAGTCTATATTTGTACCAAGGGACTTCAGGATAGGTAGAAGAACATGTGACCCGTATGCCGATATGCCAGTGGCTGTCTCCTCAGCCCCTATCATATGTTACTGTGATCCTTTGCAATCTGGAATCCAAATGCTTTTTAAAAAAATAACTCTTAATAATTCACAGGATGGCTGTGGTCCCTTCTTCCCATATAGCCATTTCTGGGCTTTCATCCCATCTGTTCTTTCACCGTGGCATGCCTTCCTCCCCTTTCTACTTATTGAAATCCTACTTACCTTCTAAGGATTGGCTGGATTGCTGCCTCCCCCTTCAGAAACAGTGAATTGCTCCCTGCTCTGCAGTCCTGAGTTACAGAGCTCATCGCACTCTGTCTGGCACTAGAGTTGGCTGTTTGCACATCTGTCTTCACCACAAGGCTAGAATTTGGGAACAGAGGCAGCCTAGTGCACCCCATCCTCCCTGTGTCTCTTAGACATGTTTGGCACCTCGTGGTTGTGTATTGAGGGTAATGTTACAACATAACCCTCCCTAATTGGTCCAGTAGTCCTTTCTGATAGTAAAGTGCAGAGCTTTGCAACAACAACGATGACACAACAACAACAATACAATGGCAGCAATGACTCAGTCTTCAGTGAGTTGAGTGGTTTGGAAGAGTCATTGGAAGGGGAAGCCCTGGTGCCGCCTCGCCCTCAGAAGCCTCATCTTCCAGGACTGATCAGGACCAGGGTGCTGAACTCTTCCTCTTGTACTTAAAGAACTTGTCTTAGGGGTTTATTTGTTTTATTTTAATTAATTAATTAATTAATTAATTAATTAATTTTGGTGTCACTTCAGTGAGGCCAAAGCCCAGTGAAAGCACGTCTTCCTCTGCCTCCTGCCGCTGCACAGAGCCTTCATGGAGCCAGCTGTGCAGCTTCGGCAGAGTCCCACTCACACTCCTAGACCTCTTTCAGCTGAAGTGTCCCTGAGGGCAGCAGCGGCCCCTCCCGAGCAGGTGCTCTGTGCCGGGCCCTGTGCTGGATCCTGTGTGTGCATTTTCTCATTGCTTGTCATTCTCACTTTAAACAAAACAGAACACTGAGACCCAGTGAGTGATGTTGCTTGTCTGGGGCCTGGGCTTAAGACTCCAGGTTTTCTGTGGTCAGAGCTTGAGCTTATAACTACTGGGTTTTCCTGTTAAATCTGGGCACAGTGTAGAATCTTCACCTTCTTATAAGCCTGGCTGGGTGTGGTGGTTCATGCCTGGAATCCCAGCACTTTGGGATTAAGCCAAGGCAGAAGGATTGCTTGAGGCCAGGAGTTCAAGACCGGCCAGGGCAACATAGTGAGACACCATTTCTACAAAAACTTAAAAAATGGCACATGCTTGTAGACCCAGCTACTTTGAGGGCCTGAAGTGGGAGGATTGCTTGAGCCTGGGAGGCTGAGGCTGCAGTGAGCAATTATCACGCTACTGCACTCTAGCCTGGGTGACAAAGCAAGACCCTGTCTCAAAAAAGAAAACATACACACACACACACACAAACAAAAACAAAACAAAACAAAAAAAAACCAAAACAAAACAAAAAGCCATTAACTCAACCAACAGAGGCCAGCTCCAAGCAGAGGGGACGACATCTCTGGAGGAAATGATCTCATCATAGCCTTGAGGTCTTTAGGGCTTGCTCTGAAGTTCAAATACATAAGCCTCCTTCTGTTTTTTCTTTTCTTCTTTCTCTCTTGTTATCCATCATCCAAGTTTTTAACTACAGTGTTTTCAGTTAACATTCTGATAATGGATTTCAACAGACAGCTATCTATTTTGTCCTTAATATTCTTCAGTGGGACAATACATGTAGAGGCTGCTCTTAATTATGAAGGAGCCTGGCATTCTATTTAGATGAGCAAGGCATTGTCTGACAGGTTGTAGTGGAGAATCCCGCCTGCTGGCATGTGGGGCATTAGGCAGTGGAGGGTAGCATTTAAGGATGCACCTGGGCCTGGCTTCTTACGCCCCTGCTTTGGGAAGAACAAAACTGTGTGAGTGATCATGAAGGACTCTGACAAGTTTTCCTTCCGAAATGCTATTCGGTAACAAATACAGCTTTGTCTTTTCTCGGCTGGTTTATGAGCATATTTCAGTTTAAAAATAGGTTTAAGACAACGAAGAAAGCTAATGCAAAGTTCTGAGGCCAAAAACATCCAGTTTTCCAGTAGAGGGAGGAATGGATGCTTGATGTGAAGTTTTGCTCACCAAACCATAGAGCAGAAAGACGCTCATATGTTCTATGAGGTTTTAAACACTAATTGTTGCATTCCAAGGGCACAAACACACACATATGATTTTCCCAGCGAGTGTGGTGACTGTGTGCACAAAGTAGAACTCTTCTATGAGAAGCATTTAGTTCACAGCAGTTTCCTGAACATAGTGCTGGGTGGCACAGCTGTGCCTCTGAACACACTGTTCTTTCTGACAGGAGTTCCTCCCTCCCTACTCACCACTTCCTGAAACACTCATCTGTATGTATTATTGAAACTCAAGCATCTCCTTTCTTTGCAAGATGTTTCCCTACTCAGCCAAATTTGATCATCCCATCTCTGCACTCCTTTTGCCTAGCATATACTTATCTCTCATTGCTCAACCTTGCAAATGTTTACATGTCTTTATTTACTATTACAGGGTTGTCCAAACATCTTGTGTGTCTTACTTTCATGATTTTTCCTGTGTCTGTGTTTTATTCATACTATTACTGTCTTAATGATTTTCCTTAAGTTCAGTCACCTTTAACATTTGCAAGGACACTATTCACAATAGCAAAGACATAGAATCAGCCCAGGTGCTCAACAATGGTGAATAGGATAGAGAAAATGTGGTACATACACGTATGATTATTGCAGCTCTATTTAAAATAGCAAAGACTTGGAACCAACCCAAATGTCCATCAATGATAGACTGGATGAAGAAAATGTGGCACATATACACCATGGAATATTATGTAGCCATAAAAAAGAATGAGTTCATGTCCTTTGCAGGGACATGGATGAAGCTGGAAACCATCATTCTCAGCAAGCTAACACAGGAACAGAAAATCAAACACAACATGTTCTCACTCATAAGTGAGAGTTAAACAATGAGAACACATGGACACAGGGAGGGGACATCACATACAGGGGCCTATTGAGGGGTGGGGGGCAAGGAGACGGAGAGCATTAGGACAAATCCCTAATGCATGCAGGGCTTAAAACCTAGACGATGGGTTGATAGGTGCAGCAAACCACCATGGCACATTTATACCTATGTAACAAACCTGCAGATTCAGCACATGTATCCCAGAACTTAAAGTAAAATAAATAAATAAATAAATAAATAAATAAATAAATAAATAAATAAATGCGTTCTATCATAAAAGAAAATGTGGTACATATATACTATGGAGTACTACGCAGCCATAGAAAAGAATGAACTTATGGGTGTTTTTTTTTTTTTTTCCAGCAACACAGAAACAGCTGGAGGCCATTATCCTGAGTAAATTAACACAGGAATAGAAAAGCGAACGCCACATGTTCTCATTCATAAGTTGGGAGCTAAAAGTTGGGACACAAAGAAGGAAACAATAGATACTAGGAACTCTGAACGTGAGGAGGAAGGAGGAAGGGTAAGGGCTGAAAAACTGCCTACTAGGTTCTGTATTCACTACCTGGGCAATGGTACCATTAGAAACCCGAACCTCAACATCACAAAATACACCCATGCCACAAACCTGCCCATGTACCAACCACCCGAATCAGAAATAGAAAATAAATCAATAAAATTTACAAGGAAGCTTAACATCTCCTCTGTAGATGAGACACCAATAACAGTTGCCAAAGCGGTGACTGGACAACATTCTTCAGTTCCAGCAGAACTCTATTGCCTGTCAAAGCAGGCATGAGACCTGCTCTATATCTGAGATCAGCCAGTGATAGAAAGGCGACAGACAGGCTGGCACCAAACTCAGACCTTTTCCTAAATGTAATCAGAAGCATGGAAGGTGACTGAACATGCAGTAACTTTTCACTCTGCAGTGATGTGACTTTATACTGTGTCTGTGAGTCACCTACAATTCCCTCTTATCTTACCCAGGGCAGGGGTTCTAATGTCTCACACTTTGAGAAACACTTTCCCCTGGACTGGGAGCTCCTCTGGAAGGCAGTGACAGGTCTTTCTCATATCTACTGTGCCTGGCACACAATAGAATGAACATTTCTGGGTGGAGTCAATATCATTGTACTATATTTAATGAACAAATGAATTCACTTGTTCTTCCTGACTGAGGAGCACTGTGTTGGGAGGTCACAGATGCAGCCATCAGCAATGTATGGAGAGATTTTGAAGTTATGTGGCTCCTATTTTCTTGCCTGGTAAAATGCAGGACATATCTAATAATAGCTTTAGCATTTACTACGTGGTAGGTACTGTGTGAATGGTTTGCACAATGAGATCATTTAAACCTGAGAGGTAGGTGTTTATATCACTGACTATAAGATGAGGAGGCTGGGGCCCAGAAAGGCTAAGTAAGTTATTCAAGGGCACACAGCAATAAGTAACAAGATTAGGTGTTAAACCTGGTTAATCTCACTCCAAAGCCATCTCCACTTTACAGAGCTTCCTCTTTACAGTTCTTGATGGAAAGCCCAGGCTTGGGCATCTGGAGAGCTGGAGGCTAGCTTCTTGTCTGATGCTGATTCCCCATGAGAGCTTGGGCCTCTGTGTTCTCCAACTCTAAGAAAGGGAACGAGACAAAAACACTTGGAAAGCTTGTTAAAACAACTAGCCCCAGTTGACAAGCCAGAACCTCTGAAGGTCGGGTCCAGAACACCGCATTAAAAAAGAGAAATTACAGATATATATTTTGTATTAGTTTCATGTTGTTGTGACAACAAATTGCTACAAATGTTGTTCCTTACAAACAATGCAAATATATTATTTTACAGTTTTGTGGCTCAGAAGTCTGGTATGGACCTCACCAGGCTAAAATCAAAAGGTTCAAAGGGCTGTGTCCTTTCACTAAACTCTAGGGGAGAAGACATGTTCTTGCTGATTCAGGTGTTGGCAAAATTCAGCCCTTGGAGTGGCACTGTTGAGGGCAGTGTTTCCATGTGGCCAGCAGTTGGCAATCATCTTTACCTCCCAGCATTTCCTCCTGGTTCTTGCACATAAGTCCCCTGTGTCTCTGAATCCACATGGGGTGTCACACCCTTCACACGCCACCATCGCTCTTGCCTCTTCTGCCATGGCTTCTCTCTGGCCCACGCTTCTGCCTCCCACGTCCACACACAAGGCCCCCTTGGGTAATTCAGGGTACCTCCCACCTCAGGGTCCAGAACGTTCATCACATCTGCAGACTTCCTTTTCTCAAGGCAGGTGACATAGTCACAGGTTCAGGGATTAGGGTGTGGACGTCTTTGGAGGTCCACTATTTTGCCCATTCCAAATCTCACACTAAGTAGTGAGAAGATGGTCTGCCACGTTATTTTTTTCTCTACGATAAGTATTTTGGCGTGACGGCCTTTTGGTTTTACTCTCTGTACCTTGAACAACTTTCTTTCCCCTCAGCTGCAGCTCATTGTTTCTGCTGCCTGGAGTATCTTCTCCCATCACATGTCACTGTGTTGAAGCAGCACACACCATTAGCCAAGAGTCAGCTTGAACCCTCCCTGCTGTACAAAGCCGTTTCTGGGACCCTTGTCAAAATATTATTTTGTGCCTATTGTCTTATAGCATGCCACCTTATAGCATTCCACATGGGACACCTCCCAGGCTGCCTGGCCAGCTGTTTGCCCGGCCAGCTGTTTGCCCACAGTAGGCACTGTGTGTGTGTGTGTGTGCGTGTGCGTGTGTGTGTGTTGAATGGAATCAATGGAGCAGAGGCTTTGCTGGCCCAGTCACGATGGTCTTCTTCTTCTTCCAGAGATTGTGTTAGCCTAGCCATGTGACCCAGCACTGGCCCTTGGGTACCCTCCAGTGATAACTGCTTAAACAGAGTCACACAAAATATGGTGCCACTTCATGGACTTAGATTGCCATTTTTGCATCTAAAAATGTTTACAGTAATTTAATGGACTAATTTTATGTTTGCTAAATCTAATAATAATAAATAATTGAAGCTTGGATTTGTATATATTTTCCTTCATTAATTTGTTGATTTGTATTGTAGTTTACAAAAATATTGATTCATAATTGATTGAAAATAAAAACAAACTAATTCTTCATGTCGGATAGTTTGAGAAGCTAGAGAACTTTGAGGAAAGGCTTTCATAACTAAAAGGAAGGATGTTCCTTCTCTGTGGGGTGTGCCGCATCTACACACAACACTGTATTCATCCAAGGGATCACATAAGAATTCTATATGGT
Source organism: Pan troglodytes (assembly GCF_028858775.2). Classification (NCBI taxonomy): domain Eukaryota; kingdom Metazoa; phylum Chordata; class Mammalia; order Primates; family Hominidae; genus Pan; species Pan troglodytes. The sequence goes on along the minus strand of NC_072418.2, from coordinate 31,237,250 downwards.
TAGAATGTCAGAGCAGGAAGAAGAATTCCACCCTGGTGAAATGCCAGAGCTGAGGATATCAGAGTAGGACAGGCTGCTGACATTTATTGGTAACATTATTAGCTACTACTCACAGAGCACTTACTATAGAACCAGCACTTTTCTACATTATTTACACAAATTTACTCATTTAATCCTTACAATGTTAACATACCATTGTTACCCTATTTTACAAAAGGAGAAACTGAGACAGAAAGAAGCTCAAGGGCAGGCCTGGCTTCCAAACTCAAACAATCTTGTTACAGAAAATGGCTCTTGACCATAATGATGTGATGGAGCCACAGACTGATGAGAGTTGAGCCACCCTGGAATCAACTATCCCGGGTTTCTGTATGTGAGGAATTAAATCCCCCTATCTGAGCCACTTTAGGTTGAAGCCATTACCTTTGGCCAAAAACACAGGCACTGACACAGTGAGAGAAGGACTGTCTCACTTGAAGTGTGTATTTGCTCACTCACTGAGGAAATGGCTGGTAAAGCAATGGGTGCCATTGAAGGGGTGGGTTGCCCCTCCACACCTGTGGGTGTTTCTCGTTAGGTGGAACGAGAGACTTGGAAAAGAAAAAGACACAGAGACAAAGTATAGAGAAAGAAATAAGGGGACCCAGGGGACCAGCGTTCAGCATACGGAGGATCCCGCCGGCCTCTGAGTTTCCTTAGTATTTATTGATCATTCTTGGGTGTTTCTCGGAGAAGGGGATGTGTCACGGTCATAGGATAATAGTGGAGAAGAGGTCAGCAGATAAACACGTGAACAAAGGTCTCTGCAGCATACACAAGGTAAAGAATTAAGTGCTGTGCTTTAGATATGCATACACAGAAATATCTCAATGCCTTACAGAGCAGTATTGCTGCCCGCCTGTCCCACCTCCAGCCCTAAGGCAGTTTTCCCCTATCTCAGTAGATGGAACATACAATTGGGTTTTATACCGAGCCATTCCATTGCCCAGGGATGGGCAGGAGACAGATGCCTTCTTCTTGTCTCAACTGCAAAGAGGCATGCCTTCCTCTTATATTAATCCTCCTCAGCACAGACCATTTACGGGTGTCGGGCTGGGGGATGGTCAGGTCTTTCCCTTCCCGTGAGGCCATATTTCAGACTATCACATGGGGAGAAACCTTGGACAATACCTGGCTTTCCTAAGCAGAGGTCCCTGCGGCCTTCTGCAGTGTTTGTGTCCCTGGGTACTTGAGATTAGGGAGTGGTGATGACTCTTAAGGAGCATGCTGCCTTCAAGCGTCTGTTTAACAAAGCACATCTTGCACAGCCCTTAATCCATTTAACCCTGAGTGGACACAGCACATGTTTCAGAGAGCACGGGGTTGGGGGTAAGGTTATAGATTAACAGCATCTCAAGGCAGAAGAATTTTTCTTAGTACAGAACAAAATGGAGTCTCCTATGTCTACTTCTTTCTACACAGATGCAGTAACAATCTGATCTCTCTTTCTTTTCCCCACATGCCATCCACTCCCAGTGAGGGTTTGCAGCTGAACTGTCAGCCTCAGGCCTGTAAAGTTGAATAGATTTGTTAGTGAACAACACTCATAACCTTATCTCACCCAGATCATGATTTCATTTGTCCTCTAAATCTTCCTCTAGATGGTGTGGAAATAAACTCTTTAAGACATGTAAGCAGAGCAACTGCAGAATAGGCAGGGAAGTGCCGTGGCCAGCCCACCCACAAACACCATAATCAAGCAGCCTCCCTCCTGTGCCTCCCTCCGGATCTCTTTCTGCTCAAGGCAGACTCACACTGCTGTCTTTTGCAAGTGTATTTACAACATACTTCCTTCTAAAGCCAGGCCAAGAATTCACCTGCAGGGCCTGCGAAGGTGCTGTCACATCTGTGTTTAGAGGCTTCTGAGATTTACAGAGTAGATTTTCCTGGCCCCACTTGTTCTCTGGTTGAGACAGGTCAAGTGGACCTTTATGATGCCTCTTGAGGTGGCTCATTCTTGAATGACAGCTGCAGTCTCTCTTGGTGGCTTGAAGGTTTTTACTGAAGGCCATGACCTAAGAATAAATGATTAACTTGGCATGTTGAATTTAGCCTTTCTGGTTTGGGTCACAGAAAATGAGATTAGAGTAGATGATTTTCACTACTTTCCCTTCATAAACATCTTTTTGAACTTATCTTTATCTTTAATTGCAGAAAAGTTATTTTTAAAAGTTATTTTAAGAGAGAAAGCTATACAAGCTTTCTTCTAAAGTCAATGTTAAGGGATTTATCACTGTAAGTGACATTTTTTTCAAAGCTATGTTGGTGAAGATTTAAACTCAGGGGTTGAGAAGGAAAAGATTAAGCAGATGTCACTGTTTGAGTTGAGGCTGTGCTTTGCAAATCTTCTTCCCCTTTAGTAATAAAGACAGAAGTAGTGATATTGACATAATCTGCATTCAGATCATCAGAATTTTTTTGGTTCAAAACATGAATCAAATACAGCTTGGCTCAATTCAATACAACCCAGCCAGAATAATGTTTTGATTTCTTAATCTTACTCTTCTTCCTAAAAATGATATAATGGAGAGCTACTGGAGTCAGATTCCTCCTCCTTAGTGGACATTAGGAGAAACCAAGTCAGAGTGATTACTGCCCCATCTCCCTTTGACTTTGGGAATGAAAATAAATTGTCTCAGCTCTTATAGACAGCAGTGTGTGTATTAGGCCATTCTTGCCTTGCTATAAAGAAATATCTGAGACTGGATAATTTATAAAGAAAAGAAGTTTAATTGGCTCACAGTTCTACAGGCTGTACAGGAAGCATAACACAGGCATCTGCTGCTGAGGAGGCCTCAGGAATCTTCCAATTATGATGGAAGGTGAAAGGGCAGCAGGCTTCTCAGCTGGCACCAGCAGGAGAAAGAGAGGGGGAAGGTGCCACACACTTTTAAACAATCAGATCTCACAAGAACTCACTCATTATCAAGAGAACAGCACCAAGGGAATGGTGCTAAACCATTCATGATGAAACCACCTCCATGATCCAACCACCTCCCACCAGACCCCACCTCCAACAATGGGGATTACAATTTGACATGAAATTTAGAGGGGACACATCCATGCTATATCCATGTGCATATGGGCAGGGAAGTTTGCTAAAGGTGTGAGTACTGAACACAGTAAAGGCACTTTCGTAAGTGATGGTGGTTAAGGCTAACGGCCTCTCATTCATGAAGCTTAAATTCTTTTCCACTTAGAAAGACATTCCAACACAGACTCAACCAAGCTTTTTTCTCTGCCTCTTCATGAGAGGTAAATTATAGTGATCTGAGAATCTAAGCCATAGTCCAGAAGGAATCTTCTGTGAGCCACACCCATCCCAAGGCAAATGAAGCCCCAAGCAAAAGTCTTCCATCCTGGGGCCAGGATGGTGGTGGTGGAAAATGAGGGCTGTGTGAGTGATGCCATTTTTTTTTCTTTTCCTTTACACCCATGCATTCAGTAGGCAGGCCTTTCCTCCTTTTTCAAGAACCTGATATTAAGAGGGCTTAACTGGAGGATGAGCTTGAGAATCTTGGAATAAGCCTTTTATGAGCCACAGCAATTGGCATAGAAACCAGGCCGGCTCACACCTGACAAGGGGTTGGGTAACCATTGACATCTTAAGGATTTCCAATTGAGAAGCTCTCCCAGTGAAGACCCGGCTTGCACAGGACGGAGTCTTTTTTTTTTTTTTAGTTTATTTCACACACATCTGTTGCCTATTCTGGGTTGGATTCTGCTCTGGCTGCTGAGCACATGGCGATAAAAGCCAGAAAGACATAAGAATGAGACTTCCAGTGATGGAGGAGAGATGGAGTTAACTAAGTAAACATAACCTGTATTACTTAACCCTGGAAGTATCATTTGCTGTGGAGCTCAGAGTGCTGGGTGTGTGGGGAATAGGGCAGCCTGACTTGTCCTGAGTTTCAGAGAAGGCTCTATTTGATGGAAATCTGAGATAACTAGCAACTGGCAAAAAAGGAAAGAGTTACAGGCAGAAGCAGGAGCACAAGGAACAAGAGACAGATGTGTATTTGAGGAATAGAATGTATAAAGGGCACCTTGGTTTAGAGCCTGGAGGGTGATGCAAGTGTTACAGACCCAGGACACACTCAGGGTTGCATGATGAAGACCTCAAAGGCCAGGGTGAAGAGCTGAAAAGAGCCTGTTAACAGAAGTGGGAGACGTTTTAAGCAGAGTGTAAGATTAGGTTACTGCTCTTCGACAATCACTGCAGTTACTATGTGTAAATGGATTGGAGAAGAAAAGACATAAAATGTGAGGCCAGTCAGTAAATAATACAATTGTTCAGCAAGAAACGATGAGTGGCACTTGGGTGTTGTGGCATGGGTGTAAATTTTATTTTGTTTTGTTTTGAGGCGGAATCTCGCTTTGTCCCCCAGGTGGGAGTGCAGTGGCGCAATCTTGGCTCACTGCAACCTCCACCTGCCAGGTTCAAGAGACTATCCTGCCTCAGCCTCCCAAGTAGCTGGGATTACAGGCATTCACCACCATGCCCAGCTAATTTTTGTATTTTTAGTAGAGACAGGGTTTCGCCATGTTGGCCAGGCTGGTCTCGAACTCCTGACCTCAGGTGATCCGCCTGCCTCAGCCTCCCAAAGTGCTGGGATTACAGGCGTGAGCCACAGTGCCCGGCCTGGGTGTAAAATTTAAATACTTGTCATCCAAATTCACTTCTCAAACCTTTCTATCCACTCAGAGGACAACAATGTTATGATTCTGTATGTGTTAATTTTTTATCAGGGTTTACGTATCAATTACATTTGTAATGCAGAATAGCTGAACATGTACAGAGTCACAGATGGGTCCCTTTGCATACTCAAGATAAGCAGTGTAGTTTCATGGGGCTTGGGCACACAACTAAAGAGATTTTCATCTATTACAAAGTTGTGCTTAAGACAGTTTTGTCATAGCTCTGATTTATTAGATGTTGAGCTCTTGGTCTAGAACAAACCTCCAATAAAGGCATTGTTTTTGTGGGGAAATGCAATTAGCTTTATAATAGCATGCCTTATGGGTGAATTTCCAGGGGATTCTTTGATAAAAAGTGAGAAGTGGCTATACCCTATTGATTCATTTATTCATCCAACCATTCATTTTTGAGCACCAGATATATTCTAGGCTAATTATGTGCTAGATACAAGAGATAGCAAGATGTCCTCAATAAGGAGTTTGGAGCTCAAAAGGGTCAGGCTCATCTTCAAGCAGGAAAATCCCAAACCTAAACTTCATCTCATCAGAACTCATGATAATCTTTGCTGTCATATTTTCTCACACCACCCTTTCTCCCACTTAGCTGGCCCTTTATTGCATCCAGACAGACATTATTCATAGGCACAGTTCCCTAGAGACCCAAGCCAACGGGCCAAAAAGAAAAGGCAAAGAAAGCCAATTTGTTCAAAAAGATTGCTGTGTAATATCTGTCTAGGCCTTGAGTTTTGTGGCTTAGTGGTTATTCCCTACAAATGACTCAGTATCTCAGAAATATTTTGAAGTGAACCTTTAAAAAATCAACAAACTGTGTCTTTTTCTACAATAAAATTATCTGAGTCAAAGGCACTGCCCTTCATTGATAAAATAGATAATATTTATTAACTCCCTGATGTAATGAAAGATGCGGTGTTTAGAGATGCAGCATCCATGTGGATGATTTATCACTGAGCCAGATTCTGAAGCTGGCTTCCCAGGCCTGACACATAAATATGAGCTCAGAATACCTCTTTTTAGTGACCTGGACTTTATGCTATATCCTCTCCTGAGACACAAGATAAACACTTAACTTCTTTTAGAAGAAACACTTTGAAGACATAAAAGCTTTTCCAAGAAATCATTTATAAAAGCTGCTGCCTTTGAGAGGCCTGCCCATGGCTCTGTAATGAAGCAGTGGCTTATGTTTTTCTTTCTCTTGCTGAGCTGTCTTGTTGTTTATTCTTTTTTCGTTTTTAAAATGTGCTTATTTTTCAGAGGCATTTGAGGATGCAGCCAGAGCACAACACTGTTTAAAATGTATAATTATTAACCAGCAAACCAGGTCTGCGCTTTTGTGAAGGAACAAGCAGAGGGAACTGTCAGCTGGGGTCTCAGGGCTGGTTCCAGAAAAAAGTTCTCCGGAGATTTTATGTGTAATACTCGACTGTTTCCCAGCTCTTAATTTCTGTGAGTGTCTATCACTAAGCAGGTAGCTCTAAGGGTCAGAAATGGCATCAAAATCCTGCAACCTTGTTTATCTCCATGGGCATATGTACCTGTGTGAGAGAGACAGAGACAAGGAGAGGGATAAATCAAGATGAAAAATAATGGCTCCCACAGTTATTGGTAATGATAACAACATTAACAGTGGTAATAATAATAATCATATTAGTAGAAATAATAGTAATGATAGTAACAATAACTACATTGTGTTGAGTACTGCTATGTGTCAGACACTGAACTAGAGTTGATGTTCATTATCTACTTTAATCCTCAGAATTCCAGATAACAGATTATATTAGTCAGAATAGGACAGGTTATGCTGCAGTAATAAGCAAATCTTGAAATCTCAGCAATCTGACACAAGTTGGCTGTGTTTCTTACTCATATCACAATCTGCTGTAGTTTCCCTGGTCATCCTTCTCCAGCAGAAACTCAGAGATTGAGCTGGTCCCTTCCTGTCACTCTCCATCTCCAAGTTCTTAGATCTCTTGTCTGTGAAGTTGGAAGCAAAGTGTGGAGAACTTGTATCTTTCCTTAAATGTATCAGATGAGAATTGAAGTGTTCCAATTCCCCTCACAAACTATTGGCCAGAAATCTTCAGATAGCCCAGACAAACTGCAAAGGGGCTGTGAAGCAATGGGAAACCCATGAGTTACTTATTGAGCACGACTGTCTCTGCCAGGCAGATGCCACAATTGTTACCATCTTTTGGAAGAATGAGAGACTTTGAGGGGTCAGTCTCACCATAATGAGAGGCAGGACCAAGGCTGGACCCAGACTGGGGGGACCCTGACCCTGCATACTCAAAAACAGGGCTCAAGTACCTTGTTTATATTCTTTCTGGATAATTAGATTTCTTCTTTCCTTCATTCCACGAACATTTGACAAGCATCCACCATGTACCAAGAGCTGCCCTGTGCTCTGAGGATACCACAGTGGACAAGTCAGATGAGATTCAAGAATAAAAGAGACAGATGGCTGTGGGGCTGAAGCTTGCTTTTTCTTCCCACTCCCCAGACTAATTTCTTGAGCAATTACTGTGTACATAACACTGAGCCGAATAGATCCTGACCTCAAGAATTGTTGATCTATTGAGGTAAACAGGATGTCACAGTTCTTTATGCTTTATAGGACTCTTATGCTCTGCCTGATTACCAGGTGGAATAGACCAGTTATTGTGGGACCCATGCTAGGGAGAGGTCTAGACATGTTCCCGTGTTACAGATGGAGTGTGAACAGGCGACAGGAAGTAAGATGTCTAACAGATATTGATGCAGTGAAGGATGAAGAGACTTGCAGGAGCAAAAACCCACAGTCAAGGGCATCACGTCTGTCCAGACAGTCGCAGCAAGGCCCACACTCATGTAGAAGGGGAATGTGTGTGCAGGGCACGTGTGTGGTGGCAAGGTTGGAAGCCTTCTGTCATCAGAAGACATGGAGAAGGCAGTCCAGCAGCATGGTCAGCACTCAGGCTTTGCCATGAGACAAGACTGAATACCAGCCTGGCTGCCCTCCTGCTGTAGCCTCAGACATGTCCCTTATCATCTCTGAGTTTTCATTTCCTAATATTTTAAAATAGGGATAATTTTTGAACCCTCTTATAAGATTGCTGGGAAAATTAAATTACATAATCCTTGTAAAGTGTCTGGCACATAGAATCTAGGTTTAGGCCACACCTACTTATTTAAACAGAAAGCAAAAGTGAAGTGGCTCATGAAGTTGATCACGCAGTGTGTTTGCTCCATACTACATCCAGAATCTTCTCGAGAAGAGAGAACCTAAACATAACTTTCTCTCTCTCTTCTCTCTCACCATCTGTGTCCCTTTCAATCCTATTTCTATTTATCTGTTTAAATCAAAGTGCAAACACAGACATATTAAGACACAATTAACAGAGAAGACAAAGGCAAAGTTAAAAGACAACTCCCAGTGACCCCATATTTGTACTTAGAGAATCATAAAAGGTGCTTCCTCCTTGGGGCAGGTAGGTTAGGTGGTGGCTGTCAGGTAACTTCTGGATTCCTACCTCTCAGGCTTTTCATTGTTGAGACTGATTGAAGGATATGATTGGTATGTTCTTGTTTCTAAGGACTCCAATATAACATTAATCTCTTTGGGAATGTGTGGCAAGGATACTAGTTCTTGGAGTGTGTTAGAGATGGCAAAGCCACTGTGGCTCTTTACAGAAAATTTTTTAACTCCAGAGACATACTCGTTTTTTGGAATTAACAACTTTGCTGGCTGTTTTCCAATTAGAAAGAGCTTCTTTTCTGTAAGCAGACAAGCATTAAACATTTCATTAGTTTTTGCAAAAACACTTCATGTTTTTAACTAGAGAAAAAAATAATATTTTCTTGTCTCAGAATTGTGATACTCAGCACATGCTGGGTTTTGAGAGTAAATTGTCCCATCATTTGGCAAGGATGACACTCATTTTTTTCTAACAGACTTTCAGGGAAGCACATTACCTCTCAAATTGCCAGATGCAAGCTGCCTCAAACTGATCTAGAACTGGAGCCAGTACTATGAGTTTCAGCTGCTCAGAAGAGCACGGGAAGGCTACCTTTTCAGAAAAGTATTTTGAGCACTTTATGATATTAGCTTCCTTGTAGGGTAAGGTGCCAAGGTAATTTAAGTCTCCCCTGTGATATAAAGCTTCTGCTTGCTGGCTTACTGCTGTTTAATACTGATAGCTTCTGGATATATAATAGTTTATGTTTATTTTACTAACTTAAGGGTCTGCTGAGAGGACTCAGGTAAGGAAGTGTATCGCTGACTATTGCCATGTGGCAGAAAGGGAGCTTCCTCTCTATGGCCTGCCTTAGCATCCTCAAGTACGCTCGGGAGACAGGTCACCTCGCATCCCTGAGCGCAATTCTGCCTCTGGTAAAGCCATAGATTCTGGCTTTGAAACTTCCTCAGCAGAATTTACGACAGACTGTGCGATGCCTCACTCAGGGATGAGTGTGTGCAGGTGCATCGTAAGCAGCTGCTGAATAAGTCAGTTAATGAATGTCTACATGACATATTCAGGAGAGTGGAAGAAAAGGGTTCTGTGGATAATCCTCAATTTACCAGAGATTCTATCATTTTGCTCAATGCATATTTGTGGTGGCTCATTCTTTCATGGAAGTGTTTTGTGCCACTATTACAAATAAACTTTTGTTTGTAGATATAACACATTAGGAAGTTACTTATATTGGATGTGAGATATTATATCATATATGTATCTGTATTTACAAACATAAATGAAACCTTAACACATAAGGTAATAACAGTATATCAATTATCTATTGCTATAATTAAGGCTGTGTAACAAGCAACTCTAAACATGGTGGTTTCACATAGCAACCATTTATTTTCATTCACAGGTCTGTGGGTCACATGAGCAGTGCTGCTGATCTTGGATGAGCTTGCTCATAAGTGTGAGGTCAGTTGTGTGTCTGCTGGCTGGCTGATCCAGGGTGGCCTTACTTTGAAGGACTGGAAATCTTGACTCTCTGTAATATGTCTCTCATATTCCTATAGCAGCTGGCTCAGTCGTGTTTCATTGTGGAGGCAGAGCTTCAACTACAAGCAAGAGGAAACTTGCCCGACCTCTCGAGCCACAGGCTTGGAGATGGCACCGTGTTACCTCCTCTGGATTCTACTGGCAAAAGCAAGTTACAAGGTCATCTCAGGTTCAACGAATGGAGAATAAGCCCTCTTTTTGAAAAAAGTGAAGAATTACCTCAATAAATTTATCATAAGCAGGGAATAGTATTAGCTGAAATTACCAAGTATAAGCTAGGAACAACAGAATAACCAAAGATAAAAATTGTAAATGTTTAATTAGAACCTACTGTTGGAGCTAAGGATTTAATGTTCAGAGGACTTGATGGGGAAGCCTGATAAACAGATGGTGAGGCTAGGACCTTTTACCCTGGGGAAATTTCCTGGAGGTTAAGAGCCTAGGAGAGAGTTGATATGGAATTACTATAACAAATTGAATGGATGAAATCCCACTCTAGCCTCGTAGGGATGGACTAGCTCTACAGGCCTGTGTCCAAGCACAGCCTCACTGTCTGTCTGTCTGTTAGTCTAGAGTACAAGAAAGAGGTTATGACCTACTCTCTTACCTTTGTAAACTTTATTCTTACACAAATATTTAGTAGACTAAAAGTGAGAAGAGCTGGGTGTGGTGGCTCACGCCTGTAATCCCAGCACTTTGGGAGGCCGAGGCAGGCGGATCACGAGGTCAGGAGATCGAGACCATCCTGGTTAACACGGTGAAACCCCGTCTCTACTGAAAATACAAAAAAAAATTAGCCGGGCATGGTGGTGGGCACCTGTAGTCCCAGCTACTCAGGAGGCTGAGGCAGGAGAATGGCATGAACCCGGGAGGTGGAGCTTGCAGTGAGCTGAGATCACGCCACTGCACTCCAGCCTCGGCGACTGAGTGAGACTCCGTCTCAAAAAAAAAAAAAAAAAAAAAAAGTGAGAAGAAGAAACCTATACATTTACTTCTCTCTCTTTTCTCTAGCCCTATCCCCTATAATCTTATTTCCATTTTGTTCTGTGTTTAGATGGAAGTGGCAAAGGAAGAAATGTTAAGAAACCATTAACCAAAGACAATCTCATCTTTGTTTCTCAATACACCCCTATACATCCTAGGCTTGGTGCTAATGTTTCTGTTGTGGGATAAAGTTGGCCAATTTCAATTAGATTTTTGAAATTAAAAATGAGATAGCAGATATTTTGGTTCTAGATCTGCATATAATTTCCTACATGGTGGTGAATCAATCAGTTATCCATCAATCAGTCAGTCAATCCATTTAGGGCACATATTATGTTCATCTCCATTATAAGGAAAAGTAAGAGCCAGGATCCCTACTGCTATGAGCTTTTATTCTGTTTAAATTCATGTTTCAAGTTTGCTGAACTTTGGGTTTTTTAAACTGAGACCAGAGTTTTTGGCCTGGGTAACTTACAGAGCTGATAAGGAAAAGAAATGGACCAATGATGCAATGGGAGTTTGAATAAATGCCTTTAAGATATCAAATTATTGAGACTGAAAGAGGTTGGCTGGTTTGTTCTAGGGCACTGTGCATAAAGACAAGCACTTTAAAGTGGAGTGTTCTTGTTTCAATCAGCGTGTTTTAATGCTGGGTGATATAGGAAGATGTGTGGGGTGACATGCATAATGAAAACGTAATTCATAATTACTCTACTACATTCTAATGCAGAATATGACAAATGAGAATTCAACTGTTCACTCTGTGAGGGCTACACTCACTCTCTATTTAACAGACAAGGTCTCTGATGTAGAGGCTTTCTCACCAGGACCTTGGAGAACATTTTTGCAGTCTCCACCATCCTGTTCTAAGGTGGGGGTGATCTATCCAAGGGTCAAGGAGAAGCTAGGCTCCTCTTATTGCACTGGACCATGCATCTAGCTCCTTGATTGGAGTGCGAATCCACTGACGTGTGTGTCTTTATTGAGTTCCTAGGGGTGTATGTAGCACTGATTCTAAAGATAGAAGAGGAGCAGGACTGAGAAACCTACATTCTGGCAAGATTGAGAAGCACAGATTGCCAATTAAGGAACAAGATAGCACATGGCTGGTTTAACATCTTCCAAAGTGGATTGTTTTTGGATATATTTTGCATTTAATCTAGTCTTCCTTGTGTTAACTGTGTCAAGACCTGTCCCTGCTACTAATTGTAAATTTTGGAGGTGGAAAAACTATAACTTATGGTATTGTAGAACTCTCTTGATCAAAATCCTTTAGTAGAAGCTCTTCTTCAGGTCATAATATAGTTTTGGGTACTGAACTCATTGTCCTGTGATAGACCGTGATGACATTGGACAAATATATAAAAGCACTGTGCCTGCATTGGTAATGCTGACAGTGTACAATTATGGTTCCAGATACATGGGAGGCAAGTGAGGAGGGCCCTATGCCCCAGCTTTTTTTCTGGAGGAGTTTTCCAGAGGACAGTGTAGGGATAGGAAACCCAAGCAGATCAAGGTGGTGATGCCGGGTTGAGCATGTAAAGAGTGAATTTCTGAAATGTCTGTTTCTGGCTTCTGACTGGAGGCTCTGCTTCCCAGTCTGTTAGAATGGCCACCCTGCAGACTGTAACCCTTTATAAGAAATAAAGTCTCCTCTCCTTCTTTTCTAAATTTATAGATTGTATATTTTTAAGTGAACATATCTGGTAATGAGGATGAAATCCATGGAGAACCCCAGGGTCTCTTGGCATCACTGGGAGTCACCACACAGAGGCCTACAGGTGAGTTGTCTCTCCCACTGCACTGGAAAGACACCATGTAAGTTCCTCTAAATCTAGGATCTCCTGCTTTAAGGTTGAAGATTTCAGAGACTTTATTTCTCTCTACCTCTTCCCTTCATTTCTTCTTGGTCTCCCCCCAGTCCCTGTTCTGGTTTCCTCCATCTGGACCCTGCAGAGGACCTTCCCTGTTGGCCCCGGGTTTGGTGGGGGTCCTTCCCAGTTCAGTCAGACTCAGCTGGTCCATAAAGATAAGGTGTTGTGGAAACACTCATGCTAAGAGCACTCAAAGAGACTCCTTCACCCAGTGAGTGAGTGAAGGTATAGAGAAACTTAGTTTTATTTATATATATACCTTCTAAGGCAGAAGCAAAGTTCTAAGGGCACGGTGTAGAGAGCCTTAGTTCTAATGGGGCAATCTCTGATCAGCCACCATAATGAGCCTCATTGGCTTATATGGTTAAGGAAGATGGTAGGATCAAGTTTAAAAATAAACAAAAAAGCAAAAGACATAAATAGTGTCATGACCACCCTTAAAATTCCTTTGACAAACAGACCAAAATGACCTAAAACAAAGCTAAAAACCCTGTGCCCACTCAGGCTGCCTGCTTGGAGTCCATGTGGGATTAACAATGGAAGCTGGTCCACACTGTAATTTCGTGGTTAAAATTCAGAATCAGGGAATCGGTCCTTTTGGTTTAATATTTGTGTGACTTTTGCCATTTATTGATAATTTTTTCTTCCAGGAACAGCTTTTGATTTCCTGTCTTCAATCTGTGGAGGCTTACAGGGCTTTGGGGCCTCTGTGTGTAGACAGTAGCTGGAAAGCTGAGACCCTAGAGAAAACGGCTGAACAAAATGTAAGGTATATCCCATTTGTGGCCAGCAGAACTTTACTTTCCTTGAGCTGCCTTTCAGTGATTCTGAGTCTTGTGAGGACTGCTTTGCACCTCTGTGGAGATGCCTCTCGTGTCTTCAGTTAAGTCATAACCTTGGTTGAGGCTTACTAGTTTCACTTGAGAGATTGCTTTGGTAAAGGTTCAGGAGCCAGGAATATCAGCTGTTTGTCCCAGCTAACATCTGGTGATAAGAGACTTGAGTGGACTTTCTTTCCTTTTAAAGAGCTCCATAGTTAGAAGTCATCATAATTAAAAACATATGTCCAAGCGATTGTAACCAGCAAAGGGGTCCAGCTGCTCACCGCTTGTGAAAACAAGTCAAACCAATCACGAGTTATGATAAGAGGAAGCAAGATTCCCTTACTATCCATACTGGCAAGGGAAAGAGCAGAGCACCATTCCACTCTTTAGTTTGTGGAGGGAACACAGGCATCTTTGAATAAAGGGTTTGGAATGCAGAAAAGGCAAGGGAGGCCAGCAGGTGCCACGCCACTCCAAGGGTCCTCTTGAGTTATTGTTTCATTTGGTGAAACGGCTGGTGTGATCATGGATCCTGCCAGGTTGTAAATGGATCAGTAAGGCATGCACCGCCACTCCTGGCTAACTTTTTTTTTTTTTTTTTTAGTAGAGAACAGGTCTCACCATGTTGTCTAGGCTGGTCTCGAACTCCTGAGCTTAAGCAATCCGTCTGACTCAGCCTCCCAAAGTGCGAGATTACAGGCTTGAACCACTGCACCCGGCCTGAGACATATGAGCTTTCAGTGCCTTCCCCTCACTTAATAATCCTGCAGAGATAATCATATGCTGATTTCCATCATCATCAATACTATTACCTTTTTTGTGAGTTTCATATTAATAGGCCAACTCCATACTGATCAAACTTCTGGTCTTCAGCATCTTTTACACAATACTGTATTTTTAACATTCAGCCAGGTTCTTGTGCATCTCTGTATTGCAGTTTGTTCTGTCTATTGCTCTGAATATATGTATTTCATTATGAAAACAGTGTAATTTATTCATTTTCCAAGTGGTGAAAATTTGTTTTGTTTCCAGTTTATGACTATTATGAACAAAGCTTCTCCCTTGAAAGTTCAAGTATGGCAAAAGTAAGCTAAAAACCATACAGGTTGAAAATGGAAATTGAATGAATTAATTTCCACTACTCATAGGATTTCACTATTTGAACTCCAGTGTAGCTGTACAGAATTAGTCTCAGTGTTTTTCTATGCTGCAGTAATAGCAAAATAGAGTATTGGCTCAGGCAATTTAGCAGTGTTTTTTTTTTTTTTTCCACCAAGACCATATCTTTGCTGGGCTCCCTCAGAATTTTGTTAGCCTTTGCCCTTTCTGTTAGCTTTGGCAAACACTGAGGGATAGAGAGCCACATTCATCTTGCCTATTGAACAGGCCCTGCTTAGAATGTATCTACTGTGTGCAGAGATGCCAACATCCTGTTTTTCTGCATGGCATTCAACTAATACTGGAGATCATTTCCTAAGCCACAGAATAAGCCCATCATTAATAAATATATCATGCACAAAATAACCCCTAGGAACTCTCTGTTCTTTTCTGTTATCCTAATAGTGCTCATCCTATAATGACAAGGGTGTGCCCATCATTTCCTGGAAGATTGCCATGGCTGCTTGGGTCCACAGTGAGTTCTGAATCTTGGAATTCTACAGGCATTGAGGCTGAGAGACAGCAAATTCAGGTGGGAGCTGGGGCCCTGAAAAACAGTAAAGTTTTGCCCAGCTGAGACCAAAGCAAGAGATAAGGTGGCACAAATGTTTAGAGATTGAGTTCAAATAGTTGGGGAAGAGGACACCACCAGATGAGAGAGAAATGGACCAGTGAATGGTCTCTGCGAATCAGACACAGCACCCGTGGGGCTTGCTGAACAAGTGGAAGGGGCAGGGCCAGCACGGGAAACAGCACTGGAGCTCAGCACCAACTGCTATAATTTACTGACTGGGGGCACAGCCGTAAATGCTTTCACTTGTGGAGAGAGTACGCTAATTTCATGAAGATTTCATCTCTGAGTGCTGGGTGATTACAATACAGGACAACACTCTTTTAGAAGACTTTACAATTAGATGGAGTTGAATCAATGATAGACTGGATTAAGAAAATGTGGCACATATACACTGTAGAATACTATGCGGCCATAAAAAAGGATGAGTTCATGTCCTTTGTACAGACACAGATGAAGCTGGAAACCATCATTCTCAGCAAACTATCGCAAGAACAAAAAACCAAACACTGCATGTTCTCACTTATAGGTGGGAAATGAACAACGAGAACACCTGGACACAGGAAGGGGAACATCACACACCCGGGCCTGTCATGGGGTGGGGGGAGGGGGGGAGGGGAGAGGGATAGCATTAGGAGATATACCTAATGTAAATGACAAGTTAATGGGTGCAGCACACCAACATGGTACATGTATACATATGTAACAAACCTGCACTTTGTGCACATGTACCCTAGAACTTAAAGTATAATAAAAAACAAAAACAAAAAACACATAAACAAAAACAAAACAAAACAAACAAAAAAAAGATGGACTTGAAAGTTTGTCGGTTGGGATTATCTTCCTCCAAGTGCACTCAGAGCTCCTAATTGTGTACCCGCAAGAGCCCTGTGAGATTGGAACCTGGTATTTACGTTTGAGTGTGGGTACACATACCCACGAGAGTGAAGCCACCAGGCAGTACATGTGAGAGGCACAGTGTGCTCTCTGGATGTGTCTCAGTCACACCCTCTCCCCATCTTCTCCCCGAACTCTTAGCCTTTCATGAACCAGGCACATGGACTGGGTTTGCTTTCACTGTGGCCAGGAGCTTCTAAAACTGGTTATTGTTAGCAAGTTTCTGTTAAGTTGGCAAATCAAACTTTTGAAGGAAAGTGAAACCGTAGTCCTTTTGCCCCATTTCCAATTACGCAGTCTCAACCCACGCATTCATTATTCATTTCCTCATTAATAATCATAGCTTGCTTTAGTTGAATTTTGTGTCTTTTATGTGTCTAAATGTTGAAATAAGTAAAATTCATACTGTGATTTTCTTATGTGAAAATTTTAGTATTTTGTATTTAAATTTCCCTCATAGCATAAGGAATTATACAATAAGATCTCTTTCAGAATCAATATAAAAAGGGTGAGGAGGAAGGAGTTAACATTAGATGACCATCTATTGAATTCCAGACCTGTTGTATGTACTTTGAATGAAACAATATATGCAGTTTTTACAACAAATATGCTGCGATAAACCCCAAATTGCCATGAATGAATGGAGGGTCAGAAAGGTTAAGTAAGTACCCCATGTCCATAGCTGACTAGAGAAGGAGCTGGGATCAAACCAGGGTGGTTTTGCTCTGAAGTCCGTCTTCTTCCTATTGGATCATATGACCCCCAAAACAAGCCGGTGAGCGTATTTTTTGTTTTGTTTTGTTTTTGAGATGGAGTCTCGCTCTGTCACTCAGGCTGGAGTGCAGTCACACGATCTCGGCTCACTGTTTTTTTAACTTATTGGCTAGACAGCCTTAAGAGCGGCACTTGGTAAGCATAATCTTCATCAGCCTTTTGCTTTTTAAATACAATTTGTCTATCTTTTCTTTTTGGTCTACCTTCTGTATTACATTCTCATATTACCAAAACACACAGAACATTTGGGTATTAGTAGCCTGCCATAATCTAATGCAGTTGGTGAAATTATGGCCAAAAAAGATAATTCAGGTGAAACCATGACAAGGCACCAGACATATCTGAATTGGCTGGTGATAAAATTCCTACCCTGAATGACCTCTACTTCTCACTCTATTGTTTGGCAAAACCATTAGATGCAGGCAAATTTATTGTTCTGATATTTCCACTCTGATTTATGATCATACAAGGATTATATAAGCCGTATCTTGATCAAATGTAATCTAATGTGATTATTTATATACAATATTCAAACTAGCCTCCCTGTAGCCTGTTATTTTAGTGACATAGTCTTGGTAACAATGTCTCTTGTTTCTGGTAAATAGTTGTTTGCTTTCTCATAGTGACTTAACAGGCAATTTTTATTTAATTTAATTTTATTTTACTTATTTTATTTTATTTTATTTTATACACAGGGTCTCGCTCTGTCACCCAGGCTGAAGTTCAGTGGTGTGATCATCAGCCTCAATCTCCTGGGCTCAAGCAATGCTCTCACCTCAGCCCCCCAAGTAGCTGGGATTAAAGATGCACACCACCATACCCGGGTAATTTTTTTCATTCTTTTAAATTTTTTAGAGACAGGGTCTCGCTATGTTGCCCAGGCTGATTTCAAAATGATAACTGCTGTCCTCAGGTGATCCTGGTCCACCCGCCTCGGCCCCCCAAAGTGCTAGGATTACAGGTATGAGCTACTGTGCCCAGCTGGTAATGATCTCTTTCTTTCCTTTCCTTTTTTTCTTTTCTTTCTTTTCTTTCTTTCTTTCTCTTTCTTATTCATTCTTTCTTTCTCTTCTTTCTCTTTCTTATTCTTTCTTTCTCTTTCTACTTTCTTTCTTCTTTTCTTTGTCTTTCTTTCTCTTTTCTTTCTTTCTTTCTTTCTCTCTCTTTCTCTCTTCCTTTCTTCCTTCCTTCCTTTCTCTCTCTCTCTCTTCCTCCCTCCTTCCCTCCTTCCCTCCTTCCTTCCTTCCTTCCTTTCTCTCTCTCTCTCTTTCTTTCTTTCTTTCTTTGAGACGGAGTCTTCCTCTGCCAGAGATTGTTGCTCACCAAGTGAACTCCAGCCTCCCAAACCTGGTGTTCAAGACTCTCTAGACTCCAGTCCCACCACCTCCTCTTCTGCAGCCTATACAACTTGGTATTCAACAAGCACACTCTTTGTCTTTGCGCTTCTGCAGTTTTGATCATGTCACTCATTGTCTGGATTACCCTTGATGACCTCTCCCTTCCTATCCATATGATGTTTACCCTTCAGGACTAGCCAACTTTTCTTGGCATTATTTCTCATTGCGTTCTGCAGAAGGCAATAGCCTCTTCTGAAATCTTGGGCTCTTCAATCAAATGTCATGAATCACTTGCTTCCTTGAGCCATTATGTGTATGTGCTTTATTTTTGTCACTGTATCACATTTTTCTTAAAGGCATGGAGTTATTCTTGTATCTTTTTAAAAAATTTCATGTATCATTTTAATTTTTATAAGAAATATTAATTCTGTAACCAGAACATTGAAAAACATAATAAAGAGAAAATTTGCAAATTAAAAAATTGCAGTACTTATTTATCCTTTATTTTGTATTACTTTTGATTTTTTAAAAACATTTAGTAGCTTTGGGGTCCAAGGGTTTTTTTTTTTTTTTTTTGAGATGGAGTCTCACTCTGTTGCCCAGGCTGGAGTGCAGTGGTACTGTGTCAGCTCACAGCAACCTCTGTCTCCTGGGTTCAAGCAATTCTCTTGCCTCAGCCTCCCAAGTAGCTGGGATTACAGGCGCCCACCATCACACCTGGCTAATTTTAAAAATATTTTTAGTAGAGACGGGGTTTCACTATGTTGGGCAGGCTGGTCTCGAACTCCTGACCTCAGGTGATCCACCCGCCTCGGCCTCCCAAACTGCTGGAATTACAGGCGTGAGTCACCATGCCCATCTCCAAGTGGTTTTTGGTTACATGAATGAATTATATAGTGGTGAATTCTGAGATTTTAGTGCACTCATCACCCAAGTACTGTATGTTGTACCCAATATATAGTTTTTTATCCCATACCCTCCCTCCCAATCTCCTGCTTGTGAGTCTCCAGGATTCATTACATCACTCCATATGTTTTTGTGTATTCTCTGTTTAGCTCCCACTTATAAGTGAAAACACACAGTGTTTGATTTGCCATTCCTGAGTTATTTCACCTAGAATAATGGCCTCCAGCTCCATACAAGTCCATGCAAAAGACATTATTTTGTTCCTTTTTATGGCTGAGTCCATGGTGTGTGTGTGTGTGTGTGTGTGTATATATATATATATATATACACACACACACATACATATATATATCCATATTTATATATCCATATATATCCATATATGTATATCCATATATATATTTATATATCATGCCTTTTTAATCCATTTATTGGTCAATGGCACTTAGGCTAACTCCATATCTTTGCAATTATGAATCAGGCTGCAATAAATATTCATGTGCATATGTCTTTTTCGTATAATGACTTGTTTTCTTTGGAATAATGATATGATCTGGCTCTGTGTCCCCACCCGAATCTTATATTCGATTGTAGTTCCCATAATCCCCACGTGTTGGGGAGTGACCTTGTAGGAGGTAAAATCATGGGGGAGGTCCCCCTCATGCTCTTCTCATGATAGTGAGTGAGTTCTCATGAGATCTGATAGTTTTTTAAGGTTTTTTTCCTCCCTTTGCGTGGCACTTTTCTCTCCTGTGGCCTTGTGAAGAAGGACGTGTTTGCTTCCCCTTTCGCCATGGTTGTAAGTTTTGAAATGAATCATTTTTCACAAAACTAGGAGAAACAATTCTAAAATTGTGGCCTCTTCAGCTGTGCTGAACTTTGAGTCAATTAAACCTCTTTCCTTTAAAAATTACCCAGTCTTGGGTATGTCTTTATTAGCAGTGTGAGAACGAACTAATGCAGGTAGATATCCAGTAGTGAGATTGTTGGATTGAATAATAGATCTACTTTTAGTTCTTTAAAGAATGTCCATACTGTTTTTTATAGAGGTTGTACTAATTTACATTCCCACCATCAATGAATAAGCACTCCCCTTTCACCAAATCCATGCCAACATCTATTGTTTTTTGACTTTTTAATAATAGCCATTCTTGCAGGAGCAAGGTGGTGCTCCATTGTGGTTTTAATTTGCATTTCCCTGATGATTAGTGATGCTGAGCATTTTCTCATGTTTGTTGGCTATTTGTATATCTTGTTTTGAGAAATGTCTATTCATATTATTTGTCCATTTTTTGATGGAATTATTTTTTTCCTTGAAGATTTGAGATTTTTTTTCTTTTTTTGTATATTCTGGGTACCAGTCCTTTGTCAGATGCACAGGTTGCAAATATTTTCTTCCTTTCTGGGTTGTCTCTTTACTCTGATGATTATCTCTTTTTCTGTGCAGAACCTTTTTAATTTAGTCAGGTGCCATTTATTTACTTTTGTTTCTGTTGCATTTGCTTTTGAGGTTTTAGTCATAAATTCTTTGCCTAGGCCAATGTCCAGGAGAGTTTTTTCAAGGTTATCTTCTAGAATTTTTATGCTTTGGGGTCTTATATTTAAGTACTTGACACATTTTGAGTTGATTTTTGCACAAGGTGAGAGATAGAGATCCAATTTAATTCTACATGTGGCTAGCCAGTTTTCCTAGCACAATTTATTAAATAGGGTGTTCTTTCCCCAATTTATGTTTTTGTATGCTTTTCAAAAATCAGTTGGTTGTAGGCATTTGGCTTTATTTCTGGATTTTCTATTGTGTTCCATTGGTCTCTGTGTCTACTTTCATACCAGTACCATGTTGTTTTGGTAATTACAGCCTTGTAGTAAAAATATGAACACTGGCAATTTGATGCCTCTACTTTTGCTTTTCTTACTTAGGATTGCCTTGGCTACTGGGGCTCTGTTTTGGTACCGAATAAATTTTAGAATTGTTTCTTCTAGTTTTGTGAAAAATGATGTATTTTGATGAAAATTGCATTAAATCTGCAGATTGCTTTGGACAGTATGGTCATTTTAATGATATTTACTTTTTCAATCAATGAGCATGGAATGTGTTTTCATTTATTTATTTCAACTGTGTTTTCTTCAGCAGTGTTTTATAGTTTTGCTTGTAGAGCTCTTTCACCTCCTTGGTTAAGTATATTACTAGGTGTTTTATTTCTTTGCAGCTGCTGTGAAAGGGGTTCAGTTCTTCTCAACTTGGTTGTTTTTGATGTACAGCAGTGCTACTGATTTGTGTAAATTGATTTTGTAACCTGAGACTTTACTGAACTCCTTTATCAAATCTAGGAGTCTTTAGGGTTTTCTAGGTATACAATTATACCATTGGTAAACAGTAGTAGTTTGACTTCCTTTTTTCTTATTTGGAAACCCTATATTTTCTTCTCTTTCCTGATTGCTCTGGCTAGGACTTCCATTACTATGTTGAACAGAAGTGGTGAAAGTGGGCATCCTTGTCTTGTTCCAGTACTCAGGGGGAAAGCTTTCAACTTTTCTCCATTCACTATGATGTTGGCTGTGGGTTTGTCATAGATGGCTTTGATTCATTTGAGGTAAGTCCCTTCTATGCCTAGTTTGTTGAAGGTTTTATCAGAAAAGATGCTGAAGTTTATAGAATGATTTTTCTGCACCTATTGAGATGATCATATGGCTTTTGTTTTTAATTCTGTTTATGTGATGTATCACATTTGCTGACTTGCATATGTTAAACAATCCCTGCATCCCTGGAATAAAACTCACTTGTTCATGGTATATTATTTTTTTGACGTGCTATTGGATTTGGTTAGCTAGTATTTTGTTGAAGATTTTTGCATCTATGTTCATTAAGGATATTGGTCTGTGGGGTTTTCTCTTGGTTATATCTTTTCCTGTTTTTAGTATCAGGGTGATACTTGCTTCGCAAAATGACTTAGGGAGTATTTCCCCTATTCTTCTTTTGGAATATTTTTAGTAAGATTGGTACCAATATGTTTGGTAGAATTCAGCTGTGAATCCATCTGGCCCTGGGCTTTTGTTGTCGTTGGCTTTTTAAAACTACCGATTCAATCTCATTGCTTCTTATTAATCTTTTCAAGGTATGTATTCCCTATTTAATATATGAGGGTTGTATGTTTTCAGAAATTCATCCATTTCCTCTAAATTTTCTCGTTTGTGTGCATAGATCAGTTCATAGGATCTTGAATAATCTTTTGTATTTCTGTGGTGTCAGTTGCAGTATCTCCAGTTTCATTTCTATTTGAGCTTATTTGACTCTTCTCTCTTCTTGGTTAATCAAGCTAATATTCTGTCAGTTTGGTTTATCTTTTCAAAGAACCAGCTTTTTTTTAAATCAACCTTTGGTATTTTTTGTTTCAATTTCATTTAGTTGTGCCGTGATCTTTGTTGTTTACTTTCTTCCTCTAGCTTTTTATTCAGTTTGTTCTTGTTTCTCTAATGCCTTGAGGTGTGACATTAGGTTGTCAATCTGTGCGTGATCTTTCAGACTTTCTGATGTAAACATTTAGTAGTATAAACTGTCCTCCTAACACTCTTTTGTTATATTCCAGAAGTTTTGCTAAATTGTGTCACTATTATCATTAATTTCAAATAATTTTTAAATTTCCCTCTTGATTTCATTGTTAACTCCAAAATTACACAGGAGCAGATTGTTTAATTTCTATTTTTTTGTATAGTTTGAGGATTCCTTTTGGAGTTGATTTCTAGTTTTATTCCACTGTGGTCTGAGAAAATACTTGACATGATTTTGATGTTTTCAGATTTACTGAGACTTGTTTTTTGACCTGTCATATGGTCTATCTTGGTGAATGTTCCATGTGCTGATAAGATGAATGTATATTCTGGAGTTCTTGTTCTATTCTGGAGTTAGAATTTTGCGTAAATATCTGTTAGACCCATTTGTTCTAGAATGCAGTTTAAGTTCATTCTTCCTTTGTTGATTTTGTGTCCTGATAATCTATCTAGTGCTGTCACTGGAGTGTTGAAATCTCCCACTGTTATTGTGTTGTTGTCTATTTAATTTCCTAGGTCTAGTAGTAATTGTTTTATGAATCTGAGAGCTTCAGTGTTAGGTGCATATAAATTTAGAATTGTAATATCCGCTTGTTGGATTGATTCTTTTATCATTAAATAATGACCATCTTTTTATTTTTCTACTCTTGTTGCTTTAGTCTCACTTCTGGTTTCTATTTATGTGGAATGTCTTTTTCTACCCCTTTACCTTGAGTTTATATGAATCCTGATGTGGTAGGTGAGTCTCTTGAAGATAGTAAATATTTTATTTGTGATATTTGTCTGTTCTGCCAATCTGTGTATTTTAAGTAGAGCATTTAGTCCATTTATATTTAACAATATCAAGATGCGAGGTACTGTTACAGTCATCTTGTTAGTTGTTACCCAAATACTTTGCTGTTGTTTATTTCATTGGTTTATTGTTTTGTAGGCCATGTGAGTTTTATGCTTTCAAAAGGTTTTATTTTTGTGCACATCAAGCTTTTTATTTAAGATTTAAAGCTCCTTTTACCATTTTTTTGTAGGGTCGGTTTGATAGTAACAAATTTCCTCAGTATTTGTCTGAAAATGACATTATTTCTCTTTCATTTATGAAACTTAGTTTTGCTGCATAGAAAATTATTAGCTGAGAGTTATTCTGTTTTAGGAGGCTAAAACATTACCCCCATCCCTTCTGGCTTGTAGGGTTACTGCTGATAAGTCTTCTGTTAGTTGGATGGGTTTTTCTTTATAGGTTACCTGATGCTTTTGTCTCACTGCTCTTACAATTCTTCTTTTCATGTTGACGTTAGATAGCCTGATGACAATATGCCTTTGTGATTATCTTTTTTGCAATGGATCTCCCATGAATTCTTTGAGCTTCTTATATTTGGATATCTAAATCTCTACCAAGGCCAGGTAAGTTTTCCTCTATTATTCCCTCAAATACATTTTTCAAAGTTTTTGCTCTCTTTTCTCCCTCAGGAACATTAATTATTCTTAGCTTTGGCTATTTTAGATAATCTCATATTTCCTGGAGACTTTGTTGATATTTTTGATTCTTTTTTCTATATTTTTATCTGATTTATTTAATTCAAAAGTCTTGTCTTCAAGCTCTGAAATTCTTTCTTGTGCTTGTTCTAGTCTATTGTTTAACTTTTCACTGCATTCTGTAATTCTCTAAATGTGCCATTCATTTCTAGAAGTTCTGATTGGTTTTTCTTTAAAATATCGATCTCTTTAGACAATTTTTCATTTATATCCTGAATAGTTTTTTTTTTAAATTTCTTTTTGTTGGTTTTCATCTTTCTCTGGTATCTCCTTGAGTAGCTTAATAATCAACCTTTTGAATTCTTTATCTCATATTTCAAATATTTCAACTTTTTTTGGATCCATTGCTAGAGGGCTGAGGTGATCTTTTGGGGTGTTATAGAACCCTGATTTGTCATATTGCCAGATTTATTTTTCTGGTTCCTTGTCATTTGGATAGACTATTTTTTATAATTATTCTAGCATTTATTCTTTATTTGACTGTTTTTTAAAATTTTTTCCCCTTTAAGGATATGACTTTAACATTTACAGTTTATTGCAACCTAATTTGGCTCTTAGTGCTTTCAGAGGTGAAGACTCTGTAAGAGTTCCTTGGTTACAGACAGTCTTTGTATGATGCCTTTCTTGGGTGCTTATTGTAGTAGCAATGTGCTTGGTGCATGAGCAAGTTCATTCTCTCCTATGGGATTGGAGTGGCAGAGGTCTCTTGAAGCTTATTTCACTCTTCTGTGGTGTGCGCTTATTTATTTTTCTAATTTCCCTAGTATTTTATTTACTGGGTTGAATAATTTAGGCTTCGGGCTAATAGAGGAGGCATCCACAGGTAGAAATTGTCTATGGCTAAAGCAGGTGGGCAGATGCAGTACCCTTTCATGGGCACAGGTCTCAGCTTTTACAGAGTGGATGGGGGAGCTTTCAGTGAAACACACTGAGGTCTTATCAGAGGGAAGGACCAGAGCTACCTCAGCTCTTCTCCCAGGCTGGCAGGAATGCTATTCACCTCCCAGACACACTCCATAACCAGTGTTCCAGCTATTCAGATCAGACAGGTGCCTCTTTATATCTGTGGGAGTGGTGATGTTCCAAGTAGAAAGAAATTGTGACTCTACCCCTTGTGCAGGCCCGCACGTGGATGGTGCTTCTCCTGGGGGGATGCAGTCGCTCTGAAGTGTTCCAGAGAGGCTGTCTATAGGTGCACCCACACCGCCTTCCAATGGGAAAAGCCCCAGCGGTGTCTGCAGTGGTGGATGAGGGGGAAAAAGCCTTCTTCTCCAAGCTCCTTCATGAGCACCAGAACTGCCTGACAGCTGGAGAGAGCTGCAGACTTTCCCTGCTGAGCCTCGCACTACAACTGACCTTCTGCTGAAAGACACTTCCCACCAGTGGAATGATCTGAGACTCAAGTCCTGCTGTCCAGTTCCTTTGTCCTATGGGGGGTTCCTTTCATGTGGTGCACTCCCTCTTCCCCTAGGAGTCGGAGTCTCTCAGAGCCAGGTTACTGCACATGTTGTTGCTCCTCTGAGTCTAGCTGCCTTGTGTCGCTGCCACACTCCAGCCTGGTGCTGTGGAATGTCTTCAAGGGATCCAGTGATGTAACCTATCCTTAAGTCTCCCAGTAGTGGGAACCAGCACCAGCCCTGATGGGGTTGGCAGGGGAGTGACATAGACTCTGTGAGATTCCTTGGTTATAGATAGCCTCTGTATGTTGGCTTTCTCAAATGCCAGTTGTGGTAGTAATGAACAGATCTCATGGATATACTAGGGACCTCCTGGTTAGCCAGGATGGTGCAGGCAATGGTGATAGCTGAGGTCATGCCCATGTTTTCTCCTTCCTGGACACCGTGTTATTCTGCCTGGAGGTGTTGTAATGGACAGTGTTCGTTGGTCTCCAGTCAGAAGGTGGCACTTGCAAGAAAGTGCCAGCGGCAGTAGTAGCTTAGGAGGTCAAGGCTGCAGTAAGCCATGATTTAGCCACTACACTTCAGCCTGTGCAACAAAGACAGACCCTGTCTCAAATAAAAATTCAATTCATGCAAATTTAACAAGGATTTACACACATTAAATGTTTAATGAATTGAGTGGTACAGGTTAATTAACTTTTTAAGCCATTTTATGTGTATAGACCAAAGATCACAAAACTATATTCAACTGACCACATTTGGTACACAGGTATTATTCTTCCCGGTACAATGACTTTGTTTGATTGAAATAAACTTTTATGTCCCATGTCCTAGCCTCAAAAGTGTTCAACTCATGACCATCTATACCCCCACCAACTGACCTACATCCAGATTATTTTTGAAGCAAATCCCAAATATCATACGATTTTATCTGTAACTAAAAATGTATCTTTAAAAGATAAGAAATTTCTTAAAACCTGTAATCACAATATTATTTTATACTTTAAAAATCCCAATAATTTTTTGTACCATTACATGTTAGTGTTCACAGTTTCCTGATTGTTTTATAACTGTACCTGTTTGTTTGAATTACAATATAAGTAAAGTCCGTATGTTGCAACTGGTTGATGTTTTTCTTGACTCTTTTGATGTCTCTTTTCATAAGTTCTCCATCTCTTTCTCTTTTATTTTGCCTTGAAATTCTTTTGTTGAAGAAATCAGTAGTTACTGTAGTTTCCCACATTCTGAAGTATGCTAATTGCTTACTTATAGTGTTGTTTCTTCTGTACTTCTTGTAAATAAGTAGTTAGATCTAGAATCTTGATTAGATTTAGGTTTGATGATTTTGGGGGAAGACTGCAAAATAGGTCAAGCTGTGCATCTGCCTCAGTAAGCACCTCAGGTCAAACTATCTTTGTTATGATGTTAGGCATCGTTGATGGTCATTGTCTAGATTCTTTAATTTATTATTGGCTGAAATATGGGGAATATTTTAATTATATTTATATATTATATTAATATATTATATTTATATTTTTATTGTATTTATTTATATTAATCTTTTTTTTTTTTTTTTTTTTTTTTTCTGAGACAGAGCCTCACTCTTTCGCCCAGGCCAGACTGCAGTGGTGATATCTCTGCTCACTGCAAGCTCCGCCTCCCGGGTTCATGCTATTCTCCTGCCTCAGCCTCCCGAGTAGAGTAGCTGGGACTACAGGCGCCTGCCACCGCGCCTGGCAAATTTTTTGTATTTTTAGTAGAGATGGGGTTTAACTGTGTTAGCCAGGATGGTCTCGATCTCCTGACCTCATGATCCGCCCGCCTTGGCCTCCCAAAGTGCTGGGATTATAGGTGTGAGCCACCTCACCCGGCCTATATTAATTCTTAATATAGTCATATTAGGCTAATCTGAAGTACCGTTCTATTTTTAAAAAGCAGAATAATGTTTAAATTTTTAAATTTAAAAAAAACTGTATTTTTAAAATTTATGATTGACACATAATAATGGTACATGTGTATGGGGCACTATATTTCACAAGTTGTGGCAGGCAGCCTCTAAGATACTGCTTAATGATCCCCACCTCCTGATAATCACACCCTTGTGTAATCTCTCCTTGAGTGTGGGCCAGAATTAGGATACACTTTGCAATAATAGAATAAGGCAAAAAGGATGGGATGACAGTTTGGAGATCAGGTTACAAAGAGGCTGTGCTGTCTTTTTGGGTGGTCTCTCTGACAGTTTCTCTGAAGGAAGCCATTGCTTGTTGTGAGTTGCTCTGTGGAGAGGTCCACTGATCAGGAATGTGATGTCATTAGCCAAAAAGCCTGAAGCCTTCCCTCAGCATGGAGGTAAATTTCAGTGGAGGCTGAAGTGCCCGCCTACCCTGCACTCTGCTGCCAGGCGGGAGACTCTGAGCAGGAGGCACGAAGTTAATGATGACCCAGATTTCCGCCCCACACATATTGAGAGTCAGGAAAGGCTTGCTGTTTTAGGCTGCTAGATTTTGAGTATTTTGCCCTCTTTTTTGGCACATTTTTTATTTAGAAAGGTTAATGTATCTCTGCAGGCATTTTACACTATTCAGGCTTTATAATAGCCATAGTTGACCCCCCATTTTTAATTTTAGTTATTACTATGGCCCACACTTTCTTTCCTTAGTACTTCTAATGTATTTCCTGATTTTATGCTGGCATAAGTCATTGCTTTAAAAAGTTTAAACGCAATCTGTGGTGAATGGTTTCGTTCACCCCCAGGTCCCCTCAGAACCATGCAGTCACACGTGCTAGGGGAGTTTTGGCAGCTGACCACGCTCAGGTGAGTTCCTGTCTGGGACGTGTCCTCTGAGGAAAAGAGGCATTTCATCTGAGGACATGTCTCCTCCTTTTTGACAGTCCTCGCCCAATGACTGGCTAATTTAGAAGTGGGGATACAAAGCCTGTCCCCTCGTTTCAAGGTGGGATGCTCTGAAGGGCCATCTCAGCTCTAGAAGGACATGTGAGATTAGCTGAGATCCTTGTGGCTGAGGTACAGTTCAACTCCTCTCCCTAGTTTCTTTAGTTCCCCATAGGTATTCACCCTGAGGTTACCCCTCAATAAACTCTCTACACACAAATCCTGCCTCAGTGTCTGTTCCAGGGAAACCCAACCTAAGACACCCAAATCCTGAATTTCTTTGTTTTATGTGTGACTTGATCATTTTATCCAGAAGCTCTAATAATTTTTTCTTTACTTTTTAAATTAAATTGTTTTACCAAAATTTGTTTTTCAGTCAAAAGTCCTGGGTTAATATTCTAAGGTGCATGATATATTCTTTCACTATGAGTTGAATAAGGTCCAGATCAAATTGAAGCAGAAGACACAGATTTCATGCAAAGAACTGAGGAGGTAGCTTTAAAGCTATAAAATTAGCAATTCTCTCCTGGCCCTTTCCATTTTTCTCAAAATTCAAGTAAAAATTTTTTCAGTTAAAAATAAGCAAGACACAATAACTGCAGTCAAATCACATACAAAGTACCCTAAAACTTAAAGTATAATAATAATAAAATAAAAAATAAAACAAAGTTATTATAGAAGAGAATATGAAGTAGAATAATGTTTTTGTAGACAATGAAAGCAAATCAAATGGATACATCCAAAAAAGTTTCTCCTTCTAGTGGAGCCATCCTTATACATTGGAGCCTGAAGAGCGTGCTCACATTTTCAGAAGCTGCTTCAGGCTGACCTGACGCGCATCCTGTGAGCACCTGCTGATGGCATTGATTCCATGCTCCCAGGACCATCAGAAGCTGCTGCATTTCTCCCACCTTCTCCCAAGAAGATGGTGATGCCATGAGGTTTTGTCTGAAGTTGAACCAATCTGTCCAAATTTTCGGGTTGATGGGGATACCTGGCCACCCAGTTTGTTGTAGATATTTTCTGTAAAATTTTGGTTTTCCTCTATTAGGCAAAATTTAAAAATACTCTTGCATTTTTTGTTGTGTATTTTTGAATGTATATTTTTGTTCCCCAGATTTAAAATTTTGGATTTTCTGCTTTTCTTGAACAGCTAGATGATAGAGCAAGACAGTCTACATTTATTTCATGTCTGAAAGGCTGGAAAAGAGATCATGTTCCCCACCATCTTCACCTGATCATGTAAGTCCTCTATAAGGCACTTAGCCCTTCTTAACTGCTGAGCATGTCGCCCTTCTTATATGTACTCCTAAGGATTTTTATCCATGATGCAGTGGGGGAAATCCACATGACAGAAAATTTAGGGAGAGTGCTTTCTTTGTATTACAACTAACTAAATACAGTGACCTGACAGAGGCTCAGAGAGTCCAGGCATCAGTCAGGTGTGGATAAAGAGGTGTTGTTAGTGAATAGCCTGAAGGCAGGGAGAGAGTATTGAGATCATAGTTCAATTAGGACTCTCAAAAGTAGGTTGTCAATGAGGAGCTTCAGCTTGAGTTCTAAAGAGAGGAAGGCAATGTCCTTTTTTAGCTTAGTGAAGTGGTGTTGTGAAAAAAAAGTTAGTTACCAGGACATTTAAGTAAGATCTGTGATTCCCTAAAGAAATGCAGGTGAAAGTGGTGCTGTCAACATTTCCAGGGAGGGCAGTTGAATAACTGAAGAAATTATAGATGCTTGGCATAGAGACAACTGTGGGACTTTAACAGGAATGGTAGTCCCCTGCTTTTTGGAGATAAATTTTTACCAAAGAGGCAACTCTCCTATATCATGTGCAGCTACGGAGCTATGATGGCTCAATTGGTTGCTGCAGGGAATAAAACTCAGGTCTTCAGGTCTGAGAAAAAAATCAGCCTTTAGCTGATGACTTCATTCATTAATCTATCCAAAATTTTTGGTCTTCTGATTCTGGGATAGAATAGGATTTGTATCTTGAAAAGTACTTTTTTGAGCATGTTGGAGGAACTCATAAAAAATCACACCCTGGCATTATTTGGCCTGAAATCATATTTTGTTTGAATAGCACAGTATTATTATTTGTTTAAATTTGAATGCCTTCAGGCAGGGCATACACCCTTAAGTTTTTATTATCTCCACCAGTTTTATTTTCTTAAATCTGTTCAAGTTTACTTATTTATATTACCTGCTTAATATTGTTAGTTTTATTAAACTAATAATATATTATTATAATTTTATAATTTTTATTTTATATAATTTTATAAAATTTTTATACAAATTTTATTATAAACTCCACCAGTTTTATTTTTTAAATCTGTTCAATTTTACTTATTTATATTACCTGCTTAAATGCTGTAGGAATTTTATTTTATAACCTCAAAAAGAATACACTGGGCTTTGTCAGAGGCATAACAATAGTAAAAGATCTGCTTATGAATTCTGCCCTACACAGCTTAGGAAGTCTGTTAAAATTTCTATTTTGATTTATAACCAGATAAGAGATAAGCGGTTTAGGGAAACAGGTTCAGAGATGGTATGAGCAGTGCCACACAGCTAATAGAAGATATAACACAAGTCCAGTTTGCCCCTTTTCCTGGCCACTAAACATTTCCCCTCAGCCAATAGCTGCTGAAACCATGTGTCTAGCACTGATAGATCAATGTGACCCAAAGAAGCCTCTGATAGTACCAACAACATACTAATCATTGCTAATAACTGCAATCATCACTAATAAACTCTACTAGAGTATGGAAATATTGCCATCAGGTCCAGGCTGAATGCAAACACCATTATGCTCAGCTCATCTTTGCTGAGTGACTGACCTCACAGGTATGTTGAGTGCAGTGTGAGAAAAGACTGCAGCAGGTATCTAGTCATCCATGCCTGCTGCAGAGAGCAGGAAGGGTGGGAGAAGATGCCTGCATTAGGGCCAAAGCTCCTGTCAATGGGCTTCAGGCTTCCATGAGCAAGAGCTATCCAAGTGCCTCAACATGTTAAATAGGGACATCAGTTTGACCACACATTTCCAAGCCTAATGGAGCCATATTTAGTCAGTAAATATGAACAGCACTTGCCTCAGAATTATCCTCTGAAAGGGAATAATCATTGTTTGACAGCTTTCCCAGATAGTGGCAATTTCCAGCACTTCCAGGCTGCTGTACACATGGTTCCCAGGAAGGTCCTCAGGCACAGAAAGACAAAGAAGTGCAAGGGAAGTCAGCAGGCCACTGACAGGGGAAGGCCTGTGGGGTGCAGAGGAGCCGGCTTTGCTAATTTGCTCCAAAGAAGGATAAATGAACATATAAAACTTCTCCCTGCTCCTCAGATTGCTATATATAGAGTAGAAGTAATAAACCCAATTTTGACTAAATAGTTACGCCTGCCAGGCACATTACACACGTTATATTATTGAATACTTCCTACAGCCCTTAAAAGCTGCCCATATTCTTATTCTTGTCATGCAGAGGAAGACATGGAAGCATAGAGAAGCCATGTGACTTTCCACTGGCACAGCTCATGCAAAGAGCAGCCAGTTCTACCATGCAGATGGCCTGTCTCCCAGCCCACTTCTTCATCACAGTGCTCCATCACACAGGCAGGGCTGAGCGTCTTCTGAATTCCTGAGGTCAATGGGCCTTTCAAGACCTAGCATGACTGACTTTCGCCATTTGCCTATCACTTGTGGCCCCATTCTGTAGGTGGTCCATGTGACTCCAGGGCTTTCCTTGCTGCTGGGTGCGTACTCTAGTCTTTGATTCCTGCACAGTTGAGATTTTTGTATCCCCCTCTTTGATAATGTTTAGACTGAACTTATAAAGCTCAATCTCCCCTCTTCACTGAACTCCTCTACTTCCATAGACTCAGATCTTGTATGAGTCATGGTTCTTCTAGCCCACGGGGAGATACAAAGACATTTGTCAAAGGGGAGTGATCCCTTTCAGATCTCTTGAAATGAAATGTCACCATTGACCTTTCCACCTGAACCTCATCTTCCTTGGATGGCTCAGCACCTTCTGGGCTCCCTAGATGCTCCTGGAGCTCATATGAACCAACTGACAGGTCATCACAGCAGAGGTGAAAAAGCTGAATTACCATTGCCACATTGTGATCATTGGAAGGCCCTGCCAGGTTATTTTAAAGATGAGAAGAATGGCTCTGATAATAAGGCTATAGCCCAAATCCCTTAGAGCCACTCTTTCCTGGATTCATGCTTATGGAGCTGTTCATAACCACAAGCACCTTCATTTCCCCACCCAATAATGACCATTGGTTATTGTATCTTGATTAAGCTTGCAAGCTCTTAGCCAGGCATGGGTAGTCACTTATGTGCAGGAAGAAGGGAAGATGTGCACCTTCTCGCAAGTTTCCTTTTGTTTCCCCCAATTAAAAATTTTATTAGTAAAAGCTGCAACCCCCCAGTCCATGAGACCTGTCTGCAGTGGCACCCTCCCCAGGAATCCTTTTCTGAGCTCCAGGCAGATCCGGCCCTCTCCTGCTTTTCTTTCTGGACTCAGGCTTCCTCCATGTTTGCATTCAATATTTAGGCTCCTGGAATGGATGGAGGTCACCCCCCTCTTGGCATCTCCTATTTCCTCCTTCTGCCGTAACCCAAGGGGTCCTTAGGATTCTTCTCCTGCCCATTCTAGTGGCAAACTTGCAACCTGGCCTTAGTTCAGCATCTGGCATTTTCTCCTTCTGGGTTTTCTTACATTATTCTGCCTGGCTTTGGCTGCTCTTGTCTTACCTTTCCAAGATTCTCTTCTTCTTCTTCTTTTATAGGGAACCAGAGAATATAGTTCCCCTTTGCCCTCTGAAGGTTCCCTGAAAAATCAGCTCACAAAGGGCAGATTAATCAGAGAACAGGCATACAAATTTATTCAATGTGTGCACATTGAGACCTTCAGAATGAAGACACAAAGATACAAAGAAAATTGTCTACTGTTGTGCTTAGGTCCGACACAGTAGGAAAGCCATGTAGAAATATGATTGGACAGAAAGCATGTGATCTAATGCTATTAGACATAGTGGGGAAACCTGGAAAAGCCTGTCTTTCTAGATCCTTTTTGGCCTCTCTGAGCAGCATTTCTTCCTTCTGGGTATGGGGCAGGATACTCTCTGGAATGAGGGTTTTCTGACCTACAGTCCAAAAAGGTAGGCCAGATCATTCTTTATGGCCAGTTTTTATGGTCAGAAAGTCAGAGAGAAGTTTATTTTAATGATAATTTTTTACCATTCAGGTTTTAATCATTATTATTTAATGATAATTTAATGACATTGATTCTATCTATGAGCATGAAAAGGTTTTCCATTTGTGTCGTCTCTGATATCTCTGAGTATCTCTGTAGTTCTCCTTGCAGAGATGTTTCACCTCCCTATTTAGCTATACATTAGGTATTTTGTTCTTTTTTTGGCAGTTGTGATTGTGAGTTTGTTCTTGATTTGGCTCTTGGCTTGACTGTTGTTGGTGTATAGGAATGTGAGTGATTTTTGCACACTGATTTTGTATCCTGAGGTTTTGCTGAAGTTGTTTATCAGTTTAAAAAGCTTTTAGGCTGAGACTATGGGTTTTTCTGGATATAGGATCATGTTGTCTGCAAACAGGGATGGTTTGACTTCCTCTCTTCCTATTTGGATGCCATTTATTTTTTTCTCTTGCCTTATCGCCCTGGCAAGGACTTCGAATGGTATGTTAAATAGGAGTGGTGAGAGAAAGCATCCTTGCTTTGTGTTGGTTTTCAAAGGGGATTGTGTCCAACCCTTGCCCATTTGGTATGAAATTGGCTGTGGGTTTGTCATAGATAGCTCTTATTATTTTGAGGTATGTTCCCTCAATACCCAGTTAATTGAGGGTATTTTATTAAAAACATGAATGGATGTTAAATTTTATCAAAACTCTTTTCTGCATCTATTGAGGTAATAATGTTTTTTGTCTTTAGTTCTGTTTACGTGATGAATCTAATTTATTGAATTGTGTATGTTGAACCAACCTTTCATCCCAGAGATAGAGGCTACTTTATCATGGTGAATAAGCTTTTTGATGTGCTGCTGGATTAAATTTGCTAGTATTTTGTTGAAAATGTTTGCATCAATGTTCATCAAGGATATTGGCCTGAAGTTTTCTTCTTCCTTTTTTTTTTTTGCTCTAGTCACTCCCCCATTATTGGTCATGTTCTGACTGAGGTTGAATGACCCCACAATCTGTCAAGGATATTGGTGGGACCATGGGCTGGATATGCATTAGGCTCTTCCAGTGCCTAGATTTTATGAGTGCTTGGATCTCCTGGTCTTTTGAGATGAGATGGTCTCATGGTCCCCCTGCTAGGTCTAAGAAGTCCTCTGTCCTCCTCACCCACTAAATGACCTCCCACTCATGTATAGCTTCTGTTTTATGTGGAGGTACAAGTAAAATTATATTTGAAGTTGAAAGTTGAACATGGAAATTATATTTGAAAATCACATATTAATGTTAATTGTGTTTTTCAAGTTCATTGGTGTTTTTAGCCCACAGACTAACAAGGAACTTGAGGATTTCTTCACTCACTCTTTCCTTTAGGAAGGGATGTTGCTCTTTCTTCCTGTCTGGATCTTCTGCATCTTTCCAGTTGCTTCTACATGAAGCCCTAAGGGGACTTGGCCCCATATAGTCTGCTTTCTCATTTCTGGACTTCAGTCCATTTCTAGTTAGCACTGCACAAAGTGGCACTGGTTCACATTTTCTTAAACATATTAGTTTTCTGGTGACTTGAGGGCTAGGACAATACCATGAAAATTATACTTCTTTCTTGTATCCTCCAATATGCCCTCTCCCAAATCCATGCATTGATGCCATGGATTTTTGGATGGCCACCCAAAGACAAAAGCTGGTTTTTCCCTTTGTGGTCAGACCCTTATCAGTGTAGGAAATTATCCTATGTTTATTCACTTATTCAACAGACATTGAATGAGTGCCTCCTGGATGACTAATATTGTGTTGAATTAATCCATTTAATGAGGAAGACAAAGATCTAGGGACATCTAGGACAGAAACATGAAACTTTGGCTTTTAAGAGACCGCTTTTATAAGAAAAAAAGGTCAGAGATGAGGGAAGAGAAAGGAAGACAGTGTGATCAATAGTAAGGAATTCACAATATTTAAGGAAGATGTTTTTAGTAAATGTTTTTAATTTTGCAGTTGGAGAAAACGGATCAGTTCAAATGAGTGGGCCAGTGAGGTTTGCAGGAATTAAAGACAAAAAGGTGTCCCCCAGCCCTAATTCCACTCTGGCTAATACCTCCTTGCCATGAGGGTCAATCAGAGGAAGGGAAAAGTAAGCTAAATGAATGGCAAGAGGAGAAAGGCAAGGCAGGGGTTCAAGGAAACAGACCTTGAGCAGTGCATTGAGGCCACAGCAGCCGGAATGTGGACTCAAGTGCTGGGGACTGTGCTGCTAGCTGGGAATTTGCTCACTCAGCCAACACACCTGATACTTCACCTCCATTATCAGATCCTTTATTGTCCAGAGCACATCTGACAGAACACCCACCTTGCAATGAACTAAAATCATCAGCTGTGTGCCTTGCATCTGCTCCATTCTAGGTGGGTTCTCCTATCATTTATAGCTGAGTATAGCCTGGGTAGAATAAATCCCCTAATTCAGTTGTCTGCCTGGGGAAAAAGAAAAAAAAAAACAGTGAATGGGTAGAGAGAAGTAGAGAATTATTATTTTTTCCCGCTAGTGGCTTGGTCTGGAAAAGAAGATAAAGTAATAGAATTGGAAGGTGGGGAGGAGGAGCAAAAACTGGGATGGGATCCAGAGAAGGCTCTGCTTTATTTGTTTGCTTTTTAAATTTTTTAACAATGGAAGAAATAAATTTGAAAGGAGCTTTTATTGTTTCTAAGAGTCTGAAGTCTGTAGAAATCAGAAGCCTGTCTCCAAGTATATCTACTATGTGGTTGCTAGGGAGGCCGTAAAGTTCTCTGTGACCAGGGGAAAGAATATTCAAGATACAGGTAGAGAGGCTATACCATGGGTCTATGGAAGAGTTATTTGGAAGTAAACAGCATTTGGAAGGGTTCTTCAATATTACATTAGGAAGGTTTAAGAATACTGAAGGTGGCAGAGTCATTTTGAGGCACAGGTAAAATTAGAGGTGAGTTGAAATGTCGATCGGCTCTGGAGTACCCGTCTGTATCCTATCCTCTGCTCTCTGCCTCGACCCCAAACCCATGTCTTGTGACTCATCCCCAAAGATCCCCTTGCTGAGCTGTTGAGATCTTTCAGGCCCCTCCGGCCTTGACATCCTGTTATCTTGAAGATCATATGCAGAAGTTAAAAATAGACATGATTAGGGGTCCTGGCTATATGTGGTTCTTTTTGGGCAACCCATAGACTTTTATGCCCTGCAACTTCTTGTTGGTTTAGATTTGTTTTAAAATTTATTGATTTCTACAATTGCACATGTAATACATAAGGCTTTATGGGAGATACTATATTCAAACAATAAAAATATAAGTGGACAGATGTGAATAGGTCTCTTTACCACTCCTACACCCACCTCCCTCTTTGTATGTAACACATGCCAACAAGTCCATAATTCCAGTCCATTCTCTGTGCATTTACATCTAAATATATAGAAATTTGTACAAATATATTTCTGGTAGTTTGTGACTGGGTTTTTAAAACAATTGTATTCATACTACATGTATCATTCTGTAAAACATTTTTTGCATATAATTATATATCAAATATTTTCATGCCAAAACATGTATTTATGCCATTTGTTTTAATGATTGACTGGTATTCTATGGCATGAATGTATAATGTATAATAATTAAAGGACATTATGTTTTGTTTTCTATTTCTCCTCCTCCTCCTCCTTCTTCTTCTTTTTGCTATTGCAGACAAAAGTTAAATTCAATGATCATCTTCCTGTCTGTAATTCTGTGAACATGTGTGAGTGTATTCTACAGCTATATCCTGGAAGGAGAATTGATGAGTTAAGGGGTAGGCACATTTTGGATTTTGAATAGATTCAAGTGTTGCAGGAGGGCCTAGGTAGGTCTCCCAGCCACAGCCAGTGTTCCAGGTTGTAGACATTGTTGCAAGAAAAAATTCAAGGATGAGTCAGAATGAAGGGAAAAGCAAAAAGCTTTTATTGCAAAGGGAAAGTATGCACTTGAGAGTTGGAGTGCAGGCATACTTGGGAGAGTGAATTGTGCACAGGAGAGTCTGGGTATCTAATGTTATGGTGTCTTCTAATTAGGAAGTAGAATAGAATAGATTTTCTAGGAAAAGAGTAGATTTTCTAGGAAAAAGGTGGAGATTTCTTAGGCTTGAGGGCCACCCATTTTTTATAAGAAATATGACCATGCTCAGATCTACCATGGTGTGGTGGGTGTGTGACTTAGTTTTGGAATAGGCATATAATTAGGTGTGGAGTAGGGCATGGGTCAAATCCAATGCCATGTTGGACCTAGCCTGTTTCAGCCAGTGTGGCCCCATTTTATCTGTGAGGATCTTATCAGGCCAGGCTCATCTTTGTCCTTATAGCTAATTTTAACAGCCCTTTTCTTGACATTATGTAAAATTGTTTCTTGATATTTTCCTGCTTCTCCTGTGATCACCCAGCATTCCTATCTTATGCGTGTTTCTTTAATTTGAGAGTGAAATAATCATGAAATATTATGGAAAAGGAGGGGTTTCATGGACTCCCCAGTTACTGACCCCTATTCTCCCTTATTTGGGTTTGCCTGGAAGGGTCATGGACATGTCACCCTCACTGGGGCTTTAGACATTTTCTCTCCCTTATTTTGGGTTTTCTGTTATCCTGTGGGTTTTTGTGCCTAGTTCTTGTTTCAGCTATTGTTTGGGTTTTTCCATTTTCCTGCAACAACCCAGTGCTATTCCTATCTCACAACTAAATTATCCTAAAAAAAAAAAAAAAAAAAAGCAGTTCCCATTCATATTCCCACCAAGTGCTTCTGGCAGTAAACATTTCTTTTTTTTTTTCTGTAAAAGCCTTGATTATTTATTTATTTTTTATTTTTTTATTTATTATTATTATTATACTTTAAGTTTTAGGGTACATGTGCACAATGTGCAGGGTTGTTACATATGTATACATGTGCCATGTTGGTGTGCTGCACCCATTAACTCGTCATTTAGCATTACGTATATCACCTAATGCTATCCCTCCCCCCTCCCCCACCCCACAACAGTCCCCGGTGTTTGATGTTCCCCTTCCTGTGTCCATGTGTTCTCATTGTTCAATTCCCACCTATAAGTGAGAACATGCTGTGTTTGGTTTTTTGTCCTTGCAATAGTTTGCTGAGAATGATGGTTTCCAGCTTCATCCATGTCCCTACAAAGGACATGAACTCATTATTTTTTATGGCTGCATAGTATTCCATGGTGTACATGTGCCACATTTTCTTAACCCAGTCTATCATTGTTGGACATTTGGCTTTGTTCCAAGTCTTTGCTATTGTGAATAGTGCCGCAATAAACATACGTGTGTATGTGTCTGTATAGCTGCATAAATGTCTTCTTTTGAGAAGTGTCTGTTCATATCCTTCAACCACTTGTTGGTGGGGTTGTTTGTTTTTTTCTTGTAAATTTGTTTGAGCTCATTGTAGATTCTGGATATTAGCCATTTGTCAGATGAGTAGGTTGCAAAAATTTTCTCCCATTGTGTAGGTTGCCTGTTCACTCTGATGGTGGTTTCTTTTGCTGTGCAGAAGCTCTTTGGTTTAATTAGACCCCATTTGTCAATTTTGGCTTTTGTTGCCATTGCTTTTGGTGTTTTAGACATGAAGTCCTTGCCCATGCCTATGTCCTGAATGGTATTGCCTAGGTTTTCTTCTAGGGTTTTTATGGTTTTAGGTCTAACGTTTAAGTCTTTAATCCATCTTGAATTAATTTTTGTATAAGGTGTAAGGAAGGGGTCCAGTTTCAGCTGTCTACATATGGCTAGCCAGTTTTCCCAGCACCATTTATTAAATAGGGAATCCTTTCCCCATTGCTTGTTTCTATCAGGTTTGTCAAAGATCAGATAGTTGTAGATAAGTGGCATTATTTCTGATGGCTCTGTTCTGTTCCATTGGTCTATATCTCTGTTTTGGTACCAGTACCACGCTGTTTTGGTTACTGGAGCCTGGTAGTATAGTTTGAAGACAGGTAGCCTGATGCCTCCAGCTT
The DNA here is from genome assembly GCF_028858775.2 of Pan troglodytes. Lineage (NCBI taxonomy): Eukaryota > Metazoa > Chordata > Mammalia > Primates > Hominidae > Pan > Pan troglodytes. Next base: position 31,197,612 of record NC_072418.2, on the reverse strand, counting down.
TGTTCTTTTGGCTTAAGATTGACTTGGCAATGTGGGCTCTTTTTTGGTTCCATGTGAACTTTAAAGTAGTTTTTTCCAATTCTGTGAAGAAAGTCATTGGTAGCTTGATGGGTTTGGTATTGAATCTGTAAATTACCTTGGGCAGTATGGCCATTTTCACAATATTGATTCTTCCTACCCATGAGCGTGGAATGTTCTTCCATTTGTTTGTATCCTCTTTTATTTCATTGAGCAGTGGTTTGTAGTTCTCCTTGAAGAAGTCCTTCACGTCCCTTGTAAGTTGGATTCCTAGGTATTTTATTCTCTTTAAAGCAATTGTGAATGGGAGTTCACTCATGATTTGGCTCTCTGTTTGTCTATTATTGGTGTGTAAGAATGCCTGTGATTTTTGCACATTGATTTTGTATCCTGAGACTTTGCTGAAGTTGCTTATCAGCTTAAGGAGATTTTGGGCTGAGACGATGGAGTTTTCTAGATATACAATCATGTCATCTGCAAACAGGGACAATTTGACTTCCTCGTTTCCTAATTGAATGCCCTTTATTTCCTTCTACTGCCTGATTGCCCTGGCCAGAACTTCCAACACTATGGTGAATAAGAGTGGTGAGAGAGGGCATCCCTGTCTTGTGCCAGTTTTCAAACGGAATGCTTCCAGTTTTTGTCCATTCAGTATGATATTGGCTGTGGGTTTGTCATAGATAGCTCTTATTATTTTGAGATATGTCCCATCAATACCTAATTTATTGAGAGTTTATAGCATGAAGAGTTGTTGAATTTTGTCAAAGCCCTTCTCTGCATCTATAGAGATAATCATGTGGTTTTTGTCTTTGGTTCTGTTTAGATGCTGGATTATGTTTATTGATTTGCACATGTTGAACCAGCCTTGCATCCCAGGGATGAAGCCCACTTGATCATGGTGGATATGCTTTTTGATGTGCTGCTGGATTCGGTTTGCCAGTATTTTATTGAGGATATTTGCATTAATGTTCATCAAGGATATTGGTCTAAAATTCTGTTTTTTGGTTGTGTCTCTGCCAGGCTTTGGTATCAGGATGATGCTGGCCTCATAAAATGAGTTAGGGAGGATTCCCTCTTTCTATTGATTGGAATAGTTTCAGAAGGAATGGCACCAGCTCCTCCTTGTACCTCTGGTAGAATTTGGCTGTGAATCCATCTGGTCCTGCACTTTTTTTGGTTGGAAAGCTATTATTGCCTCAATTTCAGAGCCTGTTATTGGTCTATTCAGAGATTCTACTTCTTCCTGGTTTAGTCTTGGGAGAGTGTATGTGTCGAGGAATTTATCAATTTCTTCTACATTTTCTAGTTTATTTGCGTAGAGGTGTTTATAGTATTCTCTGATGGTAGTTTGTATTTCTGTGGGATCGGTGGTGATATCCCCTTTGTCATTTTTTATTGCATCTATTTGATTCTTCTCTCTTTTTTTCTTTATTAGTCTCGCTAGTGGTCTATCAATTTTGTTGATCTTTTCAAAAAACCAGCATGTGGATTCATTGATTTTTTGAAGGGTTTTTTTTGTCTCTATTTCCTTCAGTTCTGCTCTGATTTTAGTTATTTCTTGCCTTCTGCTAGCTTTTGAATGTGTTTGCTCTTGCTTCTCTAGTTCTTTTAATTGTGATGTCAGGGTGTCAATTTTAGATCTTTCCTGCTTTCTCTTGTGGGCATTTAGTGCTATAAATTTCCCTCTACATTCTGCTTTGAATATGTCCCAGAGATTCTGGTATGTTGTGCCTTTGTTCTCATTGGTTTCAAAGAACATCTTTATTTCTGCCTTCATTTTGTTATGTACCCAGTAGTCATTCAGGAGCAGGTTGTTCAGTTTCCATGCGGTTGAATGGTTTTGAGTAAGTTTCTTAATCCTGAGTTCTAGTTTGATTGCACTGTGGTCTGAGAGACAATTTGTTATAATTTCTGTTCATTTACATTTGCTGAGGAGTGCTTTACTTCCAACTATGTGTTCAATTTTGGAATAGGTGTGGTGCTGAAAAGAATGTATATTTTGTTGATTTGGGGTGGAGAGTTCTGTAGATGTCTATTAGGTCTTCTTGGTGCAGAGCTGAGTTCAATTCCTGCGTATCCTTGTTAACTTTCTGTCTCGTTGATCTGTCTAATGTTGACAGTGGGGTGTTAAAGTCTCCCATTATTATTGTGTGGGAGTCTAAGTCTCTTTGTAGGTCACTAAGGACTTGCTTTATGAATCTGGGTGCTCCTGTATTGGGTGCATATATATTTAGGATAGTTAGTTCTTCTTGTTGAATTGATCCCTTTACCATTATGTAATGGCCTTCTTTGTCTCTTTTGATCTTTGTTGGTTTAAAGTCTGTTTTATCCGAGACTAGGATTGCAACCCCTGCCTTTTTTTGTTTTCCATTTCCTTGGTAGAACTTCCTCCATCCCTTTATTTTGAGCCTATCTGTGTCTCTGCAGGTGAGATGGTTTTCCTGAATACAGCACACTGAGGGGTCTTGACTCTTTATCCAATTTGCCAGTCTGTGTCTTTTAATTGGAGCATTTAGCCCATTTACATTTAAGGTTAGTATTGTTATGTGTGAATTTGATCCTGTCATTATAATGTTAGTTGGATATTTTGCTCATTAGTTGATGCAGTTTCTTCCTAGCCTTGATGGTCTTTACAATTTGGCATGTTTTTGCAGTGGCTGGTACCAGTTTTTCCTTTCCATGTTTAGTGCTTCCTTCAAGAGCTCTTTTAGGGCAGGCCTGGTGGTGACAAAATCTCTCAGCATTTGCTTGTCTGTAAAGTATTTTATTTCTCCTTCACTTATGAAGCTTAGTTTGGCTGGATATGAAATTCTGGGTTGAAAATTCTTTTCTTTAAGAATGTTGAATATTGGCCCCCACTCTCTTCTGGCTTGTAGAGTTTCTGCCGAGAGATCAGCTGTTAGTCTGATGGGCTTCCCTTTGTGGGTAACCCGACTTTTCTCTCTGGCTGCCCTTAACATTTTTTCCTTCATTTCAACTTTGGTAAATCTGACAATTATGTGTCTTGGAGTTGCTCTTCTCCAGGAGTATCTTTGTGGTGTTCTCTGTATTTCCTGAATTTGAATGTTGGCCTGCCTTGCTAGATTGGGGAAGTTCTCCTGGATAATATCCTGCAGAGTGTTTTCCAACTTGGTTCCATTCTCCCCGTCACTTTCAGGTACACCAATTAGATGTAGATTTGGTATTTTCACATAGTCCCATATTTCTTGGAGGATTTGTTCATTTCTTTTTATTCTTTTTTGTCTAAACTTCTCTTCATGCTTCATTTCATTCATTTTGTCTTCCATCGCTTATACCCTTTCTTCCAGTCAATCCCATCGGTTACTGAGGCTTGTGCATTCGTCACACAGTTCTCGTGCCATGGTTTTCAGCTCCATCAGGTCCTTTAAGGACTTCTCTGCATTGGTTATTCTATTTAGCCATTCGTCTAATTTTTTTCAAAATTTTTAACTTCTTTGCGATTGGTTTGAACTTCCTCCTTTAGCTCGGAATAGTTTGATCTTCTGAAGCCTTCCTCTCTCAACTCGTCAAAGTCATTCTCCGTCCAGCTTTGTTGCATTGCTTGTGAGGAGCTGCGTTCCTTTGGAGGAGGAGAGGCACTCTGATTTTTAGATTTTCCGGTTTTTCTGCTCTGTTTTTTCCCCATCTTTGTGGTTTTATCTACCTTTGGTCTTTGATGATGGTGACATACAGATGGTTTTTGGTGTGGATGTCCTTTGTGTTTGTTAGTTTTCCTTCTAACAGTCAGGACCCTCAGCTGCAGGTCTGTTGGAGTTTACTGGAGGTCCCCTCCAGACCCTGTTTGCCTGGGTATCAGCAGTTGGAGGCTGCAGAACAGCAGATATTGGTGAACTGCAAATGCTGCTGCCTGATTGTTCCTCTGGAAGTTTTGTCTCATAGGAGTACCCGGCCGTGTGAGGTGTCAGTCCACCCCTACTGGGGAGTGCCTCCCAGTTAGGCTACTCGGGGGTCAGGGACCCACTTGAGGAGGCAGTCTGCCTGTTCTCAGATCTCCAGCTGCGTGCTGGGAGAACCACTACTTTCTTCAAAGCTGTCAGACAGGGACATTTAAGTCTGCAGAGGTTATTGTTGTGTTTTGTTTGTCTGTGCCCTGCCCCCAGAGGTGGAGCCACAGAGGCAGACAGGCCTCCTTGAGCTGTGATGGGCTCCACCCAGTTCGAGCTTCCTAGCAGCTTTGTTTACCTACTCAAGCCTGAGCAATGGTGGGGGGCCCTCCCCCAGCCTCGCTGCTGCCTTGCAGTTTGATCTCAGGGTGCTGTGCTAGCAATGAGCGAGGCTCCATGGACGTAGGACCCTCGGAGCAAGGTGCAGGATATAATCTCCTGATGTGCCGTTTGATAAGCCCGTTGGAAAAGCACAGTATTAGGGTGGGAGTGACCCGATTTTCCAGGTGCCGTCTGTCACCCCTTTCTTTGACTAGGAAAGGGAATTCCCTGACCCCTTGCACTTCCCGGGTGAGGCGATGCCTTGCCCTGCTTCGGCTCATGCACGGTGTGCTGCACCCACTGTCCTGCACCCACTGTCTGGCACTCCCCAGTGAGATGAACCAGGTACCTCAGTTGGAAATGCAGAAATCACCCGTCTCCTGCGTCACTCACGCTGGGAGCTGTAGACTGGAGCTGTTCCTATTCTGCCATCTTGGCTCCACGCCCCCTCCATTTCAATCATTTCTATTCCAACCCTGGATATTAATATTTTGGATAGTTAAGTATTTACATATTTTAAGCATTTGTCAATCTGACAAGTGAATGTTGTTTTGAGTTATATTTCCTTAATTATTGGTGAGGTTGGGTATCTTTTTATGTTTATCGGCTATTTGCTTTCCTTCTATAAACTGGTTGTATGTATCATTTACCAGTATGTTGTATTTTATGCCAATGTATTATATTTTTAATTTAGAGAACACTTTATGTAAGATGGACATTTATCCTTTTATTGTCTTTCCACTTAGACAGTAAGTTGTCAAATAGTCTGTTCATTCCTCTTTTTCCTGTAAGATCACCTTTACAGTCAACAAAATCTCCCTGTGTGCATTGCTAGAGACTACTTTGTTGTGTTGATTTACTTGTCTCTTCCTACTAGGATGTGGTTCTCTTTGAACACTGTAAATTTACACTATATTTTACTATCAGCCATGTTTCAGTTCTCATTTCTTCCTCAGAGTATTTCAGGCTACTAATGGGCATTTATTCCTTTGAAGAAACCTAAGATTGAGTGTCTAGAGTTTCTTAAAGAAATATATTATGATTATGACTGGGTTTGTGGTGGAATTTTTAGGTTTACCTCAGGAAATTTTCTTATATTTACTCTACTGAGTATCCTAACGAGCACAGAATTCCCTTTATTCAGTAATAAAGCTATATACTTTTTCATATTCTTACTAAATCCATTCCTAGGGATTTATACATGTAATACTATTATAAATAGGTCACCTTCACCTAGGGATGTCATGTACATTCTGCAGCTACTTTTTACAAATTGAACATTTTTTGAGATAGTTGTAGATGTACATACTGTGCAAGAAATAATACAGAAATTCTGTGTACCATTTACCCAGTTTTTGCCAATGGTAACACCTTGTGAAACTATAGAAGGACAGCACTCCCAGGATATTAGCGCTGATATTACAAGATGCAGAATCGTAAATCAACACAACAATCAGTCATGTTGCTCTTTCTAGCCACACACACTTCCCTCCCACCTCCACACCCTCATTAACTTCTGGAAATCACTAATTGCTTCTTCATTTTGTTATTTTTTTAAAGAATGTTACATATATGGAATTGTACAGCATATAGCTTTTGATGGTTAGCTTTTTTACCAGTATAATTCTCCAGCAGTTCCTCTGGGTTATTGGTGTGTAAATAACTCATTCATTATGTTTTCCTAAGTTATAAATTTTTTAAATTAATTATTTTGAGACAGGGTCTCCTCTGTCACCCATGCTGGAATGCAGTGGTAGAAACTCCCAGGCTCAACAGATCCTCCCACCTCAGCCTCTCAAGTAGCTGGGACTACAGGTGTGCCCCACCACACCTGGCTAATTTCTTAGTATTTTGGGGGTAGAGATGGGATTTTGCCATGTTGCCTAGGCTGGTCCCAGACTCATGGGCTCAAGTGATCCTCCTGCCTCTGCCTTCCGGTGTTGGGATTGCAGGTATAAGCCACCATGCCCGACCCATGTTTATTGTTGAGTAGTATTCATTGTATAGATGTACCAAACTTTGTTTACCCTTTCACCTATTGAAGGACATATGGGTTGTTTTCTGGTTTTGGCTATTACAAATAAAGCTGCTAAAAGCACTCCAGCATAGATTTATGTGTGTGAGAACAGAAGTCATTTCTTCTGTAGGATGAAAGATGAGGAGTGCAGTAACTGGTTTGTATGGTAGTTGCATGTGTCAAATTTTTACAGAAACTCCCAAACTGTTCATCAGGGGGTGGCTTTATCGTACTACGTTCCCACCAGCAATAGTGTTATTAGGATATTTTTAATTTTGGTTATTCTGATAGGCATTTAATTATGGCACATTGTGGTTTTAATTTGTGTTTCTTAATGGGTAACAATGTCAAACATCTTTTCATGTGCTCTATACTTTCTGTATACCTTCTTTGGTTGAAATGCCTCTTCATGTGTTTGGTCATATTCTAATTTGGTGGTTTGATTTGTTACTGAGTTTTTATTGTTGAGTTTAAATGCCAGTCTTTTGTCAATATATAAATTTGAAAATACATGATCTCAGTTTAAAACTTGTTTTTCTATCTGCTTAACAGGATCTTTCACAGAGCAAAAGGTTTTCGCTTTGGTGAAGTCCAGTTTATAAATGGGTCTTTTTGCAAATCATGCTTTTGGTATCTATCAAAAGAATATTTTGCCTAGTCCTAGATCTTGAAGGTTTTTTTTTCTATAGTTTTGTATTCTACATTTAAATACATGATCCATTTGGAGTTAATTCATATATAAAGTATGAGACTAAAATTAAAGGATTTTCGCCTATGAATGTGTAATTATTTCAGCACCATTTGGTTTTTTTTATATATACTTTAAGTTTTAGGGTACACGTGCACAACGTGCAGGTTGGTTACATATGTGTACATGTGCCATGTTGGTGTCCTGCACCAATTAACTCGTCATTTAACATTAGGTATATCTCCTAATGCTATCCTTCCCCACTTCCCCCACCCCACAACAGGCCCCGGTGTGTGATGTTTCCCTTCCTGTGTCCCTGTGTTCTCATTGTTCAATTCCCACCTATGAGTGAGAACATGCCGTGTTTGGTTTTTTGTCCTTGCAATAGTTTGCTGAGAATGATGGTTTCCAGCTTCATCCATGTCCCTACAAAGGACATGAACTCATCATTTTTTATGGCTGCATAGTATTCCATGGGTTATATGTGCCACATTTTCTTAATCCAGTCTATCATTGTTGGACTTTTGGCTTGGTTCCAAGTCTTTGCTATTGTGAATAGCAGCACCATTTGTTGAAAGTCAATCTTCATCCATTGTAAAAATCAGTTGAGAATATTTATGTGATTCTATTTCTGAGCTCTCTGTCTGGTCCATTGATCTACAGGTCTATCCCTCTACCTTGTCCTTTTTGACTAGGTAAGTCTTGAAATAGAGTAGACAAATTTCTCTCATTTTTTTTCAAGATGGTTTCGGGTATTCTAGTTCCTTTGTCTTTTTGTATACATTTAGGATAATCTTATTTATATCTACAAAAAAAACCTTGCTGGGATTTAAAAGGAATCACCTCTAACCTATGAATCAATTTAGGGAAAAATGACATCTTTATTATATTGAATCTTCCAATACATAAACATAGTATGTTTTTTTATTTATTTAGAACTTTGAATTATTTTATCAGTGTTATGTGGTTTTCAACATTTAAGTCCTGTACATGTTTTGTTAGATTTACTCTATTGTATTATTTTCTAAGTGATTGTACTTTTAAAAATTTTTTAATGCTTGCATGTTATTTCCAATACAGTCATCCCTCAGTTTCCACAAGAGATTGGTTCCAGGACCCCCACAAATACCACAATCTGCAGATGCTTAAGTCCTTTATATAAAAGGTCATAGTATTAGATATTGTCTCACCCAGTTAAAATGGCGTATATTCAAAAGATAAGCAATAGTAAATGCTGGTGAGAATGTGGAAAAAAGGGAACCCTCTTACACTGTTGAAGGGGATCTAAATCAGTACAACCACTATGAGAACAGTTTGGAAGTCCCTCACAAAACTAAAAATTGAACTATCACATGATTCAGCAATCCTACTGCTAGATATATACCCAAAAGAAAGGAAATCAGTATATTGAAGAGATGTCTGCACTCCCATGTATGTTGCAGCACTGTTCACAATAGCCAAGATTTGGAAGAAACCTAAGTGTCCACCAAGAGATGAATGGATAAAGAAAATATGGTACTTATATACAATGGAGTATACTCAGCCATAAAAAAGAATGAGATCCAGTCATTTGCAACAACATGGATGGAAATGGAGATCATTACGTTAAGTGAAATAAGCCAGGTACAGAAAGACAGACGTTGAATGTTCTAACTTATTTGTGGGATCTAAAAATTAAAACAATTGAACTCGTGGACATAGAAAGTAGAAGGATGGTTACCAGAGAATGGGAAGGGTAGTGGCGGATCAGGAGGAAAGTGGGGATGGTTAATGTGTACAGAAAATACTTAGAAAGCATGAATAAGACCTGCTATGTGATAGCACAACAGGGTGAGTATAGTCAATGATAACTTGATTCTACATTTTAAAATAACTAAAACAGTGTAATTGGATTGTAACACAAAGGATAAATGTTTGAGGGGCTGGATACCCCATTCTCTATGATGTGATTATTTCACATGGCATGAGTATATCAAAACATCTCATGTATCTAATAAATATCTATACCTACTGTGTACCCATAAAAATTAAAAATTAAAAAAATTAAAACTAAAGAGGGCATAGTATTTGCATATAACCTACACACATTCTCCTGTATTCTGTAAATCATTTCTAGATTATTTATAATACTTAACACAATGTAAATTTTATATAAATAGTTGTTATATTGTTTTTAATTTATAATATTTTATATTTTATTGTTCTTTTTATTAGTTTTTATTTCAAATATTTATTATCTCTGGTTGATTGAATCTGCAGATGTGGAACTCACAGATACCAAGTGCCAACTATATATATTACACACACACACACATATTACACACACACATGAAGTCATTTATTTCAAGAGGGGTTTTTTTTGCTTATTATTTGAAAGTTTCAGGAATTTTCACACGATCATGTCATCTGCAACTAGGGTCTGTTTCTTTCTTTCTAATTTATAGTATTTTCCTTGCCTTCCTATACTGGCTAGAATTTCTAGCAATATTGGAATAAGAGTGACAAAAGTGGGCATCTTTGCCATACACCCAATTTTTGCAGAAAGCATTCAGTTTTTCATTCTCAGGTGTAATTTAGCTTTCTTTTTTTTTCTACAGATGATTTTATCAAGTTAAAAGTTCTCCTATTCCTATTTTTCAGATAGTTTTCTTTGTAAATTCATGAATGGGTGCTGAATTTTGTCAAATGATTTTTCTGAATTGATTGATATAATCGTTTGATTTTTTTCTTCAGCCTGTTAATGTGGTAGATTACATTGATTTTCAAACATAGAAGCAGCCTTGCATTCCTGAAATAAACTTCACTTGGTCATAGTGTGTAACTGTTTTTATACATCAATGAATACTATTTGCTAATATTTTCTTAAAGGTTTCTGTTTCTACATTTATGTGTCTGTAGTTTTCTTGTTTGTACTTTGTCTGGTTTTGATATCAGGGTAATATATTTTCATGAAATAAATTGTAGTATTTCCTTCTGTTCTGTTTTCTGAAAGATATTGTGTAGAATTGGTGTTATTCTTTAAATGTTTGGCCAAATTCTACAGTGAAACAATCTGGACCTGGAGATTTCTTTTTTGAGAATTTTAATATAGGAATTCAATTTACTTAATAATTATGAGTATATTCAAACAATTTATTTTACATTGAGTTATGTTAGTTTATGTTTTTCAATGAATTTGTGAATTTTTATTTGTGAATATTTAAGCTGTCAAACTTGTATGTGCAGAGTTGATTGCAGTATTTATTTATTATCCTTTTGATCTCTCATGGTTTATAGTGATATCCCATTTTATTCCTGATAATGAAAATTGATGTATTTTCTCTTTTTTCTCATTAGCAGACTTGCTAAGATGTGTCCATTTTATTCATCTTTTCAAAGAACCAGTTCTTGGTTATATTAATTTTCTGTATTATTTTTGTTTTCAATCTCACTGCTTCTTTCTTTCTTTCTTTCTTTTCTTTCTTTCTCTACTTCCTTCTTTCTCTCTCTCTCTTCCTTCCTTTCTTTCTCTCTTCCTTCCTTCCTTTCCTTCCTTCCTTCTTTCTTTCTCTCTCTCTCTTTCTTTCTTTTTCTTTCTTTTCTTCCCTCCCTTCCTTCCTTCTTTCTTCTTTCTTTCTTTCTTTCTTTCTTTCTTTCTTTCTTTCTTTCTTTCTCTTTCACTTTTTTTTTTCACAGAGTCTCACTCTGTCTCCCAGGCTGGAGTGCAGTGGCACGATCTCGGCTCACTGCAACGTCTGCCTCCCAGGTTCAAACGATTCTCCTGCCTCAGCCTCCTGAGTAGCTGGGACTATAGGCACACGCCACCATGCACGGCTAATTTTTGTATTTTTAGTAGAGACGGGGTTTCACCATGTTGGCCAGGATGGTCTCGATCTCCTGAGCTCGTGATCCACCGGCCTCAGCCTCCCAAAGTGCTGGGATTATTATTTCCTTTCTTTTAGTTGAATTGGGTTTATTTTAAGTTTCTTTTTCTAGACTCTTGAGGTAGGAGCTTAGATAATTGAATTGAGAATTTCTAATATGTACATTTTATGCTGTAAATTTTCCCTTTGGCACTTCTTTAGCTCTGTCCCACAATTTTTGATATATTATATTTTTATTCAGTTCAATATAATATCAAATTTCCTTTGAGACTTTCTCTTTGACCCAGGGATTATTTAGAATGTGTTTAGATTCACAGTTTAATAGCTTTATTTTGCTGCTGTAACAAATTGTCACAAATGTAACTGCTTATAACAACACAAATTTATTTTTTCTCAGTTCTGGAGGCCAGGAATTTAAGCTGAGTCTTATGTGGCTAAAATCAAGGTATCATCAGGGCTGCTTCCTTCTGTCAGCTCCAGAGAGAATACATTCCTTGTCTCTGCCAGCTTCAGGTGATGGCTCACATTCCTTGGCTTGTGGCTGCACCCTTCCAGTCTCTGTGCCTATCATCATGTGGCTTTCTCCATTTCTGTGGTTAAAAGTCTCTCTCCTTCCATCTTATAAGAACACCTGTGATTATAGTTATGGCCCATCTGGATAAGCCAGAATAATATTCTTATTCCAAAGTCTTTAAGCTAGTCACATTTGTATGTTACATTTTCACATGAGGAAACAGCCATACTGAGTGCTTGCAGATTTTCCTCTTACCTTTATGTTATCTTCTTGTTGAATTCCATTGTGGTTGGAGGATACTCTCAGTATAATTTCAACTCTTTTAAACTTTTGAAAAGTTTGTTTTATGGATCCATATATGATATATCTTGATATATGTTCTGTGGGCACTTGAAAATAATGAGTAGTTTGCTGTTGTTAGATGAGGTGTTCCATGTATATATAATACATATGTATATATGTACATACATATACATAGTATTGTTATGTAAACAATATTATATATATTCTCTCTGTCTATAATGATTTTTATTGATCTGATGTCTACATGATATGATATTAATATAGCCACTCTTGTATTCTTTTGATTAATATTTGCATGATATACTTTTTTGTATCCTTTACCTTTCAAGCTATCTATACTATTATATTTGAAGTGAGTTTCACTTAGTGAGGCTACTCGGGTTAAGGTTTTTAAAATCAACTCTGCCCATTTCTTTCTTAATTTGTTAGGGCTTAAGTCTGGCATTTTACTTTTTGCTTTGTGATTGCTCTCTATTCTTTGTTGTTGTTGCTGTTTATTTCTCTTTTTATTTTTCCTGCCTTCCTGTTGTTTACTTCAGCACTTTTTATAATAAAACCTTGATTTATCCATAGTGTCATTGAGAGTACCTCTTTGTATAGCTTCCTAAAATTGCCAATATGTATTTCAAATTTATACATAACATTAGCCATTAATTATGTTTACAGTGTTGTACAACCATCACCACCATTTGCAAACATTTTCATCATCCTAACAAGAAACTCTGTACCCATAAATCAATAACTTTGTATTCCCTCCTTTTCTCAGCCTGTAATAATCTCTAACTTTATGTCTCTTTAGATTTGTCTAATATAGATACTTCCGTGAGCAGCCCAAGCCCCTCCTCACTGACAAGTTCTACTTCACCTTAACTGAGGGCATTGCTCTTTCAGACAGACCACCTTGCAAAGGACAGCTGCATACTCAACTTGCCGCTGTTTCTCCTGGAGGCCAACCTGGTGACCTTCCTCTTCCCTCTGGACCGCCTGAGAAGGGCGGCAGAAAAGGAGATGGTGACAAGATGCCTCTGCACAACCTCGCCATGGTTTTGGCCCCATGATGCTCTGGCTTTCTAGTCTTCATTGCTTTGTCTCCAACTCAAGCATAGTGTTTTTTTTTTGTTTTTTTACTCATTCTTGAGAGGAAGCCATTAGCTTTCTTTGGTTGCTTTGTCATTTATCTTATGTGACTACACCAGTTAATCAAAAGATCACTTGCTGCTCTTCTCCACTAAAACAACACCCACTTCATGCTCATTGTCTAAAGTGGGGGCACCATTTGTAACTACAGATACTAATTGTGGGGATCCCAGGTTTATTATGTGGGAGAGACTGAGACTCCCCTCAGCTGTCCCCTGAGGAGGGTTCATAGGTGAGTGAGAAAGGGACAGGGCAGCGATGTGGACATCTCCCCACATTGCCCAAGGGGCATTGCTTCCTAGTGAGGAAACTCTCGCTGTAGTTTTCTGGCAGGGAAATAATACAATCTCCAGATCATTTATCAATTTTGTTTTTTTTAAATAAACATTTTGCCATTATTAGATGAGTATATAAAAAATAAATAATATGGATTTATCTCGCAGTGTACCATTCAACTCCATCCCAAAATAGATCTATTATCTTCTCTTTTGTTCAGTGAATACTATTCATACCTAGGTAAAACTGTTGCTGTTACTCATGATTTAAGGGCATTAGGAATACAACTCAAGGGAAAAAATACCGCTATTGGAAACCAAAAAGAGTGTCTGGGACAGGTGTCAATCTATTTAGAGGTTTTTTTTCACCAAGGTTGAGGACGCACCCGGGAAAAAGAGACACGAGCCACAGTGGAATCTGTGGCCTGCACTTTTTCCAAAGAATTTTGAGGGTTTCAATATTTATAGGGGAAAAAGCAGGCCAAAGGAAAAGGAGAGAAGACAAAAAGGGGAGAGTAGAAAAAAGGAGACAAGTGGTCTCATTGTCTTGAGGCTTTCATTAGTTCTCACTGAAGCCACAGGTTGCCCATGAAAAGGAGGGGGTAGAGGAACAGCTGATTATGTACTCGCCTGGCACTGGTAAGGCTGCACCTCACATGAGATAAAGCAAACATAGAGTAGAGGAAGCATCAACATGCATTTGTCTTGGGGTGGTGGTAGGAATATTTCAGTTTCCTTTTGCCCTGTATCCCTGAAGATAAGTTGCTAATTTACATGGTCAGGGTGAGGGAGGTAACCTGGAAAGATATGTTTAGGAACAAAAGGAAAGATGGTTTCTGGGTGTGACTCAGTTTCCAAGTTTAACTTTCCCTTTTGGCATAGCGAGTTTGGGGTCCCAACATTTTATTTGCCTTTTACACTATTGACTACTAACAGTGTTTGTTGTTAAATTCCATCTGTTTTAAAATTTTAATAAAATATTTATATCATAAAATATGAATCATTCACTTATAAGATTAATATAAATAATATTCACAAAACATTGTCTTGAAAAACGTAGTTTGACAAAGTTTCAATCTGAGTAAAAGAGATTAGTATCTTAAATACAGTATTTTTTCACTGCTGGTGAGAGAGAATCTAAACTTTCTGTGAAGACTAAGAAAGTCTCACATTCTTGGTGCACACCAGGAAGCCCCGTGTTCCTTGGATGTGGAGGAGTTGAACATGAAGGAGCTGGCTGTGATGTCAGCATGTGAAGGTGGAGGAACTCCAGCCCAGGAGGGGCTCCTGGATCCACTGGCCCCAGATGGACTCAAGATGGGGAAGGTAGCCTGGAGGCTTGGGAGGCCTGAGTAGAGAGGAGGGAACAGCGCTCCCTTAAGACCCAGGCCCACTCCCAGGGAAGGGAGCAGCAGGGCCACACTCTCGGCCACCTTGGAAGAGCTCCTTGCTGTGGGCTGATTCCCATAACCTTGTCTAGGGATTCCAGCATTTTAGGTAGCTCCTCCATTGCCTTTGTTGGTTAGAGCATTTGGAACTTTTCTTTTTCACTTCTCGAACCAAAGAAGTTAATTCCTTCGTCGATACCAAGTTGGCACTCTTCACCTTTTTGTAAGCATCTGCAAGGCTGGGAATATTTAAAGACTCCTTCTTTAGCCAGGCATTCTCTAATGCTGCCTCCATCTCTGCATACTCCTTGTTTAAAACGCCAAGCCTATAAATGAATTGATTTTTTTCTCACATTCTGCAGCCAGTGTTTTGTGAGTCACTTTTCACGTCTTACATAAAGTCAGCTTCTAACAGATTCAACAAGTCTGAACAAAAATAAAAGACCTACCAAGAAGCTGATGAGACCAGTGTCTCCCCTGATGGCTTTGGAAAGTGAGTTGTGGAGTCAAGCCATTGGGCAGCAGCTTAAATATCACCTCACACATTTCGTAAATATCAGCCCCAAACGAAGTTTCACAGAAGATCCTGGCCCCTCCATCCCCGCAACCATGGATTCTGCACCACAAGAAACCCCGGGGAACACCTCAGCATTCCACCTGGAATCAACCAGGAACAGGCAGCCTATACTAGTCAGTTTCATGGTCAGCGTCAAGGAGGATTAGTAAATAAACATGCTTGTCTCCATTACTGTCTAGTAATCGGTCTTCTTTACCTGTTTCTTATTGTATGTGTATCAACAGACAATTAAAATATAGTGAAAGGTGCCAATCTTAAGTGTATAGCTTGAATAAGCCTTTAAAATGTTATACCCCCACTGCGTCCTGCAACCCTATCAAGGTATGAGTCCTGTGTGTCAACACAGAAATCGCCCCCAGTTCCTTTCCAATCAGTGTCCACTCGCCCTGACTCACGCAGCCTTGGAGAAGGTTGCTCTGAACACATCCCATTTGAGCCTGAGCATCAAGGTCATGGAATCAATTACAATGTGCTTTCTGATCTCTGCCTGCTTTGCTCAAAATATTTTTGAAACTTATCTGTTCTTGTGTAGATAAGCAGTTCACTCTGTTTGTTTCAGTAATATGACATTTTATATTACTGAGACAAATATTACACAAAATATTTCATGGACATTTTGTTTATTTTCAAATGTGGGGTATTATGAATATATTATAGATATTATGCATATGTCCTTTTGATCAATATGAGCTTTTATTTTCTCTGGGAGTAGAACATCTGGGTTGATATATGCTAATATTTTATGAAACAACTTTATTGAGCTATTATTTGCATGTCCTAAAATTCACCCAACTCAATTAATTTAAAACAAAATCTGCAGAATTAAACAAGCACCACAATTCCATTTTAGAACACTCCCATCACCCAAATAGGTCCCTCTGACTTTTCTCTACTGGCTGCATTTGACACAGTCCATCCCTCTCTCCCTGAAATGCCTCCACTACTTAGCTTCCAGTTCAGTGGGCTATTTTCTTTCCAGTCTCACTGGCTATTCTTTCTGTTTCTCCGTTGTTGGATTCTATTTTTCTCTCAAACCTGTTACCATTAGCTTTGACTCATGAATGAGTTCTTGGGTCACTTTTGTTCTTCAGAAACTCATCCCCTTGCTGGTCTCACCTAGCCCCTTGGCTTTACATGCCACCCATACTGACATGACCTCTGTATTTATCCATTCCACACTCTTCCATTTAGTCTAGATTCATAGCTACACATCCACTGCCACAACATCTCTGTGTTGACATCTAACACACCAAGCCCAAGCTCTAGACCCCTCCCCTGAGCCCACCCTCCCTCATCCTCCTCTTCCATGAGAGCAGCTCCATCCCCACAGGTGTTCAGGTTCCCGCTGTTTTGTTTTTCTTGACTTCTGTCTTCTCTCTACCTCATCTCCACTCCATCGGCACGGCCTCTGTCTGTAGCTTCACAGCATGTCCACACCTGACTGCTTCTGTCCCTCCACCTATTCTACCTGGCCAGAGCCTGATCTCCTCTGAACAGGATGACTGTGCAGCCTCCTAACCATGCACTGCCTCCTGCCATCACTCCTGCAGTCTGGGGTTCTGCCTATAAGGAGTTTGGAAGTCACCACTCCATGTGATCTGGTTTGGCTGTGTCCCCACCCAAATATCATCTTGAATTGTAGCTCCCATAACCCTCACATGTCTTGGGAGGGACCTGGTGGGAGGTAATTGAATCATGGGGGCAAGTTTTTCCTGTGCTGTTCTCGTGATAGTGAATAAGTCTCACTATCACTTTTCTACCTATATGATCATGTAATCGGCAAATAGGGAGAGTTCCCCTGCACAGGCTCTCTCTTGCCTGCCACCACCTAAGACGTGACTTTGCTCCTCCTTGGCTTTCCACTGTGACTGGGAGGCCTCCCCAGTCATATGAACTGTGAGTCCATTAAACCTCTTTTTCTTCATAAATTACCCAGTAATAAATTACCCATAAATTACCCATACTACTATTTCTTCATAGCAGTATGAAAATGGACTGATACACCATGTTAACAAAAGAACAAAGCTGAACAATCAACTATTCATCATAGATTCACAAAATAATTAAATTCATGGGGCGACTGCTGCTTTCAAAATTACAGAGACAGGAAAATGAATGCAGGCAGTCAAGACACACAAGTGCTGAAAGCTCTGTGGGAGCCAGGCTAGGGCAGGAGAGCTTCAGCTGCAATGAAGCTGCTAGAGGCTGGCTGTGGACTGGCCTGAGAACTAAAAACACCAGGGGCACTCAGTCATGGGGAAGCGAGATTGTTTTGTGGTTTTGACCTCCAGTAGCTCAACCAGGTTCTCACAGTAAATACTGGGGGGAAATACTCTCATGCTACCAGAATGCTCTGTGCTTAACAAAGTCTGCCCTCAGGCAAAACTACTTAACCAGAACCTAAGTTTTCTAAGATTTTATCAGAGCCTCACTGACCTAGGTAGGGAAAGTGAAACTGGATCTCAGCTAGCTCCAGCCCTCTGTGTTGGGGGAGGGAAATGTCCAGCTCCAGTCCACCTTAGCTATCCTTTGCAACCTCGTGGGAGAAGCCTGAGAAACCCATGTGAAGTTCAGAGACACAGGCTCAATAAAGACTGAGATCTAACTGGAGAAATGCAGAATGCCTCCTATCCACATGCCACCCTCACTAAGTGTCCATCCATCAATGGATGAATAGATAAAGAAAATGCACTGTATATACTCAATAGGATATTACTCAGGCTTAAAAAGAAGAAAGCTCTATCATTTGCCACAACATGAATGAACCTGGAGGGCATGCTAAACAAAACAAGCCAGACACAGAAGATAAATTCTGCATAATCACAGGATATGTGGAATCTAAAGAAGTTGAACTTACAGAAACCAAGAGTGGAATGATGGTTGCCGAGGACTGAGAGGTGAGGAAAATAGGGAGATATTGGTAAAAGGGTTCCAAGTTTCAGTTATGCAAGATGAATAGGTTCTGGAGATCAAAGGTGCAGCATGGTGACTAGTTAATATTACTGTATTGAATGTGTAAAATTTGCTGAAAGAGTAAATCATAAATGTTTTTACCATATCCCAAAAAGAATGATAACTGTGTGAGGTGAAGAACATGTTACTCAGCTTGATTGGGGGAAATCATTTCATGATGAATATGAATATCAAAATATAACTTTGTATACTGTAAACACATACATTTTTATTTGTTAATTATACCTCAATAAAGATGGAAAAATAAATAATATTTTAAAAAAACAAACAAAAACCTCCCAAAAAAGAAAAGCCCAGAACCAGGTGGCTTCGTGAGTGGATTCTACCAAACATTCAAAGAAGAATAATAACAATCCTTATCAAATGCTTCCAGCACATGTAAGTAGAGGGGACACTTCCAAATGCATTTGATGCAGCTGGCATCACACTGATACCAAAGCCAAAAAAAGAGCAAGAAAATAAAGCCACAAGCCAGTATCCCTGATGAACATAGATGCACATATCCTCAATGAGACATGACCAGACTGAACTCAGAAGCACATTACAGGGATCATACAGCATGACAAAGTGAAATATATCTCTGGGATATGGGAATAGTTCAGCAGATGTGAATCAATTAATGTGGTGAATACACAAACAAGGAAAAAGTACATGTGATCATCTCAACAGATGGAGAAAAACCATTTGACAAAGTTCAACTTCTATTCTTGATTTAAAAAAACTCTCAATAAAATAGGTATAGGAGGAATGTATCCCCTACACAACAAAGGCCGTAGGTGATAAACTCACAGCTAACATAATCAATGGTGTAAAGCTGAAGGCCTTTCCTCTAAAATCCCATACAAGGCAAGGATATCCACTCTCATCGATTCTATTCAGGATAGTATTGGAACTTCTATCCAGAGCAATAAGAGAAGAAAAAGAAATAACATGTATCTAAATCCAAAAGGAAGAAGAAAAACTCTCCCTATTTGCAGTTGACATGATCATATACATAGAAAATTCTAAAGACTCCACAATGGCTATAAAAACCTATTCAAACTGGTAAAGCAATTATACCTCATTAAAGATGGGGGAAAACTACTCCAACAAAACAAAGGAAAAATAGGAATAAAATATTTCTTTATGACACCCTTCAAGAATACATTTACAAATCCAAAGCTATTGCTTCTAACTTCATGCATTGTAACTAAATTCCTTTACTATTGCGGCTTAAGAATTTTATTTATACTCTTTCAAATGCTATCATTTTAAAATTTAAATAAAGACATTTAAATCAATATTTTAGGAAACAAACAAACCAAATTAATTACGTTCATTTAGCAACTTATTTAACATTTTTTAGCTCTGTCATTTAACTAGCAGTGTGACTTCAGGCAAATAAGCCAAAATTTTAATCTTTTTACCTGTAAAATATAAACAAATGTGTCAATTCTTTAAAGTTGTTTGCATTATTTCAGGCTATATAAATATATATAATTATTAAATATCTTGATAAATAGTAAAAACAAAGGAACTTTACAGTTTCTATTTATATGTAAACTAATATCACTTGCTATTATTTTTGAAAAGGAAATCACACTATTGAAACCAAAAGGAAATCAAGAGATTTACTTTTGCAAATGTAAATGCCATGGCCAAGCTCTGGGGAACATGAGTGAGGCTTGGTTCCCTCAGTTGCCACGGCAAATATACTTGAGCATCCTGCAGGGGAAGCTCTGCTGTGAATACTTCTTATGACTGAAATGAGACCTGGATATAAAAAACGTGATCATCCTACTGGAACCTGGGCCCCATCCAAGTACCTTTTGATTTGCAATCTAAATCTCTTACAACTGAGCTACTTCAGGTGTTCTTGTAAGATGAGGACATATATAAACAATTCTTCAATTTTGCAACTCAAAATTAGTATACGGTTACTGTGCATATCTTGCAAAACTCAGCAAGGGAATCTTTCCAGCCTTGTCAGTCTTGATATTCCAGTCTGGAGTCATTCATGATGTCCACATCAGGAACATCTTGTTCTCACATCACTTTCTTTCTTTCTTTTTTTTTTTTTTTTGAGATGGAGTCTTGCTCTGTGACCCAGGCTAGAGTGCAGTGGTGCCATCTCAGCTCACTGCAACATCCACCTCCCAGGTTCAAGCAATTCTCTGCCTCAGCCTCCCGAGTAGCTGGGATGCCCGCCACCACGCAAGACTAATTTTTTTCGTATTTTTTGTAGAGACCAGGTTTCACCATCTTGGCCAGGCTGGTCTTGAACTCCTGACCTCATGATCTACCAGCCTCAGCCTCCCAAAGTGCTGGGATTACAGGCGTGAGTCACCACACCCAGCCACTTTCATATCCTGAATAGCCCTCATGCCAGCTCTCTCCTGCCTTTCCCTTGATAAGAGGGCATGGTCCCAGGCACATTGCACATGTTGGTTGGAGAACAAACTAGGAAAGACAGTTTTCAGGGCAATCAGACTGTGTACACTAAATGCAAATTTTATTTTGTTTTTATAACCATTTTTTTATTATTATTATACTTCAAGTTTTAGGGTACATGTGCACAATGTGCAGGTTAGTTACATATGTATACATGTGCCATGCTGGTGTGCTGCACCCATTAACTCGTCATTTAGCATTAGGTATATCTCCTAATGCTATCCGTCCTCCCTAACCATTGTTTTTTTTAAGAAAAAACTCATACACTTAAAGATGACAAGGAAGCCTACTCCAGAAGAGACTACTGCAATGTGGTTTTGCAGTAGGGGAGAGAGATCAAGCTCAACCCCGAATACAGTGAGGACAAGTGGAGATTTATAGCCAAGAAGCAGAGCTGGGATCAGTGGATGGTAAATTCCTAAGAGAACACATCAAGGCTAAAACTCACCAGGATTCTTGCTGAAGGCAGGCCATGATGACAACATGTTGAGGGTCAGCAATTTGGCATTTGGTCAGATATGGACAGTGATCAGATACCAAGGGTGGAGGATGTTTGCTAAATGGATTCAGCAGGATTCTTTCTAAAACTGGACTAAATGGGCCAAAAGCAGAGCCCAAGGCTGTGGCCTAGTCAAAAAGAGGACTTAGAGGAGGCTGACTCTAGCTTGGTCAACGAGATAGTCTTTGTTACCCTTGGCCCCCTTATTCAAAGAACAAAGAGACATTGTTCTTTCCTTTGAACAATACAAGATTATTTCTCATTTGGAGGGGGATATTTGCTGGATGATACAAGCATTTAGGCATTTAATGATGAAAATCTCTATGAGTAAAAAGGAAAATGAGAGTAACTACTACTTCAGAGTCCAGAGGGCAGTTAGCCCAGATTTCTAAATGCTGGGCTTGAAACACTATACATGCTGGAGTGAGGAAAAGCAAGGTCATCCAATGGCTCTTTCCATTTGCAGCTTGAGTATCTTTGGAGATACTGTGCAGTGTGCTGGGGAGCTTTCTGAGTGGCCTACACAGCAGCAGGCATGAAGGTTGTCCACACTTGAGTTGTTGTGTGATTTTCTTGAAACTTATTTCAGGTCATGCAGTTTCAGGTTGCAGGGCTTGGGGAAAAGGGCAGTTCTGGTTCTCAGATAAGCCAAGTCAGGAGGGAAGGAGAAAAGTTGCAAACATTAGTTTGGAAAGTCTCCATGGAAATGTGAAGTTTCTATAGTCATTGCCTCCCAGTTAATTGATAAAAAATAACCAAAGTAAATTTATTCTTGTTTACAACATAAGTAATCTTATTAGATTTGAACTGATTATTTATATGACTGCAGCAAGAAGAGATGACCACATAGACAAGCTTTTCTGTGACTTGTAATACAGAATCTCCAATTAACCTTTAAAAGACTCTTGAGCTTAGAAACCCAAGCCTAGGAAGATAAGCTAAGCCATCACCTCCAATACCGATAGATGTGAATGAATTCTTTTTTTCCGGGTTCCCAAATTATCCTGTTTCCTGGGGATGCCGTGAAGTGGTTTTCCTTAGTCACCTGTATGCCTGGAAACCCTATAAGCCAGGTGCCAGGCTGGTTTCCTCAAGAAGTCTTTGTAGGCATTGGCTCCATAAAGTCTATCTTATTTCCTTAAAATTGTCTGGTCACGTCTGATTTTATGCATTATTCCCAAATATGACATTCCAGTCAAGGCCTTGGTAATATAACCAATATTTCTAATTATGTCCTGTTGCAAAGAGAACAGATTCTTTTTGAACTTATGCAAATAATTTTACTGCCCTTAAGAGTTTCTAAATTCTGAAGGAATCAGGCAGGGAGAAGATAAAATGTTTATTTCTGTTCATAAAATTTAGTCTATGAGTTGTAGACAGCTGAACAGAAAAGAGAAAGGAGTTCCGTACACCCAGAAAATACTACATTAAAGAGTCAGCAATGTTTCTTTTTTTATGAGTTTTTTGTTTGTTTGTTTTGAGATGGAGTCTCACTCCGTTGCCCAGGCTGGAGTGCAATGGCACGATCTCAGTTCACTGCAACCTCCGCCTCCTGGGTTCAAGCAATTCTCCTGCCTCAGTCTCTGGAGTGGTTGGGATTACAGGCGCACGCCACCACACCTGAATAATTTTTGTATTTTTAGTAGAGACGGCGTTTCACCATGTTGGTCAGGCTGGTCTCGAACTCCTGACCTTATGACTGGCCTGCCTCGGCCTCCCAAAGTGCTGGGATTACAGGCGTGAGCCACTGCGCCTGGCTGAGCCGGCAATGTTTCAAACAAAATCCATTATCATTCTTTATCAGTTCATTTGGTCCTATGTGATTAAATTCTGTTCTGCTTGATCTTGGATTAGCAGTTTTATGCATCTGTCAGCTCCTCCATTCATTCTGCAAATCTTAACTCAGTCAAGTGGTATGATCTCAAAATTATGTAAGCAAATGTCATCGGAAACCTTTACTCGAAGCCCCTATGGGTCTCAGACCATCACTTTTTTTTTTTTTTTAAAGAGGAGCCGCTTTGGCTGGTAACTGAAAATATTTTAAAGAAGAATAAGAGAATAACAAAATCTGTGAATGACAAGACTTAAAATGACCATATTAAAGGCCTATTGAGACCTCATTATAAAAATAATGCAATTCACAAGGGATTTAGGTGATTTCCATGGCATGCAACATTTAAAAGTAATAGCTGGAATTATGACTGATAACATACCCGGATACATTATGAGCAGTAGAGACACTGACACATTTCTAGGAATTTCATACAATTTCTGAAATATTTATGTTAATACTTGCTACTCATACACATAAAACCGAGGGAAGGTTTTTGTTTCTTATTTGACATCGTCTTTCCAGGCAACTGAAGTTATCAAATAAACCACATTATTTTGAACATATCTCCTTACGAGATGAAAGAACAAATTCTCTCAGGTTTTTCTAAATCCCTCTGGGAAATCTCAAGACCATTGGAGAAGAAAGTTTCATCTAGGATGTGCTTTTGAGAGGCACTTTTAAAAGTAAGGAGCACTAATTCTCTTACATAAGCAAGGACGTGATAAAGGTTAACATTAAGCCCAGGAAATTATGATGATTAGATACAAAATCTTTGTTTCCTGGGCAAATCATTTAAAAGGTAAAGAAAAACTTTTTACAATCTTTTTAAAAAGCCGACCAACAATCTAAGAAACCATTGTTTTAACAGACAGAAATAGAAATTCTAGTTTTGCATCGGTATACTATTGGCCACATTTAATGAATTTTATAAATAAATGTATCTAATCTTACTGGCTTCACCACATATGCATTTGCCTTCCACAAACCTTCTACAACTTTCTATGTCCATTTATATTTTGCCCTACTCTTTTTTTTTTTTTCATTCTGGAGTAACGAATCATTTTAGTTAAGGACAAAGTACTTTTCCTTTAATAAAAACATTTCCTTCACTCTTAATACCTTTCCTTATCAGAAACACACCCTGCTTTTCTCATAGGCTTCACAGTTGTTTCTCTTACTGCTTTTAGTGGCTTCGTTTAAGCTCAGGTGGTCTCCTTCCCCAGCCTCATCCAGATCAGTCTCTGAGCTAAGTATTCTTGCTCTAGACTTTCAAGCAGGAAATGAAACAGGTCTCATCAGAATCAGCCACTTGCATTTATTAGTTGGAAGTAAGTGAAAATGATAATTGTAACTCTAAGGGGAAAGAACAGGCAGCCACTCAAGATCTAGATGAGTTCTTTCAGAATGAGTAAACACTTCATGAGAATGATGGATGGCCCTTTCTGAAATCGGCAAGTGTGTGAAACACAGGGCTTCTAAGGCACAGCTGTGAACAGATGTGCCTGTTCCTCCCACCCTCGAGTCCCCCCTTGACTGCCTCTTGAGTTCTTCAGCTGCCTCCTCACGGCCCTGAGCCTCTCACTCCTGCCAGTCCATCCACTCTCCTCACAGTAGCCAAAGTCACTTTTAAGGACCTCAAATCCAATGCTGTCCATCCCTTTCTGAAACCATTCCAGTGTTTCCACACTGTCCTAGGGTCAGGCCCTGACTAAAGACAGCCTTGCAGCCTGACCTTGCTCTGTCCAGAGTCCATGCTCAGGACATGGGAGCATGCACAGGTACTGCTGCCACTGTTGGTGCCACGGGAGGCTCTGCTCCATGGCCTGGGCTCTGGGAGACCTGTTCTGCCATGGAGCCACTGGATGGGTGAGGCCTTCTGAAGGTCAATGGGGTCGAGGACACAGGTTAAGGGCACCTGATGGGGGGTGGTGCTTGTGGGATGTCAGTGAAACAGTTGAATTAAGGCAAGATGGGAGATTCCTATTGGCAAATATTGTGCATCTCCTGGTCTGAAGGAAGGTCAACAGTGAGTAAGAGATGGTCAGGGCTGTCCTGGGGTCATGGGGGCCCTATCATCAAAGGAGTCTAAACAGGCCCATCCAGGGACTCCTTGGCAAGGGCACCATGGGAGGGAGCTCTGGGTGGCCCTCCCCTGTTGGGAGCCACCATGGCCCTGGGGGCTGCAGGTCTCCAAGATTTCTTCCACCTGTGAGATCCTGCAGTTCAGAGCCCAGGCCATTGAGGCAGGGCCAGGCTGCCATTGGGGCCACAGTCCTGACAGGTCCTCCAGGGAGGCATGTGGTGACACTCCGCTGCTACCCATGCCCTGCATCCAGCTCGTACCAGCACTCCGCGCTTACCCATGCCGTGCACCCACCTTCTACCAGCACCCCACTCCTACCCGTGCCCAGCTCCTACCCGTGCTGTGCACCCAGCTCCTACCAGCACTCTGCTCCTGCTCCTACTCGAGCCATGCACCCAGCTCCTACTAGCACTCCGTTCCTACCTGCACCAGGAACATACGTTAAAGAAAGAAGAGTCTCTTCAATAAATAAGGGGAAAACTGAACATTCAAAGGTAGAGGAAAAACTGGGCCCCTATCTCTTATTATATGCAAAATGCAAATCCAGATGGATTAGAGGCTTTAATGGAAAACCTGAAAATATAACACTACTAAAAGAAAACATTGAGAAATTCCTCTAGACATTGGTCTGGGCTGAGATTTTTAAAAAAACCATAGGTGAGAAGAGCAAAAATACATAACTAGGACCAAAACAAGCTAACAAGCTTCTGCACAGCAAAGAATCAAGGGAGTGACGAGATGACCTATAGAATGGGAGAAAATATTTGCAAACTATCCATCGAATGAGAAATTAATATCCAGACTATATAAGGAACTCGAGTCAACAGCAAAACAAAATAATCTCATTAAAAATGGTCAAATGACCTGAAGAGACATTTCTCAAAAAATGACATACAAATGGCCAGCAGGCCTATGATTATGTGCTCGGTCCCACAGCACTGTCCTCACTTAGATGCCAGCAAACAATGGGGTGGCCTAGCTGCCGAGGCTTCTGCCTGGCAGACTACCAATTCAGGAGTTCCCACAACAACTCCCTCAGGTTCACCAGAATGAATCAGACAACTCAGAAAAGCACTCTACACATATGTACAGGTTTATTTCATATTAAAAAATGCAGCTCAGGAAAAGTCACATGGAAGAGAGGCATAAGACAAGGTAGGTGGAGGTAGGGGCTGGCAGAGAGGATAACAACTATTTGCATAGCAGTTCCTGCCTGTGGGGTTGAGGAGAGATCTGAGATGATTTCAAGTGCACAGGAGCACAGGCATGGCTTATATGCAGATGCTGTGCCACTTTACACCAGGGACTTGAGCATTGTCAGATGCTGGAATCTGTGGGGGTCCTGAAACCAACCCCTGCAGATAACGAGCAATGACTGTAAGCCTCAGCTTAGGAATATGTTTTCCAATTGCTCAATAAGAGGATTTGGGGCATAATATGACAGACATGCTTTTATATGTGGACTAAATTTTTAAATATTAGTAAAGAAAATTAAAAGAGTTCTTTCTTTTCAGAGGTTACTTCCTAAATAATACTTTTTAATAAAACATGGGCAATAATTTAAGGACAATTTATGGGGATTTTGTGACATCCACAGTGCACTGTGAAGAGCCTGTTGTCTATGCCTGAAAATGTCAAGAGGCAGAAAGAGTTTGTGGCCCAGTTAGACATGATCCTGCATGTCTGGGAATCTACTGGATTCAAAATAAATAACAATCACCCAATACCTAAAGATAAATCCCCACAGCAAACAACAAATCACTTTGAAAAGAGATACATCTAAAATCATGTGAAAATTAAGTCTAAAATCACTCAAATATAAACATCAAAATACAAAAAATCTTAAATACACAAAAAAGTAAAGATTGATAATCATAAGAATAAAATACTGACAAATAAAAATAAATAAAATAAGTCAGAGAAGAAACCGGTTTTCAGATATATAATAGAAAAGAACAAAATGATCTGGAAAGTGAATATGCACTTAAAGTGAATCAGCTTACATTTTGGCAATATTGTGGCAGTTGTCACCTTGCAAGACAGGCTTCCCATTTAGGAGCAATATTCAGTTGCAGGTTCCAAAGAGAGGGTTGGAGTGCAGCGGAGGAAACCAGAGAGGAGGCTCCTGTTACAGAAGGGGAGAAGCACAGAGGCAGGAAATTCCAGGAAACAGGTGTCATAGTTGTGAGCATTGCACAGAGATTTCAGAGAGAGAAGCTCTATGAGGTTGGAAAAGGTTTCTGAATTATAATGCTCATTACAAATTCATGAAGACAAAATCCATATAAAAATCAGCAACAGAAATATATTGATGCCAATTCTCATACAAAGACATGTAATAGACAAAATGAATACTTACAGAGTAAAACCACTAGAAAATGTGAAAGTTCCCACCTCAATGTAACTCACCCACTGGACTGTGGACTTTTCAACAATGAGATCAAAGGCATTAAGAAAATAATATCAAACACAAAAGGACACCATTCATCAGAATTAAAGAAACATAGCAATGCATGGATGAAACTCCAAAAAGACTAAGAAAAATAATTGGAAACACTCTTCAGCTATATAATGTAAACTAGAGACAACACAATGACAGCTTCTGCCTTCTAAGAAACAGAAGGTTAAAGTGAGGAGAATATTTCAAAAGAAAATGAGCAAGAGGTTATAAATGTTTAGGGAGAGTAGCCAAATGGATGCATGATTAAGGTGCCTGAACGAGAACAAACAAAGCAAAGACACAAGGAAATATGAACAACGATCATTCCAATTTTTTCTGAAAATAAAAAGAATGTTTTGTAAGTGTTTCTTCAAAAGAATACTGAGGATTGATGTGAAATGGCTAACAGCAAATGATATTTGAGTAAACTCCTGAACTTGAAGACAAAATGCATTTTTAAAGCATCTAGACTAGAAGAGTGAGTAATACACAAAGAAGTGAAAATTAGACTCTCATCCACCTCTCAGCAAGAAATACTCTATGCTGGAAAAAAATGGAGAAAAATTCTGAAGACACTCAGGGAAAGCGCCAGTGAGCCAGGAAGCTCACACCAGCTGTGCGGACCATGGGGCAGGAAAGGCCCTGACAGCTAAATCACTGTGGAGACCGTGGGGAAGGTTGTTCCCAGGATCCCTTCCAGAGGAAGGAACAGATTTCAGACAACAATCTCTCGAAGGACACTGATGTAAAGACAATGAGGGAGGGTGTATTTGCTGGTATTTTGGCCAATTAAGATGAAATTAGGAAGATATAAGAGAGAGAGTGGCAGTCACTGGAGGGACTGCTTTCTAATTCAGTGAGTCCTAGCTCTGCTGAGAGAGATTTCCTATCATGGGTTTCATTTCACAGGGAAGTATTCTAAAAGCAATTAGAAGGGGATAACTATTACTTAATATGTAACTTTAAACAAATATAGAAGACCACAAATAATATAGCAAGACAAATATAATGACATAACAAATAAAGCCACTATAAAAACAACAAATAAAAGAACGACAAATATAACATCAGCTATATACAAGACATTGCTAAATAAAATCTTCCAGAGCATCATGATTTATATCCTTTCTGGGCCAGGGTGACATCCCCACATCATGGCTCTTTCATGTTAGAGGAATCTGCAACACAGGCAGAGGCGCGGGGGTCACTGGGAAGGCACAGAGGTGAGGAAGGGGGGACTCCCTGGGGCGGGGTGCAGGTCTCAGAGGGCTACTTTGGTCTCCCCAGAGTCAGGTCCACAGGGCACTGAGGCCTGCCTGGGAGTTCACACTCATTTTCATAGGAGCAATGTCCAGGTTTTCAGAGCTGTCTTCATGGGGCTTAGCCTACATGTTCACTGTCGTCCTCATCAGGATCAGCCCAGGCATTCACAGCTGTACTCACTAGGCCAGTCCAAGTTTTACATGGCTGCCCTCATTGAGGTCAGGTCAGGTGTTCACAGCCATCCTCATCAGGTCCAGCCTAAGTGTTCAGAGCACTCCTCACTAGTTTTCAGACCAGATGTTAATAGCTGTCCTCATTGGGCCCAGCACTGTGGTTACAGAGGTTCCCATCAGGGCAAGTCCAGGTGTTCAGAGCCATCCTATTGGGCCCAGTCCAGGTGTTGGAGACATCCTAATGAAGGCCATCCCAGGTGTTCCCAGCTGTTTTTATCGGGCCTATCCTAGGTATTCACAGTTGTCTTCACTGGGACCAGCCCAGGTGTTCACATCTATGCTCATTTGGGCCAGCCAAGGAATTAGAGCCATCCTTATCAGGGCCAGCCTGGCTGGTCACAGCCATCTACCTTGATGCCAGCCCAAATGTTCATAGCCATCCTTATCTGGCTTAGTGTTCACGGCTGTCATCATTGGGCCAGCACAGATGTTAATAGCTGTCCTTACTGGGCCCAGCTTAGGTGTTCAGAGACTGTTTAATAGTGGCCAGACCAGGTGCTCACAGCCATCCTCATGAGAGCAAGCCCAGGTTTCATATCTGTCCTCACTGGGCCTCACTCAGGTGTTCCTAGCTGTCTTCATCAGGACTAGCGTAGGTGTTCATAGCTATTTTCATCTGGGCCTGCCCAAATGTTCACAGTGGTCCTCATCAGAGCCAGCTGAGGAGTTGACAGCCATCCTCATTGGGCCTAGCTAAGTTGTTCATAGCCATCCTCATTGGGTCCAGCCTATATGTTCACACTTATGTTAATCGGGTATAGCCAAGCTATTATAGCAACACTCACTGGGACCAGCCAAGATGTTCACTGCCATCATCATCTGGGCTGTCTCAGGTGTTCAAAGCTGTTCTCACAGGGCCAAGCCCAGACATTCTTACCTGTCCTCATGGGACCCAGGCCAGTTCTTCACAGCTATCCTCATTCGGTACAGCCTAAATGTTCACAGTCATCCTCAGTGGGCCCAGCCCAGGTGTTTCCACCTTTCCTAATCAGGGCCAGCCTAGATGTTCACAGTGGTCCTCATCAGGACCTGCTCAAGTGTTCACATCTATGCTCACAGGGCCCAGCCAAGGTATTGTAGCCATCCTCATCAGAGCCAGTTCAGGCGTTCCCAGCCAGGCTCATGAGAGCCAGCACAAGTATTCACAGTTGTCTTCATATAGGCAAAGCCCAGGTGTTAATTGATGCCTTACTGGGCCCAGCCCAGGTGTGCACAGCCATCCTTATCATGTTCAACCCAGTTGTTCAAAGCTGTGCTCATTGGGCAGCTTTGTACTCATTGTGATCGCTCAGATGATCACAGCTATCCTCATTGGCCTCAGGCCAAGTGTTCAAAGCTTTCATCACTTGGCCAGCTTAGGTGTTCACTGCTCTCTTTAACGGGCCCAGCCTAGGCGTTCACATCTGTCATCACTACAAGCTGACATGTTTTCAATGGTCCACATCCAGCAAAGTTGGTACCATTCACAGTTGTCATCATCAAGGTCAGCCCAAGTGTTCATAGCCATCCTCATTGGCACTAGCCCTAGTGTTCACAGTGGCACAGTGGTTCTCACAGGGGCCTAGTCAAGGTGTTAATAGCTGTCGTCATACGGCTCAGCCTATGTGTTCACAGTTGTCCTCAACAAGATCAGCTCAGGTGTTCAAAGCTGCCCTCATGGGAACAAGCCTATGTGTTTATTATTCTCTTTATTGGGCCAGCCCAGGTGTTCACATCTGACCTCATTGGCCACCATAGGTGTTCACTGCTGTCCTCATTGAGCCTAGCATGAGTGTCTACAGCTGTCCTAATCTGGTCCAGCTCAGTTGTTCACAACTGTCCTCATCATAGCCAGCCCAGGAGTTCATGGCTGTCTTCAGAGCTTTCCTCTTCTAGACCTGCCCAGATATTTACAGTGGTTCTCTTTGGGGCCAGCCAAGATATTCATATTTTTCCACACGGCCACCAACCCAGATGTTCATAGCCATCCTCACTGGCATCAGCCAATTTGTTCCTGCCCATGCTAATTGGGTCCAGGTAAGGTATTATAGTCACACTCATTGGCACTGGCCCACCTGGGCTGAGCCCAATGAGAACAGCTGTGTACATCTGAGCTGGGTCTTATGATGATAGCTGTGACCCTCTGGGGTGGGCCCAATCAGGGCAGCTGTGAAAATCTTGGCTGGGCACAATGAGGACAGCTGTGAACACCTAGGTTGCCCATTGGACAGCTGTAAACAAGTTGGCTGACCCTGAGAAGAATGGCTGTGAACAAATTGGCTGGCCTTGATCAGGGTGGCTATAATAATTTGGCTGGTCCCAATGAGGAGGTCTGTAAACACATTGGCTGGTCCCAATAAGAATCGCTATGAATACCTGGGCTGGCACTAAAATAAACTGCCCTACTACCTGGTCAGGCCTCAATGATGAAGATGGCACTAATGCCTTGGCTAGGCCCAATGAGCATGGATGTGAACACCAGGGGTGTTCCTGATAAGGATGACTGTGGAAACCCAGGCTGGCCATGGTAAGTATAGCTGGAAACACCTAAGGTAGCCATCTTGAGGATGGTTCTGAACACCTGAACTGGGCCCAATAGGATAGTGCTGAACACCTGGACTCACCCAGATGAAAACCGCTATAAACACCTAATGATGATAGCTATGAACACATGTACAAGGCCCCTACGATAACGACTGTGAAGACCTGGGCTGGGCCAGTGAGGATGTCTCTGAACACCAGGGCAGGGCCCAATAGGATGGCCCTGAACACCTGGACTTGCCCTAATGAGTATTTGGATGGCTGTGAACATCTGGGCTCAGCCCAGTGAGGACAACTATTAAACACTGGACTGGGTCCCCATGTGAAGGACTGAAAATTCCTGGGCTGGCTTGGATGAGGATGGCTGTAAGAACCTGTGCTGGCTCTAATGAGGACAGCTGTGAACACCTGCACTGGCCAATATTTTAAAAGCTGTGAATACTTTGTCAGGGCCAATCCAGACAGCTTTAAAAACCAGATATGCCTTGATGAGAATGGCTTTGAATATCTGGGAAGCTCCAATGAGAATGGCAATGAACAATTTCCTGGGTCCAAAGATGACAGCTGTAAACACTTGAGGTTGACCCAATGTGAATAGTAGTGAATACCTGGCTGTCCCAGATGAGAACAGCTGTGAACACCTGGGCCTGCCCACATTAGGACGGCTATGAACACCTGGGCTGCACCCAATGACTATAGCAGTGAACACCTCATGGGGCTGGACCTGATGAGGATGGTTATGAAGACCTGGGGTAGCCTCAGCTTAGGTGGCTATGAACACTTGGGCTGGGCCCAAAAGGATAAATGTACATTTGGTCCTCAATGGGGCCAATCCAGGTGGTTACAGCTGTCCACATTAGCACCAGCTCAGATGTTCATAGCAATTCTCAGTGGGGCCAGACAATTTGTTCACACTCATGCTAATTGGGGCCAGCCCAAATAGGATACCACCCTCAGTGAAACCAGGCAAGGTGTTCACAGTGGTCCTTTCTTGGCCAGTCACAGGTTTTCTCATAGCTGTTCTCCTTGGGCCCAGGCCAGGTGTTCATGGCTGTTCTCTTCAGGGCCAGTCAAAGTATTCACAGCTGTCCTCATCAGGGTAAGTCCAAATGTTCAAATCTGTCCTCACAGGGACCAGCCCAGATGTTTCAAAGTTGTCCTCATTGTGCCCAGGCCAGATGTACTCAGTTAAGCTTTTGGGCCATGCCCAGGTGTTCATAGCCATCTAGGTTGGGGCCAGTCCGGGTGTTCATAACCATCCTTGTCAAATCCAGCTGAGGAATTCACTGCTAGTGTCATTGGGCCCATCCCAGGTGTTCATAGCTGTCCTAATGTGGGCAAGCCTAGGTGTTCACAGCTGTCCCCATCTAGGACAACCAGGTATTCACTCCTGTCCACACTGGGCCAACCTCATGTGTTCACAGCTGTCCTCCTTTGGCCCAGGAAATTGTTCATTGTCATTCTCATTGGGGCCAGCCAAGGTGTTTGTCGTCATCTTCATTGGGCTGAGCCCAGGTGTTCATAGCCATCCGCATCAGGATCAGCCAATGTTTTCACAGCCATGATCTTTGGGGCCAGCCAACATAGTATAGCCACCCTCATTGGGGCAGCCCAGGTGTTCACAGCAATCCTCACTGGGTCAAGCCAGGGGTTCCAGGCTGCCTTCATGGGGCCCAGCCTAGAAGAACACAGCTGTCCTCATTGGGCCCTGGCCAGGATTTAGAGTGAATACCTGGGCTGGGCCCTATTAGGACATCTGTGATCACGTGGGCTGGGTACAATGAGGGCAGCAGTGAACACCTGGACTAGGCCGCATTAGAACAGCAGTGAATACTTGGGATAGGACCTATGAGAACAGCTGTGAACACCTGGGCTGGCCCCATGAGGACAGCCATGAACACCTCAGCTGGCCCTGGAAAGAATGGTCATGTACACCTGGGCTGGCCCCGATGTCAATGGCTATGAATACCAGGGCTGGGCCCACAACCATAGTTGTGTATGTTTGTGCTGGGCCCAATGAGGAAACCTTGAATACCTGGGCTAGGCCCAAATAAGGGTAGATGTGAACACCCAGGTTACACCCAATGATGACAGCTGTGAACACCTAGGCTGGGTTCAGTTAGGACAGCTATGAAAAACTTGGCTGTGCCCAATGAGGATGGCCCAGGTGTTCACAGCCATCATCATCAGAGAAAGCCCAGGTGTTCAAAGATCTCTTCATCAGGGCCAATGTAAACGTTTACTGCTATTTTCATTGGGCCAGGACAGGTGTACAAAGTAGTTCATATAGAGACCTAGTCCACGAATTCAAAGCTGTTCTCATTGGACTCAGCCTAGGTGTTCACAGTCGTCCTTATCAAGATTAGGCCAGGTGTTCAAAGTTGTCCTCATTGAATACAGTCCAATTGTTAACAACTTTCCTCAATGTGCTCAGCCCAAATGCATGCAGCTATCGTTTTGGACCTAACCCCAGTGTTCATAGACACCCTTATTGAGCCCAGCCTAGGTATTCATGGCTGTCCTTATTAAGCCCAGCCAAGATGTTCACAGCCGTCCTCTTGAGACCATCCAGGGTGTTCATAGCTGCCCTCATTGGGCCTGGACAAGGTGTTCACAATTGTCCTAATGTACACCAGCTCTGGTGATCACAGTTGTCCTCCCAGCCCTGGTGTTCACAGTTGTCCTCATGGAGAGAAACCAGGTGTTAACTGCTGTCCACATTAGGCTCACCTCAGGTGTTCAAAGCTGTCCTGATTGAAGTCAACAAAGGTGCTCACAGCCATCCTCATCTGAGGCAGTCCAGGTATTTACAGTTCTCCTCAGGAACAAAGAGCCCAGGGGTTTATATCTGTCCTCATTATGCCAAGCCCAGATGTTCACAGCAGTCTTCTTTAGGCCAAGCCCAAATGTTCATAGCTATCCTCAGCGGGACCAGCCTAGGTGTTCAGTCATGCTCATGGATTCCCAGACCAGGCATTCATACCTGTCCTCATTGTACCCAGCCAGGGTATTGAAAGCCAGTCTCATCAAGATATGCCCATGTCTATACAGCCATTTTCATAGAGTCCAGCCAAAATGTTCATAACCATCCTTATTGTGCCCAGACCTGGTGGCCACAGCTGTTTTCCTCAGAGCCTAGCCCAGGTGGTCATACCTGTTGTCAACTGGGCCTGCCCAGGTCTTCACAGTGGTCTGCATTGGGGCCAGCCAAGGTATTCACAACCATCCACACTGGGCCAGCCAACCAACAAGGTCACGGCTGTACTCATGAAGGCAGCCAATTTGTTCACACCCATGCTAATCGGGGCCATCTCAAATAAGATAGCCACCCGCAGTCGAACCAGGCCAGGTGTTCACAGCTGTTCTCTTTGGGGCCAGTGGAGGTATTCACAGCTATTCTAATAGGTGTCAGTCCAGGTGTTCAAAGCTCTCCTCATAGGGTACAGCCCACATGTTCAAAGCTGTCTTTGTTATACCCAGCCTTAATATACAGTTATTCTTTTGAGCCCAGCCCAGGTGTCCATAATTGTCCTCATCTTGTCCAGCCCCAAGAAATGTTCACTGATGTAGTTATTGGGTCCAGCCCAGGTGTTCACAGCTGTCCTAATGTGGATCATTGGTGTCAATCAAGGTATTAAGGTCACCCTCATCAGGGCCTGGCAGGGTATTCAT
Source organism: Pan troglodytes (assembly GCF_028858775.2). Taxonomy (NCBI): domain Eukaryota; kingdom Metazoa; phylum Chordata; class Mammalia; order Primates; family Hominidae; genus Pan; species Pan troglodytes. The sequence goes on along the minus strand of NC_072418.2, from coordinate 31,162,659 downwards.
AGCTGTCATCATCTGAGCTAACCCAGGTCTTCACTGTTGTCCACACTCAGCCCAGCCCAGGTGTTCATAGCTGTCTCCACTGGGAGCATCCCAGGTTTTCATAGCTGTTCTTATCTGGGCCTTTGCAGGTGTTCACAGTGGTCCTCACTTGAGCCAGCTTAGCCCATCACAACAATCCACATTAGCACCATCCCAAATGTTCATAGCCATCCTCAGCAGGGCCAGTCCACCTGTTCACAGCTATGGAAATTAGAGCTGGCCAAGGTATTATAGCCGCCTTCAAGCAGGCCAGCCAACATATTCCAAGCCTCTTCTCAGGGGTCAATCCAGGTTTTCACAGCTGTCCTCTCTGGGCAAAGCCCAGGTTTTCATAGACATTCTCATTGTGCCAGGCCAGGGGTTCATAGCTCTCCTCACTGGGTCCAGCCTAAGTGTTCACCGTGATACTTCTCTGACCCAGTTCACATGTTTATAGTTCACATGTTTTCACGAGTATAAACATAGTTGTATAGAGGTCCATCTCAGGGCCACTTCAGGTGTTCACAACCATCCTATTGTGGCTTTCCTAGGTGATCAAAGCCTTCCTCATGGGGGCCAGACCAGGCTTTCCTTATCGGGGGCAGCTTAGGTGTTCACTGTGGTCCTTGTCAGGGCCAACCTAGGTGTTCACATTCATGCTCCATGGGTGCAGCCAATATTGTAGGGTCACCCTCATCAGGGCAGCCCAGGTGATCACATCCATTCTCATCAGGGCCAGCTCAGGTGTTCTCAGCCATCCTCCTTGTGTCCAACCCAGTTTTTTTTTGTTTGTTTATTCATTTGTTTGTTTGTTTTAAGTTCTGGGGTACATGTGCAGAATGTGCAGGTTTGTTACGTAGGTATACCTGTGCCATGGTGGTTGGCTGTACCCATCAACCTGTCATCTACATCAGGTATTTCACCTAATGCTATCCCTCCCCCCACTCCCCACCCCCCAACAGGCCTCAGTGCATAATGTTCCCCTCCTTGTGTCCATGTGTTCTTATTGTTCAATTCCCACTTGCAGTGTTTGGTTTTTTGTTCTTGTGTTAGTATGCTGAGAATGATGGTTTCCAGCTTTATCCATGTCCCTGCAAAGGACATGAACTCACCCTTTTTATGGCTGTATAGTATTCCACAGTGTATATGTGCCACATTTTCTTTATCCAGTCTATCATTGATGGGCATTTGGGTTGGTTTCAAGTCTTTGCTATTGTGAACAGTGCTGCAATAAACATACATGTGCATGTGTCTTTACAGTAGAATGAGTTATAATCCTTTGGGTATATACCCAGTAATGGGATGGCTGGGTCAAATGGTATTTCTAGTTCTAGATCCTTGAGGAATGGCCACCAGTGGAGGCTGCAGAACAACAAAGATTGTCTTCCACAATGGTTGAACTAATTTACACTCCCACTAACAGTGTAAAAGCATTCCTATTTCTCCACATCCTCTCCAGCATCTGTTGTTTCCTGACTTTTTAATGATCGCCATTCTAACTGGCATAAGATGATATCCCATTGTTGTTTTGATTTGCATTTCTCTAATGACCATTGATGATGAGCATTTTTTCATGTTTGTTGGCTGCATAAATGTCTTCTTTTGAGAAATGCCTGTTCATATCCTTTGCCCACTTTTTGATGAGGATGTTTGTTTTTTTTCTTGTAAATTTAAGTTCTTTGTAAATTCTGGATATTAGTCCTTTGTCAGATGGATAGATTGCAAAAATTTTCTCCCATTCTGTAGGTTTCCTGTTTACTCTGATGATAGTTTCGTTTGCTGTGCAGAAGCTCTTTAGTTTAATTAGATTCTATTCATCAATTTTGGCTTTAGTTGCCATTGCCCTTGGTGTTTTAGTCATGAAGGCTTTGCCAATGCCTGTGTCCTGAAAGGTACTGGCCAGGTTTTCTTCGAGGGTTTTTATGGTTTTAGGTTTCATGTTTAAGTCTTTAATCCATCTTGAATAAATTTTTGTATACGGTGTAAGGAAGGGATCCAGTTTCAGCTTTCTGCATACGGCTAGCCGGTTTTCCCAACACCATCTATTAAATAGGGAATTCTTTCCCCATTGCTAGTTTTTGTCAGATTTGTCAAAGATCAGATGGTTGTAGATGTGTGGTGTTATTTTTGAGGCCTCTGTTTTGTTCCATTGGTCTATATATCTGTTTTGGTACCAGTACCATGCTGTTTTGGTTACTGTAGCCTTGTAGTATAAAGTCAGGTAGGATGATGCCTCCAGCTTTGTTCTTTTTGCTTAGAATTATCTTAGCTATGTGGGCTCTGTTTTGGTTCCATATGAAGTTTAAAGTAGTTTTTTTCCAATTCTGTGAAGAAAGTCAATGGTAGTTTGATGGAGATAGCATTAAATCTATAAATTATTTTGGGCAGGATGGACATTTTCACGATATTGTTTCTTCTTATCCATGAGCATGGAATGTTTTTCCATTTGTTTGTGTCCTCTTTTATTTCCTTGAGCAGTGGTTTGTAGTTCTCCTTGAAGAGGTCCTTCACATCCCTTGTAAGTTGTATTCCTAGGTTGTTTATTCTCTTTGTAGCAATTGTGAACTGGAATTCACTCATGATTTGGCTCTCTGTCTGTTATTTGTGTATAGGAATGTTTGTGATTTTTGCACATTGATTTTGTATCCTGAGACTTTGCTGAAGTTGCCTATCAGCTTAAGGAGATTTGGGCTGAGATGATGGGGTTTTCTAAATATACAATCATGTCATCTGCAAACAGAGACAATATGCTTCCTCTCTTCCTATTTGAATACCCTTTATTTCTTTCTCTTGCCTGACTGCCCTGGCCAGAAATTCCAATACTATGTTGAATAGGAGTAGTGAGAGAGGGCGTCCTTGTCTTGTGTCAGTTTTCAAAGGGAATGCTTCCAGTTTTTGCCTATTCAGTATGATATTAGCTGTGGGTTTGTCATAAATAGCTCTTATTATTTTGAGATACTTTCCATCAATACCTAGTTTATTGAGACTTGTCAGCATGAAGGGCTGTTGAATTTTGTCAAAGGTCTTTTCTGCATCTATTGAGATAATTATGTGGTTTTTGTAATTAGTTCTGTTTATGTGATGGATTACGTTTATTGATTTGCATATGTTGAACCAGCCTTGTATCCCAGGGATGAAGCCCACTGGATCATGGTGGATAAACTTTTTGATGTGCTGCTGAATTGGGTTTGCCAATATTTGATTGAGGATTTTCGCATCTATGTTCATCAAGGATATGGGCCTGAAATTTTCCTTTTTTTTTTTTTTTTTTTTTTGTTGTATCTCTGCCAGGTTTTGGTATCAGGATGATGCTGGCCTCATAAAATGAGTTTAGGGAGGGTTCCTTCTTTTTCTATTGTTTGGAATAGTTTCAGAAGGAATGGTACTAGCTCCTCTTTGTACCCCTGGTAGAATTCGGCTGTGAATCCATCTGGTCCTGGGCTTTTTTTTGGTTGGTAGGCTATTAATTACTGCCTCAATTTCAGAACTTGTTATTGGTCTATTCAGGGATTCGACTTCTTCCTGGTTTAGTCTTGGGAGGGTGTATGTGTCCAGGAATTTATCCATTTCTTCTAGATTTTCTAGTTTTTCGCATAGAGGTGTTTATAGTATTCTCTGATGGTAGTTTGTATTTTTGTCAGATTGGTGGTGATATCTCATTTATCATTTTTTATTGCATCTATTTGATTCTTCTCTCTTTTCTTCTTTATTAGTCTGGTTAGCAGTCTATGTATTTTGTTGATCTTTTCAAAAAACCAGCTCCTGGATTCGTTGATTTTTTGAAGGGTTTTTCGTGTATCTATCTCCTTCAGTTCTGCTCTGATCTTAGTTATTTCTTGTCTTCTACTAGCTTTTGAAATTGTTTGCTCTTGCTTGTCTACTTCTTTTAATTTTGACGTTAGGGTGACAATTTCAGATCTTTCCTGCTTTCTCTTGTGGGCATTTAGCGCTATAAATTTCCCTCACACACTGCTTTAAACGTGTCCCAGAGATTCTGGTATGTTTTGTCTTGTTCTCATTGGTTTCAAAGAACATCTTTATTTCTGCCTTCATTTCATTATTTACCCAGTAGTCATTCAGGAGCAGGTTGTTCAGTTTCCATGTAGTTGTGTGGTTTTGAGTGAGTTTCTTAATCCTGAGGTCTGAGAGACTGTTATGATTTCCATTCTTTTGCATTTGCTGAGGAGTGTTTTACTTCCAATTACTTGGTCAATTTTAGAATAAGTGTGATTTGGTGCTGAAAAAAATGTATATTCTGTTGATTTCGAGTGGAGAGTTCTGCAGATGTCTATTAGGTCCACTTGGTCCAGAGCTGAGTTCAAGTCCTGAATATCCTTGCTAATTTTCTGTCTCCTTAATATGTCCGATATTGACAGTGGGGTGTTAAAGTCTCCCACTATTATTTTGCAGACATCTAAGTCTCTTTGTAGGTCTTTAAGAACTTGCTTTATGAATCTGGGTGCTCCTGTATTGGGTGCATATATATATTTAGGATAGTTAGCTCTTCTTGCTGCATTGATCCCTTTACCATTATGTAATGCCCTTCTTTGTATATTTTGATTTTTGTTGGTTTAAAGTCTGTTTTATCAGATACTAGGATTGCAACCCTTAATTTTTTTTTCTTTCCATTTTCTTGGTAAATCTTCCTCCATTCCTTTATTTTGAGCCTATTTGTGTCTTTGCATGTGAGATGGGCACACCAATTGGTCTTGCCTCTTTATTCAATTTCCCAGTTTGTGTCTTTGGGGATTTAGCCCATTTACATTTAAGGTTAATATTGTTATGTGTGAATTTGGTCCTGTCATTATGATGCTAGCTGGTTATTTTGCCCACTAGTTGATGCAGTTTCTTCATAGTGTTGATGCTTTTTACAATTTGGTATGTTTTTGCAGTGGCTGGTACCAGTTGTTCTTTTCCATGTTTAGTGCTTCCTTCAGGAGCTCTTGTAAGGCAGGCCTGGTGGTGACAAAATCTCTCAGCATTTGCTTGTCTGAAAGGATTTTATTTCTCCTTCACTTATGGAGCTTAGTTTGGCTGGATATGAAATTCTCAGTTGAAAATTCTTTTCTTTAAGAATGTTGAAAATTTTCCCCTCACTGTCTTCTGGCTTGTAGAGTTTCTGCCAACAGATCAGCTGTTAGTCTGATTGGCATCCTTTTGTGGGTAACTCGACCTTTCTCTCAGGTTGCCTTTAACATTTTTTTCTTCATTTCAACCTTGGTGAACCTGACAATTATGTGTCTTGGGGCTGCTCTTTTCGAGGAATATCTTTGTGGTGTTCTCCGTATTTCCTGAATTTGAATGTTGGTCTGCCTTGCTAGGTTGAGGAAGTTCTCCTGGATAATATCCTGAAGAGTGTTTTCCAACTTGGTTCCATTTTCCTCGTCACTTTCAGGTGCACCAATCAAATGTAGATTTGGTCTTCACATTGCCCATATTTCTTGGAGGCTTTGTTCATTTCTTTTCACTCTTTTTTCTCTAATCTTGTCTTCTAACTTTATTTCATTGAGTTGATCTTCAATCTCCGATATCCTTTCTTCCACTTGATCAGTTCAGCTACTGATACTTGTGTATGCTTCATGAAGTTTTCATGCTGTGTTTTTCAGCTCCATCAGGTCATTTATGTTCTTCTCTAAGCTGGTTATTCTAGTTAGCAATTCATCCAAACTTTTATCCAGGTTCTTAGCTTCTTTGCATTGGGTTAGAACATGCTTCTTTAGCTCAAAGGAGTTTATTATTAACCACCTTCTGAAGCCTACTTCTGTCAATTCATCAAACTTATTATCAGTCCAGTTTTGTTCCCTTGCTGGCGAGGAGTTATGATCCTTTGGAGGAGAAGAGGCGTTCTGGTGTTTGGAATTTTCAGCGTTTTTGTGTTGGTTTCTCGTCATCTCCGTGGATTTATTTACCTTTCGTCTTTGATGTTGGTGATGTTGATATTATTCCTTTCTGTTTGTTAGTTTTCCCTCTAACAGTCAGGCCTCTCTGCTGCAGGTCTGCTGGAGTTTGCCGGAGGTCCACTCCAGACTCTGTTTTCCTGGGTATCACCAGTGGAGGCTGCAGAACAAAGATTGCTGCCTGTTCCTACCTCTGGAAGCTTCATCCTAGAGGGGCACCCCTTAGATGTCAGAGCACTCCTGTATGAGGTGTCTGTCAGCCCCTACTGGGAGGTATCTCCCAGTCTGGACACATAGGGGGTCAGGGACCCACTTGAGGAGGCAGTCTGTCCCTTATCAGAGCTTGAACGCTGTGCTGGGAGAACTGCTGCTTTCTTCAGAGCTGTCAGGCAGGGACTTTTAAGTCTGCTGAAGCTGTGCCCACAGTCTTCCCACAGGTGTTTTGTCCCAGGGAGCTGCAGTGGGCTCCGCCCAGTTTGAACTTCCCGGCAGTTTTGTTTACACTGTGAGGGTAAAACCGCCTACTCAAGCCTCAGCAATGATGGATGCCCCTCCCCCCACTAAGCTCAAGCATCCCAGGTTGACCTCAAACTGCTGTGGAGCAGTGAGAATTTCAAGCCAGTGGATCTTAGCTTGTTGAGCTCTGTTGGGGTAGAACACACTGAACCAGGCTGGACCTAATGAGGATGGCTGTTAACACCTCAGGTGTCTCAGTTGAGGATCACTGTGAACACCTGAGCAGGCTCAGATGAAAATAGCTATGAACACCTAGGCTGGTCCTGATGAAGACAGCTAGGAACACCTGGGTGAGGCCCAGTGAGGATAGCTATTAACACCTGGCTGGCTTTCATGAGGATGGCTGTGACCACCTGGTCTGGCCACTATTAAACAGTCTCTGAACACCTAAGCTGGGCCCAATGAGGACAGCTATTAACACCTGGGCTGGCCCAATAATGACAGTTGTGAACACTAACCCAGATAAGGATGGCTATGAACATTTGGGCTGGCATCTAGGTAGATGGCTGTGACCTCCCAGGCTGGCCCCAGTGAGGATGGTTCTAATTCTTTAGCTGGCCTAAAAGAGCATGGATGTGAACACCTGGGCTGGTCCCAATGAAGACAACTATGAATACCTAGGATAACCCCTAATGAAAACAGCCAGGAGAGAATCTCCTGGTCTGCTGGTTTTGAGGACTGCGGGAAAAGTGCAGTATCCAGGCCGGAATGCACCATTCCTCCTGGTACAGTCAGTCTCTCAAGGCTTCCCATGGCTAGGAAAGGGAAATCCCCTGACCCCTTGCACTTCCCAGATGAAGCAACACCCCACCCTGCTTTGGCTTGCCCTCCATGGGCTGTACCCACTGTCCAAAGAGTACCAATGAGATGAACCGGGTACCTCAGTTGGAAATGAAGGAATCATCTGTCATCTGTGTCGATCTCACTGGGAGCTGCAGACTGGAATTCTTCCTCTTCGGCCATCTTGCCAGCTACCCCACAACCCAGTTTTTCATAGGTGTTTCCTTTGGGCCCAGCTCAGGTTTTCACAGCCATCCTTGCTGTGGCCAGCCCAGGTTTTAACGGCTGACCTTATTTGGCCTAGCCTAAGTGTTCACCACTGTTCTTATTGGGCTCATGCTGGGTGTTCACAGTTGTCCTTATCAGAGCCAGCCCAGGTGTTAACAGCCATCCTCATTGGGTCTAATGGAGGTGTTGATAGTCATCCTTATTGTGCAAGCCTGGGTGTTCAGAGCCATTCATATTGGGCCTAGCTCAGTTGTTCACAGCTGTTTTCATTGGGGCCAGCCCAGGTGGTCACAGCCATTCACATGGTGCCAATTCAGGTGTTCATAGTCATTCTTCTTGGGGCCAGCCAATGTGTTCACCCTCATGCTAATTGGGGCCAGCCAAGGTATTATAGCCAGGTGTTCACAGCTGATCTCATGGAGTTCAGCATAGGTGTTTATAGCCATCCTCATTGAGCCTAGCCCAATTGTTCATAGCTGTTTTCACTGGTGCCAGGCCAAGTATTCACAGGTGTCCTAATGGAGCTCAGCTCATGTGTTCAAAGCTATTTTCTTGGTGTCTAGCCTAGGTGTTCACAGTCATTCTCATTGGGTTTAGCTCAGTTGTTTTACCTTAGTTTGGCCAGCCCAGGTATTCACAGCTGTTCTCATGGGGCCCAGACAAAGTGTTCACAGCTGTCCTCACGGGGGCCAGCCTGAGTGTTCACCACTGTCCTCAGTGGACAAAGCCCATGTGTTCACAGCTTTCATAATTGAGCTCAGCCTAGGTATTCATAGCTGTCCACATTGGGCAAGCCCAGGCATTTACACTTTTTCTCATAGGAGCCATGTCCAGGTATTCAGAGCTATCTTCATTGGGCTTAGCCTACATGTTCACCATTGTCCCCATTAGGATCAGTCTAGGTGTTCACAGCTGTCCTCACTAGGTCAATCTCAGTTTTACACAGCTGTCCTCAATGAGGTCAGGTCAGGTGTTCACAGCCATCCTCATCAGATTCAGCCTAAGTGTTCAGAGCACTCCTCACTAGTTTTCAGACGAGGCGTTAATAGTTGTCCTCACTGGGCCCAGCACTGTGATTACAGAGGTCCTCACCAGGGCAAGTCCAGGTGTTCAGAGCCATCCTAGTGGGCCGAGTCCAGGTGTTGGAGACATCCTAATGAAGGCCATCCCAGGTGTTCCCAGCTGTTTTTATTGGAGGTTATCCTAGGTATTCATAGTTGTCTTCATTAGGACCAGCCCAGGTGTTCACATCCATGCTCTTTTAGGCCAGCTAAAGAATTAGAACCATCCTCACTGGGGCCAGCCTGGGAGGTCACAGCCATCTACCTAGATGCCAGCCCAAATGTTCATAGCCATCCTTATCTGGGTTAGTGTTCACAACTGTCATTATTGGGCCAGCCCAGGTGTTAATAGCTGTCCTCATTGGGCCCAGCTTAGGTGTTCAGAGACTGTTTAATAGTGGCCAGACCAGGTGGTCACAGCCATCCTCATGAAAGCCAGCCAGGTGTTAATAGCTATCCTCACTGGGCCTCACCCAGGTGTTCCTAGCTGTCTTCATCAGGACCAGCCTAGGTGTTCATAGCTATTTTCATCTGAGCCTGCTCAGGTGTTCACAGTGATCCTCAACTGAGACACCTGAGGTGTTAACAGCCATCCTCATTAGGTCCAGGCTATTCGTTCACACCCATGTTAATTGGGGCCAGCCAAGCTATTATAGCAACACTCGCTGAGGCCAGCCAAGGTGTTCACAGCCATCATCACTGTGGCCATCCCAGGTGTTCAAAGCCTTTCTCACTGGTCCAAGCTCAAGTGTTCATATTCATCCTCACGGGATCCAGGCCAGTTCTTCACAGTTTTCATCACTGAGTATAGCCCATTCTCACTGGGCCCTGCCCAGGTGTTCCCAGTTTTCCTAATTAGGACCAGCCTAGGTGTTCACAGTGCTCCTTATCAGGGCCTGCCTAAGTGTTCATATCTATGTTCACTGGGCCCAGCCAAGGTATTATAGCCATCCTCATTGGGGCCAGTTCAGGTCTTCCCAGCCAGGCTCATTGGAGTCAGCACAAGTGTTCACAGTTTACTTCATACAGGCAAAGCTCAAGTGTTAATTGCTGTCCTCACTGGGCCTACCCCAGGTGTACACAGCCATCTTCATCAAGGTGGGCCCATTTGTTCAAAGCTATAGTCTTGGGGCCCAGCCCAGATGTTCATAGCTGTCCTCATTGGGCCTAGCCCAGGTGTTCACAGCTGTCCTCATTGGGCCAAACTCAGGTGATCACAGCTATCCTCAGTGGCTCCAAGCCAGTTTTTCACAATTTTCATTGTTGGGTCAGCTTAGGTGTTCACTTCTCTTTCCACTGGGCCCAGCCTAGGCATTCATATCTGTCCTCATTACTGCAAGCCAACATGTTCACAATGGTCCTTATCGGTGCCAGCAAAGGTGTTCACAGTTGTCACCATTGAGGTCAGCCCAAGTGTTCATAGCTATCTTCATTGGGAGCAAGCCCAGGTGTCCACAGTGGTTCTCATAGGGAACTAGTCAAGGTGTTAATAGCTGTTGTTATTGGGTTCAGTCTATGTATTCACAGTAGTCCTTATCAAGATCAGCTCGGGTGTTCCAAGCTGTCCTCATGCGGATAAGCCAAGTGTTCACTGCTGTCCTCATTGAGCCTAGCATAGTGTTTACAGCTGTCCTAATTTGGCCCAGCTCAGTTGTTCACAACTGTCCTCATCGTAGCCAGCCCAGGAGTTCATGGCTGTCTTCAGAGCTTCATTTTGGCCTGTCTAGATGTTTACGGTGGTTCTCTTTGGGGCCGGCCAAGATATTCATATTTTTCCACACTGCCACCAACCCAGATGTTCATAGCCATCCTCACTGGGGTCAGCCAATTTGCTCCTGCCCATGCTAGTTGGGTCCAGGCAAGGTATTATAGTCACACTAATTGGCACTGGCCCACCTGGGCTGAGCTCAATGAGAACAGCTGTGTACTTCTTTGCTGGGTCCTATGATGACAGCTGTGAACCTCTGGGGTGGGCCCAATCAGGACAGCTGTGAAAACCTTGGCTGGACCCAATGAGGATGTCTGTGAACACCTATGCTTCCCCCGGTGAGGACAGCTGTGAACAGATGAGCTGGCCCTGATGAGGATGGCTATCATAATTTGGCTGGCCCCAATGAGAATGTTTGTGAACAGATTATCTGGTTCCAATGAGAATGGCTATGAATAACTGGGCTGGCACTAAAGAGAACTGCCATTACCACCTGATCTGTCCCTGATGATTAAGATGGTTCTAATACCTTAACTAGGCCCAGTGAGCATGGATGTGAACACCAGGGCTGTTCCTGATGAGGATGACTGTGGAAACCCTGGCTGACTATGATAATTACAGCTGGGAACTTCTAGGCTAGGCACCACACGGATGATTCTGAACACCTAAACTGGGCCTAATAGGATGGCTCTGAACACCTGGACTTACCCATAAACACCTAATGATGACAACTATGAGCACATGTACAAGGCCCTGATGAGAACGACTGTGAATACCTGGGCTGGAGTAGTGAGGATGGCTCTGAATACCAGGTCAGGGCCCAATAGGATGGCACTGAACACCCGGACTTGCCCTCATGAGAACCACTATAAACTCCTGGGCTGGGCCCGTAAAGACAACTATTAACACCTGGGCTGGGCCCCAGTGAGGATAGCAGTGAACACCTCGGCTCACCCAGATGAGTGTAGCTATAATACCTTGGTTGACACGTATTAGCATGGGTGTGAACAAACTCACTGGCTCCAATAAGGATGGCTATGAACATCTTGGATGAAGCCAGTGTGGATGGCTGTGAACACCTTGGCTGGCTCCGAAGAGCATCACTGTGAACACCTCACCTGGACCCCGTGAGGATAGCTATGAACACTTGGGCTGGACACAATGAGGACAGCAGTAAACACCTGGGTTGGCCTTGAAAGGAACAGCTGTGAGTACCTCACCTGGACCCCATGAGGACAGCTGTGAATACCTTGGCTTGGCACAATGAGGACAGCTGTGAATACCTTGGCTTGGCACAATGAGGACAGCTGTGAATACCTGGGCTGGCCCCAGTGAAGATGGATGTAAAAACCTGGGCTGAACCCAGGGAGGGGGTGGTAAACACCAGGCTGGGTCTCATGAGGACAGCTGTGAACAACTTGGCTGAGATCCATGGCCAGCTGTGAATACCTGGGCTGACCCTGATGAGAATAGCTATGAACAACTGGGCTGGACCCAATGAGAAAGGCTGTGAACACCTAGGCTGGTCTCAATGAAGATGGCTAAGAGCACCAGATCAGGGTCCAATAAGCACAGCTGTAGTCTTGGGGCCCAGCCCAGATGTTCATAGCTGTCCTCATTGGGCCTAGCCCAGGTGTTCACAGCTGTCCTCATTGGGCCAAACTCAGGTGATCACAGCTATACTCAGTGGCCTCAAGCCAGTTTTTCACAATGTTATATGAAAATATAAACAAACCTCGGTGAGGGCAGCTATGAACCCTGGGCTCGTCCTGATGAGGATGGCTATGAACACCTGCATGGGCCCAATGAGGTCAGTTGTGAACATCTGAGGTGGGCCTAGTGAGGATAGCAGCGACACCTGGGCTGGCCCTGATGAGAATGGCTGTGAACACCTGGGCTAGGCCTAATATGAATGCCTCTGAATGCCCAGGCTTGCACGATGAGAATGATTGTCAACACCTCCATTGTAAACACCTACCCCATACCTCTGGGCTGTCTTATTGTGGACCTAGAGTTCTCTTGTGAAATCAGACAGGGCCTCACAGCAGAAAGTGGAATGATCCTGAGGTGGGACAGCACCAGAGCCAGGTGCATAAGCTGGTGTGGACCTCAGATGAGAGGTGAGCTGGAAGGTGACATGGCCCAGGGTGCTAGGTGGTCGGCTGTGCTCTCCCAGGACCATTGTCTTCATCTTACAGAGGAAATCCAACTGGTGCTGCCAGAGCCTGGCCCAGAAGCTTTTCTGCCTTGCTCTGTGCCTCAGGAGGGGACCTGGAGGCATGGCCCAGGTGGCTTCCTTGCCTCTACTCCCTCAGCTCCCAGGGGGCCCTTGGGAGGAAGGCAGAGGGAGTGAGGAGGGAGACAGGGCCTTGATTCTCCTGCGTCCTCCCTGCTGGGTTGCTCGGGCTGACTGAGTCCCTGCTCTCGAGGCACCTTCCTCCTTCTGAGCACCTGGGATCATGTGCTCCTTCATCTCTGCTGTCACTGTTCTGCTGAAATCTTTGCAAATTGTCAGGTTATTGAATCCTCTGATGTCCACGTGCCACCTGTTCCTTTGGGGACCCTGATTGATAGAAGAAACTCAATCCATTCACAGGGACTAAGACTACTGTGGTCTCCCTGAAATGATGGCAAGCAAAGGAGCTCAATTTCTCCATGGCCTCCCCGGGCCCTAGCTCTGTGCCTGCTCATTGCTCAGAGCTGTGGAGGGGATGGGGCACAGGTGTGCAGGTGTGCAGCTCTTGCCCTTGGGAGGCTTCTAGCATGGTGAGTGAGATGAATGAGAAGGGGAACGAGGCCCTCCAGAAGGACAGCGAGAGTGCTCAGAGTCCATCTGGAGCTTTGTCCCACACCAGAGTCTTCCCAGGTTCCTCTAGAGACCCCCGCCCAGGCCTTCCAGGGCCACCTCCCACATCTCGCCTTTCTTCTCTTCTCCACCCTGGCTGGACTTGGGCTTTTCCCTCATTCTCTTTCATGTTGCCGTTTCAGAGGTTTCTGCTGACTGATGTCTCTTTTATAGATGTTCATATGACTGAAAAGCAGGCTTCAGATGCACACATCTCATATTAACAAGAGAGTGAGTGAGGACAATGGGGAAATTAATGGTCTTTTAACCAAGCACAGGGATTTTGTGACAGTGTTTTTTTTTCCCTTTTCTTTCTGAATTCTGCAGAAGCTGTTATACTAATAGTTGTGATTTGCGTAATTTCTGAGTGCAGCAGAATAAAAAGCCAGGCTTGCAGGCAGACAGTCTGGCTCTGCTGGTGGAGGGCAGAGCCTTGTATTAGGGGAGAGACAAATCGACATATAGCCGCTGGACGAGGGGGTATGGCTGGGATGGGTGCAGTGAGTCAGAAGGTGGCTTCCACGATGAGGATGACTGTCAACACTTCCATTGTAAACACCTACCCCATACCTCTGGGCTGTCTCTTAGTGTGGACCTAGAGGTCTTTGTGAAATCAGACAAGGCCCTGCAGCAGAAAGTGGAATGATCCTGAGGTGGGACAGCACCAGAGCCAGGTGCATGAGCTGATGTGGATCTCTGATGAGAGGTGGCTTCCACACCCTCCCCTGTGACAAGAACTGACACATGGAAGGGCCTGGGGAGGGGCAGTCCTCAGCCTGTCCTAGATTGGTCCAGGTCAACCTCTCCACAGTAGCTGTTGCTCCATGTGGAGCTGCACAGACATTGGCTGTCCCGGGTGAGTATAAGGGCTCTCTGATTTGGGATCTCCCTGCCGAAGGGGTTCTTTGGGGAAATCAATCATTGTCAAGTCTAGGCTGTACCTCACACCAGACTCACACAATGGTGAGTCTCCACCTTCAATGGGCTAAATGTTGCACCACCAAAGGGCATCTGTGTGGTATCGAGGTAAACAAATGGGCTTTAGAGTTGAAAAGAGAAGGCTCTCCATGTGCGAGGCTAAGCGAGTGACTTTGGCTTAAGAATAAAGGTAATATGGCAGCACGCAGTGGCTCATGCCTGTAATCCCAGCATTTTGAGAGGCTGCGGCAGGAGGATCATTTGAGGCTAGGACTTTGAGACCAGCCTGGGCAATGTAGTCAGACCCTGTCTCCACACACACACACACACAAATTAAAAACCATTAGCTGATCTTAGTGGCTCGTGCTTGTAGTCCCAGTCCCTTGGGACTCTGGGGTAGGAGGATCACTGGAGCCAGGAGTTGGAGGCTGCACTGAGCACTGCACACTACCTTGTGTCACTGACTCTAACTGGGGCAACAGAGTGACACCCTGTCTCATAAATGAATAAATAATAACAGAATGAAGGCAGTGTGGCTTCGAGAGGATCTTGTGACTGTGTGAGATCGTACAGTGTGTGAGCTGACTGCATAGTTGCTATTGTTACATTTCATTCCCACTGGCTTCCTTTGCCAAACTTTTACTTCAGAGTTTGTGTTAAAGGGTTGGGTTAAATTTATCAGTGTCTTCTGAAAGACAGGAGTCATGGTTACAGATGTTTTCTGACGATTCCAAATTTTATGAATTCCCCACTAGAAAGTCTTGTTCACTCCCCCTGCTTCCTCCCTCTCTCCTGAGGGGTAAAGGCCTCTTCTTGGAGGCAGGCCGACAATGACATGTTTGTCAAGGCTATAGCTGCAGAGGCTCATAGGAGGAGCCCAGGTCCTCTCAAGATGCAGTGGCCAGAGAGTTCTGGAGTTTAATTAGCAGGACAGCAGCTGTGGAGACTTGGACTGACTGTTGGTGTCAAAGGACATCCTCCCTTTACCCCACTCTGTGCCAGTGTGCCTCTTATTTCTCTCTGGGCTACAACTGTTATTAACGTTCAGATTTTGGAGATAATGGTTTTAATTAAACTACTTTGCTGTTTACTACTGCTTTGGGAATTTGCTAATTAATCTTTATGTGATTGTTTTGCAATGGTTGTACAGCAAAAGTTCTTAAATTATAAGTGAAACTTCTCACAGATAATCTGAGAATCTAATTTTTAATCAGCATCCCATGTTAGTAAGTGACAATGGGGGTGGGGAATTAACTAATTGAAGTCCGTGCTCTGTGGAGGTTGTCTGTCTTCAACCTGACAAGTTGGCTATGCTGTGCAGAGCCCTCTCCCTGCATCTCCCTATGGTCTTTTCATTTCGATGGTGCTGAAGGAACCGCAAATGTCCACACATATTAGGATAATAATTCTGATGCTTTCTTTGTAGGGGATATGTCTCCAAAGGGGCTGCTCCTCACTGATGCCTGAGGCCACCTTCAATTAAACCCAAGCCTCTTCCTCTTCTACTGGAGCCCCTGTAAAGTCCATAGAAATCATATCTGTTGAATTTTGGAGAAGGGTCATGAAGTATTGAGAGGTGTTTCAGGCTATCCCACAATATTTGATATGGAAGGAGAAGCATTTCTAATGGAAACTGGTGGAGATTGCTCTTTAATTCCTAAAATAAGAACAAGAGGCTTCAAGTACATCTGGAGCTCATTTCCCTACTGTCTTACTGTCTTAGCCTGTTTGTGCTGCTATAACAGAATACAAGAGACCAGGTAATTTATAAAGAAAAAATTTAATTGGCTTGTGGTTCTAGAGGCTGGGCAGTCCAAGATCAAGGGGCTGCATCTGGTGGCAGCTTTCTCACTAAATCATCCAATGGCAGAAGGCAAGAGGGCAAAAGACAGAAAGAGCAACAGATGGAACTCACAGCCTCAAGTTCTTTTTAATGGACATTAATCCATTCATGAGTGTGGTGCCCCCATGATCTAGACACCTCTCATTAGGCGCCACCTCCTGACACTGTTGTGTTGGGGATTGAGTTTCCAACACGTGCTTTCTGGGGGACACATAAAAACCATCATACCTACCTTGGCCAGAGTCCATCTCTCTCTAATTCAGGATTCTGATCCCAAGACTCATGGAAGGGACAAGCAACAGATCAGACAGAAAAGTCTAATCTCCCTCCTGGTATTAGCCCTCAGGAACAGGCATATAATATCAGCAATGCTTACCTCTGCCTGAAAGTTAGGATTAGCAGAGAACTCCACCAGGCAGTACAGCACTCAGGTTAGAAGCATGAAACTTGAAGAAATACTTCCTGGGCTCCAAGCCTGACTCTGCTACTCTTATTGTGGCCTTGGACTAGTTACCCAACTTCTCTGGCCCTGTTTTCTTGACTGTAAAATAAGGGTTTGTAAGAGTGCATGCCTGGTCGGGTGCAGTGGCTCATGTGTGTAATCCCAGCACTTTGAGATGCCGAGGTGAGCGAATCACTTGAAGACAGGAGTTAGAGACCAGCCTGGCCAACATGGTGAAACCCCACCTCTACTAAAAAAAAAAAAAAAAAAAAAATACAAAAAATTAGGCAGGTGTGGTGGCATAGCTGTAGTTCCAGCTACTTGGGAGGCTGAGGTATGAGAATCGCTTGAACCCAGGAGGTAGAGGTTGCAGTGAGCTGAGTTTGCACCACTGCACTCCAGCCTGGGTGACAGAGCAAGACTTTGTCAAAAAAAAAAAAGTGCATGCCTTTTTATTACTATTTTGATGAGCAAATGGGATGAAAGATGAGGGTGTTAGTACACTGCCTGTCACACAGTTATGCATATTATTATATCTATTAAGCAATTGTATCTATGCTTTTGTTTTCAACCTTTACCATAGTGCATGCTGGTTCTCACAGAGGGATTGCCTAATTTGCTCATAGCTATAATCTTTTCAGCACCAAATATTTCTTTCCTATTGTGCTTTTCTATGTTGGGAGCTAGTCTGATGTTGCTTCATCTGTGATCTCAAGTATGTTTAAGGGCTGCTGACTTTAAACACATATTTGCCGCAGAAGAATAGTTCAGGGGTGACAGGTACTGAGTATCTTTTCTCACACCTTTGGAAGAACTCACTCATGCACCACAGCACTCTTGTTCACCAGGTGTGAGTCCAGCATGGACTCCTTCTGAATACACTGCCTCAGCATTCAAGAGTCAGAGTCTTAACCCAGGAAACAGAGCCCCAAGCAGAGTGGACATGCTAATGCTTTATTGGGAGGTGCAATCCCAACAACCAAAGTAAGGGACATAGGGAAATAAAGCAGGAAGGAGAGAAAGCAAATACAAGGTCATATGTTACCAGCATGGCTGCAGTTTCTCCAGAGCTCCAGTTGGTTGCTCAAGTCATGTGGGACATCTCCAGGGAGGACATGTAAAACACGTGGCTCAGAACACTCTGTCATAGGGGAGGAAGGCCAGGTGATTTTTCTGTTGGCTTCTTTCCATTTCCTGTCTCTCACTGGTCAAAGTTCACCTTATGGACTACCAATGCCTTGCATGACCAGGTTGTGTTAATTGTGCTAACCAGCTTCCCTGTGCCAGGGCAGCCACTGAGGAGGTCAAAGCCTCCATAAATACAGTGGAGTCAAGCTAGGGGCACAATAACTGTTTTCGGTCCCAGCACAGCAAGTGTAGTAGGAGCCATGCAAGCCTGGCAGACTCCCCAGGGGAGGCTGAGTGCACTTGGGTGGCAAAGAGTCAGGCCACAAGCAGTGGTGCATCTACGGGAATTGAGCCAAAGCTTGGGGAGCTGGAATTGCTGAGTGCAGCTGGTAGCTCACAGACTGGCTTCCGTGAAGTTGGCACGTGGCACAAAAACCAATCTTGGCGTCCAGTGTTTTGTTGAGAAACATCCCAGGAGGCTGGGCATGGTGACTCATGTTGTAATCCCAGCACATTGGGAGGCCAAGGTAGGGGGAGTGCTTTAGGCTGGAAGGTTGAGTCCAGCCTGGGCAACATAGTGAGATCTTGTCTTGATAAAAAATTAAAAAATTAAAATTAAAAAAGAAAACATCCAAGGGCTTTGGTCTTCTAAGTCTTCATCCTATCTTTTTTTTCATTTCCATCTCTTTAGTTCCTTAACTTTTTGCCAAAGTGCAGGGACCACCCCTACTTAGGGTATGAGGTACACATTAACCTCTTATCCCAGACCCTAGAGACCCATGGTGGGACCACATGGGAGAGGAGCAGGGCTGCCAGTGGTTCCAAACTGAGACACCCTGACATCAGCTTCTGTGCCCTCTCTACTGCACCATACTCCTTTCTTTGTCTTTCACCACCTTCTTCCACCTGTTCAGGTCATATCTCATGTTCATCTCCTTACCTGATGGTCTCTGGTCACACTGTCTTTTTTCAGCTCTCAGCAAAGAGAACAGTTTGTGCTAAGACCTGGTTGGAAAACACATTCACCCCTCTCTGTCTTGTGAACTCCTGCTCATCCTGCCAGTCTCAGCTTCAGAGAGACCTGCCAGGGCCCCACCATGTAAAAGTCTCTGTTGCACATTACATCATATCACCTTTCTTCAACTGTAGGAGAATATTTATTGGGGCACTTACTGAATTCACATCTTTGTCCTCCACCAAGCCGTGTGCCCCATGAAGGCAGGGAATATGATTATTCTCTGCACCACGGTGTCACTGACTCCTGCCCTCTCGTTTACAACAAATGTCACACACACACACACACACACACACACACAGAATAAGTGAACACATAGGTGAGCACCTGGATCTAACTTTTCGATCCTTTGTCTCCATGAGCTTGGAGGCTGACAAGCTGGTAATTCCTACAGGAAGAGTAAGGCTGCTATCATTTTCTGTAACTGTTGTCCTGATTGCCTTGCAGAAGGTAATTGACCTTATGCCCTAAGCTGACCTTTTGAGTGGAACTGAAGAATAAATGAAGAGGGAAAAATGACTCAGAATGGTCCTGTTTGGTCCAATTATCAGTAGAGAAAGGTAGTGAGGATGAGGCCTGGATAAACCTGGGCTCCCCGGCATGAACTGCACTGTCTTCTCATTACATGTTCCCTGCAGCCTGTCTGAGCTTTTGGGAAACTGGTCTGCTCATTATTCATGCCCATTTATCCTCACTGACAGGGCTGGTAGAAATAAGCTCCGAGTTGTGAAAACAGTGGGAATTCTAGGCCCCCAAGATTAAGTATCAACAATAGCTATTATCCTTCCATCAGTGGCAAAATCTACACTTCTCCAGGTTTGGGCAGCAGGTATTGTTTGAGTAACCCTGACCCCAGGGCCAGAGGGCAAGGGGGTGGTTGCTGAAGTTCTCTGCCTCCAATCTTATGATAAAGTGTGGCCTACGGAGAATGGGGAAAAGGTTACCATGGACCTCAAGGGACCCAGCAGAAAAAGCCACATGTGGGAACCAAATCACCTCCTTGTCTGTTAGATGGCAGAGTCCCTGTTGCAGGGAGGTGTAATTAGGGCCTGAAGAAGAGGATAGCTAGGTCTCCTGGTGAGCCAGTTGCCCCTGCCAGTTGACTCTGGGTGAAGAAGTTTATGCGGAGCACAGATTTGGTACCCACAAGGGATGGTGCACCTGACATTTCAGACCATTTCATGGTATGATGACTTGTCTGTTTCCCATTCACTGGGGCTCCATGCACCCCACTTGGTTTGTTTTGCAAAGAGCAATCTGTTCTTTTCTCTCAAAACTTCTGGGACCTGATGTCAAGCTTACCATATTCTCTCCTCATCCCTGAATTCAAAGAAGCCTCAAGAGTTGACTCAGATACCTTAATCCCTTTGCTGTGAGTGTCAAGAGATCCAAAGAGATCTACTCTTCCTTTTCTTCTTTCAGAACCCACCTTCCTTTTGAACTCAGGAAAGGTGGGGGCTGTGTACATCCCCTTGTATAATTGCCAGGGATGTGCAGGGAGATGCCTTTTTTGTTTTTTTAACACTGGGGAAAACTGACACTCTTTTTTTTTTATCTCCAGTTGGGTGGGCTATTGCTTGCTACTTGCACTCCTTATTTAAGAAAAATCCCTCTACAACAAACCCTCAGGAGAATGTCTTAAACCTCTGGTAAAATATCTGGAAAGTTTGGAATAGGTGAGCAGATACGAGGACTGTACAGAAACATCCTGTCTTTATAGAGTCCTTTTCAATCATATCTTCCTTTCCATTCACTGGAAATGTTTGTAATTTAGGATGAGCAATAAATGGAGCATAATGTATCCATCTGCTTGTGAGAATGAATTTCGTGCCTACTGAAGGTTCTTTGCCCAATAAAATCTCCACAGAGATGAGGGTGAAAAGACTCACAAATGTGTTCTGTGTCCTGAGGGGAGAGGGATGTACATTGTCATTTTTATGCCATGCATAAAAATATCCAAGCTTCCCAAGTTACATGAGATATTATTTTTGCAGAGGCCAACATGGGGAATATTAGATTACTTTGTTTATATTTTCTAAAATAGTTTTACAATAGATTTCAAATGTATACAAAAGTAGAAAGCCTAATATAGTAACCCCCTACGTACTAATCACCCAGCTTCAACAATTACGAATGAATGGCCACCTCAGATTTTTACAATTTGATCTATAAATATTTCAGTATATATCTAGAAAAAATTTCAAATATCAAATTTTTAAAAAATTATACCCACAATACAATTTTTCACCTCTAAAATATTAAAAATTTCTTAATAACATCAAACACTAAGTCAGTGTTCACATTTTCTCAGCTGTCATATGGATGCTTCTAAAATTTTTACACAGTTTGTTTGTACCTGGATCCAAAACAGACCCATTCATTGTACTTGGCTGGCATAACTCATGTTTCTTTTAATTTATCTTCTCCCTCTGTATTTTTTCTTTCTGGCAGTTCTTTTTTCAATGTTGTTGTTTTTGAAGAATCTAGATCTTTTGTCCTGGAGAGTTTCCAACAATCTGGATTTTGTGGATTTTGTCCCACAGAGACATTTCCCTTGCTCGTCTGTCTCCTGCATTTTCTCTATATCCATATCCATATTTTCTCTATATCCATCTATATCCATAATCAATCCAGATGCTTGATCAGGTCCAGGTTTGATGTTTTGTGGCAAGACTGCTTTAGAGGTGGTGCTGCCTGAGGTTCATAAGGCCTTATTATGTGATGTCAGCAGCTGTCAATGATCATGTAAAGATCTGTCACCTCACAGAAGGTGACACATGGGGATATTCCAGTCCCATCAAATTTGTCAGCTGGAATATGTCCATAAAAAGAAAATTTCCCTTATCAGTTTTGTGGTTCCACTGAGAAAGCATGCATACAGGGAAGGTGTTACACACGCTTTGGTTTTCCCCTTTTATTTGCAAGGTTATTTTTTAAATTAAACTTTCCATTTTAAGATAATTGTAGGTTCACATGGAGTTTTAAAAAATAAACACAGAAAGACTCTGTGCATCCTTTACCCAGCTTACTACCTATGGTACCATATTACAAAGCCGTAGTATGATACACAGCCAGGAAGCTGACATTAGTACAGCCAAGATCCTGAACACGTTCATCACCATAAGGCTCCCTCCTGCTGGCCTTTCATAGCCACGCTTCCCTGACTCCTGCCCACCAGTCCCTGACCCCTGGAAACCACCAATCCATTCTTCATTTCTATAATTTTGTCATTTCATGAATGTGGAAAAAAGGAATTATATAGTCTATGACCTTTAGGGATTGGCTTTTCTCACTTAGCAGAATTACCTGGAGATTCATCCAAGTTACTGCATTTGTCAATAATTCATTTCTTGTTATTGTGAGGAGAATTTCATGGTATGGATGTGCCATGATGTGCAAATAATGTGTTCACCCATTGAAGATCATCTGATTGTAGGTTTTTTAATGTGCTTACTTGCCATTTATTACATTACTTAGTAAATTATCTATTCAAATCCATTGCCCATTAAAAAAATCAGAGTTTGGCTGGGCACGGTGGTTCATGCCTGTAATCCCAGCACTTTGGGAAGCTGAGGCGGGCGGATCGCTTGAGCACAGGAGTTTGAGACCAGCCTAGGCAACATGGTGAAACCCTGTCTCTACTAACATCACAAAAATTAACCAGGCACAGTGGCACGTGCCTGTAGTCCCAGATACTTGGCAGGCTGAGACAGGAGATTCACATGAACTTGCGAGGCAGAGGTTGCAGTGAACTGAGAGCGCGCCTTTGAATTCCAGTCTGGGTGACAGAGTGAGACCCTGTCTCAAAAAAACAAACAAATAAAATTCCAAGTTTGTCTTTTTTTAAATTGAGTTTTAGGAGTTCTTCATATATTCTTAACAGAAGTTCTTTATCAAATGAACGTTTAGAGAATATTTTCTCCCAAACTGTACCTTTCCTTTAAATTTTCTTAATGGTGTTGAAAGTGGAAAAACTCAAGCTGTTTTTCTTCTGCTGTCATCCCACACAATAATCAACAAAGACTTCTGTGACCAAATGTGTGGGAATTTCTCCCCACCAATGAGGAAGCAATCAAGCCTGCAGTGGACACGAGCTGGGCCTCCTCCCATTCAACGCTGTTTACCCAGAGACAGTTTAGATCTCACGGGTTAAGAGCTCAGTCACTGAGCCTGTGAGGGGGACCACTGCACCCTTCAGTCACCAGTCACAAGTTCGGGCCTTCAGAACTTCTGAACGACTAGCTATATAAATCAGGGCTTCCAGAATCCCCTTTTTAGGTTCAATTAATTTGCTAGAGTGGCTCACGGAAATCAAGGAAACACTTATGTTCATCAGTTTATGATAAAGGATATTACAAAGAATAAAGAGAAAGAGATGCATCGGGTGAGGCAGGGGGGAAAAGGTGTGGAGCTTCCACATTCTCCCTGGGCGCACCGCCCTCCAGCAACCTCCATGTGTTCTGCTGTCCAGAAGCTCTCCAAACCTTGTTCTTTGTTGTTGTTGTTGTTGTTTTCTGAGACGGAGTCTCCCTCTGTCACCAAGGCTTGAGTGCAGTGGTGCGATCTCGGCTCATTGCAACCTCCGCATCCCGGGATCAAGTGATTCTCCTGCCTCAGCCTCCCCAGTAGCTGGGATTACAGGTGCCAACAGGTGCCAACACGCCTGGCTAATTTTTGTATTTTTTAGTAGGGACAGGGTTTCACCATGTTGGCCAGGCTGGTCGTGAATTCCTGACCTCGGGTGATCTGCCTGCCTCGGCCTCCCAAAGTGCTGGGATTACAGGCATGAGCCACCATGCCTGGCCTCCATCACGCCTGGCCTCTACCACGCCTGGCCATGAAACCTTGTTCTTTTGGGATTTTATGGAAGCCTCACTACGTAGACATGATAATTTAAATCACTGGCTATTGGTGATGAACTTAACCCTCAGCTCCTCTTCTCTTCTCAGCGGTTGAGGGGTGCAGTTGAAAGTCCTGACCCTGGAATCTTGCCTTGGTCTTTCTGGTAACTGCCCCCATCCTGAAGCTACCTACGGTTCCCTGGCCACGACTCAACTCAATAGGAAACAAAATACATCATTTTGAAGATTCTAATCTTCAAAAGGAGTTGTATGTCAGGAAACCAGGTTAAAGACCAATATCACACGTGTCTTTCAAAAAGCAGATTTCTAAACTATACATTTTTTTTTCTTTTTTTTTTTTTCTTTTTTTTTTTATTATACTTTAAATTTTAGGGTACATGTGCACATTGTGCAGGTTAGTTACATATGTATACATGTGCCATGCTGGTGCGCTGCACCCACTAACTCGTCATCTAGCATTAGGTATATCTCCCAGTGCTATCCCTCCCCCCTCCCCCCTCCCCACCACAGCCCCCAGAGTATGATATTCCCCTTCCTGTGTCCATGTGATGTCATTGTTCAATTCCCACCTATGAGTGAGAATATGCGGTGTTTGGTTTTTTGTTCTTGCGATAGTTTACTGAGAATGATGGTTTCCAATTTCATCCATGTCCCGACAAAGGATATGAACTCATCATTTTTTATGGCTGCATAGTATTCCATGGTGTATATGTGCCACATTTTCTTAATCCAGTCTATCATTGTTGGACATTTGGGTCGGTTCCAAGTCTTTGCTATTGTGAATAATGCCGCAATAAACATACGTGTGCATGTGTCTTTATAGCAGCATGATTTATAGTCATTTGGGTATATACCCAGGAATGGGATGGCTGGGTCAAATGGTATTTCTAGTTCTAGATCCCTGAGGAATCGCCACACTGACTTCCACAATGGTTGAACTAGTTTACAGTCCCACCAACAGTGTAAAAGTGTTCCTATTTCTCCACATCCTCTCCAGCACCTGTTGTTTCCTGACTTTTGAATGATTGCCATTCTAACTGGTGTGAGATGATATCTCATAGTGGTTTTGATTTGCATTTCTCTGATGGCCAGTGATGATGAGCATTTTTTCATGTGTTTTTTGGCTGCATAAATGTCTTCTTTTGAGAAGTGCCTGTTCATGTCCTTTGCCCACTTTTTGATGGGGTTGTTTGTTTTTTTCTTGTAAATTTGTTTGAGTTCACTGTAGATTCTGGATATTAGCCCTTTGTCAGATGAGTAGGTTGCGAAAATTTTCTCCCATGTTGTAGGTTGCCTATTCACTCTGATGGTAGTTTCTTTAGCTGTGCAGAAGCTCTTTAGTTTAATTAGATCCCATTTGTCAATTTTGGCTTTTGTTGCCATTGCTTTTGGTGTTTTGGACATGAAGTCCTTGCCCACGCCTATGTCCTGAATGGTAATGCCTAGGTTTTCTTCTAGGGTTTTTATGGTTTTAGGTCTAACGTTTAAATCTTTAATCCATCTTGAATTGATTTTTGTATAAGGTGTAAGGAAGGGATCCAGTTTCAGCTTTCTACATATGGCTAGCCAGTTTTCCCAGCACCATTTATTAAATAGGGAATCCTTTCCCCATTGCTTGTTTTTCTCAGGTTTGTCAAAGATCAGATAGTTGTAGGTAAGTGGCGTTATTTCTGAGGGCTCTGTTCTGTTCCATTGATCTATATTTCTGTTTTGGTACCAGTACCATGCTGTTTTGGTTACTGTAGCCTTGTAGTATAGTTTGAAGTCAGGTAGTGTGATGCCTCCAGCTTTGTTCTTTTGGCTTAGGATTGACTTGGCGATGTGGGCTCTCTTTTGGTTCCATATGAACTTTAAAGTAGTTTTTTCCAATTCTGTGAAGAAAGTCATTGGTAGCTTGATGGGGATGGCATTGAATCTGTAAATTACCTTGGGCAGTATGGCCATTTTCACGATATTGATTCTTCCTACCCATGAGCAAGGAATGTTCTTCCATTTGTTTGTATCCTCTTTTATTTCCTTGAGCAGTGGTTTGTAGTTCTCCTTGAAGAGGTGCTTCACATCCCTTGTAAGTTGGATTCCTAGGTATTTTATTCTCTTTGAAGCAATTGTGAATGGGAGTTCACTCATGATTTGGCTCTCTGTTTGTCTGATGTTGGTGTATAAGAATGCTTGTGATTTTTGTACATTGATTTTGTATCCTGAGACTTTGCTGAAGTTGCTTATCAGCTTAAGGAGATTTTGGGCTGAGACAATGGGGTTTTCTAGATAAACAATCATGTCGTCTGCAAACAGGGACAATTTGACTTCCTCTTTTCCTAATTGAATACCCTTTATTTCCTTCTCCTGCCTGATCGCCCTGGCCAGAACTTCCAACACTATGTTGAATAGGACCGGTGAGAGAGGGCATCCCTGTCTTGTGCCAGTTTTCAAAGGGAATGCTTCCAGTTTTTGCCCATTCAGTATGATATTGGCTGTGGGTTTGTCATAGATAGCTCTTATTATTTTGAAATATGTCCCATCAATACCTAATTTATTGAGAGTTTTTAGCATGAATGGTTGTTGAATTTTGTCAAAGGCTTTTTCTGCATCTATTGAGAGAATCATGTGGTTTTTGTCTTTGGCTCTGTTTATATGCTGGATTACATTTATTGATTTGCGTATGTTGAACCAGCCTTGCAACCCAGGGATGAAGCCCACTTGATCATGGTGGATAAGCTTTTTGATGTGCTGCTGGATTCTGTTTGCCAGTATTTCATTGAGGATTTTTGCATCAATGTTCATCAAGGATATTGGTCTAAAATTCTCTTTTTTGGTTGTGTCTCTGCCAGGCTTTGGTATCAGAATGATGCTGGCCTCATAAAATGAGTTAGGGAGGATTCCCTCTTTTTCTATTGATTGGAATAGTTTCAGAAGGAATGGTACCAGTTCCTCCTTGTACCTCTGGTAGAATTCGGCTGTGAATCCATCTGGTCCTGGACTCTTTTTGGTTGGTAAACTATTGATTATTGCCACAATTTCAGCTCCTGTTATTGGTCTATTCAGAGATTCTACATTTTGTTTTCTATCAGAAAAACTTTCTGACTCCGAGGTTCCAAATATTTTTTCCCTATATTTTCTTCCAGAAGTTTATAGTTTTAGTTTTTAAATTAACGTCTATGATGCATTGAGTTATCTTTTATATGATGTGAGGTAAAGATTAAGGATTCCTGTTTTCTATATAGATATGGCACCAATTGTTGTTAAGACTATCTTTTCCCCATTAGACTATCTTTTCTCCTTTGAATAACCTTAGCATCTTGGCTGAACATCATTGGATCATTCATATGTGGATCTATTTCTGGATTCTTTATTCTGTTCCATTGATTTATTTATATTTCTTTACACAGTCTCTCTGAAGGCTCAGAGGTTAGGGTTTTTCAAAGATAGTTTATTGGGCAGGGGCTAGAAAATGGGTGCTGCTGACTGGTTGGGGGTGAAATCATAGGGGTGTGGAAAACAGTCCTCATGTGCTATGTCTGCCTCCGGGTAGGGACCATAGGACCGGTTGAGTGATGAGTCACAAGTCCAGGTGGGGTTAGTCTGTTGCCAGAATGCAAAAGTCTAAAAAATGTGTCAAGAGACCAATCTTAGGTTCTATAATAGCATTGTAGAAGCAACTGGGGAAGTTACAAATCTAGTGACCTCTGGCCACATGACTCCTGGGCAATAAGGAATTATAGAAACTACAACTACATAGTAGGAGAATTCAGGGTTCTCCTATAATCTTGTGGCCTTTTGTTAGTTTTACAAAGATGGTTTCAGCCCCTAAACAAGGAGGGATCAGTTTTAGGGAAAGACTATTTTTATCCTTCCTTCAAAGTTTAACTATAAACTAAATTCCTCCTGTTGTTAGCTTGACCTCTGCCCAGGCATAAGCAAAGACAACCAGTCTCTGAGGCTGGAAGCAAGATGGAGTCAGCCATGCTAGACTTCTTTCACTGTCACCATCTTTGTAAAGGCAGTTTCATTTCTGGTAGCCCAGTCTTTCAGCTGGGTCGCCAAGTGAGACACATGAGCAGTTACACCAGCTGCCTTGAAGATCCACAGCCTAAAGCAGAGCTGCCCCTCCTGACCCCAGACTCACATCTCAAAGAAAGAAGACAAACCTGGTGTGACCCACAGGCCTGGGAACATGGGAATCAGTGGCTATTCTTTTAAGCCACTGAATTTAAGGTAGTTTGTCAAGACATGGTTTGGCTGTACTCCACCAAAATCTCATCTTGAATTCCCACTTGTTGTGGAAGGCACCCAATGGGAGGTAATTGAATCACGGGGGCAGGTCTTTCTGGTGTTGTTCTCGTGATAGTGAATAAGTCTCATGAAATCTGATAGTTCTAAAAAGGGGAGTGTTCCTGCACAAGCTCTCTTTTTGCCTGCTGCCATCCACGTAAGACGTGACTTGCTCTTTTTTCCCTTCTGCCATGATTGTGAGGCCTCCCCAGCCACATGGAACTGTAAGTTCATTAAACTATTTTTCCTGTATAAATTGCTCCAGTCTCAGGAATGTCTTTATCAGCAGCATGAAAATGGAGTAATAGAGTAAATTGGTACCAGTAAAATGGGGCATTGTTGAAAAGTTACCCAATATTGTTAAAGTGACATTGGAACTATGTAACAGGCAGAGGTTGGAACAGTTTGGAGGGCTCAGGAGAAGACAGAAAAATGTGGAAAAGTTTGGAACCCCCTAGAGACTTGTTGAATGGCTTTGATCAAAATGCTGATAATTATATGGACAATCATTATCAGGCTGAGGTGGTCGCAGATGGAGATGAGGAACTTGTTGGGAACTGGAGCACAGGTGACTCTTGTTATGTTTTAGCAAAGAGACTGGCAGCATTTTGCCCCTGCCCTAGAGATTTGTGGAACTTTGAAGTTAAGAGAGATGATTTAGAGTATCTGTGGGAAGAAATTTCTAAGCAGCAAAGCATTCAAGAGGTGACTTTGGTGCTGTTAAAAGCATTCAGTTTTGAAAGGGAAACAGGACATAAAAGTTTGGAAAATTAACAGCCTGACAATGCAATAGAAAAGAAAATCTTATTTTCTGAGGAGAAATTCAAGCTGGCTGCAGATATTTGCATAAGTAAGGGGCAGCTTAATGTTAATCCCAAAGACAATGAGGAAAATGTCTCCAGTGCATGTCAGAGACCGTTGTGACAGCCCCTCCCATCACAGGCAGGGAGGTTTAGGAAGAAAAAATGGTTTCATGGGCCAAGCTCAGGGTCCCCATGCTGTGTACAGTATAGGGACTTGGTGCCCTGCATCCCAGCTGCTCCAGCCATGACAAAAAGAGGCCAAGGTACAGCTCAGACTGTTGCTTCAGAGAGTAGAAGCCCCAAGCCTTGGCAGCATCCACGTGGTGTTGAGCCTGTGGGTGCACAGAAGTCAAGAATTGAGGTTTGGGAAACTCCACCTAGATTTCAGAGATTGTATGGAAATGCCTGGATGTCCAGCCAGAACTTTGCTGCAGGGGAAAGGCCCTCATGGAAAACCTCTGATAGGGAAGTGCAGAAGGGAAATGTGGGGTCAGAGCCCCCACAAAGAGTCCCTACTTGGGAACCACCTAGTAGAGCTGTGAGAAGAGGGCCACCAGATAATGGTAGATCCACTGACAGCCTGCATTGTGCACCTGGAAAAACCACAGACACTCAACTCCAGCATGTGAAAGCAGCCAGGAGAGGAATTATGCCCTGCAAAGCCACAGGGGCAGAGCTGCCCAAGACCATGGAAGCCCACCTCTTGCATCAGTGTGACCTGGACATGAGACATGGAGCCAAAGGAGATAATTTTGGAGCTTTAAGATTTGACTGCCCTGCTGGATTTCTGACTCGCATGGGGCCTGTAGCTCCTTTGTTTCAATTTCTCCCAATTAGAATGGCTGTATTTACACAATGCCTGTACCCCTATCGTATCTTGGAAGTAATTAACTTGTGTTTGATTTTAAAGGCTCATAGTTGGAAGGGACTTGCCTTGTCTTGCATGACACTTTGGACTGTGGACTTTTAAGTTAACATTGACATGAGTTAAAACTTTTGGGGACTATTGGGAAGGCATGATGGGTTTTGAAATGTGAGGACATGAGATTTGGGAGGGGCCAGGGGTGGAATGATATGGTTTGGCTGTGTCACCACCCAAATCTCATCTTGAATTCCCATGTGTTGTGGGAGGGACCCAATGGGAGGTCACTGAATCATGGGGGCAAGTTTTTCTTGTGCTGTTCTCATGATAGTGAATAAATCTCATGAGTTCTGATGGTTTTATAAGGAGGAGTGTCCCTGCACAAGCTCTCTCTTTGTCTGCTGACAGCTATGTAAGATGTGACTTGCTCCTCCTTGCCTTCCACCATGAATGTGAGGCCTCCCCAGCCATGTGGAACTGTAAGTCCATTAAGCCCTTTTTCCTGCATAAATTGCCCAGTCTTGGGTATGTCTTTATTAGCAGCAAGAAAAGAGACTAATAAAGTCACATGCCATTATTGCAGTTACAGTTGGCAGATACAGTAACCATTTTTAT
Source organism: Pan troglodytes (assembly GCF_028858775.2). NCBI lineage: Eukaryota > Metazoa > Chordata > Mammalia > Primates > Hominidae > Pan > Pan troglodytes. The sequence continues at coordinate 31,132,849 of NC_072418.2, read as the reverse complement.
CTTTCCTTTTTTTAATATAAGGAAATCGTACATACATTATATACGTGTGTGTATATATATACACACATTCATATGTATCTTTGTGTATGTGTGTTTGTGTGTGTGTGTATATATATATATATATATATATATATACTTCACCCCTTTTGAATTTTTGTAATTTTATGTTTTAGTAAATGATAGTGTACTAGCACATTATTTTCCTTTTGAAGAATCTTTTTACTATAGCCTGGAGGTTACTCCATATAGTGTATGAAGATATCTCTTATTTTTTTTTTCTTCACAGCTGCATGGTACTCAGTTGTGTTGTACACTCTACTCTATTTAATCAACTTTCTACTGGTGGGCATTTGAGCTTTTGCTATTTCTAATAGTGCTGCAGTGAATAGCCTCTTTTCATGTTTTCTTTTCTTTTCTTTTCTTTTCTTTTCTTTTCTTTTCTTTCTCGGTGCATCCTTGGGCTAGATCTTTAGAAGTGGGATGGCTGGCTGAAAGGATAAATGCATACATGGTTTTGATGGATATTTCTGAATTTTCCTTCACTGTACCATGTTGCATTTACACTGCCAATTTATCAGAGGGCCTATTTCTCATAGAATCACCAACCAAATATGTCATCAAGCTTTTAGATTTTTTGTGTCTGGTTACACACAACTCAGTACACCTTTAATCTGCATTTTAAGTTATAAGTTAGGTTTAACCTTTCAAAATATTTTAAGAGATATTTGTGCTTATGTTTCTGTGAAATGTGTGTTCATAATCTTAGCCTATTATAAAGTAATTGGTTCCCTGCACCAACATTTTAAAAAGTTCTTTGCGTATTAGGTGTATTAACCCTTGCCTTAAATATACTTTGCAAATAATTTATTCTGTTTTGCCATTTAACCATTTACTTAGATTATTTTTTCTGTTGTTCCCAGAAAGGGGTCCCAATCCAGACCCCAAGAAAGGGTTCTTGGATCTCAGCAGGAAAGAATTTGAGGGGAGTGCACAGAGTAAAGTGAAAGCAAGTTTATTAAGGAAGTAAAGGAATAAAGAATGGCTACTCCATAGGCAGAGCAGCAGCTTGGGCTGCTGGACTAAGGATACTTATAGTTATTTCTAGATTATATGCTAAACAAGGGGAGAGTTATGCACGAGTTTTTCAGGAAAAGGGTGGGCAATTCCTGGAACTGAGGGTTCCTCCCCTTTTTAGACCATCTAGGGTAATTTCCTAACGTTGCCATGGCATCTGTAAACTGTCATGGTGTTGGTGGGAGTGTCCTTTAGCATGCTAATGCATTATGGTTAGTGTATAACAAACAGTGAGGATGACCAGGGCTCACTTTCATTGCCATCTTGGTTTTGGTAGAATTTGGCTGGCTTCTTTACTACAGCCTATTTTATCAGCAAGGTCTTTATGACCTGTATCTTGTGCCAACCTCCTAGCTCATCTTGTGACTAAGAATGGGAATTCAGCCCAGTAGGTCTCAGCCTTATTTTATCCAGAGCTTACTCAAGATGGAGTCACTCTGGTTCAGATGCCTCTGACATTATTATACTAAGATTTTAAACATTTTATGTAAATTTATTAAACATTTTCTTATGTTTCAAAATTTTGTGTTAGGAAAACATTTCTTCACTCCCAGATGATAGAAAAATTTATCAAGTTTAAAAAAATTATTTTGTTGCATTTTTTTACAGTTAAATATCTGATATATTTAGAACTTTTTGGTATAGGGTGTAATGAATGGATTCAATTTTACCTTGTTCTATATGGTTATATGGTTTTTCCAACACTACTTTTTAATAATTCTATATTTTCTCCACTAATTTGAGATGTTGCTTTTATTGTATACTAAATTTTCACTAATATTTGGGTACAGTTCTGGAATTTTGATTCTGTGATTGAATTCTTTTTGAATTTCCATAAAGATAAGACATATTGCAATAAATATGAATCTTTATCCCAATAAAGTTGATTATTGCAGGGGTTGAAAAAGTAATTTTTTGTTTATTCTTCTAAGGTCTTAGCTAGGATCCCTTGTTAAAAAAAAAAAGACACATTACTAGAACAAAACAAACCAGAAGTTTATCAACATGTATTCCTTTTGTATACATAGGAGATACTCAGGAAAAGCGGGAAAATCTGAAAAAAAAAAAAAGGCTTAGAATTCAGGCTTTACTACCATCTTCATCTGAAATAAAGAAAGGAGGCTGTAGGGGAGGCCAGTTCTGCAAAGGTGACCAGGAAAAGCATGGCAGACAAAGGGTGAAGTTTGTTATGCAGATTTGAGTCAGAGCTTTCTCTATGGATGAGAGTCTCTTGTGATTAAGCCATCCTTCTCATCCTAGTGCTGAAAGGAAGGCACCCTTATGAAAGAAAATTTTCATTATAGAAGTAAGTCTTCCTTGCAAAAGGGTAACTTCTACTCTGTTTCTCTGGTGTCTGCTGTTTCTCAAAAATAATTGGCTCAAAATAATGCTTATGCCAAAGGGGTATATTTTGAGATGGCATATTCTGGTCTCTTAAGTTATCCAAAAGTGGAAAAACACATTAGACATGCTTAACACATTAGAGAGGCTTAAAGATGTCATTCAGAGTGTGGAGCTAATAACACTGCTGTGGTTGTTTAATTACCAAATAATTGCTCCACAGTTAACATTGCTGGTACAAAGAGAGTCTAGATATTGGAGGAAGAGCCCTTTGAATGGTGTCTATTGCTCATGGAACAGGAGGATGCTAGGCCATTGTGGTGTACCAACCTTAAACAACGAGATTCAGAAATTATGATTAAGTATAGAGTTTATTTGAGCTTGAAGATGGCCACCTGGGAGCATAGATTCAAGTCGCCCTGAATACACACTCTCATTAGTAGCAGTTACAAGTGAGGTTTTTTTTTTTTTTTTTTTTTTTTTTTTTTAAAGATGCACAGCTCAGTCTGTTATGAGCTGCTTTCCTTCTCCAGGTGGCTGTTATCTTTTGGGATCCTCTATACAATAGTCAACAGGGGTGCCTTGGAATGCACTGAAGTGTGAGATCCTTCTGGATTTTAGTTCCTGATCGTGAAACCAAAACATTATCTCCCCACAGCATCCTCTGAATACCTCTCACAGCCATGCTCAGGCAAGAGACTCGAATGCTACCATTTCCCAAGTGTGCGGTAATGACAGCTAACATATTCTGTATTCTGGAGAAATGGCCCAACCATTTTAGAATAATTAATCGTGGGACAAAGGAAGCTTGTGGGAGAAGAGGACTAGCCAAATATTTAAAAAACAGAGGGTAGTTTTACACATCTTGTCATTTCCAGCGTTTAGGAATTCATTACCCACTCAACCACAGCTTTGCAGAAAGGAACTTTTTAGTATTACTGTATAATTGTTTAAGCATTGACACTGCTGCTTACTGAATAAATGTAAATTCTAGGAATTCTTCTATTTTTTCTCTTTTGTCCACTTAAGAAGAAGAGAATGAAACACAAAGTGAGATTTAAACAGTTTACTTGAGACTGAGAAATAAAAATAAAATCCTAAGCCCCCAGTGGACTAAACAGATCCCCCTGTTGGCCAGGAGGATCCCAGATAAACCTTAAAAACTGAGTTTTCCTGGCTGTGATGGGATGGGAGGTCAGACGCGCCTCAGTAAGTCCCTTTCTCATTAACCTTTAACCAGAATTCTTTCCTAAGGAGTAGGCAGAAACAAGCTCTAGAAAGCAAGAAACGGACAACTCATTTTTCTATCACCTTTAGCTAGTCATCTGAGGCCACAACTGGACTCTCCTTTCCTCTCTGCACATTTGGCACGGCAGCTCAGCAGTTTCACAATGCTTTCCTTCCTAAAAACTGACCACCAACTCTGGACTAGTTTTGGCCAACTTGTGGAGGATGCTCAGTGAGAGTTTTTGTGTTCCCCTCTTTGTCACTTTTTGACATCAGAGGGCCAAAGACTCCACCCTTAGATCATGCCAAGATCACCATTTTTTGAATATGTGACCCACGAAGAGGCATGAAGCTCAATTGCACATGTGCCTGTTTCTCCTTTCACAGATATTCATGACATCTTCTATAGCTTATTAAATATGTATATTTAGCCAACCTGTTCAGCATAAATTCCTGTTCCCTTCACACCTCCCTCAAGCTTTGGGCTTCTGCTGGAGGCTATGCTTCTCAGCCTGTGGAATGGCCAGCCTGCAGGGTGCAGCCCTTTATGAGAAATAAAGGTGTCCTTTCCAAAGTTGTAAGCCTCGTGAGTCTTCAGCTCGCATGCTAAAATAAGGACAAGCTGCCCAGGAGGCTCAGACCCAAGTAACCTTGGATATGAGCTTTGTTCGGCCTTTGTTACAGGCATGTTTTTAAAGGAAAAGAAAAGAAAGGGGGAAAGGGAGTGTGCAAAATCCTGTCAGGAATTCTCATTGGTTTACAGAAATAAAACTGATCACTGATCAGCTATACATTGTTATACTGTGGGGTGTGGAATATAGTGTCTGGTGAGGCATTATTAGGTTAATTCATAGCTGCATGTGACAATAGCAAGCCATTTCAATAGGTAAATACATAACTCAAAAGCAGGAGTAGGATATGATTGCTGTCTCATTTTTATGTCTCTCCAGGCCTGATAATTTGAAAGGGCTCACATTTCTCAGATAAAAGTTTTTTTTTCCCCTAACTTTAATGTGGAAGACAAATAGCTTAGCTCTTTGCACTTCTCTAGACCCTCTCATCTCTTCCTCACACATTCTCTTAACAGTATAACTTTATTTTTAGTTATGCTTTCAGTTACTTTTATAACCATAGATAACATACATGCATCTTATTTCTTATTCTCTTAATAGTTTAGAAGAGTATGAATTTCTACATTTGAAATTCTGCACTCTATATCAGAGTTTATCTGTCTCAGATGGTTCCCTTAACTATGTAATTGGACAAATTTGGATAAGGAGACAGATATTACAAGATGTGGGCAATATTTAGGAAAATCAAAGGGAGAGTGGAATATCCACCTCAAGCCTTCATGAGCTCATTAAATTCCAAAGGTCCCATCTTCTAATGCCATCATATTGGGGTTTAGAATTTAAACATATGAATTTTGGAATGGCACAAACATTCAATCCACTACAGGAAATAAATACATGCTCACTCTGTCAGCTGAACCAGACCCAAAAGTCAACTTAAAATTTTTACTCCTTAGATAGATGATATTCTATGCTGAAGGGATGCTTTGAGTTTTGCTATTGAAGAGCCCTTCGCTAGTTGCTGGTTTACACATCCTTCTCCCAGGTCTTCAGTCACGTTGTGCACACCTATGCTATAGATGTGGTCTCACTGTACACTAATGTCTACTTGTCCACTTCTGCCATTATGGCAGAATGGGCAGAAGGGTCCTCCCAGCATTCACGGTCACTCACACAGCACCTGATACATGCTCAGCATCTTCCCATGCATTCACCTGTTCCCCACCTCACTACACAACACAAGGATTTGACACAGATCACAAATTCATACTGAACAAAGACAATTGAGTTTTAAAACATTGGAGCCAAAGAAAATGTTTAATAGTGTTCCATAGAGTTGGGGTATAACACCAGTAAAAGGAGTGAACAGTGGGGAAGAGATGACATTCAGGCCTTCAGGGCCTCTACAGTCATGAAAACTGGGCTACAAATGTGGCTTTTAGCCTCTGGGAGGCCACAGGAAGAGTGAAGCACATTAGAAACACCTATTTTGTATATAATGTGTTCTTGAAAGCATGCATAAAAGACATCATAAAACAAATAGTATTATAGTTTTAGCTGTGGTGGTAGCTGGGTGGATGTGCTCTGTTGCCAGAAGCCGAAAACTAGTATAAAATATCTGAATACATTGTGCCTTTTATGCATAATATTGAACACATTTCATTGAATCTAGTTTTTTTTCCTTTATAATGCAACCATTTGAAAGTCTATTTGAGATGGAGACTTACGCATGCAGCTCATTGATCAATTCCATCTCGGCCTTAATTATATTACAGTGATGGGACCAACATCTTTGTTACTAGTATCATTTTTCTGTTCTGTTCTAATTTATTTTTTGAAGCGTAAAATAACAAACACATAAATAGTGGCACAAACACTGGCTTACCGAGTTGGACCTTTTGGAGATCGGCATTGCTGCACCTGAGAAAGCTTCCAACACTGGTGGACTCATGTGCAAAAGTCCAAATTCTGATCATGAAACATTTAATTCTACCAATATATGATTAAGGCAAGTCAAACACATGAAAGTTAAAGAAGACTAAAATAACAAAATTTATGTTTTTCCAAAAGAAGTAACTCAGTTTATGGCAATGAACTATTCAGGCCTCAGAGTCCTGTACATCAGAAAGTAGGAACCCCTCAAACACACACACACACACACACACACACACACACACACACACACACACACACACAGGTGTAGTTTAGAAGACAGACATAGACGTAAATGTTTTTACTAAAGTTTTCATTTGCCTGGGTAAGTTAACATACAGAAGGACATGTTTCGTGATAGGTAATATATATTCTCACCATAATAAATTACTTTTATTTAAATTCATATTTTTTCAAAAATGTAGCACTTACCCATGGAGGAAAGAAGGTTAAAGTTGAGATTTGTTCTTCAAATGGCATTTATTCTGTTTGAGTTTTGGTGAGAACCTCACCAGTATAGATGCCATCTATTTCCATAATCCATTGCAAGTTGCAAGACCACCTGTTTTAGTTCAGGTAGTACTTGCTGCTCTAAAAAAGAAATCCCACATCTAAGGACTTAAAATAAAACTTTATGGACTGGCATGGTGGCTCAGGCCTGCAATCCCAGCACTTAGGGCGGCCGAGGAGGAAGAATTGCTTGAGGTCAGGAGTTCAAGATCAGCCTGGTCAACATAGCAAGACCCTGTCTCTACGAATAATAATAATAATAATAATAATAATAATAATAATAACAACAACAAAATAGCCAGGTGTGTTGGTGCATGCCTGTAGCCTTAGCTACTCAGGAGGCTGAGGAGGAAGGTTTGCCTGAGTTCAGGAGTTCCAGGTTGCAGTGAGCTGTGATTGTGCCACTACACTCCAGCCTGGGCAACAGAGCAAGACTCTGTCTATAAAAAATAAAATAAAATAAAATAAACTGAACTTAAAATATCTTAATGTTATCCTTGGACATATACCATCTCCTAATTCCTCTGGCCTCAGCTTTGGCACCTGCACAATGAGAATGGTTTTACCCACCACACAGCAATGTAGTCAGCGTAAAAGAACGTAACAAATACCAGGGAGGCTCAAACCTTCTTACAACTGGAGTGGAATGTGCTTTCTGTGTGGAGTGCTGCGTGTCTCTGAAGTTCCCCACAAGCTGTTGGCCCTCACGGACTTTGTTCTTTACTGTCTTTTCCAAGTCTGTCCTGGTTACTGTTGTGTGTGGTGTAGATGAAGCACGTCTCATTTTCTTAGTATCTCGACTACAGGGGAAAATTATAGTCATTAAGGCACACTATTAAATTATGTCAAACACTAGACTCAAAATTTCTGCTGAATACCAAATAGATTTTGGTTAAAAGGAAAATCTGATGTAGATTTAGGGCTCTGTTTGGGATTGTCCCTCTAGCCTCCCCTCCGCTCTGCCCCATCTTCTTCAAGGTGGTGTAATGCGTTGCTGAATTTGGAGGGAGATAGGAATAAGTAGCCTGTGGGAGATCTGGGCCAGGCATAAAGTCCGACCTTGAACCTGGCAGTGTCAGACTGTGGACCTGAGTCAGGGGCTGCCATGCACCAGCACAGCCATGAGAAGAAGCGAGTGCTCTGTTGCCACGCAGCCTGGCTGTGGCAGGTCTCCCACGGGCAACCTCGGATCTAACCTTGCGCCAACCTTGCAGCCCCCAAATGCAAGCCCCTTTTACAAAAGTGGCAGTCGTGTGATTACTAAAGTTTTCACTGGGAGATCAAGAAAAAGGTCTCTATCACTCACCACCTGTCAGACAACTTCAGAACCTACCCTGTAACATTGCAGCCCCCGTCGTTCCCCTTTCCTGCTACCCGCCTGCCAGCTACTCAATTTTCCTTGGCCCCACCCAAACCCCATGTTAGCCACTGCCTTACTTTTCATTTATTTCTCTGTTGTATGTTGGACAATTCAGCTCTGTACCAACTCCTCTTCTCCTGCATCTCCATACCCATCACTCCCTCAGCAGAGGCCCTGATGAGGGGTTCCCCTCCCCAACATCTCCATACCCATTACCCCCTCAGCAGAGGCCCTGATGAGGGATTCCCCTCCCTCCCATCTCCATACCCATCATCCACTCAGCAGAGGCCCCTGATGAGGGATTCACCTCCCTGGGAGGCAGCGGGGGCAGTAACATACACATTTACAAGTGCTTTCCTTTCTCTCTATGGTACCATGGATGGCACAGTGTGAAGCTCTGTGAATCCAACAATGATTAAGAAGCAGGTCTTGGCCAGGCATGGCGGTCACACTTGTAATCCCAACACTTTGGGAGGCCATGGTGGGATAATCACTTGAGGCCAGGAGATCAAGACCAGCCTGGACAGCACAGCAACACCCTCTACCAAAAATCAAAAAAATAAACTGGGTGTGGTGTTGTGCACCTGTAGTTCCAGCTACTCAGAAGGCTGAGATAGGAGAACTGCTTGAACCTAGGAGGTCGAGGTTACAGTGAGCTGTGATCCCATCACTGCACTCTGGCCTGAGTAACAGAGTGAAATTTTGTCAAAAAAAGAAAGGAAGGAAGGAAGAGAGGGAAGGGAGGGAAGGAAGGAAGGAAGGAAGGAAGGAAGGAAGGAAGGAAGGAAGGAAGGAAGGAAGGAAGGAAGAAAGAAAGAAAGAAAGAAAAGAAAAAGAAAAGAAAGAAAAGGAAAGAAAGAAAAGAAAGAAAAAAAAATCAGGTCTCATCCACAAAGTGCTCTCCCTCTGTGGGGTGAGCAGCCAGCTTTCTGTGCCTCTGTGGGGTGAGCAGCCGGCTTTCTGTGGTGGCTTAGTTTTTCATCATGCATTTAACGTCATTCATCACTGTTTGTGCTCATAAGAACCCCCTCCAGGAAGACAGACTTCCTCATCTGCACACAGTAGCAGGTGATGCAGGGCCTGCGAGTTGTGGCTTCTCTGGCATCACATGGGGGTCTCAGGCAGAATAGACCACAGTCTCTCATCTTTCAAGAAAATGTGGTTTTGATTCTATAACAGAAAACTCACAGGCCATCCAAGAGAATTCCAAATGACGAAATGAACAGAGCAGGTTTCATCACCACATGGAGCCTCCCTTTCTGTGGAGGCATTTGGAATTTGGTGAGGACTCCCCGTGTCCCTGCCCTATGGTGAGAACCAGGGCAGTGTCTGGAACCTGCACACCAAGGCCTCCCAGAGAGGAAAACAACAGGGGATTCCCAGGGAATCTAGCCTTCCCTGTGCTCTCACCTCCAACCAGCCCCATCTCCTGGAAAAATACAGAATAAACTTTCTGCTTTGAGTCTGAAATTTGGAGCCAGCTCTGGTGGAGGGAAGAGGGTACCAGCCCTCCAGATACCCAGCTGCCAGCCCTGGGCCCCTTCATAACTTCTGTGGCGCCTCTTCCTTTCTGGCAGAGTTGCTGATGGGAGCTAAGCACGGCCATCCATGCCAGCAGTTGCACAGGTTTAACCAAGGGTCTGGTCTGTCTGACAGTGCTGGGGCTCAGCAAAGCAGCTCCCCCGCTGTGAAAAAGTGCTGATCGATGCTCCATTGTTCTTTCTTTTATGGGTGGCTCTCCTCCTCCTCTCCCCTCCTCCTCCCGCTCCTGCTTCTGTCCACCTGTCACAGTGTCAGAGGCTTGGGAGAGCAAGACTGCTCCTGCAGACACCCTTTTGCACATCTAGACAACCAGGGGACAGTTTCCACGTGGACTTGGAGGGGCCGGAGACGCAGCTGCACCAGGCTGCCCTGCGAGTAGAGGGAGGAGGTCCCATGGAACGGCTTCACTATAGTCTTCCCAACTGTTGGGCACTCTGCCCTCTTCCTTTTAGGTGCAGATTCCTGTATGGTTCAAAGCAGCAGCTGAAAGGGGTGTGTTAAGTAGTCAACAAGGCTCCTGGAAGCTTCAATCTCTCACTTCCAGTGTTCAGGTTTTCCGTCCTCGTAGACCAGGGTTTTTTAACCTGGGCCCCACAGACATTTTGGCTGGATCATTCTTTCTTGTGGGGGTTTCCTATGCATTATAGGGTGCTTAAGAAGGTCCCTGGCCCCCACGACTGGATTCCAGTAGCACCTCCCCCAACAGTGTGAACAACTAAAAGTGTTTCCAGGCATTGCCAAACATCCCCTGTGGGTGAAATCACTCCCAGTTCGGAACCACTGACCTAAATGGTCCTGACATGGCAGAGCCATGTTCTTTCTTGTGTCCTCACTGTTATCCCATCATCACAGCAGCAGCGTAACCACAACTTTATCATCACCATCACCACCATCATCATCCCGTAGGCAGCATCTGTGTCAGTCATGATTACTAACATCTGTTCATGATGATCGAGGACCTCCTGAAGGAGCTGTACTGCTCCCCAGGTGCCTGGAATGTTCCTGGAAATGTGTGCAGACTAATCCAAGATCCCTGGGAACCCTAAAAGGTGAATGCTATTATGCCGATTTTAGAGATGAGAAAACCGATGATCATGGAGCTTAGGTCCTAACTTTTCTTGAGATGAGGCAGAACACAACCGTGCCCCTGTTTGACCTAAGCGGGAGATTTTGTTCATTATACTCGGCTACCGTGTACTTCTCTTTGTCCCTTCATTTGTGCTCTCCAGCTCCTGGTAAGGGTCAGGCACAGGCCTGGCATCCTCATCAATGTAAGGAACGGTAATCAAGTCACTCAGCTTAGCTCAAGTAATTCAAATTGATGTGCACCTTGTCCGTTGAGGCAATAAAGAATTGTTTGCAGCACAGGACTAATCCCAGAATTCTGGTTCCAGCTTTGACTTGCTCTGTGAGCTTAGACAAGCCACTTGACCTTTCTAAGCCTCCCACACTTTATTTGCAAATGGGCTAATACTTGTAAGAAGATAAGAATGACACCTGGATACAGTTAACCCTCAGTGAAAGCCGCATGTTACTATTAGTGACAGATGCTCTCCGGGTAAATCGACATCTTTCTTTTTGTTCTCTCCACAAAAGTGGTTGGGGAGGTGCTGTGTGAGCTTAAGGGAGATTAGAACCCTGGTGTTGGGGTCAGACAGGAAAATGCCTGGCTGCTTCTCTCAATTGCTCCCCTGAGAAATGGCAGCATGTCTTAGAGCCCAGCCTGGGTGTCAGAGGTCCTGAATTTCAGTTTGGGGAATGGACCATACACAGCAAGACTGAGAAAGTCATGTTCCTACCAGGGCCCTGATTTCCTTATCTGCACATTAGGCTAGATAATTGCAAAGCTCCTACATCCGCATGTGTACAATAGACAATTTTACTCACCTGCTATTGTAACGCACACACTGGGGCCGTCTATTTCAGTGTTGGATGAGTCTTTCTCTGGTGCTGCCTGGGCTGGCTAAGGCCAGAGAGTGGTCCGGCTCCCTCCCTGGAACAGCTCTCCAATGGCTGGCACCCATCCTTGCCCATCTCTGACAGCACACACCCTGCCCAGGATTGAGGACCGGAAATATATATATATTATAGATAGCTAGCTAGATAGATCAATAGATGCTTTTTAAAATACACATTTTATCTTTTTCTTCACTTTAATCCTTCTACAGCAACAGATTCTTCAAACAAGCTGCACTCTCATGTGTACTCAGTCGGGTATGCTTTTCTTAGGCAGTAAGCAGGATATGCAATCAGGTTCATACACAGCTGTTGCGACTTCATGAACACATCTGAAAAATCGATTGGCTGGGCACTTTTTAAAAGATGTCTCCTCTTGACCCGTAATCTGAAGATTAATTCTGCCGACAGAAAGGGCTGACTTGCAGGTCGATACCTCCTTTTAAGAACCTCCTCACTTTAATTAATTGTCCCTACAAAGTCCTAGATTACAGCTGAGGGATAGGTGATAAAAAAATTAATGAAAGCGCAGAGCATAGGGAGGAGGTAAGCCCTGACAAGATTATGGGGTGCGGGAAAGGAGGATTTGGGAAATAGACTGAGAGGAAGCAACATCCTGAGTGGTAGCAAAGGGGAGATTACCTGTCTGTCTGTCTACCTGTCTGTCTCTCCATTTGACATTACTGTCTCTAGGGCATTTTGTTTTTCAGTGGTGCTGGGCACAGCTCACACCATCACCGTTATTTATAAGACACACGGTTATTGGAAGGAGCTCAGGGTTTGCAATCACATGATCATGCTGGCAGCTCCAGGTCTGTCCATTGCTCACCTTGGCTTGCTTCTCTGATAAATGGGGATAAGAGTTCCTACTGCATAAGGAAGCTACTTGGCTCTATGGCAAGCAGGGGCTGTGGATGGGCCAGGAACAAGGTTGGGTGACATCCCAGGGTCACACCAAAGCCATGCTCAGCACCCTGCCTCCTCCCTGAGGTCCCTGAGGCACAGTGAACTTCTCCTGCCAGGTAGGGAGAGGCCCACAGGAGCTTCAGACATCATTACAGTGGTCCTCTTCCACATAGGCTTGATGTATACTTTCTGCTTCTTTGTTTCTTTCAGATTCATTTCTTCAGGAGCATTGCGTAGTGACAAGGGTGGAGATCTTTGAAACCAGAGAGCCACCGTCAAGTTCTGCCCGGCTTCGCGAGCTTATGGAAGGCAGGCATTTAACAGAAGGGACACGCGCTGAAGCATGCTAAGAGTTTCGTGAACTGCCATGCAGGAAAACTAGAGGGGAAGTCACTAGCAACCAGGAGCTAGACTGGAAGATCAGCAAAGCTCTCTCTGAGGAAGTGACATTAAAAGGCTGAAACAGGAATCAAAGAGGACAAATACAGACAGGGGAAGCAGGTGGAAGAGTTCCAAGGGAGGGAAGAGACTGCACAAGGCCCCATGCAGGGCAGAGGCTTGTGTGTGAGGAGCTGAAGGCCTTGCCAAGCAGGGCTAGCAGGAGGGAAAGTGCAGGAGATGAGGATGGAAACTGAGGAGAGGGGATGTGGGGATTTATAGATGCAGTAGAAGTTAGTGTCTCATCTAAAGGGCAAGGAGAAGCTCTTAAAGGATAACGATTTCCTTTTTTTTTTTTTTTTTTTTTTTTTTTAAGAAACAAAGTTCTGTTGCCCAGGCTGGAGTGCAATTGTATAATCAGGGCTCACTGCAGCCTTGAACTCCTGGGTTCAAGCAATCGTCTCGCATCAGCTTCTTGAGTAGCTGGGACTACAGGCATATGCTACCATACCTGGCTAATTTTTTTAAGAAAATGTAGAGATGGAGTCTCACTAGGTTGGCCGGGCTGGTCTCCAATCCCTGGCCTCAAGTCATCCTCCCACCTTGGCCTCCCAAAGTGCTGGAATAACAATCGTGAGCCACCATGCCAGGCCTCTTGAGACTTTAGTGCATCAAAAAATTGTCTCTACAAATCAAGACTGTTTATATCCAAAGACTATTTTGAAGCTATAAATCCCACACTGCCTTTCTTTGCCCTGGTATCTAGGAACCCTTTTCCTGGGGTGTGGGGTTGGAAAGCCCTGGCTGCCTGCACTGGCAGGTGTGGAGGACTCAAGGGTCCCATAGAAACCTGTGCATAGGGCATGGGGAGTGCAGTGGTTGAGTTTTCAGAACACAGTCCTCATCAGCTACCAAAGCATTTTTCCTGAGGTGGACTCTTAGTATCATTTAGCCCCGAAGCCTCCCTCCCAGCAGATCTTTAAAATGTTACACTAAACATCAGCCTGAGTGCAAGCAACCATACAGGCATGCCCTTGACAATGCTTACACCAATGATGGCTTCAGCCATCTTTCCAACCACTCACTAAGTGCTTCATTTAGGGAGGCACAAATTGTCTACTGGTTTTAACCAGGACATGGAAAGTCCAAAGCTGATGGTGTCTTCTCATGCTTGCACAGATGAGATTTGGGCATCAACCCTTTGATTGGTCTCAGCTTGCTAAGAAAGATGGCTTTCGGAATGCACCAGCCACTCCAAATAAGCTAAATCAGGACTCTTGATCCAGTTCAATGCAGGCAGGTATATACACTTCAAAGGCAGCGACCAGGTCTGTCTTCCTCCTCATGTAATCCCCCCGTGCTGAGTATGGGGCCGGGGTAGACAGAGTACTCAGGTCCATCTGTGGAAGGTGCCAGCCATAACTTCCTGATGTAGATGGGGATTGTGGTGGTGTGGGGAGTCAAAATGGCAGAAAGAAAAGACTTTGGTCTTTCAATCAAGAGGCCTGATTTAAGTCTTTAACTTAGAAGGTGGTCTTTGGGAAATAATTTTTTTCTCCTTGGGTCTTCATTTTCTTACCTGAATTGACTCATCTCTCAGCCCTAAATGATCTTCCGTTTCTTGCATTTTATTATTCCCTTTCAGACTTAGCTGTAATCCCTTGTAACTCTGATGAAATGCAGTAGAAGTGAGATATTTTTTGATAAGAAGATGGTATCAGTTCCTTAGATGCTTGCAGGAAAAAATTCAGGTACAAACTTAATGGATTCATTTTTTATTATCAACCAGCTTCAGTGGACTGGAAACTAGGATTCCAAGGTGTGGGCCTATGGCCAGGGGCCAGCAGAGCAATGAGAGAGATTTTTCCCGGTGACACAGGCCAGAGGGTAAAATGGTTTCAAAGGCATGTTGTGTATTATGAGTCTCTCTACCATCTAAGTGATGAAGTTCCAAGGTCATGTGGGGCTTTTAATCTTTTTACTTACCCTATATTCGAAACAAAAGCTAAATGACAGAGGAAAGGATGGGGAGGCCAGGCAAGTGTCCCCTCTCTTGTGATACCTGTCCTTTCTATACTTTTACAAGTGAGTTCTGAAGCCTTGCTGGGCCACACAAAGGCTCACCTGATCCAATCGAGGAGACGTCTATTGAACAGGGCCACAACTCAGGTGTGCATGAAAGAAACACAGCTTGATGTTTCTATAGCTGAACTTAGTTTCTCTCTCAACCTCCCTTCCCTACCAGAGCTGAAACTTCATGTTAGTAACTGAGTAAATTCAGTCTTTGCATGAGTTTTCCCCTCTCCTCCTCAGGGAAGTTGCAGAAGAACTTCAAGAAGCTCATGTGTGCGGTCTGGCTTTTAAGCATCATTGTCTGTGAATGTTGACATCTGCTGAGTGACCTCCATGGTCCCCCTGACCTCTGGTCTCAGCAACCTCTATACCGTCTTGGGGTGTACACAGGTGAAACACATGGAACTTAAAGGGATCTCTCCTGCCCTGCATGGGCCTGCAGGAAACATGGGCTGGGGGGCTCTGGTGCCTTGATTAGACTCCACCACAGCTCTGATGCTGATACACCCTGCTGGTGCTGGAGGCTCTCAGGAGACTTGTTGGTTCCCTAGGCTCCACTGGAAGTATGGTTCAGGCTCCCCAGGCACTCAGCTTCTGGCATTAATCTAGGGCTTCAGTTCTTTATTGTTAAGGAACTCAGCCCAGGGGATATTGATGCAGGGCAGGTGAGCCCTTAAGTGGGGCTCAGCCTTTGAGGGTTCTTGGCTGTGCCCAGCAGAAAATGGCTTTACTGAAGCAGCAGTGTGGCAGCTCCATGACTGATCTTGCAGAGCAGGGCTACCCCATGAGCAGTGCACTGAGAGTAGCATCACCTCTAAGCAGTTCTGCATGCATGTTTGCACCCACTTTTAATCACATGTAGATTAAGGGGTAGTTTATGCAGGAACTTTTAGAAAAAGTGTGGTAACTTTGAGGTTATTGGGTCATTGCCATAGAAAGGGGTGGTAACTGCCAGGTGTTGCCATGGTAATGGTAAGCTGATGTGGCACACTGGTGGGCATGTCTTATGGAAAGCTGCTTCCGCCCAGGCCCTATTTTAGCCAGTCCTTAATTTGGTCCAGTGTCTGAGCCTCACCTCTAGTGTGGAGTCTCACTTTTACTTCAGTATGACAGAGCCCTCAGTGGGCTTCTTCAACCCCGCCACCCACTACCTTCCACCCCGAATGCCTGTCCTTTGCCCCAGTTTCAAGGGTCTTTATCTGTTTTGAGGGATGAAGTTGGGAGAGGGAGGGAAAACTGGCTCTGAGAACTTCTTATTATGTTTTTCCCACATTTATTGCTGTGGCATAAATGCATTGCTGAGGTCCTTCTAAGCTTCCTTCTCTGAAGCCAGCGTTGGTCCATTCTGGAGGCCTTCGCTTTGCCCCTCACTCTGCTCTGGGTGGCTCTCCTGCAAGGGCTTTATCCATGGCTCCCTTGCCTCCTGGTTCCTGGCTGAGTTTAGGCAAGGGTGGCCTTAGCAGAGTCTAAAGGAAGACAAGCACAAAGAGGGGCATGTCTTCCTCCAGCTCCATCCCTGCTGGGTCCCTGGCTGAATGCCACAGATCCTGCCAAGCAGTCCTTTCTGCTAGGCTTTCTGGTATGGTTTGGAACTGTGTCTCCATCTGAACCCCATGTTGAAATGTGATTCCCAGTGTCAGAGGGGGGCCTGCTGGGAGGTGATTGGATCATGGGGGTGATTTTTTTTTTTTTTTTTATAAATGGCTTAGTGCCATCCCCTTGGAACTGTCCTGGTGATAGTGAGTGACTTCTCAGAAGATCTGGCTGTTTAAAAGTATGTGGCACCTGCTCCCTCTCTCTCTTGCTCCTGCTTCACCTTCCACCATGAGTAAAAGCTCCCTGGGGCCTCCCCAGAAGTAGATACCACTCTACTTCTTGTACAGCCTGCAGAACCATGAGCCCATGAAACCTCTTTTCTTACAAATTACCCATCCTCAGGTATTTCTTTATAGCAATGCAAGGACAACCTAACATACTTTCTCTTCCCTTTCACTCCTCTAGCTTAAGGTGATAAAGGCATCCCGATGCCAGTGGCTATGTGTTACCCTGAACGTGGCCCAAATCTCTGTAAATAGCTCCTTAACTCATTAAACTCTCAATTTCAGCTCTGTGTGTCTGCTTCCAGAAGGGCCCCTGGTGACACCAAGCCATTGGTTTCAATAGTCTGGTTTGAAGTTGAGAGGTGAGAACTGACTTTTTTTTCTCTTTGCCTTTCTGCAGCAACAATTTTTTCCTTAAGGTGATGGAAAACTCTGGTCTAGTTTGAATCTGACAATTAATAGAGAGAATGGAAGAAAAAAAAGAAGGCAAAAAGAACAAGAGGGTTGCCAGCCAAAAAAAAGCATGAGTGAATATTTTAAATTATTATATTTCTATCCAATTCTTTGTTGTTATTTGGCTTGTTACTTTTTTACTGGTAAGTGGGACAAGTTAGCTTAGAAAAAAAGGGGACCTTTGCCCCATCTAAGAAGCTATGACCATTTTAAAAAAGAGTGTAAGGAATACTGATCTTGTCTACCTCCCAAATTTTCTAGTTGAGAAAACTAAACTCTAGAAAAGGAGAATTTTGTTCACCTAGCCAATGAATGCTAACCAAAATAGTACCTGAGGTCAGGCTCTGTACTAAATGCTAGAGATATAAAATTAAGAAGACCCTACCCTTGAGGAGCTCATAAAGTCATGGAGGATCATCTACATAGATTTAACATATAGTCACCAAGTCTTTGTTTGTTAGATCTGCTACATGCTGGGGCTCTATACTAGGAGAAAATCCATCATAATCTATGCCCCCATGGAGCTTGCTGCCCAGTGAAGACACAGACATTGAACAATTAATCCCAACAAAGATGTGGAACATTTTAACTATAATCCAAGGCCATTGCAAAGAGGAGTAGAGGACTTTAGGGAAAGCACAGCGTCTGCAAAGGCCCCATGGCAGGAGGGATCCTGGTGCATCTGAGGGGCTGCAGTTGAAGTGATGAGAGGTCACTCTAGGAGGAAGGTTGGGGACAGACCCTGCAGGTCTGCTGGGCCTTGTGAGTAGCCCTAGAGTGTGGTCAGAATCCACACACTGCATACAATGCACAGAGGGAGCGGGGGAAGAGCGACCCCACCTGGAGGATCAGGGAAAGGCCTGTGGACAGGGATCTGGGTTTAAAGGATGCTTTGTCCCTCTCTCAGCCTGGTGTGGAGAAAAGCATATGAACGGCAGGATCAGAACATGTTCAGAAAAGTTCCTGTGGCTGGAGATCCAGGAGGTGGGGGTGGAAGGTGAGGTTACAGAGGGACACAACTAGAACCAGATCCTGGGAGCTTTCTAGACCAAGCTAGCACAACCTGGAAAAAAACATCTACCATCTTCTTGCAAAAGCACTTAGCCCATGAGTGAAAGGACAGGTCTAGAATTCAGATCCAAGGGAGTATCTTGCCCAACATCTTCTCTTTAAGAGGCGACTGAGACCCCTTCCAGCTCTGACATCCTCTGACTCTCAAATGTGATTTGCAGACTCAACCATCCCAGCCTTGGAGACTGTTGTTGGATAATGAGGAAGTGTAAGATGTGGTGTTTACACTGTGGTGCACTAAAGCCCAGGAGAATGAAGAAGAGAAGCTTACCCCATGCCTAAAGATGAGAACATGCGATAGTGTCCTGAGGCTGCAGTAACAGATTCTTACACACTTGGTGGCTTCAATAACAGAAATGCATTCTGTCACAGCTCTGGACACCAGAAGCTGAAATTAAGATGTTGGCAGGGCCATGCTCCCTCCCAAGGCTCTGGAAAATAACTCTTCCTTCTTCTTTCAGATTCTGGTGGCTCCAGGTGCTCCTTGGCTTGGGGCAGCCTCTTTCTAGTCTCTGCCTCCACCTTCAATGGCCCTCACCTCTTCTCTCTGTGTCTCTTCTCTGTGAGTCTCTTATCACTGGATTTAGGGCCCATAAGTTAATCCAAGATTATCTGCTTCTCCTGAGACCCTTAACTCAGTTACATCTGCAAAGACTTTTTTTTCCAAACAAGATCACACCCACAGACTAGGACGTGGACATGTCGTTTCAGGGACCACCATTAACACACTACAGACAAGCATCAGAATTTACTGCTAAGTTGTTTTTCTGCAAAGGTGCTCATGGTAGTCTCATAGAACTTTCTACTGATGTAAACTGTTTTAAAGATCTTTGTTTATGCAAGAGCAAAATGAGAAAAGGAGAATTCTCCACACTGGTAAAAGCTTTTACAAAACCCTTCATTCTTCTCTACACACAAGTCCTGGGCCCACGTAGGTGAGCTGTGAAGGTCTGACCAGAGGTGATTTTCAACCAGGCTCAGTAATAAAGCATGTGCCACCTCTGTAACCAAATGCAAGGATATAAGAGGCAGGAAGTATGAATTCACTGGGATCCCGAGACATCTTGGTGCCCACTCCCGAATGAGAGTCTCAACGATTGCTTGTTGGCTGCGGGGCTTGAACGCGTGAACCCTGCTTAGTGAGGCTTCCCTCCCTTAACCAGCACTCCGTGGTTATCTGATGCCTTTCTCCACAATACCTTGGTTCTGAGAAATCAAATTAAATATAAATTCTTTCTGCCACTAAGCAGCTCCTTGGAATTCCCCTAATAAAAATTCTCTTGAATATGCCACTCGGTGGAATTCTGTGTAATTCTAGACAAGAATAATCATTTCAGAAATAGGTTCCTGTATTCAACTGTGTAATGAATACAATTATTCTTATTACCCAGCACCGAGATTGCGGGTGTGACTGAATGTTAAAGACTATTTGTAAAAGGGGCGCCTTAGCTATCCTGGCAGCACACCCAGCCACTGGTCCACGTGGGACTTGCCTTGTCTCCTTTCTACTGCTATGATTGTGGGAGAGGAAGATAATGAGGTTTTTTTCTTGTTGTTTTTTGAAAAAAATATGTTACAAAGGTAAGTAGAAACTTAAGCCCCAAAAGAAATTTCTCCATTAACATAACTTATGAAAATATTTTGTTCAGAGAAGTGCATCATGCTACCTCTCCAAAACGCTTGCAGAAAAGAAAAGTGGAAATCCATCCAAAAGCAGAGTTGCGGTGTTCCTCATGGCCCATTCAAGACATCGTTGTTCTCACAAACTCTTCAAACTTCTCACCCAGGCTGCTGGGCATTGCAGAGTCTGGTCTGGATCACTGAGGCTTACATTAGACACTATTTGAAAAGGAGTGCTGTTTCATTCTACAGACCTTACACTACACAGAACAATTAAATGTGGTGCCAGAGAAGAGTGGGAGAAACAGAGCCTGCTGAGCCAACTTCAATGAACTGATAAAAATGGCTATAATTAGTGGCACCAATTTCCATATTCCATGTTAAAAAACCATGGATTTGGTTACAAAGATTAAACATATTCCTTACAATGTTATTTTCCCCTTCTACAGAGAGCACACTTAACGGCTAATCAAGGCTGAGTTCTTAGTGCCTGGATTTTTCATGTGCATAGATTTGTATGTTTCACAGGTTCCTAAATGCTACAAGTCAGAGGCCAGAGCAATGTGAACTGAGCTCACAGAATTACCACTGCCAGTCGAGACATTCCAACATGTTTTTCTGACATATCTGTGTCAATTGTCATCTCTACAATTAAAACTATTTTAAACTAAGTTTAAAACTTAGACTCTTTACATCCCTGCCAATCTCAAAAGAGTCACTTGAAGCATGATTCACATTTTAAAACATGTTAGGGTCAGGGTAGTGCCTCAAAGTTGGTGTGACCTGCTCAGGTGTGGGAGCTGGGGGCAGAGCGTGTGTGAGCCCTGCCTGTGAACAGTGTACCCTCATGGGCTCTGCGGTTCCAGCCTTTCCTGTAAAGCTGAGTCAGACAGACAGTGCTGCACAGGAACTCCTTCTCACACAAGAACTTTGCCAAAAGATACTCATGGGGTGGAACTGCCAGAGTCACTTTTTGGCTTAGAATATCACACAATGTCCGTATGATCATTTGCACAATGGAATCTATGTTGTGGAACAGCCAAGATAAAAGAGGCAGATTCAGCAAGAGGGACTCTCACCCTGATTTATAAACACTTGACATTTAATACAGAACCTCTCTTGGTCCAAGCCCTGCTCCCCTTTGACTCCCTGATCAAGTGACAGGCAATGCATCCTCCCGTCTGTCCCATCAAACCACAAAGAACCTGTTCATCCCCAGATTTCTTCACATTCCTTAAATCTGCCCAAAGCCTTTGGGTCAGAACTTTCTCCTACTATACCTGCTTTCTAGCTCCCCGGCTTCCCATTCCTTCCCTTGGTGCTATTATCTTAGTTAGATGCCAGCATGGGCTTCTTTTTGATTAAAACCAAAGGCCACCCTCACACCTCAGTGTCCTTCATCATCTCCCCACTCCCTGCCAGAGCAAGTCCAGCCTCCTGAGATTTATCCATGTCTTTGCAGCATCTGGCCTCAGCCTCCTCTCCCAGCCTCCCTCTTTGCTCCCCTCTACTAACATGCTGTGCCCTTTCTCATGTGAGCACGGCGGTCTCTGAGCTCTGAGGAATGCAAGACCTATGGACATGTGAGCACAACCTCAATTTCCAGCTACCGATAATCAAGCAGGTACTTCGTTAACCCTGACAACAGCTTTGAACAACGGCCCAGTACACAGAAGTTACAATTTCCTGTCTGTGACAGACATGAGCTGGTGTTAAAGTATGTGCTAATTATTGAAATGTGCCCTCTCTGTTCTGAGCAGCATTTTCATGCAGATTTATAGGGCCCTGCTGGCTGCCCAAGCACAACCTGCTTCTTTTCTCATCTAAACTCAATCTCTTCCCTGCTGGCTCTTTGCATACTGGAGGTGAGAGGTAAAGCCAGCTGATCTTCTGGGTGGGTGGGGACTTGAAGAACTTTTGTGTCTAGCTAAAGGATTATAAACACACCAATCAGCACTCTGTAAAAACACACCAATCAGCACTCTGTAAAATGGACCAATCAGCACTCTGTAAAATGGACCAATCAGCAGGATGTGGGTGGGGCCAAGTAAGGGAATAAACACTGGGCACCCAAGCCAGCAGAGGCAACGCGCTGGGGTCCCCTTCCACGCTGTGGAAGCTTTGTTCTTTTGGTCTTCACAATAAATCTTGCTGCTGCTCACTCTTTGGGTTCGCACTAGCTTTATGAGCTATAACACTCACCGCGAGGGTACGCAGCTTCATTCCTGAAGTCAGTGAGACCACAAACCCACCGGGAGGAACAAACAACTCCAGACTGCCACGTTTAAGAGCTGTAACACTCACTGCGAACGTCTGCAGCTTCACTCCTGAAGTCAGCGAGACCACAGACCCACCAGAAGGAAGAAACTCCAGATACATCTGAACATCTGAAGGAACGAACTCCGGACACACCATCTTTAAGAACTGTAACACTCACTGCAAGGGTCCGCAGCTTCATTCTTGAAGTCAGCAAGACCAATAACCCACCGGGAGGAACCAATGTCAGACACAGAGGGACTGCCAAGTAAAGATGTCAGAACGTGGGCTTCATTGAACCCCAGTTCAGCTGCAGGCTAAAGACTGTGGAGGCTAAAGACTGCTCATCTCCCTTTGTAATAACAGAATGCTGGCTTTTCTCTGGGACTTCTCAAATCTCTAAATAAGCATTACAGTTTTTAAAAGGTGGGTAGGAGGGCATTAGAGTATATAAATTTTCCCAAACTCGGTGTTCTTGAAAATTTATTATTTCTATTTTTTCAGAGCCTTTCATACTGGTTTTCTGCAGAGCTCATTTTGAAATACACCGTCTTACAGTTTTCTGTTGTCATTCCTGTAGGCAACTGCAGAATAAAACCCCGCCATCAAACATCATTCCCACAACATTTATTTTTCTATTTCTTGGATGAGGTTTTCAAGCGGGACATCTGGTTGCTTGCTGCTTGTATTAATTTGCTAGGGCTGCTATAACAAAGTCTCACATTCTGGATGCTTAAACAACAAATTAATTTTCTCACAGTTTTGGAGGCTGGAAGTCGCAGATAAAGATGTTGGCAGGTTGGTTTCTTCTGAGGCTGCTCTTCTGAATTGCAGACAGCCATCTTCTCCCTGTGGGCTTCCCCCTGTGTGTGCCATGTCCAAATCTTCTCTTCCTGTAAAGACAGCAGTCATAATGGATTAGGGTCCATCCTAGTAACCTCATTTCAGTTTACCTCTTTAAAGACCCTGTCTCCCAATACAGTCACATTCTGAGGTCCTGAGGGTTAGGATTTCAACGTATGAATTTTGGGGGGATATCCCATAACACTGCCAGAGCTTGAAAGCTGGATTTGCAGGATAATTGTAAGTGATGGCAATGTCAGACAGACCCAAGATGTATAGAACATCTGGGCTAGTCCCTAAAGAGAGGGGGAACATTCCCTGTGATGATACAGCATGGATCCACTCTTTGTAGTAACAGGTGAAGGGAAGTGAAGGGAAAATGTGGGAAAAAAGTCCTTGACTAGGAGCTGGCCCCATCTTGGTGTGCTTGGTATCTGGGCAGAGGGCATGCCATGTGCTGCACATGGACACTCTTGTTTAATTGTCCAGCACCTCTAAGAGGTAAGTACTGTTATTACCATCACTTTGCCAGCAAGGTTGTTGAGGCTAAGGGGAGTCTGAGAATTTGCTGAAGGCCGGAAGTGATTAAGTGGTACACTTGGCATTTGAACCCAGGCAAGTTTACGCCAAAGCCCACATTGTGTGCATTTCTCAGCTTGCCTAGAATCTTACCAGCTACGTGCCTTTGTAAAAGTAGTATTTCTAGGCCTTGATTCTCATCTTCAAAATGATACTAATGAAACATGTGTCCCCTATGTCACTAAGGTAATGAAAGTCTCTTTGCAACCTCAGTGAGAAAAGCCAGAGCAACTAAGGAGAAATGAGAGAGGCTATGGTGATCTACCTAAAACACTCCTAGACTTTAGGTTACCCCCAGGACCATGGTCAGTTCATTCATTCATTCAGTCATTTACTTATTCAATGATTCAATGTATACAAAACATCTACTCTGTATAATGATAATGCCAGTAATAGTAGCTAACATCTGCCAGACATAATAAAGGTCAGGACATTTCCCTGATGCTTTCTCATTTGTTATCCATTAAATTTTTGCAAATTCATGCTAAGAATAATGGTGAAAATGAAATAATTTATTCCAAGAGCTGATAAAGCTGATATACAATGCCCCTCGGGGAGAGAATTCTAGAGAACCCTTTTTGATTTAGAAGCACCACCTGAGAAGCATACGAAGGATGAAGGCAAAGCACTTTGAGCACAGAATGTGATTAGCGAGGCTACTATGTGAACAAAATTTTAAAAATAAAAGAAGGTGGATTTGGGGGGAGGGAGAGAGAAGAGATGGCTGGGAAAACTTTAAGGGCGGAAATGCCAAACGTCACACTTGGATTATTCTGAACTTCCAGGGAAGTCTACCATGCACAGCTGTGAGGCAGTCATGTTCTGGGCAGCTACCACTACCCAAAAGAATGAGGCTGATGTTAAGCAAGGCAATTTGGTGTGGACAAATCAAACTACTAACAAAAGCATGATGCAAAAGAAAATGATATAGGCCAAAAGAGCCAGCAGTAACTATGAGAACTGAAATTCCTCCTGGAGTCCTTGGAGATACTGGAATTTCCATGCACCTGGGAAGGGGTATACCGTCTTCTATTTGGATGACAGAAGAAGGGATTGACTTTAATAGATATGTGGATTGTCTTCTTGGAAGATCTTTCAAGATCTTTCAAAGGATCCATATCTCAAAAATAAGATTCAAGTGAAAACCAGAAAAAAAAATCACCATGGTTGTTGGCTTCCTGAGTGATTAGATGTCCTTTTGTATTTGGAACCTGTAGACTTGATCTTTGAGTCTCAAACCAGAAAAGACCTTGAGTGTTGGGACAGAAACAGAGGATGCTCCTCCCTGCCCATGGGACACAATCTTGGTTGTGTGAGTGGCTTTGAAGGATGCCTGAACCGTGGAAGACAAACACCTCACAGGAGCTGAATGCTGGACCACAGCAGGGATGGTGAGAAAAACCTGGCATTTGTAACCCTGAAGAGTGCAGACAAAGACTTCCAGCACTGCTGTTCCAGCAGCTCTCTTAGAATATTCTGGAGTCACAGAGAGCTACCTAGGTCCTCGATAAGAGACTCAAAATCAATGGGAAGGCCAGGTCCACAGAGAATCATCTCAAAGTGCTACATAGGGGGGCATTGCAGGCAACGTGAATAAATTACTAAGTGCAGATAAAGTTTCAGGATGCTATAAGAAAATACGTAATCAAAAATACATATATAATCAAAGTGTTCAATCATATAGGAAACCTCATTTGAAAAGCAGATTCTACAAAGGAAAGAATTTGCTGGCTTTGGTGGATGTGGCAGGAATAACATAGAGAATAGCATGTTTTTATGGATCAGTGTTTCCAGAATCAAAAACAGAATGTAGTGGATTATCTACCTCATTATCTGAAATACACATCACCTTGTCCTCTTCATTGTAATACACACAAACCATACACACACACACACATCCCCCTAGAATTTAATTTTTGAAATTTCGCATACATTTTTCCAAGAACTCCGGCATCTTTTGTCTCGGCTGGTTTCTACTGCAATCCTATTAAACAAATACAGATAAGTTTATTATTTTCCACTGACAGGTAAGACCACTCAAAGCCAAAAGAAATTAAGTGATATTCCTATAAGATATTCCCCTCTTGGCTCTTTTAATAAATCTATTAGGGTGCTTTGGGTAGCAAATAACACAAGCCCAGTTCATATTGGCATAAGTAAACAGGGAAAAATGGGCTCATGTAACCAAAGCCATAGGGTAGCTTTCCTTGCCTAAAAGAATAGCTTGGTCTTCATTTTCAGATAGCTTCTCTTCTCTTGGTGCAAGACAGCTACCACCAGCTTCAGATTTCTCTCTCTTTTCATCTGATCAACCCCAGTAGAAATTATGTACCACTCTTCAACATAAAACATATTTTGTTACAGAGAAAAAATGTGTAAATGAAGACTGTTTTTCTTTTTTCATAGGCTTTCCTGATGGATTAAGACTCTGCTGCTCAGTGAGGTATTTGAATTTTTGTCTTCATTTTTCTATTCCACACCCATGGCAGACATCATTAGTCAATCATGGCATATATGCTGCTTTCAATCAGTAAGATCCAGTGTGTGAGTTGAAACCTTAGACCTCCTGCAAGCAAGGATGCAAAACCTGGTGTCATTGTCTTCATCTTATTCTTCTTTTACTTTTTGAAATTTCATCAATCACCTGAATGTTTTTTTTCCCAGAAGCCTCAATGATAAGCATTGCCCCAGTAAAACCTTAATGAATCAAATAACAGTGAAGTGAATCACTGAAGCATAGCTGTACTCTTCTTTAGCTTCTCCTTGGCCCTATTCTCTCCCCAACAGACCAGGAGCTTAACTCTAAAATCCAGGAAGCTTTCTGCAGAGCCATTCAGCCCAGCCCATACTGATTAAGAACAAGCACTCATTAATATTTCCCATAATGATGCCTTTTCAAATTAGAGCCTGAGTATTTGCTGCTACCGTATATCCAGCATAATCTCATTTGAAAGACTGCATCAACAGACCCTAATTTGGGCATTTTAAAGTAAACACAAAGTAGCAATGTCACATCAACTAATAACTCTGCAGAAATTACAGAGATACTAGCATTGCAGTGGGAAAGAAGAGCCATACACACTCTTTACCCTCCCTCTCCATTCTCCCTATCCCACAAGTGACCAACAGAGTCTGTGGAGAGTGGCAGCTCTGGTCTCCTGCCCTGTCTTGCCCACAACTGGCATGTTGGTGCCCATGGTGGGCCCTCAGCATGAGTGGCAACAAGACAGAGCCAGCAAGTACCCTACAGGCCATTGAGTTGCTGCTGAATTAATAGGCTGGCAACAGGTAGTTGCAAAAAGATTTGCCACTGAGTTTGATGAGACAGCTTTCTATGCCTAAGAGAGCCATGGCACAAGGAAGCCTTTCTGCCAAGAGACCATGACCTCCCTTGGTGTCTTGGCTACTTATGTCCAACACATTAAGAAGCTGTTTCCAAGAGTAAAATAAAGCAGTCAAGCCCAGCGGGGACCTGGTGAGAGCATCGTCTGTGTCTTGGGTGGGAGGGTCTTGGACAAGGCTGCAGGAGGCCAGCCTCTGCTCTCAAGTGCTTGAGATCCTGGGTGAGAGGCAGGTGAGCATTGGGTCCTCCGTAATGCAGGTGGCAGGGAGAGTGACAGGGGGTGTCAGCAGGAACACAGAAGCGCACAGGCAGGAGTCAATACAGTGGAACTTGGTCCAGGGAACAAAGCTTCCTGAAGCTGAGTCTTGAGAAGTGAGTAGGATTTCCACAGGCCAGGAGGCTATGCCAGGCAGGGGGAATGATGCCAGCAATGACGAGGGACCTCTGTCTGGGGTGTGTTCCCAGGTGAAGCAACCAAGCTTCATTTCTGTAGGCAGGAAGAGCCTACAGTGACTGATCAGAGGCATGGCTGTGAGAAGAGCATTTGCGAGGGCTCTGAGAGCAGCGCTTTCTATTAATCACTTTTTCAATTCATCACTTAACTTCACTGCCTCTTCCAGACCAACGCGTGTGCTAAGCTGTCATTTATTTACTCACAACTTCCACTGAGCACCCGTCTGTGCCTGTGCTGTGCTCTGTCCATGAGGCGAGCACGGGCTCTTTCCAAGGTCATGTGGGTGTGAATGACCTTTGGGCCTCACGCACCTTGCTCAGCTCCTGGTCCAGAGTAGACACCTACAATTATGTGCTGAAAAAATATCTTCATATCAGGTCTTCAGATCATCAGTCAGACAATCTGACCCATCACTTAAGGTTCTCTTCCTCATCTTGTTACCCACATGGCAGGTGGGTTCAATGGCTTGGCAGGTGACGTCCAATGACCACAGCCAAGGCGGGTTCAACAAGGGGATTTTATGTGGCAAGTAAGGAGGACATCATGGATAGTTTTTAAGCAGCGCCTCCCAGAACAAAGGTGAAAGCTGGGCTTTTACTGGGCTGGCGAGCTGAGTCATTAATCGTAGAGATGGAGTAAAGGGTGTCACTGGTCATGTTCCACATACCTCGCATGTATAAAAAATGGTAAATGGGCTGGGTGTGGTGACTCACGCCTGTAATCTCAGCACTTTGGGAGGCTGAGGCAGGCGGATCATGAGGTCAGGAATTGTAGAGACCAGCCTGGCCAACATAGTGCAACCCCGTATTTACTAAAAATACAAAAATTAGCTGGGTGTGGTGGCATGTGCCTGTAGTCCTGGCTACTTGGGAGGCTGAGGCAGGAGAATCATTTGAACTGGGGAGGCGTAGATTGCAGTGAGCCGAGACCACACCATTGCGCTCCAGCCTGTGTTACAGAGCAAGACCCCATCTCAAAAAAAAAAAAAAAAAAAAAGTGAATGAGCTCCTCCCTCCCTGGGTGGGGATTTTAGTACGCTAACAAGGGGAGTTCTCCAAAGTTTATCTCCAATGCAGGCAACTCTGGGTCAAACCCATTCTTGTTTTCCAGGGCTGAGATTCCTCTTGGAAATTTTTGAAACAACTCTGGATGCAGTCGTTACCAGTGGGTGCTTGTTCACAGTGCATGCACAGAAACCTGTGGACCATGGGTTAGGCTCTTGCAAGACTTCCCTGAAAGATTAGACCTGGTCACTAACAACATTTGTCTGCATTTCCCCTTGACAAGAAAGTCAACTGTGTGACCAAGCCAGGCTCTCCAACCAGTCTAGATTCAGAATGGTTCCTGGAAGAGAAAGCTTAGGAGTCGCAGCTTGAAAGGTACTTCAGAGATGTTGTATTTGTCTTCCAGCCATCTATTCTCCCTTCTGCTGGTGACAGCACCTCGATTTGCCTTGATGAATCGTCCTCCTGTTGGTCTCAGACAATGTGGGTCTGGTGCCCAGCTCCTTCCTGTACACACCAGCTTGAGCAGTTGACAGCTGACTCAAGATGACAACTTTGCCATCCCATGACCCTCGAGGCTGCTTCAGGACCATGCATATTAAATAGGTCAGTCTACTATGGACCAATCCCACACATTTTTCTAGAACTGGGAAACGGGACATTGTCTTGTCTTAGGAATTGAAGCCAGTAAGGCCTCTGTGGTGGACTCCCCAAGAATTTGGCCAAGCAGCAAAAATAGAACCAGGAGATGGAGATGGCCAGGGTCTGATTAGAGTTGGGGAAAGGCTTTAGGTGGCTCTCCTGATGTGGCAGTTTCTAAAGAATAAGGATAGTTTTAGGTAATAAGAAAGAGACCTCTGGCTAAGCTGTAGTGCCAAGCATGCTGTCTGGTTACCAGAAGCATGGCTGACCAAAACCTTCTTCCAGAGTGGCCCTGGGAAATATTAGTGGGGGATTTACTGAAGGAAGAACTACACTGAGAGACTTCCATCCCAAAGTTGCGGCAATGGCAGATTTGGGCAAAAATAATAGAAAAAAAAAAAAGAAAAAAAAAAACAGTGTAGTGTGTCTCAAATTATTCCACCTCTCTCCATCTCTATCACCACTACAAGCGTTTAGTCCACTGTTGCCTCGCCCTGAAAGACCTCCTCAGTTTTCATCCACATCCTCCTGTCTTCCATTCTCCACAGTGCATCCAGAATCATCTTTTTAAAATACACATTCCGTTAAGTCACTTTCCTGCTTAAAATCCTCTGATGACTTCTCATTCAAATGAGACTAAAATCCAAATTCCTTACCAAGGCCTGTTTGGCCCTAAAAGACTTGTTCCCAATCTCCTCCTCTACCTCATCTCATGTGACTAAAACCCAGCCCCGATGGCCTTTATTTTGTTTTTCAAAGACATCAAGCTCCTTCTGACCCTATGGCTTTGTTCTTGTGGTCCCTGTCACCTGGAATATACTCTCTCATACTTTCCTCATAGCTGAATTCTCAACCTTCTGTCCCAGCTAAAACGCCACCTCCTCAAAGAATTCTTCTCCACCTCAATTAGTTTTTAACCTGGGTAACTCTGATAAATTGTTTTGTGACATTCAAAAATGTAACCATAGTGGCTCTAAATAATTGAAAGTCAGCTATGCAAAAATAGAGATTTTGTCTTTCCTTGTCAACAGCAGTTTTTTGAGGTCTTAGAAAGAGTTCCATATTCCATATTCAGTTAGTATTTGTTAGATAAGTGGCTGGAGGCTGACTGGATGGCTAAATGGTGATTGGACAAACAATGGTGATTGTCTACGCAATGTAGTTCCTACACGCTACTGAAAGCAGCCACCCTCAACCAGAATCACTGGACTTAGGAAAGTTTGAAACCAAAGAATCTCCAGCTCTTAGAGCCACAGAGCACTTGGCAAGAAACAGGCTTCTCAGCAGACTACCATCAAGTGTAGAAGCAGACAATTCAGGTGAGAGCCAGCACCTTCCATTGCAATGACATTAAATCTGCTGGTAGGTGCTGCAATAAACATATGTGTGCATGTGTCTTTATAGGAGCATGATTTATAATCCTTTGGGTATATACCCAGTAATGGGATGGCTAGGTCAAATAGTATTTCTAGTTCTAGATCCTTGAGGAATCCCCACACTGTCTTCCACAATGGTTGAACTAGTTTACAGTCCCACCAACAGCGTAAAAGTGTTCCTATTTCTCCACATCCTCTCCAGCACCTGTTGTTTCCTGACTTTTTAATGATCGCCATTCTAACTGGTGTGAGATGGTACCCTAGAACTTAAAG
Source organism: Pan troglodytes (assembly GCF_028858775.2). Lineage (NCBI taxonomy): Eukaryota > Metazoa > Chordata > Mammalia > Primates > Hominidae > Pan > Pan troglodytes. The sequence goes on along the minus strand of NC_072418.2, from coordinate 31,102,244 downwards.
TATAAAAAAAAATCTGGTAGGAACAAGTGCAAGGCGCCTTAGTTACTCATACCTACTTGCATTGAGATGATGACTAACTTCCAAATTGCCATGTTATGCAACATGTCTTATTTTCCTTCACATGGGATGGGTGATGTGCTGATGGCATGACAACTGCTACCAGCAAAAACCTTTGCATTTTGCTAAACTAAGCTTCATAAATGAAGGAGAAATGCTAAGAAAAGCAAATGCTAAGGGAATTTGTCACCATTAGACTGGACTTACAAGAAATACTAAAAAGAGTTCTAAAGATAAATATGAAAGAACAAAATTTGCCATCATAAAAGCACACGTAAGTAAAAAGTTCACAGATCCTATAAAGCAATTCTACAACTGTTGCTACAAAACAACCAGGTAACATTACAACAACAACAGAATCTCACATATCAATATTACCTTTTAATGTAAATGGCCTAAATGTTCCAATTAAAATATACAGAGTGGCAAATTGTATAGAAAAAGTAAGATTCAAACATTTGCTGCATACAGGAGATGCATCTTAGAGGTAAAGACAACCAAGCCTCAAAGAAAACTGATGGGAAAAGATATATCATACAAATGGAAAACCAAAATGAGCAGAAATAGCCATACTTATATGACATAAAACAGACTTTAAATCAACAGCAGTAAAAAAAGACAAAGGAGATTATTATATAATGATAAAGGGCTCAATTCAACAATAAGATATAACTATCTAAATATGAACCCAACACTGAAACATTCATATTTATTAAACAAATGCTGATAGAAAAGAGATAGACAGTAATACAATAAGAGACTAACGCCCTTCTGACAACACTGACAACAGAATATCTCAAATTAACAACATAATGTTGCACTGCAACGAGTTTAAAAAACAAAAACAAACAAAGCCTAAACGTAGTGGATGAAAAGAAAGAACAAAGATCAGAGCAAAACCAATGGGATTGAGAACAAAAAAAGATAAAAGGATCAACAAAATGACAAGTTTGTTTCTTGAAAAGATAAACAAAATTGACAGATTGCTAGCTACACTAAACAAGAAAGAGAAAATTCAAATAAACAGAACCAGGAAAGATAAAGGTGACAATACACCTGATATCACAGAAATACACAAGATCACTAAAGACTACTGTGAGCATCTCTAAGCACACAAACTAGGAAACCTAAAGGAAGTGAATAAATTCTGGAAGCATACAACCTCAAAAATAAACCAGGAAGAAACAAATCCTAAACAGACCAATAACATTTAATGAAATTTAATCAGTAGAAAAAAAATCTCCCAACAACAAAAAACAAGACCAGGCAGATTCATAAATTTTTCCAGATATACAGAGAAGAGCTGAAACTATTTTGCAGAAACTATTCCAGAAAATTGAGGAAGAGAGATTCTTCCTCAACTCATTCTATGCAACCAGTATTGCTGTAATATCAACATCAGGCAAGAACACAACAACAAAAACTACAGACCAGTATCTTTGATGAACAAAAATCCAAAGATCCTCAACAAAATTAGCAAACCAAATTCAACAGCACATCAAAAATATAATATATTATAATCAAGTGGGTTTTATCTCAGGGATTCAAGATGGCTTACCATATCCAAATCAATAAATGTGATTCACCACATAAACAAAATTAAAAACAAAATCATATGATTATCCCAATAGCTGTAGAAAAAGTATTTGATAAAATCTAATATCCCTTCATGATTAAAAATAATCTTAACAAATTAGCATAGAAGAAATATATCTCCAAATAATAAAAGACACATATAACACACCATAGCCAACATCATACTGAATGGGAATAAGGTGAAAGAATTTCCGTGAAGAGGTGGAACTGGTCAACCATTCTATTTAACTTAGTATGTCAATTCCTGACCAGAGCAATTAGGCAATAAAAAGAATTAAATAGCAAAAAACTGGAAAGGAAGAAGTAAAATTTTCTCTGTTTGCAGATGTCATAATAATAAACATAGAAAAATGTTACAACTCCACCAAAAACTATTAAGACTAATAAATAAGTTCAATAAACTTACAGAATAATCACATAAAACATTAATGTAAACATGATTAACAAACATAACTTGTTTTTCTATACACAAATAACAAACTATCCAAAATAAATTAAGAAAACAATCCAAAGACAATAGCATCAGAAAGAATACATATGAATAAATTTATCCGAGGAGGTGAAAGATTTGTACATTGAAAACTATAAAACAGAGATAAAAATCTTAAGAAAAACATAAATAAATGGTGTGTATCTTATGTTTACAAATTTGAAAACTTGTTAGTGTTAAAATGTCTATACCACCCAAAGTGATCTACAGATTGAATCTAATCTTTACCAAAATTCCAATGGAATTTTTCACAAATATAGAAAAACAATCTTTGTATGAGGTCACAAAAGACTCCAAATAGGGCAAACTTGAGGAAGAGAAGAAAGCAGAAGGCAGCACACTTCTTGATTTCAAGCTTTACTATAAGGTTATAGTTAACAAAACGGTATGCTACTGGAATTTTAAAAAGACACAAAGACCAATGGAACAGAATAGAGAACCCAGAATACAGAGTCATCTGCAAACAGAAATAATTTGACTTCCCCTTTTTCACTTTGGATGCCTTTTATTTATTTCTCTTGATGACTGCTCTAGCTTAGACTTTTAGCACTATGTTTAAAAGAAGTTGTGAGAGTATGAATTCTTGTTCCAGTTATCAAAAGAAATAATTTGAGCTTTTGCCCATCAGTACGATGTTAGCTGTGGGTTTGCCATAGAAAGTTCATATTAGTTTGAGTCATATTTCTTTGACGCCTAGTTTGTTGAAGGTTTTTATCATAAGGGATGTTGAAATTTATCAAAAGTTCTTGCTGCATCTATCAAAACGATCATTTTTTTTGTTTTTAATTCTGTTTATGTGGCAAATTCTGTTTATTTATTTGCATATGTTGAGCCAGTCCTGTATCCAAGATATAAAGCCTACATAATCATGGTGAATTAACTTTTGAATTTGGTGCTGGATTTTGTTTGCTAGTATTTTGTTGAGGATTTTTGCATCTATGTTAATCAGAACATTGAATTTTATGTGTGTGTGTGTGTATGTCTTTGGCAGATTTTTATTACCAAAATGATGCTGGCTTCACAGAATAAGAATGATTTGAGTAAACTAGGTAGAGTTGGTCAAATATGATGGGAGAAAGACCACGACAACAAACAAACCCAACAATATGATTACTGAGCACTCTAATGGTAAGGAGAAATTAAGGCCAGGTGGTTGTTAATCTTTTCCTAGAAGCAGGAAGAAACAACTCACCTTCTTTGTTGAAAGCGAGCTGAAATTCCAGGAAGTAGTTGCCTGCACTTTTTTGTCACAGAAGCAGAAAACTTGTCTTCCCTTTTTGGAAGCAAGTAAAACTCCAGGAAGAAGTTGTACAGCAAAATAAACTTCAGATCTTGACCAAATTTTGGGAAATCAAAAATTCTCTGGAGTGGGGAGATAGCTCAAACTGGTACCAAGCATTGATTTGTCAAAGGTCAGGGACACCTCCACTCAGAATCCTCTATGGTTACCAACTTGTAAAGCAAAAAGTATCTGAGACAGGTCTCAATCAATTGAGAAACTTTATTTTGCTAAAGTTAAGGATGTGCACCACGGAGCCTCTCTCATTGCTAGCACAGCAGTCTGAGATCCAACTGCAAGGCGGCAGGGAGCCTGGGGGAGGGGAACCTGCCATTGCTGAGCCTTGAGTAGGTAAACAAAGCTGCCTGGGACCTTGAACTGGGTGTATCCCACCACAACTCAAGGAGGCCTGCCTGCCTCTGTAGACTCCACCTCTGGGGGCAGGGCATAGCCGAACAAAAGGCAGCAGAAACCTCTGCAGACTTAAAGGATGCATCCATGAAACAACTTCGGGAGGGCCTGATAAACAGTCTTGCTCTGTCGCCCAGGCTTGAGTGTAGTTGTGCCATCTCGGTTCACTGCAAGCTCTGGCCTCCTGGGTTCATGCCATTCTCCTGCTTCAGCCTCCTGAGTAGCTGGCTACAGGCACCTGCCACCACACCTGGCTATTTTTTGTATTTTTAGTAGAGACGGGGGTTTCACCGTGTTAGCCAGGATGGTCTCGATTTCCTGACCTCGTGATCTGCCTGCCTCGGCCTCCCAAAGTGCTGGGATTACAGGCGTGAGCCACTGTGCCGGGCCATAGCTTGCTTTTATACATGGCATAATACATCCATCAATACATGTAAGATTAACATTGATTCAATCTGGAAGGATGGGATGAGTCAAAGTGGTGGGGGAGGGGGTGCTTTTAGGTCCTAGGTAGATTTAAAAATTTTCTGATTGGCAATTTGTTGAAAGAGGTATTATTAGTAGTAAGGAATGTCTGAGTTCCAATAAGGGATTGCAGAGACCAAGGTTTTATTAGGCAGAGGAAGCCTCAATAAGCAGGCCTCAGAGAGAATACATTGTAAATGTTTCTTATCAGACTTAAGGTCTGTGTTTATGTTAATGCTGCAAAGGTAGTGTAGTGCTACCTCTAGCACTACACTGTTTCTTTCCTTCTGAGAAAGCCTGTGTTTTGATGAACACACACATACACACACACACATACACACACACACACACAGAGAGAGAGAGAACTTCTTTGCTATTAGATAATTTGGTTTGCTTTACTAAACTGTTCAACCATTCCTTCATTCATATTTGAAAGCCTATATAATGATACACACACACACATAGACACAAACAGAGATTTCTTTGCTATTAGAATTTTTTTAAAAATTTGTTTAAGCATTCATTCATGAAGGATTTGAGGTGATTACTGGACAAGAGAGTGGCAGTGCATCAGCAAGCAAAATACCAATGACCAAGATTGAGTGAGTGCTAAATTTAGAAAGATAAAATTGCTACTGCAATTAACATTTGAGGAAACCTACCTGGAAAAACACCTGGAGTCTAGGCATTTGGATTTAATTTACACCAAAATTGGAAAAGTAATGTTTAAGCCTAGGTCAATTTGTACTTCGTGGATATTGAGTAGATAAATGTATACTTTCCACAGGCAATTTGAACATTTTTTATGGGGAACAGCGGGGGTTGAGGGAAAAAGTTAGTACTATAGTTTTAAGGACTCTCAAAAGCTCTTAACATTTATATATATATATGTATATATATGCCTGCTCTTACACAACTCATCCTCTGAATCATAATTAAAATTTCAGTGGCCACAACAAAACCTACTACACATAGCTACAGAACTTTAGCCTATCTTATTTATTCTTCGAGGAAGAAGCCCCTTACTCGTATTTTGAAACAGATTGCCTGTCTGGGCAACAGTTCCTCTTCTGTTTTTCAGATGAGAATCTCTGGTCACCTTGAACTTTCCACTCATCTAGTATGTATTCCCACAATGTATGTAGACTGCCCTGCCTCCTTCAGTTATGCTGCCTAATTTGGGTGTTCCCCCTTTTCTTTGTGGAGAAATCTAGAAATGATGCACGGTTACCTAATACTGTGGAATGAAGTAGATAAAACTGATTTATTTATTTTTAGATTTTTAAAAAAAATTTTGGCAACATGCTAAACCTAAGAACAATTAATTCACTCAGAAATAAGACAGTTTTAGAAAACATGCTAACCCCAAGGGCAGGCAGTACAAATCATGGTCTTTGGGATCTAGTTCCAGACTAACTTTCAGAGGCACTTAAAGAAAATTCTCATCCCTGCTATCCCTCTATTCCCTCATTCCCTGAAAGACACAAAGATAAAGGCCATCTGCTTCCCTGAAGTCTACCATCAGCCTCCCTAGGGAAGAGAAGCTGGATTTACAGCCACCCCCTATTTCCATCCATATAATTTGCATTTGATTATGAAAACAAGTTTTACTCATAAAAATATTTGTAAAATAAAAGGTTATGGGGTGGTACAGCAACTCCTTTACAGCTAGCTTTGTAAAAGTGGGGACAGACTTAGACACAGTGGAGTTTCATATGGACAGCTTGAGGGCTGTCACTTTCACAGCGTGATTTTCAGCAATGTCTCACTTCGTAGACAAGGGGATGAGAATTCAAATAGGTTATCTAAAGAAAGTAATGGGAACTCTCAGTGAATCAGTTGACCAGATTTTCAGGAGTCTTTTTTTTTTTTTTAATTTCACCCATTGTAATCGGGAACCTGTTCTAAAAATACTTTTTAATCATCCTCTTATTTTTCTTCCTTTTCTCCCTCTCACCCCTCTATTCCTTCACTCTCTAGACTACCCTCCAAGCTTATCTAATTATGTTCTTGCTTAAGAAATGTCAGAAGGTAATCTTAGAACAAGTAAGGCATGGAGTCCCTGTGAAATTCTCCTGCTTAGGGGGAGTCACAATTAGTCCACCATATTAAGGCCAAAGTCAAGATAACACCAACCAGGCCTCCAGTTGGGTGATTACCCCTGACAGCCATCGCAACAAAGACACAGATGCTGCACTCCACATGGCTCCCACATGTCTCCCATAGCAAGTTTTTCTTTAAAAACCCTATGGTAATATTTAAAAATGTGTGATGGTATTTTAGAAAGCTAGTTTGCCATCCTTGGGGTTTGCTGGCTCTGATTAAACCTGCTTTTCCTTCCACCAACCCTCACTTCTCATGTCTGGCTTTTAAGTGGTAAGCAGCTGAACCTGAGTCTGGTACAACCTCATATTTTGAAGTTAACTGGGAAATAACCAAAATTAACTGGAAATATTTTTTCTTGGTGCCTTATTGGTATGTGTTTGCAAACTTTTGTCATATTTTCACGTGATCATTGCCAGTGAACTGGTCCTGGGTGTGTGGTGTAACTGATGCATGTACAAGCTTTAAATAACAAGCCCACAGCACTATTTCAAAGTTAGCATTCTTTAGGCTGTTTTGTCCTGTTTTGTCACACACCAAACCTCAATAACAGCATCCATGACCTGCACTCTCCAGTAGAGAATGGAAACCTTAGAGCTAGGACATGCAGTTGCATTTTAATAAAACGGTTATTCTTGCCAAAGGAGCTTCTTTCACTTTTGTGCTCTACAGAAAGACCAAAGGGAGTAGCAGACACAGAACTTTGAATAACTGCTTTCTAACCCAAATGTGTCCAATGAGACAGAAAACAGCACTCATCTCAGCAGGTGTGAGGGAAAGTGGCTGAGAGATGCCTGCCTCTTCTGCATGACCCCTTTTTTCTCCAAAACCCAATCAAGTCATCCTGGAAAATAAATCTTAACTGCATTAAGGGGAAATGGCTTTGTATGAACAGACTACCAAGACATTACAGAAGCATGAGGGTAGGCAGGTGGGAAGTAACTCACCTGACTCAAAACTCCCAAAAGTTTCTAGTAGCTTGATGACAATTACAATATTTATTTTAGCCAGATTAATGTTCATCTGTGGTATATCATTTTACAACAATGTGACTTCATAGCCTAAGCAACATAGCGAAACTCTGTCTCTACTAAAAATAAAAAAATTAGCTGGGCATGGTGGTGTGCACCTGTAGTCAAAGCTACTTGGGACGCTGAGATAAGAGGATTGTTTGACCCTGGGAGGTCAAGGCTGCAGTGAGCCATGATCATGCCACTGCACTCCAGCCTGGGTGACAGAGCAAGACCCTGTCTCAAAAACAAAACAAAACAAAATAAAACAAAACCATAAAACAATATGACTTCATGTTTCTAAAAACTGAATGTATAGTATATATGCTTTGTAGATGGGTGTGTATCTACAGAGTATATATGATATAGATGAAATATTTTGTGACTTTTGATATGAGGTTGGTACAGGTGGATTTATTAGTGAGCCAAATGAAGCACATACCAAGTCAACGGTTCAAGTCCAGGCATCCAATGCTCTTTATGATTTCTATACATGTATCGTACCCATCCCATGCAGTGTAGTCACTGTCATGCTAACTCCAGAACTTACATGTCAGAGTCAGTGATGTATTTGTAGATAATCAACTTTGAACACTTAAATTTTTACTGGCAGATGATAATTATAAATCTGAATACTAACAATAACAATAACAACAAAACCCAGAGCATCTTGATTAGGAATTTTTTGTTTTGTTCCTCGGAGTCAGTAGAATGACGATGTGGTTATGTTAGTCTCAAAATGTTTAATTAGTTGATACTGTTATTGCAAAAATTTTTGTATGTATTCTGTCTGTAGCAAGGAAAAAATAAGTTTGAGCTTTTTTAAAAATCAAATATAAAGACTAGTTATGACAAAAAGTGTTTTTGTTCCTTTATTCTCAATTAATATAGATTAATTTTAAAATGCATTAAAGCAATAGTGAAGAAAATAAAAAGATGCCATGGAAGTCTTTTTCTCTTCATGTTTCTATGAAGAAATACACTGCTTTTTAAGAATATCTGGGGAGAGATGTAGATTTTAACTTTATAATCAGATTTTTCAGATGTACTTAAATATAAGCAGAAAAATTTTATAAACAAGTAAAATTAAGCAAATTCTAATCACCAGAAGCAAAACTAATTAAAACATGTTTTAATCGAAAATACTTCCTAGGTTTCTCCTGCCAATCTTAATTATTCACTTGAAGAAATAAAGAGAGACATGAAAAAAAGTTATTTCCTGAGATTGCCTTCTATTTTATGAGCCCTTCATTTACACTGAAATCATCTGAATAGACATGGTGCTCTTTTGTGTGTCTGGCTGGAGGACAGAAACTTCTACAACTTTTTAATTCAGCAGTTGTATCCGTAATTTGCTGTCAACCTCTAAAGTCAGGGAGCCCAGATGAGAACGTAGAAACTGATTGAAAGTTGGTTTCTCCCTTAAAATCTAGAAGGATGCTTAGTGAGCCTGAGAGTACCGTCAGACCACCTTCTGCTGATTGCTGCTTTGGCAAAATAAAGATTAGCCACCAATCTACCAAATGCCACCTCATTTTAATGCCTGGTATATCCACATTCTCCATCAATGATCCCAGACATAAGTGTGTGGGAGACACAACTGTGTGAGTAATTAGGAGATTAAAATGTTTGGGGGAGGCAACATAAATCCAGGAAGAGGTGAATTAGCAATATGGGAGCATGGAATTCTATGTCAAGGTGGGTGACATGGGTGGGTGCTGTCACTTCATTCAATTGGTACATAAGGCAGTTGGGAGAGGCAGATTAGAAAATATAATAGTTGAGCTGAATCCTCAGAGAAGAGCAACTGTCCCTTCCATGTTCAGGACTTTACAGTCAGCACATCTTCCCCATGCTTTCTCATTGCTCATTCATCCCCAGTGGAAAAGCAGGGGAGGCAAAGTCCGTATGCTGAAGCAGAAAGACTGTTTGTTGGACTTAGAAAGTTAAAGAAATAGGTAGGCCTAGGATAATATTATTGGCAATAATGCTGCTTTTAACGCTTTACCTGCAGAGCTTTTTAGCTCACCGTGGATAGAAATAGGGTTGATGGAGAGTGGTTATGAGCATAGACTTGGGAGCCAGGCTGATTGGGAATTCAAGTCCCAGCTCCACCTTTTCTGAGCAGTGTGATCCTGGACGCCTCAGCTCCTACTATTTCAGCTTTCTCATCAGGGAAAAAACAGATAATAATAGTACTTACATGATAGAATTCAGAAGGTTTAACAGATTAACTCAGGTTAAGTTAGGTAGGTCAAACAAGGGAGAAGCAACTGTTCAGACATGGAATTAAAGGGAATTGACAAGAGGAGGATTTAAAATTTGAGGCTGTATAAGAATCATTTAGGTTGCCTCTTAAAAATTTAGATTCCCAGGCCTCAGGCCCAGGCATTGAGACTCAGTAGTTCTGGGGCCCAAGAGGCCATTTTATAAAAGTAAATTTACAAAAAGTCGCCAAAATAACTCAGAGTTTCTGAATACCATTGCCAGTTTTCCCCTGATGTGAACATCTTATTAACATGGCACATTTGTTAAAACTAAAGTCAGTGTTGACACATTACTAGTAACTCCAGACGTCATCAGATTTCCCACTCAAGTTCTTTATCTGTTCCAGGATCAAATCCAGGATACCACACTGGACTTAGAAAATCTTCATTTTTCATAAGCTCTTTCAGTGGAAGAGAGGCAGGGGAGATGAGGACCACATTTTGAGAAAACACTCAGACATTCAGAGAACCAAACCAAAATTGCTACCTCCTCAAGTTGGGGAGGTAAGTGCAATTTTAAGGAAGATAATTGATGGAGCAGGTGTAAATAAAAAGTTAATTTTAGAGTTAGAAGTGGAATGCTTTCCATTAGATGGGAGGGGGTTACCTTCAGAACAAGGAATTTAATGCCAGAGGAAATAGTAGGTTTTGGAAGGTGGGGGTGCAACCTCAACCTCAGTCTAGATTGAGAATACATGACGAGGGTTGTGAGTAGGACAGGAGAATAGGTAAGTGCAGCAAGTTGGGAAGAGCTGCTTTGGAGAACACAGGATTCACATAAGTGATGTTACAAGGGGTCAGTTAGTCTGTAAGCCACATACAGCCTCCATGCTCTGGAACCTGGTGCTAATAATGCTTTGGCAATGGGTCATAATGACCAACATCAAACATTGCAGAAAAAGCAAGGATAATGCTGGAAGAATTTTGTTTAAAGAGGGTCCTAAGGGTCTTGGGTGAAGCAGCTGGTGAAAGAGAAGGTGGAAAAACACTTGAAGCTCTACCTGTGGAAGAGTCAGTTATCACACCAAGGAGGCACAGGAGCCACCAGCTCGGGCTGACAGGTAAGAGTTTGTAGAATAGACAAGGTGGAGAAGACAAAGCGATTTTTCTTACAAGAAGGTAGCAGCCTAATTTGAGAGTCAGTGGAGGTCTTTTGAAGAAGATACTACTGGTATTTTATTAAAGACCTTAAATTCTAGTACTATCACTGAATTTTCCTAATCACATTAAAATTGCTTAGCTCCCTTACAGCAGTTGTTAAGAATCACCTAACCTGTTCCTCTTTAAAGAATATTAACGTTATTTCATTGGACTCAAGATTCTCATAATTTTTATTCTATTTCACTTTCCCAGTTAGTTTTTCTTCTTGTACCCTGGAGATCCTAAACCACAAGCTGATATTCTTAAAATTTATTTCACATTAAGTGCATGTTCTGACACTTGCCGAACACATTTAAAATAGTTGAATGGAAATTGCCTTAGAAACTTGTGTTATAGGGGTGCAGACTTCACTGAAGGGCTCCTACATCTTTTGCCTTGCCTGCTGGCACAATGTCAGGCCCAATCAGGTCTGGAAGTGGCTGTTGAGTAGATTTAAGTTTAATCCTTAACTTGATAGATTCTGGGCGTACTCTACAGATCCTGCGTAGAAACTAGCACTTACCTGGGAGATTTCTCTGCCATCTGTGAAATGATTTTCCAAGTAGTTTCATACTCAACAATGCTGTGTGAAGGAACAGTCAGGCCACAGTCATCTTAAATGTGCTTAGGGAGAAGCCTTTGCTGACGAAAAATTCAAGCTAACTTGCATACTGCAGCTAAACTAGTTTCCAGAAACACTGCATGAGCTGAATACAGTTCATGCAGGAACAAAGAATGATTTGATTTTTGGTTAAAATTGGCTTTGGCATTTTTTTTAAAATCAAGAAATAGAGTATTTAGAAATGTAAAAAAACTAGGTCAAAAATGAACCTTGAATTGTGATAAAATTGGAATTTAGTGTTGTTGGATTTTAATAACATGTGGGCATATAGGTTACATAAAGAGGAAATGTGAAGGAAAGGGCCGGGATAAGATTTCTCCAGAAACACTGAGCTCTAAGCAGTCACCTTAGGGTGAACCACATGAAATTGCCATTAGACAACCATTTTTGACTTATAAGAGTGGCAATTTCACTTGGTTCAAATGTATATTTCAAATCTTTGTCTTTTCCTTGTAATGATATAAAAGTTCAGTTCACAATATACTGGAGTTAAAATTTCACTGGTGGCTATATTACAACAGTTGAAATATTTCCTAGATATCAAACTCTAAGAAAACTGCCATAGTTGCCATTGTATTAGCAGCTTGGTTTCCATGCTCAGCACGGATGATAAGCCACACATGCAGACTCTTTTAGATAGTTCACAGTTCCAGCTACTTTGGCTGAGGTTCACACTGCGAGATTCTGGGGATGCTACTCCCTGCCACCTCACATTCTCACATAACATTTGTCAGAAAACCTACCCACTTTCAGTGACATTTATATTCTTATCCTAAGTTGACCCAATTTCCCAATTATCAAAATGACTGTGTTGCCTTCTAGAATTCAAGCCAAAGGGGAGAGCAATGTTACTGATTTTTATTCTACTGACTTACTCCTGAAGTCACAAATTCATGTCCAGTGCTTCTCTCCCAAACTGTTTTTGAACCTTTGACCACTCATATATGTCAGGATTTCTGCTTATTGTCATATTATATGCTGCAAACTTTCTTATAAACAGTAATTTATAAATATTTTCTTTTAAGTTAAATGAGATCATTGATTTTAGTCAGCACTTTATCAAGATAAGGTGATAAGTTATTTAAAGATTTTACCTTAGGTACTAAAGAATTAAAAATTTAGTGAGAATCACTGAAGCTGAGTGGCTAGACTCTTAGTTCTAAAAAACAACCTAACTGATTTGATATATTTTTAACTAAAATGTAAGCTTGAAAACAGTGTGCGAAAGTCAAATTATGTGGTTTGTCACCCTCTGTACAGCAACGCTAATTCTACTTTTTATACTTCCAATTTTTTTTCTGTGTAACTGAATACCTCCAACACCTCTTGTTCTAATTCTGTACTGTTTCTGGAAATCCTTTCTCTTTTGTATATTTACATAATTTTATATCCTAATAAGCATATTATGCTTTTTTCTCACAGGCACAATAACCATTTATTCAAAGATGCCATCTAATGCACTATGCCACTAAGTACTGTGGATGGACAGTGATTTTAAGTGTAACAAATTATCTTCACTTTGAAAAGAGCTTAAGAGAGAGAAAACAAATATTACATCTTAAACAGAGGCATGAATCAAACCAACTTATGAACGGTGAAAGCAACTTATCAAAATGTCTTCAGACATATCAAGACTGACTTAAACCATGTAAGTTAGGCAGATATGTAACATAATGTAAATACAAGTGTTATGAACACATTGGTCACATTTTAATTAAAACAGTTTATCAGGTTTTATTTTAATGTAAACATGAGAAATAAAAACCACATAAATTATAGATAGCATTTATCATTTGAAAATAAAACTGCAATAAATACTTAAATCTCCAAGCTCTAAACTCCATAAACAATAATTTCTGAGGAAGTAAGATTTCTAAGGTTTATGGAAGTTCTTTTTTGTAAACAGCAGGACATGAAATATAATACCTGTAGCCAGGCTAACAGGTGGGATAATAAAATGTTTAATCACCTGCTACTATTAGGGTCCAATTCCTTCTAATCTGTTACATGTAAATTAACACTGATCATATTCTTCCTTTACCACATGTAGGGAAAATAATTTTAGGTGATCAACGTAGATAACAGCCCTGCTAAGAACTACTTTAAAAGAGAAGAGGGCACTTTATAAAAATACAAGAATTCCAAAAGTCTTAGTGTAATTTTAAGCCTTGATACTTGTAAAAGTATCAATGCTACAAACATTTACAAAACATCATTGGAAAGTTTATTATATTGCTTATACATGTATTTAGTTTTGCAATTCTTTAAAGGCATAGGGTCTCACTATGTTGCCAAGGCTGGAGCGCAATGGCTATTTACAGGCACAATCATAGAGCACTGCTGCCTCCAATGCTAGGCCTCAAGTGATTCTCCCACTTAAGACTCATGAGTAGCTGGAAATACAGGCATGCCCAGCTCCTAAATATTAAGCTTTTAATTTTTTGTTTCAGTATTTCTTGGAGACAGCAGATATTGACTGAAACAAAAAGTTAAAAGCTTAATATTCAATTTTTGCAAAATAAAACCAGAGGCGGTGGTACTACACCTATAGTCCTAGCTACTTGGTAGGCTGACATGGGAGGATTGCTTGAGGCCAGAATTTCCAGGCTGTGGAGTCATGATTGTGCCTCTGAATAGCCATTGCACTCTAGCCTGGGCAACATAGTAAGACCCCATCTTTTATAAAAAAGAAAAAATAAATACTGTGAAACTTTTGAATGGTATTTTATAAAGGTTTATAGCATATATACATAAGCTGCAGTGCACTGGAGGGTCTAAGCACACTACATTAAAACTAGAATCTGCCCTGAAACTTTCAGATCACATCACGTATTATTATTTTTATATCACCACTGGATCGTCATGTGGTTTGGCATTATGAAAATATCTCTCAATACATTTATTTAACAAATAAGAAAACTTATCAGCAAATAAAAAATAAGTAAATAAATAAATAAAATTCACACACACACACAAAAGGATCATTATAGTTTATAAGAAACATACCATGGACCCTAATACAAGTAGGTAACCAATAACTAATAGTTTTTCTTTTGTGACCCCAAACATGCTAAAATGCTAGCAAGTAATGCTTACAAAAGATATGAATGGCAAATGTCCTCCATCAGCTTTTGTTTAAAATGATTGCCAGTGACTAGCAGCTCCGATGGTAAAAGTAGGCAGGTAGAACCCTTCAACACCTGAAAATGAGCGCTCTGCTTCTAGTGGCTTCATGAGTTGTTACAGTCCCATGTTTTAATAGTAATACTGCATTTATTTTAAATGCGTCTGCAGCAATATTGGGGGAAAAGAAAAATAGAAAAGAAACAGAAAATTATGTCTGAAATCTAAAAATTTAAACTATTGTTTTAAAACCCTTACATAGTTCACAGCTATTAGTCCACACACAAAAAAAGATATCTGTGTGTGGGCAAGAAGTCTTCACTTTGGAGTAGTTTTTATACCTGTTTACATTTAAAAAGACAGAAGAGTGTACGAGAGTTGTTGCACTGCAAAGATCCCATTTTTTTCCTGTGGAGTGCAATCCTAGTTGTCCACAAGCCTCTCAACTTTGAGATCTTTCTTCTTTTGAAAATACTAACTTTTCTAGTTGTTGAGCAGGAGAGGTAATATTTTCCGGTCTTTTTTGATGAGGGGTTCACATGATATAGCCCCTCATTTCTTCCTTCAAGAGATAATGGCTTTAGAGCGCTGAAGATTAATGAAATTATCAGCGCTGAAGGACCTTCTCATGGTAGCACTATAAAAGATTTTGGCGTCTTCCATCCTTGAAATAGCCTAAGAAAGTAAATGAAACAGAAAAGAGGTACAACTTTAAAAAGGGCTCCAGCCTTTTAACAAGCACCATTGATGATAAGCCACACATGCAGACGCTCCTTTAGATAGTTCACAGTTACAGCTCCTTTGGCTGAGGTTCGCACTGCCAGGTTCCGGGGATGCTACTCCCTGCCACCTCACTAAGGTAATCTCCTTTAAGGGCTATGATTAGATTGCTGGAGCAAAGGGAAATTTATAGTTTATTAATCTATTCAGAGTCTACCCCATCTGCAGTAGTTATTATATCCTCAAAGCAAATTTGAATGAAGCAGATGTGTGCAGGAGTGCACTGGAACATCAAAGAGGTCGAACGACTAAAGCAGCAAAAGGCAGAACCTGGCACATTAATTATGGTAGAAGGTATGTTATTCTAAAGTACTTCTAAGGTACCACAGAAAGTACTAATTATAAATATGCATCCATTTCAGTTGTAACTTTGCTCACAACTGAAACCAGAAGTCACAAACCATAAATATTGCTTTGCCCCCCAAAAGTTACCATTTGCAGTAAAACACATGTACTTCTTGCATCAGTACCTGAGACGCTCATACCTTATACAGACTACGTGTAGGTCTCTTGGCTTAAGCACTAATGCTTTGCCTAACAAACATATGGAACTGGCTGCACTGTAATATATACAATAAAAAATGACATAAATTTGCAAACTAAGTAATAAAAAACAGGCAAAAGTGGTAAGTGCATTACATATGCAGATATCATTTAAAATAGAATTGCAAGAAATTATTCATGTATGCTTACTTGAAAGGGCAAAGATTCAAAAAGAATACCACTAAGACTGAATTAAATTTGGTTAAAAATATTCTGAATTATGGTCACAGAAGAGATCTATAATATTTAAATAATGTGGATTCTTGTATAAACCATAAATGATACAGGAAATAAGCTCTTCAGTATGTAAGTTAATTTTGGAGCTTTTCATTTTTCTCATCACTACTTAATCTAATCTAGTCACAGATGTTGGCTTTGGTGGTTGACAGAAAACCCCCCTTAGTGACTTTATCGCCTTACTTCCAGGTTCTGTGCCCTTTCTTTGTTGAGAAGATAAACTGGCAAATGCAAGCTATTGTCCTTTGCCAAGGATCGAAGATCAAAATAGTACTTGGCATAAACACTTCCAGAAACTTCGACGTTATAGTCAGTTAGCTGCAAAAACTGTCTTTCAAGCTCATTCCTGTGGGAGGAGAAACACAAGAAAACCAACATGGGACAATGTTAGTCCACTGGGCTATCTTCAAAAACATTATTCTGATGTAAGAAATGTGATAAAGCAATTATAAGTTCTAGTTCTTTAAGAACACATGAAAAAGCACACACTGGAGAGAAACCCTATATATGTAATAAATATGGGAAAGCCTGGAATTTTCTCAGTTCTCTTTGAAAACTTAGAAAAACTCATACTGGGGAAAAAGCATAAATGTAAAACATGTGATAATAAACTTGATTTTCCCACTTGCTTTTAAAGACATTTTAGGATTTAAAATGGAGAAAAACCACAAAATTTTAAGAAACATGGTAAAGCCTTCAGTTTTTGTCATTTCTCTTTGAAAACATAAAACGGTTCAATGAAGAAAAGCCTTATAAATACAAACATATGGTAGTGTTTTACTCGTTCCAGTTCCACCTGAAGACAAGAAAAAACTCATTTCTGAGGTAAAACCTATGAATGTACAGAATGTCAGAATGCCTTTAGTTGATATTCACTCAAAGACCCATGATATTACATGCTGTAGATGGACCTTATAAATATAAAAAAGCACCCTGAATTGGAACCCCAGTAGTTTACAAAATACAAGAAAGTTTTCAGTTTTAACATATTTTTCAAAAGCTGTGTGAAAACTCCCACTAGAAAATCTATAAATGTTGCAAAAATGAAAAGTCTGATGCCAACTGATTATTTTATAATCCTCAAAAATGCACATAAATTTTATATGACTTTTAAATATTTTGTGTTTCTCAGTGGTTCCTTGTTACAGAATCTCTCTGCACTTTATATTTTCACTTCTTTTGCAAGAAAACATTAGGGTGAGAATTTTGTAGATACCCTTCAAACAATACTACATAAGTTTAGTTCATGTCCTAAACATGTAGTGGTTTTTTTCTGTTGTCATTTAATAAAATTTATTTCTATTCATTTAAAAATATAATTCTGAGCTACTAGGATGTCTCTAAATTCTGTTTTGAAACAAATAAAGGCTACCCAGTTGGATTCCTATGCTAATGTCCAAACAAGGCACAGTTGCTTGCAGTCCCTTCTGCATCCAGCACCCTGACTCTGGGATGAGGAGAAAGGTGACCACCTCTTATGCATATGTGCTGCTGACTCGGGGCTCATTCTTGAGAGTTCCCTTAGTGCAGGTGCACAGCTCAGACTCCATGCTCACTCACAAGGCCCCACAATAGTGATCAGATGACAGGAATGATGAATGCCATTTATTAGCTCTGAAGAACTTGCAGACTTTTTCACAAGGATAACAAAAAGAGCTTACTGAAGTCAAAAAACACCAACAAAAGCCATGGGTACATCACCATGGCAACAAATGGATCCATGGAGAGCCACCCTGTTATTTCTGAGGAGGAAAAACTCCAAAACAACAAGGATTGGTCCCAAATACATAAGCTACATTTGATGGGGAAGGGAATCCCCTCCCTCTGCCTCAGTGCATGAGGCTATGTCAAAGGGCATAACGCCAGTTTCTACTCACCTTGAAATTATGAAGGTGAGAAACTGTCACTAGACAGGACAGGAATACTCTTTAAACATTGGAAGGCAGAGAGATTAAAGAGAGACATCTTGGCTAGACTAAACTCACTTTATGATATGACTTCTGGCAGAGCACTGGACTTACACACTCAGTGTTTCTCCTGAGCTGGAAATAAAACCCCAAGGTGCTCAGCTTCTGTCACCCACAGACAGAACAGAATGTGGGGGATGAGTTGAAGGCAGTGGGAGAGATAAAGGCTGAGAGCAGCCTTCTGTCACATGATCATAGAGCTGCCCTTGCCTTTTTTTTTTTTTAAGAAACAGGGTCTCAGTCTGTCACTTAGGCTAAAGTGCAGTGACATGATCCTAGCTAACACCAGCCTCAAACTCCTGGGCTCAAGCAATCCATTTACCTAAGCCTTTCAAGTCACTGGGACTACAGGCTCATGCCACTGAGCTGGGCTAATTTAAAGGAAAAATTCAATTAAAGACAGGGTCTTTGTTGCCCAAGCTGGTCTCAAACTTCTGTGCCCAAGTGATCCTCTTACCTTGGCCTCCAAAAGTGCTGGAATTATAGGTGTGAGCCAGTGTACCTGGCTTCTTGTTAAATGTTTAAACAAATGAATATAAAATAATATAGAACCACTTTCACAGTAATCCCTGTAAAGACTTAATTGTATAAAAACAATCAATACCTGAAAAACATATTTAGTTTCTCGGTTTTAAAGTTTTAATATCTTATCCACTGGCTAAGTCAACAAATGTTTGATGTTCTCTGGAAGAGCAGTTAAAATATGAGCAGAGATGTAGTTTTCTCATTTGTTTGATTGAAAACCCATCTGAAACTATTTCCAACATCAATTTCCTGTTCATATGACCATAAGGCTATAGAAATGTAAATCAGACAATGTTTTAATAATCAGCTAATCAGGACTTTTGTATTTATTTATTTTATATTATCTCACATTTTTCCATGAACACACTTTGACTGTGTAGAAATACAATATTTTATTAAATTATTACACCTATTAATAGAGGTTTAGTTACTGAAGATAAGCATATGCCTACAGGATATGGATCTTCTTAGTTTTTTCTGTTTATTTTTTTTAAATGACTGAACAGCATACCCTTTACAGGCACAGCAAATTTTCTTAAGAGCAGCTGCTCAGTTTAACTGATATTTTGAAGGAAAATATATTCCAAAAAGACATGAAGATGTTGAAGAGTTTTAAGAAAAACCCAATAGACACTCATTTTTAAATGGTCCAATTTACAGTCAAAACAAGATTATTATGCATAATCAACAGCAGGGAGACAAGGTAAATGTATATTCAACACTTTGTTGTAATGCTTTCCAGTTTCCAAAGATCATAAACAAAAGCAGCCTTTTCAGAGCATAGCTTCTGATGCTTCCACATTCACAAACAGCATTGTGTAGAACTGGTTTTCCTACAGCAGGCCTCTGACACCACTGCTCCTGGAGCTCACATCTGTGAGAACTTGCACATTCCCTGACCTTGTAACTACAACTAGAGCCCAGCCAGCTTAGTTGCAAGTTTTGAGAATCACTTAGCTGCAATTATAGCAAAGCTGTGTTCATAATGACAAATTTTGTCTCCTTTGAGAAATCAGTCTGAAGACTGATGACAGTAGTGATCAAAGTCAGTTTAGTGTCTGGAACTTTCAAAGTACTTCTGTTTCAAATTAATTTTCTGCCACATCTTTTGCTAAAATGGCTACTAGCAACATCACCATCATCACTCTTTTATACTATCAGCAAAGTGGTCATTTTCACCAACAGCCATTTCAACAGCAACCAACAGTCACTAGCCTTTTGTTAGTCACAACATCCTCACTTCAGTTGTATATACATAGTGTAGTAATTCTGAATGATAGCCTTTTTTTGGTGGGGGCGGGGGATGAAGTCTCGCTCTGTCACCCAGGCTGGAGCGCAGTGGTGAGATCTTGGCTCACTGCAAGCTCCGCCTCCTGGGTTCACGGCATTCTCTTTCCTCAGCCTCCCAAGTAGCTGGGACTACAGGTGCCCACCACCATGCCCGGCTAATTTTTTGTATTTTTAGTAGAGATGGGATTTGACTGTGTTAGCCAGGATGGTCTCGATCTCCTGACCCCATGATCCGTCTGCCTCGGCCTCCCAAAGTGCTGGGATTACAGGCGTAAGCCACCGAGCCTGGCCGAATGATAGTCTTTTTTTAAAATTGTGCATACATGATAGCTTTATATATTCATAGGTTATATAGGATATTTTGATACAGGCCAACGATGTGTACTAATCCTACCAAGGTAAATGAAGTATCCATCACACATTTATCCTTTGTGTTACAAATAATCTAATTATAATCTTTTCATTATTGTTAAATGTACAATTAAATAATTACTGACTATAGTCACCCTGTTGTGCTATCAAATACTAGATCTTATTCTAAATACATTTTTGTACCCACTAACAATTACTTCTTATTCCCCATCCCCTATACTACCTTTACCAGCCTCTGGTAACAATTCTTCTACTCTCTATCTGCACAAGTAAAATTGTTTCAACATTTAGCTCCCATAAAAAGTGATAACATGGGAAGTTTGTCTTTCTGTGCCTGGGTTATTTCACTTAACATAATAAGTTAATACTCCATTTCATTATACTCCATTTCCATCCATGTTGTTATTGCAAATAACAGAATCTCATTATTTTTTAAGGCTGAATAGTATTCCATTGTGTACATGTACCTTTTCTTTATCCACTCATCTGTTGATGGACACTCGGGATGCTTCTAATTCTTAGCTATTGTAAATAGTGCTGCAACATACATGAGAGTGCAGGTATCTCTTATCTCTGATATACTGATTTCCTTTCTTTTGTGTATATAGCCAGCAGTGGGATTGCTGGATCATATTGTAGCTTTATTTTTAGTTTTGAGGACCCCCAAACTGTTCTCCATAGGGGTTGTACTAACTTACATTCCCACTAACAGTGTACGAGGGTTCCCTTTTCCCCATATCCTTGCCAGCATTTGTTATTGCGTGTCTTTTGGATAAAAGTAATTCTGAGTGAGGTGAGATGGATCTCTCACTGTAGTGTTGGTTTGAATTTCTCTGATGATTAATAACGTTGAGTATCTTTTCATATATCTGTTTGCCATTTGCATGTATTTTTTAAAGTTTTGAAACAGAGTCTCACCCTATTACCCAGGTTGGAGAGTGGCACAATCACAGCTCACCACAGCCTTGACCTCCTGAGCTCAGGTAATTTTCCCATCTAGGCCTCCCTTGTAGCAGGAACCAGAAGCATTTGCCATCAGCAGCTAATGTGTCTTCTTTTGAGAAATGTCTATTCAGATCTTTTGCCCATTTTTAAATCAGATTATTAGTTTTTTTCCTACAGAGTTGCTTGCACTTCTCATATATTCTGGTAATTAATCCCTTGACAGATAGTTTGCAAATATCTTTTCCCAGTCTGTGGGTTGTCTCTTCACTTTGTTGTTTCCTTTGCTGTGCATAAGCTTTTTTACTTGATGTGACTTCATTTGCCTATTTTTGTTTTGGCTGCCTGTGCTTACGGAGTATTAAAAAATCTTTTTCCAGTCCAATGTCTTCAAGAATATTCCTAATCTCTTATTTTAGTTTCATAGTTTGAGGTCTTAAATTTAAATCTTCAATGTGTTTTGATTTGATTTTTGTATAAGATGAGAAAAACTAGTTTCATTCTTCTGCATATGGATATCCAGTTTCCCCAGCACCATTTATTGAAGAGACCATCCTTTCCCCATTGTGTATTACTGGCATCTTTGTTGAAAGTGAGTTCACTGTGGACTTATGGATTTGTTTCTGCGTTCTCTCTTCTATCTCATTGGTCTATGTGTCTGTTCTCATGCCAGCGCCATGCTGTTCTGGTTACTATAGTTGTAGAGTATCATTTGAAGTCAAACAATGTGACTCCTTCTGTTTTGTTTTTTTCGTTTTTTCCTGAGAATAGCTTTGAATATTCTGTGTCTTTTGTGGTTCCATATAAATTTTAGGATTGTCTTTTCTATTTCTATGTCTATGAAGAATGTCATTGGTTCTTGCAGATATGTAGAGGTAGCACATTAGTGATCTTGGATTTGATCTGGAAGAATTCTCTGCATTAGCAGCCAGAGACTCATTTCTTCTCTTACTTTCCCCCAAACAAAAAGAGTCTCTGTGTGCTGAGCTTCCTGGAGTTCGAAGATGAGTGATACAAGCACCCTTGTGGCCACTACACCTGGGACAGCACTGGGTCTGATCTGAAGCCCACACAGCACTGTGACTGCCCAAGGCCTCTACTGTAACAACTCCCTGGCTGCCAGCTACTTTGCTGTAAGCCCCAAGGCTCTACAATTAGCAGGTAGTGAAGCCAGAGAACCTTCTGTCCTTCACTTAAGTGTAGTAAGTTCCCCCGGCCCCTGGATGGGTTCAGAGGTGCTGTCTGGGGGCTAGGGCTGGGGTTATAAACCTTAGAAATCCACCTGGTGCTCTATTTGACTGTGACTGAGCTGGCACTAAAACCATCAAACCCCTTTCCACTCTTCCCTCCCCATTACCCAGGCAGAATAGCCTGTCCCCATGTTCACCAGCATCACAATCCCTTGGGGTGTACTGCCAGGTCACCACTGATGTTCACTAAGGCCCAAGGGCTCTCAGTCAGCTTGTGGTGAATGCTGCCTGGCCTGGAACTCACTCTTCAGGGAAGTGGGCTCCCCTCTGGCCCAGGGAAAGCCCAGAGATGCCATCCAAGAGCCAAGGCCTGAATCAGGGACCCCAACAGCCCACTTGGTGCTTTTCTCCACTGTGGCTGCTCTGGTGTCTAAGCTCAAGACAAAGTCCTCTGTACTCTTCCCTCAGATTTTCTCAAGCAGAAGTTGTCTCTCCTCATAACCACCACAGTTTGGAATGTGCTGGGTCACACATGAAGCCAGCAGATCTCTGAGGCTCACTAAAGACCCATGACATGTACTACCTGCTTACCACTGCTGATTATTCAGGGTCCAAGAGCTCTTTAGTCAGAAAGTGATGAATCCTGCCCTTACTGACTCCTTCCCTTCAAGACAGCAGGTTCCCTTCTGGCCCAGGGTTTGTCTAGAGGTATTATCCAAAAGCTAGGACCCAAAATGGGAGCCTCATAACTCTGACCAGTGCCCTCTCCTACTGTGGCTGAGCTAGTATCCAAGTTGCAAGACAAAGTCCTCTTTACTCTTTACTCTTCTCAAGCAGAAGAAAGAGGTCTCTGTCAGAGCTGTGAGCTACACTGCCTAGGATTGAAGGAGGGGTGGTACAGCACTCCCTGGGCTGCCCCATCTGCTGTCTCTCTAGGTCACATGCCCCCCAAATACACCTGCTCCAAGCCCAGCACAACACTCAGACTTGCCTAAGAGTTGCGGTCCTTGTGGCCTAGACAGTTTTTCAAGTTTATTAAGGACCCCAGAATACTTTATCCCACAACAGTGAGGCTTTCCACAACTCAGTTTTCAGCCACTGGGATGGGTGATTCCCTTCAGGCTAGGGCTAGAAATGTTCCATCCATGGGTGGGCACTGGCTGAGTTCAGCCCAGTTTTGCTTTCTGCTATGACAACGCAGCACTGAGTTCAATGCAAAGTCTCACACTGCTGTGCTCTCCCTTCCCCAAGCATGCAGATTCTCTTCTTGTCACATGGCCAATGCTAGGACATAAGGGAGGGCTGGCATCAGCAACTCAAGACTGTCTTTCCTACTGTGTTCACTGCCTTTTTCAGTGATACAAAGTTTAAACCAGGTACTATAATTATTTAGCTATTTTTAGTTCTAATAAAGGTGTTTTTTATTTAGATAGTTACTCAATTTGTTATGAGGAGAACAATTGGCAGAGACTTCTAATCAGCCATCGAGCTCCACCTTTGTGATCACATACATTCTGGATGGCAGTCTTATCTGGAGTAATGGGCAAAGGTAAAAAAACAAACTCTTGCCACTGCCTGTCGTGATCTTGATATTCATATGCTGCTCAATGACAGCAACATGTGTTCCTTTATATTTTCTTAAGTGTCACCCACATAGCTATTCTCACTGTCCTGTGGACATTGCTAAACTGTTTGCTGGAAATGCCTCCCTAGCTCACCCTGCTTACAAGCTCCAAGGCTCTTCCCTTTACAACAGTCATAAGGCCAGACTGGAAGAAACCCCCATGAAGCCCATGTTTCAGTATCATCTTGGCACCATTTATGAGCAACCCCATGACTCAGCAAGATTTCTCGCACTCTCCTTGGTAACTCAAGTCCCACAGATTGCTGCTGTGGTTGTATGAGTGCCCCAGGAGCCTCTTGAGTGTGGTGGGCATTGTGTGATGCCTGGGCAATTTTTTGCATACTGCCTCAAGGAAACACTGGAGCTGCAAACTCATCAACCCAATTTCTAAACACATGCAACACTCCTAATGGGGAGGGCACAGGGATCTGTGGCTATTCTGCATCTCAAGGTTTCTATAAAAAAACAGACATTTAAATAAAAGGGAGAAAACATCAGCAAAAGCAAATACACAATGTGTGACTGAGGCTGAGGCTATAACTTCTCCATAGTCCAGAGGCCCTAGACCTTAAGAGTTGCCAATTATTTCAACAGCCAGACATGTGTCCCTTAAAAAGAGACTGGAACTTACAGACAGCTTCTAAAAAGCCATAAAGATATTTACTGTGCTATGGTGTTCTGGTAGTGCACTTGTGAAGTATTTGCCAAAAACCACCAGAAAAATACTTTTCCATGTATGAGCAGAGCAGATTATTACAACAGTAATTCACCAAGACCTACCCATTAACAGTGAAAAGATATGAACTTTTATACTAAAGCTGGATATAAAGAAGTATGTGGTTTTATGTGTTTTCCTTATCTGCACACTGTAGCCTTTAAAAATATGTCTTAAAGTGTTACATTTATGGGAGCAAATAAGGTAATGAAAATGGTTAGAAAGTTCACAAAAACCTTAGAAACTCACATGCCTTCAATGCTAGTGTTCACAAAGAGCCTGCAGTGTTCCCTATTCCATATAGTCACATCTTTCCAAACTTTGGAGGTGAGAAGAATGGCTCCCATGACAATCCTCTTCCAGTTGGTCGGGCAAAGGTCTATCTCCACATAACTTGAGTCTTTCTATGTAAATCTGCAAAATAGAGCACTGGCCTTTGATTTAGTTCACTTTAAGTGCTGTGATAAGAACTCTTTTGAATGACAGATTTCTTCTGGTTTTGACCAGAAAGTGTCTTTTATTCTTATGCTCTACATACTTTACTTGGTCAGGCAAAGCAAGAGACCACATTACAATCATAGGTCAGATACTTCTGCTGCCTTCTCTGCCTATGGGAATTTCCAGCCCAATTTCTGTGACAAGAATGCCTGCATATGTCAGCCAAGGCCACCATGAAGAGAGGCAGTGTCATCATCTTCACACTCATAAAAGGCAGCACACACTAAGGACCAGTGTGGATTGAAGTTGTTCAGGAAATACTCAAGTGCCTACCAAATGTAATGTCTCATACCTAGCTGGGAGGTAGATAGAAATTCTACAGGCATGTCAAGCTTGAATATATAAAACCCATGTGATAGTGAGCAAATGTTAATCTCCTTTTCACAAAAACTAACCCTTTTTGTGGTGCTAGCTTAAAAAACTGCTGGTCAAGAGAGCCTCCCAGTGGCCGCTGTGCAGAGCAGCATGGCAGGTGCAGATCTCAGAGGTTGTAAAACATTCTCAATATTCAGTTGCTTGATAAAAAACACATGTGTATAAAAGAATGGTCCTCCTCTCAGCCCCTATTTTCCCATCTTCATGATCACTTCATGAAAATTTATTCTCTCTTACATCCTGCAACTTAGTCAATTCTGTTGGTTTAAAGGTGGAAGCAGCTGCCAGTTTCTGCATCCCTGGGATTCCTCTAAGCCTGCCGAGTAGTTTGTGAGACAATCTCATGAATTAGCACATGTTTGATAGTTTACATTTATCAAACATCTGCTTTACAAAGAATTGGGCAAAGTGAACAGCTGAGTAAAGATTAAAGGTGAGCTGTGAGGAGGTGTTACCTCAGAGGGTGCTCTGCAGAAGAGTATGTCTGCGAGCTACCTGAACTCTTTATGTCAAAACAAAGGGAAAAAGTTTATTTTATACGAGTTTATTTCTTGTCTGAAGGTTATGATCATAAGCTCAGATGTAGAAGTGTTTTCCCCACTGATGCCAACTTTTCTCAGTGCAGTTGATCCCATTCCACTTTTGCAGAACACTGTTCCTACAATCGCCTCTTTTTGAAGATTTTGTGCCTCTCTACTAGCGACTTTCCCCAATCTAACTGTGTTTCCTTTGTTCCCATCTCACTCCCCACTACTCCTCCAGCTGTGTCATCTCATTGGTGCTCACAGCACCATGCCCTCATGCCAGCTCCTCATCTTCCATCTCTCCTTAATGTACACTGCCTGCCCCACTGACATTACTCTTCCAACACTTCTCTTGCCTAGGTTTCTGGTGCCTTCACACTTACAAACTGGAAGTCTCCAGCCCAACAGTCAACTCCCCAAGCCTTTTCTAATCTTGTACAGGACATTGCCATCTGCCTAGCTGCTGGGGCCAAATACCTGCATTTGAGTTACCCTTCTGCAATGTCTCCAATGCCTGTTATGTCTGCCTTCACTGGTAGTCTGCCTGGGTTGATTATGAGCCACAATCTCTCATTGCTCACCTGTATCACTCTAATTGCTTTTTAGCCCTCTTCTCTGCCTCCAATCTGCCTCCCAACCATGGCCTACTTTCCCCAAAGCAGTCACCATAACCTCTTTATTAACAGCACTCACTTCCCTGCTCAAGATCTACATGAGTCCCCTATCAAACTGGAATAAAACCTTAACATCTTCCTATGGCCTGAAGCCAAAAGGCCCTGTGAGCTGTGGCCCTGCCTGTGTGGCCTTATCTCCACTGCTTCCCTTATTCCTCACTCTGACCACACTGGTCACCTTGCTGTTTGTTCTGTGAACACATGTGAAACTCATTCCTGTCTCTGCTGCCTGTAATGCCAGCACTCCTTCCCTTCGTTGCTTTGGGCAGGTCACTGTTCAAATGTTGGCTCTCTAGAGAGACTCTTCCTTATCATTCTATCTAAAGTACTGAGCACCCCAACACTCTGAATCCCTTTATCCTGCTTCCTCTTCCTGCTATTTGACACTACCTGAAAAACTACTTGTGTCTCACTAGAACATAAGCTCATAAAGGCAAGAACTGTGTTCAACCTGTCCTCCCTCCTACCCCAGCACTTAGAAGAGTGACACAGAGTCAGTATCCAGTGAGTGTTTATGGAATGAGTCACTTCTCGGCAGCATTCAGCACTGTGACCACAGCCTCTTTTAACTCTTTTATTATCCTTTCCTGCTTTTCCTCCTCCCATTCTAGTAGCTACTCCTTTGGGAGCCTGTCCTTTACTCACTATAAGTCCTTACAGACCTATCGTCTCTCAATTTTCTTTATCTTTTTTAAGACAGGGTCTAACTTTGTTGCCCGAGCTGCAGTGCTGTGGCATGATCATGATTCACTGCAGTCTTCACCTCCTGGCTCAAGTAATCTCCCTGCCTCTGTCTACCATGTACCTGGGGCCACAGGCAAGTGCCATAATGGCTGGCTAATTTCTTTCTTTTTTTGTAGAGATGGGGCCTCACCTTATTGCCAAGGCTATTCTAGAACTCCTAAGCTCAAGCAATCCTCTTGTTGTGGCCTCCCACAGTGCTGGGATTACAAGGGTGAACCACCACACCTGGCTTTATTTTTTCTTTTCTTAAGATATGGGTTCTCACCATGTGGCCTAGGCTGGACTCAAACTACTGGGCTCAAGTAATCCCCCCCAGCTCAGCCTCCCAAGTAGCTGGGACTAAAAGTATGAACCCACCATGCCTGGCTTGTCCAATTTTATTCTACACACTTACTCTGCATTTGAACAGCTGCTATTACTCTTCACTCTGCATCTCTACCACAAATTCATGCTCTAGTCCCGTATATCCAAATGATGACTAGACACTGCTATACTCTGCTATCTAAAAGGCACATCTAGCTTAGCCTGAGTACAAAACTCTCCCTTTTCCAATCCAGCTTTCCCCCCAGCATCATCTATCTCTCTAAATCTGGAAGCACCACTCCTGCTTCCCTCCAGCCTGTGCTAAGAGTTCCAAATGACTTGCAGCTCCTCGAAAAGGCCTGTGTCTGGTCCAGCACCCATTGAGGGCTTTGACTCAAGTGCACATCAGAAGCCTTCTCTCCTAAACTCTAATTGAATGGTAAATAAGTAAGTATTGACCTAAGTATTCTTTCCTTCCCAGCCATGCAGTTGACTTTCCTCTATAGGTTGGCTGTGAAGAGGGGTAAAACAATTTCAACAATTTGAATAGAATTTATTATTAACATTTTTACAATAGGAATTCTGTAGGGATGATGTAAATGTAAGGAAACAGCTATGGCTTGGAAGACTAACGAGCAAAGCTTGTGTCCCAGGTGTACTGGAACCACATTCCTGGGCAATTTCATAAGCAGGCACAAGTGATCAGTAGGGGTAGATTAAGACTCATGGCCCAAGGAACAAAGACGACACGGCAGCAGCTGTCAATCACAGCCTGCATGAGAACTGCCTGAGGAATGCAGCCTGGGACTCAACTCAGAGCTCCACTGGAATCCGTCTCCGCCCATGGACCAGATGGTTTTGTTACTGCTCCCCATCCCAACACCTCCGCCTGCCTTGCATGTGTGCACACTGCATATGCACTGATGTGTGGGGGGGACATCAGAAATCTCTCCCGCTGCTTTTAATAGCAATGGTTCTATTATGAAAAACGCAATGGCAACATTTTAAGCTGTAATGATGATTCAACTCGAATGTGTGTATTTACTTTACTTTCATAAGTTTCTCTTAAAGTTTGTATAATAATTTCAGAAGCAAACTTTTTTTTTTATTTTATTTTTTAGGCAGAGTTTTGCTGTGTCACCCAGGCTGGAGTGCAATGGGGAGATCTTGGTTCATTGCAACCTCTGCCTCCCGGATTCAAGCAATTCTCCTGCCTCAGCCTCCTGATTAGCTGGGATTACAGGCATCCCCCACCACACCTGGCTAATTTTTATAATTTTAGTAGAGTTGGGTTTTCGCCATGTTGGCCAGGCTGGTTTCAAACTCCTGACCTCAGGTGATCTACCCGCCTCAGCCTCCCCGCAAAGTGTTGAAATTACAGGTGTGAGCCACCACGCCCAGCCCAGAAGCCAACTTTTATTTAAAAACAGCACCATACCCTGTGTACAAGTACCAACTTCTAAAAATGCTTTATAAATAAGAAATATCTTACCAAAGTTACTATTGCAAATTCAGCTGTTAGGTTTGTGGCTTTAAAAAGAACATGGACAAATCTGTAAATAAACTTGTGTTCAGGAACATACTCAAAGTATTCCTTTGGCATCTTTTCTTGCTGAAAGAAGAAAGGATGTGATGTAAGTATCCGTTGGAAAAAAAAATGAAGTATTCTTAAGACAGCAATATTCATACTTGTGCCTGTGTGTCACTTAGAACAATTTGGATTGGGGAGATGTCTTTTAGTTTCTAAAATACGAACAGTGGAATCTTAAGATACTATAATGATTCAATAGTCATCAACATTCAGTGAAAAAAATGGGCTCAAGCTCAGAAAATTTTTATGTTCCTTTCTACTCTTTTTCCCATAGAATTCTATAAAAATGTAAACTACTTTTAGGCTTTAAAGTCTTACTTACTGACAATAATTCATTCTCCTCTGCAACAAACTTTGAAAAAACACATTTAGTTTTCTGTAGCCATAAGGCTCTAAGGTTGCACTATTCAATACAACGGTCACTAGCCACATGTGGCTATTATGTACCTGAGGAAGTACACTTTTAATTTGTACACCATTTATTTAAATTTACATTGTTTTTTATTTCTATTCACAGAAATCATGTATATGTGTTAAAGGCATTTACAAAAATGTATATTGTTTGATGCTACTGACAATTATCTTTTTAAAAGATACATTTTCGGTTATTTGGATTATATATTTACTCTCATTAGCTCACTAATTAACCAGAGCTGCAGGTCATTTCTTATTCTAGCACATCCTTTTTATAACACTTCTTAAATAAGACAATTAGATGCAACATGGCATGGGGAAGAATACTTAAAAATGTCTTTGACTTCAGTGTGAAACAAACACAAGTCTATGAGAAAAATACGGCCTCAATAAAAGTGATACAGTGAGTGGATGTAATTGCTCGTCAAACATATCGAGGGATTTATCTGCATCTCTATAAAGTAAAAATGTGCATTTAAGAAATTAATTCAGAAATGATTAATATATTTACTAAACATATCTGTTTAGTAAAATAATGCCTCCTGTGTGTTTTGCTGTTTTGCTTCACCAAGGCAAACTGTTTTACAAATCCTTCTCCTGGAGCCTGAACTTCAGAGGGTCTCCTGGACTCTTCTTACTCAGCACATCAAGTCCTGTGAAGTCTTTTATTACAGTAACAAGTCAGAATTGCCAGTAAGTACTGACCCTCCCTAACAGGCCATGGTAACGAACCTGTTGTATTTTCAGTCCTCTAACCTGACATTGGAACACAAGAATGTTTTAGAAAGCAGTAGTAATGGGCAATAAAGTCTTTAGAACTTTAGTAAATGTGAATATGGCCGGGCGCAGCGGCTCATGCCTGTAATTCCAGCACTTTGGGAGGCCAAGGCAGGCAGCTCACGAGGTCAGGAGATCGAGACCATCCTAGCCAACATAGTGAAACACCGTCTCTACAACAAATACAAAAAAAAATTGGCTGGGCATGATGGCACATGCCTGTAGTCCCAGCTACTCAGGAGGCTGAGACAGGAGAATCGCTTGAACCCAGGAGGCGGAGGTTGCAGTGAGCCAAGATAGTGCCACTGCACTCCAGCCTGGGTGACAGAGAGAGACTCCGTCTCAAAAAAAATAATAAAATAAATAAATAAATAAATAAATAAATGTGAATGAGATTCAGATTCCCTAGTCTTTTTCTCTTAATAATTACTAATTAAAAAGTATTAATAAGGGAGGAGCCAAGATGGCCGAATAGGAACAGCTCCGGTCTACAGCTCCCAGCGTGAGCGACGCAGAAGACAGGTGATTTCTGCATTTCCATCTGAGGTACCGGGTTCATCTCACTAGGGAGTGCCAGACAGTGGGCGCAGGCCAGTGGGTGCGCGTACCGTGCGCGAGCCGAAGCAGGGCGAGGCATTGCCTCACCTGGGAAGCGCAACGGGTCAGGGAGTTCCCTTTCCGAGTCAAAGAAAGGGGTGACGGACGCACCTGGAAAACTCGGGTCACTCCCACCCGAATATTGCGCGTTTCAGACCGGCTTAAAAAACGGCGCACCACGAGACTATATCCCACACCTGGCTCGGAGGGTCCTACGCCCTCGGAATCTCGCTGATTGCTAGCACAGCAGTCTGAGATCAAACTGCAAGGCGGCAGCGAGGCTGGGGGAGGGGCGCCCGCCATTGCCCAGGCTTGCTTAGGTAAACAAAGCAGCCAGGAAGCTCCAACTGGGTGGAGCCCACCACAGCTCAAGGAGGCCTGCCTGCCTCTGTAGGCTCCACCTCTGGGGGCAGGGCACAGACAAACAAAAAGACAGCAGTAACCTCTGCAGACTTAAATGTCCCTGTCTGACAGCTTTGAAGAGAGCAGTGGTTCTCCCAGCACGCAGCTGGAGATCTGAGAACGGGCAGACTGCCTCCTCAAGTGGGTCCCTGACCCCTGACCCCCGAGCAGCCTAACTGGGAGACACCCCCCAGCAGGGGCACACTGACACCTCACACGGCAGGGTATTCCAACAGACCTGCAGCTGAGGGTCCTGTCTGTTAGAAGGAAAACTAACAAACAGAAAGGACATCCACACCGAAAACCCATCTGTACATCACAATCATCAAAGACCAAAAGTAGATAAAACCACAAAGATGGGGAGAAAACAGAACAGAAAAACAGGAAACTCTAAAATGCAGAGCGCCTCTCCTCCTCCAAAGGAACGCAGCTCCTCACCAGCAACGGAACAAAGCTGGATGGAGAATGATTTTGACTAGCTGAGAGAAGAAGGCTTCAGACGATCAAATTACTCTGAGCTACGGGAGGACATTCAAACCAAAGGCAAAGAAGTTGAAAACTTTGAAAAAAATTTAGAAGAATGTATAACTAGAATAACCAATACAGAGAAGTGCTTAAAGGAGCTGATGGAGCTGAAAACCAAGGCTCGAGAACTACGTGAAGAATGCAGAAGCCTCAGGAGCCGATGTGATCAACTGGAAGAAAGGGTATCAGCAATAGAAGATGAAATGAATGAAACGAAGCGAGAAGGGAAGTCTAGAGAAAAAAGAATAAAAAGAAATGAGCAAAGCCTCCAAGAAATATGGGACTATGTGAAAAGACCAAATCTACGTCTGATTGGTGTACCTGAAAGTGATGCGGAGAATGAAACCAAGTTGGAAAACACTCTGCAGGATATTATCCAGGAGAACTTCCCCAATCTAGCAAGGCAGGCCAACGTTCAGATTCAGGAAATACAGAGAACGCCACAAAGATACTCCTCGAGAAGAGCAACTCCAAGACACATAATTGTCAGATTCACCAAAGTTGAAATGAAGGAAAAAATGTTAAGGGCAGCCAGACAGAAAGGTCGGGTTACCCTCAAAGGGAAGCCCATCAGACTAACAGCGGATCTCTCGGCAGAAACCCTACAAGCCAGAAGAGAGTGGGGGCCAATATTCAACATTCTTAAAGAAAAGAATTTTCAACCCAGAATTTCATATCCAGCCAAACTAAGCTTCATAAGTGAAGGAGAAATAAAATACTTTACAGACAAGCAAATGCTGACCGATTTTGTCACCACCAGGCCTGCCCTAAAAGAGCTCCTGAAGGAAGCGCTAAATATGGAAAGGAACAACCGGTACCAGCCGCTGCAAAATCATGCCAAAATGTAAAGACCATCAAGACTAGGAAGAAACTGCATCAACTAACGAGCAAAATCACCAGCTAACATCATAATGACAGGATCAAATTCACACATAACAATATTAACTTTAAATGTAAACGGACTAAATTCTCCAATTAAAAGACACAGACTGGCAAGTTGGATAAAGAGTCAAGACCCATCAGTGTGCTGTATTAAGGAAACCCATCTCACGTGCAGAGACACACATAGGCTCAAAATAAAAGGATGGAGGAAGATCTACCAAGCAAACGGAAAACAAAAAAAGGCAGGGGTTGCAATCCTAGTCTCTGATAAAACAGACTTTAAACCAACAAAGATCAAAAGAGACAAAGAAGGCCATTACATAATGGTAAAGGGATCAATTCAACAAGAGGAGCTAACTATCCTAAATATTTATGCACCCAATACAGGAGCACCCAGGTTCATAAAGCAAGTCCTGAGTGACCTACAAAGAGACTTAGACTCCCACACATTAATAATGGGAGACTTTAACACCCCACTGTCAACATTAGACAGATCAACGAGACAGAAAGTCAACAAGGATACCCAGGAATTGAACTCAGCTCTGCACCAAGCAGACCTAATAGACATCTACAGAACTCTCCACCCCAAATCAAGAGAATATACATTTTTTTCAGCACCACACCACACCTATTCCAAAATTGACCACATAGTTGGAAGTAAAGCTCTCCTCAGCAAATGTAAAAAAACAGAAATTATAACAAACTATCTCTCAGACCACAGTGCAATCAAACTAGAACTCAGGATTAAGAATCTCACTCAAAGCCGCTCAACTACATGGAAACTGAACAACCTGCTCCTGAATGACTGCTGGGTACATAACGAAATGAAGGCAGAAATAAAGATGTTCTTTGAAACCAATGAGAACAAAGATACAACATACCAGAATCTCTGGGATGCATTCAAAGCAGTGTGCAGAGGGAAATTTATAGCACTAAATGCCCACAAGAGAAAGCAGGAAAGATCCAAAATTGACACCCTAACATCACAATTAAAAGAACTAGAAAAGCAAGAGCAAACACATTCAAAAGCTAGCAGAAGGCAAGAAATAACTAAAATCAGAGCAGAACTGAAGGAAATAGAGACACAAAAAACCCTTCAAAAAATTAATGAATCCAGGAGCTGGTTTTTTGAAAGGATCAACAAAATTGATAGACCGCTAGCAAGAGTAATAAAGAAAAAAAGAGAGAAGAATCAAATAGATGCAATAAAAAATGATAAAGGGGATATCACCACCGATCCCACAGAAATACAAACTACCATCAGAGAATACTACAAACACGTGTACGCAAATAAACTAGAAAATCTAGAAGAAATGGATACATTCCTCGACACATACACTCTCCCAAGACTAAACCAGGAAGAAGTTGAATCTCTGAATAGACCAATAACAGGAGCTGAAATTGTGGCAATAATCAATAGTTTACCAACCAAAAAGAGTCCAGGACCAGATGGATTCACAGCCGAATTCTACCAGAGGTACAAGGAGGAACTGGTACCATTCCTTCTGAAACTATTCCAATCAATAGAAAAAGAGGGAATCCTCCCTAACTCATTTTATGAGGCCAGCATCATTCTGATACCAAAGCCTGGCAGAGACACAACCAAAAAAGAGAATTTTAGACCAATATCCTTGATGAACATTGATGCAAAAATCCTCAATAAAATACTGGCAAACCGAATCCAGCAGCACATCAAAAAGCTTATCCACCATGATCAAGTGGGCTTCATCCCTGGGATGCAAGGCTGGTTCAACATACGCAAATCAATAAATGTAATCCAGCATATAAACAGAGCCAAAGACAAAAACCACATGATTATCTCAATAGATGCAGAAAAAGCCTTTGACAAAATTCAACAACCATTCATGCTAAAAACTCTCAATAAATTAGGTATTGATGGGACATATTTCAAAATAATAAGAGCTATCTATGACAAACCCACAGCCAATATCATACTGAATGGGCAAAAACTGGAAGCATTCCCTTTGAAAACTGGCACAAGACAGGGATGCCCTCTCTCACCGCTCCTATTCAACATAGTGTTGGAAGTTCTGGCCAGGGCAATCAGGCAGGAGAAGGAAATAAAGGGTATTCAATTGGGAAAAGAGGAAGTCAAATTGTCCCTGTTTGCAGACGACATGATTGTTTATCTAGAAAACCCCATTGTCTCAGCCCAAAATCTCCTTAAGCTGATGGGCAACTTCAGCAAAGTCTCAGGATACAAAATCAATGTACAAAAATCACAAGCATTCTTATACACCAACAACAGACAAACAGAGAGCCAAATCATGAGTGAACTCCCATTCACAATTGCTTCAAAGAGAATAAAATACCTAGGAATCCAACTTACAAGGGATGTGAAGCACCTCTTCAAGGAGAACTACAAACCACTGCTCAAGGAAATAAAAGAGGATACAAACAAATGGAAGAACATTCCTTGCTCATGGGTAGGAAGAATCAATATCGTGAAAATGGCCATACTGCCCAAGGTAATTTACAGATTCAATGCCATCCCCATCAAGCTACCAATGACTTTCTTCACAGAATTGGAAAAAACTACTTCAAAGTTCATATGGAACCAAAAGAGAGCCCGCATCGCCAAGTCAATCCTAAGCCAAAAGAACAAAGCTGGAGGCATCACACTACCTGACTTCAAACTATACTACAAGGCTACAGTAACCAAAACAGCATGGTACTGGTACCAAAACAGAAATATAGATCAATGGAACAGAACAGAGCCCTCAGAAATAACGCCGCTTACCTACAACTATCTGATCTTTGACAAACCTGAGAAAAACAAGCAATGGGGAAAGGATTCCCTATTTAATAAATGGTGCTGGCAAAACTGGCTAGCCATATGTAGAAAGCTGAAACTGGATCCCTTCCTTACACCTTATACAAAAATCAATTCAAGATGGATTAAAGATTTAAACGTTAGACCTAAAACCATAAAAACCCTAGAAGAAAACCTAGGCATTACCATTCAGGACATAGGCGTGGGCAAGGACTTCATGTCCAAAACACCAAAAGCAATGGCAACAAAAGCCAAAATTGACAAATGGGATCTAATTAAACTAAAGAGCTTCTGCACAGCAAAAGAAACTACCATCAGAGTGAATAGGCAACCTACAACATGGGAGAAAATTTTCGCAACCTACTCATCTGACAAAGGGCTAATATCCAGAATCTACAGTGAACTCAAACAAATTTACAAGAAAAAAACAAACAACCCCATCAAAAAGTGGGCGAAGGACATGAACAGGCACTTCTCAAAAGAAGACATTTATGCAGCCAAAAAACACATGAAAAAATGCTCATCATCACTGGCCATCAGAGAAATGCAAATCAAAACCACTATGAGATATCATCTCACACCAGTTAGAATGGCAATCATTCAAAAGTCAGGAAACAACAGGTGCTGGAGAGGATGTGGAGAAATAGGAACACTTTTACACTGTTGGTGGGACTGTAAACTAGTTCAACCATTGTGGAAGTCAGTGTGGCGATTCCTCAGGGATCTAGAACTAGAAATACCATTTGACCCAGCCATCCCATTCCTGGGTATATACCCAAATGACTATAAATCATGCTGCTATAAAGACACATGCACACGTATGTTTATTGCGGCATTATTCACAATAGCAAAGACTTGGAACCAACCCAAATGTCCAACAATGATAGACTGGATTAAGAAAATGTGGCACATATACACCATGGAATACTATGCAGCCATAAAAAATGATGAGTTCATATCCTTTGTCGGGACATGGATGAAATTGGAAACCATCATTCTCAGTAAACTATCACAAGAACAAAAAACCAAACACCGCATATTCTCACTCATAGGTGGGAATTGAACAATGAGATCACATGGACACAGGAAGGGGAATATCATACTCTGGGGACTGTGGTGGGGATGGGGGAGTGGGGAGGGATAGCATTGGGAGATATACCTAATGCTAGATGACGAGTTAGTGGGTGCAGCGCACCAGCATGGCACATGTATACATATGTAACTAACCTGCACAATGTGCACATGTACCCTAAAACTTAAAGTATAATTAAAAAAAAAAAAAAAAAGGACACATATACATTGAAAAAAAAAGTATTAATAATAATATAATAATGACTATCAATTACTGATAATAATATAATTATTCTCTTTATCATCATTTTCTCTGTATTAGATTCTCATGATATATTTATTTATTTTAAGTAGTTTGAATTAAAAACTTAATCTGTCTTTTTATTTTCAAACAGGCCAGTCTTTGATGAACTTAAGAGGTTAATACAACTAATACATTTTGCCTGTTTAATAAACCAGTGGTTCTTGCAATGTGCTCTGTGGACCTCTGGAGATCCCCTAGACCATTTTTCATGAGGCCCAAGCAGTCAAAACTGTTCTGATAAAAATACTATTTCAGCCTGAGATATGGAATCAACATAAATGCCCATCAATATTAGACTGTATAAAAAATGTGGTACATATATACCATGGAATACTATGCAGGCCATTTTTCATGAGGCCCAAGCAGTCAAAACTGTTCTGATAAAAATACTATTTCAGCCTGAGAAAGCTGATTAAAAATAAAAAATAAATTAAAATAGTTTTTAAAAGGATATGAAGGCATTGCTTGCTTTCTCACTGTGACACTTGCCATGATTTTATAAAAGCAAAAGTGGGTGAAATAGCTGGTTTTTCAGCATAAATCAAGGTTTCTCAGCATAAATCAAGGTGATCAAATTACACTAGAAGTCATTCTATTCTCCACAGCCCCTTACAGTTAAAAAAGAGAGCCTGATTTAGTTAAGAATGTCTTTGATGAAGCAGTAAAAATTAATGGTATTATTAAATCTTTGCCTTCCTATTTAATACTCTGAATAAGTGGAAAGTTAACAAGAAGCACTTCTTCTTACTGCAGTATGGTTGTGTTAAGAAAAAGAAACAATGATTTAAATGTAAACTGAATAATCACTTTTTTAAATAAAATATTGTTTTTATTTAAAAGTACAACTGACTATCATTCTCAAAAATGAATAAAGTAAGCCTTTTACATCAATGAAAAATAAGTGTTCCCCTATTGGTGAAAGTGTAAATTAGTTCAACCATTGTGGAAGACAGTCTGGAGATTCCCCAAAGACCTACAGACAGAATTACCATTCAACCGACCAATCCCATTACTGGCTATATACCTAAAAGAATATAAATCATTCTATTATAAAGTCACACGCACACATAGGCTTACTGTAGCACTATTCACAAAAGCAAAGATATGAAATCAACATAAATGCCCATCAATGTTAGACTGTATAGAGAAAATGTGGTACATATATACCATGGAATACTATGCAGTCATAAAAAGAACAAGATCATGTCCTTTGCAGGAATATGAATGGAGCTGGAGGCCATCATCCTTAGCAAACTAACACAAGAATAGAAAACCAAATATCACATGTTCTCATTGGTAAGTGAGAGCTAAATGATGGGAACACATTAACACATAGAGGGGAACAACACACACTGAAATCTTTTGGAGGGTAGAAGGTGAGAAGAGGAAGAGGATCAGAAAAAATAACTAATGGGTACTAGGCTTAATACCCGGGCAAAGAAATAATATGTACAACAAATCCCCATGACACAAGTTCACCTATGTAACAAACCTGCACTTATACCCATGAACTTAATATAAAAGTTAAACAAAAAAAGAGAATAACTGTTCTCAATGATAATAGTCAAGCTTTCAGGCTAAAACCCAGAACTTTGGAAAACACACTCCTACCGTAAACTCGACAGCTTCTCAATACTTAAAGAGCTCTTAATAAGACATGGTGATACTAACAAAAGTGAGTTTTTGACACAACAAAACATAAACCATTATTTCCCAAATAACCAATGCATACTATTATACAAGCAAGCATGGGGGAAAGACCCATTTACTGCACAAGAAAAATCAGTGAGTATTGATGGAATAAATGTATTGATATGCAAAATTCCCCTGTAACTAAGAAACTAGTTACAGGGGAGTTTTGAGGTAGTATTAAAGAACACTCACAATTATCTAAAAGCATTAAAGATACACCTTTTAGTAACTATATATTTGCAAAAAGCTTGATCATCTTATTGCTTCTCTAAAAATATTGTGAAGGGAATCCATCTGTGTTCTATTATGCCAAACTTTAGAGGTTTGCAATAATATCAATGCATGACACACTTTTTTTATTGTAGAGAAGTTATTTTTCTTTAAAAAATGCTATTTATGTTAACGATATAGTTTTCAGAAAATATTTTTGTTGTCACAACCTGGGTTATTGCTTACTACTGACATCTAGTGGGTAAAGGCCATCAATGCTGCTAAACTTCCTGTAACGCACCAACAAAGCATTTATTTCCTCACAACAGCTCAAAGTATCAATAGTGCTGAGGTAGTAAAATCCAAGCCAGAAGCAGATTTTTTAAAAATCTCAATTTTAATTTCTTACACAGTATATAAACACAGATTCTTTGGGATTCTCAATAAGTTAGGACTTAAAGAGTCTCAAGGGTGAAAGAGAACACAAATAATATGCTTCAATATTTCAGTAGGCACAATACAGCTTATGGTGTCTATAGCTATGAACTAACACTGAGATTGATATTATAAAAAGTAATGAGTTGGAATAACAAGAAAGGTTTTAAAAGAGCTCACCTTTTCTTCATGTGATAATATATTGCTAAGGCCACACTACGGAAAGAGAAAAAATCATAACAATGGATTTTATCATTTGTTGGGCCTAAAAACTTTTTTTTAAAAGGGGGGAGGAAGAAATTATCCCAGTGGCCCTGAAATTTAAATCTTCTACTTCAGAACAGTACCATTAGGGCACTATATTCTTGTTGTAGTTTTTTGTCTTTTAACAAAAATACGAGGATCAAAGTGCTAGGCAATATACTGTTAGAAGACATGTTTCTGTTGATGATTATAATATATAAATAATAACATATTTCCCTGTTAGATGCTCTTCTACCCACAAAACCTTTCATCCCATGCAATTTATACCTGTGTGTACATATGCTTAAATTTAAGACATACAGTAGTGTTTTTTTTTAAGTTGTTAGGCCCTGCACTTTAGTTGATTTAATTAACTATCTCCTACCCATCCGTGTTTTATTATTTCCTAAAAATTAATGATAAAAGTGTTTTATACCAAATTAAATCATTTACAATAACTTTTGCATAATTCATGTTAGTAAACCTAGGTACACACAAAATCAGTGATAGCTTTCTGAAAATAAGCAGTGCTAACGATAATGCAGCATAACACTACACAGTATAATATTAAGGGCAGGTACTTTCAATTAGTTTAAATGAAATATTTATGAACAAGTAAAACTCTTCAGATATATGTTACTGTATTCTTAAGTTGTCTACAGACACTGTGTATTAGGAAACATAAGTTATGTTTTTCCATGTGCCCACAGCATCTAAAATGAGGCTCAAATAATTGAGGGAAGGCAAATCTGAATTTAACAATAGGTCTATATAATATTAGCATGTTTTTAAAAGCCTGTAACATTAGTATCTAAGATGGCTATGTCTATAGTGCTTCAAGAAGTTTTTAATCTCTAAAATAATTTTAAAATCACACAATGTGAAGTTACCTGCTGAAAAGGACCAATGATCTAAATGACATTGAATCCAACACCATTTTACAGATAAGAAAAAGAATGTTTAAAATTGACTTGCCCAAGGTCCCACCAAATAGGAGCAGCTTGTTGTCCTAAATTCAAATCAGGCAGTAGCTCTCAAATTTGCTGCACGTTGGAATCACCTGAAGAGCTTTAAAAACTGCCTTCTTTTTAACATGAGACATTTTGATTTAATTAGCATTGTGTATAACTTTGAACATCAGGGTGGTTGTTAAAATTTCCCAAGTGATTCCAATGTACAGCAGGGTTTCCAAATGATTGGGTTGGGGTTCAAAGCAGAATCTTCTGAGATGCTTTTATCCATATAAGAATGCCTCACATCCATCCCGATTTTCTTAAAAGGCTTCTGAGTGCCTAGATTTGAAGGAGAGGTGGAGGTAGGAAGAGGCATGTGATTGCAGACATATATTTTAAGAAAACTTGCGTAAGTAATCAAATGTGGTCCATGCATTCCGTTGAGAACAATGCTCTACTCACCTATATAAAACATTTTCCAAAATCTGTTCATAAACCCATTTTGCCCTATTAATTTGCTCAATAAACCTTTATGTTACAAATAGTGAATATACCAAGTGATAATTTCTCAAACTTGCTGACAGAAAATTAAAACTTACTACACTTCCAAAAGTAGAATTCTAAAAATTAGAATGATGGAGGAAAAAAACATAAACTTTATGAATACTTGTTTGAGCAAGATTAATCTTTAAAACTACTTTTGAATTGTATACTAACATATTACAATCTTTTGAATAGAAGCCAGGGACTCTAGCCAAAGTACAGTAATTTTTTTTCCCAAGGGTTTAGAGACTTGGCTGAATACAAAAATTTAGGGATTACTTAATAGGTCACAAAACTTAAGACTTTAGACAGAGTTTGAGTCAAGTTTTTGCTGAAACACAATTTTATCTCAACCACTGTTAGAAGTGAGATAGAAAAGTGACATTATCATGAGTGTAAACTTCCTACTTTTAATTAAAATAGAAGTTACTGACAATTGGTTTGGCTAGGAAAGCTAGTGCATTAGAAACAAAATTGTTTATAAGCTAGCTATGTTTATAGAATGAAAAGTAAAACTGACAACCATCCTCTTGTGAAGAAAAAGAAGTATAATGAAAGATAAAGACATTAATATTCTAAATTAGCACTTTCCAAACTGTGTTCTAAAACTGTGGTCCAAAAATTAAATGCTCATAATCCAAGCAGATGATAATGATGTTCTCTAGACAACCCCAACAGAGTTGGTGTTGTTGTTGTTGCTTTTAAAATAAACTTGAAAGGCTCGTCTTAGGTTGTTCTAAAAGTGCATCTTCACTTGTGCCCTATGAGGTGTTCATGCAAAATGAAGGGAAGTCAAATGCAGATACACTACGGTGCCAGTAGAGAAAAAGTTGTTCCTTCTTCCAAGATTAATGTCAAAACTAGTACACATTGATTGGTTTAGGCCCGTGACTCATAAGAAACCTTTTTTTGGGGGGAAAACATCCTATAAAGGACACCTATCTTACTCATTGTATTCAACATTGTCATAAGGCATAAAAGCATCAAATAAATAACTGTACTTTTCCAGGGATTGATTATTTGCTAACTAATTTTCCCTTCCAACGTGAAGTCTAAAGTTAAAGGAGAAACTGAAAATTAGTATTTTTTTGAAAACTAATATATAGAATCAGAAATCAATATGTAGTTGACACCAGTTTCTTAAACTGATTGCCCAAAAGGACAATCAAACGGCTGAAATAACCGAGGATGGCTAGGATGATCTTAGAATAAGGGGCTGTGTCCCTTGACATCATAGTTGTACTCACGATTTTACTATGGTTGTAAGATGAGGCTGGCTGGCTGTGCTGTCATCTAGGTATATGGTTGAACACGAGCTGTACTTTTTAGTAAAATGCTTAGTAGATACCTGAAGGGGAAGGGAAATAGAAGAAAACATCACAGTAAGTTAAACCTATAAAGTGTATTTTTTCCCATTGGTTAAAATGTCAAATGACAAAGTACTAAGGTACTTCTTACACTTAGTGAACTGAGTGTAGACTTACGTGCACTGCATGGGAAACCCATTGGAGGCTCTTAAATTCAATAGAGGATGTTTGAGAAATGGGTTATAAAAGGCTGCCCTTAATATGGTACCTATCATCAGACCTGGCAAGCGTCTATTGTGAATTCCCCTTCTTTATAAATGAGAAATGTTTAAGATGTCAGTGTTTTTAAAGCAATATAAAGCAGCTGAGATTTTCTATTATTTACTTACTGCAATAAGCTGTAATGCATTAAATAATATTGGCACAAGAGCATTTTATTGCAATGAATGAAGACTAATGCTACATTACTAAGTTACTAATCCTAAATGTAATATTCCAGGAGACAGTGGGACAAAACAAGTGTTTTAGATTCAGGGGCTCTGTGTGCCAAGGCTGCTCCATAACCAACAACAGAGAAAGCCATAGCATTCTCTAGTCCTGTTTTCTTACATAGAAGATAAAAAGACTATCACTTTAATATTCTCTCACATCCTGAAAACAGATAACAAAGACAACTCTACGAATTTAACTTTCACTTCATGTTTCAATAAGACTGCCAGGATATCACTCAAATGAGACTCTCGGAGAATACTTTCCATTCATTTCCAAAGTTGATTCATTTTATTCTACAAGTCATTCGACCTGCGCATAGGCATTTTCCTGCCACACAGTTTCCTGCTGCTCTCTGCCTAGGATTATTTTTCTTTGTCCCAGCAAACTTGACCCCATTTACCCTCTGGGATTCCTTTGCCAGCAACCACACCACAAAATATTTCCATTTTTGTAAACTAGTCAGTCTAATTCACAACTTGTCACATGATACCAATTCTTACAGAGTATTCCCCTCATAAGAAAGTAGGTCTTTCCAAGGAAGGGAGAGTCCTTTCTTCTCTACCTGGAGATGCT
The DNA here is from genome assembly GCF_028858775.2 of Pan troglodytes. Taxonomy (NCBI): domain Eukaryota; kingdom Metazoa; phylum Chordata; class Mammalia; order Primates; family Hominidae; genus Pan; species Pan troglodytes. Next base: position 31,058,573 of record NC_072418.2, on the reverse strand, counting down.
GAGCACAGAATTTTGGACAAGTTTAAAAGTTCAACAAGTGCTTGACAAATTAATTAAATCAGTTCCAATTTGGAAGATAAATCTTACTATATTTAATTATATCAAATACAGTAACAATTTACCATTTATAGGTATTATTTCAGGTAGTCAAAACTAGAAAGGAACAAATTATCTTCATTCAGTCAGCATAAATACCAAGAATATAAAATTTTACAAACTTTAACACAAAATGGAAGGTGTTACTTAGTATTCTTAAGGTTGAATAATGAAGACTAGAAAATCATCATACCTCATAGTTTAGTAAGCCAAAACCAAAACATTACCATCAAAGGTCCAGTATCTGTTGAACTCCTATACTGACTTTTTTTCATTGTACCTGCTGCCTTTTGTTTTAGCCCATTGAAAATTCTAAAGTTTACTTCTGTCTCTCTCCTTTTTGGGAGGACAAATTTTAGGTATTTTTCAAAGAATTAACTTTTTTTTTGAGACAGTGTCTCACTTTGCTGCCCAGGCCGGAGTGCAATGGCACAATCAGAGCTAACAGCAGCCTCAAACTCCTGGGCTCAAGTAATCCTCTGCCTTAACCTGCTGAGTAGGTGAGACAACAGGGACATGCCACCATGCCTGGCTAATTTGTTTTTTAATGTTTTTGTAGTGATGCAGTCTTGCTATGTTGACCACGCTAAAAATGAACACATTTTAATTTAATACTTCTAACACTTTGGGCATTAATGAAAACAGCTCCATTTATAGTGTGAAGTAATGGAACAATATGGCAGGGTATAAAATTTGAATAGGAATACTAAACAAGGGCTGGCCACAGTGGTTCACACCTATAATCCCAGCACTTTGAGAGACCAAGGCAGGCAGATCACTTGAGGTCAGGAGTTTGAGACCTGCCTGGTCAACATGGTGAAACCCTGTCTCTACTAAAATTTAGCCGGGTACAGTGGTGGGCGCCTGTAATCCCAGTTACTCAGGAGGCTGAGGTGGGAGAATCGCTTGAACCTGGGACGTGGAGATTGCAGTGAGGTAAGATTGTACCACTGCACTCCAGCCTGAATGATAGAGTGAGACCTTGTCTCAGAAATAAAAAGAAAATTTAAAAAGGCCCCGGTAGAAAAGTGTAATAAGTTTATTATAAATATATAAGTAAAATTCTCTGGATTAATATTAATTATATTGAAATTAAATTATAATTTACACTTTAAATATAGGTCATAAATTTGTTTTAAATATAATAGATTGACCATAAATTTATTCCCTCTCTCCTGAAATTTCATTAGAATTACTAATATAACTCAAGTTATATGCAGGACCAATAGGGAAGATTGACACTGATGATTTTTAATACATGCTGAATTATAAAAAGTAGATAATGGAGTGGTAACTGGCATGGTAGCACAACTTTGGTGCCTACAAGAAGTGACTGGAACAGAAACAAGCAAGCCAGTTTGTCTTCCAGAACCCAAGGCAGACTTCAACTTAGAGGGAAATGGCACCTCTGAAAGTAGGGTGAAGCATAAAATAAAAGCCAGCGAGGTCAGTTGAAAATCTATGGTTAGATCCCCAAGTCCACCTGTCCTTGCATCTTACAAGGAATTTAAATGTGTGTTCTCTGGATATATAAAACCTGAAATTTCTGGGCTCAGAGATACCATAGCTAAAACCTGAGAGATGGAAAAAAAACTGTACAGCAAGAAGCAGAACTCCACCTCTGCTTCTGGAAAGCAAGTAGCCATGCTTTTACATCCCAGGCAGAAAATTGGGAGAGCCTTCTCAGAAGGAATGGAATGGTCCCAGAGTAAAGATCCCCAGATAATACACTGAAGTCCCCCAGATGAAATGCTGGCTTCATTTCCAAAACCTCACAGTGAGTCTCCTTAGTGAACAGAAGTCCTGCTTCCAGTGAAAGCCAAGGACCACCATTCAAGAGAGATCAAAACAACAGGAAAAAATAATTCATGGGACCAGTAAAAATTTTGGAGCAAAACTTTAAAAAAATACCCTCAACAAGAGAAACATGAGAAATATTAAACTATAAAGTAAAAAATATCCAAGAAGTAGAATGAAAAGACAAACTGGAAAATAGGAGGGGGTGGGGGGATTAAAAACCAATGCCGATACAGGAGTCTAAGCAGCCCAGCATCTGAATAACAAGAATATCAGAAAAAATTAACAGAGAAAATAGAGAAGAAAAGAAATTCTCTAGAAGAGATAATCTGAAGACTTAGTAGCCCCAATAAAGGGAAAAGATCCCCACACCAAGCTGCATTACAAAATTTCAGAATCCCAGAGAGAAAGAAGGTCCTAAAAAGCTTCTAGAGATATGTAAAACCCGGTTACAAATAATGTATCACACAATGGCAACAGATTAAAAAACAATACTATAATGAGAACACAATTACAAAATACCTTTAGAACCGGAACATTTAGTGTCAACCTAAATTTTTTTTTTTTTGGCTAATAGTGTATTCAGAAGTAATTTGTATAACAATAACACAAAGAAGAGGATAGAGAACAGAGCTATTTAGAAGCAAGATTTTATATACTACTGAAATTAACTTGGTATTAATTCTAACTACATTGTTATAAATTGAGTTATTTCTATTAGTATGCATTTTAGTTGTTTTCAACCTAAAATTTTATACTATATCAAAGAAGAAGGGTTTTAAGACTGGCTGGGTCTCTAAACATGTTCCCATGTGCCCTTTCCCAGGAAAATGTGCTCTAGTACAACTAGAGAAGATAACAAGGCAGAAGGAAACACAGAATCTAGGACTCAGGGAATCTCACAGAAGAGGGCAGTTAAGTGAGATCTCAGAAGACTTTCAAGAGATAGCTTAGAAAAACAAGCATGTAGCACATCTAGGAAAGCCACTCTACACTGAACTAGGATTACAAAAGGCCAAGGAAAATTGCCCCAAGAGAAATATAAAACAGATGTATTTGAGCTGATGAATATTTTTGATATGCATGTGACAAATGTTACAACACTTGGGGTAAGAATAACTGTTAGAGACAGGCAAATGAATACAGTCAGACAATTAATTCTATGCTAAAAATTACAGGATGTGAAAGCAGAGAGACCAGCCAACGGCTACTTACTGCACTTGGCTGGGTAAACTAACATAGGCCAGGAAAAGGATTATCTGGGAGAACTGAAGAAGTGCTCAGATGCCAGAACTGTTTAAAGGAATGAAGGATACATAATGAAGATGCACAGCTGAAACACCGTATGACTTAGCAGTAAATAATACTGGCATAAGCAGAATCATGTAAATATTACTGATTTAATAAAAATGTGCTACAATTGGACAAAGCAGTGGGAAAAAAATAATGTCATGGTATACCCAGAAAGCTGTGCTTTTACCTGCTATACCAGAAAGTCAATAGACAGTGTGGAAAATTAACTTAGTTATTCTAATTTTGTTGTTTGATTTATTTTAAGATTAAATAAAGATCTTTATACCAACCACATTCTTAAAATTTAACTTGCATGTCAGATCCTTTAAAAGGTGGACACACCAAGCTAAAGACTTTTCTGCATAAATCTGATACTTGGAAAGATAGAAGAGATTTGCAAAGTCCACAAAGAGAGTTCCATGCTAATAGCACTGGGTCCTCATTTTATTTTTAAGGAATCAAGATAGACATATTTTCCTTCAAACTATGAATTTCTTAACTTTGTGACTATTTACTTACATGGTTCATGTGGTTGCTCTTTCTCTTTTCTTGAACTAAGAATAAAAAAAATCAGTTCTGATACAAATATAAAATAAAATAGTTGCTAATATCTGATTGATTATCTCTATGTAAATGAGACAAAATTCCATTTAAAAATAATTTCCAACTATTTATAACTTAAATTATAGGGCCTAATAAATCTTATAAAGTAAAATCTAAAAACTTGGCTTTACTTTTTGTCCTAACAGATATTCTATTACATTCATAACCAGGCATGGTGGCATGCGCCTGTTATCCCAGCTACTTGAGAGGCTGAGGCAGGAGAATTACTTGAACCAGGAGGCGGAGGTTGCAGTGAGCCAAGACCGCACCATTGCACTCGAGCTGTGGTTGACAGAGCAAGACTCCATCTCGGGGTAAAAAAAATATCTATCTATCTATCTGTCAATCTATCTATCTATCTATCATCTATCATCTATTCTATTACAGTCAAATGAAAGAATGCTCATGTACAAAAAAAGGGGCATAACAAATTAAGCCAGATGAGAAATTTAGCTAATAAATAAGTTTAACAACTGTTGCATATATGAGCCATGATTCATTGGTATTTTCTCACTCTGCATTTACACATGGCTTACTTTAATTACTAGAATCTAAGAGCTAGCAGCTCTAAGAACTAGTTCCTGGCAAGGTACAAATCTGTAGATGCACCAGAATCCCTGTAAGCATCTCAAACCACTTGTTGGTCATCTACTAATATGTCACTAACAAAAAAATGTGTCTTTGCACAACTGGAAAGTAACCTATCTTACATTTAAATTTTAAAATGAGTATGCAAACTTAATTGGACATAGTATCTGCAGCAAACAAAATCATTATTTTTTTCTAACAAAGGCCAGAATAATAAAAGCTCCAAGAGGGACTTGGGCTATGCTTTGTTTCCTACACTGCCTCCTCCTTTGATGCTGGAAGGCCTTAAAAGCAAACATTCCTACCACTGAAGACTTGAGGGACAGGAAATAGCCTTCAGTGCTTCCGCACACTCTGTGAGAAGCCCATGGCTCTGGAAGGAACTGATAAATACAATTCCGATATGGTTTAGATATTTCGCCCCCCTCCAGATGTCATATGAGAATGTGACCCCCAATGTTGGAGACAGGGCCTCCTGGGAGGTTTTGGGGTAATGGTGGTGGATTCCTTATGAATGGCTTGGTGCCATCCTCACAATAATGAGCAAATTCTCATTCTGGTAATTTACATAAGAGCTAGTTAAGAGTGTGGCACCTTCCCCCTTCCCCTCTCTCTTGCTCCCTCTCTCATGTGAAACCACCTGCTCTCCCTTTGCCTTCCATTATGATTGTAAGCTTGCTGAGGCCCTCAGCAGAAGCAGGTGTTGAAGCTATGTTCATAAAGCCTGCAGAACTAGGACCCAATTAAACTTTTTTAAAAAATAAATTACCCAGACTCAGGTATTTCTTTATAGCAATGCAAAAATGGACAAACACAAGTCCTGACCAGAGATGACTGACTTAAGGCAGGCAAAATCCACACAAACCATAAAAGCACAATTAGAAACCCAAATTTTATTGTGCTGCATTACTTCAAATATTATTATAGAACCCTCATTTATATTCTTGCTGTTGAAATCAACTAAAAAACTTGGTTGTATATGGCTTTTTAATCAAATAAACTAGGATTTAACATAACATTTAAAATATAAGCAGGAGTACTGGATGTTTAAATTTATATTACATTAACAGGAAAAGTTTAATAGCTTAAAAGTTTTGAGTAGCATAAACTTGAATGTGATAAGCTTATATGGTTAAAGCACTGTATAAGAGGAGGCTGAAATCACAAATTCAATCCCCATTGATGAACAAATGGTTTTTTTATTTGTTTAAATAAAGACCAAGCTGAAGCCTAAATTCTATCATTCATCATTAAAATGAACTTTTTGGAGCAAGGGAAGAAAGGGCGAAAGACAAAAAATATGAATAAAAAATTATGAATAAAGATAAATCTATGACTACTCTTAAATCACATGACAAATGGTGTTGCCAAAAGGTAGCAAAATGTATAAACAGAAAGTTTACATGTTTTCACTCACACAGTAACAACTAAAGAGAAGTATTTCACACATTAAAATAGGACAAGTGAATATATGAAAAGTTGAAAATTTTAAACCAATGTAAGTTTCTCTAAATACTTTCTATAATACACTCATTATGACAGAGAGTTTTCAGTCGTCTTCTTGGTGGAAAAAACAGTGTCGTCTCACCATATGTTTGAGATTTTTGCAAGAAGATTGTGCTTGCCCTTGGATCATCAGAAGGGTTTGGCTCCAAAGCTCTATCTACAGAGAAAAAAAAATGTGATAATTTATGCGAATAGAAAAAATGATTTTTAAAGTAGCTACACATTCATTTCAATCACTTTAAATAGTCCTGAAAAAAGTTTCTAGTAATAAATATGAAGGAAATAAAGGCAAAAATATAATAATTCTACTTGGGAATGCAAAATTATAGCCTCTCTGTATACATATGGAATAAAACTGGGCTATGTCAAGGACTTTCAAAGAGACTAAAACTAAATAATCTAATGCAAAAGAGGAGTCATATACATGCCCTGCTCCTTCTGCTGCAAAACTCTGCTCCTTAGTTCAGCTAAAACCAGGTTCTTGTCACACGACCAAGAAAGATTAGGCTCAAGGACACATTGAAGGGTGAGTAGAACAGAATTTATTTGGCAAAAAGGAACAAAAAATCTCAGAAAAGCGAGAGGGGATCCTTCCAGCGGGCTCCCAACTCACAGACTGAATACCAGGCCACCACACACAAGCTGAAGAGGCCAGGCTCCTCCCCACTGCACAAGATGCAAACTTCCCGTGACCCCACCCCATTCTCCCAGTGCACAGGCAGGTAACAGATTCTCCGGACACCCTCCCCCTCATCTGCCTCCTGCATCTACCACTTCTACTTATCAAATAAAAATATAATCACTTGCCTCTCTACTGATATTCGCAGCACATTTTAGGAATAGGCTCAAGCAGCAACTGATGCTGTGGGAAATTACTGTCAGACACTAGCTCAATATATCAAACATGCTAAAATAAAGAGCTGTTTTTTGGCCACTATCCCTCAGAAAATAACATGGCTAATTCATTTACTTATCTGTGATTTATTCAGGGGCAATTCATCATGGCAGATTTAAGCAGACTGCATAAAATGTTCAATGCTCTAATCTATAAGGACACTTTCATGTCAGAAAATGATTTTTAACTTTTGCCCTCCATTTCCAAAGCTAAAATCTCACTTCTTTCCAACACATGATTCATTTGGGACTTCATAAAGAATGCTTTTGAAACAGATCTTACTTAGACCTTCTTCTAAAAAATGTTGGCCCTATGTATGTCAAGGTAGGTCTGTTTACAGTCCACCTTGCACCAAAGTGAGATAATCCATTTAGGCAAGACTAAAAATAATATTCTTGAATTTTTATTAAACAAACTTTGTCATCATATAATAAAAGTTGTAATAAGGGAAAACAATAAAAACCTATGACACTCCTCAGCACTGTCCATCTCAACCCACTTATCTTAAGTAATCTTGTAAGAAACTAGATGAAGATCTACTCAGAGTAATAATTAAGGCAATATCTTCCAAATCACATATTAGTAACTGTTCTACTTTTTAAAAAGGGGTTTAGTGGGCAAATCACAATCCACTCTATCCCTTGCTTTTACAAAATCAAAGTGCACAGTGGTACAGTAAAAACTAATCAGCCTGTTAGTGAATACTATCCAACTCAGCATTTCACAAATTTATCTACCCAGGATCCTTTTCTTCCCTCCAAATAAAGTGGTTAGAATCTAGTATAAAAATAATTTAGGAGTTTCTGATTTAGCAGAAATCCGAATCATCCATTTTAATAATACTGCCATCTCACTAGAATATTACATAGCTAAAAAATCTGTTTTTTTTCTCCATGATTTGAAGTTCACTGGGAGAAAACTATTGTTATGTAAAAAACTTACACAAAAGTCATTTTCAAGTTTTTTTCCCACATATTTGAAAATTTGATGATATAATGTTAGCTATGTGGAAAAATAAAATTGTTTGTGCACAACATGACAGGAAGAGACTTGTATAGCCGTCCCTAACCTAAAGCTTCTGAAAAAGTCCATGACTACTTTGTATCAAAAAAGCAAATATATTATCATTTGAGTGTGAAACATAACAAGTAATGTTTGCAGAACTCATATAATGTTTCAGTACCTGTGTCATAATGTTTAATTTGGAATTTTCCATGGAAGCCCAGGAAAATTATGTACAAGATTCAAAAAGTAGCAGGCTTACGCCCATACACATATACCCCACACATAAAACCAAGATGTGCTATTGTGTATTTCAATACAAAAATCAAGAAGAAATGAAAACATACAGGAAATAAAACAAGATCAGCCCAAGTAACAAGCTGTCACTCTCCCATTCCTGGGGTTTTAGGCATCTGACCAAGGAGTTGGCCAGTCAATCGCAGTTCATCTGGGACTTCCGAAGAACTAGAGGAGAAAGGATGAACTGGCTCACAGGACTGGTAGCTGACCAGGAGTTGCCAGTGGCTCCCATTGCCATCAAGAGAAGGGTATTTTCAGGAGAGATCAACAGAGAAGAGCATAACTGAGATAGGTTCTGGGGATATCATTTGATTCCTTGGTCAAGCAGTGCCTCACTGACTCCTGTTAACTCCCTGGCTATGTAAGTTAATTTTTCAATAAACTTTTTTAACTATTTTGAGGTAGATTTTCTTCAACTGGCAACTGTAAGAGACTTGGTTAGTCAGCACTGCTGATAGTACTGATGATTACACTAAAGGCAGGAATAGGTAAAAGTCTCTTGCTTACTTCTTTAAGAAATGTCTTATCAAGAACAGAAATTTGCAAGAGCCAAAATAATGCCTTGTTTAAAACTCACAACCATTACTTTTTGTTTTCCTTATGCATGGTAAAAAAAAATAGCTCTAAGCAGTACACCATTTATGTTTTATTTTCTTACAAATGACCTTGACCCCTTTGGAAAATATTGGCTCATCAAGTGTTATTCCTATACTTTACTTAGCCAATGCCCTATTGTCGGTGATTTAGGCATTTACAAAGTTTTGTTCTTATGAGGAAAACCTTCATGTATAGTATCTTGTACTTTTTCTTAGAGATCCTCAGGAAAGATTTTCAAAAGTGGAATGACTAGAACAAAGGTGAGATTGTTTTCATGAATCAATATATAGTGCTAAGTTGCTTTCTAAAGAAGATATGGGCATATTAGGGCACAGTGCTTCAAATCACACCAGTTTTAGCTTCTAGTTCAGCTTTGGATACTTAAAAAAATTCCTACTGATGTGAAGGAGGAACACTATTGAGGCTCTAACTTATATTTGTTTATTAGATTATACACTTTGACCATTTTTCCATAGTTAACAATATTATTTCCACTTTGATGAGTTTCATATCACTTGTACATACTGTATGTACTGAATTCACTAGGAATTTACTAGTGTTTATTTGCATGGGGTTTTCAGAAAATATTCATTTTATGTCTATAGCCTACCACAATTTTCTATATAACTTGTAATTTCTGCTGATGACAAATACCACATATTGCTATTTTATAGAATGGACACTTAAGCCATTAGACAGAAACTTAAACACATACACTGTTATTTCTGCATTCTCCATTAACTCTTTTCCCAAGAGCCTAAGGAGACTCTGAGAAATCACACTACTCTTTTTTCATTGTCACAAAAGACTGCCAACTATTAAATAAAATATTAGGCCCCATAAACAGGCACATGCAGAGATTTAGAGACATCCAGAGGATAAAAACACAATAACTACACAACTTTATGTGAATGCCTTCAAAATTATTTTTGTAACCTCCTAAAATGTTTGAAACTAGGAAACTAGGAAAATAATTTTGATCTCATGTTTAGGGGTTATAACTATCACTGTATTTTAAGACCCAGTGTTTTTGTATTATCAATTTAAGTTACAACGTGATCTGGCAGCATAATAGAATGATGGGGAAACGTGTGACTTAAAAAACAGTTATGCTCAGGTCTAAATGTAAACATCCCTCAGAAGAAGGAATCTGTAGACTCGCTGACACTGAATACCGGTTTTTCTCTAAGATTCTATTAGTCGTAAGATCTATCTCAATTGTAAAGATGTTAAAAATGTAACAAAACAATGTATGCAATTTAGAATAAGTAAGATGCATTATTAAAGGCCAAAGGTATTAAAGTTATGCAACTGTAAACTTATGTAAAACTTGTAAAATTATGCAAGAAATAATTTTTCCTGTCAAAATATTAAAAGGGAGAGGGCAGTAATGAAGGAATTAACTGACAGAAGGAGCATATTCAGAGAAAGAGATTAATTTCAACATATTACTTTCATATATCCCAATTAAATAAAATACGTCAACACTTTCTGAGCCAACTGCTGAGCATCTGTTTATGTAAAGACTTACTGCATTTACTGACCTGCTCTATCATCCCTATACTGTACCTGGTATTAGTTTTATGGCCCATAAAAACATTCCAAGTCTCTCAATTATGATGCAGTTTGAGATTTTATCTAAGGCCAGACTTTTCATGCATCAGATGCTACCTACCTGATAGCCTTGAGCTGGCCTACCTGTATCACCTGAGGGCACACGTGGAGCTCCTTTGTGCCCATCTCAGGCTCACTCATGCCTTGGTTCTGCTTTCCCAGGTCGGACAACCCCACCTTGGGCTTCCTAACCACTGCTGTTCTCCATGTCAGTTCTCAGTCTTGCCATAACTTTTTAACTCCTTGATCTGTTTTAGTGACTGTGACTGAGCTGTGACATTTCACATTAGGTAGTATACTTCCCCTTTATATGTTTCTTTTTTTTTTTTTGACAGAGTCTTGCACTGTCACCCATGCTGGAGTGCAGTGGCATGATCTCAGCTCACTGCAAGCTCCACCTCCCAGGTTCACGCCATTCTTCTGCCTCAGCCTCCCGAGTAGCTGGGACTACAGGCGCCCTCCACCACACCTGGCTATTTTTTTGTATTTTTAGTAGAGATGGGGTTTCACCTTGTTAGCCAGGATGGTCTTGATCTCCTGACCTCGTGATCCACCCACCTCGGCCTCCTAAAGTGCTGGGATTACAGGCGTGAGCGACTGCGCCTGGCCTATATATGTCTTAAGAGCACTTTACTTCTTAGGCTTTTAAGAACATTTCTGAGCCAGCTGTGGTGACTCATGCCTCTAATCCCAACACTTTGGGAGGTTAATGTGGGAGAATTGCTTGACACCAGGAGTTTGAGACCAGGCAGGACAACACAGTGAGACCCTCATCTCTATAAAACATATTTTGAAAATTAGCCAGGCATAGTGGTACACGCTTATAGCCATAGCTACTTCAGATGCTCTGAGGTGGGAGAATTGCTTGAGCCCAGGAGTTCAAGGCTGCAGTGAGCTACAGTCATGCCACTGCACTCCAGCCTGAGTGAGAGCAATAATCTGTCTTTAAAAGAAAAGAACACTTCTGGGTTATAAGTACCTCCTTTTCATTTCTCACCATTGACTATTACAGTTTTAACTGTAAAGCCTAATTACTTTAATAAACTTTAAGACAGTAAAATAAAAAGGGTATTCAAATAAACTCATGAATCATTCTATAAATTCTAGTCTTATGTAGAATTTACACTTTCAGTTTACCAAGTCTTATATATCCAAACCTTGAAAAACCTAATTTGTACTTCTCAGGGGCCTTGTCCTCACATGTAAAACAAGTATAATTCTTATATCAACAAATTCAAAATATTATGAGGATCAAATGAAATGCAAGAGCAATCTATATGCTAAAAAATGAACAATAAATTACAAAGAAAAGCTTTCACAAATTAACTGAAAAGCAAAAAATGAATGGTTAGCATTCACTGGAAAACCAATGCCAAAATAACATCTTGAGCAAATATGCACTTTGTCTACCCACTGAAGTTAAGGGAAAAACTGTCACACATCATCATCAAGAATCCCTTCCAGTGTTGTTTTTTTTTTTTTTTACAGTAAGCAAATACATGTTTCCCCTGCCTTCTTTTATGTATATTACTGTACATTCTCCTCCTTGCTTTTTTTTTTTTTTTTTTTTGAGGTGGAGTCTTGCTCTGTTGCCCAGGCTGGAGTGCAGTGGTGCAATCTCAGCTCACTGCAAGCTCCACCTATCGGGTTCACGCCATTCTCCTGCCTCAGCCTCCCAAGTAGCTGGGACTACAGGTGCCTGCCACCAGGTCTGGCTAATTTTTTGTATTTTTAGTAGAGATGAGGTTTCACTGTATTAGCCATGATGGTCTCGATCTCCTAACCTCATGATCTGCCCACCTTGGCCTCCCAAAGTGCAGGATTACAGGTGTGAACCACTGCACCCAGCCCCTCATTGCTTTTTTTTAACATAATATAACGTGGGAATCACTCCACAGCAGTAAAGAGAGATTTCATTCCTTTTACAACTCCATAGTTCTCCTTTGTATTGTTGTATCAGTTTATTTTACCAGTCCCTTTCTAGACATTTGAGTTATCTACAATATTTTGCTATTGAAAATAATAGAACAAAAATTTTGTGTTTATGTTATTTTATATTCATGGATACACCTTCAGGAAAAATTATTCACAGTAGAATTTCTGGATTAAATGCATTTACAGGGGATCTGTTCCAAGATGGTCAAATAGGAACAGCTCTGGGCTGCAGCTCCCAGCGTGATCGACGCAGAAGATGGGTGATTTCTGCATTTCCAACAGAGGTACCTGGTTCATCTCATTGGCACTGGTTGGACAGTGGGTGCAGCTCACGGAGGGTGGGCCAAAGCAGGGCGGGGCATCACCTCACCCAGGAAGCTCAAGGGGCTGGGGTATTTCCCTTTCCAAGCCAAGGGAAGCCATGACAGACTGTACCTGGAAAAATGGGACACTCCTGCCCAAATACTGTGCTTTTCCCAAGGTCTTAGCAACCGGCAGACAAGGAGATTCTCTCCCATGCCTGGCTTGGTGGGTCCCACACCCACGGAGCCTTGCTCACTGCTAGCACAGCAGTCTGAGATCGAACTGTGAGGCAGCAGCATGACTGGGGAAGGGTGTCCGCCGTTGCTGAGGCTTGAGTAGGTAAATAAAGTGGCTGGAAGCTTGAACTGGGTGGAGTCCACTTCAGCTCAGTAAGGCCTACTGCCTCTATAGACTCCACCTCTGTGGGCAGGGCATAGCTGAACAAAAGGCAGCAGACAGCTTCTGCAGGCTTAAACGTCTCTGTCTGACAGCTCTGAAGACAGCAGTGGTTGTCCCAGCATGACGTTTGTGCTCTGAGAACAGACAGACTGCCTCCTCAAGTGGGTCCCTGACCCCTGTGTAGCCTAACTTGGAGACCCCTCCCAGTAGGGGCTGACTGACACCTCATACAGCCAGGTGCCCCTCTGAGACAAAGCTTCCAGAGGAAGGATTAGGCAGCAATATTTGCTGCTCTGCAATATTTGTTGTTCTGCAGCCTCCACTGGTGATACTCAGGCAAACAGAGTCTGGAGTGGACCTCCAGCAAACTCCAACAGACCTGCAGCTGAGGGAACTGACTATCAGAAGGAAAACTAACACAGAGAAAGGAATAGCACCAACATAAACAAAAAGGACATCTACACCAAAACCCTACCTGTAGGTCACCAGCATCAAACACCAAAGGAAGATAAAACCACAAAGATGGGGAGAAACCAGAACAGAAAAGCTGAAAATTCTAAAAACCAGAGTGCCTCTTATCTTCCAAAAGATTGCTGCTCCTTGCCAGCAATGGGACAAAGCTGGACAGAGAATGACTTTGATGAATTGACAGAAGTAGGCTTCAGAAGGTCGGTAATAACAAACCTCTCTGAGCTAAAGGAGCATGTTCAAACCCATTGCAAGGAAGCTAAAAACCTTGAAAAAAGGTTAGACAAATGGCTAAGTGTAGAGAAGACCTTAAATGACCTGATGGGGTCAAAAACTATGGCACAAGAACTTAGTGATGCATGCACAAGCTCCAATAGCCAATTCGATCAAGAGGATGGAAGGGTATCAGTGACTGAAGATCAAATTAATGAAATAAAGAGAGAAGACAAGGTTAGAGAAAAAAGAGTAAAAAGAAATGAACAAAGCCTTCAAGAAATATGGGACTATGTGAAGAGACCAAATCTATGTTTGATTGGTGTACCTGAAAGTGACAGGGAGAAGGAACCAAGCTGGAAAACATTCTTCAGGATATCATCCATGAGAATTTCCCCAACCTAGAAAGGCAAGCCAACATTCAAATTCAGGAAATACAGAAAACGCCACAAAGATACTCTTCAAGAAGAGCAACTCCAAGACACATAATTGCCAGATTCACCAAAGTTGAAATGAAGGAAAAAATGTTAAGGGCAGCCAGAGACAAAGGTCAGGTTACCCACAAAGGGAAGCCCATCAGACTAACAGCTGATCTCTCAGCAGAAATTCTACAAGCCAGAAGAGAGTGGGGGCCAATATTCAACATTCTTAAAGAAAAGAATTTTCAACCCAGAATTTCATATCCAGCCAAACTAAGCTTCATAAGTGAAGGAGAAATAAAATCCTTTAGAGACAAGCAAATGCTGAGAGAGATTGTCACCATCCAGCCTGCCTTACAAGAGCTCCTGAAGAAAGCACTAAACATGGAAAGAATTAACCAGTACCAGCTACCACAAAAACATGCCAATTGTAAAGACCATTGATGCTATGAAGAAACTGCATCAACTAATGATGCAAAATAAACCAGCTAACATCATAATGACAGGAACAAATTCACACATAACAATATTAACCTTAAATGTAAATAGGCTAAATGCCCCAATTAAAAGACACAGACTGGAAAATTGGATAAAGAGTCAAGACCCATCAGTGTGCTGTATCCAGGAAACCCATCTCATGTGCAGAGACACACAAAGGATCAAAATAAAGGGATGGAGGAAGATCTACCAAGGAAATGGAAAGCAAAAAAAGCAGCGGTTGCAATCCTAGTCTCTGATAAAACAGACTTTAAACCAATAAAGATCAAAAGAGACAAAGAAGGCCATTACATAATGGTAAAGGGATCAATTCAACAAGAAGAGCTAACTATCCTATATATGCACCCAATACAGGAGCACCCAGATTCATAAAGCAAGTCCTTAGAGACCTACAAAGAGACTTAGACTCCCACACAATTATAATGGGAGACTTTAAAAGCCCACTGTCAATATTAGACAGATCAACAAGACAGAAGGTTAACAAGGATATCCAGGAATTGAACTCGGCTCTGCACCAAGCAGACCTAACAGACATCTACAGAACTTTCCACCCCAAATCAACAGAATATACATCCTGAGCACCACACGGCACTTATTCTAAAATTGACCCGATAATTGGAAGTAAAGCATTCCTCAGCAAATGTAAAAGAACAGAAATCACAACAAACTGTCTTTCACACCACAGTGCAATCAAATTAGAACTCAGGATTGAGAAACTCACTCAAAACTGCACAACTACATGGAAACTGAAGAAACTGCTCCTGAATGACTACTGAGTAAATAACAAAATGAAGGCAGAAATAAAGATGTTCTTTGAAACCAATGAGAACAGAGACACAATGTACCAGAATATCAGGGACATGTTTAAAGCAGTGTGTAGAGGGAAATTTATAGCACTAAATCCCCACAAGAGAAAGCAGGAAAGCTCTAAAATCGACACCCTAACATCAAGAACTAGAGAAGCAAGAGCAAACAAACTCATAAGCTAGCAGAAGGCAAGAAATAACTAAGATCAGAGGAGAACTGAAAGAGATAGAGACATGAAAAACCCTTGAAAAAAATCAATGAATCTAGGAGCTGGTTTTTTGAAAAGATCAACAAAATTAATAGACCACTAGCAAGACTAGTAAAGAAGAAAAGAGAGAAGAATAAAATAGACGCAATAAAAAATGATAAAGGGGATATGACCACTGATCCCACAGAAATACAAACTGCCATCAGAGAATACTAGAAACACCTCTACACAAACAAACTAAAAAATCTAGAAGAAATGGATAAATTTCTCGACACATACACCCTCTCAAGACTAAACCAGGAAGAAATTGAGTCTCTGAATAGACCAATAACAGGCTCTGAAATTGAGGCAATAATTAATAGTCTACCAATAAAAATAGTCCAGGACCATACGGATTCACAGCTGAATTCTACCAGAGGTACAAAGAGGAGGTGGTACCATTCCTTCTGAAACTATTCTAATCAATAGAAAAGGAGGCAGTCCTCTGTAACTCATGAGGCCAGCATCATCCTGACACCAAAGCCTGGCAGAGACACAACAGAAAAAGATAATTTCACACCAATATCCCTGATGAACATGGATGTGAAAATCCTCAATAAAATACTGGCAAACCAAATCCAGCAGCACATCAAAAAGCTTATCCACCACAATCAAGTTGGCTTCATCCCTGGGATGCAAGGCTGGTTCAACTTATGCAAATCAATAAACGTAATCCATCACATAAACAGAACCAATGACAAAAACCATATGATTATCCCAATAGATACAGAAAAGGCCTTTGACAAAATTCAATAGCCCTTCATGCTAAGAACTCTCAATAAACGAGATATTGATGGAACATATCTCAAAATAATAAGAGGTATTTATGACAAACCCACAGCCAATATCATACTGAATAGGTAAAAACTGGAAGCATTCCCTTTGAAAATCAGCACAAGACAAGGATGCCCTCTCTCACCATTCCTATTCAACACAGTGTTGGAAATTCTGGCCAGGACAATCAGGCAAGAGAAAGAAATAAAGGGTATTCAATTAGGAAAAGAGGAAGTCAAATTGTCCCTGTTTGCAGATGACATGATTATATATTTAGAAAACCTCATCATCTCAACCCAAAATCTCCTTAAGCTGATAAGCAGCTTCAGCAAAGTCTCAGGATACAAAATCAATGTGCAAAAATCACAAGCATTCCTATACACCAATAACAGACAAACAGAGAGCCAAATCATTAGTGAACTCCCATTCACAGTTGCTACAAAGAGAATAAAATACCTAGGAATCCAACTTACAAAGGACGTGAAGGACCTCTTCAAGGAGAACTACAAACCACTGTTCAATGAAATAAAAGAGGACACAAACAAATGGAAGAATACTGGGGGAACCTACCCCCAATATTTTAATGTAGGTCCTTTCTATTCTCTGTAAGTGTTGACCGGCTGAGAAATAAAGAGAGACAGTACAAAGAGAGGAATTTTACAGCTGGGCTGCCAGGGGTGACATCACATATTGGTAGGACCATGATGCCCGCCTGAGTCTCAGACCAGCAAGTTTGTATTAAGGGTTTCAAAAGGGTAGGGGGTGTAAGAACAGGGAGTAGGTACAAAAATCACATGCTTCAACACGCAAAAAGCAGAACCACTGATAAGGGTCCAACAAAGATCACATGCTTCTGAAAGAACAGGACAAAGGGCAAAAGGAGAACCACTGATAAGGGTCTGTGTTCAGTGGTGCATGTATTGTCTTGATAAACATCTTAAACAACACAAAACAGGGTTCGAGAGCAGAGAGCTGGTCTGATCACAAATTTACCAGGGCGGAGTTTTCCCAGCCCTAGTAAGCCTGAGCGTTCTGCAGGAGACCAGGGCGTATCTCA
Organism: Pan troglodytes; assembly: GCF_028858775.2. Lineage (NCBI taxonomy): Eukaryota > Metazoa > Chordata > Mammalia > Primates > Hominidae > Pan > Pan troglodytes. The sequence continues at coordinate 31,041,162 of NC_072418.2, read as the reverse complement.
GTCCTTATCTCAACTGCACAAGACAGACATTCCCAGAGCGGCCATTTATAGACCTCCCCCTCAGAATGCATTCCTTTCCCAGGGTATTAATATTAATATTCCTTGCTAGGAAAGAATTTAGCAATATGTTTCCTACTTGCACGTCTGTTTATAGGCTCTCTGCAAGAAGAAAAATATGGCTCTTTTTGCCCGACCCCACAGGCAGTCAGACCTTATGGTTGTCTTCCTTTGTTCCATAAAAATCACTGTTATTCTAGTGCAGTGGTGCGATCTTGGCTCACTGCAAGCTCCGCCTCCTGGGTTGATGCCATTCTCCTGCCTCAGCCTCCCGAGTAGCTGGGACTACAGCAAACACACGTTTTGCAATCAGTTTTTACAGTTAACACAATTATCACAGTGGTCCTGAGGTGACGTACATCCTCAACTTAGAAAGATAACAGGATTAAGAGATTAAAGTACAGACATGCATAAGAAATTATAAAAGTATTATCTGGGAACGGATAAACTTCCATATTAAGATGAAATCTTCACAATTTATGTTGTTCTGCCATGGCTCCAGCCTGTCCCTCCATTCGGGGTCCCTGACTTCCTGCAACAGAAGAACAATCCATGCTCATGGATAGGAAAAATCAATATAGTGAAAATGGCCATACTGCCCAAAGTAATTTATAGATTCAATGCCATCCCCAACAAGCTACCAATGACTTTCTTTACAGAATTGGAAAAAACTACTTTAAAGTTCATATGGAACCAAAAAAGAGCCCACATTGCCAAGAAATCCTAAGCAAAAAGAATAAAGCTGGAGTCACCACACTACCTGGCTTTAAACTATACTACAAGGCTACAGTAACCAAAACAGCATGGTACTGGTGCCAAAACAGATATATAGACCAATGGAACAGAACAGAGGCCTCAGAAATAACACCACACATCTACAGTCATCTGATTTTTGACAAACCTGACAAAAACGAGAAATGAGGAAAGGATTCCCTATTTAATAAGTGGTGCTGGGAAAACTGGCTAGCCATATGCAGAAAACTGAAACTGGATCCCTTCCTTACACCTTACACAAAAGTTAATTCAAGATGGATTAAAGACTTAAATGTTAGACCTAAAACCATAAAAACCCTAGAAGAAAACCTAGGCAATACCATTCAGGACATAGGCATGGGCAAGGACTTCATGACTAAACACCAAAAGCAATGGCAACAAAAGCCAAAATTGACAAATAGGGTCTAATTAAACTAAAGAGCTTCTGCACAGCAAAAGAAACTACCATCAGAGTGAACAGGCAACCTACAGAATAGGAGAAAATTTTTGCAATCTACCCATCTGGCAAAGGGCTAATATCCAGAATCTACAAAGAACTTAAACAAATTTACAAGAAAAAAACAAACGACCCCATCAAAAAGTGGGCAAAGGATATAAACAGACATTTCTCAAAAGAAGACATTTATGTAGCCAACAGACACATGAAAAAATGCTCATCATCACTGGTCATCTGAGAAATGCAACTCAGATCCACGAGATACCATCTCATGCCAGTTAGAATGGTGATCATTAAAAATTCAGGAAACAACAGATGCTGGAGAGGATGCGGAGAAATAGGAACACTTTTATACTGTTGGTGGGACTGTAAACCAGTTCAACCATTGTGGAAGACAGTGTGGCGATTCCTCAAGGATCTAGAACTAGAAATACCATTTGGCCCAGCAATCCCATTACCGGGTATATACCCAAAGGATTATAAATCATTCTAGTATAAAAACACATGCACACATATGTTTATTGCAGCACTATTCACAATAGTAAAGACTTGGAACCAACCAAAATGTCCATCAATGATAGATTGAATTAAGAAAATATGGTACATATACACCATGAAATATTATGCAGCCGTAAAAAAGGATGAGTTCATGTCCTTTGTAGGGACATGGATGAAGCTGGAAACCATCATTCTCAGCAAACTATTGCAAGGACAAAAAACCGAACACCGCATGTTCTCACTCATAGGTGGGAATTGAACAACGAGAACACTTGGACACAGGATGGGGAACATCACACACCAGGGCCTGTTGGGGGGTGGGGGCCTGGGAGAGGGATAGCATTAGGAGAAATACCTAAAGTAAATGACGAGTTGATGGGTGCAGCAAAGCAACATGGTACATGTATACCTATGTATCAAACCTGCATATGGGCACATGTACCCTAGAACTTAAAATATAATAAAATAAATAAATAAATGCATTTACAATGCTGTAAGATTATGTCAAAGTTTTCTTTATGGAGCTGAGCCACTTTGCATTTCCACCAGCAACATACGGACACAACTTCCTTCACAGCCATACCAAAGAATGTATTGGAAAGTTTTTGAAATTTCTCCCAATAAGAGAGAAACTGCAGCATAGTTTTCATTTGCCTTTCTCTTATGTGTTAAGATGTGTTTAAAGATCATCTGCATTGTTTTGTGACTTGTCTATTGATCACTTTGTTACCTACTTCCAGATTCACTTAATTTCTTCAAGTCAGCCTATTTCAGGTCCTTCTTATTTTTCTGTTCACTGTTGACTCTCATCTGAACCACTCCATCAGCTTCCTAGCTGGTCTGCCTCCTTCCACCCTCACCTGCATCCCAGCATATTCTCACAGAGCAGCTAATCTGATCTTTTTCTTAAAGAAATATCAGGATTCCCTGGGCTATATTCCTCCAATGGCTTCTCATCACAAAGTCTATAATCTTTGTTAACGCTCATATTGCATACAAGGTCTTAACCCACCTGGTCTGCCTTTCACTCTGCTGCAGCCATCCTTGTGTCTTTCTGTAAGGTCTTAACCACCTGGCCTGTCTTTCAATCTGCTGCAGCCACCCTTGTGTTTTTTTGTCCTTTGGTCAAACCAAGTTTGCTTCCATTTAAGGAAATCAAAAGCAGCTATTCCTCTGTGTGGAAGCTCTCCACATCCTCACAAGTTTCCCTTCACTTTTAGAACTGCTCACATGTCACCTAAGGAAACAGCCAACTTCTGCCTCCTTCCCTACTGTAAAACTGCCCTCCTCTTCAATCCATTGCTCTGTTTTACTTTCTTCTAAACATTTCACCACCTCACATTCTTGATTATTCAAGTGCTATTGATCCTAGCTCCCTCTAGAATGTAAGGTTCAGAGTTAGGATGGGCAGTCTGTCTTGTGTAGTACCATTTGCCCTGCATCTGGAACACAAATACTCATTACATATGTTTCAGTATACCTAAAACTAGTTAAGTTCTCCCAGTTTTCCCACATCTTCTAAGATTTCTTCTAGTGCTGTCTCCTGATTGGTCATCTAAGACAGCATCAGAACTCTTAAAGGGGCAGCTATTCAGAACTGCCAGGAACCACAAAAGAGCTACCAAGAATCACAAAAACTTTAATAAGAAATGCTAATGTCCAGTGAATAGTCAATGGTTAACTTCAGTTTGGCAAAGGAACATTTAATACTAAACTACCCTAACTACAAAATGACTCATCCCATTGATTTATGTTCTGAGACAGAAATATACCATCTGAATTTTATAGGGAGGTACAATGCATCAGTTATCAAAGTACATTTTTTATCTGTGTCCCCATGATCAAACAAAATGGAACTGTGTATGATGTTACTATAAAAGATATACAATCATAAATGACAGGTAAATAAGTAATGCTCCAACCAGTCCATGGTATACCAAGATTCTATTAGAAGGCATGAGGTAGAACAGGGTGCAGGTGCACAGGCATGGAAAGACATCCTGGAGTGCTCTCTAGATGTCAAGCACTGTTTCAGGAACTTATGTCATTATTTCACTGTGTTAGATAAAAGTTAGGAAGCAGCACATATACAGTAATCTTGTTTTTGAAGAAATGTTATATTCACATGCATAAAGATTAAGAAAGAATCAATACCAGAATCATAATGAATATTAGCTTTGAGTATTCTGAGTATAACAAATTACTTTTCTGTATTTTCTGTATGTTTTCCATTAAACACATTGGAAAGGAGGGCTTAAAATAGCTGCTGAAAAGAGGACAAGTCTGTTGCTCAGAGGCTTTTTCACTTCATATTGTCCATTCTTTCCTTCCCTCACCGCTAGGGTAGGGGAAATAAATGGGTCACTGGAGAGCACCTTTACCTCCCAAATTAGTAAAGCTTCTAAAGTCAGAACATAAAAGGCGCATGAAAAATTGGTGAGTAACAGTGAAACTGGATAATAAGATCACAGTACCTTATTTTGTATTACAGTTACTACCTTGAGTTACATTAGCTAGGCTGCTAAATGAAGGTAAGGTAGTAAAAAACACTTTTGAGTAATCTGAAATCTATTCCAGGTTTTTAGAAACAGCTTTCTGAAATGCCTTAAATAAATCTCGTTCTTCTGAAATGTTTCAGGAGAGAAGACAAAAGTAAAGCATAACTTGTGTCTAATTTCTAAACAACTGAAATAATTTAATTCCTCATTGAAAAAAAACCAAAATGTTTCACATCTAAGTAGAAATTTCTCAGTTTCCAGGAGTACCAATATAAAATTGTCTCAAATAAAGATTTTAAAAGCAAACTTTCAATGTGTCTATACTTTTATCATTTGGTGCTCTGCTGTGTTCCTATGAAAAGTTAATAGGCAATTGATAAAATTGAGATTTTGCTTATTGTTTTATTGAATTCCACACAAATACAATTAAGACAAATTGAAATAAAAATTTAATGGTCATGGTAATCAACACAAAATGAGAAATTCTGTGCTCACGAACTTTTTTTTAAAGCTATTCTGCTGTAACACTCCTTATCACCCTATGCTTAATGCCTGGTTCCTTACCTGCCTCTTGCCACCTTCTCCTGTCCCACACACTCTCAGCTTCAATTCACAGTAACCAAGAGAAATTCTTTAGAATTTATCAACTTGTTTATTTGAATGACAAACCTGAGCTATTTCACTACCTCTACTTTTATTCTTATCCATTGAAATAAATGTATAGACATGAGATAGGGCCAGGCAAGATGGCAGATGCATGTAGTCCCAGCAACTCAGGAGGCTGTGGTGGAAAAGTCTATTGAGCCCAGGCCAGCAATTTGAGGCCAGCATGGGTAACGTAGTCAGACTCTCCTTTATTTAGAAAAAAAATGAAGAGGTAAATGTTGCCTTTGAGTTGTGTAAAATGAACTTTAAATGGAATAAATAATTTTAAAAATCATTTAAAAATCATTTTAAAAGACAGGTCTACTTTACAGGTAAAATATAAGATGTATTCTGGAGTTTTAAAAACTTTACAGAACTAAATTCAGCATATCTATCATTTCCATGTCATTCTGAGGACTTAAAAACCTTAGTTCTGTTTAGTAGCTGTCTTACTAGTCATTTAAGATCTCTTTTTGTTTCGTCATTAGCAATATAGGGAGAACATACAGAGGCCTTATCTGTATTTGGAGGGGACAAATGAGACATACATAAAATGTGTTGTAGGCCGAGTGAGGTGGCTCACGCCTGTAATCCCAGCCCTTTGGGAGGCCGAGGTGGACGGAACACGAGGTCAAGAGATTGAGACCATCCTGGCCAACATGGTGAAACCCTGTCTCTACTAAAAATACAAAAATTAGCTGGGTGTGTTGGCGTGCACCTGTAGTCCCAGCTACTCAGAAGGCCGAGGCAGGAGAATCGCTTGAACCCAGGAGGTGGAGGTTGCAGTGAGCCGAGATCGCACCACTGCACTCCAGCCTGGCAACAAAGTGAGACTCCGTCTCAAAAAAAAAAAAAAAAAAAAAAAAAAAAAGTGAAAAAAGTATTGTAAATCCTGAAGAATGACAATAAAGAGTCTATTTTGGGCTGTCATCCAAAACTACTCGTCTACTAACTCATGTATAAAATCACTCAGAGTCTTACCTTACACTTTCAAGCAAAGCAGAAGTTTACACAAGTACTTACGTGCTTTGTGGATAAAGGTATAATCAATTAATTCATATAACGTATTTATTTATTCTAAGACAATTCTGAAATATCCTGAAAAGTGAGTATAGTACATCCCAGTTACAAAGTCACATTCATCATGAGTCTTAATTATTCTACCTTTTTAAAAACTGAAGAGCCCAACCAACGTTTATATAGAAGAGCTACAAGACATTTCCTCTAAATTAATGAAATCTCTGACATTTAAATGAAACCAATGAACCAACTGGATTTAAATATCTTTACAATACAGTGTTTTCTATTTTGGAAGATTTACTTTTTATTCAAGACATATTGTTATCCAGAATTATTTTTACCTAGATTTATCTCTTTCCAAAATTTTAGAGGCAAAATTTTAAATGTTTCCTCTTTTCTACCTCTTCCCATCCCCCTGCCTCTCCCAGAAGTTTAAAGTCTGAAGAACTCCAACTCTATTATCTTTGAACAAGATGCTACTGGCAGGAGGGGGAAAGAGGAACCATGGCAACAAACACTCTTGCATAGTTAAGGTCTGGCATTTTGACTTTCAATCTTTACATTACAAATTGAAGTCCAAACTTATGTTTCATCTCTTTGAAGCTTTTGATCATGAACCGCCCCACCTCTCTTTTAGAACAAGGAGGTAAATGAAGTCTGTTAAGTCACCAGAATAAATGTGGAGACCCATTTTGTGTTAAACTGGGAATTTTCTTTCTTTCTTTTTTTTTTCGAGACGGAGTCTCGCTCTGTCTCCCAGGCTAGAGTCCAATGGCACATCTTGGCTCCCTGCAACCTCTGCCTCCCGGGTTCAAGTGATTCTCCTGCCTCAGCCTCCCAAGTAGCTGGGATTACAGGGGCCCACCACCATGCCTGGCTAATATTTATTTATTTATTTATTTATTTATTTATTTTTAGTAGAGACGTGGTTTTGTCATGTTGGCCAGGCTGGTCTCAAACTCTGGACCTCAGGTGATCCACCTGCCTAGGCCTCCCAAAGTGCTCGGATTACAGGCCTGAGCCACCCTGCCCAGCGTAAACTGGGAATTTTAAAGTAAACAGAACTTCATGGGTAAATTCCTTTGGGGGGAAAACACGTTAATTTTTCTGCAGCCCTGGCAGTAACACTTCACATCTTTCCCAATTATTTTAAGCACGCTCCATTTTCTTTCCTTCTGTGTTCAAATTATAGTTAGAAGGAATTAGCAGCTTCTATCAAGGTGACTTAAAACAACCTATTAAGAATACCATGGCAACCTCTATTTTGAATTTAAATAAGAAATTCCAAAATATTTGGGTATGAATTGTCCTGAGTATTAGTATTAGTATTATTTCTTCCATACTCTAATAAATGGAAGGAAGGGAACACTTGGGCACTTACCTGGTTCCTTTACTTAGGCACCATCTGGATAGGTAAAGAGAGAGAATGGGATAGGTACTGGAATGCTGGGGTATTTGAGATATTATTTAGAAGCAAGAGAGAATATATCAAAAAAAAAAAGCCTCAAATAATGCTTCTTATGCCAAAGGATAATAAATAGAGACACAAGCAGGAAAAGGCACAAAGTGGAGGGTCCAATGCCAGCCTGGAAGAATGAGATGAGACAGCAAGAACTAGGCATTTAGGTAGAGAGGAAAAAAATTCACTGGACCCTGTGGGGAAAGACTAAGGGGTGGGAATGCAAGGCAGAGCCAGTCTTTGTGCCTGGTGCCCAGCCCTGGGAAAGCTGGCTACAGGCATGAAGGAGACCTATGTAGAGGATACCTCCCAGGGGACCCTGGGGACAGTGGCAGCCAAAGGTGTGCCAAGAGCAGATGGCATCCATCACCTCCTTACCTTCTGGCATCTCTTGGTCATGGATGTGGTGTACATGGAGGCTCTCAACAGCTTCAAAAGCAAATTCAGTAGGCTCTACAGCAGCAGGCACTGGTGCTACTGGCGTTGTGTTCCCAGTTACTGCCTCACAGATCTCAGGCTCACAGGGCCACACACGCCCCCGGTGCCAGCCCCACTTGGGGCACACACAGCAGTTCAATGTGTTCCCCATGGGGGGCCTCTACTCCTCTCTGCCACTACCTGTGCCTTAGCTTGCAGGTTTGGCCTCTCACACCTGCTGCTCTAGGCCAGGGCTTCACTGCGCCTGCAGAGATGGTCTTGCCTCCTGCTCTCCTGCCTGCCCCACAGCTCAGCCTTGGGTGGGGCTCAGGCCAAGGCCTGCACCCCACCGCCTCCCTTGAGCTGACTTGTCTGGGAGGGTGAAGACCAGCTGGCTTTTAAATAGGTTGTGAACCCAACAAACACTGAAGAGACACTACAACTGCCTGAAGAGACAACAAAGGGAGCTGCTCCTCCTTCTGCAATCACCTCCAGACTGAAGCCCACTGACCCAGGGGATCCCAGGCATGTGGCTCACAATGCCCCACCCGGCTGCCCTATCCCACAGTTCACAATGCCCTGCCCAGCTGCTGCCCTGCCCCACAGCTCACAGTGTCCCAGACTGGGCTACCCCACCCTGTCACTTATGATGCTGCTGCTTTCCTGGCCCCTTGTGCAGTGCTATTGGGACTAATGCTTTCATTCATCACAGGCTTTCTGAGCTTTTAGGTCCTGAGGAAAGCACAGGCCGATTTGTTAGTTGAAGCCATCCTCCTCTATAAGTTCTGCAGGAACTTATAGTTAGTAGAATGGGTTCCCAGTTAGCAGAATGGGTCCCATTAGCAAGTTCGTTTTGCCAAGTAGTACATTTTTCATTTGCTCACTGAATTTAGATATGCCTAAATTGTTGAATGTTTTTGTATCTAAACACTCTCCTCCTGTCTTCCAAGGGGTAATTTTTGTCAGAACTTTGTCCATAGCAATTCCTGGGACCCTAGTTCTACTCTCAGTAAGGAGTTATCACTGTGTATCTTGCATGAGATCCCAGGACACATCCTGCCTCCACTTCCTTGTTTATAAAATAGGGAACTAACTTGTCCCCACAAGCTCTGAAATACTGAAACTAGCCCACTCCCTTTTTTCCCCTCTGTGTCTTCCTTCCATGGCAGGGTTTTTCTGATTTAGTTTTTTTGATTATCAATGCACTAAGCATGATTTTCTCATACAAACTTGAGAACCATAAAGTAGAGTACCATAGTCCTAATTCAATAAAGATGAATAGTCAACAACTGGCAAACAGCATGTGCCTGACAGTGTTCCAACTGTGGTATGCTCATTTAACCCTCAGAAATAATCTCATTTTACAAATTTTACAGAATAAATTGAGATGAAGAAGTAAGTAAGCTCCCCAAAGTCACATGACTGCTCAGGGGTAGCCAGGATTTGATTCCAGGTAGTCTACATTCCCCAATTCCCCCAGCCTGATTATCAGGAAGTGAAGGTGGAAGTCGATCTTTTAGAGGAAGTGATATTGTAGGTTCGTATAATTTTTGAAAGAACAACGATTTTTTCATATTGATTTAAAAATGTCTCCCCTTCATTCTTCATTCAGTGGCTGACACTGTCCCCAGGGTCCCCTGGGAGGTATCCTCCACATCGGCCTGTAGCCAGCTTTCCCAGGGCTGGGCACCAGGACCAAAGACTGGCTCTGCCTTGCATTCCCACCCCTTAGTCTTTCCCCACAGGGTCCAGTCAATTTCTTTCCTCCCTACCTAAATGCCCAGTTCTTGCTGTCTCATCTCATTCTTCCAGGCTGGCATTGGACCCTCCATTTTGTGTGTCTTCCTGTTTGTGTCTCTAAATTATCCTTTGGCATAATAATAATTAAGTCCCTTCTACGTGCCAGGCACTGTATATATGAAACAGTCCCCACTCTCAGAGAGTTTAGGCAGATAAGCAAACAAAGGCTTAGAAAGTTCAGTTTTCTGAGACCACACTTCTGGACAGTGCATGAACCTGGGATACAAACCCAGGTCTATTTGATTCCAAATTTGGTGCTGGGGTGGTTTTAACTTTATTCTGAAAACATGAGAATCTTTGAACCATACAAAGGTGAGGCATCACTGTCAGATGTGTGTGCAGTGTGGTCACTCTGAACAATAACAAAGGATTGAAGGAAACAACAGGACCAACTAACAGGCTTCATCTTAAAGAAGAGTAATGTTAAAGGCAGTGGCAGTGATTAAAGCAAAGGGAAAAGTTTTGTGATCATTTGGGAGATAGAATAGGTAGTGCTTGGTAATTATATGTTAAGAAGAGGGGAGATACAGGGAAAACAGAGCTGCTAAGGCTCTGGTGTGGGGGACTGGGGAAACAGTGGTGCCTTTCTCCTAGCAGAGAATGTAGGAAGAAAAATAGGTAAGAAGGAAAAGATAGGTTTTTAGTCTCAGCATCACATTAAAATGGAGCTCTCTAGTCAAGAGTTGGATATAAATCTCTGTAGACTAAGTCCATTTGTGACATCCCAACATATATTTTCAAAAATAATACACATACTAAATCAAACCATTAAGAGTAATTGGGGAAATTCCCTAAAATTTACATGCTAAAAATGTCACCATATTTTAGCGATTACTTTTATGGAGCAACTTTGAATCTATGTTTATAGCAAATGAGACATCTTGTATAAAATAAAGCTATTAAATGAAAACATTTATAATTGTTTTGTCCTCAAAGAATAGAGAAGGCAACTGAAGCCATGAGCATGGAGACAATTGCCTTGAGAAGTTGTGTATAGTAAGGGGAATCGGAAAGAAAGACTTGGAGAATAGGGAGATTTACATGGCATTAAGTGAAGCTTGCAAAAGCTAGGCCAAGTCAAGCGACCTGCATATGAATCAGGAATAGCTGCTCCACTGAGTCTTATCAGAATGGAGAGGATGTCTGCTTCTCATTTCTATAACAGCAGGACCCAACGCAGTGCCTGGTCAATAGGCGCTGAATACATATTATCCCAATGCACAGAGTCAAATTTTGCCAGGAGGGCAGGAAAGCTAAACGTTGTCTATGGCAACTTAGTGACAAGGGATGTGCATGAGTGAGCTGGATGTCAGGCAGTGGGGAAAGTGAACTGGAGGTGAGAAAACAATGACACAAACTGAAGGCTTCTCTTCCCAAATATTTCGCTGAGAAGAGAGATGAGGTAGTAAAGCAGATACATGGTAAATCAAGCCTTTTTATTCTGAGATTTTTAAAAAGGGTGGGTATACTTCTATGTTAAAGGGTAACAGCCAATACAGAAACCTCATTTTTGAAGTCAAGAGAGAAGAAAAAACACAAAAGGGCCCTGAGAAGGCACAAGTGCATGCAGTCCAGATCAAGGAGAGATTAGTTTTGGACTCAGACAAAAGCAAGAAGGGAGAAAGGACCATGTGACTATAGAAATATTTCTGGTAGAGGGGAGGTTTAGGAAGAGCTCTTTCGAAGACCTGTATTTTTCTCTGTTTTAATAGACTTTTCAGAAAACTACTCTGGAAAAAGAAAATTCTGTATAGAGAAGTCTACACTTGTTGATACACCTATCAAGAAAAGCTTGATACACCTAATGAAAACCAAATAATGTCTTCTCTAAAAGGCAGGTAACTTGAAAAGCAATTTGAGCAGAAATCAAGGAGCTCAAGTATAAATAAGTATATAACAAAAGTAAAACATGAGTTTAATTTTTCTCACGAAGAGTTAAATAGCAACAACTTTGGAGGTAGAGTAAAAAATAATTAATAAAATTATATGCATTTGCAAAAAATGTATTTGCAAACCCTATAACCATAAAAGTGGCCATGAAAAGGGCCCAGAGGAATTGGTATCATAGGAAGAAAAGGATCACTTCAAAAAACAGGGAAGGAGTAATGATTAATATTTAATTTATTTCTGTTGAAAAATTTAAATAAAGTTTGAGGACAAGTATAGGTGATATGTTGAAATGCGGGAGACCACAGTGGAAGGAAAAGAATTCAAGAAAGTTCAGTTTCAGTAACTAACATCTAGTGAAATCCTCAGGATCCAGTGGCTGCATTCTGTGTTAAGAATAATATTGTCTGAAGTCCTAGAATTTTGAACTTGCTAAGCAGGAAAATATTGGAAAGCACTGTTATAAAAACAGCTTTTAAAACATTTTAATGGAAAGGAATATTGATGTACATTAAAAAAAATCTTATCTTCCTATAACATTGGCAAGGCTGAGGCAGTAAAGATAAAAAAATAGAGTAATGTGATTTGATCAGGAGTTTGATTATGTGAAATAAGCTGAGACCTTGTTTACTCATGACTCCAGAGTGAACTAATTAATTTATTCATTCATTCAATACCCATTTGATACCCGAGCCCTTAGCACATGCCATACACTTTGTGTGAGCGCTGGGCATATTGCTTTGACCAACATAAACAAGTTTCTTATTGTTCTGAAACTTATCTTCTAGTAAAGAAGTTAATAGACTGTGTTGTCCTTCACTCCTGCTTGCATTACCTAGGAGGGCTACTGATGTCCAGCTATTGTATTTTCATTCCAGACTGCTTGGTAGATGAAGAGAAGAAGGAGGAAGGATTTATAGAAGGTACACATAGCACAGTGCTTACAAATCACTGGCTTAGTCAAATGGCTATAACAAGCTGCAGGGAAGCTCAGAAAATATAATCACATAGCTAGGGTGATAAATGCAGAAGAAACAATTGGATATGAAAAGGAAACTAGCATGATATGCCACAATCTCTAAGGGAAGATTAGGGAAGTTTCAGCCTAAAGTAAGAATAATCAAAACAAAATTGTATAATCTTTTGCAAGTACATATGAAAAACATACAAAGTTTGTCATAATCTTTCCTTAAGCTAAGAGAACAGAAAAAGTGGAAAGAAGATTAAACTATAGAATGAAGTGTTGGTTTAGAGGCAAGAAAGATTTTACGGCAGTCAAAAGATCAGTCTTATATTATTGTGGGATTTAGGAGGACAAGAGAGACCTCGGGCTAAAACAGGAGAATCTTTTATTGAGTGCACTCAGGCCCAGCAGACTCACATCCAAAGACTGGGCCTGAAACAAAGACAGCACTTGACTTTTATACACACTTTACAAAAGGGGGTAGGCTAGCTTGAAGCAAGCTTACAGTGGCATGAAAGCAGGATACAGAGGCAGGACAAAGACAGTTAATCAAATTGTAACAGGTTCATAACTCAGGATTGCACATAACTGTTGCTATGCAACCCAGATGTCCATTATGTAGGTTTGCCTAGGCACAGGCTTATCCCATAACCTTCACTATGGTGTCTAGATAGCTGTAGTTCAGGCCTGCTCAGGCTTCTCATGACCTTCGCTGTGCTTTTTAGATAAAACAGAATACTTGAAGTTACTGGTTACAGAGAACAAGAATCTATAAACTCATACCCTAAAACAAAGGAAAATTTTTCTTCTCCCTATGTTGAGGGAGTGCTGGGAGAGTCTCCAGAGTACATTAGATAATATTATCAAGACTTTTCTTGGGTCTGGGATGTGCCAGTTTGTGCCTCTGGGACAAGTCAGCCTAATACAGGAAAGCTTATTTCTCTTTCTTTTCAATTTTATTTTTCTTCAATTTCCCACCTCATTATGGTATATTATGTGTATATTGTGAGTAATTGGATTTATCTTGGATATATTAACTTGACTTTTTAAAAAGTCATTTTTGATGGGAAATTTCCCAGGTGTTCTATAAAGTACTGTCCCATCAGACATTCATAATAATCTTCCATATTCTTGAGTATTTTAATGGCTCCTTCTAAAGTCTTCCATTTTTTAGTTTAGATTAACCTGGGAATGATGTTTGAGTATTGTCTCATCCAAACTGCTGTTACCCATCCCCATCATAAGTCAGAGAGGTCTTGGTTATTTTGTGCTCTAGCAATTAATTCATCATGAACCCTGGAGTTATTTGCTATTCCAATCATTTGTGCTAATTCACTTCTCATAAGCATAATGGATTTACCATTGTTAACCCATAAACCATATAGAACTTATACAACTGGTTTGACCCCGTGTGCTAAAGTTCTACATATACCCTGTAACTCTTGCCTAGTATAAAACTTATTTTCAGTAGAGATAATATTTCTGCACTCATGTCCCTATGTAACTTTTACTGTTACTGCTGGTCAGGCTTTCCGGGGTCATCATAACCTCCTGGGTCCTCTGCATGAGGGACATATTCTTCAGGATAACTTTGTAATAAATCTTTTATCTATCTAAATCAATAGTACCTAAAGTCTTGAGTAACAAGGTTAGTACTTGGTTTTTCTTAGCTCTGTGAGCTAATGTGACCAATGCCTGAGGTTGTGTGATAAGGCCAACAATCAGCCAGGTCTTTGCTAGAACTTTTTTTCTAATACATTTCTCTACTGATTTCCAGGGGTCCCTGCATGTCAATATATGAGTTCTGGCATCGCAATTTGTTTAAATGTTTTGTGAATGACTAGCAACATAGTAACTTAAGATAATTTCAAATATAATTTGCAAGTAAAATGTTGACATGGTTTGATTGTGTCCCCATCCAAATCTCATCTTGAATTCTCACATGTCATGGGATTGAGTTGGTGGGAAGTAATTGAATCATGGGGGCAGGTCTTTCCTGTGCTGTTCTCGTGATAGCGAATAAGTCTCACATTATCTGATGCTTTTAAAAAGGGGAATTTCCCTGCACAAGCTCTCTTTTCTTGTCTGCTGCCATGTGAAATGTGCCTTTCACCTTCTGCCACAATTGTGAGGTCTCCCCAGCCACATGGAACTGTAAGTCCAATAAGCCTCTTTCTTTTTGTAAATTACCCAGTATATATAATCACTGTTTTCAGATTCTAAAAGTAATTTTGGATAATTCCACTAAATCAAGGCAAATGAACACTTGAATTCAGTTCTATTCCTACCCAAATTCCATTAAAATGACTGAATATAAACAATTGAATAAGAAACATAAAAACTGAGCATAAAAAACTAAAAGGAATTAAAAAATAAAAAAAGAAATGAAAAAAGCAAACAGGTGATGGCTTCAAAGTTATAGAAATTGGAAAATGGATGGTCTAATGGTTGCTGACATAAAACAGAAAAAGTTGAAATCCAGCTCTCAGACTTGAGGGACTCCCATAAAAAGAAAGCTACCTAATGCCTTGGGATAGAGTGAAGACAGCCACCATAACAACACAAAATGAAGTAGGCAATACAGAGTAGCAATGGCAAAACTTAAATATTATTTCCACAAGTAAGTGTGAGAATGCTTAGTGTGTACATTGTCTAATCAGCCCACAGCGTTCTGATTGTTCATGTAACTCAACATGGTGAGCTAATCTCATTAAGCCTAATCCTAAGCAAAGCCAGAAAGTCACTGATGCTGTTTTTGGCCTGAGAGTTCTTAAGCTGTCATTCTCAGTTGAGGGTGGCTAGATATTTCAGATAGCCATGAAAATTAAGTGCTTCTTAAAGCAAACAAAGAAATGTCTCAGAGAACAAGACAAGAGAATAGGAAAAGAACAAGAAGCAGAACAAGAAAACATCACTATATAGTAGAAGGATGCCTGTTCAAAGATTTTGTTCGGTAGCTGCTTAAGTCCTTCTTGGATCTGTAAAGACTATCATGTGTGGTTAACTTCTCAATGATCTGACCACACTCTTCCAACCACTGAGCTCCATTTTTCAATGTGGTGCTGGCTTCTTGATAGCCTTTCAGCCACTCCTCATAATCATCCTCAGAGAGAACAGCGTAAGCCACAGAGTGCACAAGCCTGCAAATCAGCCACTGGTGAATGGAAGCAAGCAGAGTGTTTTACCTCACAGGGGACATCACACATGCTCAAAAGTTAAAGAAACCACTGCTTTTTAAGGACACTTTAATTCAACATTTACACAGTTCCAAAGGGATATTTAAAAACAGTTCTCCCATTTTCTAACTAAACCACTTCTACTGCAAGATGGAGAGTGCACAGTAAGTTGCATGAGTTAATTCCCCACAGCAGAGAGACACAGGACCTGTGCATTATCCATGTGTACATGTGCAGTAAGCAGGTATCAATATGAGGAAGCAGGAAGTATGTTTCAACATAGCAACATAATGCCCAATGTGCCTTGAGCTCAGGAGTTTGAGACCAGCCTGGGCAACATAGGGAGACTTCTTCTCTACAAAATAAATATATAAAAAAAAACCAGTCTTGGTGGCATGTACCTATGATCCTAGCTGCTTGGGAGATTAAGGTGGGACAACTGCTTGAGCCCAGAGGTTTGAGGCTACGGTAAGCCATAATCACACCACTGTACTCCAGCCTAGATGACATTATGAGACCTTGTTTGGAAAAAAAAAAAGCCTAATATGCTGTCCCATGAAAGATCCAGTCTTTCAAGCAGCTACACCCATGTATCTGCATGTATTCACAAGTGCATGCATCATGCATTCAGTGGAACACACTAAGGCAAGAAAGCAGCCAGCATCTGAGCATATCTCCAGCTATCATTACTGGCAGGAAAACCTGACATCAGGGTTGTTTAAAGCCTTTCAGATAACTCCTTTCCTGCTCACAATGGGTTCCATGAATTTTTTGTTCAAGTCATAGATCAACCAATGTCATAAGGATAAGAGAGGGATAAGAAAACACTGTTTTCTTATGACAGTTATGACAATGTTTGAGTTTTCTAAGAAACAGACCAGTAACTAAAGTTGATTCTACATGGGATGCCTCCTCTTTCTGCACTACTGGTGATGAGTTATGGAGGGCTATACAGGTAATTGACTTTGGATTTGGCCACACATCTAGTCCCTGCCATGGGCACAGGAGGAGTAGGTGGGAGGGAAAAGGGGCAGGCAATAGAAGAATATGCTCCTGTGAAGCCAGCCAACATGCCAGAAAGTACAACTCCAATGGTCAAAAATAGCATTTTCGCATTTCACTTACCTTCTGTGGCAAAATATCCAGATGGCATAATGTTTCCTCTATGTATTTTAACACTTTTAAAAGTGTCTCACAAAATACACTATCCTATAAAAATATGGAAACACTGTGGCTGGAAAACCTTTCAATAAACCTTGTAGCCAGCATGCTTCGCATGGCTTTGTATTATTGTTTTTCCAGTGTCCATGAGAATACTGAGTGGTCAAATAGGAATACAGCCTTCGGTTGGGCTCAGGCATGAGCTTTGGAAAACAAATTGGGTATAGATGTGTCCAAACAGGACTAAAATCTGTTCTGTACATAAAAGTCAAACAAAAACAACACTGGGGAGAGCCAAAGTTGCCAGGAGAGTCATCAGAGAAACATCAGTGCCTACATGCACCCAACTCTGTAAAACTCATATCCCAACATTTATATTTTTGTGCAGAAGTGGAAAGGGTAAAATGCACATCCTAAATTGCTCAAGTACAACTTTGCTCCCTGATACTGAAGAAGCTCCTAATCAGGTAAGACACAACCCAGTAGGCAGCCAATCCATTTCTGCCCAGAAACATGTGGGTGTACACAGCTCATTGCCCTGTGAGTATTTCCATGATGACAGACAGGGCTAGGGTACTGGATTCCACAGATAATCCAATATGCTATAAAGTACATAGTTTTAGGATGCTTTTTAATAAAAAAAAGTAGAAGAACCTAGCTTGAATTTTGGAAAAAATAAAATCCTGTAAAAATAAAATACCTCTATAGAAATAGAATATGCCTCTGTGGTGTTTTCATACGGACACTGTTCTATATTTACAGCCTTCCTCTCTCCACTGCCTCACATTGATGCCTTTTGTACTTTCTGTAGTACTTAGAATTTGATGTCAAATCAACAAAAAGTTTAAGAAACAGATCACGTGAGAACAAAACCTAGACGAAATTAATTTAAGTAGCTATTACTCAAAACATAATTATTTCATGTGTAAAATATAATGTTAAATAAACAAAAAGTTTAAGAAACAGATCATGTGAGAACAAAACCTAGATGAAATTAATTTAAGTAGCTATTACTAAAAATAGAATTATTTCATGGGTAAAATATAATGCCCTGAGAATTCCCATGTATTCCTCATTTTTAAAAACCGCTAGTCATACTGTACTCATATGAAACCACCGTTCTTCCCACAATTGGTAATGATTACTAAGATTTTCAACTAATCATTAATCCTAGAATAGCTTTATATTTTTGACAGTCAAATAAAATAAGCTTAATAATTATTTTCCTCAATACATAAGATCATGATTTAACAAATAAGATTCACAAATTCCTTAGGGAATACATAAAATTAAAAAAAAATAAGATTCACAGATTCCTTAGAGATTTAGATTTGGGTACTAGGAAGCAGACAGGACGAAAAGCCTGACCAAAAGGAGCAGCAATAATGCAGCCACAGATGGACACTGCCCTTGTCCCCACAACATAGCTCTTGGTGATGAAAAAAAAATTAACCACAACAATTGAGAAGAATAGCTGCTAGAGAACATATATCTACATATCAGAGCACTTAAAGAAGATCATCACAGGCCAACCAAAATTCTTTATCTTCCCAAAGTCACAACACAATGCTGGTAAAACTGGAATCAGAATTCATACTCCAAGGATTTTGCCTGACACATTGAGTTGCTGTTTCTGAAACAACTATTGGCTAAAACTGACCATCTGTGCCATTCTGCCTTGAACCACCATGGGCTTTTACTCCTAAGTCAACTTGACAACCTACCTGAAAGAACCTTTCAACTTTGGGCAAACAATAAGCAAATGATGAGGACCACAGTTAGGAAAAGGAGCTGATTGACAAAGTGGTTGCCAAGAACTCTCTGCTATGCAGGACACTGCACCGATACTTACAGCCCCTTTACAGTAGAGTTAAAGTTGCACTGGAAGACTTTGAACAATTACATCCTTTTTCTGTCACTGGGAGAGTAAAAAATGAAAGGTCACCATTGCTCTGTTGATAGAATGTGTGTCCTACAGCTAAACACCAATAAAAACAAAAGGTGGCCTGACACTCCTAAAAACAGTCAAGCTGTATCTTTCCCTACCTTTTTCCTCAAAGTTGAACGTAACTGTGTATCTCCTAGTCTTTTCATTTACATCTAATGGACATAAACCTATTTATTCCCCTGCCACAAAAATATACTAGCAAAGCTATTTGCAGTAGGAAAAAAAGAAAAAGAGAATTCTAGCACTGGCGGTGTATGTGATTGACTTCTGGATCTACTCTCTAAAAGTATTCTTTACTTTTTTAGCTAGGAATTATCAAGTAACTTGATCTTTAGGTAGCAAACTGGGAGATTCAGTATAGATCCATTTGACTCAAAAGTTCCTCACTGTTTCATCTTTAAACTGGGTAGAAAAAAAATTACAAACCTCTAGAACATTCCCAATTCAGCACCAATAAACTCTTCCTCTCTCCTTTCCTCACCAAAGCATCTATAGTTCCTTACACATCTTTCATCATGGTCCACCCTCACCCACCAAGGGTTTCGTGAGTCCCAATCACCCATAAATTCTTCTTACTGCTCTCCACCCACTTGTGCAGCCTCCTTTCATCTCCCACTCATCCTTCCATGTGCAAGCTCCAGACTTCAAGCACACACAAGCCTCACCATTCTCCTTTTCTGTACATTCCAATCCATGCCTATGTCAACATGTTATCCTTCTGAGACACACCTCAACTATAGCAGTCCTGACCACCCATCTCTGTGGCTCTTCAGTTTGGTCCTTCCCAATCAACTTTAAATGCCTAAGAGTGAAGATAGTCTCTCCTCAGCTCTGGATAAATTCCTGCATTCTCTCTCAACTACCTAGTGGTTGTGTGCGCTTACCAAAGATATCAAATCCATGTCTTAGGTTCTCAATATGTAAAGCGACTGCTTGAAAAGAATGTTATCAAAATTAAGTGAGGCCAGGCGTAGTGGCTCATGTCTATAATCCCAGTACTTTAGGAAGCTGAGGTGGGTGGATCACCTGAGGCCAGGAGTTTGAGACCAACCTGACCAACATAGTGAAACCCCATCTCTACTAAAAACACAAAATTAGCCGGGCATGGTGGCGCATACCTGTAATCCCAGCTACTTGGGAGCCTGAGGCAAGAGAATTGCTTGAACCCAAGAGGCAGAGGTTGCAGTGAGCCAAGATCATGCCACTGCACTCTAGTCTGGGCAATAAGAGCGAAGCTCCGTATCAAAAAACAAACAACAACAACAAAAAAACAAATTCATGTCTTAGTTTCTCAATATGTAAAGCAACTGCTTGAAAAGAGTGTTATCAAGATTAAGTGAGGCTGGGCACGGTGGTTCATGCCTGTAATCCCAGCACTTTGGTAGGCCAAAGCAGGTAGATCACAAGGTCAGAAGTTCAAGACCAGCCTCGCCAACATGGTGAAACCCCGTGTCTACTAAAAACACAAAAAGTAGGCGGGCATGGTGGCAGGAGCCTGTAATCCCAGCTACTCATGAGGCAGAGGCAGGAGAATCACTTGAACTTGGGATGAGGAGGTTGTAGTGAGCCGAGATGACACCACTGCACTCAAGCCTGGGTGACAGAGTGAGTCTCCATCTCAAAAAAAAAAAAAAAAAAGATTAAGTAACGTAGGGTAAAAGATTAATTAAAAAGAGATAGGACCACAACTATAACCACAAATGACCTGTTCTTTTTTATTCTCCCATATAATTTAAAATTAATCGGCTGGGTGAGGTGGCTTATGCCTGTAATCCCAGCACTTTGGGAGGCTGAGGCAGGCAGATCACCTGAGGTCAGGAATTCGAGACCAGCCTTGTAACATGGTGAAACCCTGTTTCTACAAAATATTAGCTGGGCGTGTTGGCACGCGCCTGTAATCCCAGCTACTCCGGAGGCTGAGGCAAGAGAATTGCTTGAACCTAGGAGGTGGAGGTTGCAGTGAACGGAGATCATGCCATTGCACTCTAGCTTGGGCAAAAAGAGCAAAACTCCATCTCAAATAATAATAATAATAATAATATTCATCTTCACATCTTAATCCATATTCACCCATTTTTATCTAACTCCCTTCTTGCTTGTCCATTAACTGCTGGTCCTAGTTAATGCAACTAGAAAGTAATGGACAGTCTCCAACAAGAGATGGGCATAAAAAAGTCTGGAGAGCTGCCTAACACGTCCCTCACCTCCATACCCAGAGCACCATCACCACCCACTCCATGAGCTATCACAGTCATCAACCATCCCCAATCTCTCTCGTTA
The DNA here is from genome assembly GCF_028858775.2 of Pan troglodytes. Taxonomy (NCBI): domain Eukaryota; kingdom Metazoa; phylum Chordata; class Mammalia; order Primates; family Hominidae; genus Pan; species Pan troglodytes. The sequence goes on along the minus strand of NC_072418.2, from coordinate 31,020,142 downwards.
AATATGTAACCCCAAGGGTTGTTGTCTCGCCAAAGTTCACACTTGCAAACCTAAAGACTAGAGCTGGAAGGTATTTCCTACAAGCGAATGCAGTGCCGACCTTTATCCAATAGCTTATAAAGCAGACAGAGCAAACAATTCATGAATCATTTAACAAACGTTACAGAAAAACTCCCCTAACTTTAATAACAGGAAAAGATGCAATTCAGATAGCAACAGAACCTGGTTTTAGCATTGATCATTCAATGTTAAAGAGGCAAAAACAAAAAAAATTAAGATGCGTTTTCTTATAACAAAGTATAAATGTCCTAGGGGAATAAAATAATTTAACAAATGTTTATGAGTCTTAATTTTCAAAACTGCTCTGGGGAAAAATGCTTACACACATGCGCAGTAGAACTGTCCTACATGGACCAAGCCTCTAATGAGATGAATTTATCTCATCTGTCATCATTTGTCACTTTCTCAGATCTCCAGAGGCACGCTCAGATGGAGCTAGGAGAAAGACCTCATAGGACGTGGGAAATGCCAATGAAAATAATGCCCTCATCACATGTATAAACTATTCAGACTGGTCTGCAGCTGCTGATGCAAGAACATCAAACTGTAGAAGTGTAAAGAAAAGGAGCACATTAAACTTTATTTCCGTTGACTAAAACAAAGAAAATAACTTACTTCATTTTCTTTAATAAAAGTCTCAAATTCCAAGGAGAAGAAGATTTGGAGAGATGTTTACTGTATTTAATACTTAATTAAGTACTATATTGAGTCATGCCATACAATCATACAAATGAACTGAGATAAAGCTTTTAAAAAGATATATTTAAAAACTTTCATACACTTAAACTTTCATAAACTCCTTCATACACTTAAAACATATTTTAAGTGTATAAAAGAGATACAGGCCTAGAAAATTCCAGGACTGTAAGGATTCCTAATGTCTGTTCCTGTACCATCTAAAGGAAAAAATAAATAGGCTCTTACCTATTAAAAGTGTAAGTATTAAAATCTCAAAGCAATTTTCTCCCACTCATAAACCCACTCTCTTTCTATCTCTCTCTGCCCCCATCTCTTCTGCTTTCTCTCCCCTTCCCACCCTCTAGCCTCTTGCAACATGTACCATTTTCTTACAAGTCTTCTGGGGTCATAGCTTGCTCTTCTGGTAAAAGCTTCTCATTTTTCTTCAGTGACATGGCTGTCTTAACAATTGGCTGGTGTAACTACCTCCAAGAAATGAAGATAAAGAACACAGCTGCATGGGTCCATCAGAAATCTTGGGGCTAGTTATGCTTCTGAATTCAGGATTTTCCAATTTTATATAGGTATATGCACATTCTAGACCATTTATCATAATGCCCCCTGCACGGTCTGGGGTAACACTGTTTGCTATAACATATCCACTTTCTGCAGAAAATTGTACGAAAGTCACATGCAGTGAGATTCATAAAGATTATAATAGCCTCATGTCAGTTCTGATTAGATTTTGCTGCCAAATGACTATTCCCCAAACTTAGGACAAAACTTTTGGAATTCAAAGGCTTTGGAATCTTGGTGCAGATAAGAGATGGTAACTCTGCACCTGGTTTTAGGGCAATTAAACAAATGCTATTCTTCTTTGGGTTCTTTCAAGTTAGAAGTCAAGAATCACAATTTCTTTCCATCTACAAAATCCCAGATGGTGTGTATGCTGTTTCTAAAGGTTTTTGTTTTTGTTTTTAGACAGGGTCTCACTCTGTTGCCCAGGCTGGAGTGCAGTGGTGCAATCACATCTCATAGCAGCATCAACCACCTGGGCTCAAGCGATCCTCTCAGGTAGCTGGCACTACACGTGTGCACCACTACACCCAGCTATTTCAAAATTGTTTTTTGAGAGATGGGGTCTCTCTGCATTGCCCAGGCTGGTCTTGAACTCCTGGGTTCAAGTGATCCTCCTGCCTCCCAATTTCTGGCATTACAGGTGTGAGCCACCATACTTGGCCTGCTTTCAAACTTTTTAATCTAATCTGGTATTTCCATAACACATCACAGTAGAAAGAATGTAGCCTTTGGAGCCCAGTAGATGTGAATTTAAATTCAGTTTCTTCCACTAAGTGTTTGACTTACTGATGAATAGTGATAGCACTCACCTCTTGGGGTGAGAGAAATAATCAGTGAAGTAATGTATCTGAATGACCAAGTACATGACTGAATAATCATCTCCACAACTCTTTACTCCTCACTGCATCCTAAAATACAACTAATAATCTACTTCATCCAGCCTTCACCCATCTTTATTCAGCCCTCTCTGGATCCACCAGTTCCCTTTCTCCTCAGGCTGAGGAATGCTATAATATCCACTGTCTAGCAGCAGGGCTTCCATTCCCAGGAGCCACATCTCTCGGTACGATGGTTACATCAACCACCTCCACGTGCACCCATGGACTCAGCTCTTACGATGACTAGCAAGGTCATCATAATACCTGGTAAATACCTGGTATCTAATTTGACAATCTGTGGTTCCACGTCACCCCAGTATTAATGGTTTAATAGGATTATATTTATTATGATTATTTGCAAGTCCTAATGAATAGGGTATTCTTTTTTACTCCCAGAAATATGACCAAAAAACTTCAATGAAATAACAAAGTGGTGCCAATCTGGCA